>NC_133575.1:99195036-100445036 GCF_048773025.1 Camelus bactrianus | reverse complement strand
CAGTTTCATTCATTAAATGACAGTTAAGAACAGCTTTGTTCCCTGAAATTAACCACTCTATAGTAAGATTTTATAAAAACTGAAATGCGAACTCACAGAAATAATCCTGTGCTACTTCAGACTTCTGACTCTCATAGCCATCAGTTATGTTAGTGTTGCCATACTCTAAGTATAGGGACTAAGAATACATCCTTTTCCCAGCTCCCAAGGATGGCCTGGACGTTAGCTACTGATAGGGACTATCAGTAACAAGTTGTAAGCTAGCAAAAGAAAATTGGTGAGCCTGAGATTTTAAATATGTTAAATGGATCCAAAATGTGAATATTTGTCTCAATTCTTAATAGAGATTCACTAGAAACAACTTGAATGTTCCCCTTTAGCCCTTGGATTATAGGCTTCCTAAATAATGAGCTTTAGGAGCTTCAAGGTCGATACCTGTGCCCTGCAGAGGAAGCAACAAATTGGGCTTTTGTGAATCATTTCTCTTCTAGTGCTGGTGGATTGTGCAGAGACATCCAGCCTCACTCTATCCCCTTTATGATCAGTGGTCACTCATCTGATGGTGGGAAATTGGCAACAGGCATTCAGGGTTCAGCCTCTGGTCACAACATATATTGCCTCTGTGGGTTGCCAATTTGTCGTTCGTTATAAGAATCAAATCCACATCCTTCTGATGGGCCCCTTCTTCCCATGATACAGCCCTGCCTTCCTGCTTTACCCCCTCTGCTCTATCCGGAAAATGTCCTTTAGATCTTCAACCATTGCAAGTGCTTTGGGACCTAAAGATGAGGCCTCGGCTCCAGTAGTGATACTAAATTGTGGCTGATGCCTTCCACCTGAATTGCCAGTGTTTGTTAGTTTAGTAAAATAAACACTTGAAATTCAGAATTTATATGTATTTAAAATTTCTTTACAAAAATAAAATAATCTTATTAAATGGAAAAAATTTTTTTTAAAAATCTATGTCCTTGGCTCCATTAGCACTGTGTTAACTAGCTCAGCTGTTTTAAAAAGTTAACATGGTTTGAAAGACATGTTATCAAGCAGGACATTCACTAAAGTTTTCCCAAATGAATTCTACACAGCTAAGGTAGAAACTGGCATCCTTTGCCATATCCTATGTTAAAAAGCATAGTAAGTGACAGACTCAATGATATATGCTGCTCAAATGCAGCATGTTAGCCACAATATGCTTCACTGTATAAGCAAACATTTATGAAACACCTGCTGAGTCCGGGGCACTGTGCTGCTGTGTTAACATCCATAATTGGTATGCTCAGTATCTGAAAAAAGAATCTTCTTAACTACTTTGAGATAGTCTAGTAGTTGCACACCAGGAATTAATTTTTTCACTAGCCTCACTGTAGTGTCAGGAAAAAAAAGTATTACTAAGTGTAGTATGGATGGCAAACTTAATAGTACATGTTACCTGCCCCCCCCCAAAAAGGCAATAAACAAATTTAGACCATCTGTTTTTAAAGAAAGCTTTAAAATACATTGGACAATATGAGTACATCAAATGGTCACAAATACCTAATTTATTTTGAGAAATAGCATGACCACTTTTATTACAGTAGAACCCAACACTGTTTTCCAGCTTTTTTCTCCCATCCCATCAGTGTCAGGAAAGGTACTTCTGGTGGCTTGTGTTCAGCTCTCAGACCTGGAAAACAAATGAGGTCTACTCCATTAGATTTATCTTCCTGAATAATTACCTAAGCAGGTAGAGCTCTTGGCCAAATCAAAGAGTCACATCCCACATATGAGAAAACCTGCTCTCTGCCTTCCAGCGCTCTCAAAACATTTCCCCTATTATTAACTTTCTTTAAAACCCACACATTTTTTTTAGCTATTCAGCCGATTACCTTCCATGCTACTCAGTGCGTTCGTCAGATAGTTAATTTAGTATATTATGAATTCCATAAGTAATATATAATGTAAACCAAATAAAACACGTATATTTATTATAAAATGACTTTTTAAATCAGTTTATTAAACTTCTGTGAGAAATAGCTGATGTTCAAATTCTTTGAAAACTCCTTTGAGGATTTTCTTTTCCTTGTGGCATATATAGGTAACAGATGCTGATTTGAATGGGAAGAAGGCCAAGAAAACAACTGTAACCTGTAAGTCAGATAAACATTAGCAATAGTTATTAAGGAAATCTTGCGATCCATTAATGCGTTCATTCAACTAACATTTATTGAGCTTTTGCTACATTGCATGCACTGTGCTAATTATTGAACATACAAAGTAGAAAAGCCATGGTCCCTAGACTGGATTTTACAGTTTAATGGAGAACAGTCATGCCAGTAATCACAACCCAATATGATCAGTGTAAGAAAGGAAGTATATACAAAGTGCAGTGGAAGCATAGCAAAGCCAAGGAAGCTTTTACAGAAGAGGCCCCAGTTGAGCTGAAACATGAAGGATGAGAAAGAATTTTCTAAGCAGACAAATGGAAGGAGAACCTTCCAGGAGAAGGGAATATATTTACCAAGTTATTTTGCATTAGAGCATAGTGTATTACTATGTACCAGGTACTATGCTAAACTCTATATTCTCTCATTTAACCCTTCTGACAATAAAACTATTTTTATCCTCATTTTACACATACGTAAACTAAGTCTCAGAGTGCCCAAGATTTCACATAATATGTGGCAAAGCCTGAATTTTAACCCAGGTCAATCTTGCTCAACCAATCCTAACTGCAATACCATACTGCCTCTCACTACAGTTAAAGAGGCTATTTACAATAGTCAAGCCTAGAAATAAGTCCTGAACAAAGTCAGTGACAGTGAGGATGAAGAACTGGGCACAGATTTGACTCAGACTAAGAAGGTCGAATGGATGAGATTTGGTAACTGATTAAATATGGGAGAAGAGTGAATTGAAAACAAATCCCAGATTTCTGGACTGCGCAACTTAATGGATAGTGAATAGTGGTGCCATTCAGTAGATAGGCAATACAGAAGGATGAACAAGTTTGGAAGAGAAAAACTTAGTTCAGCTTTGAATGTATTGAGTTTGAGGTGCCTGAGAGCATCCAAGTGGGACATCTAAGTAGAACAGTCAAGGAAAAAGTTATAGATATTGGTCTGGGAATCATGGGAGAAGCAATGAAAAGAATGCCTTATATCAAAACCTATGGGAAAATGGGAAATAACAAAAGCTCTTCCCTTCCCTCTTTGACCTAAGAGTTATCCATAAGTATGTTTCTTAATTATCAAGAAATTAAGATTTGGGGTCACAATTTTTAAACTAGGTTCAGAGAATGTAAATCTTTAACACGTTGAAGTTGTTAAGAATTTCTTTCTTTTCTTTTCTTTTCTTTTCTTTCTTTCTATGTGATTGATATTTGACTGTGTTCCATGGACATACCAAAGAATGTATATTCTCTATTTGAAGGATGTAAGGCTCCAAATAAATTTTAAATTATATTTATTGTTTATATTATTCAATTATTGTATATCTTTACTGATTTTTTTGTCTACTAGATTCTTTTCTTACTGTCCACTAGATGTGTCCAGCCATCAAGGAGGTGTATTGAAGTTCTAAACTATAATTGTATTTTTACCAAATTCCCATCGCTTTTCTAATAGGTTTTACATGGTTAGGCTCATTAGGATATATAATCTGCCATGTTGCTAGAAACCACAGAAGAGTTCCTTATTTTTTTAAACATTGCATTAGTTATCTATTGCTGAATAACAAATCACCCCAAAACTTGGCAGCTTTAAAAAACATTATCTCACAGTTTCTGTGGTTAGGAATACAGGAGCAACTTAGCTGGATTGTTCTGATTTAGAGTCTCTCTTGAGGTTAGGTCAAGATGTCATTCAGGGCTGCTGTAGTCATCTAAAAGCTTGACTGGGACTGGAGGATTCACTTCCAAGGTGGCTCACTCACATACCTGGCTGTTGGCAGGACATGCTTACCATACATCTCTTGAGTATCCTCATGATATGGCATCTGGCTTCCCCTAGAGTGTGTGATCCAAGAGAGAGGGGCTGAAGCCACAGTGTATTTTATAACCTAGTCTAAGAAGTTATACAGCATCACTTCCACTGTATATTCCTTTGAAACAAGTCAGTAAATCCAACCTACACTCAAGGGAAAAAGAATTAACCTCCACCACTTAGAGGAAGTATTATCAAAGAATTTGTAGACATATTTTAAAACTGCCAAAATAGTATTATCTTCATACTTTTTTTCAGGTTTGTGGACTATTAATTCCAGCTCCTTCCTTTCCAAATCTGTACACACTCTAAAACATACTCAAAAACATATATATACACAAAGGAAACTCAAGAAGGTACATAGAATTTAAGTAAAACTTTTAAGCAGATCATTGGAATTTATTGGTTACTCACAATACACTTTACATTTATTGGGAGAAAAATAAATAGCAATTCACCTTGACTTTGAACTGGCTCTAACTGATAATGCTACTGTCTATTATTCAAAGTATTCTGTTTGTCAAAGACTGTTTATTCATGTATGTGCATAATTGACATACACCATCCCAGTATTCTTAGGAACGTATTCTACATGAAGACTTGCTTTAGTATAATTATCTGGAAATAGTTACTAAAATCTACTTATAGAACTTTGCTAGATGGCATATAAAACATGTTAAACAGTATTTGAGTGGGGAGAGATTAATGATAGGCAGACTGATGAACAAACATTGAACCAACATGTGTGTTAAAGAATTAATTCAACAAATAAGTGTTATTGAGTGCTTACTATATACCAGGCACTGTAAACTAGTAATCACAATACAGCATAGGAAGTCTTGTAACAGAAGGATGTATAGGGTGCTTCAGAAGCATTGACAGAGAATGCCTGTCTTCCTAGTCAGGTATTAAGGAAGGCTCTCTGAAGGAGGTGACACAAGCTGAATGAGTCCCAAAGGATGAGAAATTTAAAAAAGGAACACTAGAGTTACAAAGGAAATAGTGAGAGCAGAGGCAAAGGGAATTGCGTGTTGTTCAGTATCTCTGGAGCATAGAATATACATAGAATACTGACCAGTGATAAGGCTGGTGAGGTAGGCAGTTGCCCCAGATCTTAAGTTATATTTTATGCCCCCTAGTAGTCCCTGGAGGGTTTAAGCAGAGCAGTGACAGCATGGAATAAAAGACCTATTAAGATATGTTAATTACAATTTTACAAGTAGCTTGTGAAGGATGCCAACAAATAGTAATTTTATTTTTCTCTCTGAAAATACACCTGCAGTTCATGAAATCATCCCTTCTCACAACTCATCAACTGAGTAAGTATCTAAGGAAACATGATAATGTATTATTTTAAATTAACATTTAAATAATTACACAGGAGTGCTGCATGAATCCTCCATTCTTGTAGTTTTGCTTGTATGTAGTGACACTCTCATCTTTTGCAACATCTCAGGACTAAGCTAAAATCGTAAAGTAGGCAAAGGTAGTCATTCGTGCTCTTCCACCTCCTCCTCTCTTTGTTCTCACTTTAATTTTGTGCCCTCTAATATACAGTACCTTTACTCCCTTTTAAGGTAGCACTGCTTATTCTGGGATCTGGATCTATTCTTTTCCTCTCTCCCCATTCAAACATGCATTATTTGTGCCTTTGGAGGTTATTGGTTTTCTAATGATGATAAATTAGTTTACTATATAGTATTAGGGACTTAATCTGTTACCCCTTCCTAAGGATATTTACACTGTAATCCAAAGTAATCAATGTCTAATGATGCAAAATAAAGGCCAGTGAAGAAGATTTTTTTTGGCCTGGGGGCTTTTCAGCACTCAAACCTTGGTGGCCACCTATTCTGCTGATGTCCTAGTCCCCGCAGACTTGAATAATATTTCATGCATATAGAATATACATACCCAACACTGTCATCTTTCAAACAGTCAACAAACCAAAAGAGGATCAGGATAGTTTTTTTAATCCCAAACTCTGATGAAAATGGTTGGGTAAAGCAAAGTAGTGTATGGTGGTAAATGGTGTTGACATTCAGACCAAACTTTTTAGAAAATGATTTTGAGCTAGAGGTGATAGAAGTCAGTTTGTCTGATTTACTCAGGGCTCATGGGAGACAAGGATGCTGAAGGAAAGAAGCTGACCAGCTCAGTAATAAGATAGTTTCAAGAAATAAAGATGAGAGAATAATGATTATGCATAGTTTTATATAGTGTCAATTCCTTCCTCCCTCTTCCTCTTGTCCCCACCCCCACCTTAGACTACAGAACCACAGAGTCACTTGAGTTTTTTCAATAGCAAATGCTCTGGATACCTATTTGTTAAAAATCAACTAAGGTGAAGAACTCTACACATGACCTGGAGCTTCTCCCTCATTCCTCTCAAATACACAGGGTTAAATATTTTTAGCTATACCTAGGACAGTTTCAGGCCAGAGCACAAGAAAACGTAGCTACAGCATCAACTCATATGGCTCTGCCCATTGCACCTGTGTCACATTTCTTTACCTGACAGAGAACACACGAGTTCGAGGCCTTTGGCTTGGTCCTCTTGTTCTGATGTAGCTCCTTGCTTCCCAGGACTCAACTTGTGGAGTCGTCATGTCTTCCACCATTCACCTCTGCTCTCTTCTCTTCCCTTAACTCCTTAGTTCTCTGTTTTTTCTAATGCTAACATAAAGGACATACACAGTAAGCTTAATAAAATAGAATTAGGAACCAAAGAAGTCAGGACAAGAGGAAGCAAATGTAATAAGATAGTGGCGGGGTAAACAGTTGTAATAATTAAGCTTTGCATATAGATAGTGAGTATGATCTTATGCTTAGGATGGAAAATGAGAGGAGAAACAGAGTAAAGAAAGCAGTGAGTCTGTTGCCCTGAAGATTGTGCTCAGTTTGTATTTAATTCATTAGATGACAGTCCAGTGGTTTTGAGGAGGGATGTGATATCAAATCAATAACTCTACTGCACACCTCCGACATCATCACGTAGGACAAATTGCAGACAGTTAAATAGATGCCGCCTGCAGAAGTCCACTAATGATTTGTAACCTGCACAGTGGCCTTTGTTTGGAGTACAGAAAAGTATGCATAGATCTAAAACATGTTAAATGGGAATTTATCTATCAAAATTTGAGAACCTACTATGTAGAAAGAATAGTGCTGAGTATTAGAGGGATACCAAGATAAATAAAACGCTGCTTCTGACCTCAGTTGTGCTTCACAGAGCATCAGGAGAAAAGGCAGGGAGACATGAGCAATGCCAGAGAGTGAATTGAGGGCAGGACAGTGGGTAAAATGTCAGGCACAGGGAGGGCCACCCATGGAACTACCCAGTCTTTGGCTTCTCAGATTGGAACACTGATGTTAGGATACAGTGGTGCTCCTTTTAAATTGCATTCAACTACTGGAATGAGTAAATGGCTTTGACAGTAGAATGGACTACATATATATATGATCAAGAGGTATCAGGCATCATCCCAAAGCTATAGGCCTGAGATACCAGTAGGAGACCACTAATTAGATTAAAAATTCATATTCAGAAGGATTAGGCAGACTAAAATTTAGTTTTGTCACAATCTTCAAGGGGTGGTTGGCCAGGTATCTTCTGGATTAAAGTGAGGTTGTGTGGAGGAGAAGGTCAGAAACAGAAAGGTTTTTATAGTTTTATGACATGTCAAATTAAACTGTGAAAGTCTATGCCTTATCTTTGGGGCTTCTGAACTAATTGTCATTAATATCACTGCCATCTTTATTTAAGAAGTAGAGGGTTGGCAGTACAAATGACCTAAACCTTAGACACTTCACTCTAGTAGCATCAACTATCAAAGAAAACCACGTAAGACTAGGGAAAAGCGGATAGACTATCATGGCACTCCTAGAATTGTGGTGGAACTTTCCAACGTAACATTGAGTTCATTTACATGTTTCTGCTCAACTGACTCCAATGAGAAACTGATCATGAGCTCATTGCAAATTGCAGATTGTATCCATCATTACAACTGATTTCTACTGGTCTCATATGAGGCTTTTCTGATCTATGGGGTTAGTTTTGTTCTCAGGTCTGTGCTGTCTCCTTTTATCTAAATTCATGCCTTTGGGACATAAAGCCTGTGGGGACAGGTAGCAACAAATGCACAGGACTCCACTTGCTGCCTGTGGTATGAGGTAGAGCAGAAAAAAGAATCTGGGTGCCTTAGACTGCAGAGGATCTCCAGAAAGGAAATTGGGCTAGAGTTGGCCTAAGAAACTGGGTCTTAGAAAAATAAATGAAGCCAAAGGATAGGAACTATGTCACTGATGTTAGCATACATGTTCCAGGTTCCATGTTGCAAAAAAGGTATTATCTGAGGGTGGGCTATTGCTGCCAAAACCTTGCTGAGACCTGTATAGTTTTCTTTTGCTTCTAGGGGTTAGGTTGTTAATTTCACAGTCTGACTATATTTCTCAAAATTAAATTGTTAGGCCTTGGGGAAAGAAATACATTTGATAACACAAGGGCAGGCCAAGTAAAAATGAAGATAGAGTGCCATTGTTCCTTTAAGAAGGTCAAGAAGAAGAGAGGCAAGGGATCCATGTAGGCAGGAAAGTATGAAAATAAATCAGAACTAGTCTTAGGCCTTGATTTTTAAAGACTCTTTGTTATTATTCTATAATTTACATGATTTGGTTCTCTTGCTACAATTTAGTAAGGTATAATTTTGGTTCCATGTAGTACGTGATAATAAATTATTTTGATTAGAACATAGACTACTGTGATACCCAGAAAAGAGCTACATCTAATTTGGTATCACATATGCTTGGAAACACTTTATTTTAATCTACCATTATTAATAATCATCCATAGATCATTTCCTACTGTGGGGCACAGGGAAGAGACTAGGAATTTTGAGGAGGAGGATAGAAAATGAATTATCAGAAAGCTCTGATCAAGCAGGCCAGGCAGAAAGGACTAGCCCATCCTTTCTCTTTCCAACCTCATGCTCTTCTCAGCTCACCACAGAACAAACATGGCCCCGGTATGTCAAGAGTGGTAATAGCAGGTAGGTGTTACTATATGCAGCAGCGATTCTACTGTTTGTGTTCATTCTACTCCTCTGAGTAATAGAGCATGTCCTATACCCAGGGGCTAAATACTTGGAGGCTAACTAGGGGGATTAGATAAAAAATAAACCTTATCTTCTTCGTGAATTGCTGGGGAGGAAAAAAAACTCGCAAGCACAAGCTGGAATCTGATTCAATGACTAGGAATTCGGAGGAAATTTACATAAATTATTAACCAAAAGTAATAAAATCAATCTCTTTACTTTTTCAGACAACAAAACTACCATCAAAATCGCTGTCAAGAAAAAGTATGTACGATGAAATTCACTGATAAAGCAACATATTTTTGATATTTTCTAATATGTTATTAGAGAAAAATCTGTGAGTCAGACAACCAGCAAAATCATCTGTTGATATTAGTCAGTTTTCCACTTTGCCTTTTTCTCTTGCCTTTCACTCTGAGTTAATCTTGAGTTTTGCAGAGGGTCCACAGTTATTGTTAAAAGAGTTATTGTTAAAAGGGGTCTAGAATTACTGCTACTGACCTTTTGTGCAGGGGACTCAAGGGGGTAGATTAGGGGAGGTTTAGGATTAATCATCACAGGGAAAGCATCAAAGACCGCAGACCATTCCATAGTGGGAAGACATTAAAGGAAAATGCCTTTGCAGATGCTTGTAGGTCATCTGGCTCAGGGGCATCCTGCCCCTCAGGCAGGTGAGCCAGGATGTCAGGATCATCTTTTAATTCTGCTGAGAGTAAGAAGAATTTTAGGATGGCTACTCCATCAAAAGAAGGCGCCTGGTCAGAAGAGAGCTGTAGCTTGGACCAGGCAAAAAGAAGAAGGTGAATTTGATAAGCCCTAACTCTGGGGCTAGGCAGAGGAATCATGAACAAGAGAGGAGCTCAGGGGAGTAGCAAATTCACACACCCTTTCACACATACACCTGATCAGTTCATAGAACATGCAACAAACACAAAGACTGAGACATACTGGCACAAAAAGGATATTTCTTGGTTTAATCATATAGTGAAAATAAGCTGAAAAATCAAATTCTGTTTATCATATTTCACTTCACTTAAAACTTGAGGAATGTCCCAATTTTATATATCAAAGTTGAAAATGTTTCTTCTCAGCTACCCTAAGCCTAATAATGTAGGTTTGCTGTACATTATCTCTGGTGATAAGAAAATAATATATATTGAAATTCTTAGCTCGTATGTACTGGAACGGATTTAGACCAATTTAGACCAGGAAGGTAAGTAACTTACCTATTAATGTTTAAATGTTATTCTTAGAAGTGTTTGATTTAGGAGATGTTTATGTAAAACAAGTGTTTTTCAACCATATGCTGTCATTTCAAACTATGTTTTTCAAACTCAGGAGCCATTTTCTAGTCTGTGCAGTAGATGAAAAAAATGCATTACGAGACCTAGATAGTGGTGATGTTTGCACATTTTGAATGTTCTTATTGCCACTAAACTGTATACCTTAAAATGGTAAATTTTATGTTACGTGTATTTTATCACAATAAAAGATGCTTAAAGAGATTTGGGAAATTGGCTCAAATAAAGTGGCTTTTCTTTGAAGTGTCCCTCAGACCTCCTCTAATGGGTCAGGAGAAAATATGCTACATACAACAAGGTGTTAACTTTTCTTTGAATGTTGCCCTAAACCTAAACAATCTGGGAGCTAACTTTGAAGATAATTGGGAGGCAACAGCCACATTATAGGGAATCTGGTGCCCAAATGCCAAGACATCAAACAATGCACAGCTAGAATGCCAGGCATCCAGCCTCTGCTGCCACTGACTTGTATCCACAGCCTTGAGAAATAGAGTTCCTGTGGAAGGTACACATTCTTGGTCTAGCTGTCTTGAGGATAATAACAACTTAAAAAAAGAATACTATTTTCTTATAGGCAAAGGATTTTATTATCCCCAAATATATCCACAATAAGTAGAAGTACATAAATAGCTACAGAATTTGGCAGATGCAAAAATTCTGTTCCAGTCTAAGCTGTAACAGTGAGCACAATTAACCATAAGGAAATGGCCATTCAAGTCTGGTCCCTGAGGTTCTACTTCAGTTCATTCTGAAGGAGACCCCAACTTCCCTCTACTGCTCAGTCTTCTGGCTCTTTGAGTCCCAGTTCTAGTCCAGCCTTTTTTTCCACCTAAATTAATGTGTTTCTTTACTTCTTGAGCTGTCCTCTGCCTCCCAATCCAGGACAGTTTACACTGATAATGTTTTGTTGGACCCAAGCCTGTTCATTTCCCTCAAATCATCAGTGCTAATTGTTGCCCATCAATTAAACTTTAACAAGTAGTTGTAGTTATTTGCATGTATAAACACAGTTGATTGTCAGAGGAGGGCAGCAACAGGCCAGCCACAGAGCCCACAGGCTGACCCCTTCACTGTGGGGCTTTATCTTCTACCCTCACCTCCTAGCTAAACAGATGCTTCAGTAAAAGAGAGGCTATCTCTGCAAAGGTACAAAAACGTTTGAACTGCAAATTTGTTTCATGAAAGAGTTTGTTAGAGGCAATCTGGCTTGTATTTTTAATATTTTTAAAAAATATTGCTGGGGTATGTGTAGAGCTCAGTGGTAGGGCACGTGCTTAGCATACACAAGGTCTTGGGTTCAATTCCCAGTACCTCCATTTAAAATTTTTTTAATTAAAAAAACACTTAACAGGGAAATATACACAAGATCTTATGGTAGCTCACAGAGAAAAAAATGTGACAATGAATATATATATGTTCTTGTATAACTGAAAAATTGTGCTCTACACTGGAATTTGACACAACATTGTAAAATGATTATAAATCAATAAAAAATGTTTAAAAAAAAATAATGCTTGGTCATTAGCACAGTCTTACTTCTTGCAAGGGCATTTGTTTTCTGTGAGCCTAGACACCCACTTGGGTTTTTTTTTTAGCCAGGAAGCAATTTGTCCTCAGCAATAAATGCTGAAAATAAAAGTTCCAAGGGATTTTGAATCAAAGAAAATCTTATTCAAAGAATAGCTCACAGCCCTAGAGAATAAACCAACTTGAAATTAATCTGTTCTAAATAGGTTTCCTATGTTCTCTCCATATACCATGGCTGGATTCTAGCTATGCACTGTTTGATATAAGGAATTAAAGGTTAGCCTTTCTCCCTAAAATAGAGTAAATTGTGATTTCCCTTGTATCCCTGCTCACCTCCTCTCCAGGTAACTTCTGAAGAACTGAACAGTATAATTCATAATATAATGACCTGGGTTGTGGCTGCAGTGACCAGTGTATTATACCCAGCCATCACAAAATATGAAGAAAGGTTGCAAAATAGTATATACCCAATGCCTGATGATTCCACCCTCTCTTCAGATAGTAGGAGTTGCTGTAGCACATGCTGTGAAACATTTCTATATGAAGCAAGTAAGATGGTTCAGGCAGAGCCCTGTGCAAAGGCAGCTGACAGGTCAGTAGGGCAACCAGCAACACCTTTAAAACCATCTTCTGCTCATAATGAAAGAACAGTTGTGGAAAAAGCATATGACAGGAAAGGACACTTAGGAAAGGACCCTAAAATCCCTGAACGTAAATATAGTGAGACTGCTGAATCCTACAAGCTTAAAATCTGTAAATCTGATAGTCACCTTTTTGCACCTATTAAAACAAGCACAAGGAAATCTAAAGATGCTGCCACTGAAACAGATGGCTTACAATGCCCGCTGTCTTCTGATGAAAAAGCAAAAGCTGTAAATGAGATGCCGGAGTTAAATAATGTTAACTTTAAATATCACCTAAAAGGGGAAACTGAGCGGATTTTAGAAAATGTTTTTCATGAAATGGTGTCTGAAGTAACCCAGTCCATCCCCACCCTTTCCTCTGTTACGGCCAAAGCTTTGGTTGACCAAACTCACACTGACAAAGGAGACTTGCTCTCCACTGTTGATATTTCCTCAGCAGCTGCTGAAATTATGGAAAATGTGCTTAAGAGGCTACAGTCTGCAGTTGAGAAAAAATGTATTGAGGAATTTTCACAAGAAAATGTGTCAGTTCACTTTGAATCAGACTTAGTCAGTGGAGAAAATTTCTTTTCTCCAAAAGAAAAAACTTCAAAAGCTTCACTGCCTTATGCTTTGGAGAAAATGAATGATATTGCAGACGATATGGTTCATGTGATCTTAGAAAAACTGACTGCTCTTGCATCTTCTAAGCAAAGTGAACTTACTCATCTTGAAATCACACCTGACTCTGCTTATCAGCCACTCAGGAAAGAGCCAACATATACGTTCCTTCAAAGAGCCAGCAAGAGGAAATCCATTGCTGAAGATGATGCTGCCAATTTGATTGGCAAAGAAGAAATACAAAATTTAATGTCAAGTATTTTTTCCCAGCCCTCTCTGGTTGGTTATATAAAGGAAGCAATCAGCACTATACTAGGTTATATACAAATTGGACTTAATAATGAAAGGGTCATTGCAAATAAAGAAACAGTGACCATCTTTCAGCTACTTGGTGATATCTTGGCTCAGCTACATCAGAAGCCAGTGAAAATAGATGTCCAGAAGAGTAAACTTACCAGAATGAGCAGTCCTCCTGGCACTGAAGAAGAGAATAGACTCACCAGCACTGGAGTAGTTAATGGTCCTAGAAATAGATGCCTATTTCCACCTATTAATGTTCCTGGCATGGTCCTTTATTCTGAAGATGAAAATGAAGAAATAGACAAAATTGTAGAAAATGTATTGATTTCAACTATCAAAGATGAAAAAGCGAAATTACAAGAACAGTCTCCTGATCACTGGCTAACAAGGGAAAATGCTGGTTTTAAATACAAAAGAAATACAAACTTACTTACAAAGCCTGCTTATCAAGACAAAGTAGCATTTCACAATTGGGGATTAAATACTGACCTTTCAACTTTTAATATTAAGGATCTTTTTAAGGACAAGCCAGGTTGGAATAAAGACATTTTGTTTTTCAACCAAGAAGAAACACATCAAATACAAAAAGCCTCTGAAAATATAATTACAAGTGTTTTAGCACAGACACTCAAAGATATATCTTCTGGGCCTTCTGATTACTTAGATTATAAAAATGGTAGAGAGACTTCACTTCTTACCTCAGGAAAACCACAAGATCTGTCACATCAAGAATGGATGGACCAGATGTTCTCCATGTCAGAAATCCATACAGTAGCTCAAGAAATTGTAGATGCTATATTAAAAATACTTCACATAGCTTCTAGTCACATTATCGGACATTCTTCATCAGTACGTCAAACTGGTCTAGATAATGGTGATGTACCAAATAAAGAGCCATTAGAAATATGGTTTGAGAGTAAAAGGAAGATGAAAATTTTATCTGCACTTGGCATAGACCCTACAAAACACCCCTGTTTAGAACCTGGAGCAAGTGGATCAACATCTGAACCTGTAGTTTACATTAATGATAAGATCATTTATACAATTTTTAAGAAGCTGAACTCATTTATTTGTCCAAAATTACAAAACTGCTTCAAACCAGAAAGCCATGCTGCCCATTCAAACCCTGAACCTGACAAGAAATCTGTGTTTCGATTTCACCTTAGTGCTTACACAACTAAAGTGGTAAAAATTGTTTTGGACGCTATCCAGAAAGAACTACAGTACAATAAGAAAAATATAAATCTTAGGAAGAGTAGCCCTCCCAAGAACTTTAGAGATACAGGATTTTTTGCTGACACTGAAAAGGAATTAGACTCTTTTGTCACAAAGCTAAATAATGACATTATGACAAGTTCATTAGCAACTTGCATTTGTGAGGTATTAAGTGGGAACACAGATAAAAGCAGTATTTTACTCCCTTCAAATAAGCTATGGTCTAAAATCTCATATGGAACTGTTGACATTGATCAACAAAAACTTTTGCCTTCTCATTGTCCTCACATGCAGGAGGAAATTCACACATATGCGAGATTGCAAGTGTTAGATAGAATTGGAGATACCTTATATGACATGCTGTGCAAGCTCATAGGAAACCATCCACATTCTCCCCTATTTGGTGATCAAAACGAAGAGTGGACCACTGAGAATTTGAGAACAACCAGTACATTGCAGTCCAATATTAAGTTTATTTCTCATACAATTCTAGAAGATATTGTTACAAAATTATGTGGTATTGAGAAAGACAGCATTTTCAAAAATTCGGAACTTAAAGGTATGTCAGAGTATATTGACACTGACAGCCTGTCATTTGCTTTACTTCTTCAGGAATTGAGCAGATGTTCTGATATAATCTCCAGCATGGTGTCCAGTGTGACCCAGCCAGGTTGTCAAGAGGTGACTAATAACAAGGGGAAAACTACTGTGCCCAAAACAGGAACCACAAAAGGAAAGTGTCTAAAGAAACTGAAAACCATGGCTTCAGATATCCTTGAAATGGTTTTTGCTACATTGGAAGGGTTTGCCAATAAAAATTTAGAAACTCTGGGCACTGTGATCAGTGGAAATAAAAAGAACAACAGGACATACTGGGAAAGTGGAAATACCAACATTTGTGGTAACGCACTTGAAAAACAGTTGCAGTCGACTTTATACATGCATGCAAAAAAAGTGTCAAGTACTATTTTGAAAGCTATTCAAACTGAATTAAATGTGAGCTTGCCAGATTTGGAAACATGCATAAGCAAGCCACTACAGGAGAAACAAATGCTTAAGACTCTAGTCAATTTCATTTTAGATGCAGTTTCTCCAGATGTATTTAATGAAACTGAGCCAGAAGAGAGAGGCATTGAAAATTACAGATACAGGCCAACCTATGGAAATTTTCTTCCTGGAGGAGCGGACCCAGACTCATATCTAGAAGATCCTACAGATAGAGAGAAAGAAAATGCTGGAGAGGAAAGACCAAAAGAAGAAGAAACTAAATCAGATTCTCTTCAGCAACGAGAACTAGAAAGAACATTTAAAAAAATTGAAGTAGAACTCAAAGAGTCACAGAAGTCCCCAGTTGTGCCCATCATAAGAAATATTTTGAATGAAATTTTTCAGAATGATTTAATTGATCAACTAAAAATGCGTCCTCTTCCCCAGTCCCATTTATGTGACATTCCTCATGCTGGTGATGAGCCAGTTGCTCAAACATCTGTTCAATCCCTGGATAAAACAGTGGGCCCTTTAGTGTCTGAAGCAGATGTAACCATTGTTGCAGATAATGTTGTTAGAACCATATTTCAAAAACTTTATTCTGCTGCCATGACAGATAGAAGTGTAAATGAAAAGTATAATACTGTCACTTTTCCAGCAAATCTCTCTTTGCCTGAACATGCCAGTGGAGCAAAGGCTCCTGTTTATTCTGCCATACTGGACAGAAATCCGCGTACACTTCAGTCCACATTCAGTATTGGTAAACTGACCAAAATAAATGTAGTTGAAGATATTATACAGTCAGTATTGACAAGTTTAGAAACATTTGCTACTTCTAAAGTAAAAGCTCTATTTTGTCCTCATGTCAGCTTCACAGTTCCAATAGCTTTACCTTTACAGCAGGATGAGACTGCTTTAAGCCAACCACGGATATCAACCAAAGATTCATATTCTGATGATCAATTTTCCTATTGCTCAGTGGATCATAATAAGTCAGGAAAGACCACCTCAGTGTGTCAACTGACTACTTCTAAATTAAATATATATGCAGTAGAAGTGGCTAGACAAATTTTACAAGGAATCAAACACAAGTTAGATAAAGAAATAAAAAGTCCATTCTTAACTCATAATGTTGTGGGTTCTGAAAGTATTCCAAGTCAGATTGTTAACACACTGTTAGATATTGTGTCTACTAAAGGCAAATATGAAAAAAATACATTTGACAGAGAGACTGATCGAGATCGGTCAGAAGATATTGTTGAAAAGCTGTTCAGTAAAAGTGATTATCGAAAAAAACTTCAGTCTCAAATACAAGATACCATTGAAGGTATCTTAGTTGACATCTGTGAGGAAACAATAGATGAGAATAATCTCCCACTTGCTGTATCCACTTTTAAAGGTAATATAAGTGGGAGACATTTAGAAGCATACTCTGAAACGGACCCTGAGTATGCAAATAAGGCTATTCTAACACTTTTAGTTCCTAAGGAGTGTGTTGCTATGATTTCCAATGAAATGGTAGATATTGTTCTTCAAAATCTCACTTCTGCTATCATTCTTGGCATAAATGCGAAGGATTCCATTTCTCCAAGATTTCCCCTGATATTTTCTGGTGCATTGCCCAAAGCAGAGCATCAAAAATCCCCTGTGATAGACTCAATGAATGAAAGGGAAAGGGGGAGATTTCCATCTGCAAAAAAGGAGAGAGATGTACAGCTGAAATTAGCTTATTCTGATGATAATCAGACAACTGTACTTAAGAAACATGATGCCAAGAAATCTCCTGACCCTTGTGAAGAAAATGCTCACTTCATTACTAAAAGTATCTTGAATAGGTTAAAATCTTTTGCCACAGAAAGAATAGATTTGCTATTTATTCTTGATACTGAGACTAGAGAAAAACCATATGTTGGCCCAGAATTTACATATTGTAAACGAGACGACAGCATATTTCTTGAATCAAACCAAATGCCACTAGATGTGAATATCCCGAAAATATCAACAGCTAAAACCGTTCTCAGTCAAGAGGTCACAAATTACACATTTGCTAATTACAGAGAAAAAAATGGACCTGCAATTCATATATCACCAGCTGGTCTTAAGGAATATGCTGACATAATCGCCAAGACTATTTTGACGCTTATAAAAAATGATGTAGACCTAGAAATCCAAAAGATGTATTCATATCAAAACAATACTTCATTCCAAGAAAACATCATTGCAAGTAATACTGTCAACAACATCTTAAAGAACTTACATGATAAAATATCTTTAAATGCGAGTGGTTTTTACTCAAAGTGGGACCCTGGTCTTTTTACACAACTAGCTCTACAAAATGAAATATTGCCAGGTCAAAGAAAGATGGAAGATAACACCGAACTGTCTCTATGTTCAAAATATTCTGATCAAAACCAAGTTATATCAGAAGCAGAAAACCAGAAAAGGGTTTTGGAGGAAATATTTAGAAATGGAGAATCTAGAAAGGAAAAAACAACTGCTTTGCTAAGTGCAGTTAAGGAAATTTTAAAGAAGGTGTATCAAAGGGTAATGGAAGACATAGACTATTGGCATCTATTTAATGAACTCCCCCACTTTACGTCTGATAAAATTAAAACAGCACGAAAAAAAGCCTTCCAGTCACATATAAGCAGTGTTGCGAATGACATAGTTGAAAGTGTTTTCAGAAAAATGTTCTTAATAATTATGACATCTTTATATGAAAACAGTGAGACCAGGGGAGAATTGGAAGTATCTGGAAGTGATGAATTACTGATGAATCCATCATCCTTTAGGGAACTGAAACAAGAAGGAAAAAGAAGTGTACCCCCTGAAACTGTGATACCACAACTTTATTCTTACACAGGCATCAGAAGTGTCACTTCGTTGAAAAACACCTTATTGCAATTTTCTCCATTGCAAGTGGGTGAAGAATTGGTGCAAAAGGTTCTCAGAAAGATCACAGATTTTGCTTTGCTGAATCTAGGAGAGAGTTCATCCCCTAAAAGTCAGTCTGATGAAATTCAGTATCTGAGGCCATGCGGTTCTAAAGCTAGTCCCAAGGACAGCCCTAAGACAAGTTTTAAAATAAATTTTAAAACAAAATCAAAAGTTACCTCTTTGGCTAAGTTTGGAACAAAACCACAGCTAGGACCTAGTGGAACTAAAGCCAAATGGAAAACCAAGTTAGGTCCTAGAGAGAAGACTCTAAGAAGCAGGTGGTCCAAGACTGCCATTGGACTACCACACCTGCTATCAATACGGGATGCCAGAAACCCCTTAGTAAGAGCAAAACTCCCCACTGTGGAACTAAAAATGTATGCCAAGGATATAGTAAGTAATATTCTGGAAACAATTGTAAATGAATTTCAAGAAGTGAGGCAGAATAGAGCAATGGTAGAAGTAAATGCTTTACCTTCTGATCAAATCGTGACAGCAAGTGAAATAGTTAATGCAGTTTTGCAAGGATTATATGCTACAGAGAGCAATTTGGCCAACCCAATAAAAGGCGCATACTCAGATGATCTCAAACTTTCACAGGGGTATTTTAGTACAATCTCTCTTGCAAATCCAGAAGCCCATTTTTCTTTGGAGAATGTTTCTTCACAACTCAAAAAAATCTTTCCTAAAGAAGATATTTTTAAACAAATGTTTGATAAATGGCAAACAGAATCAAGTGACATGGATAACGAAAAGTATAAGCTGTTGATGGTAGCTGAAACTGTTTTGAATGAAATTTCAGTGAAAGCAAAAGAATTAGAACAATCTGTTTCACATTTAAATTTGTCACTTCCTGGGCCTTGTGAAAGCAGGCACCATAATTTTAATGGCACTGCTTCTAGAACTGAGGGTTCCCAAGCACAAATTAATGTATTTGGCCAGGAAATTGTTGAAAAGCTATTTGAAAAATTAGAATTGTGCTTCTTGACTCAGATGTTTACAACAGATAGTGACGAAACACTAGAAAGCAAAGAAGAAACTACTGCTAGAAGTAAATGTGGTTCATTAAGAACAAACAACCTCAACAATGTACCAACTTATAACACAAAGTTGAAAGACAAAAAGGTGGGGGGCTCTGGCCACCAAATCGCTCAAGAGATCTTAGAAGGGGTTCTGAACACCTTAGAGTCATTTGCAGACCTACAGTTTAAACATGTCTTTACACATGCTTTTTCTGAAATTGTGAGAACACCTATTGAAAACTTTTTTGCTGTACAACAGAAACCATTAATGAAAACGATATTGCCCAGGTTACAGCGACTGAGTAAGTTTACTGATGAATCTAAATCAAGTAGTATGATTTCCCAGGAAAACATACAGAATATACTTGTACTGCTTTATTCATTCCATTCAGAATTGCTTACTTATACTGTTAATACTGTCAATGACATGCTTGGTATAATTAAGAACAAACTAGACAAGGAAAAATGCCAAGTAGAGCCATATTCAATTAGCATATTTGAAGAAAACATTGTAGCAAGTGAGAACATCAGCACCCTGATGGACCAGTGCACTTATTTCTATGAGCTGATGATCAAAAGCCATTCAAAGGAAAGTCTGCTTCAAGGAGCTATAAATGCCTGCACTGTTAATTGGTCCAGATTTGCAATCGGAATGGGAATGTCCACTTCAGAGTCAAAGGGAGTTAGCTGCCGGGATGATCCTCCACAAATCCCTGGCTTATTGTTTTATTCAGAAGAAGATAAGAAAATAAAGGACAAGACTTCCTCAAGTATACCTTCGTGTGTCAGATACTCTGCAGGAGATACAACTAAAACCACAGAACCAATGGAAGGGCTCAAATCAGAGCTTAAACCATCATATTCTAGAAGTGAAGCCCAAATCTTCAGTCATTTTAATCAAGCTGTGAAAGGAAAGTGCTCTCTCCTAGAAAGCACTATCTTACAGAAACCATCTCAGAAATCCAGTGACTCTGCACAAGCAGCACTAGAGCACCCCATGTCCTTCAGAGAAATGGAAGAAGGAGAAAGTCAAAAAGTGCTTCACTGTGAGCCCCCCAAACCAGTTGTTCAGCCAAACCAAATACAGACAACCATTTCTCCACTCAAAATATGTTTAGCTGCAGAAAATATTGTCAATACCGTGCTGTTGAGTTATGGCCTTCCAAGTCAAACCCCACACACTAATGAAAGTATAGAAACTATGAAGCCATTTTTAATATCAAAGGAAAGACCTTTCTCTGTAATATCTGGAGAACAAAAGGATGAGAAAAGCTTGCTTAAAATTTGGGAAAAAAGAGTCAGCTGTGAAACTGAAGAAGAAAACAAAAGCTTTGTGGCAAATGGAGAAGATTCCACTTTACTGGAAAAGTGGAAAAATAAATACCCAAAGTTAGAGAAAATAGCAGATCTTGAAGAAGCTGAAGTCATCGCTTTTGCAGATCAGGAGCTGGGACCACATGAAACCCATTTAGTAGCAAGATATGTTACCACATCTGTGGTCACTTATTTCAAGAACTTTGAAACCAGAGGTGAGTGATGGATGACTTTAGAAGAGTTAGCATAATTTTAGGGAAAAAAAGTAAATGATAATTTTAAAAAACTACATTTCTGCTTCTCTGAATATAGCCTTAGATTTGGGGTGGCTGTTCATGGTGTGATTTTCAACTGGTCAGTATGCTAAAAAAAAAAAAAAAGTGACACGTTTACATAATTTTTATATGGAGGAGTGTTTTTCAATTTGTCTTATCTACAGATGAGGTTAAATGGGCATAATTTAAAGTGGGATATTTTGGCTGGACATGAGGTATGACTATGAATGATGTCTTGCTTGGGACATACAGCTCCTCTAAAGGCAATTCCCAAACAGAAGTTCCAAGAGGGTTTTTTTTTTAAGTTCTTTTTAAAAAGGCTTCTTACATTATAGTCAGACCTCATACATAGTTAATTGACTGTAATGATCCAACTTCTTTTTGAGGTATACAGTTAAAGTCTTTGCAGTTATTGGTTATAGAGTTCATAATAACAGTGGCATTAAACTTCTTGTTCTGTTCGTGTTCCAGTGTTCTGACCTAAATTCTTTTTAAATATAGAGTAGACAGTAAGCACTCTAAACCCATGCTTACAACTATAGTATCTACACTCCCTTTCTATGAAAGCTTACATGCATATATTGGGTTGAACCATATGAAATAGCCTTTTTATACGTCAAAAAATCTGTCAAACATCAGCAGTTCATTCTGTTCAGTGTATTGTGTATTGTATAGTCCCAAATGGGATAATTAGCTGAACAGCCAAAAATGTTTTCAAGAATTATATGAGATCTCTAGATATCACTGGAATCACCCTAGCTCATTGCAACTCTAAAGCTGGAAATCATTTCTCTGCCCCAGGATTTCCAACTTCTTAAAGCAACATAGCTATCCAAGGAAGAAACCAGAAATTAGAGATTTGAATACTCATGGGCTATTTTCCTAACTTCCCAGCAGAAGCAAAGATTCCACAGGTGGGAAATAGAAGTTTGAAGAAAACCTAGTCCCTTTCTTGACTAGGTTTTTCTATTTCTTGAGTGAGGTACATTCAAAGTGAAATTCATATATAAAATATTGCCAGTATTCTGAATGTCAACATTTTCCCTTAATGCATGTTAAAATAGCAATGTTTTCTGTTTTAAGGTCCTCTTGATGAAAAAGTACCTATTGTCTCCACACTGTTAAGCAAAAAACATAAATCAAAACAGCCTCTAAGAAGCATAAATAGTGATTCTTCACTTAATCAATTTTGTGAACATCTCACTGAATTGGTTATCTCCTACATGATTTCAAGCATTTCCAATTGCACTGAAGATGGTGGAACAAAACAGAAATCACTGGAAAACCAAGATGCAACTTTTAGCAAAGTTATTTTAGTTCATTCCCAAGTGTTTGAGAGCCGGTCAGTTTCTATCAGAGGGCTTGCTTTAAGCATTTCTGAAACCATTATTCAAATCCTTTTTAATAGTGACATATTAAAGGCAGACACTACACAACAAGTGGTTTCTGTGAAAAAAAAATATATTTACTGCCCAAAAGAAGTTGTGGCTGACTTCGATGATCTCTTTCAGGATCTCTTGATAGGAGTGATCCATGTTCTGTCTAAAGAAATAGGAATAAATCATCACCTTGACAGCAAAGGAAGAAAAAAATCACCTTCCATGGTTAAAAGCCATAATTTGCCCATTTGCAACAAAACCAAAACTATGAAAAGACAGATAGGTGCCAGAAGTTGGAAGTCAGCTCCTACTCACCAAGTTAATCAACTAGCACAGAAAAATAAACTAAATTCCCTAGCATGCAAGTTGGACACTCTGGTTGGCAGCCTAAAAACTCAGGAATCCAAAGAAACAGTCGACAAAATTTTCAATATTGTTTTCAATTTGTTTTTGCCAGATGAATGTCCACATTGGGATATGGATTCTGGTAAAATAGCAAGAAAAATGTTCCTATCTTCAAATAACCAGGAAAGTCATAGAATTCCTAGAAATAACCTAGGGCTCTCCCCAAAGTCAGTTTTTCTTCTGAATGTTGTGTGTGAGAAACTTATTAGAATACTCTTGGAAGAGTGCACAACCAACAACTTCCTTACAGATGATCCTCTTTCTGATGAAATAGCAACAGAACGTCAACTGTTCAACATACTTCAAAATGTAGAGGAATATTGCAGGGGAACAATGGACTATGGCTCACCATTTGAAGGATATGTCATGTCAGACCTTTTGGAAAATCTGGCAGAAATAGATCAAGAATCCATGCTTAGTATTATTTCCCATAGATTGGTAAAATCCTTAATGGAAAAAGTGTCATGCGGTATACAGCAACCTCCCAGAAGTCCATCTGTTACAAATAAGCATTTGACATATAGGACAAGAGTGAGATCTAGTTCCCCAAAAGTAAAAATGCCACAAATAAAAGAATCAAGACAGGGTAAAAGCTCTGTAAGATTCATGAGTTATGACAACAAGCCTCCAACAGGACCACTGAATAATCTTAGGTCGATTCATTCCAAAATTCAAACCCCATTTGGTAAGCAGTTTTCAGGGAAATTCTCTTCTCTACCTCCTCTTCGAAGACCAGGTAAAAGGGAAGTGAATGCAAGAGCCATTCTTAACATGCAATATCCAGGAGGCATGAACTCGGGAGTTTACTCTGCCACATTTCTGGAAGAAATAATTGCAGACCTTTTTCTTAACCTCTCCACCTCATTGCAGGGCAAAAATGTAAACATCACTGAAGCTCAGCTCAAGGAGATGAATATATTAGATGTCACTTCTGTGGTGAATGAGTTTAATAACGCTCAAGTCACTGTTTTACAGGGTGTTGATGAAAGGATATATTTCCCACCAGTCTATAAAGAAACGGTTAGTAAGATTGTTGACTCTGTTTTTAATGATGTTTTATGGGAATATACGTTGCAAGTTACCTGTGGCAATTATCTGGCACATGCTGCCACTTCAATAGCAGAACAGATAACTAATGACATTTTGAAAGAGAGTGTAGACTACCAACTCCCATTGTGCTTTGTAGGAAAACTCATGCCTAACTCATATTACCCTCTCAAAGCTGAAAATATACTGCAGAAACTTCAAAACAACCTGAATGAACTTAATTACCAAGGTCAGCATTCAACAGGCTATACTACCATGCTGTCACACTCGTTTTTAGAAGATGTCATCAGAAGACTATTATCTCAGCTCATTCCTCCACCCAGCGAGGCTTCATGCTTGGGAAATAAATACTTAATGACTCTGGATTTTAATGAGATCTCCACCTGTACAGTAAATAAGGTTTTGCTAGCCATTTCAAAGCACAAGATTTGGCTCACTAAATATGATTGTCAATATCTATATACAGAAAAAAACCTTCAAAATATGGTGGACTCTGTTTATAATAATGTTTTGCAGATGTCTGGCTCTCTTGTGTCAATACAGAAAAGTATAGAAAGCCAAAGCCCGATTATGGTTGAGCGAATAGCCAGTCTCATTATTCAAGAGATTATTGAAAATCATCTTCAACCCTTTTTGTGTGGAGAGGGCTTACCACATTCAACGACCTCATTGGATAAAATATCGAATATGGTTAAAGAGGTTCTCAGTGAAGTCACAGAGCCGCACAGACCCCAGAAGCCATCATCACTAGAAATGGACTTTTACACTAATGCATTTGTAGAAGAAATTGTTGCCAGACTATTATCAAAGGTCTTCAATCCAAAGTATAACACTGAGTGTGATTTGGATAAAATGACCCCAAAAATAGTAAACTCAATAAACAACCATTTTAAAGAAGCTAAAATCTGCATTCTTCATGATGACCAAGAGCAGCCGTTCCCCACTGTAGATGTAGACACTGTGGATGAACTTGTCAATTTAGTTTATGAGAATATTCTGAAACAACAAGGGCTAGCCCTTGAGGTTGATGATAAAGAACTCAAAGACAGTGATATTTTTGCAGAAAATATTACCAATTTAATTGTAGCAGCTATTTCTGATTATCTTTTTCACCCACTGTTTTCTGGGGATTTGTTGGCTTCTTCCTATGCTACTTTAACAGCAGAGAACGTTTTTCAGAACATCTTTAGTAGTATCAGTGAACCTACCCAGCCAAGCCATCATTTATCTCCTTATTACACCTTGCTACCATACACGTTTTTAGAAGACATAATCAGAGTACTATTATCTAGAATCTTTCCTTCTGCATCTAACATGGTTCCACACAGTGAAACTCCAAAAAATAGATCAGAAATTAATCACAGTGAAATCTCTTCAATGCTAATCAGTGTTATTAGGAGGAAAATTTCCCAACATGAAATTCGACTTTCAAAAGATGAAGATGAAACCGAATCTATTTATTCAGAGGATGATGCTCAGCATCTCGTTGATTCCATATTAAGAAATATCTTGCAAAACTCTGGTTCTCAAGAAGCAGTTGAGCATGATATTACAAGCCAGGACAATGTTCTTATTGACAGGATAGCAGGTTTTATCATTAAAAATATCTGTCAACAGCATCTTCATCCATTTGTGTATGGAAAATTGTCATTTCCTTCATCATATACATACTTTGATGATACGAGAAGGCAACATTTTTTTGCCAGTGTTTACTCCTCAGCCTTTTTGGAAGATGTGATCTCTGGGGTTTTAAGCAAAATATTTCACAGGGTGTTAGGAATTGTGGAAACAAAATCATTAAGAGAGTCAGAAAAAGAACTGTTAGAAACAGCTGAAAAACTCATATATTTGATAACAGAAGAATTCTCAAAAGGTCAAGTTAACATCTTAGAAGATGCTAAGGAACAACTGTGTCTTCCACCAGTAGATAGAGACATAGTGATCAAAATTATTGACAGGGCATATAGCAAAATTTTACAAGAATATGAACTGGAACCTAATAAGGACTTTCTCAGTGACACAAAGACACTGGCTGAGAGGGTAACTAAAATTATCCTGACTGAAGTTTTTGGTTTCCAAATTCCTCCAGATTTTATAGCAAACCTGTCTTTTAAATCATATTCAAAACTCAATGCTGATGTTTTGATAAAGAGAGTTCATTACGCGATCAGTAAATCAAGACTCCAAAGACAGACTTATTCAACATATACCACCACATTATCACATACACATTTGGAAAAAATAGTCACTCAGATTTTATCTCAGATAAGTCCATTGAACTGCAGTGCAGAAGACCCAGACCTTTTGCAGGCAGACTTTAGCGACACAGTTGTGAGACTAATCAGTGAAATCATGTCAGTAATTTCTAAACATGCAATATGCATTATTAAACATGGAAATGAAAAACAAAATGTGATATCAGAAAAAGATATCCAGGCTATGGTTGATGCCATTTATACTGACATTTCTCATTCAAACTTATACCAGTCTCTTTCAAAAGATAAAAAAGGCATAAGTAATATACCTGTTACAAAAATAGCGAGTTATATCATAAAAGAAATATTTAACCATCATCTTAAGTCATTTTTATCTGGAGATAAAACACATCCATCAGGTACAGTGGATCAAACATATCAACAGAAAGCAGTAGAGCCTAAACAAAGAGAATTATCTTTCATTGTGAATTCAGCTGTCTTTTGGGAGGAAGTAATTTCTGAGATTTTATGCAAAATCCTTTATGTATTCTCACATAATACCATGGCCGCTGAAAACCCACTTAAAGCAAAAGCCAATGTTACTGACATTGTTATAAGATTAGTAAAATCAATTGTGCTGGAGTTCACCACATCACAAATTTTAGTTGCAGATCACTTGGATGAAAATCTGTATTTTTCAGAAGGATATAAGGAAATGGTTAAAAAAACTGTCCATGTTATTTGTGAAAAAATATTGGATGATTATCAATCTCTGATTCATATTTATAGAGCTATACAAAGTGACGCTGTCAGTTTTGGGGAAAAAATATATTATTTGCTGTTAGGAGAAATTTATGATTATCAAGTGGAGTCATTAGTTTCAGGAGAATTAGCAACTTCTTCGTATTCCTCCCTCCGAGAGGAGAACATCATCAGAAATATACTCAACACCATCAATGATGATAGCCATGACTTTTTGCCATCATGCATCACTGTATTGCCTCATTCCCTTTTAGAAGATATGATTTACAAGCTCCTAGCACATATATTCCCTTCATCTGAGACTGAAACAGAACTAAATAAAGAGGTGCCACCAGATTATGAGTTTGTGAATGCAGCTTCAAAACTAACTGAAGATATTATAACAGAAATTACTGAACATGAGATTAGACTTGCCAAGGCAGAGGAGCATGTGGAAAGTTTGCAATTAGGGGCAATTGATAACTTTGTTGATTCCATGTGTAACAATATTATGAAAAAAATTAAGTTTGAAGATGATGCACAGAAAGATACATGCAAAAAGGGAGGCCCATTCCTTAGGAGAATAGCTGGTTCCATTATGAAGGGAATTGTGGACCACCATCTGCAGCCATTTTTATGTGATGAAGAATCATCTCCCAGTGAGTTACTCGAAAATGACCATGTCATTGAACTCTTGAATCCTAATAAAGAAAAACTGCAGCCCTTCCCTCAGGCTTCTGTGTACTCTGCTACATTTTTGGAAGATGTCATAATTGACCTTGTTCGCAAATTTTATACCCTACCAAGTATTGCTGAAGATCCTAAGGACAAAGCAACATCAGAAAGAGACCTCATGGGCCTGGCTATAAAATTTGCAAATGCCCTGATAGGAGAATTTAGAAAAAGTGAAATTAAAGTTCTAGCAAATGCTGAAAAAATGTTTTCGCTTCCACCAATAGATAAAGAGACAGTTGATAAAGTATCTGATTCTGTGTATGATGAGATCAGAGAAATACATGGATCTAAAAATGTTCAGAAAGATCATAGAAGTAACATTGCTATAGAAATGATTGCTGCTTTAGCCAAGAAGGCAATCTCTGCTTTCAAGATTCAGCCACTTTTTTGGGGAGACTGGTCTTCCACCTTCTTTTCATTTCTAAATGTGGATAGCATCATCCGAAGAATTCAACACCTACCATATAAAACCTTTACAAAGATAAACAGAAGCTTGAAGGAGAACCAAGTTTCTTCACTAGAACAATTATCTACACTTACTCCTCTCACCTCAGGCCTAAAAGACAAAATGGACACTTTAGAGATAGATAGAAAAACACTTAATGGAAAAGAGAACTTCAAAAAGAAGGAGGCGTCAGTGAAAACAGGCAGCACCCATGAGCCAATATGCACCAATATAAGTAGCATTATGCAGAGTAAAGTAACTACCCTAGCATCATGGTCAGTTGGAGGTTTGGCAAAGAAAAAGAAAGGAGATGAAAAGAAAAAGGAAAGTTCAGTTGGAAAAGATAATGAGAAGTTATCAAAAGTTACTTTTCCAACAACCAGTGTGAACAGTAAAGATACTCGAGGGCTAGATTTGGGTACAGCACTTACAAAGAGTAAAACCAAGAAGAAAGACCATTTGGCTAGAAAAAATGAGAAAGGGCAAGGTGATGAGGTATGCCAACGTCTTTCAGTAGCTACTGATGATACAAAAATTAAGAAGCTTGTCCTGGAAACAGATTTTCAAATAGTTGATAAAAAGAAGAGTGAGAAGAAAAAAGAAAGTTCATTAAGGAAGGGGGATAGACTTTTTGAATTACCATCCCTGAAATCCAAGTTGAGAAATAGAGAGAGCCAAGAGAAAAGGAGAGATTCTCCATCTTACACAGTTACAGATGACAAACAAATCCTGCATCCTAAACATGTCCAAAATATCACTGAAATTAACAGAAATGTTTTAGAAATATCTTCTTTCCAAGGACCAATGATTGATTCAAAATCCCCAAACCCTCTAGGCGATAAAGCAGCACATGTAACTCAAGGGGATGGCAACGATTTTGCACAGCGTGCTTCAATGAGTTCAGCTAAGCAAAATGCTCCTGCAAAAAAGGAGGAGAATGAGAAAAGTGAAGATAAGGAGATTAAAAGTAAACCTAGTAAATGGGACAACCCTCAGAACCCACCAGAAAATAAACCCAGGATTTTCCCTACTAACTTTTTAGAAGATGTTATCTCTGAAATAGTTAACAAATTGATTTTTTCTTCCTTACTGGATACAGATGATGTATGCCAAAATGCAACCAATGATGTAAATCAAGCTGAGCTCTATGACACGGCTCTGAAACTGATTGATTCCCTGTTAAAGGAGTTTTCAGATGCTCAAATTAAAGTATTAAACCCAGATCAAGGAAGTAAGTTCCTCCCATCTGAGGATAAAGTTCCATCAGTTCATAAAGCACCTCTCAGGCAAAAAGAACCATTTGTGGATAAAACACCTCCCAAGAAAAAAATAATTATGGATAGTATACCACTCATGCAGAAAATGACACCTGCAACTAAAATACCTTCTTCAGATCAGGCACCTTTTATGGCTAAAAAACAATCAATCAATAAAATATTGGTCAATAAGGTTGTTCACTCCTCTATATGCAATATTTTGCAGGAATATAGATCTCAAGACTCCATTTGTGAGGACATAAATAGTAATGTTGAAAAATTAGCAAGAAGGCTGGCTAATGCAGTAATAGAAGAAATTTTTCAGCATCAGCTAAACTTGCTACTTTATGATGAGGTTCCAGATTCAGTGTGTTTGCCTCTAGACTCTAAGGAGGTTATGAAAAAAGTCCATAAGGTGGCCCAAACGGCCTGCAAAGAGTGTCAAACATCATTGCCATACACCATAATGCTGCCTCATGAATTTTTAGAAAGTATAATTTCTTCTCTTCTATCAAAAATTTTCTCAACAGTAGCCAGTGCTAAAGCAGAAATATCTGAGGATGATTTGTACACAGAATTGAATTTCCTTCAAATGAAGTTAGCAAGTACAGTTATAACAGAAATTTCCAAAGATGAAGATATGATTATACAGTATGTAGAATCCCTATGTCCTAATGATGATGAAGTTATTCAGTTAGTGGTTCAGGCTATTTATAATAATCTCTTGCCACAATTTGGATCTCAAGAGAGCATACAAAAGTGTATCAGCAGTGGTTGCAGAATCCTTTCAGAAACAATAGTGAAATTAGTTGTACAGGAAGTGACTGGAAATCAGTTACAAAACTATTTTTCTGGAGAACTGACGCCACCTCAGTGTACAGAAGTTGACAGTGTTGTTGAAAATATCCTTAAAGATGTTATCCAAACCACTGAAGTTCCCCAGCCTCAGCCATCACAGGCTTACAAACTGCCCTTTAACATAATAGAAGAAATTGCTGTAAAATTTTTGTCGAAGCTTCTATCTATGTTTCCAAAGGCAGATAAGAGACAAGATAATTCTCTAAATGCTGAAATGCAAAAAATAACCTCAAAAATCTTAAGTTCATTCCAAGAATATATCTCTAAAAGTCAGATTACAGTAGTACCACAGGTCAAAGAATCACCCACTGTATCTTTAGCAGACAGTGCAGCTATTGAAAAAGTAGTTACTTCTGTTTATGACACTATTTTAAAGCACTCTGGCTCCCATATTTCAGTGTATAAAGATTTAATGGGTAAGAGCAATGTCCTGTCTGATATAATAGGATTTTTAATGGTGAAGGAAATTTCCAAGTCAGAATTTCATCCTCAAGTAGAGGAAGAAACATCAAGTTCAGAGTTAGTTCTGGAAGCTGTCAAAATTATGGAAAAGGTGGTTAAGATTATTGATGACCTTAAGTCAAAGAAAAAGCCTTCATCCAAAAAAGAGGCTGTATTAGATGCCAGGATTTTAGAGGAAGCACTGGCCTTGTTCTTGGCTAAACTAATAAAGTTGCCAAGTGCCTCAAGCAAAGATGCTAAAAACTTATCAAAGCCTGAGTTAATTAAAATTGCATCTCAATTGACAAAATCTGTAATAGCTGAAGTTTCCAGAAGAAACGTTAGTATTATAGCTGCTAATCCTGAAGAAAACTTTTTAAATCCAGAAAGTATAGAAATTATTTCTCAGATGGTCAATTCCATTTATAATCGTGTACTACAGCAATCTGGAACACATGAAGAACTTTATTATGACATGAAAGGTGTAAACCACATCTTTCCTAAAGTGACTTCTTTAATTATCAGGAAACTTTCCAGTTGCCCATTAGAAACAATTAGCCCAAAAGAGTCACATGCTAATCTCTTTGGCAATCTGGACGTTGGTCGAATTGTTGAAAAGGCATATGAGCATGCTATCAAAACGGAACCTGAGCAAGAGCAAAAAGGGGTCGATCAAGATTTAAAGGGACAGGAGCTTTCAGTTAGCATAATTCCTCACCATGGGAAACAGCCAATCAACATTGATCCAGACATTGTTGCAGAACACTTAGGGGTCATTTCTATAAAAACACAACCTCTCGAGAACCTGCAAATGGAGTGTTTGGCTAGAACTGGACACAGCATTGAAACACTGAGAAAAATGTCAGTAAGTGGGAGGAGTTACTCAACTGCCACACCTGATGAGAGAAAGAAAGAAAGACGTGTCTCTTTGGATGGGACAGGACGACTGAATGTAAAGCCTTTAGAGGTAAGTGCAAAAGGCAGTGGTGAAAAGAAATGAGCAGTTAGTGAGACCTGGCTGTCCTTCTAAGATTTCCTTCTTCAGGTAGGTCTACATGAAAGTATTTGTAAAATATGGTCAGTCTTCTCTTGCCCAGTCCAGTAGAACTCCAATCCTGTTTTCCTGGGACTAACCCCATCAGCAGTGTAGCTCAGTGTAAAGGTGGCAGGCTAGTTTTCCATTAGCCAGTCAGACTGAACTGCCATTTCCTGAAGAATGAGAATGCAAAGAAACACCCTTACCAACAAACAGGACTGAATGGAATTGTAGTCTTCATTTGGCAACTTAGAAGAAATGCAATTTTTACAATCACCATAGTTCTTTTTTATGGATACACATTACCATAATACTATATGGGTCCAAAAGGGCCAGTTAGAATATCACCTAAACTGGCCTCTATTAGAGATTGAAATCTTCGAACTTAAGGCTCTACAGTAGTATTGGTTTTTACTTAGCAACATTCATCAACAAACATTAGATGGTGAGCTCTTTAGCATTTGTTTCTTCCTATTTCGCTTTTGTTACATAACACTTTCCCAGTTCTCCATATTCTTACATCCACAGGATGTACTCAGTTTCTTTCCTGTTCTACCCTTGTCCTAGACCCAGTTGTCTTCAAGCTGCTATTTTTAATGAACTAGTTCCTCTGCAGTTCCATATTTTGGTTCCAAATGTATTTAAGTAACAGGGACTTGAAATGCCAAGATGCTGTCCTTGGTACAATGCAACTTTTGAAAAAGTAGTTATTTCTACTTTAATATACTGATCTTAGTTTATTGATCTTAGAGATGATTTTGCCAGGAGATGGAGTTACACTGATCCAGCCCCACTATATAATTTAATACCAAAGCCCCTAGGTATAAATGAGCCTCTTGCACTGATGGTGTGCGCTCACATACTCACATACCTGTGGCTTACAAACGGAGCAAAGTTCTATAGAGCCAGCCTTCCTGGAGCATCAGCCTAGGAGCATGTTTTCCTTAGCATTTTTATCGAGCTCACTGAACTAAGTCTCACAGCTGGTGAATACACTGTTTGTCTCAAATATTAAGATTGTGATAGACACTGATGGAATCTCCTTGGTCCTTGGTTTCTTGGACTAGATGAAGGTCCTTTCTAGCTCTAAAATGTCCTTTTCTCTCTGCGTTCTCAAAATTACATTAGCATTTAGTTAGTAGTCTTTATTTGTATATAACTAATTCCTTGTTAAACAAAAATCTGTCTAAACTATAGAACCTTACCCCCAAGTCATTACTTCTTAACCATCTGCAGAAATTATCTATCAGTTTTTCTTGGTTACCAGCTTCCTTCTTTTACATCCTTCATCAGTACTTTAACTATCTCTTTTATAGCCCAGAGGAAGTTGGAAGAAAATAGCTAATCCAAAACAACTACCCCTGCTAATCTTAAGGGGAGCAAGAGCTGTCTTGAGGAAAATAGATATAGATAGCTCGGCTTATTTTAGCTATCTGTTTTAATACTTTACAGCCATCTGGATAGCAGTGCCATCCACCCCCAGCATGCCGATGGGGGTTGCACAAAGAATAGACCAGTGAATCTAGACAATTCCCAGGCTATTCCTCAGTCAGAATTCCACAACCAGGGCTCATTTGCTATGTTGAAGCACCAAAACTTCCCAGCACACTAGACACATGCCTGTTAAAGGCTCATGCAGTGTCACATTCCAAAGCCACATAGAATGAGTTTTGATTTTTGAACTACTTTCCTGCCACCACAGATAATCAAAATTGATTATTTTCCATTTCTTGCAGAGTTCTTTAATTTTCTTTTGCCTAAAAGATATTCCTTTAAGGCAGCATTTATCTGAAAATCTGGTTTGCAGTGTGACAAAGAGATTTAATATTTATAACTCAAATTAATTTAGAAGTTCTGTGGCACCATCTAAGGCTACATAAATGGGAAAAGTCATTTGTTTAATTATAACTGTCACTTCCTTAATCTGTCTTTAACATTGGAAAGTGGAAAATGACACTTGACTAGGGAGGTGAGGAGAAATGAAGATTTACCCTTTAAAGCTTCCTTTTGAAAATACGTTCAAAGGATTAGGGTGCGGAGGGGTGAGGAGTGAATACTCAAAGGCCTTCAAAATATTGGCTATTATTCATTTTTTAAAAATCCAGTTCAGCCAATAACTTGTCTTTTTTCATGAAAATATCTGTATTTGACTGCTCTATTAGTTCCCTACTAAGAAGTTTTGAAAAACATCTTATCATATCTAAATCTGTTACAAAACTTTCAAGGTAAATGATGAAAACAATGTAATTAAAGTATTTTCACATTTTGCATTTCTTGGCAAGTAAAAAGTAAAATTTGAAGCAAAAGAAAGAACCCTAGTTAGGGTCTCTTCTTTGGACTGGAGTGATATTCTTGAATGAAAAAAAATAATAGAAGTGAGCAAATATTGCTTGTGATTTTCATTTATTTCTTTTAAATATATCACTAATATATAAGAAAAAGCACTTATACTTCTATATTAGAAGATAAATAATTTTACTAAATTGAAACTAGAAACCATATGAAAATTGCCTATTACAATACAACCACAGAAGAAATGACTGAGGCGATTGTTTTTAATATTCATTGTCTCTTTAATTCCAGACTGCTAGTAGAAATTCATTTGAAAATTTAACAAAGCCTGACATCAGCAAAGTGGAGCTTTTAAAAGACGTCCAAAGCAAAAAAGATCTTATCATTCGGTTGGTAACTCATGATATTAATCAAGAAGTTTCAGAAGAGAGCTTAACTTCTGATGAAGATGAAGTTGTTTTACACGAGGTTGTAAAAGAATTTCCAGAAGCCCCACTTGAAGATCAAGTAAAAGAAGAGGCTCTCCCCAAGTCACTGATGAGCAAGAGCAATCTGAAAAAAATTTTGTCACTGGGAAAATGTTGTCACCCCAAATCCAGTGTAACTGCAATTATTGAAGCATCACCAACACAACGCACAGAATCTGAGCAGACACAAATAAGAACTGTTTCTAAAGTTGATGTAACTACCTCAGAATTCTCAACTGACAGAAACTCTTCCTCTTGGGAGAAAAAGACACAACTGAGTGTAAGTGAGAAATATAACTATCAGTGACTGGGTTTCTATAGAAAGGGTTGAGAGTTTCACAAACTTAGTCCAAGTAATATACATTGGGTAGGAAGAAAAGGGCATAAACTGGATCTAAGCAGTCTCTCCCAGTATTTGCAAGTCTGACAATATTTGCAACAAAAGGGAAATGATTAACAGATGAAGCCAGGAACCTCAATTGAACAAAAACAGATCATGGGAAGAGTCCTAGGCTAATTAGAAGGACAAGAAAAAGGGAAAATGGAAACCAGTTAGGAGAAATGCAAGCTAATTATTTTAAATGATAGATTGCATTCTTTTTTGTACTCTGACCTGTAAATACTCATTGGAAGTCTTGTGCACACAAACCCCATGCCAGTGGGCAGGACCAGAAGATGGGCTGGAGGGGAGTAAAAAGATTCATGCAAATTCAGCCTACCTGGGTTTGAATTCTGGCTTTGCCACTTAGTAGCTGTGTGACCTTTAGACATGTTACTTAACCAACTATTTTCTTAAAAATTATTTATCTAGCTTGTTGAAACATAGCAAGTTAGTCAAAATATGTTGAATATTCCTCCTGTAGTCAGTCCAAAAACTCTACTATCACCTTGATACACAGCTCTTGTCCCTGGTTCTGTATCCTTCTAGTGATGGTCTGGGCCTCACTGACCTCTTGGGTTGGCCCTGCCCCCAAAATTGCAAACTCTGATCTATTTATTGGGATCTATTTATTTACAGGGAAGCCATATGAAGTTACATGACCAAAGTGTGCCTGGTCAGAAATACTGGCTGTAAAGATGACTAAGGAAATGCTATAGTGTATTTTACTTGACTTATTGCAAACTCTACTTTGTATATTATATGACTTGTACTTTTCCAGGGAATAGAAGTGAAATCCAGTTCTGAACCTACACATTACTTCATACATAGAATTATGAGTTCATCCTCATACAATGAAGAGGACCTGCCTTCATTTTCTAGGTACAGTCAGTTAAAGCAATACTAGTTAGCTAAGGAAATAGAAGTCTGAAATGAAAATTATGTTGATGGGAAGAATGGGCCCCTCAAGTAAACCTGTGAGGAAGCCAGTGTTTAGCCCTTCAACATCCCCTCACTCCCTCCCTAGCTCCCCTCTGTGGTTACTTCCTGGGCCTCCCCTTCCCATCTTCTCTCCCATTCCTGTTTATCTGGTTTCTACTTCCTTCGCCTGGGACCTGCTTTCTAGAATAGTGATCTGGTTAGCATAATTCGATTAAGTCTTTAATGTGTTAGGTTCTCAAACCTGGGAGACAAGCCCTGAGTCAATAGTGCCCACACTAATGGCCTGCCCAAAGGGGTTCCCACTTAGTTCCAGTATGTGCCTCAATGCTCAACAGTGTGGCACTGTCTGAAGACTCCCCAGAATGGAGGGGTTAGTGTAAGTTGGAGCATTCAGGGAAGAATTCTCAAAAGCAGTAGAATTTGAGTTGGGCCTTAAAGGATGGATAAGATTTAAATAAGACCATGCAAGTTGGAGAAGACCATAAGAGAAAGGCTGGACAATATCTATAGAGGACAGGGAGGGACAAAGTACAATGCAGACTTGAAGTCTGATTAGCACTTTTTCTAGAATAGCCAAAATGTGTCTAAAACTGTTCTTATGTTTATAAGAGTATTCACAAACTGGGAACAGTAGCACATTGTATCATGGGAGAAACAGGGTATAAGGAGAAAAATCCACCTGGTTGTAACTATATTCTTTTCCATCTGGCACTATGAAATTAAGATTTCCTTTTGACCTGATGCCATTTTAGGACATTTACTCCTGGCCCACCCCTGGCCCTGTCTCCTCTCATGATTGTTTTAACATACATCATAAGTAATGCAAGCAAATCTCAATTATTTGTATCATTGCATGAGAGAAGGGGGAACATATAAAACTAAGTAAACTCAATGTGGCAGTCATTTTTATTTGATTTGAGAACTCAGAGATAACCATTTCAGGTTTGCATCTATATGAGTAATGACTTTGACAGATTGTTCTTTAACTAGTATTCTTTTATATAAAATATAAAGAAAATGAAACATCTTTTATCTTTTTTTAGTAATGATGATGAGCGTCCTTCAGATCCAAGTGCCAAAATAACAGAAGGTTTGATTGATTTTTTTCTTAATTTAAATTAGATAGTATTTAAAAAGAGACTTTGTTCATTGCATTGATGAATTTTCCTATTGTCAAACCTGAAGTTAATACTGAGTTTACCAGTAGGTTGATCTATTTTGGGGGAGTATTGAGTCAGTTAACTAGTTAACATGAGCCAACAAGTTTGCTTTTTCTGAAACACTAATAGGATTTCATTAATATGTAGTATATGGTGTGATATTATGAGTTTACAGGTACCGTGTTGCTGTAATATCCATCAATTAAGGGTTTATCACATCTATATGTGGACTAGAGCCCATGCTACTAGGATTAGTCATCTCTTTGAGTATCTGCTTTGTATAACTAGCTTAGTCCTGGTAAAATATATTTAAAAGCTTTTAAAGCTAAATATTAAACCTAAATTTATTTGCTTATATTAAATCCTGGCTAGGGTGGACCCCACTTTATTTTTTGTCTCTGATAGAACTGACTCATTAAAACATGAGTTGAGTTTTGGTCCTCTATTCTTTTAAACCTCAAAGGGTCAGTGTGGTTCTAACAATCACAGTACTGGCCTAGAGGTAGGAGTATCACGTTTATTGCAAAGATGGCCTTGGAACTCAAACCACAGAGCTGGAGTTGGCTTTGATTATTTCAAGCCTGCACCCACTCAAGAAGTTACTCAAGAAAGCTAGCCTCTTGACTTGGGACTGGAAATAATATTCATTAAAAGATGAACCATAGACTGGAGGTAGGTTTGCCAGAATTCCATAAATAGGTCAGTCAGAGGATGATATATCACTGATGTGTTTCCTGTATTATGGGATCATAGGCTGTTAGAGATAGAAAAAAGCTATTATAACCTCATTTTAGAGATGAAGATACTGAGGTTCTGGGTAGGGGAGTGACTTATCCAAGGTCACACACTGAGTCAGAATGTAGATCCCAAGTCTCCTAAACCTGAATGTACTGCCATTGTTTTCTTCAACTTCATGGCACTGAGTCACACTTAGTTCCTATATCCTTTGGTAATATTGCACCTGCCCAGTTCATTTGTTCATTCATTCACATTCACCAGAGATTCACAGAGCACTTTCTTTGTGCTGGACACTGTTCTAAACTCTGAAGATACAGCTGTGAATAAGAGAGACAGAGTCCTCACCCTCATTCTAATGGGGGGTGGGTAGCAAGCACAATAGTTCTAGGTAGGAATGAGTACTTCCATCTCACCCAGGGTAAAAGCCAGGGTCCTTACAATGGCTTACAAGGCTCTACGTGGTCGGGATACCGCTCTCCCTTCCCATGACCTCTCTCCCCACCTCTCCTTATGATCCCTCTTAATCACTCCACTCCAGCCACATGAATGCTCAGACATGCCAGGTATTTTCCTATCTTGGGGTTTTTGTACTTCGTGCACTGCCTCAAACATTTTCCCAGGTATCTGCATAGCTCTCTCCTCACCTTCTTCAGGTCGTTGCTCAAATATCATCTTCTAAGTCAAGCCTTCTTGAGCACCCTCTTTAAAAATGTGACCCCCAATGCCACCCCAGCACTCCCTGTCCTCCTTCCCTACTTTAATTTTCTCCTAAGCACTGTTTGGTGAATTAATTGAGTAAAGATAGGATTAAAGCAGGGAGACCTGTTAGAAGGTTTTCATAATAATCCAGCGAAGAATAATTGTGGCTTGGACTAGGAGGGCAGCAGTGAAGATGGTAAGAAGTGAACAGATTCAGAGTATATCTTGAAGGTAAAGTCAGCAGGACCTCCTGATGGACTGGATGTTGGATGTGAGAAAAAATAGACAAATAAAGATGATTCCCACAATTTTGGCTTGAGCAACCCAGTGACTTATGGTCCCATTTGCTGAGACAGGAAAAATTCAGAGAAAAAGGCAGGGAAGGGAGTCAGGACAGGAATTCTGTTTGCACTGTGTGAGACTGAGACATTTGAATGGAGAGATCATATAAGCAGTTGAATAGTTAAGTCTAGAATTCAGTGGGGAGGTCAGGGCTGGTGATATAAATTCTTCGTTTCAGAGTGGCCAATAATCTCAACTTGATTCTGATTAGCTAGAACTCCCAAATATCTGGAATATTTTTGTGCCCTCTTCATCAAAACAACATCCTAGATGTATCCAGAAGTGTTGCTATGCATTTAGCCTAGACACTTAAAAATGGATATTTAGAGTGATGGCCCTAATAAACCCAAATGGCCCCAATCATCAAAAAAAATCCGTTTTTTGTGGAGAGTGGGTATAGCTCAATTATAGAGTGCATGCTTAGCATGCATGAGGTCCTGGGTTCAATCCCCAGTACTACCATTAAAAAATATCAGTTTAAATATGTGCAGTGTGCAAGACTTCCTAAGAGAGGAAAGTATATTCAGACACTTCAGAACAACTAGCAACTGATAATAAAATATAGGGGATATTCTAGTTAACTAGTTTCATCAGAAAATTCAACTAATGGTATCTCCCCCATGTTCAAGGTAAGTGAGCTTTTACTGTATTTTTTTTTTCTAGAACTCTTGGCCCAAAGGATAATCTAGAGAGTCATCTCATCTTGGTCCTTTGTGATTGTATATGTATAAAATGCATATCAAATGCATACACATGATTTCATTTGGTCCTCTTGTGAGAAACTAGTCATATCCCCATTGTACTATGAGGAAACAGAAGTTATAAAGTAACTTGCCAGTGTTCACTGAGCTCTCTAAATAGTGAAAACTAAGGCTCAAACTCAATTTTTCTGATTCCAAACAAGTCCAGTGCTCTTTTTACTACCAGATGCCTCCCTAACTGTGGGTATTTTTGAAACTTCTTTCTTGGTATCACTTCTGCCCCCTTAGGCCAAATTCAGTCTCGGAGGTCTCCTGGAACTCAGGGGGTGCCTCCACGCTCTCCTGATTTTCACAGAAAGTAACTCTTTCCTGAGACCAGCACCTTCCTATCTAGCATTCCGTTAGCTGGCTGCTTCATTTAACTTTTTTTTTAAACTATCTAAAACCAGAGAGTTGTATTCCTTAGAAATCAACCACAGCCTAATTTCTTATTTTAGAGATGATGTCCCAGCCAGTGTCCTTCCACTGTGTCGCACTCCATCTTGTCCAGTTTCTGAGTAGAGCCAGGACCTGTGCCCAGAATTAGTGGCTCTCATCTCTTTCAGCTTTTTTGTTTCCCTAATTTCTGTGATTCTCTGATGAAATCATTGAGATTATTTTTGTGCCAAAATATGTACATGTCTCAGAAATAACTGTTTTCCAACATTGTGTTTTGATCACAGAAAGTTTTGAATGTCCAGATCCGGATAATTTAAGCAGTATTGAGGTAAATATTTTTCACTGGCCCCTCATCGCGAGCCACTGGAACCCTGATAGAAATAAGGGATGGCCTATGTGGTGTGCTTTGAGGGGCGTCAAGAAGTACTGCCCTGTTCACGCCTTCCCATACCTACATCTCTCCCAGCGGGGGCCAACCCCTGATTTAAGTCACTGTCCTTGTGGAAGCACACAGAGTTAAGCCCGTAGGACAGTTGCACTCAGTAGCTCGGTTCCTGTAGCCTCTGGAGAAAAGCTGAACAGGAGTGAGTCACAGTGCACCACCGGGTAGACCCAGGTGAAGGGCCTGGTGGGGGCAGTGAGGGAACAGATGGTTTGAAGAGGAAGGGGCATTTCTTGAGGGAAATGCGTGCTGATTCTAACTACTTTGCAAGGTACCCTTTACAGGCAGGCCACTTTGCAAAAATCTGGCCATCTCCTTAGTGTGATCCCAGGAAATTCCCTTCCCCTGAGGCCCTCTTAGGAAGTCTTCAATGATGGCTGAGGCTTCACATCCTCCAAGATCCTCCTCTCTATTTTGGATCACCTTTGCTTCCTCTTGGTTCACTTTAACCCCTCTCCAGCATGAGTAAACACACACACACACACACACACACACACACACACACACTACACCCCCTTATCCCACTTTATTTTTCTTCATAGCACTTAGGTCACCATTTAATCATTCATTCATTCAACAATTACTAATCAGGTGCCTATGTGCCAGGCGGTGGAGATTTAGCAGTAAACAAAGCAGACAGATATTCTTGCCCTCACCGTCCAGTAGACTATGTATTCACTTGAAATTAGCTCCATGATGCCAAGGGCTTTGTATTGTTCATAGATGTAGGCCCAGCACCTAACACAAGACTGAAATTAAGTAGACGCCCAACACACGTTTGTCGAAAGAACAGCCTTAGCTATCGGAGCCAAATTTAGTCTCTGTGTCAGGAGTTCCCCAGCCCCTCTCGCCATGAATCTGGTGTGTGGCCCTATTTGGGAACCACTACAAAGAGCGGAGGTTCTCAACCCTGGCTGCCTATTGGAATCATCTGGCAAACTTTAAATACAACTGATGCCCAGATTCGGCCCCCAGAGATTCTGATTCAGTTGGTCTGTGTTGCAGCCTGGGCCCTGGGAGTTCTAAAAGCTGCCCAGGTGATTGTATCGTACAGCCCATGTTGTGGACCATTGGCTTAACGTACTCCTATGAGGCCATTTAGTCGCATCTGCCCCTTCTCCTTCCTTTAGATAAGGAATTCTCAGCCCAGCTGCACCTTAGAGGCACTGGGCAACTTAGAAAAGAGACCAATGCTTGCCCCATCCTCAGGGATTCCTGTTCTATTGGGGTGGGGCCCAAGCATGCCTATTTTTAATATTTCCCCAGATGGTTATGTTGTGCAGCCAGCATTGAAAACCAGTTCTTCAGATTGTCCCCGTCCCAGTTTATCCCTTTAGGTATCCTGTTTTACAATGTCTTAATCCATAAACTGCCTCGAATCCAGAACTTTTACAATGCTCTGCCCTCCACCCCATCAACATGAAACTTGCTTCTCTCATCTCACATGGATTCAGGCCTTACTTCATTGATTTGCCACTTCCTTGTTAACTGCCACCACCATGGAGTGGCTACCCTGCAGCCCAGCCACCCCCCGACCAGCCTATTTTGTGCCCTTTGGGATCATGCTTCTCCTGCATTCCAGGAGGTGATGAGGGTCCACAGAGCACAGCCAGCAAGTGAGCCACTATCTCTGCCCCACCACCTCCGGTCTCCAGCAACCCCACTCCACCCTAGTCTTGCTCTGGACCTCACAACTGTTAAGAATTATTTAAAAGGAGATCGGGTTATTAAAATGGACCTCCCCTTTCCTCCTTCTCCCCTTAAGACCTCAGCTATCATTATCTTTGCTCAGAGAAGAATCTAATATGTTTGGTTTATTCCAAGCTCCACGAGGGAGGGGGAAGATTGACTGACATTTTTTGTGACGCTTAAGCCCTTGAAATTATCCTACAGGGGAAGCCCTTGTCCAAGTCTGGGGCCAATCCTGGGTGTCGTAATTAGCAAGAATGATGAGAAGTCATGCCTGGGAACAGCCAAGGTCCCAGAAAATAATTCTGAGACTGCAGAGCACTGAGATTACTGTGTACAATGTCACAGTGGTTGTGCTCCATCCCTTGAGAGTTTCTGGGTGTTTGTAGTGTTCACTGCCCAACAGAAGGCAGAAGTGAAGCTAATATTTCACCTTTATCTCAGCAGTTTGTCACTCTCTACCAACGCAAAAGTTCCCTGGCCAGCCTATATGCTTCAAATGACAGCACTCCAGGTAAAACATATGTATCATTTTATAATAAAGCTCCCAATTATGTCATTTTGTGTATAGGAGTTCTGATCATTCACCCCCTTACAGTGTGTGGCTCCTGCCTTGCAGCACCCCACCCACCACCAATATGGGGTTGAAATAAGATTACTTACTATGTATAAAGATTACAGTTTGCAGATTAGTATGCAGTTCTCTGACTTGAACCTCACAGCAACGGGGTGACAGGTACCAGGCATTCTACTAAGTGTTTTTCTCACATCCACCGTGTGGAGCATCATCTCCATTGTATTGACAACAGTCACTAAAGCGAAATAGCTTATCATACTGTGCTCCCTCTGCGCGTCTTGAAGTGCCTTACAGAGGAGAAAATGGAGGCAAATGACCTGCGTGAGGCTGCACAGCCAGCAAGTGGCTGAGCCAGGGCTCAAACCTCACAGGTCTTGTGGCTTTCATCCCACATTCTTTCTTCCTGCCAGTCAGGGCTACATCTCAGAATTGCATCTCAGAATTGGGCAGTGACCAAGGACAACCTGCAGAGTTCAGTAGCAAGTAGAAAAAAGAGACCATCTAGGTTGCCAACTAATGTGTCCAGTCAGATAGTAAAATCACATTCTTCTGTGCCTTTAGTTTGGCAGGGACATCTCCCAACCCTGCATTCTGCACATTATAGGAACTCACTCGGGCAGCAGGTATAAGTTCAGATAACATTTTAACTCTAATAAGGGCTGCTGGAGGAAGAAATGCACAAATAGCTCACCTTGGGGTGAGATGCTCAAAATAGTAAAAAGCCCCACAGAGGATATTTATTAGAATTACAATGATGCCTGTTTATGAAAACCCACAAGAAAAGGGGCACTTATGGCCCAACACACGCCCATTACAATTTATAGTGTATTTTTTACAAATGTGATTTTATTGGGGATCCGAATCAGTTCATGGTGTGAAGTGTTATTCTGTAGCACTCTGCATGTATTGTGGCCCATTCATCTTGGCCACAAATGCCCCAGGCATATCTCTCTCTCCAGGGTGACCAGTGCCAACCATGTGAACCCCACTGTGCTGCCCATAAGCTGATCAAAGCAGCATCAGGGTATCTGGAAGGAGAGCTGGTTTCACCAACCTGGCTTCATTTTGACATAATATCTAACTCCTACTTCCAGTACACTGTGAATGCCACATCTACTACTTGATTTCTCTTTTCAGCAGTTTTGCTTTGAAAGGAGTACAACTTGTTAGCTAAAGGCTTCATTGTGCCCCTAGGGATGAGCTTTGTGTGTGCTGTTAATCTATACAGTGCCAATCTTGATTATGCAGACTCTGTTAGTGACTACAAATCAGGGGCAGTGTCCCGAAGTGTCATTCAGAGACTGCTTGAACCATGATCACCCAGGAAGCTTATTTGCATAATCCTGGCCCTTCCCCAGACCCGCACAGTCAGAATCTCAGATCGTGTCGGGCATCTGCCTTTTTAACAGGATCTGCAAATTGCAAAACCAAAGCTTTATTTTTCAGAATATGGCCTTGCAGTAAGTACATGTCTCAGTTCTGTAACTGAGTCTTTGTCTTGCTTTTTTCAGACAAGATCTTTCCATTCAAGCCTTTATCTTTGCCTCTGCAGATTTTGACTTTTTCTTTATTAATTTCTAGGTTGTTCTTATTTTGTTTAAACTACCAGCACATTTCCAGTACTGCATTATTAATCTGAAAAGCTAAACTATTTTCCCCTTATTTGTGGGTAAATTTGCTATCTGCTACCTGAGTTTTAATCATAGATCATTGAGATTCCCAAGGTTATACTGCTAGAGAAGATAAAAACTAGGTAACCGCAAGAGTTATAAGGAGAACTTCATCTTTTACTTTATATCCCTGTGCCTTTCATGACATCCTGTCACAATGCATCACCAACAAAGATAAATGCTCATTTCTGTCCTTACAGATACAACCATCATTTTGTTGACATAAACTATGATATGTTTTAAGAGCCCTTTGCACAAAACAAGTGGTACAGAAAACTGAGTCCAAACAGAGACTCTTATTGGCCACACAAGTCCTTTTCAGCTCACACAAACAGATCACTTGAGGTCAGTCAACTGAAAATTTACCCAGTCAGGGAGAAATGATAGCCTTTTTTAATGCACTACTGCTTTTGCCTGGACATCTGAAATGCATACCCATGCTGTTGAGAGTTGAAAGTTACCTTGCCTTGTGTTTAGCTCGTCAGGCTTTTTGGACAGCTGTCTGTCAGCAGGAGGGAAGCAAGGCACTGCTGAGCTGGCTCAGGAAGCATCTGGGTGCAGGGAGTGCAGAGCTGGCCTGGATATCAGAAAGACTGGACCCCAGTGCAAATCTGGTCACTTTCTACTCATGTGACCTTAGACGAGGTGTCTAACCTCATTGAATTCCTCCTGCTTCCTTCCCAGGGGTATCAGAAGGAGCATAATAAAGACTCCTTGTGAAGGCACCTTAAAAACCAAAAGCTATTATATAAATGCTTCTTTCTGAATCTTAAATTATCAATCCCCTAGCCTGATAGCCTCAGTTGAAAAGCCCAACAGATGACCATATTTCTCTTTTGGTTTGTTCACAGACTCTGATAAGCCCAGCACTTCCAAGCAGGGGTCTGAAATGATGAGGAAGTTATCGTCTGCTCTATCCAAAATGTTCTCAGGATCTAATGCCAATGTTCCTAAATCTTCCTCACCCTCACCCCCTCACCAAGACAGAAGCTGAGGCTGCGACACCTGACATCAATAAGCATGCTGGCCTTCCTCAAAAAATAAATGGTTTTTGAAGCATGACATTGTGTCCTACACAGTAGTTCTCATAAATACTGAAAATCAGAGCTAAGGAAGTACAAAAAGGCAGCTGGAGAAAAGGAGGGTTTGATAAATGCTTCTGATAAGCATTGTGGAATGAAAAGAGAAGCCACGCCTCACATACAGATGCATCTGGCAGGCAATGTGGGCTTTAAACTCTGCTCTTGAGGGCCCTGCAGCCCTGCTGGGAAGGTAAGACTAACTTAGAAGCAAAAGTGTGACACCAATAAAACAGCGTGTCATCACATATTTTGGGTGCTCTAGGGGTTCAAAGAAGGGAGCCATTGCTGTGAGCTGGAGTGATCAGGATAAGTTTCCTGGAGGAACTGGGATTGAGGCAATCCTCAAAAGGACAGGAGTAGACAGGCCTGGAAAGTGCCAGGAAGGCTTTCAGCTTGGGTCGCACAGCTGCAAGCAGTGCTGCCATACCTGAACGACTTAGTTCAGCACTGTCCCATAGGGTGTTGTATGACGACGGAAATAGTCTATACATGCTCAGTCTGGTACGGTAGGCACCAGCCCCATGTGGCTGTTGTCACTAGTATGATTGAGGACCTCAAGTTTTCACTTCATTTCAATTTAAATAGCCACATGTGGCTAGTGGTTCCCTTAATGGACAGTGCAAGTCTAATTACTACACAGCCTCAGGGACACTAGCCAATTCAGATTAGGTCGAAGGGTTCCCTGAAAGTTCATTTCCAAAGCCTATCCCCAAACACATTGGGTGGCAAAGAGATGCAGAGATCTGACTCCTCAGAGGGGCTTTGAAGCCTCTAGGCATCCTCTTGGCCCCTTTAAGATAACGTGAACCAGCAACGTGGGGGGCGGGGGGCTCATGCTTTCCAGTCATACCTGTGCCCCTGCACTTCCCAAAACTCAACTGATGGAGAAAGGAGAGGCCCCATCAAGAACACCGAAGTTAACGAGTCACAAAAAGCAAATCAGAACCTACACCTGCCAGCTGGCCTCAAATAGTGCTTGGCTAGAAACTGCTTCCGTGGGATGGAAACACCACTCTGGTACTGAAACCAGCAGTCCAGCCTTCCTCTATCCACTCAGTAAACATAAAGACAACCACTCAACCAGTCATCCTCATACTCCAACTTTATCCAGGAATTTAGGTCAGTGGAAGGTCTCTGTCTTATCCAAAATGCCCCAGTGAAATGGTTCTAGGCCAGTAAATTTCCTTTATGCAGTACCTGTAGTCCATAAATGTTATGTTAACTGAACTCTAGTAAATAGAATGGCAGGCAGTTCTGCCCAAATATCATATCTACCCAAATTTGGCTGCCTTCATCTACTCACTTCTGCCCTCACATACTGAAGTTCATCACATGCAGCAGCATAAATTTGAAGTTATTTTTTAAAGGTCCATAATAATGACAAACACTCATCTTACATATATGGCTTTAATTTGTTTTTATTAAAAAGTAATACAACTCTAGTTCAGAACTGAAAAGTGACAAAAGGTACAGTGAAAAGTAAGGCTCTTCCCCTCTCCTCTCCAGAAGCGTTCTCTACTATCACTGGATCAAGTATCCTTCCCCAGATAGTCTATGGATGACAGTGTATTATTGTATGACTTTAGAAAGAAGTCTAAGTGAATAGCCTCCGTCAAAAAGGCATAAAAGAGAGAGGGAGGGAGATGAGAATGAAGGAGAGAGAGAATGGGAACATGCTATTCAACAGCTACTATTTCCTGATGTCACTGCTTGGGTCTGTTTCTGTGGTTGCATTTCTAGCTTCAAATAAAATTAGTCCTCATTTTAAAAAAATGCTTTTTTGTCTAGTGAACTAAATATCAAAAGGTGAATGAATACCAGGGAGGAAAGGCGCCTACCATAGCTGTTCGAAGCCTGCCAGCCAAAATACATTAAGAATGTATGAGCTGGTATCTACAGTCCTTGAAGATGGAACCACTTAAAGAAAAAGATGAAAGCACTAAAATACACAGCCTCACTTGCAATGAAAGAAAATTCAAATTAGAATAACCTGAAGGTATCACAATATACCTTTCAGAGAAGAAAAAGGGGATAAAATCATAAAATCCAGTGTTGCCCAGAATGTAGGGAAATAATTACACTTCAACTCTACAGTGCTGATAGTACCACATATTTGATCTTTCTGAAAAGCACTAACAATAAGTAAGACAGGCTATGGTTCTAGCTGAACTTTTGGACCCGGTAATTCCACTTTGGGGAATGTGGTCCAGGGGAAAAATATAAAATGAAAAAAATTGAAGACTGTATAAAACTGTTCATAGTAGTACTATTAATTATGAAGAAAAATCAAAACAATTCAAGTGAGGGACTGGTGTGGTGTATTATCAGGAAAGAATGCTGTACAGCCACTGGAAATGACAAGGGTAGTGACAATATAAACACAGAAATGCACATATAAAATAAGTAAAATCAGCACACAAATAGGATGTGTACTCTGATAACAATTACATGGTATACTATGATTTGGCAATCATATGGTATACTAATAAAAATCCAAAGGACTTAGAGATTTAAATTAATAATCATGAAGGGTTTTTGCTGTTGTTAGCTGCTAATAAATCCCTCTCTCTTGAAGAAACATCACAATCATCACCAACAATTATTAAGCCAATTACAACACTCACCTGTGGTAAATGGAACGATATCAAATGCCTTAGCTTCTTATGAGGCATGAGAAAAAAGAAAGCATTAGTTCAGACTTTCTTAAACTGCTTCTTTAAAGACAGTAGGTCATCTTCAGTCATCCCCAGAGTACTCTTCTACCTTCCAAGCTGGCAAGTGGTAACCAAATTTTTGACTGATGCTCATTATAGACAAAATATTGGCCTTAGATTAAATATCCAATTACAATAGCTGTATAGCTGGGTGACAGCCATAAACTTTAGAATAACTTAATTAAAATGTGTCATATGCTTTTGCCCCTTTATAGGACTTGGCACATAATTTCAGTATTTTTAATGATTCATCTAGGGACCAATGTATCTTTGATGACATGCAGTTGGGTATACTTAGTTTACAAATTGCCAAATGCTTATTGCAAATATAATTATTTCCTACTGAAAAAGATGACCTCCTGTTACTGATTTTATGATGCAGTTTGCAGTAACACTTGCAGAAATCAGGGGCTACCTATTTAGTAAAGGAAGGATGCTAGGTTAAATCCTTTCAGTGCAAATAATCACACCCAAATATAAACTTAGAAGACACTTTACACTTCGCTAGAATGCCATTTAGACAATGACCAGGTTATTCCTTTCAAAAAGCTTCAAAACACATTTACAGAACATGTCCAGATAAGGGTTACTTCCAATTTAGGATTCAATGAGTCCAGAAACTGCCAGGACAGACCCTTATCAGGTACATGCTCCAACAGGTTAGAGGAAGCAAAAAGAGACAGACAGACTGGGGTATTACTTGGGCCACATAAAAGAAATACTGATATGCCAAGAACTATAAAGTATTCTTAACGAACTCTTCATTCACTGTGGCTGTTGAGCTTTGAAGTCACTGGGAATTTGCTCACCAATGAATTCCAACTGCCTTCTGTGAGGCGAACCCACGAAAGGAACAAGTAAACATCACTGTTATCAAAGATGAACGAAAACCAGTGGCTGGCTGGCTGTTTCAGGAGGGGCACAGTGCAGGGTGTATTTGTGCCTCTCAGTTCTCTAACTGCAGGGAGTATGAGTGACTGACAGCTGCAGCCACTGAGCTCCTGAAATACAACACTGCCTTATTTTCCACTATCATTGCATCTTCACCAAAGCCAAACTTCCCATGGTCTGCTCTCAGCCAATGACAAAGTGTAGCAGAGATATTAAGACAGGTCATTCCTGCAAGACACAGGACTTCCCCAAACAGGTGACTTTTGAGTCAGGGATGCTGCTGGGGAAGAAGCCCACACTCATGAAGGATAGCAAGTGGACCTGACACTACTTCACAGATGCAGAAAGTAGACAGTGAGACTCAACGGGGAGAACAAGACAGTTTAATACAATACAGCAAACAGCATGAGTATCAGCAGAGTTTTGCCAGTTGCCCTGTCCCCAAGTCCCACAGGGAGTGCAACAGGCTCGGATGGATGCTGCCTATGCAGTGGATTGCATCACAGCTAAGGAACCCAGGGTCAAGGGCCTGGGACTTTTTGAGCAATGAGTAAACAAACCAGTGCTCCTCCCCTGGGAAGCAAGATATTAAATGGTAGTCACACTGTGGTCACCATGCCCTACACAAACAGCTCAGTATCAAGAGACAGATAAGCTCTGCTTTAAAGACTCTCACCAAGAATGTGCAGGGATGCTCAGGGCCTGTGGTGGACTGCCTCTCCTGAAAGACATTTGCTTTGCAAAATGTTTTTAAAACTGCACCACATAGTCTAAGCATTTGCCTACCCACTCCTCTTTCCTTCTCTCTCCTCCAGTGGCGTTAGACCTGCATCTAGTCCGACAGCTCTCCCTGACTCCTCCTCATTTTCCCTCACAGGCATTTATGCTAATAGATCTCTTATATATCTAATCCTATCTTGGCGCCTGCTTCTCAGGGGACCCAAACTATCACAAAGGGTGCCAGTGATGGTCCAAGAGAACAGCCTGTGTGAGATGGGCTCTGGGACAGCTTTAGTCACCATTTAGTGGGCAAAATGGACACTGTCCTGAGGGGGACGTGAGGCATGGACAGTCCCAGGCATGGTGTGTCCAACTGCTACAGATTTCTCTGGAGATGACCTGGGAAAACTGACAGAAGGGTCTTGCAAATGTGGTGATTCAGACTTTTGAAAACTCTAGGGGGAGCGGGAATAAGAACAGACAGTGGAAATGCCTGGATATGGTTAGGTTGTACTGATGCCCTGCAGCAGGGTAATGAGAAATGGATCACAGTTAATAAATAGCTCATGCTAAGTGTGAGAGCCAGAGGGCCTCCGCCGAGCTTCCAAAGAGGCCCTTAGTTCCTGCAGTGGAGGAGTGAACACAGCGGAGCAACAAAGAGGCCATGCAAGTGGCAGAACTACAGGGAGATTAAATACTCAGTGTTTAATATGATCCAGGTCTGCTTTGCAGTCAGGGCCACGTGACTTCATATGGTTGGAAAATCCTGGGACCCTGAGACATGGGGTAGGAACATCTGGCCAGACACCCCTGAAGGTGTTGGCTCTGCAGACACCCCCACCCACCCCTCAGTTTGCAGAGGGCGGGGGCCACTCTTCCGGAATAAGAGCTAGCACTTCCCCTGTGCTGGAAGATGCTACAGTGGGTGCTCCCCGCACCAAGTAATCGGTGTCCCCACTCTGAGCTGTGTCCAACCCCTCTCCTGGTTATCAAACTGGTAACTAGGATTAAATCTCAGCATTAGCTGGCTGAGGAAGGGCTGGGCCTAATAAAGGAGAGAGTATACCCCCAAACAGTTGCAAGAACTGGCTGGCAGTTACCAACAGGAGCGTAGGAAACACTGGGTTTGGCTTTCAAGGGCGCTGTTTCCAGAGGGCCACAAAAGCCAGAATTCAGAGTGGGGAGCACTTTCTCAGGATACAGGATTCAACCCCCTGGCCAGGACCACAGGGGATGAGAAGTCTCTACTAACTAACATGGCTCTTAGAGGCCTGGAAAAAGTGATGGCCACCACTAGACAAAGTAGAAATATCTGAGCTATCCTGGCAAAGGCCAGAGGAAAGAATGAAAAGGCCGAGGGAAGTAGGCATGCCGGAGTGGAGAGATTACATGAGGTCAAAAACCCCACCAGAGGGTAGTGTTCCACAGGAGGGCCCAGGAGACATTCCATTCACTGAGGCCATCAGGAAGGCACTGGTGAGAGGGGCACCACCATCACTAGGTTCAGAGGAGGCCTCCTCTGCAGGCTGAGGGCCAATAAGGAGGGTTGCGGGAGGTTTCCCCAATAAAAAGTCCTAATTCCTTGCTCAATTTCCAGATGTCTATCCATTTTCAGAACTGGAAGAGGTAGTGGGGCCCCTAGGATGGACAATGGCAAGTATATGATTCCCCTAGTACTTCACCCAGATGGACCTTCAGCCACTTACCTGGGTGTATGTATACAGGGGAAAGAAAAGCCAGATGTCTGAGGAATACTGGACTCAAGATCAAAGCTGACATTGATACCTAGAGACCTGACACATTACCACCACCCAGGGGGCTCCCGGGGCCAAGTAACAACTGAAGTCCTGGCTAAGAGGACTCACAGTGGACCTGCAGACCTACCCAGTGCTCATTTCCTAGTCCTCAAGTGTGTAACTGGAATTGAACTGGTGGTTGGGAGTGACTCTTCACGTGGGTCCTTGGCTTGTAGGGTAGGAGCTGTCACAGTGAGGAAAGCCAAGTGGAAACCTCTGAAACTTCCCCCACCTCACCAAGGACAAGAGAGTAAATTGTGGTGGTTCCTTTCCCGTGTCGACTTGACCCAATTAGTCAATTAAACACTAATCTAGGTGTTGCTGTGAAGGTATTTTGTAGATATGGTTAACATCTATCATCAGTGGATTTTAAGGAGGCTATCCTCCATTATCTGGGTGGGCCTCATCCAATCAGTTGAAGGCCTTAAGAGCAAAACATTTCCCTGAAGAAATTCTGCCTGTGGACTGCAGTATCAGGTACTGCCCAAGAGTTCCGAGCTTGCCGGGGCCTTCCCTATGAATTTCAGGCTTGCCTAACCAACCCCAACAACTCTATAAGCCAATTATTTGCTATATATATATATATATATATATATGGCATATGTAGATACAGACATGTATGTAAATCTTTCTCTGATAAAACCCTAATTGATACATAAATCAAAAATATTATATCCCAGGGAGATGAAGTAGATGTGCCACTACTAAAAACTTGAAAGATGTGGAGTAGCAGCCCCTATGATATCTCTGCACCTATGGCCATATGAGGGTTCCTATATGACCAGCTGGAAGAGGAGGAAAGAGCATGAGCTGGATTTACAAATGGGTCAGCAGCTCAGTAAGTACAAAATGAAGACGAGTGGTCTCTGTATTTTAGCAGATACGTTCAGGGGTGGAGAAGGAAAAATTTTCCAATGGATGGAACAGCAAGCAGTGCACTCAACTTGGTATGGAAGAAGTGGCCTGAAGTGACAATGTTTACTGAAAATATACAGACTCCTGGACAGTGGCCAACAGCCTGGCTGTCCAATTGGGAGCCTGGAAGGAAAAGGCTGGAAGATCAGAGATAAGGAGGTCTGGTGCAAAGGCTATGGACTGACATGAGGGAGCCAGCAAAAGTGTGAAGATTTCTGCATCACATGTTATCACCCATCAGAGAGCATCCACCATGGAAGAGGCACTAAACCACGAAGCAGATACAATGACTTAGCCAGGTGCAGGGGCCTTTGTCAGTGGTGACCACACAACTGGCATGATGGACACATAAGCAGAGTGGCCACAACGGCTGATGGAGGCCCAACAGCAAGGATTCCTGCTACCAAGGCTCATCTATCGGATTACTCTGACAGGTGACTTTGGTTCAAGCACTCACCATCGGTCTTGCTGAAATGTTCTGAGAACTCCACAGCAATCTAAGACTTTTCCTATCCACCTTCCTTCTTTCTTTTCCTTTCTTCTCCAGAAGTTAGACCTATATCATAGTCTGACAGCTTTCCCAGACTCCTCCAGCTCCTGCTCCATTTTCCTTCATGGGCACTACCCCACCAAAATCTCTTGCACATCTAATCTAGGACCCATACTAACACAGCAGGTAATCTAACTTAGTGCAGTCATTATTAAAGTTCTCTGTTTAGCGGGGTCAGAAATTCAATTTTAATAATTCAGCAGGCATATTAAGGGTTGGCCTGTGAACTAGCTCCTATCAAGCTCATAAGGGATTTCTCTCCAAATGAAAAAGATACAAGCCCAGGAGTGGGATTCCTGGGTCATACGGTAAGTCTGTTCCTAGTCTTTTGAGGAATCTCCACACTGTTTTCCATAGTGGCTGCACCAAACTGCATTCCCACCAGCAGTGTAGGAGGGTTCCCCTTTCTCCACAGCCTCTCCAGCATTTGTCATTTGTGGATTTTTGAATGACGGCCATTCTGACTGGTGTGAGGTGATACCTCATTGTAGTTTTGATTTGCATTTCTCTGATAATTAGTGATATTGAGCATTTTTTCATGTGCCTTTTGATCATTTGTATGTCTTCCTTGGAGAATTGCTTGTTTAGGTCTTCTGCCCATTTTTGGATTGGGTTGTTTATTTTTTTCTTATTGAGTCGTATGAACTGCTTATATATTCTGGAGATCAAGCCTTTGTCGGTTTCATTTGCAAAAATTCTCTACTTCAGGATGACACCTGCACCCCAATGTTCATAGCAGCACTATTTACAATAGCCAAGACACGGAAACAGCCTAAATGTCCATCAACAGGTGACTGGATAAAGAAGATGTGGTATATTTATACAATGGAATACTACTCAGCCATAAAAACTGACAACATAATGCCATTTGCAGCAACATGGATGCTCCTGGAGAATGTCATTCTAAGTGAAGTAAGCCAGAAAGAGAAAGAAAAATACCATATGAGATCACTCATATGTGGAATCTAAAAAACAAAAACAAAAACAAACAAAAACAAAGCATAAATACAGGACAGAAACAGACTCATAGACAGAGAATACAGACTTGTGGTTGCCAGGGGGGTGGAGGTTGGGAAGGGATAGACTGGGATTTCAAAATTGTAGAATAGATAAACAAGACTATACTGTATAGCACAGAGAAATATACACAAAATGTTATGATAACTCACAGAGAAAAAAATGTGACAATGAGTGTGTATATGTCCATGAATGACTGAAAAATTGTGCTGAACACTGGAATTTGACATAACATTGTAAAATGATTATAAATCAATAAAAAATGTTAAAAAAAAAAAAAGAACTACCAAGCAGACCAGAGAGATATGTAACGGAGCTGACAAAGTGTTCCCATCTCAGTAAGAGCAGCTACTCAAAAAGCAAACTAAGCCCAAAAGCAGCCTGGTATGTCTGGAACATGAAAAGGGAGCTGGCTAGCCAAAAGGTGGAAATAACCCACATGTCCATCCACTGAGGAATGGATAAACAAAATATGAAATAACCATACAATGAAACACTATCTATAAAAAGGAAAAAAGTACTGATACACGCTACAATGGAGATGAACCTCAAAAACATTATAGTAAGTGAAAGGCACCAGACACAGAAGGCCACATGTTGTATGATTCCACTTGGATGAAATGTCCAGAATGCATAAATCTATAGGAACAGAAAGCAGATTGGTGGCTGCCAGGGACAAGGAGGAGGGAATGGGGAGTGGCTGCTTAATGGGTACAGGGTTTCATTTTGGGATGATGAAAATGTTTCAGAATTAGATAGGGATGGTGGTTTTATAACTGTGAATGTACCAAATGCCACTGAACTGTTTCCTTTAAAATGGCTAATTTTATGTTATGTGAATTTCACCTCAATAAAATAAATAGATAAATACGTTGTAAGGAAAGGATGTGGAGACATATCAACCAAAAAAAAAAAAAAAGGAAAAAGGAAAAAAAAAGATGTCTATCATTTCTTACATTTCAAAGAAAGGGGGTGGGCAGGGGAGGTGGGGCGGGAGCAGGCTGATGTTAAGAATCCTGATCACATTTACACCAAGCAGTCTGAACCTAGTTAAGCCACATTTCTCTACTCTATGGTTATACTTGCCAACTGGAAAGGTCACTGCAAGGGTTCTAAACATCTAGCACAAAGACTGGAATTCTAGAATTGACTGGTATTTCCCCTTTCCTAGCCATTTCATCATAAACTGAGGTCACAAATTCAAGGACCATATTTATGAACCCAAATTTAGGATACGTACTCTGGTAAGTACCAAAAGCACCAAGCATATTCCCAGGGACAATGGGTTTTGCTGAAAAATCCAGGACATTTAGCTGTTAAAACCACAGCTCTCCCAATGATTCTAATACTCAAGGGATTGAAAGAATTCAGCCTCAGAGATGTTACATATAGAAATAGTAAAAACATAACTGAATTTCACTGCATTTTAAAAACACAGTTCATTTCCAATTGTACCGAGCAGCTGAACAGGCTGTGGCTTCAGTGATGCCTGCGGTCACTGGGATTAGAGGACTCCCGGTCCCGGGAGTGCCGGGCCCTCTTATGTCTGTGGGACTTATCTCGGCTCCTACTTTTACTTCTGTGACTACGCCCCTCAGAACGCCCGTTGTGCCGGCTAGAATGTGCATCTGAGCTTCGAGCTCTGTCTCTATCCCTGTTCCTTTCTTCTCTTTCTTCCCTCCTGCTGGATGACTTGTGCTCATGCTTGGGCTTCTCCTTCCTTGGCTCCCTCTCCCGGTCCTCTGCTCTGCCAGAGCAGCTTGTCCTGACCTCAGGGGAGCTGAGGTGGGGCTTCCGCACCTCCCTGGACTCTGACTTTGGAACCCTCTCCGATTTCTTGCTGCTGTGCTTTTTAGAGCCAGGGTCATCCTTTTCCTTTATCGTCTTGCTTCTGGGTGATGAAGAGGAGGCTGGCTGCTCTGCCTGTACCTCCTGGTCAGTCTTCTCTTTGTCTTTCTTTCTTTTCTTTTTTCCCTTTTTGTCTGGAGGAAAAGAGGAGCACAACAGTAAGACAAGGGAGATCGAAGAGATGGAGGATATGCAAAAGGAAAGCCTCCTTGGCAGCAGCGTGAAGCAGTCTCTTACTTCCAGAAAAGTGCCTCTGAGAAGCCAGGATGGATGTCTGTTACCCTTGATATGTCAAGTTGCTGTATAAGGCAAATCCTACCCTTAATTACCTCTTTAGAGACCCTACCTCCAAATACAGCCACATTCTAAGGTACTCGGGGGTTAGGATTTCAACATACAAATTTTAGGGGACAGAATTCAGCCCTAATGCTCTTAGCCTTCTGCTGATACCTCTCCTTTCCCAATTAAAGTAAGGTTCCCACATGCCCCACCTTCAGACTTAAGAACTGATTACCAACTCACAGTGAATGCTAGGAAGAGCAAACACTAAGACAACCCAGAATCTTCTCTTGGGTCTTAACGCTTTACCTTTTTTGTGTTTTTTTGTGGGTTTGTCATCTTCAGAGCCCTCAGATGAACTCTGTGAGGGGGTGTGAGCCCCACAGCCCCTCTCCTGGAGCTGTCTGGTCACATCATCCATTTCTTCTGAATCCTTAGGAGCCCGATAGTTAGACACATGATCCACCCGGATAGTTCTTCCTTTGATCTAAGACAGACAGGCAATGCTTCAGCAAAGACAGCCCTTCTATCAAACTATCTGAACTTAGCTGCACAAAGCCATTGTTTGAACCATACCCATTACCCTCCTGCTAATTCTACTTTTTGGAAAATCTCAAAAGCAGACCTGCCTAACAGGTGTGTCACAGCACATATACCTACACATTAATTCACTCAGGCCCCAGGGCAGCCGGGTGGGGCTTGGGGCAGCTGGAGCCCCCGGGGAAGCATCACTAGGCAGTCTCATCAGTGCACCCCCATGTGCCATACAAATACCTTCATGTTCTACATGCGCCATGAAGCGAAAAAAAAAAAAAAACCTGGGAATTACTGCCCCACAGCACAAGCAGCACGGAAAACTGTTAAGAATTTAGATGCACAAACAGTGAATTACCCTCAATCTGTAACATTAATTTACAGTGAAACACCATGAAAAAGCCTGGCAGCTAGAAGGAATTCCTGAAATGGAGCTCAATGCTACAGCTGCTTTCTCGACACGCAATTAGGATGAGGCCAAGGCAGACCAACAGTTGGGAGAGGGGAAGAACCTAGAAAAGACTTTCTTTTGTCTGAAGCCCTCAAATCGTGCTCTACCCTCAACCATACTAGAACAGCTGCCTCGCACTGATACGTTTGCTGCAAATCATAACTCATCAGGTGAAGAATCAAAAATTAACCCCTCACTTAAAATAAAAACATTCAGACAGATACATACTTATTCTAGAGGCAAAGTCATCCAAAATGTGAAGAGTCTGGCTTTCACTGTTCCATCCAAGGATAGGTTGTTATTCCTACTTTATGCCTGAGCACCTTCTGTTATCTATTCTATTCCCCATTTCAAAACATTTTTGAAAACCTTCCTTTTATGGTGACTCCCTTTCATGGCTGACTTTCTTAAAAACTAAGCCTAGAACCTTGTTCCACCCTGTCCTATAATCTCTAGCTGTTCCATACTGGTGCAACCAGTGACAAACTCTCCAGGTCAAGAGTCACCCCCCAACCTGTGACAATGCTCATTCAACTGCAGGGCTTTTCCTAAACGAGCAGAGGGACCATGTGGAGCACAGATAAGCCTCACTTGCCCCATCCCCTTCTCTTAGCCCAATGTCTCACTTACAAGGATGGAGGTGAGAGGGAACGGAGAAGAAAACTTCAGAATGAGTTACTTGTGTAGAATTTGTCATCGGATTTTAACTAGAGAACTTCCAAGTCCCAGTATTGCTAAGTCAGTGGAGATTTATGACAGACATCCATGGCTATGTCCTCAGTCATGAAACCATGAAGCCCCAAACCCCCTGACATGGGACAGCACGGTAGGGCAGTCTTTGCTAGTCTCTTTGTTCTCTGCTATATCAGAGATGAGAGTGGAGTGTGAGGAGGGAAAGGTGGGAAACAGAGGCCTGGTGGGGTGCAGACGGCATGGTACCTATGCTCTTGAGGAGATGGTTTGCTAAGAGATTGGGGAAAAGGAATGAGTGCTGGTGGGGTCATGAGCCAGTGGAATTATTTCGTGGGATCATTTCCTGGTCAGTATGTCCCCACACCTCTGCAACCTTCACAACACCCCCAGCTGCCCTTGAGCCTTTGGCTATCAGGTAGGAAATGAAACCGAACCCCTACACACAGGAAAAGTCCAGCCACATCCTGCTTAGTAAGCATACTCACCTTGATCCCATTAAAATTGTCAACAGCCAGAATTGTGCTCCTCTGGTCTTCATAGCAGAGGAAACAGAATCCTTTGGATTTCCCAGTTTTCTTGTCTCGTACCAGATTAATGTTAACAATCTCCCCATATCTATTTATTTTACAAAAGAGTAAGACACTATTGATTTAAAATGTAAAAACTTTCAGATTGGATAACAAAACAAAATTCAAATTATATGGTCTGTACAGGAGACACATCTAGAACAAGTTAACATAGAAAGGTTAAAAATAAAAAGTTAGACAAGGATACATGAAGATCAGCCAATTAAAACATGGGTGATACTATTAAGATCAAAGATGAATTCAAGGCCAACAACAGAAAAAAAAACATTTAAATGTGACTATGAGGGCTCTTTTACACTGAAAAAAGGTCCTAATACATAACAAAGGTATGTCATGAAATTTTATACATAAATTAACAAATAAAAAAATTTAATTAAAAATACAGAGAGAAACTAATAGTGAAAGTTATGAGATTAACATACCATTTTAAGTTTATAACATATAATATTGAGAAAATAGGTCAGAGGAATTAATATAAAATTATACAATATAAATACAAATAAACATAATTAATAATATAGCAATTATACTGTTAACAAATATTCACAGACTAGTAGGTATATAGATACATTTGATCTTACAAAAATATGACAATTTCTTCTCAAGAATCCATGAAACGTGTTAAAACTGACTATAGACTAGGTCTCAAAGTAAACGTCAATAATCTCCAAAAATAGCACACACCATGTTCTCCAATCACAGTGTTATACAGCTGGAAATAATAAAACAAAAAATACCCTACTAACTAGAACTTGAAACCTACTAAAGGCAACAACTGGACAAAAGAGAAAGTGAAACAAAATTTTTTTTAAAAAATCAATGGCAGACAATTTATAAAATAACAAAAATGAGAACATATACCAAAACGTACAGGTTATGGCTAAAACCACACTCAGGAAAATTTGTAACCTTAAAGAATTTTATTGTTAAAAAGGAAAGAATGAATATAAGAGAAAGCAAATCTAAGGAAAGCAGATGGGAGTTAATAAAAATAAAAGCAGAAATTAATTAAATGGAAAATAGAACAAATTCTACATTATTCTTCATAAAAAGATTAATTCCAAAAAGTTAAAGCTTCATAAATTTAAAAATACAGTCATAAAACCAAAATTGTAATTGGCGGACAGGTTAGAACATGAACATATATATATATATACACCTTGGCCCGAAATCTAGCATCTTACTTAACAGAAAACACTAGAAATGAATTCCAGTCTGTTCCAGTGTAGGCCTCAGTAAAAAAAAAAATAATAAAAATAAAAAATAAATAAAAACAGGCCAGAATCCCCAAGACAGCCTCCTAATTCATCCAACTTCTTGGATTTTCCACATTAGGAGAGTTCCAGAACGATGTCCTGGGACTGATCAAGACTAGAACAAAAGCTTCAGCCCTCCCGATGCAGGGAGGTTTGTCAGCCCAGAATTCAAATAAATGGCTTTTCGGATGCCACAAAATGCATTCTGGAAGCAAACTACTCTAATGAGCCAGAAGGTAGGAAATGAAAGGGGACTTACTGTGAGAACACACAAATGATGTCTCCTTCAGTCAGTTCATAAGGAAGCCCTCCTAGAAGAGAAAAAGAAATCTCAGTTCAGCAAACATTTACCATATGTCTACTATGTACCATGCATGTACTAGGCCAGGGACTGGGGGCATGAAGAAGAGTAAGCCATAGGGTTTGCCCTCAAAGAACTCATGGTCTGATTCAATGACAGAAGCACATATAAGATGTAGCAGTAGTACAGAAAAAAGGAGTGAGTAACTTTGAGTGGAAAGGTCGGGGTCACCCCTAACCAAACTAAGCCTCCTCACACTCAAAATCTTATGGACAAAGCAGATAATACCCAGCTTCCACAATCTTGAAATTGTCTTCTCTTTCTCCACAGATTCACAGCTAAGATCTAAAATTAGTTTAAATATGCAGATATTAGCCCCACCTCACACAGACTAAGGATTATAAAATCAATTGTTAAGCATTTCATAGGAAATAAATTCATTGTTAAGCATTTCATAGGAAATAAATTCCCCTGCAAATGTTTCCTTCCTCATTTGTAAAATAGGAGTATCAGTACTCACCTCACAGACTAAAACAAGCATATAAAGTGCTTAGCACAATATCTGGTGCAATAACCTCTTCGAATAAACTGTCAAATTACTAGATGTGAGACAAAGTGAATACAGGGATGGTGATACGGCCATGGATAGAAGGAAGGAGCTAACTGGATTTGGAAAATAAATTCTGAGAAAAGTGGAATGAGTGGGGGAGGGAGTTGGCAGTAATATGGGATAGTGGCTAAGACTATAATATAAGTTCTAGAGTCCCATAGTTCTTGCTGATTCACTTACTGGCTATGTGACCTGAAAGAAACCCATTAACTTCTCTGCACCTCAGCTTCCTTCCCTGTATATTGGGGGAAGGAGGTAATGATAATAACGGTCTCTGAGAAATCAAGTGGCACGATTCTTAGCACAGTGAACGTCAGATAGTACTCATCATGAGCACTGATTTGGCAGAGAGAAAACTAGAACTGGGGGAGAAAAGAGATATGGAAAACGGATTTACAGGCAGACAGAGGAAGGAAATAAAAGAGGGTGGTGAATGTCGGGAAGAATGAAAGGCGGGAATGCTGAAATGTTAGGAAGCGGGCCAGGAGAGAATGAGGAGCCCTACGGAAGAAAGATGCGGGCCTTACCCAGGAATATCCAGGCGCTGTCCTTGTACTCGGAGTGCCAAGACACTTTCTCTGCCACCCCCAGCTGGACCTCACGTTCATTCAGCTCGTTGATCAACTTCACTTTAGTTAAAGGGCTGCAGAGGAGGCGGAAAAGAGGACAAGTAAGCGCGGCCCGGCCTGAGGTAAAGGAGAACAAAACTGGGGGACTAATTTTCTAGTCCCCGCACCACTCCCGCCCCTCGGCCCCGCAGATGCTCAACCACCCTCGCCCCGGTGGGCTACCCCCAGCTGCCTGTCCCCATTTGCTCAGACAGAACCTGAGGCCTTACTTCATCTCCGCGGGTTCGCGCTCGGCAACTAGGAAGCGACTTCCAGAAGAGGCTGCATGACGCATGCGCGGCCCCGATGCCGCGCGCCCATTGGTCCCTGCAGAGCTTGCGTGCGCCGGAAGAGCTCGGCCGCGCGGGGGCGGGGCGCCTGCGCACTCGCTGGGGAAGCGGCTTTCATCGTTCGATTAGGACTTGCTCTTCTGGAGAGTTTTTCTCTAGTCTCTCGCTTCCTCTGTCTGTGAAATAGGGCAAGAGTGCGAGCCTGGTCTGTTACAAGACTACCAGCTCCTGAACGACGCCTGGTATTGATTGGGTTAGCTATAAATGCCTGCTGAATTAAGACCGAAAAAGCTGCCTGATACCGCGATTTGAGTCCCAGCCTTCTCTCCCAGTGCAAATCCCCACTCTGGCCTTCCCTCCCAGCCGGTTGCTCATGCGCACACCCCGATAAGAGCATCCCTGTTCAGGAGTTATGGCAGGAAAGTGAAGAAGATATGTGAGAGGGTAAATCTTTTTTGTCTCGCAAATCCCGATGCGTAGGCAACTGACCAGTGTGCCTCCATAGGTTGAATTGAATACCCAGGTATGTGTGAAAGATGCTACCCCTTTTCCATAGTCTCTCCTACTTAAGCAAGAGGTAGAAATTGATATTGTTAAATTCATAGCTAACACTTGCAGATAATGCTTGATTGTGTGCTAAGCAATTTACATGTATTGGCTCTCCATCCTCAACAACCCCACAAAGTCTATAGATACAATTATCCCCATTTTATAGAAAAAGAAACAAATTCAGAGGAGTTAATTCTCTTGAAAGGTTCTCTGCCTCTAACTAGCAGGTCTGGTTGATTTATCCATTTTTACTGAGCATCTGTATTTGTCCTGTACAGCAAGTCTGTAGACAGGAGTTTGATAGGGTCCTCTGCCTTCAAGGAGCTAATAATATCATAGAGGAGACAGGATATGTTTGCTTGATAGGTTTCACTACAGAAATAATCAGGAACCTGTAGAAGAGATGGTGGCATATAATGTGTGATTTAAGCCATATTGAAGATTTGAATCCATCTTGCACTGTCCATATCAATATCTGGTTTCAGACCATGCGTGATCTAAAAGTGAAAGTCCAGAGCTGTGTAGTTCTCTATGTAGGCCTACCTCAGAGCCCCATAAACTAGGCACTTCATAAAAGCACCTTGATGATGAGGGACAACTGTACCCTCAGTGGTTCATCGTGTATCAAGTGTCTTGCCAATAAGAAGAACAGAGGTTGCCCACTAAGAACAGTTTTTCTTCGTTCATTCTGTGTCCATTCCCCTCCCCAACTCCAACCCAGCTATTCATTAACTTTGTAGGATTACCTTGGCAATGAAAACCAAACAGTGACAGATTGCATACAAGTTTTATCTGCTCCTAGAAACCTTGCGTTGCTTAGTTGTAGGGTTGAAATAGTCACTGCAAAGTGGTAAACTAGTGTGCAGCATTATCTGGCTGGATTCTTTAGGCGACTGTGAAATGAGAGAATTGGAGCAATATCTGGGCCTCAGTCATCAGAGTTCAGAAGGAAGCTGAAGCCAAAGAGGAGAGTGAGACCAACCAAATAATGGCCACCTTGAATGACAAACCCTGGTCCTCCTCTCACATTAAGTTCAGAGGGTCCTCTGGATCTCATCCCCTTTTCACTCAGACTTATAGATATCTCTAGGCATTATGTTATCTACCAATTCCTACCAATTGGAAGCACACCCATGGAGATGTCCCAGACAAACCGGGAAGATTTTCAGCTCTCCCAGCTTCTACTCCTTTCTCCACCAATAACATTCATTTAGCACCCATTGTATGCAGAGCTCATTTCTAGGTTCTGTGGGCAATGCTAAGGAAACTGAAGGCACTTCCCACATTCAAGGAAAGGCTGAACAATATGTCTAGCCAAATTCAACTCTCCACTTCACCAACCCACCACAGCTTTCTCTCCTGACTTCTCTGTTCCAGGCAATATCATCACCATTTTCCTGGTTGCCCAGGTTCAACAACAAGATGTCATACGTCAGTCTTCTCTCCTCCTCACCCAAAGATATCTATCCAATCACCAATTCCTAATAACTGCACTCCTATAGTGTCTATAAAATACATCTTGTCTACTCTCAGTGCTGTTTGGAGTCATTATCACATGCCTCCTAGCTCTTTCAGTACTCTTACAACTGCCCCAGCCCCTATTCACCAGTCTTTTCTCCCACTGCTCCCCACCATGAAGCCTCAACTTCAGGCAGGCTACACTTCTATCCATTCCCTGGAGGGCCCCTTTCATTATCCAATCTAGACACCTCTTCTGAGAGAGCCCCATACCCCTTGGCTACCTGCCTCTCTCTGATTGAAACCTGCCTTAGGCTCCAGACTCCCACCAAGGCATCTCTCATGCAGGAAACCTTTCTGACTTTGCCAGCCCGCAGTGATGGCTCTGCTTCTGAATTCTGCAGCACATCACAGCCCTTTTATATTCTTCCCCTCTCCCCGCTCCTCATCCAAAAAGATTGTGGGATCCTGGAAGGTAAAGGCTCTGCATTTTTAAGTTCTCAGCACCTCAAACTTCAGAGACTTTCCTGCACACATAGCAAGCAACCAATACACTTATTGGTTAATGAAACTGAAAATACTCACAACTATGGTTACCTTCAGGGAAACACATGAGGGTATGGGGAAAGGGGCTTTTATTTTCCCATCGTTCCTTTCTATTCTGTTAGTATTTTCATACCTTTGTCCAGGTATCTTACCTTTATCACATTTTTTACTTTGTCACATGTCCATGTTATCTTGGCAGAGAAAGCATGACCTCAATTTTCTCATTTTTGTCTTTTACTCATTCATTCAACAAATATTTATTGAGCAACTATTATATGCTAGATATTGTCCTAAGTGCTGGGATTATAACGTTAAACAAGCAAGTGGAGTTCTTGTTCTTATGGAGTTTACATTCTTGTTGGGAAAGAAATAAAATAGACACATAAATATATATCTGATGGTGATAAATGCTATGAAGGAAAAATAAAGCAGCATTAGGGGACAGAGAGTGACAGAGTGTTACTATTTTATAAAGAGTGATCAGTCAAAGAAGGCCTCCCTGATAAAATGATATGGAGGCAGAGACCCACAAGAATATGGGAAGCAAGTCTTGGGGGTATCTGGGAGAAGAGTGTTCCAGGCAACTGGAACAGTACATGCAAAGGTCATGAGCAGGGGTGTGATTGAGAAGGCCAGAGTGAGGAGAGGAGCAGGCAAGGGAGAGAATGACAAATTTTTGTTTATTTAACAAAATCTGATTTAGTACCCACCATGTACCAGACACTGTTCTAGGTACTTTACACATATTAATTCATTTACTTCTCAAAGCAACCCTGAGGTAGATACTGTTATCCCCATTTTGCAGATGAGGAAACTGAGGCACAGAGAGATTAAGTTACTTGCCCTAGGTCACACAACTGGTAAATGGTAGAGCTAGGATTTGAATCCAGGTAGTGTGGCTCCAAAGTCTGTACCCTTAGCCACTATGCACAAGATAAGCAGGGGTCAAGGGAGCAGATCAGGCACAGCCATGTTGGGTGAAAACTTTGGATTTTACTCAATGTGAGGTAAGAAGCCAACAAAGGATTTTAATCTGACTTACAATTTTAGCAGGATCACCTTGGCTGCAGACTGGTGGCAGTAGAGGGCAGGGGAGTGGGGGCAGTGCCTAGAGTAGAAGTAGGAATCCTAGTTAGGAAGCTCTGCAACAATTCAGGCAAGATATGAGGGCAGTTTGCCTCAGGGTCATAACAAAGGAGGTGGTGTTCCATGCTGGTCATTTTTAAGCTAAAAATATATATAAAAAATAAATAAGATCAACCTAACATCAAGAAGACCACAAGACCCAGTCCCTGCCTTTGAGCAGCTCACAATGTTACCAGATGTGTGAATAAATATAATACAAAGGGATGAGTGTCATAATGAAGGCACAGGGGAAATGCTGTTGAACTAGATAAGGAGTTGATTAACTCGATTACTGGGGATCAGATGGAGCTGGGGTGGAAAGCAGATTGTTGGGGAAAGCTACAGAAAGGCAGGTAACAGTTGAGCTAGGTCTTGAAGGCAGTCACCATGTACATGGAAGACAGAGGGTGGGTGCCATGCAAAGTGAGCATTTCGAGCAGAAGAATAACCATCAAAGGCCAGAGCATCAAAGTGCGAAAAGTACGTGGTGTGACTAGGGAATGGAATGGGGCAAGGCATCCCATGAAGATGGAAGAGTTCAGGCCATTTTATGAAGGGCCTTGTAGATAAAGCTAAGAAGTTCAGAGTCCAGTCTGTAAGCAGTGAGAAGCCTGATCAAGAGACAAGTTGAGGGGCAAGCCAAGTACTCAGAGACAAAGCACAAGGAAGGCCTGTCTTGGCTCAAGTCACAAGGATGTCTCATGTAGGCTGGCAGCATTTTTCTTGTGTGTGGTGGGGGCCAGCGTCCTTCATGAGGCTGGACACAGGTTTTCAAAGCCATAGGATGACGCCACACAGCTTTCACTCTATCGCTGGTCAGCAACTTACATTTCTGTAACAACATTCCAATTCTGGAGAGACCAAGTGACAGAGTTAAAAGAATATAGACTCTGAGGCTTGGCAGACCTGAGTTCAAACCCCAGTTCTATCACTTTCTTGCTGTTGAACCTTGAACAATTTAATTAGCTTCAATGAACTTCTCTGTGCATTGGTGATACTATCATCTCGCAGGGCTATGGTGAGGATTAAATGAGATCATGCATGTAAAGTGTGTGTGATAAAAGGTAGATATTACTAATATTAACAATAATCTTAGATAAACAACAAGGTCCTACTGTATAGCACAGGGAACTATATTCAATAACCTGTAATAACCTATAATGAAAGAGAATATGAAAAAGAATATATGTATGTATATAACTGAATCACTATGCTGTACACCAGAAGCTAACACAACATTGTAAATCAACTATAATTCAATTTAAAAAAAAAACAGTAATCTTCTCAGAGTCCGCATACCCCCAGTTACAATCCCCTCACCCCTTCTGCAACTCCCAAATCTTACCCCCAGATCTTCCTCAGGAAAAAAGTCAGAAACGACTGCCTGAGAGTTGGAGGGCTGCAAATAAAATTCAGGCTAGAATGGCCCCTTGAGCGTAGTCTTTCTTGAAGTATATTCTTCAATGAAAAAAGCAAGAAATATTAATTGAATATGTATTTTCTCCCTTCGCCCCACCCCATTTCACAAGCCATGGGCATTAACGCCCCCCCCCCAAAAGTGTGTGCCGTATCACCTAACTCCTACTCTGTAGGGAAGGGAAGGATGTTGATGTACTAGTCCCAACAAAATAAATAAATAAAAGGAGCAAGAAAGGTCTGAGCCCTGAGTGGCAGATTCAAACATCTTGGTAGTCACTGTGTCCCTCTGGCCTGCATGAGGGCACAGCTGTAATGTAAAACAATCACAGCAACCCAGAAGTGCCCAGAAAAGCTTTCCTTTTAGAGACCTTTCCTATGTATATAGGTAGACAGGAGCAAAGCCTTTCCAAGGATTGCTTGCTCCCTGCAGAGTGCCTGCCCTCTGCTGGGCTTCCTGGTCATTGGCATTTGGCATCTCAGGCCGGCAAGCTTTTTCCTGGCTAAGTAGCAACCTTTGTAGTACTGCCACCAAATGTCTCCTGGGCAGTAGACATTGCCAAGCAGCAATATAACCAGGACTCAGCTTTTGAAATGTCTCCTCATAATAACCCTTTAACTCAGCTTATTAGCTTCCTATTGCTGTCATACAAATTACCTCACATTTAGTGCTCAAAACAAGACAAATTTATTATCTGATAGTTCTTGAGGCCAGAAGTTCGAAATCAGCTTCAATTGGCTAACATCAAAGTGCCAGCCTGGTTCTTTCTAGAGGCTCTGGGGAAGAATCTGTTTCCTTGCCTTTTCCTGTTTTTAGAGGCCGTCTGCACGCTGTGCCTTGTGACCCCTTCCTTGCATCACTCCAACCTCTTGCTCTGTCATCACAGAGTAGGGACTGAGAGACAACTCAGTGGGAACAATGGTGTTTTGCACCACTGCAGGATCTCCTTCCAAGGCCCTCCTGCTAGGTGAGCATTCATCCTCTGTTTGCATATTTCCAATAACAGAGAGCTCAATGTTTTCCAAGGCTGCCCAGATTAGTTTGAATCAGCTTATGCATTCCTAAAAGGACAAGGTGGAAAACAGGAAACTGTTGATGGCTTAAAGAAAAGAATTAAATGTCTAGGGCATGAGCCAAGGAAGAGTAGACTGAGAGGAGCATCTGTTGAGGGATGGAGGGAGAAGAGACCTGGGCAGCAGAGAACACTGGTGTGGTAGGCTGAGTAATGGCCCACTGCCACCAAAGATGTGCACATCATAATCCCCGGAACCTGTGAATACTTTACCTTACACAAGAAAAGGTACTTTGCAGATATGATTAACTTAAGGATTGTGAGATTGGGGTGTGGGGTAGGGATATCATGGATTATCCAGGTAGACTCAAAGTAATCACAGGGTCCTTCAAAAGAGGGAGCAAGAGGATCAGAGTCAGAGGAGGAGATATGATTACAGGAGCAGAGGTCTGAGTGATGCACCATGAACCAAGGAACGTGGGCAACTTCTAAAAATTGAAAAAGGCAAGGAAATTATCCTCCCCTAGAGCCTCCCAAAGAAATGCAGCCCTGCCAACACCTTGATTTGAGCCCTGTGAGACCTGTTTGAGACTTCTGATCTTGAGAACTATAAGACAATACATTTGTGTTGTTTGAACCACTATGTTTGTAGTTATTTGTTATAGCAGCAAAAGGAAACTAGTACAATCAGGCATCTGAAGGTGGGAGAGAGGACAGGACAACTTTAACGTGCATACAGATCACCTGGAAATCTTGTTCAAATGCAGACTGTGCTTCAGTAAGTCTCAGGCAGGGCCTGAGATTTGCAGTTATACCAAGCTTTCAGGTCATACCAATGTTCCCAATCTGATATACCCTTTAATTAACAAGCGGCTAGAAGACAATCAAGAAAAATACCTGTGGGACATTTCACAGTTCACAAAGCCTTTTCACATCCATCATAGCTCATTTTATCATCCCCATGGTGCTGAAATGTATTGTCCCCATGTCACACATGAAGAAGCCAAAGCTAAGTCAGAGAGGTGAATCATTTGTCCAAACAAAAGCACAGAAATAGTTTCCGGCTGGCCCCCAGTTGTCCTGACCCCATAACCTGCGCTTTTGCCATTGGACAGTGGTTCTCACCCCTGGCTGAATGTTAGAATCACCTGAGGACCTTTTAAAATTCCAGATGCAGAGGTCACACCCCAGACTAATGACATCAGAATCCCTTGGTGTGTGACCCAAACGTCAGTAGTTTTGGAATCACCAAGTGACTCCACTGCACAGCGAAAGTTAAGAACCTTTTCACTAGAGTGATGATTCTCTAAGTAGGGTCCTGGAACCAGCAGCATCAGCATCACCTGGGAACTTTTTAGAAATGCAGATTCTTGGGCCTACTCCAGACCTGGGGGTGAGGCCCAAGAATCTGGGTTTTAACAATTTCCCCCACCCCAGGGGATTCTGATGCGCTCTTGAGTTTGAGCATGGGCTTGAAAACGGCCATCTTGACTCCATGCATGGAATCAAGGACTGGGGGGGAAAAAGCACACCTTAGATCCAGGTATAAAATTAGACCAGGTGCTAAGGAACCAAAACCAGCCTCCTAATGGATGTCCCAAAGAATAAGAACTGTTTTCAGGTTGGCAACTTGAATACCAAGTCCCCACGCCACAGCCTTTCTGATCCTTTGTCGGAGAGACATCTGCCAAAGGCCCTCTCAGACTGTCAAAACATCCTGGAATATGTTTGCCTCCAACTCTGCACCTTGCTCTCCACTCCCTCACTTAAAACACTAACCTTTCCCATTTGTGCTCTCACCTGAACTGAGTAAATAAGCTTCTAACCACTCTGCTCACCACCCCTCTCTTCTTGGTATCCAAGATGAGAGTAGCGGGCAAAAGATTAGTTCTAATGTACCCGAGCAAATGGATATACAATCTAAAATAGAAGTGACCTGCACAGCCGCCCTCCCCGGGCTCATCTCACCTGCCTCAGCAATCCTGCCACACTCTGGCCTAACTCAACCCCTGGAAAATGGAAAATTCCACAACCAAAGATTCAAGCAGACACTTACCAGAATGCAGCTCACTGCCGCTTCTCCTGTCCCAGCGATACCTCAGGTCTACAGGACCAAGAAAGGGCAAGGCTGGTAGTCACAACTCATGACCAGAGACATGGCCCAAAGTGGTGCAGAAAAAGTTCTCAATGAGTGTATCCAACAGACAGCAGCTTTAGACCAGGAGTGGGCTCTATTCTAAACTGAATGGCAGGTAGTAATGATTTTCTCTTTTGTTTCTCCGGCCCTTCTGAATCCTCAACTAATTAAGATCCAAGGGATGAGAAATAGGGGATCAGAACACCCTATTTGAAAGAATTAGAATCTCATGTGTTAGGAAACAAAAGATAAGAAACAGCCTAAATGGGTGTTGACTCCCTTGAAAGTATGCTGGGCCCTAAAATAGTTTGCCTGCCCCACTTCCACTTCAACCAAATATGATCATCTTGCTTGATTAAAAGCAGCCATAATAGTAACTGAGAATCAGTTATTAAGCAAACACTTAATTAATGTGAGATTAGTTGTTAAGCTAGTATCTGAGGCTTAGGAAGAAAAGAAGTGGACATTTAATATTAAGCTATGGAGGAAGAAAAAGTGTGATCAGACTCAATTATATCTTCTACCAGACAGGCCACCTGATGAAGGCTCCATTCCCTCCAAACAAAGTCCTTGAAACATCAGTGAAGGGAGGGAGCCTGGTGAAACAACATGCCCCAGGTACTTGGGAGTTGTCTAGTAACTTGCTTGTCGGAGGAGGAGGGACTAGCCCAGGGCCCAGGGAGAGGTCTGCACTGGGATTGCTGCCTTCAGATAGCTGGAGAGGCAAGAGGCTGAGGACTGAAAACGAGAGGGGGAGTGATTCCTAATGACCAGCAGGATACCAAAGATGGCAGTCTGCCATCCTGGACTGCCAGCGATGGCCGGGACCCTGCTGCAGCTCTGAACATACCAATCCTTCCCCTCCAACCCATGAGAATTTGAGCTGGAGAGCCAGCATGCCCTGGTGAGTGGAAATCCTGCCATTTCAAGACATGGAGTCATCTTTCCCATTTGGAGTGATCCTTGCTGTCCTGGCCTCCCTCATTATTGTTGCTAATGCTCTAGTGGCCATGGCTGTGCTGTGGTTGATCCACAAGAATGACGGTGTCGGTCTCTGCTTCACCTTGAATCTAGCTGTGGCTGACACCTTGTTTGGCGTGGCCATCTCTGGCCTCATCACAGACCAGCTCTCCAGCCCAGCTCAGCCCACACAGAAGACCCTGTGCAGCCTTCGGATGGCATTTGTCACTTCCTCTGCAACTGCCTCTGTCCTCACAGTCATGCTGATTGCCTTTGACAGGTACCTTGCCATCAAGCAGCCCCTCCGCTATTTCCAGCACATGAATGGGCTCGTGGCTGGGGCCAGCATTGCTGGGCTGTGGATGGTATCTTATCTCATTGGCTTCCTCCCACTTGGAGTCCGTGAGTTCCAGCAGACCACCTACAAGGCGCCCTGCAGCTTTTTCGCTGTGTTTCACCCACGCTTTGTGCTGGTCCTCTCCTGTGCTGGCTTCTTCCCAGCCCTGCTCCTCTTTGTCTTCTTCTACTGTGACATGCTCAAGATTGCCTCCATGCACAGCCAGCAGATCCGCAAAATGGAGCACGCGGGAGCCATGGCCAGGGCTCACCGGCCCCCACAGACTCCCAGTGACTTCAAGGCTGCCCGCACTGTGGCCGTTCTCATTGGGAGCTTCACTCTGTCCTGGACCCCATTCCTTATCACTAGCATGGTGCAGGTGGCCTGCCAGGAGTGCCACCTCTACCTAGTGCTGGAACGGTACCTGTGGTTAATTGGTGTGGGCAACTCCCTGCTCAACCCACTCATCTATGCCTGTTGGCAGAAGGAGGTACGGCAACAGTTCTCCCAAATGGCCCTGGGAGTGAAGAAGGGGCTCACCGCATTCCTCCTCCTTCTCTGGGCCAGGAATGGTGGCCCAGAGGGGTCCAGGGAAAGTTCCCATCATGTCACCACCATCTCCTACTCAGAACCTGATGGCTAAGATGGTGAGGGCAGACAAGTCTCAAAGTGCTTCTTCCTCCCCTCTCTGAGCCCCAACTAGGAGATCAGATGGAGCTGGGGGAACGAGAGCACTTGCTTCTGGCAACTGACCACCCTCTGCACCCCTTCACCACAGACTGAGAGGTAACTGAGGCAGGGTGCTGACTTTTATCTAGAATCAGTTTCCCCATTTGCAAATCTCAATTCCTCCCTGCCCTTCTTTTGCAATGAGTCTGTTTCTCCTGTACAGGAACACTTACTTAAAGCAAGAAGTATACTACTGAAAAGATTCTTAAAAATGAAATCTTATTTTTAAATGCATTAGAGCAGCACTGTCTAACAGAAATATAATGCAAGCCACATGTATGATTTTTAATGTTCTAATAGCCATGTTTAAACAGGTAAAAAAAAAAACCAGGCAAAATTCATGTTAATGTTTCATTTAATTCAATATATCCCAAACATTATTTCAACATGTAATATGAAAGATTATTGCACTATTGTTTTTTCATGCTAATTCTTTGAAGTCTGTTGTGTATTTTACCATTACAGAGTATCTCAATTCAAACTAGCCATATTCCAAATGCTCAATAGTTACATGTGGCTAGTGGCTACCATATTAGACAGCACAGCATTAGAGAAATGAGGTTCTATTCTTTTTAACTGCTTACTGTACTGATTGCTTTCGTAAAATAAGGAGTCCTGCCCTCCCTGATGTAAATAACACATTTTATGTAGTGAGGTTGCATAAATGTGGGAACCTGAATTAGATTCTAAAGCTTATCTTTTTCTACCCTTCATGGTGTTCAAAATAGTGTTTCTTTGGCAAATGGCCTGTCTTGTGATTATTTCTGCTGTTACTCCTCCCAATCCACCACCTTCCTAACTCTGTGGTGCCCCTTCCCCTAAGCTGGCTTCTTGTGTTGCTTGTAGCTGCTTACTGATGCTGATGCTGATCTGCAAATTCGGAGACACTGGAAGGGAAGGAAGAGGAAGAGGGGTAGATATCAAGAAAGGCTCTGCCAAGCTCTCCACACTGGACCCACTTTGCTCCTCAGAGCTACACCTTCTCCCATTTACTCCCAAATTTGCATTTTCCTAAGAAATTCAGTTATGCAAGAGGATGCCTCCAAAATGGCCCAGGAGACCAACCTCATCCTCCTTTGTTGTAGGTACAGAAGATGACTGTTGGCAACTGGGAATTATGCTCAGGCTCCCTCTGGGCTATCCTGGCAGCAGAAATTCAAAGACAGAGTGGCGAAGAAACCCAGGAACCACGCTCAGCCTTCCTGAGCTTTTCTGTCACCCTTTCCTAAACCTCCTGGTCTCCACAAGTACCATCCTAAAAGTTTGTCTCTTAAGGTCTTAAACTAGGCTATCTTCCTAGAAAGCTGCTGAGTGGGCAATAAAAAAGGGCAAGAAGAAACCCAAACAGTATGGATTAATTTGTCCAGGATTTGGTGCCAAAACAACCTTGGAAGGTTAACCCCTTGGTATCTCTAAAATGATGGCCTGAGGATGCATTTGAGTCCAATGTGTGATGGATAATTCCAAGAGGCCTGTGACAGTTTTCATTCAGATCTCAAACTATAATATTTATAGTATATGGATATAGTATATAGTATAGTGTATGGAATCAGCCACCCTCCTCTTAAAAGGACGGAAACCACACTATGAAGGGTTGCACTTGGGTTTTAATTCCCCTTCAATCTTAGATTAATTCCCAGCTTGCTTTCCTCAGCTGTTCAGAAGTTAATGTTCACCCCTCTTTCAATTTCTATGCTCTTGAAAATTCCCTTGGTAGCTCCAGTCACGCCATCGGTTAGTGTGCGGTACTTATAAGAAAATTCCTTTGTCCCTCTCTTCACCCTCTACCTTCAGCCCAGATGGCCTGTTTCTCACTGATCTCCTCTAATGCACATCAACCCTCCTTCGGTAGATCTTTTTGCAGGTTTTTCTTCTACCACTCTGTCTCAGGAGGGCCGTGCCTGCCCTCACCATAGTAAGCTTTACGTTACCAAAACTGAAGAACTCTTTGGCCCTCGAGTGGACGATGGAACCCAATATACCTTGAAATACTAAGCGCCCAGCAAGTACCAGTTATGCCAGCAATAAGGCTCACTCTTGGATTGGGTTATGAGTTACTGGCGATTAAGTAAAACACACAGTAACTGGGTTTGGGAACAAAATTGAAAGCAGGCTCACATCAATGCCCTCCTTCTTGGTGGTTCAAAGCTTAATTTCCTAGCCTTGCTGCAAAGGACTGACCTTGCCAAGGTAACACAAGCAAAGTGGAATGGAAATTAGTTATAGTAGAAAGGCAAGAGCTGAGGGAAGGCCAGCTGATTGTTGTCTTATGAGGTTCAGTCTAAAAATCCCTGCTATTCCTGGGAGTCAGTATGTGCGGTGGAAAAATCATAGGTTTTGTGGTCCAATAAAATTGTGATTCAGTCGTTTAAATTCTCAAAGCCACAGTTTCCTCATTAACTGGGGTAATGATGCCTACCTTGCCCAGTTGTGAGGATTAACTCAGATAATGTATGTAAAAATGCCTAGTAAACTACAGCCCATTGTTAATGCTCAGAAATGTTCTCTCCCTCTTCCTTAAAAATCCTGAAGAATAAAACATCCAGCTGACCAATTTAAAGGAATCCTTCACATCTGCAGCTATTATCACTTCCAGGACAAGGACAATTAGGCTCCAAACATGCATTCCTCAACCCCTGAATAAGGTTTTTAAAAAATGAGTGATGAGAGGTGACTCAGGCTGGAGAAGACAAACATTAATCTAATACCTTAGCAGGATCAAGACAGAGCAGATATAAACTAGGTGCTGTTATCATACACTTGGGTTTAAGAGTAACCACAATTAAGAACACTGTGTTTAATAAGCCACCAAGAGCAGAGATACAGAATGCTATGCAAGAGTCTAATGGCTTTCTTTGACACAGGCGTCTATACAGATAATGGAATGCACTGGAGTGGAAACATTTAGATTTCATTCACGCATCCAGTGGTGTCTCCTAATGGACTTGTAAAGAATCCACATCCTGTTTGGCAATTGATCAAAATAGCCAAAAGATATTAAGACCCCGTAGAACAGAATGCAGGTCAATTGGTCCCATCTATAATTTCCATGAACAGCTTATTGAGAATTTGTGATAAAAACTGTGACATGACTAAGTTTTATACTAAATCCTCAGCTAGCTAATGTTATGCTCAGCACATCTCAGTTTCAGAGGACTACTCTCAAGAACATAAGAACACACAATACTCTGCACAGTGGCATTTTGAATGGTCTCACAGATATTAAGAGGCAGGTTGCCCTGATCCACCAACACGCTCCTGCTTCTCCATATGACCAGTAAGCCCATCTCAGAGGACTGGCTAGCTAGAGTTTGCCTTGGGATATTATCTCCCTCTATGGAGACGTGTTCATTGGTTCACATGGGAAATGAACTTGTGACTTTCGATTTCATCCTCACTTGCTCAGTCACCGGCCAAATTGAACAGAGACCAGTGAAAATAGCAGGCATGAGAGATACTTGAAGGACGCACAGAACAAGAGGAAACATGGTGTCGACAGCAGGGCAACAAGAATAGCAATGGACCCAAGGTCAGACCCAAACCGTCGGCTGCCATCAGCCACTCACTTATTTTGTGACTCCTTCAGTACCTTCTGTGTCATTCTTCAAACTACTGACTGGTCTACAACCTTCTGCTTTTTCTTTTAATTGAAGTATAGTTGATTTGTATGTTGTGTTAGTTTCTGGTATACAGCATAATGATTCAGTAATACATACATATTCTTTTTCAGATTCTTTTCCATCACAGATTATTACAAGATATTGAATATTGTTCCTTGTGATATACAGTAGGTTCTTGTTATCTATTTTATATGTAGTAGTTTGTATCTGCTAATCCCAAACTCCCAATTTGTCCCTCCCCATCCCTTCCCCCTTTGGTAACCATAAGTTTGTTTTCTATGTCTGTGAGTCTGTTTGTTTTGTAAATAAGTTCATCTGTATCATATTTTAGATTCCACATATAAGTGATACCATATGATATCTGTCTTTCTCTGTCTGACTTACTTAATTACTATGATAATCTCTAGGCCCCTCCATGTTGCTGCAAACGGCATTATTTCATTCTTTTAAAAAAATTTAATGGCTGAGTAGTATGGAATCTTCTGCTTTTAATTAATAAATCTTCATTTATTTCTGCAATCGTATGAACTCAATGATGGTACCTACAAATGTCAACTGTCATTCATTCATTCATTCATTCATTCATTCATCTGTCCATCCATCTGCCTATCTACCCTGCAAACATTTACTGAGAGCTAGGTGCTAAAACTACCCCAGCTTTGCTGGGATTTCTTTTAGAGATATATATTGATGTATACATGATATTCATTATTCTTTTCTGATTATAAAAGCAATTTTTGTTCCTTTTAGGAATTTCAGAAATACAGAAAATCATAAAAGTATCCATAATTATAACATCCAGAGATGATCACTGTTACTCTCCTTCATCCGTTTTCTTCACTTGGTATTATACTGTGCATATTTTCCCATGTCACTGTTTTCTTCAAAAACACGACTTATAATGGTTACATGTATTTTCTACATAAGTATATAATATTTTATTCATTTCCCTGTAGTTGTACATTTATGTTATTTCCAATTCCTCACTGTTAAAATACTACTGCAAATACCTTTGTGTAAAAATCTTTGACATGTCTGTTTAATTCCCTAGAATAAATTCTCTAAAGTAGTATTGCTAGGCCAAAGAATATTAAACACTTATAAGAATTTTGATTCATACTTTTGCTGGCATTTCTTAAAGTACAATGTTTCCCTAGGATATCTGCTATAAAAAGTCAAAAGTGAGCCATAAGTGAACAGACCACACTGATATGAATATCTCAAAGAAATAAAAGTGCATGGCTTCCTAAAAGCATAAACCATTCTGGGGGGTGCAGTTAACCAGTTGCTTTTTCACAAGAGAAAACCTATTATACGTCTTACTGCTAGAGTTGATTCACAAATTTAGAAATCTGGACTAACGGGACACAGCAGTTTAAGAACACCCATCACAGGGCCACTGCATACTCAATACCGCGCTGTGTCATAAACAAATACCAATTTCAGTGTGTTTGCACTCTTAAAATTTTCTGAGGTCAGTTGCTTTGTGCAATACCATAAAATGCTAAGTAGGCCTGAGAATATGAAAATATGATCACATGGAGCCAGGAGCCTGGTCTGGATACAGTTAAAGCCTGGAAGCCATAGTCTCACAGCCTTGCTGATGGGGAAAGAAGTGCTCCACCTAGTGGATCCACTGTGGCAGGTAAAGTGCATGAGAGTTTAACATGCTACTAATCAGCCATATGTTCGCTGGATTCACACGCTGTTGGGACCATAAGCAGCCACTGGGCTCAAAGAGCCCTCTCAAGAGCAGTCCTAGAAACGACTAACACAGCCACTAAGGGTCTCAGAGTCTGTTTTCTCAAAATGCCTTCTACACAATGGGGCAGGCAGGATTCATTTGCTCTAAAGCACTGGAGGGGCTAAAATCATGTAAGACCAGGTGGTTGGAGAGTCTCTTTAATTTTTTTAAGTTTGCTTCTATTTGGTGTCTGTTTCCCAACAGTTCCATGACTGAATCGTATTTCCCATTTACTCTAACAAATCCATATTAATTTCAGTTCTGTCTCGACTGTGTTGACATGACAGCACTAAAAAGTTGATAAACACGCTGAGATAACAGCCATTGGCCCAGTGAAATGCCATGCTGTCTTACAAAACTGTTCATTGTGCTCTTACCACTCAAAGTAACTTTGCAGATTTGCCCACAGAGCCATTCAGTAAATACTAAAGCACATCCTATGGAAAAGCAAACTGGTGTCATGTCATCTCAGAGGTGGTTTAAAAAGTAAGAAAACTGAACTAAGAAATTAGAGCTGAATGGCTATGAGGTTATTTCAAATGTGAAAAACAGGCTCATAATCCAAAATTCCAATTACTACTTTAAGATTACCAGGTCCCTTAGTAACCTTATGCAATGATGTGTTAAATTGTTTTCCTTACAATTTCTAAACAAATGGGAACACCATGGATGCATGAAGAGTGTTTATGAGTTAGGCACAGCCCCAAATACAAATGAATTCTGATACTGAGACACAGACTAGAGAGAAGAAATGTCCTTTATTGAAACCTTAGGAATTAAGGTGAATACAAGCGGCCATTCTAACTGAGAAGATATGAAGATCTTTTTTAAAGCAACTTTATTACTCTAACTTACATGCAATAACCTGACTGGGCTAGGCTAACAAAAATATTATCCCTTAAGTAATATGCCTTAGTGACCAGGAAAGAAGTATTTATAATTGGCTGCTTAGAAGTTTAATCATTCCTCCCATAAATTTGTTCATAAGCCCATCAACATACTGCTTTGCACTGAAGAGAGAGGGCGAAAAGTCTAGCCCCATGTCCAAGTTACTCAATTTCAAACGAGTGGCATCTGTATCAATAATTCCAAATTATTCAATAAATAAATAGCATAACGTACAACAAGTTGCTCTGTGTGGCACGAACTGTGCTCACTTAGACTGAGGAAGAAAGGGTGAGCTAGTGATGAAGGAGTTCACAGAGAAGAAAGGCCAACAAAGGAAAGACAGGGATGCAGCAGGAAGTGGAGAATAAGAGGGAAATGATATATTTGCAGTCATACATCTCCAGGAAAATAACTTAAATCCAGTATTACAGTTAAGTGTCAAAGTGTGGCCAACCACAACAACTACTGACCTTCTTTCTCCCAGGGTGCTATAAAGATAGGGGAATTAATGAAATCAATATTTACTGCTCACCTGTCATCAGCTTTAAGTGACCCCGGACAAGGCTGAGTCAGTACACCTCTAGCATAATTATACGTATGAGCTCATGACCCAGACTGCCTGGGTTAGAATCCTGGCTCTGCCATTTCCTAAGAAAGTATTTTACCTTTCTGTGCCTCAGTTTCTCATCTGTGAAAAAGAATAGCACCTATCTTATAGGGTGGTTGAAAGGATGCAAACAGAATTTTATAAATACACTTAGAACAGTATCTGGCACATAATAAAAGCTATGTAAGTGCTGTTTTATCTGAGTCATCTCATGCTCTAGCCTCTCAACAAAAAAAAAAAAAAAAAGGAAAAAAAAAGTTGAAAGTTTTTTCATCTTTTGCCTTTGTTACCATTTCTGTTACTACCCTTTCATTCTGAGAACTTTAAAAAATCAATCAACTTTATTTTTTTAGAACAGTTTAGATTTATAGATAAATTGAGCAGACAGGACAGAGTTTGTCTTGTTTTGTTCTTGACAAACAAGATTTCAACCAAGGTCCTTAGTCCCTTTAAAGATTGTTTCCTTGTACTCACTGACTCTGAAACATTTCCCTTCTCAATCAACTTCAAAAGACACTGGTGGATCTATTTCACATCTGATATACCCTTAAAGTTATTTTTCAATCAAAAATTGAAATTCAAATAAACAATAGGGAGCTGTTACTTAAGGGAACTCTACGGTGAATTTTGTGAAACACTGAATTCTTCATACATGTGAAATAATCCCCTTCAAATGTTATGTGACAAGAGGCAAGCCCTTATCTACTCGCTGAGGCACCCTTAATGTCGCCTGTTTCACTACAGAAGTGGGTTAGCCCTTAGTGTTCAGTCAATCAGAATACTCTATTCATCATATTGGTTACCTGAAGGGGATACTATATTAATCTAAGACTAAGATAGGATAGGAATACTATACCAAAAATAAAAATACAAGTCAAATTCTTTCATTTGAAGTACCTGCCCATGATTAAGGTTATTGTAAAGGTAGCAATCCCTAAAGCTTTGGCATTTTGGCTAAAGATCTCATCAACTTCAAACTTTTTCTTCTTGCATTTTATATTGAAAATAATTTACCCTCCCTGCTCCCTTCACTCTTTTTCTATCACCAGAATATTGGCCTTTTTTAGACAACTGTTTTATGTTGGACTGCCCCACGCTCAGTTCTTGGACCTCTTCTCATATCTACTGACACTCAGTCCCTTGGTGATCGCATTCAGTATCACCACCTATATGCTGGTGATTTCCAAATATACATCCCCAGGCCATCTCTCTCCCCTGAACTTCACACTTCTTATGTCTCACTGTCTACTCCACACCTCTATTAAAGTCTAATAGGCACTTCAAACCTAACATTTACAAAACAAAATCATTTCTTCCCCTCAAAAAAGAAAAAAAAACCAACCCTGTACCTTTCAGAGTCTTCTCCATCTCTATGGCAATACTGCCCTTATAGTGGCTCGGGCCTTGGAGTAACCCTTACCTCTGTTCTTTCTCTCTTACAACCTACACCCTATCCTCTAGCAAGTTACTATTTGCTCTGCTCCAAATATACAAATTTCAACCACTTTCTCAGCCTCCACTGCTACTATCCTCATCCAAGCCTCCATTACTTCTTGCCTGAATCATCACATTAGACTCCAGGCACACTCTCACCTGCGGGCCTTTACATGTGCTTTAACCCTAGACTGGCTCCTTCTCTTATCTCCTATAGACTTCAACCAAATTTGGCCTTCTCAGTGTACGACCCTGCCCCTATTTTCCCCATCCCTCTTCCCTGCTTTATTTATCTATAAAGCATTTATCACCATCCAACATACTATACATTTTACTCATTAATCTTTTTATTATGCCTCCCTTCTATAGACTATAAGCTCCATGAGGCAAGGATATTTGCTGAATGAATAAATGCATGAATGAATGAATGGATAATCCATTAAAAGGAATACATGCATCTCCCCAACCACCTCTATTTTTCCCTCAATAACCTACCATCACACCATCTTCTAGCAATTCAAAATTTAGTTTCATCCCATTTAAAGCTCACAGTATTTGCTGAACCTTTGTTATGTTTTAGACATTTCATCAGGTCTTTGGATACAGATCAATTAATTTAACAAATATTTACTGAGTATAAATAACTGCTAGGCACTAAAAACATAGCAGTAAGCAAAATTAACAGAATCTCTATTTTTATGGAATTCGCAGGCTGATGGGAGATACAGATATTATTAAGCAAGTAATCACATAAATATAATATGTAGTTAGAAATACATGGTACAAGAAATTATAATGAGGAAAGTTATTTAAATTGGTGGAAAAGGAAATCAATGGACAGTTTCTCTGAAGGAATAACATTTAGACTGAGGTGAATGAAAGCCAAATTCCAATATATATATAAAAGCTTCAAGAAACTCCAATATATATAAACCCTTCAAGAAACTATCTTTCAACCTATACCACTGTGAAAAAATGGCTTCATTTTTGCTCATCAATTTGGAAATGAGTAGGGTATCTGACTAGCATAGTAGTCTTAAAAATAAACAATGAGATATCACTACACACCTATAAGAATGGCTAAAATCCAAAACACTGACACCACCAAAAGCTGGCAGGGATGTGGAGCCACAGGAACTCTCATTCATTGCTGGTGAGAATGCAAAGTGATATGGCCACATTGGAAGAGAGTTTGGCAGTTTCTTATAAAACTAAACATACTCTTACTATACCATCCAGCAGTTGCACTCTTTGGTATTTACCCAAATGAGCTGAAAACTTGTGTCCACACAAAAGCTTACACATGAATATTTATAGCAGCTTTATTCATAATTACAAAAACTTGGAAGCAACCAAGATGTCCTTCTGTAGATGAATAGATAAACATACTGTGGTACATACAGAAGGAAAAAAAAGAACATGAGCTATAAAGGCATGAAAAGACATGGAGGAAATTTAAGTGTATATTACTAAGTGAAAGAAGCCAATCTAAGGCGGCTACATATGGTATGACTCCAACTATATGACACTCTGGAAAAAGCAAAACCATAAAGACAGTAAAAGGATCAGTGGATTCCAAGGGCTTGAGGGAGAGGGAAGAATGAATAGGCAGAGCACAGAGCATTTTTAGGACAGTGAAACTATTCTGTACAATATGTAACGGGGGATGCATGTCATTATACATTTGTCAAAACCCACAGGAAGTGTAACACCAAGAATGAACCCTAATATAAATGATGGATGGGAGGTGATAATGATGTGTGAATGTAGTGTAACAAATGAATCACCCTGGTGAGGAATTTTGATGAGGGGGAAGCTGCATGGTTGTGGGGGTAGGAGGTATATGGGAAATCTTTATGCCTTCTACACAATTTTGCTGTGAACCTAAAACTTCTCTTAAAAATAGACTATTAAAATTTATTTTGAAAAGGCAGTACTTTAAACTGACAATTAAGAATGCACTGTGGGGTGGCAGAAGGGACAGAGAAGGAATCTGATAACGATGAGCTAGTTTCAAATCTGCCACAATCAGGCGATATGACTTAGATTCTATTAGCTTTTCTGGACTCTTTTTGTCTACCTGTACTTAAAGGGAATAGATTTCAGTGGGTCTTAACCATTTTTGCGGTTGCTCCCTTCCAGGCTATCCTCCATACAAGGATTATCTTCTTAAAAAATAAAAGCTGGTTGTATTATTCCCTATATTAAACTGCCTTTGCCTGCCCCCTCTTTCCAGAATAAAAGCCATATTCTTTCTTAGCGTATATAGAGAAGCTTCACAATTTGACCCTTTTGGCCACACTATTCTAATTTCCCTTCATCCTAGCCCATATTTCTTTACAAGTGCTTCTCAAAGTGTAATCTAAGGACCACCCTGCATCAAGTGCCTGTGACAAAAGCAAATGCCTTTGCCCCAAATAATGTTAGGATCTCAGGTGACAGGATGCAAGAATCTACATTTTCACAAGATCTCCAGGCGATTCTGTCTCACGTGGTATTTGAAAACTAAAATCCTAGATTTTAGCCATGCTGAACTTTCCCCCATTCCCCTGCCTAGAATGTCCTTCCCTGCCTTATCTACATGGTAACATCTGCTTTTTAGCTTTTTAGCACAAATGTCACCTCCACTATGAAGCCTCTGGACAATCCCCTAGGTAACTGGCTGTTCCCTCCTCTGTGTTTCTATAGCAGTTAGTTCATCTCTCAGATAGTACTTAGTACCGACTGTAATTACCTACTTACATGTCTGTTTCTCCTACTATAATGTGACCTTAAAAACAGAGACTATGTCTTAATTTTATATCCCCAGCATCTATAATAGACACACAATGAATGTTTGTCAAACAAATGAATGAATGGATAAAGATGAAGAACTAAACTATTCATTTCACAAATATTTGCCTACAATATGGTAGTCACTGTTCTAGTACAAGAAAGTAGCCAGAACTTTTTGCCTGTAAGACAATTAGAACCCTGGACACAGGATTCTATTTTAAGCCTCTTTCAGCATTTCATCTGTGGAAACTTCCAAATGTGCCTAGTTTGTTTATTCATTCTTTAGGAAAGAACCACTTGTCTGATGTTTACGAGCAAGTGGCACTGTGACAACGAATGGCAGTGGGAAAGCACAATGTACTTAGTCTATTCCCATAAATGCGCTTCAAGAGTCCAAACTCAATTTCATAGTCACCTTCTTTTTTCCCAGTAAATATTTGTTGAATGAATGAACAACTCAATCTAAAGCAAAAACTTATTATAAATTTGATAAAAATTGAAGAAATAGTGACGGTAGTTGTTCAAAATATCATTCAAAGTGTAGGCAGACCAATAAGGCAAAAGAGAAACATTGATGGAAGTTTAAAATAATATAATTATTGTAAATGATAATATTCCTTTGCAGATACCTTTAATTCTTTCATTCCCCCCCTTTTTTTAATGTATTTACCCAAAACAACCACACATGGCATTTTCACGTGCTCTTTTGAATGAAGTTTGTAAGAATACTGTATAATGAATAAATTAATATAATAAATTGATACAAATTAAATATTTTACTTTGCAAGAAAAGTATATATTTATAAACATTTACCAGGCTAAACTTATTGAATACTTCAGTAAGCTCCTAAAATCATAGTCACCTTCTCTATTGCTTTCCAGAGAACATAACGTAAATTAAAGAGTTGGCAAATGAGAAAATAGTAAATGAAGACAAAGCCAAAGTGATTTTGGCAATAAATACTTTAATGAGAACCGATGTCTGTAACATACATATCAGTAACTGCTCTGGCTTATGCCTTCTGCTCTAGCCCAAGTCTGGGGCTAACAAACTACATTTAACCCACATTTGAAGAGAAGGCCATTTTGAGTGTCATCCATCAGTATCCATCTTCACAGAAGATACCAATCTGGGGCCAGAGTCTCAATGTTAATACCTCCTCTCAGGGAAAAGTTCCCATGGCAACACAAACACATGAGCAATTTTGAACCATCCTATCATTCTTTCATCAGGAGGGCCTTGGGAGACCAGTGGTTCAGTAAACACTTACAACTTTGTCAAAATACATTAGAACACAGAAAAAGGGAAAAGAAACAAGTAGAAAGGTTGGAAGAACTTGGCTCACATATAATTCAGTCCTTAGATTTGAAGCCTCTTGAGCTGCTCGTATGTAATGAAAAACTGAGGTGTAAGTCATGGAAGATCACGGGGTTGATACTGAAAGCCACATTCAGTTCTAAAATTGTACATTGCATTCTCTTAAACTGAGGTACTTAGTCTGTGCTATTCTAAGTTGCACTTGCTTAAAATCTTTTTAAAAATATATCTGGCAGATCACACACTGAGTACTCATTTTGATCATTGGCATTTAGCAATATAAACAGATTAAAACTCTAACATACTTATAGTCTTCAGGGGCAAAGAGCACACACACACACACACACACACACACACACACACACACACACACATCCAAGAACATCAACAACATATAATTCAATGCTAGAGTAACTGTTACAGACATTAGGTGATCAGAGCAATCCCAAAGAGGGAGAGAGATATTATCTCCCTCAACTTTTAGACTCCAGAAGGGTAGGGAATTACTCAACCCTGCAGTACTCAGGGTTACAAATGCCACCACACGCTACCCAACTCATGGTTCTCCATAGAGGAGGCTCTCAAACACAGCTAAAGGGAAGAGATTCACCTATGAGGAAATGGCCCTACTTGGCTCTGGATTCCATTACCCTAAGAGTGTTTTCTGTCTTATTATTTCCCAAGTTATTTTGGTCCTATAGTCAGGAGTGGGAAATACGGACCACCTCACCATGGACCTTCCTGTGGGCATCTCCCAGCAGGGTTTCCAAAAACTTCCTAGCCCCTTCCAGATTAGGCTGTTTGTTGCTGTTTTGTTTTGAAGAAGAAACGTTGGCATATCTTTTCTACTCCCTTTAGTTTGTATTAGACTCCAACTGAAAGCCATTTCTGTACTTAGTTCTTATGGTCACCATGAGAACACCTGAGTAGATTCTTACCTGCCTAAAGGCTTTAATAATCAAAATTTCCTTCCCACAGCCTACAGTTACCTGGGAGATTTGCTTTCATTCTCATGTTCTAAAAGGATACAATGATGTTCCAGGGTCCAAGTCGAAGCCAGTTGGGCCAAAATCCTTTATAGAGTGCAAAAAACCCCTCATGTTTCCACATCTAAGGGAAAGATAAAATGAAAAATAGAGTGAATTCCTCTTACACTTTACAGCTGACAATTACTTTTATCTTAGTACTCATCTTCCATGCCCCTCCCCAACAACTTAGGCTCCATGAATGGTCCTTTTTTTCTAAAGACATACATTTTGAATTCATATGTATTCTAAATCCATTACCCCACTCATTCAACTCAAAATATTTACTATGCACCTACAATATGTAAGGTACTTTTCTCAATGTTGGGATAATACTAATAATAATAAACAAGAGAGACAAAGTGTCTACGGTAGCCAGCCTCCAAGATGGCCCCCTATGAAAGCCACCTCCCACCACTCACACCCTTGTGTAGCCCCTCCCAACACATATCAAGATCAGTCTGTGTCACCAATAGAGTACGGCAGTAGTGAATGTATGTCACCTCCAGTGCTGTGCTATAAAGGACATTTTGTATATAATAAGGCTTTGACTTATGCTCTCTTGGATCTTTCGCTCTGGAGGAAGCCAGCTGCCATGTCATGAAGAGAGGCCCATGTGTTGAGAAACTAAGCCCTCCAGCCAACAGTCAGAGAGGAACAGAGGCTTCCTGCTAACAACCACGTGAGTGATCTTTGAAGCAGATGCCCCAGCCCCAGTCAAGTCTTCAGATGATTACAGCCCTAGCTGACATCTGGACTACTACCCCATGAGGTTAGGAATTAGGTCTACAATCTCCACCTGGAAGCCAAAGCAATCTTTTAAAATTATAAATTGGATAGTGTCACTTTCCTGTTTAAAGCTCTCCAATGGGGTCCCAGTGAATTTCCTTTTAATTGCAAAATTTCCTCCATGATCTACAGGATCCTACATGATTTAGCCCCTGCCTCCCTCTCCAGTTCCATTTCCTACTACTTTTTCCTTCTACTTTTTCACCACACTCAGCCACACCAGCTTTGTTTTTAACCCCTGAACATGTGTAGCTCATTCCCAATTCAGGGCCTTTATATCTGTTCCCTCTTTCCGAAATGTTTTTCTCTTAGATCTTCATGTGGCTACCTTCTCATCATCCAGACCTCTTCTCAAATGTCACCTCCTCACAGCCTTTTCCTGGCCATCCTAGCTGAAGTAGTTCCCCACCACCATCACCAAGCCACTGTCTCATTATGCTGTGTTATGTAGCATTTACTTCCATCTGAAATTACACTGTTTATTATCTCTGTGTTTGCCTGTCTCTCTCAACTAGAATGTAACCTCCAGGAGAGCAGGGACCACGTTAGTCTTCTTCACCATTATATCCCACTACCTAACACTGTCTAGCAGAGTAAAGTTTCTACTAGTATCTATATAAATATTTATTGAGTAAATGAACACAAACTTTTACACACACACACACACACACACACACACACACAGGGTCTCTGACACTCTCATGAGCCATCTGAATCCTTATAAAGCTCCAAAACAGGGACCAACTTCTTCAGAACATTAGAAGTGGGAGGTACACTTTTTGGCTGGAGGCAGTTGAGTGAAAACAAACAGGAACTTCTATAGATAAACAGAGATAACAGGCTACTTCATGAAGTTATACATTCATTCAATAAATGATTTGCTGTGGATAAAGTGATAAGCAAGATGCACATCATGACCCTGCCTTCATGGAACTTATAGTCTACTGGGACATACAAGTATTAAAAGCAATTACAGTTGACTCTTGAATGACATTAGTGTTAGGGACACTGACCCTCCATGCATTCAAAATCTATGTATAACTTATGTTGGCCCTCCACATCCTCAGATTCAACCAACTGCAGGTTGTGTAGTACCATACTATTAACCACTAAAAAAATCTGCATATAAGTGGACCCATTCAAACTTGCATTGTTCAAGGGTCAACTGTACAATAAAATGTAACAAATGTGAATAAATTTGATACAGCCATACAACAGAATGTTATCCAGCCATAAAAAGGAGTGAAGTACAGGCATACCTCGTTTAATTGCACTTCACCTTATTACACTTTGCAGATACTGTGTTTTTCACAAATTGAAGATTTGTGGCAACCCTGCATTGAGCAAGTCTATCAGCACCATTTTCCCAACAGCATTTGCTCATTTGTTTCTGTCACTTTTGGTAATTCTCATCATATTTAAAACTTCTTCATTACCATTATATTTGTTATGGTGATCTGTGATCAGTGATCTTTGATGCTACTATTGCAAAGAGATTAGGACTCACTCAAGGCTCAGATGATGGTTAGCATTTTTAGCAATCATACCTTGATTTTTTTAATCAAGGTCTGTACGTTGCTTTTTTAGACAATACTATTATACATTTCATAGACTACAGTATAGTGCAAACATAATTTTTATATGCACTGGAAAATTAAAAATTCATGTGGCTCGCTTTATTGTGATATTTGCATTATTGTGGTGGTCTGGAACCAAACCTGCAATATCTCCGAGGTATGCCTGTACTGATATACGCCACAGCATGGAGGAACCTTGAAACATTATGGTAAGTGAAAGGAGCTAGTCAAAAAGGTCACATATTGTATAATTCCATTTATATGAGATGTCCAGAATAGGCAAATCTATACAGATAAAAAGCAAATTTGTGGTTTCTTAGGGCTGGGGGGCTAAGGAAGTTATAGCTTAAAGAGCATAGGATTTCTTTCTGAGGTCATGAAAATGTTCTAAAATTGACTGTAGTGATAATGGTTGCACATGTCTGTTAATATACCAAAAACCACTTTGACTAGGTGAATTTTATGATACATGAATTAGTCATAAAAAAGACGTTTTTAAAAGTATAATAAATGCTATGACAGAGTAAGTACACGAAATCATGCATACATAACATAGTTTAACAGTCAAGAAGTCCTTTATGAAAAAAATAACATGATCTGAAGAATGGGTAGGAACCAAGAGAAAAGGATATTGGGGGTGGGGTGTCTAACAAAGTATATGGCACAGGTGAAAACTTGGGAATGAAAGACAATCTAGTACTAGAAATTGTTCAGTATATTTGGAATGTAGAATAAAGGTAGCAGAGATAAGGCTGTAGAATTAAAAAGGGGTCAAATATGGAGCCTTGAGTCAATGAGAAGACACTCAAGGGTTTTAAATGGAGGTAAAAGGATGGGTTTGCAGCTTTTCATTTCTATGTCAGAGATGAATGCACAATTCCATTCACCAAAGTGTTTTGGCACTCTGAAAATGAAATAATAAAGTATAATGACAATATAGAACAAAGTTGTTCTAAAGAACTTTAACAGCAAGTAAGTGAATGAGTGAGTAAATGTAAGTACTAAGAGGTTACTGCCAACATGAAAATATGTTTCTGACAATATCACACAACACAGTGGCTATGAGCATAAACTGCAATCAGACAGACCCTGGTTTAAATCCCAGATCTCCCACTATACACTTGGGTAAGTACGTAGCTACTCTGAACCTAAGTTCTCTCATCTAAGTTTCCCCATCTTTTGAACTGTTATCTTTTAGTGTCTTTCCTGGGTTCCTTATCTGCCAAGTCCTTAAAAACTGGTATTTCCCCAGAGTTCTTTCCTTGGGTCTACTCTTCTCTCTACACCACTCAAGCGGAAGGGTTAGCATGTCAGAAATAGCAAGAGGGGTGCTTTTGCCATCTCCTCTCCACAGAGGATGAGAATCACCACTTCTGTGAATCACCATTAATGGAAAGAGCTTTATAATACTCCAGTGTGCTAGGAAAGCAAAAAAGTTGTGAACACCTCTACCTGCTCTCCCTGGTCCCCTGCTCCACAGTTATGTAACACCTGTACTCTACTGCTTCCCCAGGTTCTTATCTACACCCCCGAACTCATCCCTGAGTTAAGACTAAGATATCCAAATATATTCACTGGGTGTTCCTCATGCACCTCAAACTAAGTATCCCAAACTGTGATGTCTCCCATAAAGCCTGTTCTTCTTCCTGTAATGCCTCCATCAATGAATGTCACCACATAATCACCAAGACCAAAAACTGGTAAGTTATCTTTGATACCTCCTTTCTCTCACACCTCTCCACACCCAGTCAACCGATCCTGTTGACTTTATCAACGAAATTACTCTCAACTCTATCCCCACTATCCATGCTCAGGTTCAGGCTCTTATCACCTCTTGCTCAGATTACTGTAAGAGCCTTCTAACTACTAACTACTATATATAAAATAAACAGCAAGGTGATACAATATAGTACAAGAAACTATATTCAATACCTTGTAATAGCCTATAATAACAAAGAGTATGAAAAGGAATATATATATACGTATAACTGAATCACTATGCTGTACACCAGAAATTGACACAACATTGTAAACTGACTATATTTCAATTAAAAAAAAAGAGCCTTCTAATCAGTTTCCCTATCTTTAGATCAGTGGTTCTCAAAGTGTGGTCTAAAACTAACCTGGGAACTGATTAGAAATGCAAATTCTCAGGTCCTACTCCAAACTTATTGAATCAGAATCTGGTGATGGGCCTAGCCACCGGATTTTAACAAGTGCTCCAGGTGATTCAGGTGCATATTAAAGTTTTAAGAACCATTGTTCCAGGCTCATCCCCTTATATTAATGGTTTTCAATATTATGTGAACATTGCAATCACCTGAGGAGTTTTAAAAATACTGACAACCTGGCCCCTACCTCAGACGTTCTGAGATCATTTGTCTAAGGAGGATGCAGAAGCTGTGAAAGTTCCCCAGGTGATTACAATGTGCACCTAAGATTGAGAACCACTGTCTTAGATCCATTCTCCACAAAGCCATAGTGACCTATTTAAAATGCAAATCTGACCTGATTAAAATCTTTCAATAGCTCCTCATCAAGTGAAAAAAAAAAAGAGTCCAAACATCTCAGCATAGCATTCAATATCCTTTATAACCTAACTAACCCTCCACCAACATGAGGAAGGCACCATAGTGTAGAGTTAAGAATGTTGGTTTGAAGCCAATGGTCTGAGTTGAAATCCCAGCTCTCCCACTTACTAGCTGTGAAACCTTGGAAAGGTTAATCTCTCAGTGTTCCAGTATGTTTTAATAGTGAAGATTAAATGAATGAATACATATGTCTCATTACGACAGTTCCTGATACACAATAAAGCACTCAACTGATTTGAGTTATTATTATTCAAGATGCCTCCATCTCCAGGAAATCTACCCCAAATTTCCAAATTGGACTAAAATTTCCTCCCATAGATCCCTGAGTTTATCACTTACCAAGATGTGTTGATTATCTGTTTATATATCTGCAGTATGCTGTAATTTCTCTGTACCTACTAAAATGGTTCCTGATAGATAAGTTAACTAAACTGATAACAGCAGAGAAACCATATGGTATTATCATATTTTAGCCTCAAATTTGTTTTTTGTAGAAGTATTATCACCAGTGATTATATAATACATAATACATGTATGATATTCAGCTTCCAACAAACATAACATAGCAGAAACTTTCAAAGTGTGAACAATAGCACAATGCTGAACTGAAATTGAGTACCAGATTTTCTATTAAAACATCTCTGCCTTGTCTGAAATGAGCAAGTGTGGGATATGCTAAGTCCTTTCTATCAGTAATTCTACATGGTGCTATTGATAAAAGTATCCTACAGTCTTAAGCATTCAAATTGGAATAATAATCTTAAGGACCATGGTGCACCAGCAGATTGCCAAGGAGACAGCACTCCTATCTGGGAATTACTCTGAGAGATTACTAAAAATAGACATAATGACTCTTCCATCTTCAGAATGAAATGTACCAACTAAGAATAAGCACTGCAGGAAGGTTTAAGACATCAAAGAAAATTAAAAATATAATCCAAGTTCATAGTGTGCATACCTTTAAAATGCCATCCAAAGTGCCCTTGTAGAGGTCCACATGTCCCACAATTGCCCTTTGGTTCATCATGCGAGTTCGAACCACATCAACTGGATTGGAAGCCAGAGCCCCAGCCAAGCCACAGGTAAAGCTAGAACTACAGGTGAAAACTTTAAGAAGATAGTCTGCCCCACTTCCACCTCTGCCCACTTAAACAGAAATTAGGCTAAACATAAATGTACAATGAGTCAGACTCATCAGATAAAACCTGGCCTTTCATTACAATCTAAAGAGAAAGGAAATCTTAAGAGACATAATTCAAAAGCTGTCCGCTTTACTTTTCAATCTAAAACTCAGACAGTCTTTTTTTTTTTTAAAGGAAATAGTTTAAAAGTCTAGTAAGTTCCCTAAGCAGGAAGTACTACACATTATATATTGGTTATGTAAATTTTTCAAACCACAGCATCATATGTCAAATGTATTTGAGCAGTAAAGTATCATAAAAGGTGCAAGATGAAGAAAATGCAGAATGAGACTAGCAACAGTCTTTAGCCCCAAACTGTGGTTTCGTTTCATAGGCCCTAAAATTTCACACTTTTTTTTCTGTTTTTCCTTGAGAAAATCTGCTTTCTGATCCAAAATTGACCAAAGCAAATAACACAAGCTTATCAGATACAGAGGCTGTGTATGAACAAATGCAAATCCTGCAGACATCTGATAGGCTACTGTATTAGACACTGCCCCCAAGTACCAAAGTGCCCATAGTATCTGGAATCTCTATACATGTGTCAGAAGTCTTGAAGTTCTGGTGATGAGAGAGAAAAAGGTATTTAGGCCATATGTACCTGTTATCAATTCTACATGAGGACTGCAGTGAAAGATGCTTTCTGTGCTTTAAGTATTAAAACTATGGAATGAATACAACCTATCATACTTACACAAAGTGAGTCAAGATTGTGTCTCCCATCACCCCTGACAATATTAAGTGCTTCTTCGTAATATCATAGACTGGTAGCTCTACACCCACAACAATGGCAGCCCGCTGAGCAGTTGGGACAACACCCTGTAAAACATAAGCGACATTAGACACCAAGGAAATACACTGGTAGTGACATAAGTCTAAAAGTGAATAAAATAGACTGAGAGTTTTAAAAATCACAGAAAAATCCAAGTTTAAAGTACAGAGGTCACTCCTTCAAATCAATGGCTAATGCTGGAACACTTATAAATTCCCAATTCACTTACTACACTAAAAATAAAATCATTGATATGACACCCAAAGTACAAGCAACAAAAGAAAAAATAGATAAAGGGACTTCATCACAATTAAACATTTTTGTGATTCAAAGGGTACCATCAAGAAAGTAAAAAGACAGCCCACACAATGAGAGAAAGTATTTGCAAAATCATGTCTGGACTAGTATATACCATATATCATATATGGACTAGTATCCAAAATACATAAAGAACCTTACAACACAAGAATAAAAAGACAAACAACCAAATTTAAAAATGGGCAAATCTAAATAGACATTTCCCCAAAGAAGATATATACTTATAGACTGCTGGTGGGAATGTAATATAGGGCAGCCACTGTGATAAACACTGGCAGTCCCTCAAAAAGTTAAACATAGAATTACTATATGACACAGCGATTTCACATCTAGATATATACCCAAGAGAATTATAAACACATATTTATGCAAAAACCTGTACATGAATGCTCATAACAGCATTATTCATAACAGCCAAAAAGTACAAACAACCCAAATGCTTATTAACTGATGAAGGGATAAACAAAATGTGATATGTACATACAATGGAATTATTATTCAGCCACAAATAGAAAAGAAGTACTGATAAATGCTAAAACATTTAGATGAAACTAAACAGTATGCTAAACCAAAGAAGCCAGTCACAGATGCCACATATTATATAATTCCATTTACATGAAATGCCAGAATTGGTAAATCTATAGAGACAAAAAGTAAATTAGGGATTGTCTAGATTTGGGAGGGTTAGTAGTCACGGGAAGTGACTGTTAATGAGTATGGGGTTTCTTTTTGTAGTGATGAAAATGTTCTAAACTGAGATAAGTGGTGACGGTTGCACAAGTCTATGGATATCCAAAAACATTAAATTGCATACTTTAAGACAGTAAATTTTATAGTATATATATTATCTCAATAAAGATGCTATTAAAAATAAAATAAACCCATGAAGCAAAGTCAAGTTTAATTCACAGAATTTAGGCTGTGCTTGCTGGAAGGACACACTAGGATGACAGCAAAGGTATGATGCAGCTAGGGAGAAAGCCAAGTCAAAGTCCTCCTGGGGTAACACTACCAGCTTTTCACTCACTAGCACAACAGTCCTATCCCAGCTCACGTTACAACATAGGACTGTTAGAGCACCAAAAGTCATGTTTTTGAAGAATATTAATGACACAAGAAAATGCCTATAACATTAAAGAAGGCAAGACATAAAATTACATATAGTATTATTCTAACTTTAGGAGAAAAGGTATAAACACATGTGCCAAATTTTTATTTAAAAAATTCATAATCAATGTTTTACTTTTATCATTGTGTTTAAATATCATTTAAAATTGAAAATAACATACCATGGGGACAACCGCTTTCTGGGATACCTGTTATAATAAAGAGTTTGATCATGTCTTAATTCCCAAACTCAGTTTATAAAGTGGAACTGATGTACCTGTGCTGTCATCAGGAAATGTTTGATTCTGCTGATCAGGCTGGCTGGCCCAGCAGTGCCTTCTGACCCTTCTACCTGCTTGACTCTGTTAGAAGATGGCCTCAGAAGACTAACTTGGTGAACAGTAAGGACCCACGGGCTGAATTCAGGTTGTAGACATGTTTTGTGTGGCCTACACAGTGTTTCTTAGAAGGCCGAACTAGCTGTCAACATACTAAAACAAACAAAAAACCACAGGAATGGACACTTCACACAGGGATGCAGATTTTCAGCTTCTCTTAAACGTCCAGAAAATTTGGCCAAACTGGACTCATGTGGTGCATGGCAGCAATGAACAGGGCAAGTGCTCTCCAGTTCACCACAGTCCCCACCATTCTATTGTCTCTCCAACTCTGACATTAAGTGCCAGTTACTCTCTGCTACAATACTTGTGCTGCCATTTCTTACAATGGAGTTAGCAAGAAAGTGAAATATTTCCAGGACCCATGTTATAATCAAAGCAGGAAAGAGGACCACGTGTTTAAAGAAAAATGCAAACATATTTCCTTGTTGAAATAAAAGAAATATTCCTATATTTTAATATATAAAAAATACATGTCTGTGTCAAAGGAATATGTAACACAATGTACTTCACGTCTCTACCTTACATGTCTAGATGAAGTAAATAGCTTGGATCATAAAAGTAGCTATGTCCAGTTCCTCAAAACATTAAACACAGAATTACCATACAATCCAGCAATCCCACTTCTGGGTACATACACAAAAGAACTGAAATCAGTCTTGAAGAGATGCCTGCACATCTATGTTCACAGCAGCATTATTCACAAGAGCCCAGATACAGAAAAAACCTAATTGTCCATTAAAGGATGAATGGATTAACAAAATGTGGTATATGCATATAATGGAATATTATCAGCCTTAAAAAGGAAATTCTGACACATGTGACAGCATGAATGAATTGAGGACATTATGCTAAGGGAAATAAACCAGTAATAAAAAGATACTGTATGATTCCACTTATATGAGTTACCCAAAACTGTCAAATTTATAGAGACAGAACATAAAATATTGGTTGCCAGGGGCTGGTGGGAGGAGGAAATGGGAAGTTGTTGTTTAATGGGTACAGAGTTCTAGTTTTGCAAGATGAGAAGAATTCTGGAGACTGGTTGTACAACAACATAAATGCACTTAACACTACTAAACTGTACATTTAAAAATAGGTAAGCTGGTAAATTTTATGTTATGTGTATTTTACCACAATTTAAAAATTATTTTAATTAAAAATAAAATAGCTATTATAAAGTACCCTGACAAAATCTCCAATTCTATACATCGCTTTGTCTTTGTCTTTCCCTTAGCATTAGTCTGTGAAAAAGTTCTAGTTAGTCCCATTTTCTGGTTTTAAATTCAACTAATCAAGAAAGTGTACCTCAAAGTACCTTTTATCAAAAAGCAAACCTCAAGGATCATTAATGGATGCTAAGACCATTTGGTGAAAGGTCATTAATAGGATATGTGCGTGTTGTTAGAAGAATATCACTCTACAACTTACTTACTATTCATCAAATTGTATATCTGAAATATGTGTAGTTGACTGTACAGGAACCATACCACAATAAAGGTGTTTTAAAAAATAAATAAATAAAATCTAAAAAAAAATTACTTGCTAATTGCAAAGGGGAAAAAACTTATCTTTTATGACGGTAAGATCTGGTGGACATCATCTTACTAAGTAATCAAACTTGGTGTCACTAATTGTGGGACAACCTAACAGTTTGTGCCTCTTCCTGTGATGCAATATGAAACACACAGTGTCATCTTTTAAATTCTCTTACCAAAAATGTTTAACATGAATCTAATCAAGCTAACATACCTAACTTCCAGCTTACAGGAACTACAGGGGAAATACAAGGAAACATTCTTTAAGAAAACTCACCTCAGCTCATCAATAAAGGAAATTTGAATATGGACTAGATGTTAGCTCTTAGGGACTTGTTATTAATTTTCTTAGGTGTGTGTGACAATGGAATTGTTACGTAGGAGAATGTCCTTATTCTTAGGAGAGACATAATGAAGTACTTAGGAGAGTTACCATGATGTCTGCAACTTCCTTTCAAATAGTTTAGCAGAAAAAGAAAAGAAGCAGTGTGTGTATGTATGTGTATGTGTGTATATACACATAAATAGGTAAAGAAAATATGGCCAAACTTCAAGAGTTATTTAATCCAGGTATGTAGGTGTTCGTTGTTCTGTTATTTCAACCTTTCTGTATGTTTGAAATTTTTTTACAGTAAGTAGTTAGGGAAAATTATAAAGAAAGGAGAAAAGCAAAACTTTCTTTTTTAAGAGTCTATTAATGGAGTTCCCATTCTACTCTCCTCTACTAGTAGTCTTATTTAATATTACAAACTTAAGTGATTAAAATAGGATTAAAAAGTTATAGGAACAAAAAAAAACCCCAAAGTATAGCTAGAAGACTAACAGTGATTATGTCTAGCTAGTGGACTACTGGATGTTTTTCTCTTTTATATATTGTCCCAATATTTTACAGTACACTATCTTTTACCTTTTATAGTATTTTAAAAAGTTGTTTTAGGTAACAACTTTTGATCATAAGCACTACAGAGACCATAAACATACACTGCTGTGTTAGTGCAAAACTGGCAAAAATATACATTGAAGAACTAAATTCACTGTGAATTTGAACAAACCAAAATGACTATCTCAAATAATGTAATAATGTCTCTCACACATACAATCCCCAAACATTAAGCAGAAATAAAGACAACTGATAAATTTTGGTCCTTTCATAGGTGATAAGGAGCCTCTTACCTTATTTTTTGGGTTATCAAGCATCTTATATAGTATAAGATGACAATTCACAATTTTATGGCTTTATACAAAAGGCATTCTTTGCAAATTCTAGGAACTGTGTATAGAACAATACCAGGAAAAGAATACTCACCCTCCAGAGACCCCTGGTACCTTCTTGTTGGTATATATCAATGAAGCTGCCAATCATGCTGCCTTGGAACAAGCTTCCTTGAGCCTGCATTCGAATCTAAAATCGGAAGAGGTAAGCATTTTGTTTTGACAGAGAGAACCAAAATGAGATGTTTCACTCATTTAAAATTAAGAACAGTATTTGGGAATTATCAGAAAAATCAGCCTGCTATTATGATGAAATTAATGACAAACTACATACAGAAAGAATGTAATTTGTGTCAAAGTATATTTTATAAAGGTGATTTTCACCAGCCTCACATTCCTCATATTAAGTCCATCATTTCTGGAGTTGGAAGAAAATTTGGGAAAAAGAAAGAACAAGTAATCAGTGGGGGTAGAAAATAATCCATTTAAAATATGACTAGTGTAGTGAAAAATTAGAAATAACCTATATGTCCAAAACAACAACAAAGAATTCGTTACATAAATTATGATACATCCATTTAAGGGAATACTATGCAGCCATGTAATTTTTTTGTAGAATAATATCTGTGGATATTAGAAATTGTCAACAATTAAATTGTTAAATAGAAAAAGCAGGTTGCAAAGCAGTATGTATGGTGTATCATTTTAATTAAAAATATGTAAACTTAAAAATAATCATACGCACAGCAAAGAAACTGGATGAACATATACACCCAAGTGTTGCCAGTGGCTTAAGTCTAAGTGCTGAAGCTGCAAGTGAGCATTTTTATTTTTTGTGTTTTTTCCTGCCTTCCATTTTTCTACATTGAACATGCATTGCTTATGTAATTATAAAAAGAAAAAAATGTTTAAAATATAATTTTTTGTTTATGAGACTTTAAATTGAGTTTTGTCATTTGTAAGAAGAAGTTGTGAGGCAAGTGTGGCACTTTCCTCAGGCACAAAATGTAGTAGGGGGAATGTAAAAAGTCTCAGTAATCCAGATAAATATTATCTTAGTGCAAAATTTTTTAAAATCAAAATTAATGCATAAAAATCCACAATGAACCAAGTATCAAAATTGAAACTGAAGACAGGATCCAACAGGGCAGAATTAGGGTGAGTGAGATGATTGTACAACAACACAACTATTTTGCTCATCAAGAATTTTTTATATTCATTTTAATTTTTGAAAAACATTACATAAAAATGTTATCTCTCTTGATTACTGAGCTTTTGCTATACCCTTACATTTTGCACCCAGGGGGAATACCTCATTCCTCGGGTCCTAGTCCTGGTCCTATTCCTGGGTAGTTTTGAAGAATAAATTCATGAGGGAAGGGGGAAAAGGCACTGCAGGCAAAAAGAAAACTATATGCACAAAGGCAAGGAAGCAGCACATAGTTCAGAGAAAGAGCTATCCAAGGCTAAGTAAAAGGATTAAACAGCCCAATTGTGATTAAAAATCCTACATAAGATTGTGACTACCCCCGGCTCCCTAACACCACTCATCACTCAGCCCTACCTAAGTGTAAGAAAGGAAAAGGTAGATTATAGCATTGGTCAATGGTTGTAATCATCTAGTCAGAGGGATGGGAAAGTGAAGCAAATCACCCAGGTGATTAAGTCTAGGATCCACCAGGATAACAAAAGAAGTTTTTGGGAGTTAAGTATTATTTTTCTTGACAAGCACATTCTAATAAGTGTGATTATACTGAAAATATTTTAGAGTTTTAGGATACAGTCAATTCTCTTCATAAATACTTTTTCTGTAAATCTAAAATGATATAAAATTTCTGTAGCTAAGTTATTATCAATTTAATCCAGAAATAACATTTCATATCTTTTCTTCATCAACCACCACTGGTTTCTCTCGTATGTTATTTTTCAAGTCACTCTCTCAGTTCTCAAAACTCTCTTAATTGCAACAGATCTCCCCTTCACTAACCTAGCCACCTGTGGTTTCAATAAATAAAGCATATGTTCTCTCACTTTTTTTGGTCATATTCCCCCTAAAATAATTTTTAAAAACTTGGGATCCTCTTACACATTTTAATCATATATTTAGTGCTTTTAACTAATCGTAAGTTTAAATAAATTAATAAGGAGGAAATATTTACTATTCTGAGATAAAATAAGCTGAAGATTGGTATTATTGTTTCATTCTGTGTTTTAATAAAATCTGAAAGAAATCTAATTATATTTTAAAAACTCAGCACCACTAACCCATATTGTTCTGGTTTTGAATTCAGAATATTCCAACGCAGGCTAAAATATACCACTTTAAGGCCAAATCTCATTCTTAATAGAAATATGGATAAGACAGGAAAAGACAGAGACATTATAGACATAATCAGTTATTAAAGGAGGCTTCTCCAAAAACTGTATTTCAATTTACCCCTTTGATACTTCAAGTTACACCACAGGTCAATATACCATACTAAGATTTGAAATGCATGGGGGAATATACCTTTCTTTTGTAAAGTGGGGAAAGGGCTATTATAAAGACAAGTTCATTCTCAGATCTGTTTCTGAAGAGAGTACAAATGAAAGTAAGGGATCTGGAAATTGATTCCCTTAACATTGTACAGCACTTGGGAAGAAACAAAGAGATTGGCATACTCTAGTTTGAAGACCAATGGATTAATGCACATCCTAATACATTTACTATTTATTGAACATCAACTACCTACCAAGTATAATGATAGACAGTTTACATATATTATCTTTAATCCTTAACAATCCTATGGGATAAATACTAAATTATCTTCATTTCATACATGAGGAAACTGAGAATTAAAGCAGTTAAGTGATTTGCCCAAGTTTTTATATCTGGCAAGTGACAGAGTAGGGATCTGAACCCAAATCTGACTCAAAGCTCTTCACTTCACACTGGATATATCCAACGCTGCCAGATTTCTCTTACCTTTAGCACGTCGGTGGGATTGGCTATAGTGGAAGATATCACCCCTGACACTACCCCACATATCATATTAATTAAAAGCGTTTCATCTGTAAAAAGGAACAAAAAAGAAAGAAAGAAAGAAAGGTCTGCTTGTATGAGGTATCAGTTTCTGAGAACACGGTACTGAGTTATCAGAGGAAAGGAAGCTTGTTCAGAAAAATGACTATAGAAATGAACTACATCACAGTGAAAAAGAATGTGACAATGAATATATGTATGTTCATGTATAACTGAAAAAATGTGCTCTACACTGGAAATTGACACAAGATTGTAAACTGATTGTAACTCAATAAAAAATGAACTACAAAGCTTATAAAAATAAAGAAACTCAAATATTTCAAGATCCCAAATCAGTGCTGAAATATATAAAATTTGTAAAACATAAATCATTATTTTAAATACTTCTAAGAGACACTGGAACATATCTTATTTTTCGATATAACTGCCAATACTCCACATAAATTCAGAATGTGCTATTTCCCCTTCAATCACTTCAAACATGTAGAGAAGTTTTAAAGTCTTTTTCTGGAGAATCATCAACTCTAAAGACACAAGAACTGAATGTTAAAAGATAAAATCTCATCACTAATAGAAAAAAATTATCTAAGCATTAAATTTAACTGGCCTTGATATCTACTAGCCTCTATTTATATAAGACTTCTACTGTTAAATGTGAAAAACTAGACATTTGGAAATAAATCCTCTCAGGTAGGAAAAAGAAAACAAAGAAAACACAGAGCATATGTATTGTCCTAAAACTCAATTTTCACCACACCTCCTCACCATGAAAAGCCTGCAAATAGTAACCAGGTAAACCCAAGTGAAGAATCTGTAAAAAGAAACTATTTTAGGAAGAGAATCCTTCAGGATCCTCAAAGAAGAGGCTCCAGAAAAAGTTGATTTAGGACAATAAAGTGATTCAAAAGACATTTCCAACCGAAAGGCTCTCCAGCTGTCCCTAACTATGCAGTAGTCTCAAGCCTGAGGTAAATTTTTAGCACACTATCCAGTTGGAAATGCTGCAGCCACAAGCAGAGAGACATACAATAATGCTGAATATGAGTTAAGGTGGACATATGTACACTAGAATCCAGGTTATAACAACCTAAAACTACACCACCTAACAAAATCTTATCAAAATTGGCAGCTAGAGGATTCCTTACAATTGAAGTCCTCTTCTCGATGAGGACAGCATTAATTTTCTCAAGAAACTTGTTCCATGTTCCCTCTGTGATGACCAGAAGCCTTTTTCGTTTGTTTGATAGTAAAAGGGACAAACTTGAAAAGCAGGTCCCTCTAACCTATATATCATCTCTGCAAGGATTAACCCCAAATCAGTATAAGCTCATTTTGCCCTTGCAATGACTGTCACCCACTCTTAGGCACCCTGTGAGGAGCACTTCTCACTAAGCATGATTTCAACAATCTCTTTGAGTATTACCCCAAAAGAGAATGAGGAGTTGATACTGACCTTCTAAACGTTCTACAAATAATCTCTTCAAGCTTTGGTAAATGCCAATTTTAATGGTGCCATATGATGCCTGTCTTAGTAAAGCAGGAGCGATTCTGAAAAAAAAAAAGAAAGAAAAATTAAGTCAATTATACTCAACATGCACTTGCAGATTATACATATCTAGACAGCCTACTCCCTTCCATTACCTACCTCACGCCACAAAAACAGCAAAATATGCATTTTTTTAAGCACCTATGGAACATTTGCCAAGAGAGAGTGCATTTGAGTCATAAAACAAACCTCAACAAATTTAAAATAATTGAAATCACATAGTGTGTCTTCTCTGACCATAACGGACTTTAACTAGAAATCAATAAGGAAAATCTGCAAACACTTGGAAATTAAATAACACACTTCTATACAATCCATAGCTCCCAGGAAGTCGCAAAATATTTTTTAGATACATAGAACTGAGTGAAAATGAAAATTAAACCCATTAAAATATGTGGGATGCAACCAAAGCAGTGTTGAGAGGGAAATTTATAGCACAAAATACTTACATTAGAAAAGAGAGAAAGTCTCAAAATCAATAATCTAAGTTCGTACCTCAAGAAACTAGAAAAAGATGAGCAAAATGAACCCAAAGCAAGTAGAAGGAAATAAATAATAAAGAGCATAAATTAATAAAATTAAAAACAGGAAAATACAGAAAAACCAATGAAACAAAAAGTCAGCTATTTTGAAAAAAATAAAATTAATAAAACTCTAGCAAGGCTCATAGTAGCAAAAAGAGAGAAGATATAAGTCACTAATATCAGGAATGCAACAGGGACTAGCACTACAATTCTGCAGTCATTAAAAGGATAATAAAGGAATACTATAAACAACTTTATGCTCATAAATTCAACAACTTAGAAGAAATGAATAGTTACTTAAAAACAACAAACTGCCAAAACTTAAGATGAAATAGATAGTACAAAAAGAAATAAATGAATTAAAATTAATTAATTTTTAAAAATTTTTAAAAAGATGAAATAGATAATCTGAGTAGTCTCATAACCACTGAATTTTTTAAATTTATAATTTAAAAGTTCCCAAAAAGGAACTCTTCAGGCCCAGATAATTTCACTGGGGAATTCTAGCAAATACTTAATAAATTAACACCAGTTTTACACAATCTCTTCCAGAAAACAGAAGAGGGAACAGTTATCAACTCATTTTATAAAACTAGTATTACTCTGATAACAAAACCAGACAAAAACAGTTACAAAAAAGGAAAACTAACTGTATAGGCCAATATCTCTCATGAACTTAGATGAAAAAATCCTTCACAAAATATGAGCAAATTGAATCAGTAATGTAGAAAAAGCATGCATCATAACCCACTTCACAGATTTAAGAAAAAAATCAACCTTACTTCCCAGAAATTGTTGATACATCTTTAATCCTATCAAGAAGGAGGTACCAGAGTCAAAATTTTACCCTATTTAAGTTCTGCTTATGAACTGGAGACATTCTCACTCATACCTCCTTTGAGATTCTTTCAAATCGCAGAACTATACTTTAGTAGTTATAAATAGAAAGACAGCAGCAGCTCAGATGGTTAAGATTAAAAAATGATGACAAAACATGCATATTTCTGAGTTTATTGCTTGCTATCAGAAAAAAAATCTTGTGATTATCCATGTTGATGTAAGAACAAGGTGTAACATGATCCATGATTTACTTGCTTCAGGATGTAATACTTGATTCTTTCCCCAAGTAAATTATCTTTGAAATTAAGTTTAACATAGGTTAATAATAAAATGATGTCCATTCTCTAAGCAATAAACTGGTACACTAGATGCAGATGTGAACTAGTAAAATGACAAAATGGACAATAAACCACCAACCTATGGCTAATCAAAAGTTGACCCCCCAAAAAGATGGGTCTCCTTCTCCCTTATTCTGCATTTTCTGTTTAAACTACCAGAATAATATTTCTATAAAGAGGAAAATTCTTTTAGAAGTCAGTATTTGGCAACTCAGGAAGAATATCACAGAAATATATTGTGTTAATTGGCATGACTATTCATGGTAGCTATAGATGACTCTCGGGAAAAAAGGAGAAAGCCAATGCTGCAATGAGATATCCATTTTAAACTGTATCACTTATAGCCAAATGAACACAAAATCCAAAGCTCAAGACTACAAGCAAATGAAATATAAACTGGCACATCAATACTGAATTATAAGTTAAAATGGTGACTATGAAGGGCACAAACCATCCGACAGCCTGAAATACATGGCTTCTTGAAAAAGTATTTGTATTTGTGATGTAAGGAAAGAATCCAGTCTTACCCTGAATACAGAGCCAATATGCCTTCTTCTTTATAGATTCGGAACAAGGCATGAAACATTCCTCGGTATTTTATCTCTTTGAAACGGACATCAATGCTTTGGCCTTGAACTTGAAGTCGCGTTTTGGTCAGGTCCACAGGGAACGTTCCTGTGAAGGAATACACTCATTTCTAAATTTTTCCAAAGAATCACAGTTAAATTTTGGCTGAATTTAAGGCAATGATAATTTCTAAGACGTAAGACAAAGTCCTTTTTGTAGCACCTAGATCTCTACTAAAATATCATGACTAGAGGACAAGAGTTGTATGTGATAAAGTGAAATGCACTGTAGGTAGCAGGATTTGACCCATAGTATAATTGAAACTGTGATACAATAAAATGCTTTAAGATAGTCCTAATATACTGTAAATGCAAGATAATTTAAATGTTGTTTTAATTTTATCTGTAACACACAATCTGGCTTTTGTCTCTTCTTTCTGTCCCCTGCCACTTCAAGTCTCCCCATATTTCCCTTATAAAAATCTTTGCAAATTTTCACAAAGAAGATAGGAAAACATGGGGTTGCTGCTCCACATACTCTTATATAGTATTACAAAGTTTTGTGGGTTTTCTTTCTTTTATCTGTTTGTAAGAAACAGTTTCCTAGTATTAAGAAAGATAATGGGAAAGTCCTATTTGGTGTACTTATCTGGTTCCTTAGGTAATTCAGGACCAATAGCAGCACAGTGTTGGGTGGAAAAATTTCTTCAACCAAATTTATTATATCAACACACAGAAGTGGTCATTACATTGACAATATATGTTTCGAGGACTATTTCAAGGTCTAAAACTAACAAGGTGATTATACAGCTCTGGTCACTGACAACCTTGAAATCACACCACCAGAATATATGCCAATAAAGTCAACAAATTGACTGGATTCAGGTCACTTATGAATAGTTTAGGAAAGAGAAAATTTGGAAGATAATAAAAACATAATCTAAAAGTATTTCAAAATTAAAATTAAATAGAGAAGAATCTAGTTTGACCTTTTAGTCAATTTTCTTCTAAAATGGGAAAGAGGTTTGAAAAAAAAGAAGTCTAGATACTTACTAAGAAATTCATAAACAATTTAGCATAAAGGAAAGACCATTAGTATAGGAATAGAGCAGAAACCCCTATCTTATCTAACTCCCTCTATATTTTCATGTATATTTCTTATGCCAAGCAAATTAACAAATCATTAAACTATCAAAAAAGCTTCCTAAATTTGACTTTTCTTAACTTTACTTGCCATACCATTAGCGGTACTTTCTCAGAAAATATTACTTGATGGCTTTGAGACAAGTTTTTTAAAAAAATAGAGCAAGCTTCTTTTACCAAAAATAATGCTGCCATCTATACCATAAGGAGCAGAGCTCTCAGTTTTGACACTCTTACCAAACTCAGCAACGATAGAGGCAAGGCCGCCATATACAAAGGGTTTCCAGTTCAGACCAGACATCTCATGACTTACAGTGGCACTTTTCTGGTGCTAAAAATAAACACAAATCAGAACAAGGCACAAGAGTGAGGAGCATTTGTTAGTGTATGATCACATAATTTATATCAACAAAATTTGCAAATAAAACAGATGGAGAGAAAAAAACCTACAAAGTGGAATGACACAAAATGAAGTATCCTGTTTCATGTGACAGATGATCATGAACATGTTCTTTACTGCCACTCTGTAGGGGTAATTGTGCAATTCGCTCAAAGATCAACCCGTGCCCTTCATTTTCTCTAGTTTCTTTAATGTTACCCCCATCCCCACCCAAAGAAAAGGCTTCAGTACATTCAGCACACCCAACTTAGATATTGAACCAGACAATTATAAGTGAAGGAACCCAGAGTTTAAATTGTATAGGCTGAGGCATCTCATAAAAGCAGTTCATGGTATTCAGCTAGCTTGAATCAGGTACAAAGGATACATTGACATTGCTACCGTCTCATATTCTTAGCCTTCTCATCTCTCCACTAAACTTTAGGGTTTTATTTCACCTAGCTACTTTTCAGCTACACACAACCTCCTCCTACTAGGCCTAGGCTGAGTTAAGCACCTTTTCACTTTCCTTCTGGTTCCCAGAGAAATGACAGCAAATGGATGATGTCCCTCTTCTCTCTGACATTCCATCTATTGACTCTGCTTTTCCCTGGCCTTTTAAAGCACATACATACAAATATTTTTTGTATGTTTTCTTTGATGATTGGGTTCTTTAACCATGTATTCTACTCCCCGCCCCCCTTTCCTTCTTCCCCATCCCACCCCCATTAGACCTGTCATTTTCAATCTTTTCAGCCTTTTTTTTCTTGCCACTCCCAGCTATTTCTCTCTCAGATTTTATTTTTGTACAGTTCTGCCCTCAAGGTTGGTGGTTTTCAAATTTTAATGTACACTAGAATCATCTAGAAGCCAGATTAAAACATAGATTGCTGGACCTTTCCCTCAGAGTTTCTGACTGGTGGTTTGGGTCTGACTTGAGAATTTGCAAATCTGCAAACAATGATAATAACACCCACACTTTAAGAACTACTGCTCTAAGCACTGCCTACTAAATCCTAGTCCAGCTGGAAGCAATCTCTTTTCTCAGGATGGACTCTCAGATTTCTTTTAAATATTCCTTTTTCAGTTCTTCATGGTATGTATACTATTGAATTTCAAAAGCAACTTCAAGTGGTTTATGGTCAGGAATGACGACTCTAAAGTCAGGTTGCCTAGGTTTAAATCCTGATACCACCACTTACTAGTTCTATGAGCTTGGGCAAGTTATTTAACCACTCTGTCCCTGGGTCTTCTGAACTGTAAAATGGGTTAATAAATATTATACTAAGGGTTGTTGTGAAAATTAAATAATACATGTAAAACACTTAGAAAAGTATCTGGCACTTAGTCCAACAACTAATAGCTATTATTATATTTTGAAAAGTTAAGTAGTCAAATTTACATTTTAACAGATAATACTTACTGCCCACCTCCCCCACTGCCCAGTCTGGGGTTAATATCATTGAATCAGTCTCTTTTTAAGGGAGACAAAATTCTGCTTTGCTTCCACATAAGGAATTCTCTGTAACTAAGCAGAGAACAATTTTCCAGAAAGGACATCAAACATGCAGACCAATGTTTTAGTTAGAGGCCACAAAAATAATTATGGACCCTTTCCAGCATAGTGTGATCAGTCAGTCCATCTGACATAGTCTGCAGTAGATAGCTCCTTTGGAGGAAAATTGTTGAAGAGAATTCTAAAAAGCAAAGTAGGAATAAGCACTTCAATTATCAGCTGCAGCTTGAAATAGGAGTCTTGAGTACTAAATACTACCTCATCATCATTTTCACCTATGCCCTCATTTTAAGATTACAATTGATAGTAAAATATGACACACACGGTGAGAGGGTAGGCATGGAAAACAAGGACCACAGCATATCCCTTCTCTAAGTTTGTTGGGGGGGAAATGCCCTCTCCATGGGTATGGAGAAAAGGGAATCCTCCTACACTGTTGGTGGGAATGAAGTTTGGTGCAGCCACTATGGAAAACAGTATGGAGAGTCCTTGAAAACTAAAAACAGTTACCATATGATCCAGTAATCCCACTCCTGGGCATATATCCAGAGAAAACTCTAATTCAAAAAGATACATGCACCCCAATGTTCATAGCAGCACTATTTACAATAGTCAAGACATGGAAGCAACCTAAATGTCCATCAACGATGACTCGATAAAGAAGCTGTGGTATATATATATATATACATACATACATACATACATACATACATACATATATATATATATAAATGGAATATATAATATATATAACGAAATACTACTCAGCCATAAAAAAATAATAAAATAATGCCATTTGCAGCAACATGGATGGACCTAGAGATTATCATACTAAGTGAAGTCAGACAGAGAAAGACAAGTGTCATATGATATCACTTATATGTGGCAGCTAAAAAATGATAAATGTAGTTATTTACAAAACAGAAACAGACTCATAGACATTGAAAACAAACTTACGGTTACCAAAGGGGAAAAGGGGAGGGGAGGGATAAATTAGGAGTTTGGGATCAGCAGATATAAACTACTACATATAAAATAGACAAACAACAAGGTCCTACTGTATAGCACAGGGAACTATATTCAATATCTTGTAATAACCTATAATGAAAAAGAATGTGAAAAAGAATATATATATGTATAATGAATCACTATGCTGTACACCAGAAACTAACACAGCACTGTAAATCAACTATACTTCAGTTTTTAAAAAAGCCCTCTCCATTCACCAATTTAGAGCATTCCCCAAATAGTGAAACATTTCAAATGGCTGCTATGCTTCTCTCCAAAGCTTTCTCTTTGCAACTTCTTTCGACTCCTTTCAGTACAGAAGCCTGACTTTCCTACGTGCTAACCAGGCTTTTAATAAAGATGTGCTCAGGGTTCAGGGAGCAATAATAAGCAGTTAAAGGCAGGGGGCAAAGCCACAGTAGGGAGCAGAAAGATCAGTCACAATCTTAGATCAGTTAGCCCAGTAGTTCCTTAATGAAATTTTCACAATTCTGAGTTGAAATGAAGAAAATAAGGGTACCTAGTACCTTTTTCTCAGCTAGATGTATTTAATTTAAAGAACCATTAGAAGATCATGTTCTTCCTACTCTTGGAGCATTTTTTAAAAATCACCTTTCTTGTATGGAATGATAATAGTAGTTGATAGTTGATTCTGTTCAGTGTTCTTATTTGGCAAAATAAGATTGGCTACCCTAATTTGTGCCCTGTCCCCACACTTTCACTTAAATTTTATCGGCCCATGAAATCTAGAAGTCTGGGGACCACTGGCTGAGTTCAACCCCTATTTCCATCTAACAGTAAAATCCCTTTCCCTCTAATGTTAGGAAAGAATCTTGTTTGTTATGAAGTCCTGTATCATCTTTGATTAAGTCTGATTTTAGATATTCCTACCTCATACTGAACCAAAAAGTATGCCTTCCTCTAGTTCTCACCCATATTTTGAAGGTAATATTGAACAATTTATTCTCTTTCCCTAAGGGACTCCATCAAATATTTAAAGACAGCTATCACGTTCTCCTACATCTTATCTTCTTTAAGTTAAATATTTATGTTCATTTTTGTCATTCTCTGTATTATACTTCAATTACTACAACTGAAAACTGCAGTTTCTTTTGTGGGGGCCATCTCACACTACTGAATCTTTAAAATGTCAGCTAATATCTGCAAGTCTTTTACATAAGGCTGTATATACACATGCATGTTATGTCATACCTATTCTACAGCTGTGTAATGGTCTTTTAGCCTTTATTTATGTCTTCTATACCTTAAATCTCAGGCATACAAATAATGGCTAGCATGAGGTTTATCTTCTCATTGCCTCCATGTTATCTCTCTTAACTAGGTAAGATCCCTGAAGGCAGATACTATGCCTCACAGTACTTTTTATAACTCCTAGCATATTTTGCAGAATTGGGTTCACATCCACTAAATGCCTGGTTGGTTCCAGTTTGATGTCTTTTATCTATGTATACAGCCTGTATGTAAAAGGTTACAGGGAAAATCAGACAGTTAACTTGATGGACCTGACCAGTGCTAGACACTCTGTACATAACACTTCGCTGATTCTCAGAGGTTCTCTCCATACTAATTCTCTTCCCTGGCTTCTATTGCAGAAAATTACTTGTGTAAAATACCCCAGGCACCCTAAAAATGATTTATGATTTGTTGGGGCTATCCCCAGATATGGGTAAAAGAAGAGAAGTCATATCTGAGTTAAAATAGAAATACAGTACCTTAAATATTTTTATTGTATAAAGAAGCCAATGAAAAATGTCTTCAAAATGCAGGCATGTATTTTGAAGTCTGACTAGGGAAAATCTGATAGCCTAAACAGCGAGAAGAACGTCCCAGAATACAAGTTACATAACCCTGTTACACTACTCCAAAGATCTGGTCAGAAAAATCTAGGTGCCTTTCTTGCTTTCTCCTTTAAGAAAGAGTACACATTAGAGATTCTCAGATTCAGAAGGTAATAATGGAGACTCAAACAAATGTTTATCGAAGGCACTAAATGCCCAAATCTGTAATGTGCTATGGGTATAAATGTCACGTCAAAAAAAACCACACACATAACATATGCTCTAACACCATGACAATATTTGTATTTCCTGGATAATCTAGGAGATGGGCGTGGGGATACAAGTTGTATGAAATACAGTATTTGCCTTTCAAGAGCTTATAATCTGGTAGAAGTAGTCAAACTAGTTCATTTAGAAAAAAATAAGTGCTAAATTATATAGTACAAACTATAAGAGCAGGAGAAGCATGGAAAAGGAGACAATCCACATGGGCTGGAATAATCTGAAAAGATTTATGGAGGTGAGAGAACTTAGAGTGGGACTTGACAGAGGGCAGGTAGACTCTGGACAGGTGTAGGTAAGGGAGAGGGTACGAGGAAAATAGGATGGACAGACACAAATGTAGGGGAAAGCACAGCATGTGGATGCAAGCATTAGTGTGGTTTGTTCTGAGACAGAATATGCAACCTAACTGGAACAGAGAATTATCGTATCTGGTCGAAATAATATCAGACAAGAAGTATGACATGGAACACGTTAAGTTGAAAAGCTTGAAACCAAAGTGTGTGTGGCAGGGTGGGAGGGATACTGTAAATTTCTCAATAGGAAAGTGACTTGGGGAAATCCACCACATTTAGTTAACTTGCTAGATCTGCAGCAGCAGTGAATTACAATAGGGAGAGGCAGGGAAAGTAGCTTAGGATGATGTGAAGTAAAGCAGACAAGATGTTTGTTGGCAGCGAGATTAGAGATAAACTTCTAAAATGGAGATACAAAGGAACTTGATGATGTAGGGAGTGAAGGCGAAGGAAGAGTTCATGATGACTCTAAGAATCCCTAACCTGAGAAAAAAAAAAAGAGGAAACACTGACAGAAAACTACAAATGTCCCCTCTGTTACCTTGTCTGATAAACTAATTCATGTTGATAATGGCTGTCATCCCAATTAGTTAGCTGAACTGCATTTTAATAGATGCCTTCAAGGCCTTGACCTCAAGGAGTGGCAGGGGCTAGAAACTGAATGGGGAGCATCTTTCAACAGCATCCCTCACACTAATACAATGGAGGTGTTTGCTTACTCCGCTTACAATCACGGCCGCCGTTGCAAACTTCACCCTTAGAAAAATTAGGATTATTCCGGGAAAGATACCCATTCACCCTCTGGGTAGCAGGATCTTGCCAGTTCCTCAGCTGTCAGAGCGAGTTCGTGGAGAGAAGGGAGGCGCCTGAAGGAGGCGGCCTCCCAGGGGGGTCGAGGAAGCAGGGTTCAATCGAAGAAGAAGTAAAACCACCGATGCCAGAAGAGTGAAAGACAGGGAAGGGACTCAGCTGAGGGGAGAGAGAGACCAAAGGACCGTTAAGCCCCTCCCAGGCCGGGAACCAGGCCAGCCCGGCCCCGCGCGGCCTGGCGCGGCCCAGCCCCGCTCCCCAGCCTGGAAGTCCAGGAGCTCCCCCTCACCTGCTCAGGCTCATCGGACGACTGGGAAGCCGAGGCTCCCACTTTCGGAAACAACACCGCAGCGCCAACCCGGAAGCATTGAGACCAACGGAAGTAACCAAGTCGTCGCCTCGGCAACGGTGGTGGCGCAGACATTCCAACCCCGCCCCCTTCAAGCCTAAAAAAGAAGGCGCGAAATAAGAGGCGGAAACAATGGGGGTCCTAACACGGGAGTCAGGCGGGCTGCAGGCTCAAAGGCCCAGAGGGGGCAACCTGACTTTAGGGAGGGCAGGGAGAGGGAGCTAAGGTGTGAGAATCTGGCCGCTTCTGCAGCTAACGCGGGCGCAGAGATGTCGCCCCGTCACCGCGTCAACCCCCATCTCACGCGTACCACGGCTAGGGTAAGGAGGGGGCGGGGGGAGAGGGGCGGGGCCAGCGGAGTGAAGGGGCGGAGCGGGGCGCGTGCGCGATAAGCACCAAAAGGGAGGGAAAGTGGGGGGGGTGCCAAAGGACTTAAAAGTGGGAAAATGAGGGAAAGACGGTGAGCAGTAGTATTTCCAGAGGTGTCTGAGCTCAAGGGGGTAAAAAAAAAAGACTGATCTTTGATTGTAAGCAAATAAACCTCAGCCCCTCCTGGGCGCCAGACGCTGAAAGCACACGGTTGAGAAAAACCAAGTTGGAAACAGAAAAGGGGACCATAGAAAGTTGCAGATAAACAATCTGAAGAGTAGAAATACCAACTAGGGGGTCTGAGTTAATCTGTACCTCACAATCAGCCAGCAAATGACGAGAGGGCCCGGTGCCCGGCTTCCAGCTCTAGCCCCCGAGAGCGGAGAGCCGGAAAGGATAACTGAAAAGCACCCTGGGTGATTACTTTAGCCAATGGGCTACACGTAATTTTTAAGCCTCTCGCGTGAAGTTTCCGTAATCACGCAAGAATACAGACTATTATGGTTTATATGTTGAGTATAAGTAAAAGTAACTCAATGCAAAGCATACGGCCCTAAATGATTATTCGTTAAATGAATTAATGCTCGGAATACCTTTGTTCCGAAAGGATCTTTCCCATTTTAGTTCACATCTTAGTTTTTTCCCCCATTAAAAAATTTCTTCAGGCGGCACAAATAATGTTAGCTGACGTTATGGAATACTTACCAAGGGTGTCCGGAGCTTCATGTGCGCACAACTACTCTATGAGACAGGCGCTGTAGCACTGTTTTGTTTTTGTTTTTGTTTTTTTTTTTTTTTTGAAGTTTACAATGTTGTGTCAATTTCTGGTGTACAGCATGTTTCAGTCATACATACATTCATTTTCATTATAGGCTGCTACATAGTTCCCTGTGCTATACAGTATAAATGCATTGTTTATCTATTTTATATATAGTAGTCAGTACCTGCAAATCTTGTATTTCCCCTTTTTGACATATGAGAAAACTGAGGTCTTAAGAAGTTAAGAGAGTAACTTGGTAAGTGGCAAAACTGGGATTCAAGTTCAGCTCTGACTTCAGAGCCCAGACATTTAACCACAATACTATATTGTTACCTTCAGAAACTTCCGTACCAAAAACAGAGATAATGTGAGAAACCTGTACATGCATTCCAAAATGTGAATACCCTTCAATTTACAGCTCAGCAAAGTACTCCCTTCCAGCCAGACTAAGGGGGTTGTAGCTTAGAGTCTTGCTTATTTGGAAGGACTACACTCTCTCCAGTGACATAAACTGTATGTCCAGCTGTGGCTGTGGCCTGGGACTGTCCCTCACATCCAGATTGCCAAACCTTGTAGAATTATGGCCTTCTATGTGAGCAAATCACTATCTTAAAATTTCTACAAGAGTGCACTGCAATTTTGCCTCCTAAGCCACTGCCACCACAAGCTAATCTCACCAACCACCTAGGTAGACTTTGTTGAAAGGAGCTGTGCTTTCAAATGACTTATTTTGCAAGTTCTACAATAGATGAATTTTAAAATATAATTTGTAGAAAAAACATTAAAAACACATAGCACGTGTTATTTAACACATTTACAGTTTGCTTAGTTTGTTTCCAACATTGTTCTAAAACTATAAGATAAAAAAATCTAGTTTATCAAGATTGGCCATTTTACTTTTATTTTTTTAAATAAAGTATAGTTGATTTACAATGATGTGTTAATTTCTGGTGTACAGCATAATGATTCGGTTATACACATATATATTCAACCATTTTACTTTTCAATCACCTTCTATTTGTAGTCTCTACCACACAGACCTGTATTTGATTATACTCTGTCTTTTGTTATGCTCAAATTCTGATCTCTCCAAAAGATAACGTATTCAAGAGAATAGAGTCCTTGAATCTTCAAGCTGGAAGGAGATTTAGAGGTCCCTTCTATAATACTCATTACAGACATTTGTCTAATCTCTGCTAAAATCCTTCCAGTATAAGTATAGATCACAAGTCAGCCCATTACACTATTTGATAACTCTGTTAGAAAATTCTCACTTATGTTGAACTAAAACGTTCTTTCCTCTTTCTACTCTCCCAAGAGAAACATCTAGTCTTAGAGAATGAAAAGATCATTGTATTTAGAGTCAGAAGGCCTTTTTTATTAAGGTGAAGTTCACGTCACTAATACAACATTATGTCAAATATATCTCAATAAAACTGGGGGGGGGGACAAATAAATAAAAAAATAAAACTGAGAACATTTTTATTTTCATTAAAAGACACAATTAAGAGAGTGAAAATGCAAGTTCCAGGGTGGGAGAGGAGATTTTTAATCCACGTATCCTACAAAAATCTCATATCCAGTATAAAGAAAGAATTCCTACATTCAGCAGTCAAAAAGATAGGCAACTCATTTTTTAATGGGAAAAATACTTGAAAGGCACTTCACGAAAAAGTATATCCAAATGACCAATAAGCATACGAAAAAGTGCTCAAAATTATTTGTCATCTAAAAAATTAAAATTAGAATCACAACACATACCCACCAGCATGGCCAAAGTAAAAAGGACTGTCAATACAAGGGGTTTGGTGGAGAGTATCTCAAATTCTCATACACAGCTGGTGGAAGGATGTATTAGTTTTCTAACACTGCATAAGAAACATTGCCACACATTTGCAGCTTAAAACACCACACATTTACTGCCTCCCAGTTTCTGCAGGTCAGGAGTCCAGGCATGACTTAAAATGGGTCCTGGGCTCTGGGTCTCACAAGGCTGCAATCAATGTGTCAGCCAGATTGTGTTTTTATCTTGAGGCTTGACTAGAGAAGAATTCACTTACAACCTCACTCAAGGTGTTGCAGAATTCACTTCCATGTAGCTGTACCACAAAGGCTTCAGTGTCTCGCTGGCTGTTGGCCAGAGGCCACTCTCAGCCTCTGAAGCTGTCCCCAGTTTCCCGAGATGTGGTCCTCTCCATAGGCAGTTCACAATGTGGCCACTTGCTTCTTCCGGGGCAGGAGACAAGAGGCTAAGGTGTGGTTTTATCAACACAGAATGTAGTGGGATTATTATTTTCTGTGATGAAAACTATACTTATTTTTCAAAAATACAATAGATTCTTTTTTCTGGCTATAAAAAAAACTTCATAGTCATTATAAGACATTTAAAGCATACACAAAAGTGGAAAGAAGAAGGTAAAAATTACCCAAAATACAATCATCCAAAAACTACCACTCTTAACAGTGTGGAGCACCTCATCCTGGACTAGGCATCTTTCTATGCATACACATATGCTTACCCTAGCATTCCTGTGATTTGCATATTCCTGTCACATGTTCCTGCAGGGTGGCCTCACGTCAGTTTGGGGGTAAAATTGTAACAAAGTTAACAGGCAAAAGGCTCTTTAATACACAACGAGCTTCGTAACTTAAAAAATACAAACACTTAAAGGTATTTTCCTAGAAAAACAGGCAAAAGATATAAACAGCAAAGCAAGACAGTCTGATGTGGCCAGTTTATCTGTGGGGACATTTTGATAAGCCTGTGGACTCAGCTGCTCTAATGCAGCCGCGGTTCCCCGGCTTCCCCGGCCCACCCCGACACAGAGCCCAGGATGCTCTCCCCGCCTCGCTCCCCTCCCTCTCCCTCGCCTCCAGTCCAGAGGGCTTTCACGGTCTACTATAGTCCTTTCTGCGTTGTTCAGTTTCTTTTACAGAAGTGTTCATTCTAATCAGCAAAGAAAGAAAGAAACCAAAATCATCTATAAAATTTATAAAAGAAATGTTATGATATTAGATACATTTGCATACTTCAATCCTGAAAGAAAAATTAAGAATTTAGTTGAGCATTTTTCCTCTACAGTCTGGAGCTGAGATGAAAGAATCTTACAGTGTTCCCAAAAACCTTCCTTCTCTATATCTGTCTCTATCTATTTATCTATCTACACACACACACACACACACACACACACACATACACACACACACATCTATCTATGTATGTATAGGTGTCTGTATCTAGATCATGGTCATTCATTCATTCACTGATAGGCCCCTATGGAGCACCCATCGTGTGCCAGGCACCGTGCTACTAGAGACAGCAGTGAGCTAGAGACAGTCCAGGCCCCCACGGAGCACACAGTCTGGATAGGGGAGGGGCAGGCAAAAAGGAAGACATATTCAGGTTGATGACATATTGTCAAATGTGAAGAAGAATGAAGCAGGAAAAGGAGAGAGAATGGCAGCAGTTGCTGTTTCAGATTAAAGGGTCAGGAAGGCCTCCTTCATGAGGTGATACTTGAGAGAAACATTAAAGAGGTGAGGGAGTGAGTCAGAGGGATCTCTGAGAACATTCCAGGCAAAGAGAGCAGCAACAGCAAAGGCAGGGTGGCTGGAGCAGAGGGATGAAGGGGGACAGCAGTTGGAGATGAGGTCAGAAAGGTAGCGAGGGTTGGGGAGATCAGGTAGGGCTGTAATATCATGGTAAAGACTTTGTATTTTATTCTAAGAGTCTGGGAAAGCTGACATAATCTGGAAAAAGCAAGCCTATGAAAAGCAGGGGTATCTATTCACATTTTTAAATGAAAAAGAGAGTAATTTCCATCAAAATAGATGGCTCCTGGTTATATGTGATTATAGGCCAAATGGTGCCTAATCCCTAACCATCCTTCACTGCTCCATCACTGAGACCTGTACCTCAAGTTGGCAGGAGACAGCAATAGGGAAATCTCATGTTTGGGTGTTATGAGGAAAGAGTTCACACAGCAGGCTCGGTGACTTACTCCTTGCATGTGTCCAAGAGAACTATGACTGACCCTTAGCCAGCCCTTAAGAATGTGTCTGTCACAGTATTCTTTTTATCATCAATGGATTGATGATTTTGTTGTGTACACCTGGAGTAACACACATTGTTGTACTATCTTGTTAGGGTTGCTTTGTACAAATATCAAGACTGATGATGTGAACCTGTTTTCATTGTTGGAGTCAACAAGAATGTTGGGGTCCTGAGTTTTCTGGTCATGGCCAGTTGTTAACAAGATGTGCATATGTGACCAGCCCTCCCATCTGTGCCTAAGACCCTGAGACTCAAAATGGGCTTTACTGGGCATAGATATTCCACACATGGCCCTGGAGTTCACTGCTACAAGAAATCAAAAGGGAAAATAGAAAATATTTTGAACTAAATGAAAAGTGAAAACACAACATAACTAAAGCTCAAGCAGTACTCAGAAGGGAATTTATAGCACGAAATCTCTATATACGAAAGGAGGAAAGGCCTCAAACCAATGACCCTAGCTTTGATCTTAGGGACCTAGAAAAATAAGAACAAATTAAATGCAGAATAAGCAGAAGGGAAATAATAAAGGTAACGGCAGAAATCAGTGAAAAAGAGAACAGGAAAAAATAGAGAAAAATCAATGAACCAAAAGCTGGTTCTTTGAGAAGATCAATAATACATATAAACCTGTATCCAGTCTGATCAGAAAAAAAAAAGAGAAGCCATAAACTACCAATGTCAGAAATGAGAGAGGGGATATTACCACAGATCCTCCAGACAGCAAAACAATAATAAGGAACTATTAGGAGCAGCAAACAATAAAAAAAAATTTAGATAAACTGAACGTCATCAGAATTTTTTAAAATTGTGCCTCAGAGGACACTACCAAAAATTGTTTTAAAAAGAGGGAGAGAGAAAATACCTGCAAATCATATATCTGATAACAGGTTAGTATCTAGAAAAAGAACACTCACAATTCAACAAAATTTAATATATCCAATTAAAAAGTGTGTATTACCAGGGACATTATGTGATTATAAAAAGGGGGATGAATTTTACAAGAGGACATATAATACTAAACATATAGTAACAGAACTTCAAAAGACATGAAGCAAAAACTGATAGAATTGAAATGAAAAATAAATAAAAATGCACAGCGATTTCAACACACCTGTCAATAATTGACAGTGTAAGTGGACAGAAAGTCAGTAAGGCTATAGAAGACTTAACACTATATGTCAACTTGACCTAATTGGCTTTTATAAAACACTCCAACCAACAACAGAATATACATTCTTTTCATGGCCATGGAACATTTACCAAAATAGACCATTTTCTGGGCCATAAAACAACTCAGAACACATTTAAGAGTATTAAAATTACACAAAGTATGTTCTCTGAACACAATAAAACTAAATAAGATTTTACTTCATTAGTTTAAGTTACATCAATAAAAGAAAGATTTCTGGAAAATCCCCCAAATATTTGGAACCCGAATAACACACTTCTAAATAACACATGGGTCAAGAAAGACATCAAAAGGCACTTTGAACTGAATGAAAATGAAAACACAGATAACTAGACTTAATGTGGTGAACATTTTACAATATATACAAATGTCAAGCTGATTCTAAAATTCATAATTGATATGCAAACCTAGAATAGAGAAAACAGTTTTCAAAAAGAATGTCAAAGTTAAAAGACTGACACTACCTGATTTCAAGATTTATCACAAAGGTACACTAAGCAAGACACAATAGTATTGCCAGAAGGATATACACGCAGATCAATGGAACAGAAGTTCACCCATACATATATGGTCAACTGATTTTCGACCAAGGTGACAAGGATAATATTTTCAACAAATGATGCTGTCAAAATTGGATAACCTTATGCAAAAAAAAAAAATCAAGTTTGACTCTTATTTCATGCCATTTATAAAAATAAACTCGCAATGAATCATAGATCTAAAGGTAAGTGTCAAAATATTTCTTGAAACTGTTATGTAACAGTTAGTTTCTAACTGATACAGAAGGAATCTATGGTGTAAAAAAAAGTGAATAATTATATTCCTTTCTTAAAGATTTAGAATTTACAATATCCAGTTAAAAGCTGAGAAATTCAACAATAAACAGATCTGTTTAATTTTGTTCAACTCAGTAATACTCAAATGTATATGACCATGAAGCTCTTTATTTGCACATTAATAATATTCTATGAAACACACTTTGGAAATCATGATCTTGTTCAAAATTTTTACTTTACACGTGAGGAATCTGATTTCAGAGAGAGTAACTCACTTGACCAAGACCATTTGTCTAATGAGAGATGTCTCCAGGCATAAATCCTCTGCTCTTTATATTACACAACAGATTGTTATTTTCATTTGGTATGGTAGATGCCTTGAAGGTTTCATACACAAGTGTTGCTTCTATTTCTGTGTTTCCACTACTCCATGGGCTGTCCGTATTATAGCACTCATTATCATACAGTGCAATAACCTGTCTTCCCCACGAGACTGAGCACTCCTTCTGTCCAGGGAATATGGACTAATCATTTTTGTTTTGCCTAGTTAGTTCCAGTGACTAGAATACAGCAGAATCTCAATAAACATCTCATGAATGAAATGAGTAGTGAGGGTGGATTTCCAGGAACCAGAGTACAGACATCCAAGAGAAGAGTACAAGACTCTAAAGTGGGAAGAAAGATACTCAGGAAAAGTAATCTAAGGGAGGGAGACAGGATTGGTGGGAAATTAAGAACAGTATTTGCACAGCAAGGAATCAGAAAAGAAGACCCAATGAGATATAGTAGTATCACCAATGCAGAGAAGATATTTGGTTCAGAAAAGCTGGTACATTACTGCATAATCTCTAAAAAACTAGCTATCCTAAACACCAAGAAAATGCTCTACTCCATGCAAAAAATTTGCACATTATGACATAACCTCACTAAAATAATTCTTACAGTTATATTAACATTGGATATATATCATAAATATCAGTTCAATATATCAGTTCAGTTGAGGGAAATCACTTCAAGCTTGTTACTCTCAACATTAAAAATATTAGAATATATGAAAACAAAGGTACGTCACAAAAGGAACTAGAATTTATTGAGCATGACAAGCTCAACATACATACACCATTTAGGTCTCATAACTATCCTATGAGGTAAATATTTTCTGTTCCTTTTTAAAAGATTTGAGAAACTGAATCATCCTCTCCTCTAAGAATCTCCATTGTCATAAAAATCTGGGTTGCCCGAGTCTTCTTCCCAATTATTTCCAAAACCAAAGATTTTTTTTAATGTAATGAGTTTCTCCAATGACTCCAATTTTATAAACAGAATTTAATTTTCCTGACTTACAGAACCTCTTGTTGAGCATTTAACAACAGTAACAGGTCTATCATCCTGCTCAGGACAAACTGTAGGAATTCTAAACAGCTGCCTCTCTAAGGAGCATCCAAGACTTGTAAGAGTTCCTAACATGGTTTGGTAGCAAAATCAATTTGCAACTTTTCATGGGAACAGAAGTAAAAAGAGGAATGAATGCTTATAGAGTGCTTAATAAATTTCAGATATTGTGCTAAAACAATTTATGAAGTTTCCTCTAAGTAATTCTCACACCCTCCTTATGAGATAAAACGGACCTTGCTTCTGGAATGTTTATTAAATCATGAGTTTTAAAACTTAGAAAAACAAAGTACATAAATTGGATAAGTGTTTAGTAATGGAGATAAGTTATACATACACAGAAAGTAAACTTAAAGAGAGCACTACTGTAGGAATAAGAACTCATTTAACTTTAAATCTAAACTTCTATTCATTTATAGCATTTGTTTCATTAACACTTTAAATAGTAGTCCACAAATATATGGCAAATACATTGCATGATGCTATTTCTGAACACTATTTGGAAATGTTGGTTATGTTGTTTTGAAACACCAGTCACTTACATGAGAGATTTTAAGATTATTAAGTTTAAATTGTACATTTTTGTCTCTGATCATCATTTTGGAACGAAGTGAATCTCACTACATTTACTCTACATTCACACACATGCAGTTAAAAGTGTGTCCAATGACACTACCACAAACGGTACATCACAGTTCCATAGAACAGGTGTTGGTCCTGCCTCCTACCCAGCAGTTAACAACAAAATTCAACCCGTTAAAAGGGCTGTGGCCCTTTAGTTTCAGCTGATTTTTTTTAAAGTTCTTAAATTAGTCCCCATGTCAAAAAAAAAAAAAAAGCCAAAACAGCCTTAAAATAAAGGTGCCCAGTTCAAACGGCTGGAGATTCTAGCCTTGTACTGGCTTTCTTATAACTGACATCTTTCAGGTGTCATAAACTACATTAATCTGATTCTAGAGAAGAAAATGGAAAGGGCTATTTTGAAGAAAAATTAATGTAACTTTTTTCATATAAGATCCCAAATACCTAAATTCCTAATAAACATCAGGGTCAGAGAGTGATTCACGACTACACTGTTCTCCTTTTAACTGGTTAAATCAAATGATCCCTTTGGCATTCAAGTTTTAAATCTGCAAGTCTAGACATTACATCAAAATTCAGATGTCCAAGTCGAGGAAGCTGGACTCCAGCCCCGAGAACTAGTGCACAAAACAGAGAGGTCAAACTGCCTAATCTCCACATCGCCTTTTTCTTTGTCTTTCCTTTCTTTTTTTGTAAACCTCGGCAGCACTCCAAGATGCTGCGGCAAGTTCTCAAACCGCACTCAAGTCCAGCAGGTCGCTCAGCTCTTTATTGGTCCCTATAGCACTGTTGCTGGGATTCATCTTAGGACCACTTCCAGCAGGTCCTAAGACTGGGGAAAGAGGTTCGGATGAGAGACCACCGAAGCCAAACTGGGGAGTGGGCAGATAGGACAGGGGTGTTGGGAAGGAGGAAGAAGTTTGGGGGCGCCGGGCTGACTTCCAGTGTCCCATACTGGTTCCCAAAGTGGTGCGGGCAGGAGGCGGGAGAGCCCAGGGTCAATTAGGCATCCCGCCAGCAGGGCGGCGGCTGCAGCGAGGAGAGATGTAAAGTGACAGGCTCGCCCCGCAAAGACAGATTTGACAAGCTGCAGGGAACGCGCCTCTGGCAGCGCCGGGTCCGAGCGCCCGCCAGATGTCCCCAGTAGAATCCTGGGGTGGGAAAGCAGGTCCAAGGAGCGCTGTTTAAAAAAAAAAAAAAAGTCTCGCTGTCGTCTGGCATCCTCCTCCCTTGGCTTGACCTCCTACCACTTTTGCGGTCCAGCCCGCAGCCGACCAGCCCCGGACCAGCGGAGACTGTGAGATTCGCTGGGTAAAAGCCGCGCGCTCTCCCACGTGCCCCGGAGCCCAGGCGCCCGCCCCAGCCCAGCGAGCCTCCCGCGGGCTCGCGATCCGGGACTCGCGCCCCGCTCGGCTCCCCAGTGTAGAGCGGACTAAGGGCTCGGCGCGCTACCGAGGAGTGCAGGAGTTGGGGCGCGAGCCAAGGGTACTCCTCTCCCCGCCGCCCGCCCGAAATTGCCGACCGCCCCACGGGATTCAAGTTCCTTTGGTGGGGAGAGCGTCTCGGTTCACTTTGCCCCGCACGGGCTCTGGGTCCCGGCGTGGGAAGCGGCTCTCGGTCCTGGCCGCCCCTTCCTCCCGGGACGAGGTGGCCGTCCCCCAGAATAGACTTGGGGGATCGCCTCTGACAGACATTTTTTCTTTGGGGTGGTGTCAGCACTGGCTTGGCCCCAGCTCCAGCTCTGGCGCGCCCCCTATGCCTCGAAGAGCCCCTAATTAACCCCTTAGTCCCTGGCTCGCAGGCGCCACCTGTGCGGAGGAAGGCGGGGCCCGCGGGTGGCTGAGAGGCGGGGGGCGCCAAAGAGCAGGCGGGAATCTGGGTGAGGGGGACACTGCGCAGCGGGAGGACAAAGCTCTCAGTGGCGGAAGGCCGGGCAGACGGAGAGGAATGCAGGCTCCCTGGGGAGCGCAGGGCCAAAGGCACCGTGGCGCCTCCTGCCTTCCGCTCTTCTCGCTCCTTCCTCCGCCCTGATTGGAGCCAGGAGATGCTGCTGCGGACGCATCTGGATACGCTGCTCAGGCCATTGATGGCTGCCGTCCCCTAGCCAGACGCGCTGGATGCTGGCGACACAGGCCTGGGGAGGCTGCGCTGCGCTTGGCGCTGAAGATGGGCGCGTGAGCAAAGGGAGGCCAGGGTACCTTGGCCCACACTTGGAGTAGATTTAGGTTGGTCAAAGTCGGTGGGGAGCTTAATGTAGAATAAAGGGCAAAACCTCCCTAAGACTCTAGAAAGCAGTGTGGGCTTCAGGTTTCCCAACACTACACTCACTGAACCCTTCACGTCGACAATCATTTCCTCCCACCAGAATCCAACTTTTCAGCCTTCGAATAACAACTGATTTAGAGGGAGAAATAGCTATCTGCCCAAATTCTCAGTCATGGTGCCTCCTGTGGGGGAACTGACTGGTAGAATTTTTCGTATCTATTATGGCCCATGATGTTTTATTTTGTACTTTCTTTTCCTCGCTAGACTGCAAATTCCATGAGGGTTGCAGCTGCCAGGCACCTTTCTACAACATACAACAAAGTAGACCCTCGAAAAATGGGGGCTGGAGTGAAATCTGTCAATCATTTGACATTATAACAGAAAATAATTTATGCTGTAATATAGTATTTGTGTGTGTCATTTTTAATGACTTTTAATGACACATTTTGTTATTCTCACCAGTGAATTTCCTATAATAGTTCTGTCCACTTGGGACTAGGGGAAACAATATGAAAAAAATTAGTTTAATAACAATCAAACCCTTCAGTTCACCACATGTCAATTATTATTGAACTAAAATCCAAGATTTAAATCTAGTTTATCATAAGCCAGGTTTCAGCATTTATCAACAGTTCATTCCAGCTCTTCTCCTCTATCAGCCAGCAAGAAAATCTTTATTTACATTTACTCTCTGAACATTGGTAGATACAAAGGTTTCTCTGAAACTTGCTGGCATTCTTGTTTTTTATTAAGGTAAAATTCACATCACATACAATTAGCCATTTTAAAGTGTTCAGTTCAGTGGCATCTAGTACATTCACAATGTTGTGCAACCATCACCTCCATCCAGTTTCAGATCCTTTCATTATCCCAGAAGAACACTCCATATCCAGTAAGTAATCACTCCCCATTTTCCCCTCCACCCATGCCTTGACAACCACTAATCTGCTATCTATCTTTATGCATTTGACTGTTCTGATATTTCATATTTAACAAGTCATACAATATGTGACCTTTTGTGTCTGGCTTCTTTCACGTACATCATTATGTTTTCAAGTTTCATCAATGTTATAGCATGCATCAGTACTCCATTCCTTTTTAGGGCTGAATAATTTTCCATTTTATGATTACACCATATTTTGTTTAGCCTTTCATCCATTGATGGACTTCTGCGTTGTTTCCACCTTTTGGCTATTATGAATATTCCACCTTTTTGATATTATGACTATTGCTATTGTGAATACTGCTGCTACAAACATTACTCATGTACAAGTTTTTATTTGGATATGTTTTCATTTCCCTCAAGAATAAGTGCTGGCAAAAATGTAGAGAAATTGGAACCATCATATATATTGTGGGTGGGAATATAAAATGGAACAGTACCTGTGGAAGACGTTTGGCAGTTCCTCATAAAGTTATAGAGTTACCATTTGACCAAACAACCCACTTCGAGGTATATACCCCAAAGAATTAAAAATATATATTTACACAATAACTTATCTATGAATGATCATAGCAGCATTATTCTTAATACAGAAAAAGTAGATGCAACCCAGATATCCATCAGCTGACGAATGGATAAGCAAGTGAGATAAACTCATAAAATAAAATAGTATACAGCCATAAAAGGAAATTAACTACTGCTCTGTGCTACCACATGGAGGTACCCTGGATACATTTTGCTAAGGGAAAGAAGCCAGACCCAAAGGGCCATATATTGTATGATTACATTTGTATGAAATATCCAGAATAGAAAAATTTATAGAGACAGCAAGTAGCTTGTGTTTAATTAGGGCTGAAAGAACATGGGGTGAGGGTGATGATAATTAAAGTACAAGGAGTTTCTTCTTGAAGTGATGAAAATATACTATAATCAACTATGGTAAAGACATGTGAATGGCCAATATGCATATGAAAAGATGCTCAACATCATTAGTCATTAGGGAAACACACATCACAACCACAATGTGATACCACTACAATTTAACAATACAATATTATACAGTCATAAAAAAGAATGAAGTACCACTGCATGGTGCCACATGGATGAACCTGGAAAACCTTATGCTTTGTCAATAAGCCAGACACAAAAGGCTATATATTGTGTGATTCCACTTATATGAAATTTTCAGAATAGGCCAATCTATAGAGACATCAAGTAGAATGGTGGTTGTTTATGGCTGAGGTAGAAAAGGAGGTTAGTGACTGTCTGCTTAATGGATATGGGTTTGCTTTACAGAGTGATAAAGATGTGCTGGCATTATATTGCTGATAGCTGCACATTATTTTGAATATACTAAAAACCATTGAATTGTACACTTTAATAAGGTTAATTTTATGGTATGCAAACTACAACTCATTTAATAGTATATTTTCTATAAATGAACAATACAGAAACAAATAAAAATTATATTTCACTTCTAATCTCACCAAACAGATAGCCAATAAGGACTTTGTGGTACATTTTCTTTTCCTTCTAATCTATGTATGTGTACAAACATATATAATATATATTTCAAAATTAAAAGTAATATCTCCTTCTAAATACAACTTTATAACCTAATTATATTTTATGAAAAATTCATACTCTTATAAAATGGATAGAACAGTATAACAAACCCCTGAATCTACCATCTGAGTCAACAAATATTCGACTCATGGCCAATCCTGCTTCATCCTTATTTCTTGACTAATTTGAAACAAATCCCAGATATCAGTCCATTATATCCATAAATATATCGGCATACATATTTAAAAGATAAGGATACTTCTTAAAAACATTACCATAATATCAATGTTATATTTATAATTTTTATAATAATTTTAATAACATCAACCTTTCAGTCAGTGATCAGATTTCCCCCAATTGTATCATGAATATTTTTGTTACAGTTCTTTTGCTCCAACTTGGATCCAAGTAAGTTCTACACACTACAATTGTTTGATATATCTTAAATATCTTTTAATCTAGAGCATCTCTCTCCTTCTTTTTCAATGCTTGAAGCAATATTGGGTTGTCTGTCCTACAGAAGTTTTCCATAATCTGGGTTTTCTGACTCTGTCATTTCATGTGTTATTTATCCTCTGTATTTTCCATAAATTATTATTTAGACTTAGAGGCTTAGTTAAGTTTTAGTTTGATTTTTCACAAGAATATTTCATATGTGGTGTTGTATACATGTCATCAGGAGGCAAACAATGTCTACTTGTCTCTGTTTTTATGAAGTTAACAGCCACTTAAGATCCTTTCCTAGCTGTATTATTTCATTAAAGATAATAAAATGACGACCTTTATCATTTCTTCTCCATTTATTAGCTGGAATATGTTTGTAAAGAGAAATATCCCCTTATTAACTCTGTGGTTATCCTGAGGAACAATATGCATATCAAAAGTAGGATAAATACATCCTTCATTCTCTTTTATTTTCTAGTTTTTAAAATGAGTTGGTTCCCTATTGTTGTTTAGAGTATCAACCTGACCTAACATACTGAAATAGATTTGATATGTTTCAATCCATTACAGTTATTATTCTCATTGATACTCAAATTTCTCTTCTCTTTGAGCAGCAGGAGGATCTTGAAGTTGGCTCCTGAGTCCTTTTTACCATGACCCGGTGGTTTGTGATACTTAACTATTGATATGACAAGATGTTCCAGGATCATCTTGTAATTTCCTGTTCCAATCCTAGAGTCAGCTATATCTCCAAGGAGACCTGGAAAAAATGATTTTAATGGCTGCACCTTATGGATGTACGAATACTTATTTAACCAGTCCACTATTTGGAGGGAAAGAGCTTTAGGAAGTTTCTAACTATTCTTTATTATAAATTAAACACTGAGATATTTTATAGAAATAAATGTATATAATTGACTGATGGTGAGCTTATGTTTTCTTTATTATTTAATATTTAACAAAAAGCCTAGTTAGTTGACCCATTTATGGCCTGACCCATAAACTAGTATGCATCATTCACCTATTACAGACATCTGTTTCTAGAGGGTGGCTTGCAAGTAATGAATTAAAAGGGGGCAGCAAAAAAAAAATTAAGAAAATAAAAGGTGGCAGCAAACACGAAATAAAACCTCTGGAGGGAAAAGTATGTATTTTTAGTCCCTAATACTCACTAGCCCTTAAGGATACTCTGCTTCCTAGAATTATAATCCCTCTGACAGTCCCTGGACACTTCATCACTAGCCAAGAGGATAATACTTGGTGAGAATATGATAACTGAGAGGTGTTTGTTGCTAGCCTTCATTGGAGGTGGCTAACTTCTTGTTCACCTGTGCAAGAAGCTTTTATCTAGAAAACTTATCCTTTATTCCTAAGAGTTATAAACAGAAAGCACTCTCCCAATCATGCAAAATTCTCTATCTGGTTGCTTGGCAATGGGTGTAGTGTCTGAAATATTAGAGTGAGTTAAACCATTTTATACTTGGTGTATATACCAAAACAACTGGTATATATTTTGGAGTACTAAAAGTTTTCTTTAATTTTTTAACATGATGCTTCTAATTCCAATTGATACATCATACACTCTGTCTCTTTCTCAGACAGAATGTTTGAAAACTATTTTTCTAAGACTCCTGGACATGGGCAACAACTCTCTCTTTTAGGGAAAATTCTCCAGAGGGAAGCCAGCACATGCTTTCAATTTTTTTTACCACGCTGTTTTCTTTATTTACTTTAAGCCTCATTTTATCTATAGTTTGAAAGAAATATGAGTCAGGTTCTATAGGATAAAGGTGTTGTTGGTCAAGTTCATTAAGCAAAAGTAGTTGCAATTCATAGGTGTATTTGAAAAAAATTTTTTTATTCTATGGAACAGTTAATAGAGAAGCCACTCACCCTTCAAATTACAAAGACCTCAGGCATGGAATGCTTATACGGAACTCAGTATGCTTGAAACTGCATGGAGTTTACATGTTCTGCTGTCATGTTATTTATAATCTACTGTGTCAAAACAGAAATCTGATGTACATGCATTCCTCTAGGCTATTAGGTTACTTTTTCTTTTTGTTGATTTTCTTAATTGTAGAGAGAGTAGAGTTGTCAGATAGAACACAGGACATACTTATACTAAAAAAAGCATTCACTGTTTATCTTGAAATTCAAATTTAACTGGAAGCCCTGTATTTTTATTTGTTAAATCTGATACCGCTATGGATGAGTAGAAAGTAACAGTGACTAACCTTTGGAAATTAAAAAGGACTCTCTATTGTATAATGTAGAGCAGCAATTCTAAACTTTAATATTTTGTACAAATGAATAATCTGGAGTGGTCGTTAAAAAACAGATTCTGATTCTGAGGCTCTGGAGCAAGACCAGAGGTTCTGCATTTCTAATGGTTGATGCCAATAACGCCGGTTTTGGGAGCACAGTTTGAGTATGGCTGTAGTGGAAATTTGAGTGTGTGTGTGTTTGTGTGTGTATTTGTTTTGGCTGCCCAGCATCTGAACTTGCTTTCTGTGCATAGGGAATTCACCAATGTATGATTCTTGGAGGAAAGCAGAGCCTGGCTCTCACTATGGAAGAAGAAAGGTGTCAAATACTCATTTTACCAGTCTGCCTTTCAGCCTGGATTTAGCTCGATGATCTACACTGGGCCAATCAGAAGCACCTGCATAGGAATTTGAGTTAAGAACTAGTAACACATATGAACTTTGATGGCAGTGAGTTTTCTCTCTTTTGCAACAGCTGCAGTTGTGGCTAAATTGCATTCCCAGGGCAGTAGCGGTGGTGGAGGGAAGGGGCAGAGACCAGCATGCCTGGGAGCATCAAGAACAGCAGTTTTCTCACTAGGCTGAATCTGCAGCGTGATTTTAGGCATTGTTCCTAGCTGCACAGCCTTGGGTCTGGTTCTCAGTCCTCATAATGATTCTGTGAACTGCTCAATGCCTTTCCTACCCTAATCACTCAGAACTGATATCTGTTGCTTGAAACTAAGCTCTCTGATCAAGCCAAAGGGTCTGCCAGTGGGTAGCTGGCTTGCACAGCCCCATCAGCTGGCAGCATATGTGTGAGATGCCATGTAGGTCACCACCCAGTGTGATCTTTGTTTCACAGGGTGAGGACCATTCTGAGAAAGGGGCAACCTCCACTTGTGGGAAGGGTACCTGTTTCCTAACAAGTACCTCTATATCCCTTCTTTTATTAGTACCTCTAGTGATGACTGGTCTTGGTTTAATAGGACTAGATTCATATGCTAACCTTAACACTAACTAGTTATGTGATTTGGGGCCAATCACTTAAGTCTCTACTTCCTTGGCTTTTAAAGGGGGACAAGACTACATGATTTTACTATTGCATGTATTCACATTATTTTACAATTACTATTTACAACTTTTTTGAGGTAAAAACTGCACATTCTAAAATTCACCCATTTCAAATGTACAATTTAATGACTTTTAGTAAATTTACCAAGCTGTGCAGCCATCACCATAATCCAGCTTTAGAACATTTCATCTCCCCACTAAGATCACTTAGGCCTATTTACAGTTAGTTCATCCCCATATCCACCCTCAGGCCTGGGAAACCACTAATTTTCTTTCTCTCTCCATAGATTTGCTTTTCCTAGTCATTTCAAATAAACAGGATCATACAATCATAATTATTTGTTACACAAGCTTTTTTCCCCAAAAGCCTGTGTCTAAGAGCAGAAATTAGTGCAACTGAAAACAGAAAAACAATGAACAAAATCCAAAAAACAAAGAGCTTGATCTTTTAAAAGATTAGTAAAATTGACAAACCTCTGGCAAGTCTGACAAAGGGGAAAAAAAAAGACACAATTACCAATATCAGGAATGAAGCAGGTAATATCACTACAGATCCTACAGACATTAAAAGGATAGAAAGAAAATATTACACATAATTCTACACTCATATATTTTAGAATTGAGATGAAGTAGACCAATTACTTGAAAACCACAAACAAAATTCACTAAAGACAAAGCAGTTACTCTGAATACTCCTATAACTATTAAAGAGTGTTCATTTATAATTTAAAACCTTCTCAGAAAGAAATTTCCAGGCTGAGATAGTTTCACTGAATAATTATACCAAACATTTAAACAGAAATAATACCTATTCTACCCAACCTCCTCCAGAAAAGAGAATAGGAGGAAACACTTCCCAAGTTATTATGAAGCCAGTATCACCTTGATACTAAAACCAGACAAAGTACAAACACAAAGAACTACAGACATATCTCCCATGAACTTAGAAAAATCCTCAACAAATTGCCTAACAATATATAAAAAGAATTATAAACCACAACCATGTGGGATTTATTCCATGTACGAAAGGCTGGTTCAACATTTAAAAATCATTCAGTGTAACTAACCATAACGACAGGCTAAAGAAAAATCCTATGACACTGAAAAGCATTCGGCAAAATTCAACCTCCATTCATATAAAAAGGAAAAGAGGGGAACTTTCTCAACTTGGTAAAGAACATCTACAAAAGCCTACAGCTAACATTATGTTTAACAATGAGAGAGCATCATACTTAACCGTAGAGAAATGAATGCTTTTCCTAGGGGAGTGCAATCCACCCGTGTGGCCCTGGGAGAAGAGCTGCGGTTCAGACCACTTGCCTCCCTTCGCGCCAGCCTCTGGGCAGGCGAGCAGCCCCTAAAGGAGGAACTATTTATCCTTCCGCTTGGTCCCGCGCAGAGGGAGGTCCGACGGACTGCGGCCCCAGCGCAGTTGTCTGCTCGGATGAGTGGCAGGAGATTAGCCTGGGGCTAATCCAGAATCACTTCACACCAGCAGCCTCAACCCCCACGCACACTGCCTTTCCTACCCGCTTGCTTGCTTGCTTTTTTTTCTTTCTCTTTTTTTCTCTCTTTCTTTCTTCTCCAGCGCTTCTCCTTTAAAACTTTAAGGTTCTGTTCCCTGTCTTCTGAACACCTTTATGCTTCTCTCTAAAGTGAAAGTGAATGAAGAAAAAGAGTGTTTGTTAGAGTAGTAATTTAGCATGTTTTCAAGGTTTATGCTAAACATTCTACCACCGTCCAGGCTTTCTTAACAGACGGCACGTAGAGATGCCATGGAGACTTCTCCGTGAGGAGAAAGAGTACATCCCTCCTGATTCTTTAGAGACTCCTTGGAGAACTCTTTGAATATTCGTTAGTGTTCTCTTTTAAGAGAATCTTAAACTGGTGAATTTCTCACTTGGTTTTTAGCTATGGTTCATTCAGAGCACTTGCTATATTTTTATATCTGAAGGAAAAAAACCCAGCAGCACACGCTCCTGCACACATTTTCAGATTTATGAGGCAATTGATACACACTTTTGAAGGAGAAAGATACTAAATTGTGCCTTGTTTATTCACTTGCGTTACATTGTCCTGGAACTGTGGCGTTCCTGAATATGATTGGCATGGGGAATTAGCAGGCTAATAACAGAGAACCAAGAAAGTGCTATCAAAGCAAGTACATACAGGGACATCAGAACAATGGCTTTAGAGCCTGAGGACTTAGTGGGCCATCCCAGCTCTGCTACAGACACCTTCTGGGACCTTGGCCAAGTTAGGTCAACTCTGTGTCTTCACCTCTTCCTGGTAGATTAAATGAACCTCTTCTTATTCCCTATGTATGTCATAAAAATAAACAGATAATTGATGTGAAAATGTTGAAGGTTTCTTTTTGGGGGAGAGAAGGAAGTGGCAGGTGGAAGGTACTCTCTGAATGGAAGATTCAGTAGAAGGAAGCCATTTGACCTTCAGTTTAGAAACCAGTCACTTCAAATACACTCAACACACATCTGTTGAGCACTAACTCTGTATATGCAGCATTTGAGCTGTGTGCTATGTGGCCTTCATAGGATTTATAATCTAATGGAGCAATGTTAATTCCTGCATACTCTGACCTTCTCCCATGCCCATGCCACTTCCCAACCCTGAGTCTGGGCCATTTCCATTCTCTATGTATGCGCAAAGGCAGCAGACCATTCTAGATACATGCACAAAATGATGCTGAAGTTAGGGCCCCCACTTGAGCCTAAGCTGTAACTTGGGGCTCAGACATGTCCAATGACTCCAGTGACTGAGGAGTCTCCTGACAGAGGATGTGTCCTCAAGGAAGAAGGAGTCAAGCACCATAACCTTGTGCCAAAAACAAAGACCAGGTCATCAGGAGGGAGAGATCCTCCGAGTCCAGTTCTGTGTCTCCTAGCCCTTGTCTGAGTCCAGTGGGAGGTGGGGTAGGGATGGGGTGAGGGGGACAAAGAGGGAGAGGGCTACAGGTGAAAGCTAAATTACCTGTTCCAAACTTTTCAAATTCCACGCTTCATTTTTATCACACATGCTCTCACTTCTTACTCTACTCGAAAGGATCAAGGCATCAACACAAGTGCAACAGGATACCTGACCAGAAGTGACTTATTTTAATAAGAAATTTATTATCTCATAAAATAAGTTTTGGAGAAGATGGTGCCAATATTGGTTAATTGAGTTGCTCCAGTATGTCATCAAAGACCCAGGTGGATTTCTTCTTTCTGCTCTGCCATCCTCAGCATGATAGTAATATCTCCTGTCACCTCCTGGCAAAGCTACACCAGGGATGTCAGATGCAAATGGGGGCATCCAGCAAAGAAGAGGGATGTTGCCTCCTGTACCTATGATGTATTCATTTCCTCTCTCTCTCTCTTTCTCTTTCTCCAAAGGAAGGAAAGCCCTCTCAGGAGACCTTTAGCAGACAACTAATGACATCAAGTATTTTTTCATGACCTTATTGGCCATTTATATATATATCTTCTTTTCACCAAGTGTATGTTCAAATCTTTTGCCCATTATTGTTTTGTCTTCTTATTACTGAGTGTGTGTATGTGTATGATGGATATAAGTTTTTTGTTTGACATATGTGTTGTGAATACTCTTTGCCAGTATCTCGCTTGCCTTTTCTTTTTCCCAATGGTGTTTTTAGACATTAATAAAAAGCTTGCTGGAGTTTAGTTTGTGTTTGTGTTATACCTATAGATCATTTGGGGAGAATTATCACATTAACAATAATGAGTTATGATCAGGTATATTTCTCTATTTAGGTATTCTTTAATTTCTCTCAGCTTTGTTTTATAATTTCCATGTAGAGAAATTTAATTAGATTTATTTATAAATACTTGATATTTTAATGTTATTGTAAATAGACTTCTTTTTTGAGTTTCATTTTCCAATTGTTTGCTGTTGGTAAATAAGGATGCAATTGATTTTCTACATTAGCCCTCTATCCTGTGACCTTGCTAAATTCGCTTATTGGTTTTAATATTTGTTTTCTAGGTTGTCTAGAGTTTTTTATATTAATAATCATATCCTCTACAAATAGGGATTTTTTAAAAAAAATCTTAATGCCTTCTATTTCTTTTTCTTCCTTTTTGCAATGGCTATGACCTCCAGTACAATGGTGAATAGACGTGATGATAGTGGCATCCTTGCCTTGTTCCTATATTAAGAAAGAACAGTTCAATCTTTCACCATTAATTATGGATGCCAGCTATAAGTGTTTTGTAGATGCCTTTTATTTATTTGAGGACATTCTTTACAATTTCTAATTTTCTGAAAATTTTAATCAAGAATGGACATTGGATTTTGTCATGTGCTCTTTCTACATCTACTGAAATGATTGTATAGATTTTATCCTTTATCCTGTTAATATGGTGAATTACATTAATTGATTTTTGGTTCCTGGTAATGGATATTTATTATGAGTGGGGATTTCTAGAGAAAATACCCCCTTCAGAACACTAGTGAATGGAAGAAATTGAGTGCAGGAAAGAAAGGAGAGGCAGCAGTGGAAACATTGGGTATACAGTAATGATTACAATTGTAACTAAAAATTATATAGCACTTATTGTGTGACAAGCACTGTTCTCAGTACTTTATAAATATTAATTATTCAATACAACAACTCTATCAGGAAAGTACTCTTTTTATCATCCCCATTTACAGATGGCGCAGAGATGGAAAGTACTTTGTTTGCAGTCACACAACTATAAAGTGATAAAGTCAGGATTTGAACCCAGACATTCTGGCTCTAGAATCTGTAATCTTAGCCATTATACTATCTTTTCTTTTCAGATGTTCAATAAATATGTGTTGAATGAATGAATGAATGAATAGATAGTATGAGATACTAGGATCAGAGATTCTTAGGAACATATCAAATTACAGGGGATATTGAACAATGCTGCCTTGGTGTAGAATAAGTGCAATAGAGCAAGTAGAATAAATGTCTTATTAAGAAAAAGTCACTTGTCATAAACTTTGGTGGAAAAAAACATGTTGAATCTCCTAGGCCTCTAAGATGCCAGTTAAGCCTTTATATGTCCCTCACATTTCTGATTAAACCAATTAGCAGTAGAGGGCTCTTGAACAAGTCTCAAGAATGATCAGTTCACGTGTATAATTTCTAGGAAAAGAATTTTCACTCATCTCTGACAACTGTATATAGATATTGACTTAGCCCTTCAAAGTTGAGAGTTTTAAAATTTTGTAATCAGTACTTTGCATAATTGCAATATATTAAAGGGGAGCACAAGGAAGCATACAACATAGACCCTTCCTTTATGACTTTAACATTTGATTGGCAAGCTAGGCTCAACACCCCAGAAATGATTAGTGAGTAACGCAAGAACACTTATAATCAAATATGTGATTCAGACTGTTAAGTGCAGTGAGAATTCAGAGAAATGGAAAATTAGAGAAGATGGAAATAAATGTGGAAAGCCTGGTCTTAAGCTGAGTTTAGACGAAATAGGGTCTTGAAGGATGAACACAACTTAATAAGGCAAAGAAGAGGCATTTGAGGTAAGAGGAAAGACATGAAGGAAAGGAAACAAGGAAACAAATAAAAATAATCTTCCTATGACTATCAATGGACCAGTTTGATTTGAGCAGATATTGTGTATCAGAGGTAAGGGAGCTGAGTTTGGGTACTTATTCATTTACTCATTCACTCATGGAGAAAATACTTATTGAGCACAATGATAGGTCTTGGGAATACTGTGATAAATGGGACCCAGTTCTTGCTTTCAAGGTGCTTATATTCAAGTGGTAGAAATGGTTCATAAGCATGAAAGTGTTATAATAGAGGTATGCTCTAAGTGGGCTCCTGACTCAGCTTGGGTGTGTCAGGGAAGGCTTTCTGGAGGAAGTTACAGCTGAGCTTAAATTACTGGTAGGAGTCAACCAATCAAAAAGGGTGTGGACAGAGTGATAGAGACAGTAGCATGGGCAAATACTATAGGAGTAGGATCATGTAGCAGCCATGACAGTACTCCATTCTTATCTTCCTATGAGAGAACCTTCTGTGCACAACCACTCTTTAAGATCAACTCTAGTTCATTACCCCAGGTCAGTTAGTTGTAATAGCTACCTAGCGAAGAACAAGTCCCTGAGATAACTTATGCTAGGGGTAGGTAAGTTTTCAGAGAAAAATTAGGGCAAGAGGTAAGAACTAAAAGACATAACAAGCCACTCTCTGGAGAAGGCAAGCTCAGGTGGGTGTCATGAGCTTCCAGAGTACTTGTCTGTGTTGGCAGTAGAGGAGGAGGCATGGAAAGTGAAGAAGGGAAAGAAGTACCAGAGAAACTTCTTTCACAATGTCATCATTCTGCTTGGAAAAGGTTTTTTTAACCAGTGAAGGGAAGGGAATCAAGGATATCTCCCAAAACATGTAACACTCATATGCTTTTCTACTTGAGTTTGGAATTATTTTTAATTTTCATCTGAATATACATCTGTAGGAGTCCTCTTCAAAGTAAATACGACATGACTCAGGAAATGTTGAGAAACTAGTTTTCTTATCCTGCTTTTCTATTCAACTACTTGCTGCAACTCTGCTCCCTGTTTTCGTGGGACCATGCTTTCTCAACATGATATATGGGCTTCCCTCGCAATTTCAGTGACCAAAAGATAACTTAAGATGGGATGATATTTAATTTTTCCATAATCTCCATCAACCCACCTATTAGCCACCACCCCTCTATTGGTATGGACAACCTACCGTTTCTCATTCTTATGTAGAGTGCAAGATCTAAAACCTACTTCCAACTAATCGTGTTAGGTAAGCCTCTCCTATATAGAAACAGAACCTCAACTGGTCACTGACCTTTCTTAGTAGAGGAAAGAGGGTAATTTGAGTTTGAAAGGACTTCTCTGTAGACAAACTCAATGCAAGGTGTAAAGATGTCCATGAGGTTGCGGATTAGGTGATTTTAGCATCAACTCTCAGTAGTCTTCTAATACTGAGGCAGCAGGTACTCAATAACGTCATTGATTGCAGTAAATAAATTAAAAAGAATTAGCACTTAAGCATTGCTCCATTGGCTTGATTTCTCCATTCCCACACTCTCAGTGTCCTGATATTTCACCTCACAATAAAGTGCTGGTCCTCAAGTTTGCTCAGGCTCTGTTTTTCTAGACCTCTGTTTTCTTAGCCCAGGGTAAGACATTTGCTGTCATACAGGAATGTGAATCACTTGGAAAACTAAGAATTCTTGGCAAAAAAAGAGCCTGAAGAATTATGATTTTTAAAACGAGCATTTAAATGCTTATAACATTAACCAGAAAAGGCAAAATACAGATTTGTATATGCAATCTAATCTTAATTTTGTAAAAATAGAAAAAAATAATTGAAGGAAATAAAAATTAACAGTTGCCTCTGGGAGGTGGCATTATGCATTTGGTTTTTCTGTAAACTTTCTTATACACTCAATTTTCTATAAGGAAACTGTATTTCTTTAATAATCAAAAATATATTAACAAATCAATTTAAAGGGGTAGGGGTATAGTTTAGTGGTAGAGTGCGTGCATAGCATGCATGAGGTCCTGGGTTCAATCCTCAGTACTTCCATTTGAAAAAAAAACTTTTAAGTAAACTTCTAAAAAAAGAAATCAATTAAAAACTCCAAAATAATACTATGTAATCTCAATCAACAAAAAACATTTTATGTATGTATGTATGTGTATATATATGTATATATGTAGCAATTTATCCCATTTGCTTTGTCATTTGATCTATCTATTCATCTGTGGTGGACTGAATGTTTCTGTTCCCTCTAAATTCATATATTGAAATCCTAACTCCCAATATGATGGTATTAGGTGGTAGGACTTTGGGAGGTAATTAGGTCATTAGGGTGGATCATGAATGGGATTAGTGTCCCTATAGATGATACCTCAAAGAACTCTCAGGTCCCTTTCACTATGTAAGAACACAGCAAAAAGACTTCAGTCTATGAACAATGAAATGGGCCCTCACCAGAGCTCAATCTGCCAATTTCTTGATCCTGTACTCCCCAGCCTCCAGAACTATAAGAAATAAACACTTGTTGTTTAAGCCACACAGTCTATGGTATTTTTGTTACAGCAACCCAAAATGAATAAGACACTATCTATTTACCTATCTATTGACACACACAAACACATACACACACACACATATACGTATGTTACATTTTTCTGAAACATTTGAGAATAAGCTGAATGTATCATGACCTTTTACCTATAAATACTTGGATATGTACTTCCTTTACCCGTGAATACTTCAGTATATATTTCCTAAGACTAAGAATATCCTCTTACATATGCACCAAATTTCAGTAAATTTAATGTTGTTATAATATAATAATCTAACATCTGTATTTCCATTTGTCAATAAGTCCAATAATACCTTTTTAAAACATTTACCCTTCAGTTTGTGACACAGTCTAGGATCAGGTATTACATTTAATTTACTCCCCTTTAATCTGGAAAAATTTATAGCCTTTCTTTGTCTTTTATGACATTGACATTTCAAAATAATGCAATCATTTTTATAGAACATTCACCATTTTGGGCTTGTCTGATGTTTCTCCTGATTAGACTTAAGTTTTATTAATGGAATATTACTTGGCCATAAAAAGAACAAAATAGTGCCATTTGCAGCAACATGAGAGAGCGCTGAATACTAACCAGTAGACCACCAGGGAGCGCACCATTTGCAGCAACATAGATGGATCCGGACATCATCATTCTAAGTGAAGTCATCCAGAAAAAGAAAGAAAAATACCTTATGATACCACTTGTATGTGGAATCTAAAAGAAAAAGACTCTGATGAACTTATTCACAAAATAGAAACAGATTCACAGATATAGGAAACAAACTTATGGTTACCAGGGGAGAAATGGGATGGGAAGGGATAAACTGGGAGTTCGAGATTTGCAGATACTGACTACTATATATAAAATAGATAAACAACAAATTTCTACTGTATAGCACAGGGAACTATATTCAGTATCTTCTAGTAACCTATAGTGAAAAAGAATATGAAAAGTAATATATGTATATATATGTATGACTGAAATATTATGCGGTACACCAGAAATTGACACATTGTAAACAGACTATACTTCGATAAAAACAAAAAGTTTTATGTATCTAGCCAGAACACATAAGTGATGCTGAGTTTTTGTGTCCTTCTCAGGGCATCACATCTGGAGGTAAGTGATATTTCATCTGTACCTCACTAATGATACTAATTTTAATCATCTGGTCAAAACTGCTGTTTTTTTCGTGTGTGTGTGTGCACTTAAATATCTGTAAGTTTCTCCTTACACCTTGGCAACACTGTGTTAAATATTGTAGTGGGATTCATTATTATTGACTTATGCACCCCCCCACCATCCCCTTTACCTCCACATAAAATATAAGAACCACAGAAGCAAGAATCATTGCCAGTTTTGTTCACTGATACAATATATTCCAAGCACCTAGTACCAGAACCATATTTATTGACTCAGTGAATCAACAGATGATTACAGTTAATAGGATGTTAGATAACAGAGTATTTATTATAGTAAAAATCCTTTGTGGAAGAACATTATCAAAGCAATGCTAAGTCAGTACTTCATGATAGTAAAACATAGGAACATAATGTAAAATATGTGACTGATAATAATCTTAAACCCTCCCCCCATTTTTGCCAATATATTTGACTGAAACCATCAGTAGCAAAACTGACTGGCTTAGGTTGTATTGCATATTCCTCTTGCTACTCTCTGGAAGCAATATTAGTAGAAATAAAATTACTAAAAAGTGGGGAGAAGGAAGAGGTATGAAAAGGAGAGAAAATAGGCACAGTTAAATTTTGCCCCCCAACCTTGAGCGATGGATATGTTCTCCTATTGTGTGATTCTGGTATGCACACATTACATATAGCAGAATTTGGTTTAAAAAATGCCTGTCCAAAATAACATGGTTCAAACTTCAATTACCACCATACATGGAGTATAAGGGAATAATATGAACAATTGTATGTCAACAAGTTAGATAACCTGGATGAAATGGACAAATCCCTAGAAAGACATAAACTATGGAAATTAATGCAAGAAGAAATAGAAAATCCAGTTTCATAAGTTAGAAGACTTGTTATATTGTTAAAGTGGCAATACTACCCAGACTAATCTACAGATTAAACGTAATTTCTATCAAAATTCCAACTGTTTTTGTCATAACGGACAAGTTTATCCTAAAATTCATGCAGAAATACAAGAGACCCTCAAGAGCCAAAACAATCTTGAAAAAGGACAGTGAAGGACTCACACTTTTTGATTTCAAAACTTAGTACAAAGCTAAAGTAATCAAGATGGTGTGGTACTGGCATAAGAATAAACATATAATCAATGGAATAGAATTGGGAGCCCCTAAATAAATATTTACAGTCAACTGATTTTTCACAAGAATACCAAGATCATTCAGTGGGAGAAAGAATAGTCTTTTTAAAGAATGGTGATGGAACAACTGGATATCCACATGCAAAAGAATGAAGTTGGCCCACTAAGTCACACTATAAACAAAAATTAACTCAGAATGGATAACAAACCTAAATGTGAAATCTAAAACTATGAAACCCTTAGAATAAAACATAAGTAAATTTTTGCAACCTTGGATTAGGCTACAGTTTCTTAGATACGGTACCTAAACATGAATAAGAAAAAAAGATAGATTGGATTTCATCAAAATTGAACTTTTACACATCAAAGGACACTATTAAGTAAGTGAGAAAACAAGCCAGAGAATGGGAGAAAATAATTGCCAACCATATATCTATAACAATCTAGTAACCAGAATGTTTAAAGAACTCTTACAACTCAACAATAAAAAGATAAATAGCCCAAGTAAAAATGAGCAAAGGATTTGAGTAGACACTCATCCAGAGAAGATGTACAAATGACCAATAAATACATGAAATATTATGGATTAAGGAATTGTATTAGGGACATTAGGAACATATATCAACACTGGGATAGCTATAATAAAATAAAACCCCAAAACCAAAAACAAACAAATGAAAAACCGCACCAAAAAGCCACACACATGTACACACACAGACACACAACAAATAAACAAACTGAAAAGTATTGGTGAGGGTCTGGAGAAATTGGAATCCTAGTAACTCTAATGGAAACAAAAAATGATGCAGCCACTGTGAAAAATTTTGGCAGCTCATCAAAGAGTTAATCATAGAGTTATCATATGGCCCTGCATTTTACACTTTAAGGTATACACCAAGAGAACTGAAAGCACATTTTCACAAAGAACTGTGTATATGAATGTTCACAGCAGCACTGTTCATAATAGGCAAAAGGTGGAAACAACCTAAATGCCCATCAACTGACAAATGGATAAACAAAATGTGGTATATACATGTACTGGAATATTATCTGACCATACAGAGGAATGAAGGACATGCTACAACATGAATGAACCTTGAAAACATTATGCAAAAGGAAAGAATCCAGTCACAAAAGATGACATATTATATAATTCCATTTATTTCAAATGTCAAGAACAGGGAACTCTATAGAGACACAAAGTAGACTAGTGGCAGCCTAGGACTGGAGAGATAGCTGGGGGTTGGTGGGTAAGGGCATGCTAGTTAATATACATGGGGTTTCTTTTAGGGGTGATGAAAATATTCTAAATTGACTGTGGTCATGCATATCTGGGATTACACTAAAAATATTGACTTGTATACTTTAAATAGATAAATTGTATGATATGTGAACTATATCTCAATAAAGCTGTTTTTTAAAAAACCTTGTACACCAATATTCATAACTGCATTATTTATAATATCCAAAAAGTGGAAACAACCTAGATAACAATCAGCTGAATAATGGATAAACAAAAGTGGTGTATCTATACAATAAAATATTAAGTAGCCATAAAAAATTACTGATACATGTTACTACATGGATGAACTTACCTCAAAAACACTCTAAGTGAGCAGGGAGGGTATAGCTCAGTGGTACAGTTCTGGCTTAGCATGCATGGGGTCATGGGTTTGATACCCAGTGCCTCCATTAAAAAATAAATAAAAATTAAATTTAAAAAAAATGCTACATGAAAAAAGCTAGATACAATAAGCTACATATTGTGATCTCATTTATGTGCAATGTCCAGAATAGGCATATTTGTACAGACACAAAATTGATTAAAGATTGCTTGGTGATGTGGATAGGAAGGAGTTGGGCATGCCTATTAACAAGTATGGGGCTTCTTTTTAGGGATGATGAAAATGCTCTAATTAGGCAGTGGAGATAGTTATACAACACTGTGAATATGTTAGAAATCACTGTATTGCACACTTTAAAATGGTGAATTTTTATGTTAATTTATCTCAATTTTTAAAAATGCCCCAAAAAAGGCTGTACAGTAGTAAATCTTGATTAATGGCAGTCCTGGGGTGAGAGTGGGGGGACACGTGGACAGTTAGTTAAGAGAACTAAGAAGGTGATTTTTCAAAAGCTTGAGAAGTTTTAAGGATAGAGTGGTCAAAATCATCCAAACAATTTCCCACGTGCTGATTCCATTCTCACAAGGCATCCTTTTTACTATAATTTGGCTTCTAGTGTACATTTCCTTTTGAGAGAAAATTTGCTGACCAGAGTTTTCTGGTCTTCTTGGCCATTATATTTTTAATGAAAAAATAATAAATTGAATTGGAATTTTGGGTTGATTTATAAACGATTTCTGGTTATCCCTCTGAGGCAGGTTGACTCTTTCCTCCTAATTTTAGTTCAGATGTGCAAGCTCATGACACTATACATAGAATTTGAGAGAAATTGTATTACTCGAGGGACCCCTAGGGAGAGCAGGGGGAACAGTATGGTCAGGGCTGGCTTGAAAGAGAGGATGAGGGAGTCCCCTCATTGACTGTAGAGTCGCAAATTTTAAATTTCCCGCCTGCGCCAAAGGAACAGGCGGGCTGGAGAACTGCCAGTTGAAATTTCCTACCTGCGCCGAGGGCAAAGGCGCCAGGACTTTAATTAGCTAATTTTAAATTTCCCACTGACAGCAAAGGAGAGAGCGCTGGGCTTTCTTATCAGCCTGCCCGGAAGTGGGGGACAATCTATGAATAAAGATTTTGAAATTTTAAACTTTCTATGTTTGTAATTTTGATTATTCTCTGGCTGTTCTTGTAAAGTTTATTTTCAGGGCCAGTAGCAAAGAGCGGTATAGGTGAGAAAGAAGCAGCTAGCTCAGATAGAAGAATTGATACAGTTCAGTGACTGAACTTACGTGTGTGTTAAGGAACTACTGAGGCAAGATTTTAAGTCTCGGTAACTCTTGAGAGGAGGACCACTAGTGCCACAGATCTCGTGAGGAAAATTTGGAGAGGAGATTTTCTATACTGTTTAGAACACATTGTTTAGAAACTGTTTTTGCAAGCAGTTTCGTGGCAAATGTTTTTCCTGTAAATGTATTTTTTCTTAACATTTTAATAACTATTACGGACATCTATATGACAGGAATAACAGATGCGAACGAAATCATACTCTTACAACAAATTTAGTGAAATTAACTAAATATTTAAATACCCTGACTTTTATTTCTTTTACTCATCGGTTTGTGTCTTCACCTCTCCGGTAGTTTTTTTTAAATTGGTGCCTCTAGCCATTACATACTGGGAGGACCCAGAATTCACGTTTCCCTGTACTCAGATATTATACGCATCCCTGATGTCGGGACTGCAACCAGGGTTCGACAGTGGGCTCGCTAAGATTGGCATCACCGCCGAGCCCTCGCCCTGGCCAGCCGCAAGTGGCCCACAAACCAACACCCACGGCCAAAGTGCCGTTGCCTTCGAGAATATGTAAGTCCGCGCACATGTGCGCGCCCGCCCTCCCGAGTCAGTTAGAAAAGAAACCCGGATGTTTGGGGGGGGGCGGGAGGAGAAGCTGGCGTCTACCCATGAGGCATCGCGCGTAGATATATACTTCTGCCGTGTTCTGAGGCGCTCATTCCGCGCGGAGAGTCGCCCAGGCGGTCGCTACGCCTGTGGCCTCCGCTTAATGTTTTCGCGCTCCTCCCTTTCCTCCTCCTCTTTCTCCTCCTCCTCCGAGTCCCAGTCAGGCCGACCTGCTCCGCTCGCGGTAAGTGTCCCCCGCCCCCGCCTTCGCCGCGCGGAAGCGTGTAGGGCCTCTCCCGGGAGGCGGTGGCCGCCTTGCTCTGAGGGCAGCTGAGGTGCCGCGGCCCTGAGGAGTGCAGGTCGAGGGTCTGGATGGTGGCGTGGGTCGCCGGGATGGCCCCGAGCGCGGGGGAGGGGACGGACTTGGCGGCGCGGTGGCGGGTGGGCCACCATCTTGCGCTAGCCCGGCGGGGGAGGCATCTCCGAAGGTAGCTGCTTGGCGGTTTGGCCAGGCCGCCGTTTTTAGGCCCCCGGGGGCCGCGCGAGAGCCGCGGCTACCCCCTCACCTTCCGGGGCCTATGTGTCTGTCTGTCCCAGTCTGGTTTCGGCTTTTTTTTCTGGAGGCAACTCCCTTTGGTCTTTTGTACATACGATGCCGATATTTGAGGAGACCCGCCCACCCCTAAGTCTTTTCAGTCAGGGGAATAGAGACCAGAGAGGGTCCCGAACTTTCTGGCCTCAGGGGCCTCCTTTCTATCCAGGTCCCCCACCCAGGTTAATGGCCATTCAATGCTCACACCCTTGTTCTTGCCAAAGGGACTTCGCTCCTCCGTCATAGAAGCCGTGCTCCATTCCGTTATTGTTTAGAGAAGAGCCCTGAGGAGAAATGTGGAGTTAAGAGACACAATTTTTTGACATTGATCTTTGCGGGTTTCACTTAACGAGACGGAAAAAAATATCTCATTCTGAGGTTTTATCCTTCTCTAGACACCGGGGGAGTTCCTCTTGACTTATCTAAAGTTTTAATGCTTTTTTGAAAGGAGAAATGAGAGAAGAAAATGTCAAGTGAACTAGCTTCTGCAAGCACAGGAGATCTTCATAGAAGGAGTTCTCTTTGTTTGGAAAGATTTTTTAGTTTTTTTTAAAAAAAAATCTGTGAACTTAAAATTTGCCTTTATTATTTTCAGGTTTAAACTGTGATTTCTAATGTCTTTTGGTGCCATTAAACATAAGATTAAAACCAAGAAGTAGAGTTTTAAACTACAAAACTCTCGTCTTAGCATTTGTGATGTATCCTGCTTTGGGGGGGCGGGGGGGGCGGGGCGCTGCTACAGTGAAAACTCAAACTGTCTCCATAAGCAGAAACTTTACTGAGCTTATGAAGACATTAATTTGCTTATAAAAATTAAGGCTATGTGCCCTAGATGTTTTAACGTTGGTGCAAATCCCACTGCAGTTGTTATCTTTTATTTTGTATATTTCATTGCTATCTACCTGTTTTAAGGTGGGCGGTGGAGTGTTGACAGAACTGTTTAGAAGGTGAGGAAACATCCTTAAGGAGAAAACTTGTGGCTAAGAGTGATAGAATCAATTCTTGAACCTAGGTCTTGTGACTCCTCACCAAATGCTCAGTTCACTGTATTATGCTCCATGTTCTATGAGAGTGGGATGGTCAAGGAGAGTAAGCAAGAGACTCACCTAAAATATATAAGAAATATTTTTCAATTTTCTTTTCCTTTATATTTAAAAATTTTAAGACTTAATATATTTTCATTTTTTTAGTATTTAAATAATATTGTTATTTTTTCCAAGCATGTTGAAAAGATGCAAAAAGTTCTATGTTGAAACACTCCAAATTTCAGCTTCCCTTATTCAACCCATTTTCCCCAATTATGTTTTCTAGTCCACTCTGATTTCTTCAGCCCAGCTGAAATTTATGTCTTAGCATCAACTTTTTTAGCAGAAGAGGAGAATAAAGGGAAAGGGATAAATAATTCTGTACCTCTTTGTCTCTGCAGTTTGTTTTCTTTATTCAAGAGGATGTGGAGCCATCCCTAATTTTTTTGTTGTTGCTCTTGTTATACTAATTGGACAGGGGAGATACCTAAATGAATAGCAATTTTTGTAAATATAAAGTAATCCATAGTTTTAGTGACAGAATATTGGAAATTTATATTGAAGATATATTTTGTTATTTCAAAAGTAACTTTTCAAAGATCAGAAATATTTATGACATATTAGCTGGTTAAATATATAACCCTGAATATGTTTTCTTTCTTTCTGCTTTAGAGAAGGGCTTAAAAATACTTGATTTTCAGTTGGGTTGTTTTAAATAATGACTGAAGAAGACTTGGTTTACTCAGTAATTTGTATCAAAAATGTGTCTAGACTTTTGTAATTCATTTCTTGCAAAGCAGTTTTCTTTTAAGGAGAAATAATTTACATAAGAATGAAGAAATAGTGAAACCAATTTTATTTATTAGATATTTAAGGATTTAGATATGATCTACTTCTTTGTATATACTTAGAAAAACAAAAAATACATTTCAGAAGCTGATAAAAGAATCCAATTGTCTTTTATTAAGACAGATTTTAAAGACATTGCAAAAATGTAAATCAGTGCCACTCTTTTCATTAAACTTTTGGTTTTAAAAATAGTTATTTTTTTAAAAAATATATTTATATGAGCATATAATGGGCTTATTATTACTTTAAATAAGTTAATATATATTTAATTTTTCTAAATTTCAATTTTTAATATGGTAAATATCAATAGCTATAATTCACATACACAAAAAGCTCACTGACTTCCTCAATAAGTTTTAAGAATGAAAAGTGATTCTGAGACCAGAGAGTTTGAGAACTACTGATCTGGTGTACTTTATTTGTGGCAATATTTTTAACAGTTCTATGCACAGACTAGAATTTTATTTTCTTTTTAGTGCTTATATTCATCAACTTGTAGTATGACTTTCAGTAAAGAAGAAAAGTTGAGCAAAATAATACAAAGTACTGTACAGTAATTTTTCATGTGCTTTATTTAATCCTCCAGTACTGCTGCAAGGAAGGTATTACTGTTTTCATTTTACAGATAGAAATACTAAGTTCAAAGAGGTGAAGTAAACATCCTATAGGTTTGGCAACCAGAAGGTGGTAGGCTCCAAATTCTGACTCAGTTACTCAGCCCCTATGTCCAGTGTTCCCATAATTGGGCTCCACATTTTCACTTGATATTTTCCCTAGTGGATGAGCTTTACTCCTATAAAATGTGAATTAATTAATAATACATTTTTCTTGAGGTAACTTCAGGAATTAGTGATTATGGAATATCTTATGAAACTTATATAAAATATTTATTATATAGTTTGGCTTTGAAAGGCCAGTTATGCATTAGTATTTTCTCCAGGTTATATATTTTACATATGAATTACAATAAAATCATCTTCTTATAGATAAAGTCTTTACTCTGAATATAAAAATTACTTTGCAGAAAGCAAATTTTATTATAATGGTGGTCCCTCCCAAAAACTCACTTTAAAGTGTTTTAAATATATAGACAGTCTTTGCAAAGTATATGCTAATGAATTTTTAATCTAAATGTCAACTAGCTATTTTCTATAAATAGATGAAGTATGAAAGTTAACAGAGACAAAAGTTGAAAACCCAAGTAAATTAAGGGGGAATAGTAAAGTTATTAAAGAAATATCTGCTCAGAATGTACCTGGACTTCATGTGTTCAGGATTTCAAAAAATAATTCCCACAATATAAAAACTTCTTGGACAAAGAAAAGATGATGAGCCTATATTTTCCTTCTAAATTATATGTAATTTGTTCCCAAAACCTGGTTAGAGAGTTTGAATTGTTTAGGTGCCAGTGAAATTGTCTAAGAAACCAAGGATTTGAATACTGTACCAATTAATTCCTATTGTAAGAAAAACATTTTCACAGACAGCCTCTTACTTAAAATGTTGAAATATTCTTAGAATTCTTATGCAATCATAAAACAAAATAATTAAAACTGTACCATCAATGCTATTTGAATCAACTTTAATACATTGAATAATATATTTTGGTGAAACAAAGTTACTGAGTACTTTTCTTGAGTTTTTCATACCTATGATTCATACCTATCAAAACTAGCAAGATTTTTCTATTTGAACCTTTACAATACTTTCATTTCTATAGCTAACCATATATACTGTCATTTCCCTTTTATTTAGTGCAGATGCATCATTTAGACATTATCACCCTCTGTTCTCTTACTATTAGCCTGCAAGAGTGAAAGTGATAGTATTTAATGATGATACAATAGTAAATACAGGCAAAAACATGAGTACTGATATGATCTAACAATTCCACTTAAGCGTCCATTGTTTGATGAACAAATAAAGAAAATGTAGAATATTATTCAGCCATAAAATAAGAAGGAAATCCTGCCATTTGTGACAACATGGATGGATCTTTGGGGCATTATGCTAAAACAGAGAAAGACAAAGATCATATGACCTCACTTGTATGTGATCTTTAAAAAAAAAAACCAGACTATGCATAGATACAGAGAACAGATTGCTGGTTGTGAGGTGGTGGATGGTGAATTGGGTGAAGGTGGTCAAAAGGTACAAACTTCCAGTTATAAAATACATAAGTCCTGTGTATGTATACAGAGTGGTGACTACAGTTAATAAGACTATATTATAATATGTATGACTGAATTACTTTGCTGTATACCTGAAACTAACACTGTAAATCGACTACATTTCAATAAAAATAAGAATGAGAAAAAGATTATATTGTATATTTGAAAGTTGCAAAGAGAATAAATCTTAAAAGTTCTCATCACAAGAAAAAATTGTAACTATATGTGGTGATGGATGTTAGCTAGATTTACTGTAGTGATCATTTTGCAGTATATACATATATTAAATCATTTATGTTGTACACCTGAAAATAATATGTTATATGTCAGTTATATCTCAATTTTTAAAAAACATGAGTACTGAAATTATGCGACTGAATTTAGTTATAAGATAGTCATTCAGATGATCCTCAGAGTATGCTTATGTTAATTTTTTAGGTAAACAGCAAAACAATATATTGTTTTAGAGCTTTCTTGTACCATCTGGAATATAACTATTTTCCCAGAGGTCTGTTAATTTAAAAAATGTTAGTGTAAGCCATAAGAAAGTGTATTATTACTCTTAAATGTAAGTACCAGAAACCTAACTCATAGTAGTTTAACCAGAAATGAACAGTTATTCCCTCTCTTAACTGAAAAGTTTTAGTAGTTAATTTGCTTCAAGCATGGCTAGCTTTAGGAGTTTAAATGGTATCATCAGAACTTAAATGTCTCCCTATCTTACCCTCTTTTTCTCTACCCCAGAATCTTATGGCTTTGCTGTTCTCTTTGTTGGCTTCTTTCTTAGGTCATCTTTCTCCACATAGTGATTTCCATCACCGCCAGGCTTATTTCTTACCAGCTTATTATATGCTTAACAGCTTTATTGAGCTGTAATTCACATAACATACAATTCACCCATTTGAAGTGTACAATTCAGTAATTTTAGTACATTCACAGTCTTGTACAACCATCACCACTATCAATTTTAAAACATTTTATCACCCCAAAAAGAAACCCCATAGCCATAAGGAGTCACTCCCCATTTTCCCCCAACCCTCCCAGTCCTAAGCAATCACTACTCTGCTTTGTGCCTTTATGGATTTGCCATTTCTGGACATTTTGTATAAATGACATGGCTTTTTTGACTGGCTTCTTTCACTTAGTATAATGTTCTCAAGGTCCATCCATCCATTTTGTAGTATGTATGTGTACTCCATTCCTTGTTATGATAATATTATTCCATTTTATAGGTATATGACATTTCTTTTTAATCAATCAGGCATTTGAGTTGTTTGCTTCTTTTTTGCTATTATCAATAATACTGCTATGAACATTCATTTACAAGTTTTTGTGTGGATATATGTTTTCAATTCCCTCTTGCTTAGGAGTAGAATTGCTGGGTCATATGGTAACTTTATGTCTAATTTAGTGAAGAAGTGCCAAAGTGTTTTCTGCAGTAACTGCTCCATCTTATATTCCTACCAGCAGTGTATGAGGGGTTCCAATTTCTCCATATAATTGCTGACGCTTGTTATTATCTGTCTTTTTAGTTAAAACCATCTTATTGGGTATGAAATGACATCTATTAATTTTAACAATATTTTATCTTGTGGTAAAATATACATAATGTAAAATTTACCATTTTAACTATTATAATCCACAATTTTCTAAAAATCTGTAGAATTAACTCTTAAAAGGTAGTTCAATTTTATTTGTATAAAAGCTTAAATAAAAAAATATATAAATGTTAATTATAATTATTCATGTAGTCTCTAAAAACTGAATGGGTTGTGCTCCAAGAGGCCTTTCATTACTCACTCAGAATTCATTTTTCCCCATAGGACCAGTGTCTATGTCTAAATATGGGCATAGTGTGTCTACCGAAGTTAATAGTTCTTTTCTGCTTATTTTGGTGCCAATTCCAAGTTGCAGAACCTAGAAACCCTTTGGAATTGCTATTAGAGGAACTCAAAGATACTCCTGCATAGTTTGCTAGATACTCCATTTCTCTGACAGATGACTTAATTTCCCATAGAATTCCTTGCCTTGCCACCAAAACTCTGAGGTAGTTTTGAGGTGCTCAACTACCTTATTGGATAGTACACCTTTAGACTGAAGTTATGGTTCTAATGGCATAGAGTATTTATGGATGTACCAATTGAGGCATCTTGGTGGCTGCTGTCAACCTCAAAAGCTATCTCTGTAGCCATGGGCAGTGGATATGACTTGTTTATATAGACTACTTGTACATTTAGTATTAATTTAGGGTATTTGTACCAATAGATATTTTATATGATCATTTAATGCAAGTGTTCTATATGAGTCTCATAGTCTGTCCAGTTGTGACTCTTGAAAAAGTTCTGTATTCTTGGGAATAGTAGGTCCTTAATGCTGAGCAAGAATTGTCATGTATTTATCTACCTGACATATGCATTACCTTAATTCTAATTTAGGGACAAGCAATAACTATTTAAATAGTTGAGTGCAGAGGTTTCAATAGCCAAATCTCAGAACTAGGGAAATTTACTTAAGTACAGAATTCACTAGAGATTCTTGTAATAGTAATTCAAACATTTATAACAATAATTTTTTTCTGCAGTTAGAGTAGTTTTTTTTCCTTTGGTCTAATTCAGTCTAAATGATTTGAAATTGGAAAAAGCAAGATAGCTTGTGCCAGTCTGAGGATAAAGACAAATGTGGAGACTCAGAGCTGTTTATCTTAATACTTTAGATTATTGATGTCTAAGTTTTAACTTTTTTAAATAGCTGAAATAGTTTTTTAAGCATGTTTATCTTTTATGTAAAGAATACGGTATATGCATGAGAATTCAGAACAGAAATTCCTGTTTTAAAAAAAGCAATTTAAATTTTGGGGGGGAAATATTTAATGTAACAACTTTTTAAAAAGCCCAAAGAAACATAGACATTAGATTGTAAACTTATAAAGATAAGAACTATGACTTAGTCATCTTTTTTCCCAAAACTGAACACATTACATTAAACACAGAAGTCAATGAGTAATTTTTTAATGAATTAATCTATTATAAAATGTATCCAACTAATTTTGTGTTCCTTTCAGTTAGCATTGATAAGAAACCAAAAAAAAAAACCCTAAAAATTTCTTTGAGTGTGTTTTTTATATTATTTCTGAAATATGAAGAATAACAGTTAAAGATTAATGTTACTTAGCATTTCAAAATTCAGATTTGCTAAAGCATATATTTCAGGGTGATTACTCATTTTTTACAAAAGGGTGCCTTTTAAAAATTATTTGTAATTTAATAATTCATCAGATTTCTTCAAGTAAATAATACATTCAGCATTTTATTTATCAAATTTGCATTCATTTAGGAGTGAAACAATTATGGAAAGTGGGTAGCATGTGTATATCAAACATAACAAACTCGAAAGATAAGCTTTTTGTAGAGAAAAATATTTAATGTGTATACATTTACTTTAACAAATCCATCCTAATACTAAGTATCTTTATTTTATAGGGTAGAAAACTAAAACCTAACTTGCTACCTTGTCTGGAGTCACATGGTGAGTTTCTGGAGGTCGAAATTAGACCCAAAGATTTCTGAATTCCATGTATCATGTTTCAATATTTGATGTTACTTAGAGTGACTCATAAAATTGATTGATGCCATGTGTTAATGCCTAGGTGACTCTGCAACTTGATGGACGACGACAACCCTTTTCAACCAAAAAGTAAGTATTGCTGCTGCAAGTGATACTAGTATGCGTGGCTCTTTTACTGATAAGCTTGCTTCTTGAGAAAAGATGAGAGAGACAGAAGTGGGCACATTAAAAAACACACAGAAATACTTAAATTTATTAAAGTAATACATGCTCATAGTAAAAAAGAAATACATACAATAAAAATGTCAGTAAAGTAGAAATGAAGTGTTTCTTCTTCATCTCCAGAAATAACTACTGTTATTGGTTTGGTATACATAATCACAAACTTTTTTCTATGCAGAGACAAAAAAAAAAAAACTATTTCTAAATAAGATCATACTATATGCTATATGTGCCTTTTAAAATTTTTTAGTCAACAATCTATCTTGAATATATTGACAGTGTCAGTACCTAGTTAAGAAGAATGAGGAAGACCTATGTGTCAACATGGTACCAAGAACGTGGTATTAACCTAGATATAAAGTTTTTTTAAATTATCAGTATACATGAGTCTGTCTCATTTTTAAAAATTTGGCATTGCCTGACTTTGCCTAGTTTCTTAGCTCTTAGATTACCATGTTAAGTGCCTACTCCACATCCAGTAGACTACTGTGTGTAGGAGGAAATGCAAGGAAAGAAGAAAATATGTTCTTTACTCTCAAGGAGCCTACGTTGGAGTTAGACATGTACAGTTAAGACACATTAAGAAATAATGAGCAGTTTGAGATCATACATAATGTATCTTGAATTGCCTGGCATAGGCTATCAGTGTAGTAAGAGGTGGAAGAAAAACAGAGTCTGATGGTTTACTGAGGAAGTTTTAATTGTACCAAGAGTTGGGAAAGAGCAGAGAATATTTTGTTGACTATTGCTTGAAGTTAGACACTTCATATAGCTTTTCCCTAAATGTACATTACTACTTCTGTTAGGTAGATATTATACTCATGTTAAAGGTGAGAAAACAGATTGAAGTCATTTCTCCAGAGTCACATGATTAGAAATGGTGCAGTGAAGATTTGAACTATTCAATTTGATGTCAAATTCATGCTCTTTCTACTATACTTGAGTTATATGGACAATATAAGGTAAGAAGAAAGAGTATTTTAGATGGAAGTGGTACAAATAAGGGCTCTGAGGGACACAATGAAGATGGCATTTTCAAGAATATGCAAATACAAATGCTAAACTATGAATTACACTCTTAATTATTTCACTTAGAGCATTCTGTATATACTTTTTAAAGTAAGGTTTATAAAAGAAAGGGGTAAGTTCATAAAATTGGTTACATTTGGCAGGGTGGGAAGGTTTTTTGTTTTGTTTTATGGTAGGTGAACTACTAAGCATTAAACAACATTATGCCAAGAAATAATTTGGCATACCTGTATGGAAGGGGAAATTAAATTTTAAAAATGTATTAGAGAATAATACCAATTTGACAAGGTGTTTCATTTGTGTACCATCCTCAAATCACTGTTTTCACATAGCACCTTTTAATTTTGAGTTAAAAGTAGAAATGACATTGTTTTAATCTAGTAAAATTACCTTTTGAAATTACTTCATTTAAAAGATAACTTTTAAATACCATTGTCTAATAAAAAAGATATCATTGTCTAAGCCAGAACCCTACAGTTATATTTTGTTTTGTTTTTATTTTTTTTAAGTTGTTCCCCCATCCACATCTCACTCCATATATCTAATGCCACTTGTATCCATCCTGATTGCTATTATTTTAATTTGGGTGCTTTTTAGAAATAATACATGCATAATTTTAAAAAGACAAGGAATCAGAAAGTTGTAAGTTGTATAACCACAGATTCTTGAAGAGTGAGAGAACAAGTGAGAGGGGTGTGCATGTGTTTGGGGCTTAGGTACTCCCTGTTTTTTCAAGGCATCCACTTTCAATGGTTTCGCTGTTTTGCTGATGACTTTCATGTTTCTAAATTTTTAAAACACATACTGCTGTCTCTTTAATCATCAGTATTTTGCCATTATCTAATGATTTTTCCATCAAGAAATAGGAAGATTTTAGTTTTCTTACACTTACTACTCCCCCCCAAGCATCTCCCAATATAGTTATATCTCAGTTTTTTGGTAAATCGTATTTCATGTTTTTATGACAATGACCATAATAAACATTCTTTGCTGATGAGCATAGTAAGATGATAATAATATGTTATGGATACATTTCCTTTTTCTCTTTTTTTAATATATCCAACAATTTAAATTTTTTGGTTTTTTAAACTTAATTAAAATCTGTAGCCAAGTCTTCTCACACCCTGCTGTAGCCTTTTAACTTTATTTTCTACATGGTAGAACTTGCCAGATAACCTAACAATTTAATTTTTAATCTTTTGTGTGTGTGTGTGTGTGTGTGTGTGTGTGTGTGTGTGTGTGTGTGTGTGGTTTCTTGGAGACATTCCTCCTGGGAGTAATGTTCTGCTCCACTCTGGCTGATTGCTCTCTGGACCTGTTGAACAGCAATTGTCCTGGGACTTTCCTTTGTCTTTATATTGTGTTGAATGTCATGTTTTCTGCATTCTGTGTCTTTCTCCTTAAGTCTCATATTTTGGTGGATTCTTCCTAAGAAAGAAAGAATGAATGGGAGGTAAATTTTGTGTCATGTTGCTGGTCTTTATTCTTGATGAAAGATTATGTAACTTCATGCTTGACAAAAATCTTGACTGGGTATAGAATTCTAAATTGAAAATTATTTTTACTAAGACTTTTGAAAGCATTATTCAAACTTTCTTCTATCTCTCAAGATTTTGGAATATTCTCTTTATCTCCAGCATTCTGAAATTTCATGATATGTCCTTCTATTGTAGGTTTTTTTCTTGATCATTGTGCTAGGTGCTGGTGGGCCCTTAACAATATGGAGATTTGTGTCCTTTAGAACTAGGAATTTTTCTTGTATTTTTTCTTTGATTATATCCCCTGTCCTTTTTCTCAGACTTTTATTATGTGTGTTGTACCTTTGAAATTGATTTTCTAACAAACTTGTCTTCTCTATTTAGTATGTGTGTATTTATTGTCTTTTAGTCCCACTTGTGAGACATTTACTCAATTTTGGCTTTTGATTTTTCTTTACTGAATTTTGGCTAGTTTATTTTTAATCTTTTTGTTTCTGAATATTACTTTTTATAACATTCTTTTCTTATCTCTTAAAGATGCTAATTACATTCTCTAATATTTTCTCCTATCCTCTGTATTATCTCTGTTTTCTTTAATATCTTTTGATCTGTTTTATTGCTTTGGTCTTTCACATTGGAGATTTTAGTCATATTTCTGGTGTTCATTGGTTGTCTATCCAGATTTAAGAATGAGGCACTAAAATGCTTCCTCGTAGCTCTGTGTGATTGGTCAGTACTTGTAGGCTGGTAGTATCCACAGTATGTTCTTTACTTAGTTTCTTCAGGTGAGAAATGTTTAATCTGCTCTGGGATGGAATAAGCCTCACTTAATTACCCTATTTTCATTCCAGTACCTCATCCCTGCTTTGCCCTGTGCCTGGTATCCCTGAATCTGCTTCAGTTTTTCTAGTATATCTCTCACCTGTTGCTTCTTATTCTCAGTTTATCTCCTTTTTCTTAATATAGAAGTTTGTAGAGTTTTTTTCAGATAATAATGAGATACAATCTTTTTTCATGGATATAGTCATTCTAGTCGTAAAACTGAAACTTTGATTGGATTTGATTGTTCCTAAAATTTATTGGTCACTGTAAATAACTGCTGTCATCTGCTGTCTAACTAGCTTAATTTTACTAGTTAAGGCTTTAGAGATTGAGTTCTGAGTTTCACACTTTTGTTACCATGTACTGACTACAAATACCAGTTCAGTAATTGCTATTAGAATTGTTAAAGTACATCTTTAAATATCATACTATGTATTGCAAAAAATGTATTAAAAAATAAGATTTGTTTCCCTCATTGTGAAAATTAGGTAATTCCAAAATGGCAGAACTGTTCATGGAATGTGAAGAAGAAGAGCTGGAACCATGGCAGAAAAAAGTAGAAGAAATTCAGGATGAAGATGATGATGAACTGATCTTTGTTGGAGAGATATCAAGTTCAAAACCAGCCATTTCAAGTAAGCATTTACTTTCAGTGAAGCAAAGTTTTATAAAATGTTGTTTCTAATGGAAAAACCTGGGGCTGTCTTATATGTCCTTGTAGCCTTGTAGTCTAAAGAGCTGGAGGTGAGAGAGAGGGAGCATAGAGATCAGTAAGAATTTGTGAGAATCAAAGGAAGGATGTGGTTGGGGTCTTGACTAAGGAGATGTGAAAGATTAAAATATCATATGAGAGAAAAGGAAAAAGTTAACTAGCTAAAGGTTAAGGTTACCTAATAGCATTGTAGGCCTTTTGAGATTGGAAATCGTAATTTTATTGGAGCCAGGTAGCCTGTTTACCCATTTATTTGTTAATCTTTCTTTTTCTCCCTTAAGCCCAAATGTGCCTAGAAAAGGAAGTGTTGGAATGCTTTGCTTAAAATATCAGACTACTAAATAAGTTTGTGTTAGTCTCTGATGGTGCTTCTCACATCCAGGCAACTGCCTCATCAGTGTCATCTTGATTCATGGCTACGAAATAGGTGCTGGTCTGTGTACCAACATGGGCTGTAGCTTCTGACTACACCCATCTTCCAGCAACTCCTGATTATGTTCATGAAGAATACACAATGGCCTGGTCTTTAGCCACTGTACTGGGATGATTTAGGCAGTCAGCACACTTAATCCTCATGGCTTTCTAGCAGAACATGTCCAGCATCTCTGTGGATTTCTGTTAGAGTAATTAGACTTGACATTGTTATAATGTTAAAGTGAAGATATTGATGATACTTGTTACAATGTCCAGTCAGAAATGTGTAAAATGCAGAGGAACAACATACTGAGTTTCAGCAGAAAATGAAGAAACAGATTCTTTCTCATTACATTTACTTTTGTAAATCCAGGAGAATTTACCAAAGAATGTAGCCAGTATACCAGTGTTTTCTTACTTACTATGGTAGTGCAAATAGTGTGGTTAAAAGAAAAGCTTTTAATTTTCTGAAAGCCTAGTTCTTGCTTCTCTTGACTCTAACCTTGGAACAGCACTTCTATTCAATTTTATCAATGGTAGAATAATTTAATTTAGTTTAATTCTCAGTATCATTTCCTGCAGCAAATTGAGAGATGCTAAGTAGAGTGCCACTTCAATGAAGTACCCATGTTGGCATATTTGCTGCTGATAGAGGAACAGAATATTATAGTTTCTTAATTATTGTTTCCTAGTCACTGTGATTATTTTTATACTGAAATATTACCGTATTTAAAAATTATTCAAATCATCTTATTGAAGGCATGACAGTTCATGTTGGATTTATATCAATTATAGATGACTACGACTCAACTAGAATAATGTATATTAGTTTTAAGTGATTCTATCAAAAAGAAAATTGACCACAGTGAAATTTCTTTTCTAAATTAACTCAGAATTTAAGTGATGTTTTTATGTGTGAGCCATAAAATATTTTAACATATGAAACATGAGCTAAATATTTATAAAGAGCCACTGTAAGGAGAGAGAGATAAAAACTTGTGTTTGATAGACTGCAGTCACCAAAAAGTACTATAGGAATAGCTCTTTAATGGCTTGAGTCAATACTTTTTTTTTTTACCAGAGATAATATATTTTATTTATTTTTAATTTTTAATGTTTTTTTATTGAGTTATAGTCAGTTTACAATGTTGTGTCAATTTCCAGTGTAGAGCACAATTTTTCAGTTATACATGAACATACATATATTCATTGTCACAATACTTATCTTGAATTTCTGAATGAAAGTAATATCAGATTGTTTGAATGGGTGGATTTTTATCCTAAAAGACTTCTGTAGTGCTTAGCCACAGAGTACTGCATATTATGAAACAATCCTACTTTTGTGTGACCTTTTACTTTATAGAATTTTTTATGAGATCTGGTTCCTTTATACTAGGAGGAGAAAAGGAAACTTTTGGATGTTTTGTGGGATTTTTTTTCCTTCTTTGTACATTCTCCGAATTACAATTTTAGGTAGACCTCTACTCTTCCAAATTTTCATTTGATTCCTTAATAATCTGGAAATTATGGGTTCACATGGGTACAAGAGTGAGCAATCTAAATCTGATCCAGACGGTCATATCAGGCTCAAATTGACTTTTGGTGTAGTAGTAAATGTGCGATAACTTTTGTAAACTCTACATTCAATTTAGTCTGCAGTCTCTGATAGTATCTTCTTCAGAAGTCAAGAGTAATAGTACTTGCCCATAATGAAACTTTTAGGCTTTTAGGGGTGTGAACATGGCATGGGGATTGGGCAAGGGCTTGATTTTTCGAGTCATGTAACCCAAGTCTAATATATAACCTTGTCACCATTAAGAGAAAGAAGTATACTTCAATTATTGGCTATATATGGATATATTTTTGGAAAGTTTTTCTATTATCTTAACATACATTTCATTCAAATAAGAAATTTTAAAATAAATGTAATTTTTTATAGATATTTTAAACAGAGGTAACCCCAGCTCATCTTCAAAGGGAATAAAGAATGAGACAGTCAGTCCAGGTATAGTATTATTGTATTATTTTAATTTTAAAGTGAAATATTTTTACAAAATTGGTTGTGTAGAAAAATATTCAATGTATTGTATAATTTTAAAATACAGGTGTTACTGATGCGTTCAAGCCTACAAGTCAACACTACAAAGACCCAACGGCATATCCAGTGGTTGCCTTGCCTAGATTTCGTCCTGAATCTAAATCTTCACAAAGCTCTGATATTGTTCAGAACGTGTCTAAACCTGTAAGTGTTTCTGAAACTACACATTAGCTCAGGGACACATTGGATATTATAATACTCAGTTAGAATTGTGGACTGTCTTAGCTTGTTACCATCTCAGGAGAAGCATAATCACTATCAGAAAATGTCACCATCTTTATGATAGCTCAGCCAATACCCAAAATAATAGCTGCAAGAACTAACTATCCAACCTGTTAATAAATTAGGTAATATGCTTAAATTAAATAGGTATAATATTGAAAACTGCTATCTAAAGGTAAGTAAAAAAGTATAATCAGTAATGAATATTGCATGATGGCAAAATTCTTAAGATAGTAAACTGAACCAAGTATTCTTAATTGGGAAGATTTTTCTGAGGTCATTGTTGCTATTTATTCTGAAAACATACTTTCATAGTCTAGTTTTTAAAAACTTTTAACAGAAGTAATAGATAATGGTAATATTTAACATTTGTTAGTCTGTCATATGGATAAGTCTTAGTTCTAAATGCTATATACAAGTTAATCTCTTTTAATTCTTATGACTTCCCTATGAGGTAAGCACGATTATTTCTTCCATTTTATAGTTGAGGAAACTGAGGCTCAGAGAGTCTGAATAATTCACTCAAGACCACACAGCTGGTAAATGATGGATCTGGGATTTTGATCCAAGTTAGCCAAGAGTTTTTAAAATATGCACATCCATCCATATATTTAAGTATATACTTTTAAAAATAAAAGCATTGTGTTAGAGCAGTGGTATATTCCGCAGACCACTGGGGTTCCCTGAGACTCTTTTAAGGGTCTATGAAGTCAAAACTGTTGTCGTAATAGCACTAAGACCTTTGCCCTTTTAACTCTTGTCAACATTTATGCTAGTGGAGCAAAGACAATGGAGGGTGAAACTGCTGATGCCTTAATAGGAATCAAGGCAATGGCACCAAACTGTACTAGTAGTTTTTGTATTGATGACCACCAAGCACTCACAGTAGAAAAATTTCACTTTCACTTAAGAATATCCTTGAATAAGTAATAAATTGCTTCTAATTAACTCTCAACCCTTGAATATACTTTTTTTAAATATTCTGTGTGATGAAATGGGTAGTATGCATAAAGCATTTCTGTGTCTAGTTTTAAAGTATGAAGTTTTTCTTGAGGAAAAGCACTAGTGAGATTGAATTGCAAGCTGAACAGGCTGGTATTTTAAAAATGGAATGCCATTTTTACTTGAAAGGATGACTGACAGAGCATCATGGAGTAATTATTTATTGCTGCAGAACAATAGTACCACAAACTTAGCAGCTTAAAGCACTTATACACTTATTATTTCTTGGTTTCTGGGAGTCAGAAGTCGGGGTATGACTTAACCAGGTCCTCTGTTTCAAGATCTCACCAGGCTGCAATCAAGGTGTTGGCCAGAACTGCAGTATCAGTTACACTGCTTCCAAGCTCACATAGTTGTTGGCAATATCCAGCTCTTTGTGGATTGTCAGATAAAGGCATCAGTTTCTTGCTGCTTTCAGCTGGAGACCATCCTCAGTTCCTTGCTATGTAGGCCTTCCTAATATGACTTGGTTGCTTCTTCTAAGCCAGCAAGGGAAGGAAAGTCCTCAGCAAAATGGGCAATGTAGCATAGTCATGTACATCCCATCACTTTTGCTATATTCTGTGGGTCAGAAGCAATCACAGGTCCCGCCCACACTCACCAGGAGATTATACAAGTGTACAAGTGTAAATATCAGGAGAAAATCATAGGGGCTACCTTTAGAGTCTGTCTGCCACGTGCAGTTTTGCAGTACTCAGAAATATACAAAGTGTGCCTGTCATGGAAGAAAACTGATAGTATTCTTGCCAATGATAAAATTTGAGCTTTCAAGCAAAAATTTGAATTTTGGAAAACTTGTATCTGCACTCTGAAACTATTATCAATGGTTTGAGCCCTCGACTCATAGTCCAAGAAACCTGAATTGAAAATGAGAGACTTGAATGCTGATTCTGTCTTTGTTGTAAGTAGAACATTGTCACAACCTCTATGGGTCTCATTTCTTCATTTCCAAAATGAGAGCATTTACGCAAACCACTGGCTCTCAAACTTGGATCCTCTAAGCATCCACGGGCTGTTTTTAATATTTTTAAAAACTTAATAGGTGCACCTGAAGGTGGCAGGCTATCAGAAATGCAAAAATTATTTAATTTTAGCTGGAATCAGATTAATTTGGTGGTTTTCTCATACTATAATAAGCTGTTTGGCATTTAGGGAAAAAAACAATAGAGGAAACATCATTATTTAAATGCAGATAGATGAAAATCATTCCTATTTGGACCCAGGGAGAAAGAATAATAAGTGGGGAGGGGGTGTCTTTCTTGTTAGAAAAGTTAGAAACTGGAGCTTATCCAGACTCAGAATTTTTTTTTATTTCTGTGGCCATGATTGTCTAATCAAAGTTCCTCAATCAGGTTCCCAATCCTAGGGAGCTTTTTAAAAATAGAGATTTTTATCAGTTGGTCTGGGACCTGGGCATAAGAGATTTAAAAACAAAAAACTCTCCAGGTGATGCTAATGTGCAGCCAAGGTTGAGAATGTCAGATATATATTCTCAAAGGAATTGAGAATCCTATATAAGGGAATTTTCTCTTAAATTTTTAAACTTTTTCATTCTCTGTAACCTTAATAACTCTTTTGGGCAGGCAAGGAGATAATTATTATTATCCCTTTTAAAGTAAGTGTGATGTAGCTTAAGGCGTAGGCTTTATAAAAAGGCTGACCTGGGATCTAATTCCAGTTTCATCATCAATAACAAGCTGGGTTGTGCTGGGCACCTGATTTAACCATACTTAACTTTGGTTTACCTATTTAAAACATGGGAGATCATATTAGGTCTTCATTAGTACTGTTGTGATGACTGCTTAATAGAATGAGTACATGTAGTATAGATCTTCCTTGACTTACGATGGGATTATGTCTTGATACACCCATAGTAAGTTGAAAATACTATAAATTGAAAATGCACTTAATACACCTAACCAACCAAACATCGTAGCTTAGCCTAGCCTATGTTAAATGTACTCAGAACACTTGTACATTAGCCTATGGTAGGGCAAAATCATCTAATACAAAGCTTATTTTATATTAAAGTGTTGAATATCTCATGTGTTTTATTGAATACTGTACTGAAAGTGAAGAACAGAATGGTTCTAAGTGTATTGGTTGTTTATCCTCGTGACCACGTGGCTGACTGGGAGCTGCGGCTCGCTGCCACTGCCCAGCACCACAAGAATATTGTACCACATATTGCTAGCCTGAGAAAAGATGAAAATTTGAAGTACGGTCTCTACTGAATGCATATCACTTTCACATCATCGTAATGTGGAAAATTGTAAGTTGAACCATCGCAAGTCTGGGACTGTCTGTACTATGAAAGAGGCAAGTACATTTTAAATAGACAATAATTGGTGGCTATTATTTCAATTGGAAAGGTGAATAACTTGAATCTCAGAAGTGACTTGCCCAAGGTTCCATAGTAAAATGAAAGGTCTTCTGAGTCCCAATCTATCACCTCCTGTACCTTACCATTGTATTTGGTATCTTTCTGAAATATTTTATGAGATATTAAAAAATCCCAGTTGGAAAATTATTTTAACAAGCTACATGTTTAATAATGTGTTTGCTCTCTGAAATGGTGGTACTTAATTGACCAGAGTTATCACCTAGGAAAGGATTTAAAGTATAAACTTTATTTGGAGGAACTTCTGATAAAGAACTATTTTGGAAAATACTAATGAATATTTTCCATTTTTAAGTGCAAATATTTGGAGAAAATAATTACCTTGCAGTAAGATTATGCTTGGTTACAATTAAGTCATCTAGCTATTATTGATTTTATATAATACATATTAAGGCTCAAATGCAGAAATCTGCCTGTTACGCCTCAAATTCTAGGAGTAGAATGGTTTGTGTCACCTCGATATCTGTCTCCATAACCTCTTAATAAATCTATGTCAACAGAAAACTTAGTAGCAAAGTAAAATTCTTAATACCTGATTGTCTCTCAACCTGTAAGCACAAAACACTCAAGCAAGATCCTTATATTCCCATGATAAAGGTAAAATGTATGGGATTTGGTTGGGGGAGGCGGGGTTAAAAAGAAACAGAAAAGAATTTTTTCTGCAGATGGTTAGTGTGTTATATAAAGTATATGAATCAGGACTTTATTTTATGCACAGATATCTATTCCTCTTTTTTTCACCAAACTTTATATTGGAACATTTCTTTTTGTCATTGGATATTTTTCAAAACCATAATGTTGCATGATTAGTCTATCATTTCATTCATTTAACCATTCTGCCATTGCAGGACATACAGGGTTTTGATTTTTGCTGTTATAAATGATTATCCATTAAATATTTTCATTTCCTTTACATGAATTCTTGGAAATGAAATATTTCGAATAATTGGATCAAAAGATAGGAACTTTTTAAAGCCCTTGATAGAGATTGCCAAAATTTTCTTGCAGCAACATTGTACCAAAATATAACCTCTACTTTGCTGAACTTTAACTTCTAATTTAAAACTAGTTTTAGATTTCCAGAAAAATTACAAAAATTGTCCAGGGAGTTTTCATATACCCTTTACCCAGTAGATGCTAGTTTTGACAGCAAGTAATAATTCTCTTTGTGTTTTCTAACTTATTAGTAATTGAATCATTAAGGTTATCTTTATAGTATTGACATACAGTTAAATTTACCTTTATAAAACTTTATAAAGCTGGGTAATTATAATTTTTTACAGGATTTTACAAAGAATTCATCACAGGATGAATCGGATGATTCTTCAGATTTACTGTTTGATTTGACCCAGGATACAATACCACTGTCCCAAGATGGATCAACAGTTTATGTAGAAGGTTTGGTTTAGTACTTTTTATAATATAATAAAAAGAGATGATTAATATACATATACAGTGAATTTCTATTTTGAAGTTCATATCTTCATGTTAATTTTTTTATATATTGTAAAATGAAAGCTAATAATTCCTGAATGCCTTTTTTGAGTGATTTTATATCAAATTGTATTTTATGATAGAATATTTTATTTCTTTTTATTAAGTTGGCTAACATATATTCTTTGAGCTCATTCTCACTTGGAACCAGCCATGCACTGAAAAATCTTAATATAATTCCTGTGAGTCAGGGAAGGCCCCTGATACCCTAGTACCATGGTTTATTTGGAATTATTTGAGAAAAAGTGAATGGTTATAGTTGATTTCCTAATAGGCTAGTGTCTTTCTATCCAAGTTAATGATGTAGATGTGGATAGTTAAATTTGACTATAGAGTAGTAGTATAAAATGGCAGTACTAAAAAAATAAGTGATTTCCACATAGTAAGTACTCAGCAAATATCCATTGAAGGAATAATGAAAGTCTCCAATTGAAGAAGAATTATAGTTCTTTGATTATGTATCATAACAAAGTTCTTCATTAACCTGAAATAAATTAGTATGCCACAAAGGAATTTTATCTTGTGGAACAATTCCTTATAATCAAAGCAATTACTATTTCCATATTAGCAAATTTGATGTATTTCATTAAATGGAGAAAGGTACACAAGAATTTTTGTGAATGTTTAAATTGTTTACTAACAGATTGGGGTATATTTACCAAAGCAAAATAGAAAGAAATTTATAGTATTATGTGTGCCAAAAATATTTCCCCTTGATAATACTTGGTTTGATATTCACTTATCTAGGTGTCACTTTGTCACTTATCTAGTTAGTAAAATAGCCAAGAACCAAAATAAATAAAGAGATAAAATAGATGTCTAAAATTTGATTTTATAAAGCACACAGTCTTTATTCAGAGAAAAAAATCTGAATTCTTGAAGCTTCTACTGTCTCTCTAAGTTATTATACTGCAGGAAGTAGAATTTTGCCCTGATGGTAAAAAGGGTTATAGTTAATTAGGAAAATACAGACTTGAGCCTCTATTCTAAATATTTTTCTGGCCTTTATTAATTCACTTAACCTCTTTATACTTCAGTTTTCACTTATTAAGATAGATACTTTTATTTTCCTCATATAATGCACTTCATTCTCCAGTCCTGAAATCAGCCACTTAGCTATATAATTTTGATTTTTGCTCTGCTTATCTCAGGGCTTTTTTTGAAGCTCAAATGAGATAATTAAGAAGTAAAAAATGCACCAAAGCTGTAAAGGACTTGACAATAAACATTCTTAGAATAATAATTATGAATGAGAATAGTACTATGTGTTCAGAAACATGATTAATGGACTCCTGTCTAGGATGATCATAGGCTCTTGGAGAAGGCTGGATTCGAACTTGATTTTGAAGAGTAAGAATAGGATTTTTATTGGCACTGTTGAGGTTAGTGAATGGCACAAGCCAAAGGAAACAGAGAAAAATGAGTTAAAGAATCAGAATTTAAACCTATTGAGCTCAGAGAGATTTTATTTAACTTGGAGATTTATGCATGCTTAAAAATTATATATAAAATAACCTACTAGATAACCAGTTGCTTAATCCAAAATATCAGCACTCATTGGTTGTTCACTTAACCTAAGCATCTGAAAAGAATGTTAGTGTGAATACACTGAAATCAGTCCTAAGTGCCTGCAATATAGCTGTCAGTAATCATGTGCTTAGCTTGAAGATGAAAAAAAAAATCACTTCTCTGTTACCTCAGAGAATGAAACACAGATTTGATAGAGGAGCCCACTAATGTAATACTTTTATTTTCCTGGCATATATCTGTTCTGCTTTTCCTATTAGTGTACAGTTGGGAGCACTGAAATATGTGCAGTTTTAGAATCTTTATCACAAAATACAGTTGTCTGTTATTTTCAAAAGGACTTTTTCTGGGTCTGGTTATAGCCTAAATAGCCCCACTTCTCTTGTGAATGCCCTAAATTACATAATCCTTTTAGCCTTTAAGGTGATGGTTTTCAAAGTCAAAACTACTTTTAGCAATGAAATCTCTGTTCAAACAAAATCTGTGTAAAAGTCTAATTTTTTTAAAAAAAGATAAAAGGAGAATTGCTCTATCTGAGATGCCCATTGAATTCCCTAAGACATCATCATTAGGATCAGGGGGACATAATTTACAAGCCATCATAACTCCAAACTTTTTCATATAAATGAGCGAGGTATTGTCATTCAAAATATTCAAGATTACTTGTCTCTACTTTGCACCTAGGAATTAAATAGATAATTTAAACTACCTATCAGTTTGTTAACTGGAAAAAGAACTAACTTGATTTTCCATTAGACATCTTAGGATATTTTTTTAAAGTATCTCAAGAAGTTTCTCTAAATTTTTAGATTAGAATGTAAATTATTTTTGTTTATAAGCTCAAATGCATTTAAGCATCTAAAGAGAAGTTCAGTTTTTGGAACTGAACTTCGAGTATTCTCTGTGCTGCTTTTTTTTTTTTTTTTTTTTGGCTTGGATTTTTTTGGTTTGACTTCCTAAATGATACTTATTTATATTTCTTTATTTGAAAACATCTTTAGAATATTCTTGCATAAAAAGTTTATTTCATGAATTTTTCAAACTGTGTAGTCCATAATAGCTGTGCAATTTCTATATGTTGATTATATAAATTCTTTATTGTCAGTTGTATGATATGATAATTCAATTATATCACCTTTATCTCCAAAGTATTTTTTACTTAATTTTAAATGTAAGGCCATTTTAATAGCATTTGTAAGCAATATTCTATACTAAAGCAATTTCAAATATCTTTCCCACTATTTAAATCACTGTAGGTCTAGGTGAAACTCTGCCTATAAAAAAACGTTCTACTGCTTCTAAAGTAAAAAGTGTTAATCCAAAAAAGCCAAAGACCGGCGAAAGTGTTTCTGAAATAAATCCTTGTTCTTCATTGTCTTTAATTAACTCTCCTTCAGTGGCATCCTCCCATGTTATGATATCAAAAGGTAAATATGAAACTGGCATACAAAAAAGAAATTATGTATACATAAATTTCAGAAATTATGATGAATTTTGAAATAATTATTACTGGCTGTATTTAAGGTTAAAAAAAGAAGAATTTTAATCATTAAAGTTTTATTTTAGGTACCAATACCTCACCAATTTCTCATAAAACTGGAATGCCTTTTCTGAGATCCTGTCCAAAGTGCAATGTTCAGTTCAATCTTTTGGATCCTTTGAAGTATCACATGAAGGTAAAATTTTTCAATATTTGACTTTTGAAAATATTCACAAATCTCTGAAAATATTAAGGATTGATATTTAGTAAATGCTAGTTTGTCCAGATATTTAGAAAAGAAATCTTCTCATTGGTATTTTCATTTAACTTAAATAAAAACTGATATTCATAATGATTATCTTTATACAAGATTTAAAAATCCTTCCAGTCATTAAATTTTTAAAATTAAGTTTACATACACTATAGTATATGCATGTTATATTTTAATTTTTAAGGAAAATCATGTATTAATCAGAATATTTTATTGACTAGGACATGCCATTCTTCAAACTTCTTGTGAAGCAGGCATTTTATTGGGTGCTTAATCTTTCATGTAACTTAATTCCTTTTTTTAAACTTTTTTTGTTGGTTTTTTTGTTGGTTTTTTGGTGGGGGCAGTAATTAGTAATAATTAAATAATTCTTTTATTAAAAATAAATTTTTTTTTTTAAGGAAGATACTGAGAATTGAACCCAGGACCTCGTGCATGCTAAACACTCATTCTACCACTGAGCTGTCCCCTCCCCACTTAATTCCTTTTTTTGGCTTCATTTTTTTGTCCATGGTGACATATGCATGTCACATTACTCAATGAAAATGTTAGGCTTGCATTTTAATTTTCAGCGCTCAGACATAAACTCCTATAGGTGGGGCATTTAATATGAATTGATAGTTTTAACTAAATCCAGAATATAGTTTGTGTCGTTATTATAGATTAATTCTAGCTTTATATTGGTGTAAGAAGCTCTTGAAATTAAGTTTTAGGAGATTTTCAAAGTACTAATGAAAATATTTTAGTAGATATTACAGTGTCCTGTGCATCTGTGGAAAGATAGTCTGTATTCTCTTTGCCCAATATAAATGGCAGGAAAGGAGGCAAGAAAAAAGGCAATGTAGATTATATACAGGAAAGAATGGATGAGAAGAATGCAAGGCAAAGGAAGCAATTTGGGAAAAGTTATTGCTCACTATTCCAAAGATTGTCAATGTTTTCACTGATATTCAGCATTTTACAAAAAAAAACATAGAAAAGGAGCATCCTAAAAGTCCAAATAGTCTCTTCATTCTTGGGCAAAATTGTATTTGATCTATCACTATTTTCACCTCTCTGAGTGTGACTTCTGTTAACTGGACTTTGGGGTTTGGTTTTAAAAGTGAGAAGTAACTTCTGCAAGTGCTTTCAGGTTTCCTATTTATGTAATATTGTGTAGAGATACATGATGTTTCTATGTTTTGCATCAAAAATGGAGAGAGGAAAGAAACGGCTGAGGTTTTTAGCTATCTTTGGCTTATTTAATTTGGGGGCTGGGTAATATAGTCAGATGATTCAAAAAGTACAAGAACAAATATATGAAAAATCACACCCCGTCTCCTATTTGCCTAATTCCCAGTATGACTCACAAAGGAAATTTTTTTTATTAATTTTGTTTTGTATCCTCTTTGACTTTCTGCATATACAGGCACACATGAATGGTCTTATTTTCCATCTATTATGCACAAATTATAGCATATTATATACACTTCTGCACCTGGAGAAAGTGGCAAACATTTTCTAAAATGTAACTTTTATTTATTATAGAACTGTTTGTGATTAAAACTCTGAGAGACTATCTTTCCATGTGAGCTGGCCCTAGTTATAAACACAGAATTTTTTTTGGTATCTAATTTTTCAAGGAAATATAGTAAGATTTATATATATTTTTATCTTTCAGCGTTGTTGTCCAGACATGGTAAATACATTTTTGGACATGATTAAAGTAGAACTTTCAAGTCATGAAAATAGAAACAAGACTGGTGCAGAGAAAGGGAAATTGATTATGTTAGTCAGTGACTTTTACTATGGAAGACATGAAGGAGCTGTTGATGATGAACAGAAGACTTACACAACCTTTAAATGCTTCAGCTGCTTGAAAGTCCTTAAAAATAATATTAGGTATGTAAATACTTATTTCTATTTCTGTTTGAAAATAGGAATGCAACAGATGTAAATATTGTACTTTTTTATGCCATCCTAGATAAGCGATTTTAACACTTTCTACTAAGAATAAAGGTAGATTTTCATGTTGAAAAGCTTTTGTCCTTTCTTGTATTTTTAGAAGTTTGACACTTGGATCCACTTAGTCGCATTTCTTTCAGATAGCTTAAGAAAAGACAAAATTTATTTTAACCTAGGGGAAAGTTATTCTTTTCTCTATATTTATCAATGAACTAGGAATTTTCTATGAGATATTTTTTCTTTTTTTTCCAGTTTTCAGTTTTATTAGGTAGAATTGTTACAATTTGACTGCACATATACAATATATTGCATGTAAATACATATATACAATATACTGCACATTTTTTTTTAGTTTACATATATGTACTGATCATTGTTTCTGAGAATAGTTTAGAGCTTTAGGTTTTTAAACTTATGTAGTTATCAAAGGAATAAAGCCAACCACAAAATAAGAATTAACAGAATGCAGTAATCCAGTCATAAAGGATAGTCAAGTGTGCTTACACATATTCAAGAAATCAGTCATCTAAGTTATAAATAATAAGTAGTTCATTTGTGTCCTTTTTTTTTAGATTCCACATATAAGTGATACCATACAGCATTTTTCTTTCTCTTTCCAGCCCACTTCACTTAGAATGACAATCTCCAGGTCCATCCATGTTGCTGAAAATGGCATTATTTTATTCTTTTTTATTTTTTAGCTGCTTATGAATCTTACTTTTCCTGTCACAGGAAGAACCACTTTATCCAATTTGACCTCCTCCATACTTGTTGTATTTAATGCTCTAACTTTTCCATTCATACTTATAATTTTTGGTACAGTTACCTTGTGTAGAAAGTGATCTTTTTGATCATTTAGAGAAGTACCAGTTCTATGAAACACGTCTGCTTTGATTTTACAATGTAACAAATGTTAAAAATAGAGATTTAATTGGCAATGGAATTTTGAAGATTTATTTAATTGGCAATGGAATTTATTCTTTAAATTTTAGGAACTTGTACTTTGCAGTCTTTGAATTATGTGGTATATTGCATATCTATCATCCTAAGTGAGATAACAAGAAAAAGTAACAAGACATACTGATTAGTATTTTTTAATTGGCTATATAGCCTGAAATTGTTTTTCCAACATTTTATTATAAAAATGTTCAAATATTCAGCAAAGTTGAAAATTTTTACGGTGAACGTCTCTATGTATTTACTACCTCAATTCTACCTTTAACATTTTACTATACTTGAATTACCACATATCTGTTCATCCATAGACCCATCTGATATTTTGATACTTTTCAGAGTAAATTGCAGACATCAGTGCACTTCCCTTAGGTGAGATATATATATATATATATAATATGTATGTCTGTACCTATATTGTGACACACATGCACATACAAACTTTAAAAAATATTTACCCTTGATAACCATTATTTGTAACTAGCATTCTTAAACATCCTATAGGTAGGTCATTTCTTAACCCAGCATTTATTTTATTTTCTGGTGAATTCTTGGGTCAAAAATGAAGTACATAGAAAAACACTGAAATACACTCTAAGCCTAAAATATTATGAATGCTACACTTATGGTAGTGGTTTATAGTTTTCAAAGATCTTTCATGTATATTATTCATATGAGTTTTCACACTTATTTACCTCCTTTTATCAAGCCCTAACAGCTGTCAATTGCTAATGTTCCCAGTGTCTTAACAGAAGAGAAATTATGCTTTGAGATGTAACACTGAAACAAAGTTACAATGGAACTCTGTGACCTCCTTCCATATTTTTATCATTCTTACAGTAAAATATATCAGAAAATAATGTTAAAATTTGGTAAAATACATAGAAAAGTGGTTCACTGGTTAAATTCCTTGTTATACTTAAACATTATGCATATGATGTTAGAAGTTCTTCCAGCATTGGCTTTTTGGCTTTTTCTTTAAGATGAGCCCATTTAATATTAAACATGAAATTTTTTTGTTTTTTGTTTTTTGTTTTCATTTCAAAAGACTGATTACATATTTCTAGATTATCAGAATATCTAGAAATTTTAACTAACCTTATTTTATAATACCGAGGAATTTGTAGCATTTTGGACATAATATTTAGTAAATGAAACCAGAACAGTAAACACTGAACAGCTTTCTTTAAAGCTGTTATGTGTGTTAAATAATATTTTACCGTAATGGTAAAATCTAGGATGGCAAATTGATGGCTTTAAAGGATAGTGGAAGCTAATAACTCAAGATTTCTCCTCTCTGCTCTGTCAACATATTATAGGATTTTTTTTTTCCTACAGTGAGTGTCACCAAAACCAGTTAGGGCTATTTCATTCTGAGAGTAGCCTTGTGAGGGGTTTTCCTTTTCCCCCATTTCCATCTACTGGTTTGAGAAGTGTGAGCTGCTTATGGGGACCGGGTAATATTTGAGAGATAGGTAGTTAGTTAACAGATTATTTTATATAAGTAGATTTTATTAAAGTTATGAGCTGAAAGGTTAATGGCTCATGACCTTTATATGTAAATATTTAGGCAAGACTAGGATTCTTACATAGATTTTAAAGATATGATGTTAAAATGAAAGGAGGGAAAAGATATTTCAAAGTGTACCATAAGCAGCTCTAAAGAGTAGTAGTGCTTTAGAGATGTGAGACAATAAATATTAAAACCTCCATAATGATTGCTGTCATTATTGCTCCATTTCAAGGTTATTTCCTTGAGGGACTCATACTGAATAGCTGTTAATATTGGACTCAGTCTTAAATTTGTTGTTTTGATTAAATAACTACTTTGAAATTCAGTAAAAACATTTCAGTAAGCCCTGTGAAATCGATATGCCTGTTATATTGTACTCTCTGCCATTGAAGGTCATAGTTCCTTCTCATAAGAAGCCTTTTAGGGACTCTCACATAGCAGAATGTAGAACTGAAAAAAATGGATGCTGCTACAAAAGGCACAGTGTGGGAGTTAAAATGAACCGTTTGTGCTAACAGAAAACTCCTATCATTAGATAAAAGATTCTTGTGATTATGGGTATTAAAATTGCTATTACATGCACTTAGAAACCGAGACATAACTAAAAATACAAATAATTTGTCTCTTAAGCAGCTGAAACATATTGTATAACTTCAAGACCATCAAAAGATTTCTCATGATTCTGTAGCTACTTTTGTTGGTAGAATTGCCTTCCTTTAAGTATCTTGTTTTAAAATGTAAATAGTATTTTGTTTATGGAAAAGAAGCCCGCTGTTTTTACAAAAAAAAAATTTAATCTAATATAATGGTGAAGAAGCAACTTAGTGGTATTTCATATTAACTATTTTAATGGAATATTGTGAAACAAAGGTGCAGAAAAAAGTGTTTACTGAGCCACTTAATGAGAGTGATTATTTGAAGTGCACATTTTTCCAGAGGAGTTATTCCAGAGGCTTTGGAGGTGTTGTTTTGAGTAACACAGCTGCATTTTTAACATTTAAGTTCAGATACTTATTTGTGAGATTTGTCTTTGGTTATAAATCTGAATATTCGCACCTGTTAACAATCATTTATAGGTTCATGAACCACATGAAGCACCATTTGGAACTTGAGAAGCAGAACAGTGAGAGCTGGGAAAGCCACACCACCTGCCAGCACTGCTACCGTCAGTATCCCACACCGTTCCAGCTGCAGTGCCACATTGAGAGTACACACACCCCCCATGAGTTTTCTAGTAAGTCACAACTTTATTAAAGTCCTGAATATTAGTGATTTTGATTATCTAAACTAGAAGGGATTTTTAAGAAATCCGATAAAAAAAATAAGAATAAGAAATAGACTTTGTAATTTGGGGGCAAAACTGAAAAACACGTTTTAACTTGTATTAACTTTTCAATAAAGTTACTTTCTAAAATTGAAGTCTCTCTTGTAAATCAAAACTTCCTTGGCATAACTCATGTATCATATGTAGGGGGATAAATTAGAAAACTCGAATTCCCTGATTTGCAAATATGAATTCAGTGGTCTTGTTTTACACTCAAGAAAAGTAACTGCAATGATAGTTAAAATCACAGACTCTGGAGTCAGACAGCTTATATTCAAATCCCAGCTCTGCCTCTTTTAATACAGTTATGAGATGTCATGCAAGTTACTTAATCTTACTGTGTCTCAGGTTCCTCATCTGAAAAATGGGGATAAAATTAGCAGTACCACTCTCAGTGATAGTATGAGAATGAAACAAGCTAATGTAAGTAAAGTCCTTAGAACAGCATTACAAAGTTAACAACTATAGAGTTGTTGGACCCACCATCACTACTGCTTTATTATTATTACTTCTTGTTGCTGTTGTTATGGATGTACAAGTTGAATCTTTGATTTATATACATCCTTAAAATAGTGTAATGTGTTTTTTTTTTTCCATTTTCAGCTATTTGTAAAATCTGTGAGCTATCATTTGAAACAGAGCATACTCTTTTACAACACATGAAGGACACTCATAAACCCGGAGAAATGCCATATATTTGCCAGGTACATGCACATTTTATTGCTTATTCTGGTGTTTTTTTAATTTTCATGTGCCATGAAATAGTATTGTTCTTTTGCTTTTTTAACCATTTAAATAAAAACAAATTACTAAAATAAAGACCCTCTTCAATAGTGGAAACTCCCTTGGTTTAACTGGAGTATGTAGGGGTGGTGGATTGGATTTGGCCTATGGGCCATAGATTGCTGAACTCTGTACTAGACAAACAAAAAGCCCTCTTGGATAAAGGCAAACAAACATGGATTTTCTTACCATGTAGGGAGGAATAGAAGCATGCCAGTGAAATAGGAAATACTGTTAGTTATGGGGAGCTCAGCTAAAGGCTTTGGAGGTGATATTTTTTCCAGAATTTGAAGTGGTTCCCAGTAAGATAGCAAGATAAAGAAAAATTGCCTCTGTTATAGCCTGGATGCTATTTAAAATCCAAAGAAGGGAATAATCCATTTTATGTAGCGAGAAAAACTTTACAGGTCAAGAGGTGTCAGAGTTTGGAAATTCAAGCCAAGATGGGGGGTAGTAGATCTGAAAAGAAGAAAGGAATCCACTTATGTTTAGGAATAGATCCCTAAACTCTAAAAGACAACTTTGCTGTTTCAAAGATTATTTTTTACTTGCATGAATAGGATCTTTAGTTGTATAGGCAGTGAAGCTGAATGAGTATGTAATGTTCCTCTAAACAAATGACTCATCATTACTACTGGGATGTAATTGGACGTCTGTTATAAATTTTCAAGATAAACTAAATCTTCTTTATATTTCTAGGTTTGCCAGTTTAGATCATCCATATTTTCTGATGTAGAAGCTCACTTCAGAGCATCCCATGAAAATACTAAGAACTTGCTATGTCCATTTTGCCTCAAAGTTAGTAAAATGGCAACCCCCTACATGAATCATTACATGAAGCATCAGGTGAGATTTAGCAGTTCTTACTTGTTCATTTTGTTTTATTGAAAAAGTATATATATAAAACTTAGAACTTTGGTTAGATTTGTTCTAGAAGAAAAGCATAGTCGTTCCAAATGACACATTTAATTTATAATTTATGCTGAAGTACTTGTGAAACTTCCACTTCTTTCTCTTGTCTACTTCCTGGTGATAATGAGGCTCATGAATAGTGAAAATTTTGAAAGACAGGTAGAAATAGGAAGCCTAGAGTGGTGGGAAAAAAGAAAGATGAGTGGAATATTTACATTAGCTATTTCAGGGATCTAAGAGTGGTGAGAATGGGAATGATCTTAAAATCAAGAGCAGAGAAAAGGGTAAGTTTGAACTGAGGAAGATAAGATTGAGGATTCACAATCTTCTGTTTTTCTCTTTCTCTTCAAACATGATTTACACTTTCTAGCCCACTTTTTATTATAAGAAGACATGTGATTGTCATCAGTAACCCAGGATGGTCTCTTGTAGCAGCCAGTGACAAAGGAAACAGCAATGACACATATTTCTAGATGTGTGAACTAAGCTAGAGAACTGTATTTACGTTATAAATTGTTTCCTGGATGACTTTTGCCAGTTCTGCTATGTAATTTCTGGGATGTCAATATTAGTGCTTGGACTTTTCCCTTGAATTTTCATATTGTGCTTGCTGATTCTTTTTCTGCACAATTAGATCATCCTTTATTTGAGCTGAAAAGTTTGACAAAACAAGAAACCTATTCTTGAGTGTTCGAAAGAGCAATACCTTTGCCAAAATCAGAAGTCAAGTAATTTACTGAATCTGATTATGTAATCAAGTTTTGTCTCCTCACTCATCAGCCCATTCATTACATTTTCTTGTTATTGAATGAATTATCATCCAATTTATTCAGCACTTGTGCTATCATTGCTTTCAGTTCAGTCGTTAGATAATCATGAAATCAGCTTATAGTTGTTAATTGGAAAAAATCATAAAAGTAAGAATATCTAGATACATTCAGCATCACCCATGGATGGGGGTGAAACGGTACCCACATACTTGTTTTTTTATCCTAGAATGCTACCTCATCCTGAAGAACCTCTATCAAAATCCTTCTGTTCTAGGGTTTCCCCAACAGTGTTTCATCAGATGTTAAATAGATGTTCTGCTCTAAAATTGTTCCTGGAAAAAGAAATTCAGTGAATGGCTAGACTTACAAAATGAATAGTTTTTTTGTTTGTTTTCAAAATAGGACTTTTCAGAGCTTTTAACATGCTAAAATAAATGCTTAAAAGATCATAAATCTCCAAACAAGAGATATTGTATATATTGTTCCCAAAACTTATTTGACCATTGAATCCTTTACTTGCACAATAAATATTAATATTTTTTGAAGAATAGAGTTTGTGAAACACTGGTCTTGGAGCTCTGTATTTCATCTTTTGACCTTTGGTCTTGAAAGAAAGAATGAGATATAAAGTAGTAGCTCTGTCAATTTTATTATGACACTATTAACATAATTCTTTTTCTTGTGCTTTACTAAGCTCCAAAGTGAGTTGTAAATATGGAGGGAGTAATAGATGCTTAGAAAAGTAAGAAAGAGACAGATAGGCTTGCTATGTGGACTGTGTCTCTTAAGTGGTTTATCTGATCTGTAGTCACACTTCATACCCTGAGTTGTGTCTTAACTTGCCACATATATAGGAAGGCATTAACCTAGCAGGTCTGAGTTGCTCAAATCATGCACATTGTCAGAAGAATCTACGTGCATAATAGCCCTTGGCTAACTCCTGGAAACTGAGCCTTTGTTACTAACTAATGAGTGTTTTACATGCGTGGAACCGTGAGCCATGTTGTACCAGCTTTTCTAGATCATTTGGACAAAAATATGATTATGGTGAACTTCTGGGAGTCTGAAGATTTGGTGACTGAACTCCATAAAAGAAAAACTGGGCTCTTAGACTCAAGAGAGCTTCCTTGGCAAAAAACAAAACAAAGCAAAAAAACTTCATATATATTGCTGCAGTTAGTCACTGGGGGAATTGATAAACATGTCCTATGCAATTCCATTGAGAGATGGCACTTGGAAACTGATGCGGGCATCCTCCGGACTTCACCCAATGCACTTTTCTCTTTTATTAATCCTCTTCTGTATCCTGTCACTGTAATAAATCATAGCTGTGAGTCTAGCAACGTTTTAGCCCTGTAAGTCCTTCTACTGAATCATTAAACCAGGGAGTAGTCTTGAGACTACTGACACAGGCAGTTAGATGAAAGCTATTTAAAATCATGAAACTGGATGGGATATAGGTACAGGTAGAGAAAAGTTTTCTGTGAATTATATCTGAGGAACTTTCTGTCATGTTAATCTTGCTGTTTCTTGACTGAGATTTTTTTTTCCCCTTTACATCTCGAGTATATATAGATGAATCTGTTTATGTTGCCTGTACCTACGATATGATCCAATGCACCATACTTCTAAAATAGCCTTAAGATGAAACTAAAATAGCAATACAAATACATTATATTTATATATTGATTTGAACTTTGTAAAGAATTTTTATTTATCAAATCCCTGCTGTGCACCAGTAATGGCTAGGTACCTTCATATGCGTTACCTCATTTGATTTTCCTAAATGGTTATTTGTGTTTTAAATGGAAATAATGATGAACCTGTAGAGACACAGCTTTAGAGAAAACATTCTTTTTTTTTGGTATCTGTATGTTGTTCTAAATTGATATATAAATGTAAAATATTTCTTTTATTTGATGAGGGCATAGACATATGCAACTGCTAATATGTAGTAGAAAGAACACTAACTAGCTATGAGGAAGTTACTTAGATCTCTCTTGGGTCCTGTTTCCTATTGGTAAAATAATAATAGGACCGAGTTTGAGAAGAAACATATTTAAGGGGTTCTCAAACAGTTGATTGGGATCAGTTCTTTTGGGGGGGGGGAATCAGTTCTTATTTATATTTCTATAACATGCTGTCAAATATCATAGTCACTAGCCACATTTGTCTATTTAAATTTAAACTAATTAAAATTAAAATTAAAAAAATCAATTTTGCTGTTGCATTTGCCACATTTCAAGTGCTCAATAACCACATGTGGCTAGTGGATACTATATTGGATACTGCAGCTATAGAACATTATCATCACTGTTTAAATTTCTGTTAGACAAACACTGCTTTATACAACAATTTCTATAGCATAACTTTCTTGGGAGTGTCTGGTTAAATTTGTTTGGTATTAGAAAGTTCAACTTATTTTACCAACTTGTGAAACAAATGGACATAATAAAAAATGAAAAGAATTTGATCTTTCCAAGGATGAAAATAGCTCATTTTCACAGTATCATGTATTTTGAATAGTTTATACTTCAAATTTATAATTAAAAAACTTTCACAGTAGAAATGGTATAGGACTTATCCCATTGGAATCTAATTGGTATAATTTTCATATTGATTGCCTGTATAATAACAAATACTTTTGAAATCCAAATATAATGCAAGAAGTGCTTTTAAAATGAAATCTTTTGCTATTATTTATGATAGGATATGGTAACATTTTGGTTTTAAAATTATTAAGCTATTAGAATTAAGAGCAATTTTAGGTCCCAGGATATGTGGTTGTAGAAATTATTATTTCTAATATTACTTCTAATATTTTTTGAAACAGAAAAAAGGGGTTCATCGTTGTACAAAATGCAGACTACAGTTTTTGACCTGCAAAGAGAAACTGGATCATAAGACCCAGCATCGGACATTTATAAAGCCTAAAGAGTTAGAAGGATTGCCTCCTGGTACAAAAGTGAGTTTTAAATATGTTGTATTTTAATGTTGTATGGTAATAGAAATAAATCCCTGCCTGGTTTTATCTGCTCAATATAACATTAAAAATTGGCCTCTGGTTGTCATTAAAATTTTAATTTTAGGTTTTATCATTCTTATAAACAAAAGGAAAGAAATTTTTCTATCCATTGTTTTTTGAGTTGATTGACATGTGCTATATTGGAGCATGTTCCTTTGTAGTGAGTGCAACTAGATTAACTGTAGACTGAGTCAATGGGTTGTTTGAATGTTCTTTTGTCTGTGAGCTATTCCAGTTGGCAGCATATATGTCTGCTTTAGCTGCTAAACTATAACGTCAGGAATCATGTTTAATTTATTTTTGTGTCCCCAGCATCTTTCATAATACCATGAATGCCATAGTTTGTTGAAGTTGGTATTACTGAGTACTCTTAGAGGGAAGCAAGTTCTCCTGATTAGCATTGCTATGTTAAGTGAGCAAACACACATCTGACTACAAATTTCATTTTCCCTGTTTACCTTATGTACATCTGTTTTCTCTAACTTCTGTATGTAAAGTCAGCTTTTGACTATCTGCTCCAGTGGAGGGATGCATAATCCAAAGTGAATTAATTCCCAAACATTTATATTTGGCTTTGAGTACTTACCTTGAATGTGAGTTAATTAAAGCTGTTTGAGCTATTTAAAATAATATAAAGCGATGCTCTGAAGCTCTAGAGCAAGAGAACTATCCAACATCCTTATACTTTTCTGTAATCCATTCATTCCATGCTGGAACAAGACATGCAGAATACTCATAAAGCAGTGCAATCCTCTGTCATATCTTCTCTTATTAATAATAATAGTAATAATTAGTATATTACATTATCATAATATTATTAATAAATAATATTAAGTGTCTTGTTAGCAGTTTAGAATTAAGCTTTCAGTGTACTTTTTCATACATTCTATTATTTAATCCCTGTAGCAAATCAATGAGGTAGACAAAGCAGGTATTATTCCCATATTACAGATGAAGAGGCTGAGAGGATGTTACTTACTCAAGGTCACATGGCTAGGAAGTGATAGTATTGAAATTTAACCTCAGGTCTTTTGACTCCTAATTCAGTGCTTTTTGTATGATATCAAACCACGTGTATTTCACAGGACTTTCTCCTTGGCTGCTCCTTAAGCTAATGACGGTAGTGAAATGATTTTTTTTAAATGTTCAGCAACTGTGCTTTTCATTATTAACCATGACTATAAGCGAACATTTTCTTTTTCTGAATACTAAGTGATAATTTTTACATTCGCTCCCTTTAAGAAAATTCTGAGTGTTATTAAACTCTCCATGCAGTATGATGAGTTGATAAAACCTCCATAATAGCCTTTGGAACCATATATCCTACCCAATGAAACCCCAGAGAGAGCAGGTCACATTTACTGGAGATCTGCCTTTGGTAGGGGGGCTGTTAATTGGGTATATAGTTGATGTGCAATATTTTATAAGTTTCAGGTATAGAACATAGTGATTCTGGAGATCTGTTTTAGAGTTACCAAGGAGTGATGCAGGCCTTTCCAGAGTTATTTCAGGATTTGAGATTTAAATTTTAACCTCTATATTTGCAAAAGCTATTTAGTTGTATCAGAGCATAAAATAGCTGTGGAATGTGCTCTTTTGATACCACAAAATTTGCACTAATTTCTAATTATCCATTAATATCTGTGTTAACATATAAATACTATCAATACAAAACTAATATTACAAAAGTAAGTGAATATTGAGATGAATTTCATTTAATTGGTACAACCATTTAGAATAAATGGGAGACATTTTAGTTTATACTTTGATGTTTAACTTTTTGGATTGCAGTACATTTTTTGGTAACAGCTTTATTGAGATATAATTCATATCATACAATTCACCCATTTAAAGTATGCAATACTTTAAATACAGTAAATAAATACAATAATAAATAAATAAGGACTTTAAAATAGACAATACAAATATGCAATGGTTTTTAGCATATTCATGGAGCTGTGACAACATCACTATAATCTATTTTAGAACATTTTATCACCCCCTAAAGAAACCCCACATCCATTGACAGTCACTGCTAATTTCCCCTCTACCAGCGACAGGCAAATTTTAATCTACTTTCTGACCCTACAGATTTTCCTGTTCTGGACATTTTATATAAATGGAGTCATGCAGTATGTGGTTTTATGAATGGTTTCTTTCACTTAGTGTAATGTTTTGAGGTTCATCCACGTCATAGCTTGTGTCGGTACTTCATTCCTTTTTAAGGCTGTATCAGTGCTTATGTATTAGTACTTTATTCTTTTTTATGGCTGAATATTATTCTGTTGTATGGATATACAATATTTTATTTATCCAACACTTGATGAGCATTTGGGTTGTTTTCCACTTTTTGTCTATTGTGAATAATGCTTTCATGAAAATTCATGTACAAGTTTTTGTGTGGACATTTCTCTTGAGTGGAGTCATTAAGAGTGGAACACTTAGGGTTATATGATAACTCTTATGTTTAACATTTTGAAGAACTGCCAGACTGTTTTCCAAAGCTACTGCACCATTGTACATCCCCGCCAGCAATATATGAAGGCTGCAATTTCTCCATATCCTGTCAGCACATGCTACTGTCTCTTATTATAGCCATTCTAGCTGGTCTGAAGTAATATCTTATTGTAGTCTTGATTTGCATTTCCTTAATGACTACTGATGTTGAACATCTTTTCATGTGCTTATTGGCCATTTGTATATCTTTGAGGAAATGCCTTTTAGGATCATTTGCCCATTTGTTAATTGGGTTATTTGTCTTTTTATTGAGTTATAAGAATATTCTATATACAAGTCCCTTATTAGAGATATAATTTGCAAATATTTTCTTTCAATCTGTGGTTTCCTTTTCACTTTCTTAATAGTGTCCTTTGAGGCACAAAAGTTTTAATTTTTTTTATTGAAGTACAGTTGATTTGCAATATTGTGTTTCACTTATATATGTATATTCTTCTTCATAAAAGTTTTAATTTTTATGAAGTCCATTTATTCTTTCTTTGGTTGCTTGTGCTTTCAGTATCATCTTTAAGCAATCATTGCCTAACCCAAGGTCATGAAAATTTACTCCTATGTTTTCTTCTAAGAGTTTTATATAATTTTAGCTCTTACAATCTGGTCTTTGATACGTTTTGAGTTAATTTTTGTATCTAGTATGAGATAGGGGTCAAATTCATCCTTTTGCATGTAGATATCCAAATGTCCCAGCATCATTTGTTGATAAAACTATAAAACTGTTGTTTCCTTCACTAAATTGTTTGGGCATCCTTGTCAAAAACCAATTATGACTTGCATAATGTGTGATTTTTTTTAAATATTAGGGTGATGATTGATTTTCTAAAATGATACGTTTCCTTCATTTTTATAGGTTACTATTCGAGCTTCAATTGGACCTCTTCATTCAAGGCCATCAACTACATCTCCCAGGAGTACTCCAAGCACTTCTTTTCTTCAGGTCTCACCTCCAAAGTCCAAAAGTACAACTGCTAAAAGTCCTACAAAATCTAATGCAAGTAAATCTAAGACAGGAAAGCTTTGTGCAACTACATCCACTGCGAATAAGGCTAATCCAAGTAAGCAAGGTAGAGCTATACCTAAATACAAAGCAAAAACCTCTTACAAGCAAAAGAAACAGCGCAACAGAAAGAATAAAATCAGCATAGCTTTGAAGAATTTAAGGTAATATGTTTTATTCCTGGTATACAATGCTAATTAAATATTAAAGGTTATTTTAATGTAGCTTACCATATCACTAGAACTCCCCTGCACATTTACATAATAATCACTTATCTAGTATAAAGGCCAAGAAGATAATCAAAAGGTACTTTTTACAGCTGCTGAATAGAACTTGAATTACTGTGTTTATTGTATAATTGTCTTTTACACTAATCTTACATTTTGAGCTTATATTTTGTGATCATTGAATTGGTTAATGTGATCCTTTTTATTCCAAGGAAACATTAACTGGTGACTTTTTTACACTTATTCTAGCTTGTTGTTTCAAAGCAAATTTCAATATTATAAGTCTCTTTAAAGATTTAATTGAAATACCTTGGCTTCAATTAATAAAACAATAAGGCTTTACCTTATTTCTTTGTTTTACAATGTATTTTTATCATTTTTTTCTGTCTCCATAGGTGTCGTCGGGGAGTTCACAAGTGCATTGAGTGTCATTCCAAAATAAAAGATTTTGCAAGCCACTTTTCAATATATATCCACTGTAATTTTTGCAAATACAACACTAACTGTAACAAAGCCTTTATAAATCATATGGTGAGGTGAGTTAAACATGTACACTACAACCAAAAACTGCCATTCAAGATACTTGGTTTTTGAAAACAAAGTTGTCATATTAGTAGCCAGTTTGTCACATCAAGGACCTAAAAGAATCTAGCAACAGGGAACTGTGGGATATTACCCAATACTGTTTCCCAGCATAATAACACATGAAATTACTGGAACAAAAATGTTAAGAACAGTTGGACTAATGAAATTAGAATAGATTTGTCAGGGAAATTATTCTTCTGAGTCTTTCAAAAGTTTCCCATAAAATTTTAAATGTTTCCAAAATATTTATCAAATAAATACATGTAAACACATGAGTAATATCCACTTCAAAGCAGTCACTTTGAGAGACTTCATGTTTGTCAGAGATGCTAGGAACATCGTCGGTGCTCACATGCTCATTAGCCTCATATAGAACTGAAAGCTTCCACTTCTGCTCTTCTAAGGGCCTTGTAGGTCTCTTTGTGTTTCCCCTACTTCGTTGGTACCTTACTTCCTTTGTTGCCTCAAGTACCTCTCCCTTGACTGGATACCCTCACTCCTACCCAGTGTGGACTTTTGTCAGAGGATTGACCTCTGTACGTACAGAAGCTTTATTTTCTCAGAGGTTGAGTACCTTTATTCTCAGCCCATACCAACTCTGTAACCAGAAGTCAAGCCCCCCCAATTAATTAATCTTCCTCAATATATAGTTTGTTCCATATGCAATATGTAAAGTGGCTTTTCCTTATTCTTGGTTATTTTGAATGCCTGTCTCCTTCCCTCTCAATTTACCTTCTATGAAGTATCTGATCACCATAGCCACTCACAGGAATCAATCATTTGAGTTCTATACCACTCAGCTTTTCTGCCTCATATTAAATATGTATCTGTCTTACCTACTTGAGAGAACACTTCTTTGAAATTAATCATGGCACCTATTCTGAGGATATAGATTATAGCTATTCAGAATCTTTTCGCATGTATACGTGGTATGCTTGTGTCTGAGGGTAACCATTGACTTGCTGTATTGTCTGATTTGGGTCTGTCAGTGGAAACTAGGGCTAGTGCTTCTCAAACTTCAGCTTGCATAAGAATGATCTGAAAACCTTGTTGACACTGATTTCTGGGCTCCACTGCTAGAGATTAATTCAGTGGGTCTGGAGTGGGAGCTGAGAATTTCTATTTCTAATAAGCTCCAAGGTGATGTAGATGCTGCTGGTCTGTGGACCACACTTTGAGTGATACTGTGCTGTGCTAATCCTGGCTAATTCTACATGGCTTTCTAGTACAGGAAAGCTTTCCTTATCAGTTTAAAAGAGGGTATAAAAACTATTAGCCTTGGCTGAAAGATTTGGTTAGTGGTTTTCTGTTCTGTGCTTAGAGGAAGTATTGTTTTAACTCATGTTCTCTGGTTCCTTTGATTCACTTTCCTTAAAAGCTCTCCTAGAAATTGTAAAAGATTCTTTAAATGTTTCATTTTACTTATGGTAAATAATGTATTTTAGCCTAAGAAACATTTACTTCAAAGATTATTCAGATTCAACCCCTCACTAAGTATATTAAGATTAGAATGTCATAAATAATTATTATTTGTAACAATTTCTATTACAGCAAAATACATTATTAGCAAATACCTTTAAAATTTTTCTCAACTCTTAATAGTTGAAAAAATTTAATTTGATGCTCTTTGCATTTTTAACTCTGAGGGGTCTTTTTTGTATAATGGTGAGGTATGATCATTTAAGATTATTCTTAGGGAAATGTTAGAAAATACACAGGTAAAATGAAATGTAAGATAAAAATCTTGAATTAAACAGATTCTAATAGAATTTTATAAATTAGATCATGATCTTTTATTAAAAACTAAGAACCTAAGCATAGGCTTGAAATATAATCATAAAATTAATTAATGACTTATTGTATAATAAAATCTCATTTGTCTCTTGTCTCTACAGCTCTCATAGCAACCATCCAACTAAACGGTTTTATATTTTTAAGAAGCATTCTGGAACTCTCAGGTAACTGATTGATCTTTTTCCAATCTCTCTATTGAAAAATTGTATTAGCTTTTCAACCTGATGCTGGAGTGCCTAGTTTGGAAAATGAAATGATTGCTACTGGGCATAACAGTTCTGTTCATTATATCATTAGGTCAAAGTGGGGATAGTCTATATTCTCAGGCTAAACTTCGTTTCAGTGATGTTAGGCATTAAGATGAAACTTCCATGGATTTGTATTATAAAGTTTAAAAATAAAGCTCTCCAATAATATTGGAATATCTAAAAGACATTTAAGATACTTAGTAAAGTGACTAACACTACTTTGGTTTTGATCAATATATGGCCTTCATAATTCTTGGGGTCTTTTATTTTTGAAATAAATAAAAGTGTACAATCTGTTTACAGAGGAATTGTGAACATTTCTAAAGACATTGATAATTAATTTTGGTTATACCACACACATTGAGCTCAGAATCCACTAAGGACCATTTTTTCACATTCTTCTGATTCCTTTTGACTTCATCTTCATTTGTTTAATTATTTTTCATGTTGTCATTGCTATTTGAAATAATCAGTGTCAGGATCTTTGTAGCACCAGGCTAAGACATAGACTTAAGTTTGGCCAATACTTGTTTTGATGCTTTAGGTTAGTGGAAAAGTGGAAGAGGGGATGCTATATCTCAGTATCTTTGTATTTATTATTCCTTCTGCCTCATTTGCTCTTCCCCAGATATCTGCATGGCTAGCTAGCTCCCTCACCTCCTTTAGGTCTCTATTCTGATGAGTGACTCTTTCCTTGATCACTCCATTTAAAATAGCATCCTTTCCCCTTGATCCCACCCCCAGCACGCCCTATCTCCCTTTCTTGCTTTGTTTTTACTTTATGGCAGCTTTTTACTGTCCATTATATTCTATATTTCACCCTTTTGTTTATTATCTATGTCTTCTCACTAGAATATGCGTGGTTCAGATATTTGGCTATGCTAGGCATTTGCTGGACATTGAATAGTGCCTGACACATGATAGGCATTCCATAAATATTTGCTGAGTAAATTAATATTGAAAATGACATATGTGGAATATGTGGATGATAGACCAATAGCTCATAGGCAGAAGAAAGTTTGGTTTCATTTAAAAAATACATTAGTGCTATTTTTAAAAGGCTACTAAATTCAAGAAATTAGAAAAGATTCTAATAAAACTGTATTAGATGTTACATTTACTGAAAAGTTTTATAAGAATGAAAAGAATTTATTAATTCTATAGAGACCTTAATTTGATTTTTACCTCTGTTGTCAAACTCAATTGTGTGGCTTGGTTCTTAAATTCTGTGATTTTAGAGGGAAGTGTATAGCTCAGTAGTAGAGTGTGTGCTTAGTATGCACAAGGTCCCGGGTTCAATGTCCAATATCTCCATCAAATAAATAAATAAATCTAATCACTTACCCTCTCCAAAAAAACCAAAAACAAACAAAAAAATAATTCTATAATTTTAAAGATGTGACACACTTTTTTCTCACCTTGGGTGAGTCTCAAATTTAAATAGAAAATTGGTTATTTTCTATGTATGGGAGTTAGCATATTTATAATTTTACAGAACAATAAATTTTGTAATTACTATTTTGTTAAAAGGCAGCATTCATTCTTAGCTATGTATTGTGCATCTGTCATGTGTCACACAATGTAGCAGGTCTTGTAAAGATGATGGTGATGAAGAAGGCTTGATACCAACCTTCAAGGAATGTACAATTATGATAAAGTGTGAACATAAAAAACTACAGAAATTAATACAAGGAGGTTTGTAATAAGTGCAGTGAGAGTTACTGATTTCAAAAGAAAGAGAGGTTTCTACTTATAAGAAGAGGCACAGGAGCATTTTAGGTTGAAGAAATAGCATGAATAAAAGTGCAGAAAGGAAAAAAGCAGATGGCATACACAGTGAATGACAAGTAGACAGTTTGGATGGAACATGAAGTTCATATAACATAGTATTAAGTTCAAAGTCTGGGAGAATAGCTTTGAGATTAGATCCAGATTATGGAATCCTTGAAAAAGGCTAGGGAATTTGGACTTAATTGTAATTTGAGGACATTGGGAAAACCATTAGTGTTCCATTAGAATCAAGGGGACTGAAGGAAGATCAATTTGGAGGGGTATACAAAGTGAGTTGTAGCTGTGCAAGGCACATAGACTAGTTAAGACTCTTGCGGTAGTTAGGACTGATTTAATAAGATAACCAAGGTTAACGGTGGTGAGGTGGTGTCACATCATGTTTAAGAACATGGGCTCTGGAATCAAGGGCTCAGTTTCAGACCTGGTCCTGGCCTTGGTAGGCTACTAAACCTGAACCTGTCCTCTATTTTTAAAAAATTTCAACTTATAGCACCTAGGTCTTTGGGTCGTTATAAGGAATAGATTAGATGATATGTCTAAAACGCTCAGCCTAATACAGAATAAGTGCTCAATAAATTGTTAATATGATAAAATTTTTGAAATATTGACTGTTTTAAGGAAAAGGGGTCAGAAATAACTACAGTTTGGGGCCTTTGTGTCAGGGGCATCGCATCATAAGCGAGAACAATCAGGAGGAGTGATTTTTTAGGAGTCAGGAGGAAAGCACACAACTTTAGTTTTATGAAGATCATTTTTGATGTGCCAGTGTGACAGCTAGGTGTAAATACACAACAGGCTGTTAAGAGTAGAGCTGCAGGGGAGAAGTCAGTCCAACTGTAACCAGTAGCATACTGGTTCTTATTCCTATACAGGTGAAATATTTAAATGTAAAGCATTTAAATTCAAAGTTAACTGCCAGAGTATATTTATGCTTTGTTAATAAGCTGATAACGATAATTACATCACTTTATTTATTTATACATGATTTATTTTTTAAGCCTTCTCATTTCTTATCTGATGTTATCATCACTTAAATAAGACATTAGATTGTAGGCTCCACAGAGTGTACCCTATTTTGTTCCCTCTTGTATTTGTAACACCTAGTAGTACTGAGTATGTAAAGAAGGTTCTCAGCAAATATACACTGAATGAATGAATAGTATAGCCCTGCTTTGCAGATGGGCAAAGGCATGGAACAATCATGCCTTGCACAAGTTATACAAGTAATTAGTGGAGCCACGACTGAGCTTTAGGTCTCTTCAGTCATATCTTTCAGAAACCGGTGTGAGAGGAAACAGTTTCTAGAACACTAAATGTTAGCATAATTTAGATACAGCTATGCCATTTCAGATATATCAGGCTCATATAACAAAATTGGAAAATGGTGGTCGTGACACTTAAAAAGCAAGTGGAGTTATTACATGGAAAAATCATGATTGAACTTGTATATGGAGTTTCATAAAAGACAAAAGCCTTTTCTTTCTGTCTTCTTTTTTCCATAGGGGCATTACTCTAGTGTGCCTTAAATGTGATTTCCTAACTGATTCTTCTGGTTTGGATCGTATGGCTAAACATTTAAGTCAACGTAAAACTCATACTTGCCAAGTGATAATAGAGAAAGGTATGTATATATATTGTGTTACTTTGGATTTCTGATATTTATTACACTATTTTTGATCAGCCACAATACGGGCTCTTACTTATTAAATTGTTAAGCTTGCTTCTCATATATTCTAAGTGTAAAACTCTTCTTCTAATTTCAGTTCCCGAAAGTACCTCTACTTCTGAACCCACTTCTGAGTAAGTTTAATTTTCATTCAGTGCATTTTTCTTTGATGGATTTTAGCACTGTTGCATTTTTTAATGTGTATCATTAATAGAAATGAAAAAATATTAAAGTATTTGTTTTTGTTTTTGTTTTTAAAGCCGCTTGTTGAAATAGATTCCTGCTCTATGGAGCTCGTGCAACCTGGTGCAAGACAAGTTGGAATTTCCTAAGTTCAAAGTTCTGAAGTGTTTTCTTACACAAAAGCAGTTTCCTAAGTTCAAAGTTCTGAAGTGTTTTCTCACACGAAGGCGATTAAAGAGCCGAGTTCATGACACTAGCTCTCATTATGCAGCTCTTTTCAGCTTTCAGATGGCACTAGATTCGTATTCCACCTTATCTTTGTGTCAGGTTAACATACCTTAACACATGCTTTTTTTCTCCAGTTGGCTTTCTTCAAAAATGACTTTTGTTGCTATGGTCTTCTCTTGCTTTGCTTAAAATAATCTGTGTTTTTCTCTGATATCCTTGCCTTCAGAATATTGCATTCCAAACGATGTGACTGTTCATCTTTTTTGTCTGTTCTGTCTGGTCTCTTAGTTAATTTCTTATAAGTCTGACATTTTTAGGTCAGATAGCTGTCTTTTTCCTCATTCCTCGTCTGTCATTGTTCTATTTTTCATATTTTTCAGATGCAGAAGCAACACAGAAATTTCAAAAAATGTCCAGGGTACCCCTGGTCAGTGTCCCCCTTCGATGGACACAACTGATGCCTGTTCTCTCTTTCCAAGGAATGTGAATTATTTGACTGTGAGACCTCCTGTAGGTTGTGGCCTTAAGAAATCAGATCTTGGGGAGAGTCCCTTCCTTCATGACTGGCCTCCCATAAGACTGATACTAATTTGGCCAGAGATGACCTCAAGGCCCACCAAATTGAGCACAACTTCCCACTGGGGGCTTTGGTTCTTGATCTTAAGCTTATGGGTCTATTCTAACCAAGAAAAGCCCATCAAATCAATGCTTCAACATCCAAGTTGAAGTTTAATCATTTTGGCTGCTGCCCTTTAATCTTCCTCTAGCATGCATGCAGTCCAAGGAATATAAAAACTGGTTGCATAGGGAACCAAGGTTACTTTCATATTCTTGGAACACAAGTTTTTGAAATTGCAGTTCCAAAATTATAGTTATTTTTACTGTCATTTAAAGTTTTATCCAGTATTAAATCCTAGGAATTTTCAGCAATACTAATATTCAATTTTTTTTATTTTTTTAAAACCTAATTTAATTTTGTTATTTTGGTTTTATGTTGTCTTCACCAAATTTATTAATGTCTGTTTTGTTATGTCCTCTTTTGTTTCTTTTTAAAACTTGTTTTGTGTTTGTTTTGTTTTGTTAATAACTCCAAAAAATTCCTTGAAATTCTCTAGAGTTCATGTAGCTACCTATTGGTAGCTTCCTAATTTGGTAATTGTTCAGACCATTAGACATTATTACATCCTCTGTCTATCTTGGGACTATCATTGACATTATCTTAGTGATTGTGAGTTCAGACACATAAAGAATTGGCAAAAAACACTTCCTACAGACCTTAAAACAAGTTTTAAAGTTACATTTCTGTACATCTAATACATAATATCTTCTTAGCCATTAATGTAATTCCTTTGGATAAAGATAATATATTCAGAGAATATTGGGACCAAAAAATGCACTTGTTTCTTGCCCATATATATATAGATGTATATTTTTTTTAATTTGGTGTTTGTTTATTTTGGTTACATTGAATATAGATTTGCTGAACAGTTTTGATGTTATTATTTTTTTAATAAAATTTGTATTGTGAAAGTGCCTGTGGAATTATTTTCTAATGAATAACTTAGAATAAAAGCTGTAGATTTTGTCACATTATTAGGAGCTTTACTTTGCTTCTTACATGGAAGCTTGATGACTTGGTATACAGACTGAGAGCTCTAGCTGTTGAATCCATCTTGCAGTTTTTCCTTCAATACAGTTAAAAGCTCGCTGTTTATACTTTACTAATTTCTAGAACTTTAAAGGCTGGTAAGAGTCCCTTTGTAATCTTAATAACCATGAAGGTGTGCAGGCTTGGAAGTTGTTTGACTCAATCATGAGAGGTGTTTTTTCTTCTTAACATTAGAACTTCTTGAATTGTACTTTGAAACCATCTTAATCTGTCTGTGCAGCTATAACAGAATACCATAGACTGGGTGGCTCATAAACGATAGAAATTTATTTCTGTTGTTCTAGTGGCTGCAAAATCTATGATCAAAATGCTGGCAGATTCAGTGTCTGTTGAGAACCCACTTCCTGGTTCATAGACCGTCATCTTCCTGCTGTGTTCTCACATGGTGGAAAGGGCAAGAGAGTTCTCTGGGGTCTATTTTACAAGGGCATTAATCTCTCTCATGTGGGCCCCACCCTCATGACCTGTTCACCTAATAAGGCCCCACCTCCAAATACCATCATATTGGGGATTAAGTTTCAACATATGAATTTGGTGGAGCAGGTGGGGAAAGACAAATATTCAGCCTATGGCAGAAACATATTGAAAGCCATTTTCTTTCTTTTTTTTTTTTCCTTCTTCGTGGTGAAGGAAAGTGCATCATTTATTGCAGGGAGCCAGACAAGGAGTCCAGGGTAGCCAGTGCTCAAAACACCTGAATTCCAAAAGCCATTTTCAAAGACCACTTGTTATGTATTCTACTCCTTGTAACTTATAGTCAAAAGAGTTGAATTCGTTAGTTTTAATTTTCTAGGCTGATTTCTGCTGTAAGTAACTTTCCAAAATTTCCAAAAGTTGCTTGTTTCTCGGTAGTGGACTTGGTGATATTCTAATCTTTATTTCCATATCTATCTCTAAGATGTTTTCTCATTCACCATCTTTCTACCCATTTTTGTTTTGCTTTTCAAAAATTGTGGTAAAATATATAATGTAAAATTTACTGTTTTAACCATTTCAAATGGATGATTCATCAGCATTAATTACCCCAAGTTTTTAACTTTTGCCCAGAAATAACTTCTTTGTGGTTTTAACATAGGTTCTCTTTTTATATACAGATATTTTCTCTGCCTCTGTCATAGTTCACAAATATGGTAAACCACATTCTTGCTATGGCAATATTTTAGGCAGGGGTGCACCTTTGTGTTCTTCCATAGGATTCTATTTCTTACAGTATATATTAGGTACATTTTCTTAAATTATAATACTCTTAAAGTTCTGTGTCTTATAGCATCTTTTTAAAATTCATTTTTAAATAAAACATGTCAGACAGTCAGACTTAAGCTTGCTTATTATAGGCAGTTAGTTGAGTTTTAATTGGTGTTAATGAGTTTTAGCTTGACAATAGTATCCCTTTACTTTCAAGATATTCTAAATACTTATTTTACCTGATTCAAAAATAGCCATTTCATGAATATGTGCTTTTTAGTTACAGCCAAATAAAAGGTGTGATTGGCTCAGTTTCAATCCATCACTATTACTAGAAAAATAATCTCTGAACTACAAAGATTTAGTTTCTTGCTCTATTTTGTCAGACTCTGCCAAAATACCTCTTTGGGTCTCATTTATTTGTTTAGAAAATATTGAGCACTTACTATATGCCTGATACTATTCTACATGCTGGTAAAACAGACTGAATTCTCTGCCCTTGCGGAGTGTACTTTTCGGTGGTAGAAGACAGAAAATGAGAAAATTATATAGTATGTCAGATGATGATCAATACTATGGAGAAAATTAAGTAGGGAGGGAGGATAGTGAGTATGGGTTGGGAGCTGGGAGGTTGCCATTTTAAATTTGGAGATCCTGGTAGGCCTCCATGAGAAGATAATTGAGTTAAAGACCTGGAGGTGAGGAAGTGAGCCACTTGAGTATCTATCAGAAGAGCACTCAGACAGACAACAGCAAAGACAAAAGCCCCAAAGGGGAAATTGGAAATTGGAATCCTCATACATTGCCGATGGTAATGTAAAATGGTTCAGCCACTGTGCAAAGCAGTCTGACAGGTCCTCAAAAAGTTAAACATAGAATCACCATTCTCACCTTAGTATCAAGGACCCAGCAATTCTACTCCTAGGTATGTATCCAAAAGAATTGAAAGCAGGGAATCAGATACTTGTATATGCATAATAGCACTATTCACAATAGCTAAAAGGTAGAAACAGCCCAAATGTCAACAAAAGATGAAGGGATAAATAAATTGTAGTATATTCATGCAGTGGAATATTATCTAGCCATAAAAAGGAATGAAGTAATGATACATGCTACAATGTGGATGGACCTCAAAAACATGATGCTAAGTGAAACAAAAATCATAGAAAGTCACATACTATGTAATTACATGTATATGTAATAGACAGAATAAGCAAATCCACAGAGACAGAAAGCAGGTTGGTGTTTGCCAGGGGCTGTGGGAAGGAGGGAATAGGAAACAACTGCTTAAGGGGTACAGGGTTTTCTTTTCAGGGTGATGACTGTGTTTAGGAGACCGCATTGTGAATGTACTAAATACGACTGAATTGTTCACTTTAGAATGGTTAATTTTATTATATGTGAATCTTCTACCAAAAGAAGAAAAGAGAAAGAAACCAACACCACTGACAACATTAGCAAGCTAAGAAAATGAAGGAAACCTTAATGTAAGTTAAAAATCTTCAGCTAACATAATGATGAAAGGAGTTGTTTAAAGGTCCTGAAGTTGGATCATGCCTGGCTCAAGGAACAGCAACAAAATGATGAGGTTGCACTAGAGCTGGAGGGAAGGGGGAGAGTAGTAGGAGATGGGGCCAAGGAGGTGCTGTGGGCCATGTAGTGCAGGGCCTTACAGGCAATTGTAAAGATTTGGCTTTTATTCTGGGACAGGAAGTCATTAGTGGATCTTGAATACAGAAGTGTTTTATACCTCAATGTAAAACAAAAATTCTTAAGTACATTCTTAACAAAATCACTCTAGCTGCTGTGTTGAGAATAAGTGCAGGGGACCAAAGGCAAGAATCAGGGAGATCAGTTAGGATGCTATTGTAACAGTCCAGATGGGAGATAACAGAGGTTTGGATTAGGATGGTAGGAGTGTAGGTTTATAAGTGGCTCAATTGGGGGTATAGCATGACGTTTGCACCAACAGAATCTGTTGATGGTTTGGATGTGAGGTGTGAGAGAAAAACTGTTGTGGAGGATAGCATGGTCATTAGCCTAAACAACTGGAAAGATGATGTTGATATTAACTAAGATGGAGAAGACTAAAGGAGGAGCAAAGGTGGGAGAGAAGATGAGGACTTTGATTTTGTACATGTATAAATTTGAGATGCCTATTAGGTATCCAAGTGGGGATGTCATGGACATTCTGATGTGTGAGCTTGGAGTTTAGGGAAGAGATCCAGGCTGTCAGGGACATTTAAATTTTGTAAAATCACAATACTATGAGATCACCAAAGGCTATAGAGGTAGAGAAAGGACAGGGTCTACAGCTGAAGCTCTGAGGCATCTCAACAATAAGCAGTTAGAGAGATGAGAAGGAAATCAGCAGAGGAAGCTGGGGAGTGGCTAGTGATGTGAGCAGAACGCCAGAGGGGCAGCAGTGTCCTTGACCTCAAATGTCCTATTGTAAAAGGTGGGTATTAACTTGTTCTGGGGTTTTTGGAGTCTATGATTCTATTTTGGTTATACCTAAACATCACTTATAATTCGTTCTTTGAAAAAAATGAATTCAGAATGCCACATACTTGTATCCTCAACAGCAGAAATGGGGAATTTTTCGACATTGAGAAAGTGAAATACTGCAATTACTCCTAGACATGGTTAATTCTACATGTACTCTTGTAAAAGTAATATTCTTCCCTTTCTGCAAAAGAAGAATCTAGGTCTAGAGCTGATTTGTAAATGCTCTGCAAAATAAAGGTGCCATGGTCAAATAAATTTAGGTTATGAGGGGTGACAGTTAAATAGTTCTTTATTGTGGATTTTTTCATGCTACATGCAGTCTTTGGTTCTCTAAGAAAAAATTTAGAGGGCACTTTATTTGACCCCAGAATTTCTCCACCAATACTTAATAACTTTTAAACATTAATCTCCATAAGATGTAGTGTGGAGAATGCTGACCTGGAATAATCCTTACTCAGATTTTCTGATTTGGGAAATAAAAAAGTTGGATGAGAGTGTTGACTAAGGTGAACTAGACATTTCATTCACATTCATAAATCATTTGTAAGGTGGACTACAAAACTGGAGGCTAGCAATATCCATTTTCATATTTTTAGAAATTATATCAGTAAAAATTGTATGCTCATGATTGCGTTTGTAAAATAGCTATGTAACTGGAACAGACCAGTAATTTGTGTTGGAGGGTATGGTCACTTTACATTGTTTCAAATTCAAGAAGCTTCAGACTCATAATTATGTCTGGCTTCTCACTGTAACTCAGGCTTAGCTTATCAAATCTACCCACTTGCCTACTTTTCCTGAAACTATTACTATTTTCAGCCTATTTTTATCTGTTAAGGCGTTTCTTACTCTGTAAGGTTTACTTCCTGCTTAAACAGTTTCAAGAGATTTTCCTTGATACTAAGATTGCAAGCTATGATCTCCAACTCACAGTAAAGCCTCCCTGTACCTTACAGGGGCAGTTTGGTGGGGTGGCTGAGAGCCCAGGCTCTGCAGCAGACTGCCAAGGTCGAAGTTCCTGCCTGGCCAACAACTTTGGGCTCTGGGCTTCAGTTTCCTCATTTGTAAAAGGGAAACAACAGCACCTACTCATAGAGATGAGGGAATTAAACCAGTGAATAGCGTATACAGCAGTGGCCTGGCCAAAAGTAGGTGCTCACTAAATGCTGCTGTTTACCCCAGTACCGCTAATGTTAATGCCATTCCTGCTGTTGGTCCTGCCGTGTTGCTCTCATTGCTGTTGCTTCTATTACTACTGCTCGAAGGAGACCCAGGGAACTACACATCAGTGGAATCCTCTCACTGACAACTTTAAAGGCAGTCCGCCAGCACTCTGGTTACCCGTAACTTTGGCTTATAGTTCCCAGATCTTGCCATACCTTCCTTCAAGCTGCAAGGTGGATGGCATCTTATCATAGTGCTTCTCTAACGTCAGAAATGAGTGTAGTTCTGGCTTTTCCTGTCAAGACTATGAAAAGACACTGCCTTGTTAAAAATGAGCACAGAATCCAATCTGCTTTGGAAGAAAACATTCCTTTTGTGCTGAAAGTATCCCATCTTTACAGGAAACTTTTAAATGATCATTACCAGGAATTCATTTCCGGGAATCTCGGCTATTATCTAATACCAGTAATTTTATGAAAAAGTATAATCGTAAATATCAGCAGAAAAGTGTCCTTTTCTTTAGTAGGACTTTGAAGTGATTAAAAAAGTACCTGCCTTTGTCAGAAGTTAAGGATATTGTCACTTGGTCTTGGAATTGCTATGTTTTCCCCTAATCTCTTTCCCTGTCCTCCATCTTCTCCAGTATATCTGCCTGAATAGATTAATTATAACATAGAACAGAAGGAACATTTGAAGTTGTACAAGTTTCTTTTTCTTGATAAAATGTTGAGAATAGAATGGGGTATTGCTATCTAGCAAATCTGTAGCCCTCGGAACATAAGAATCCTTGGGTGAATCAGTAAATATCTCAAGCTTAGAAAACTAGGCTAACCAGTTGTCTATTAATTGATTGGCTCAAATGTCCCAATGACTACAATTTGAAGTGATTTTTCAAAGTTGATTTAGTTCTCTTAGTGACTTCCATGTGGCTTTGTGATCAGATTACCTCAGTTCTGAATAATTAAAAAAAATATACTCTATAAAATAGATAAACAACAAGATCCTACTGTATAGCACAGGGAACTAACTATATTCAATACCTTGTAGTAACCTATAATGAAAAAGAATATGAAATGAAATATATATATGTATATATATAGCTGAATTACTATGCTGTACACCAGGAATTAACACAACATTATAAATCAACTATACTTCAATTTAAAAAATAAGAAAGAAGAATATACTCAATGCAGCTTTATTTTTAAAACTAAGTGATCTGAAAAAACCTGAATAGCCTTTCATTTTCATTTCTTCCTAGTGCCCTTTAGATTAGGGGAATTGGCTTTTTTTATCTAGTTGTTAAATAAACACTTTGTTTTATGTAGATCTGTTTAGTTTTTGTTTTGTTTGTTTTTTTATTGAGTTATTATCAGTTTATAATGTGTCAATTTCTGGTGATTAGGTGAATTGAATAAAGTATAATATACAAAATGTTTAAACATAAACTACATTTCACACACATTATCTTTTAAGTTGTCCAAAAAAAAACCCATAGAGATGATTTGCAATCCCATTTTACAGAGGAGCAAACTGAGGTCACTTGTCATCCTGAAAATTAAATGGCATCAGGAATTGCTGACTTGTTTACGTTACAGAAGCACCATCCTTCCTGCCCCAGCTTTAGTCAGATTTGAGCATTTTCTTAAATGGAATATCTGCACAATTTCCAAGCTGACTTCCGATCTGCAGACAAGGAAGCAATCCTTATCCAGAAGCCTAAAACTTCATTATCTTCATAGCTGGCTTAAAATGCATGTGGCCATCAAAAAAAAAAAAAAATCACAGTGTTCTTGTTGTTCATAGGAATCAAGAACTGGAAAGTTTCTTAAAGGTCATTTCTCCCCATCTCTCAAACAGTGCAAGAAGCTCTTCTGAAATACCTCTTTTTTAAAGTTTCAGCTGTTAGAGCTAGCTTGTTCCTAGGCTTCCCATCACCCTGCCCTGCCCTCTCCTCCTAGGAGGACAGTTTGATCCTCAGATGCCTACTCAGCCCCTCCCTCCCATGTTCTGGGCCTACCCCTGAGCTAAGCGTGATTTCACCAGATCAAGCCCTGGCATCTAGCATCAGCTCGCAACTAATCTACTACTTAGTCCTCAGTGCAGCAGAAGGGGAGCCCTTAATCTCAAGCCCAGGAGCACATCTTCCTTTCAGCTTGAAAGAAATAGAGATATCAGAGGAGTGAGCATTGTAGTTCTGGCTCTGCAGCTGCTCAAACCGGGGAGTGGGGAGCCCCTGCTCTGACACTGGGCAGCGGTGTGACTCTGGGCAGGCTGCTTTCTCAGTCTGTGCCTCGGAAGTTATTGTGATGATTAAGCATGATAGTCCATGTTAAGCACGTAACAGGGTACTTGGCAGTGCAGAGCAAACAGTAAAGGTTATCTGCCATTAATAATTGTCATTATTTCAGTTGGAGGTATAGAGGTGGAAAATTAAGCTAGATCTGATACCACCCTCACATCTCCCTGGAAGGATAGGCAGGACCACAGGATGTCAGCTACTTCCCCTTTATCTGAAGCATTGGGGTTTCCACCTGGGATTGGTGGGTTGGGATCAGATTAGCCAGGGTTCTTATCCATGTTTTACCTGATGCTTTCTCCAGTACTTTAAGATTAAATGCAGCGGGTCACAGTATTTAATTTATTGCTGGGAAGAGATTAAGTACCAACCAGAGCCAGCTCAGGTCATGAGGTCCATGTCTCAGTCTATTTCAACTGTGTAATGGCTTAGGGGAAACTCTCTATGACCCCAGGGATCTCCCAGGGCTACTTGCCTACCCAGCTTCAAAATCTGTCTCCTTGGACAGGTGAGGTACTTCTCAATGTCTCCTCTTCCTCTCTGCTGCCAGGCTAGTGGTTCTCACCAGTGGTCATAGATTTCCCATAGGAGAGTTAAGCCCCTGTGATTTAGTAAATGTAGCTTACTTATAAGAGTAACCCTTAACATGAGATCTACCCTCTCAACAAATTTTAAGTGTTAATTGCCACAAAAAAGGGGGGAGGCTACAAAGAAACTTGGGGGTGATGGATATGTTTATTACCTTGATTGTGAATCGTTTCACAGGTGTGTGCATATGTCCAAACCCATCAAATGATATAAATTCAGTATGTTCAGTTTTTTATTTATCAATTTTACCACAATAAATCTCCTTTAAAAATTGGTAACCTTTCTAGTTCCAGGCATCTAGGAGCCCAGACAGAGACCAGGATTAGCTCCTTCTGTATGGGTTTCCATCCCAGGATCATCCCTCGACAGAAAAACTGCTGGTAAACACTTTCCAGCCTTCACTAATTTTACCAGGAGAGGGCGCACAGCAGACATGCAATCTCTATTAAATTATCAATTTTGCCTCCAAAGTGGTCCTCAGTGTAGAGCTGTTTATACTCTGGGTTGGTTCATTTGCCTTTCGTGGTTAAGAGGCTCTTGCCTACTAGTTTCAGACGAACAGCTCAAGGACATTTGATATGACTGCAACAGTTTCATTTCTCCTAAGAAAGGATGCACCTCCCCAGGCTGGATTCCATGGTTACCTAGATTATTGGTTTTGAAGGCCTGACTGAGGAAAGGTAGTTTCAGATTTTTGAGTTTGTCTGGAAGCCTGTGGAGAGAGAGAGAGAGAGAGACAGAGATAGAGACAGAGACCAGCAGGCGGGGAGGGCCTGGAGGCACATCAGAATCAACTATGGATATTAAAAAAGAAAAATTCCTGGGCCTTGCCCCAGAGCTAGTAGATCAGAGTGTCCGAGGCTAGTGCCCCAAGAATCTATACTTTAACAAGTTGCCAACTGATTTCATGTAGTCAGCTGTGAACTAGCACTTGGGAACTTCTAATCTAGGGGAATCTCTGGGACCCCATCTCAGTCCTGCTGCTGCAGCACCAACCTTTAGGGACATAGACAGTCAAGGGGACGTAGAGTCAGAACAAGATGTGAAACAGGTGGAGTCTTGGCCAGTCCTTCTAGAGGGAGCAAGGCCCCTCCCATTGAGGAGATGAGGGATGGTGGCGGGGGGAGGGCTTTACAAGTTGGGGCAGCAACTCTGTCCCCTCAGATGTTGTAAGAGAACGATGACTGACCTCTCTCTGCATCTCCCACTCAAAGTTGCAGGAGAAGCTGAGCCTTGCTTTCCAGGGAGCTCTCAGCACAACACCAAGCCCTCCATCCCGCCCCCCACACACTCAGGGTGGGCTGCAGTCAGCTACACTTGGGGGCCACGCTTCTCCAGCTATTCTGGGCTGAGTACCCCTCCCCAGCACTGCTCTAGGTGGTGGTGCCCAGAGCAGCATCTGGTCTTGTTTTCCGAGGGAAGGATCCTGCTGAGATAGTTCTCAGCCACACTGAGCTCAGCCCGAGCAAGTCCTCAGGCTGAATTGGGGGACTGAGCAAATGCTCAGATACTAGGGGAAGGGTAGTTCTGGGGGGCCCAACGACAAGATCCTACAGCCCCAAAGGCAGAGCTGCAGAGTCCAGCTGATTGTGTGGCTCCCAGCTATTGTCCAAGGCAAGGACATCTTAGGGACTCCTTTGGCTCAATCCCCAGGGTCATTCCTGCCTCCCTACTTTTGCCTACTCCCTTCCTTTTTACCAATCCAAATGTTACACTTTATTCAACATCCAAAATAAGCCCAGTTATTTTTGGTGACCCCCTCCCTGATGTTGGGTACAAAATGCTCTCAATTCTCATAGCAAAGTCTCACACTTGGTAATATTATTGTCTAATCTTCGTCCCCAAGTAGTTCCAGTATATACATTGTCCTCACAACTAGATCAGAGGGTCTTGGAACAGAAGGGATAAATCTTCCTCTTGTTGTGTATCTTCTGGAGCACCCAGCAAAGATCTGGGGGCATCATAGATATTTGTTAGTTTGAACTCTACCCTCTCCAAGAAAGGACGGGGGAAAGAAACAATTTTGGTATCAAGGTGGCTTGGTGGAAAATGGGGACGCAGGATCTAACTACTTTGGAAGCAACTGGGCCTGTTGGGTAACCTCTACTTTTTATTTTTAAATTTTGGGACATTAGAAGAGAGCAGCCTACTCTCAACATCCAGGGAACTGAGGAAATGGTGAGTCAATGTCTCATTTCAAAACTTTATCCCTCTGCCTGCACTGGCTGTCTAGAAAAACGTATCTGGCCTGTATTCCACTCCCTCTGGGTATTTCTGCCCACTGATGACATCATGTGAGAGCAGGAAATAGTCCTGAAGAAGTGACTCAAATGAGGAGCATTTCAGGTGGCGTAGAAGGCTGGTAGGGAGTGAGCCTTGGCACTGGTATACTTTTCTAGTAGGGCAAGATGCCTCTCCTATTCATCACAACCAGAAATGTCTTCTTGGAGGAAAGCAAGACGTGAAGGCATGTGATAATCTATACAAATTTTATTTTAATATCAATTTGTATGGAAACAAGCAGGTATCAGTGTTATGCAGGCATGGAAAAAAAAAAGGGAAAGAAAAAAAAACTCCAGTGATAATTGGTCTTGTATTTACACCATTTGGTTTCAACAGGGACAGGAAGTTTTACTGTTAGCTTCCTGTGGGAACTCCAGTTTCTGCACCTTCCCCTGCTGCCTCTCAGCATCACGATAGAGCAGGGACTTCTGAGCCTTCAATCGGCAAGCCAGGCACATGAAAATTGACTCCACGTTCTGGCTCTCTTTAGGGTCCTTGGCCGATGTCTCAAACAAGAGCATGTTGTGAGCATCGGCGAATTTCAGGGCTAAGTTGGAGGGTACCTGGATCTGTTCCCTCAAGTCACACTTGTTGCCCACAAGCACTTTCGGGACGAGTGGAGGCACGGCATGCCCATTGCATTCTTGGATCCACATTTTGAGGTTGGTGAAGGATGTCATCTTGGTGACGTCATAGACAAAGACCACGGCATGCACGTTGCGATAGTAATGTTCCACCATGCTTTTGCGGAAGCGTTCCTGACCCGCCGTGTCCCACACTTGAACCTGGAAGATACAGAAACCCGTATTTGGAGTCAAAAAAGGAAACATGAACAGAAAAGAGAAAACATGGTTCTGTGGCATTATGAAAATGAGGTGACAAGCTCTGACACAGGAAGCTTGAGGTGACAAGCTCTGACACAGGAACTGGCAGAATGAACTGATCAAAGTATAGAGAGAAGTTTCTTCCAAGGTTTATTAAGACTTAAGATTTTTAGTTGAAAGTCGGAGTTGAAAAGCTTAAGGCTTTTAGTTGAAAAACTGGAATGCAAATTGGTCAACTTTCTTGGAGGGTAATTTGGCAATATGATCAAAAACTTTAAAAATGTACAAAACTCTTAGAGCCTATAATCCCACTTCCAGAAATCTATACAAAAGAAATAGCAAATAAGATAAATAAGTCCTCAGGATGTACTATACAGCATGATGACCACAGTTACCACAGGTGTATGATATATATGAAAGTTGTTAAGAGGGTAAATTCTCATCACAAGGAAAAAAGTTTTCATTTTGCTTTTTCTTTTTATTCTATCTGTGTAAGGGGTTGGATGTTCACTAAACTCACTGCAGCCATCATTTCACAATATGTGTAAGTCAAACCATGATGCTACACACCTGAACCTTACACAGTGATATGTGTCAATTACATCTCAATAAAACTGAGGGGAAAGCAAAAAAAAAAAAAAAGAAAGAAGAGATATGTGGTTAAAAATTTGTACGAAGATCTTCATCACAGTGTTATTTATACTTTTTAAAAAACAAGAAACAACCTAAATGTTCACTAGGAGATGAATAGCTAAAATGTGTGTGTGTGTGTGTGTAGATAGATATACATCTTATGTATATCTAAATATATGTATCTATTATATATATATGCTATTATGCAGCCATTAAAAATAACCTTTTCAAAGAACAAATGGTGGAGGAAATGCTCACAAAATATAAGTGAAAAAAGTAGGACACAAAATTTTTCATATGCTTTGGTCCTAATTTTCAAAAAATTAAATATAGAAATATGCATAGGAAAGACTGGAAATGTATACACCAGAACATTACTGGTTAGTTACGAACAGTGGGACTTTAGCTGATATTTATTTTCTCCTCTTTTTTTGTATTTTCCAAATTTTCTACTGCAAACAAAATCGCTTTGGATTTTGTGGGGGTTTTTTGGCATAACTTTTTAAACAAAACAAAGTTAGTGTTAAAATCTCACCTTGTGGCTCAATTTATTTTAAGTTCATTTCTTTGTTGTGTAGAAGGTAATTAAGCTCACTGGATTCTAATTCTGCATATCAGCTTTTGGACTAATCAGTAACATATATAAAGATACAACTCCCAGGGGATACTCTGAAGTCTACATACATTCAGCCCAATCTATTTCCTTACATATCCAAAGTCTTGGACAAGAGTATTCATGCTCATGCCTAGGCCCTATGCAATTTTCAGTTATGAAAAAAATGTGATTATGATTACTAAGTGACTACTATGGTTCTTAAAATTATTTGGAGTTAGCAGTATGTAAGTATAATCTAGTAAATATAATTAAATCTCTTTGCTGAAGGAGATCTTACAGGACCCCAGAGTCATTATTCTGAACATCAGCTTTCATTGTCCAGGCTTCCCTTCATCTCCTCTATGGACGTGGCCTTCGAATTCACCCCCTTCTTCTATTTAGATTTCTATGTCTCTTGGTCAGACTTTCCTCTCCTAACTCCTGGACTACAGCAAAGTCTTTTGGATTTGGGATGTTTCCACTCCAGGGCCTCTTGCATACTGCTTTCAAACTAGCCTTTCTAAATCCCTGCTTGATATCAGCATGTCATCTCCTTCTTCAGCAAATTCTGATAACCCTCTACTGCATGTGGCAGCAAAATGGCAAGATTTCTGTCTGCCATAATTGGACCCCACCCAACCTGGTTTCCAACTACTCAGCTCCACCTGGTTCATTCCCTCCTCTGTACCTTTGGTCCTGCTGGTCCACCTTCCCCAACAGACCTGGTTTCCCCAGCGCCACCCCTCGTTGCTCTATCCAAATCCTACCCATTCTTCAAGGCTTGGTTCATACCTCCACCTTCTTCCTAAAACCTTCTCCGACTTCTCTTCAATTCTCTTTTCTTAGGAATTTCTATCACACTTTGTGTCTGTACCACACCCTTTAGAATATATTTGTTCTCTAGTCATTTCATCTGTGTTCTTGGCAACCTTCCAGCTAGACTGTAAGCATCAAATCAGGTCACTCATCATCATGCCATCATCACCATCATCGTCATTATCAAAAAAAAAAAAAAATAGTGGCCTGAGCCACCAAAACTACAGTTGATCTGGCATTCTAGGTATCCACCAAGGCAATTTCAGAGACAACATTCGACTTTGGTTACCCAGAAACACTTAAGTCCTCAAAGGCTGATTTGCTTCAACAAGCAGAGACAGAAGAGATTTTCCTTTCTTCTACCTCTCTGGTGCTCTGAGCAGGAAGAAGTGGGAGAGCAGGCCGGGAAAGGGAGGGAGGTCAGTGGGAAGAGGGCAAGTGTCACACTTGGCTCCTGCTTTCCCCACCCCCACCCTTGGGTAGTCGGAACTCTTGCCTCTGAGTAAGGCAGAATCCCTACAGCCGTCAGGCACGCAGCAGATGCTTTAACACCATGAGCTCAGGAGTCTAAAAATACCTGCCACTAGCAGGAACACGGGTGGGAGTGTGTGAGGTGTTTGGGGCTGAGTAGGTTGGCTGTTTGGCTTTTCTTTGGCTTCAGAACTGTGTACACCACCCAAGCTGCCAGAACTGCAGGGGACCCTCTTGGCTGGAGACCTCCTTTGCCTGTCCAGTGCCTTTGGGACCCTTGAAGCTTTTATCTGGAGGCTCAGAACTTCAACCATAGGCACTGCTCCCATTCCAACTCTTTATAAGTCCCCCTCCCAGGTCTTTCCATCCCTGTCTGTGGTCAGAGGGAAGCCAGGAAGCAGGCTGCTCCCAGCAGAAAATCAGAACTTATGCTGTGGCCTCAGAGCCATCACAAAGGGAGGGCACGACAATCAGTCTTGCTGGAACACAAGTGACCGCATTTCGTTTCTAGGTTTGCCGTCCCTGTCATTCTCAGCATCCTCAGAAAGCCTGGCCCCCATCGGACAGTGAAAGCATCCCCTCACCCTGTTGCAGCCGGCACTCTCTCACCCAGTTCTCCCTTCTTGTGGGTACCACATCCACATGGTGGCCAGAAGTGACACCTGCCCCTTAGCCACATACATGTCCCCAGGACCCTATTTTCTCTCCAAGGGCCAGTAGGGTACAGTGGAGTCAAACCAATGAGGGTGCAAATCTCAGCCCAACCAGGTCCTACTAGTTAGGTGTCCTCAGGCAAGTTACTTTATCTTCAGTGTCCTCCTCTGGAAACTAAGGACAAACACAGCAATCTTGCAGGGATGCTGTGAAGATTAGCATTCCTTGTAAGTACGGGACACAGTGCCTAGTACACACTCCCCCTTCCTCCCCGGCCCGAAACCTCCTCCACCAAGTCTGACCAGACAGCTAAGTGAGCAAGCGCTCTTGGAAACGCAGCAGTAGATGTCGAATTGAGAGACCCGTGTTCCAGCCCCTCTGCTTCCTAGCTGAGTCAATGACTAGGCAAATGAAATAACACGTGAGAAAGGGCTTTTGCAAAATATAAAGTGTTCTGCAAATATTAATTGTTTCCATTCTCTCAGAAGGCCCATGAGCCCTGTCCTGGTAGCACTGCTCCTTGGATCTGTTGGTTCTCATCCTGGAAAGTACAGAAAGCTTGGCCTCTTAATGATGAGATAGAGCCAAGGCAAAAGCAGTCAGTGGGGAGGGGGAGGTGAGAGGAATGCCAGCAACGTGCCACAGTTGGCTGGGGGGCAAGCCCAAAGTGACAGGGAAGCTGGAGGAAAGTGGAGGGGTCCAGGGTGGGGAGCTTCCCAAGATAAATCTAGCCTCGTGAACCATTTTCCTGGGGCTATTGCTGCCGGAGCAAGCTTCAGCAAGTCCCTCACCCCCTGCACGTGCTCCTAGCTGATGGGGGCGCGTATTTCTTTTCCCTAGGGAATATATCTGGCATCTTTCTAGAGATGAGGCATAAATGTCCTTTTGTTGCAGGCTGGTGGGGGAGGGTAGAAGTGGAAAAAGGAGAAAATACATCTGTAACATTTGGAGGATGCCCGAGTGGATGATGGGAAAAGTTTAAAACAAATCTTTCTTCAGCTAGCTGGACTGTCCTATCTGTGTCTAAGATACGCCCACGTTCGCACACAAGGCTGACACTGAGAATGGCAAAGAAGGACAGAGACAAATAGAAACTCACACACAGCAAGAGAGGCAGCAAGGGAGACAGAGAAACAACCACACTGATGGATAATTAACTATTAAGCTAACTGGCAGAAGATGGACGTTCAGAAGCCCTAAGGAAGGCATGATGTCATTCTGACTGCGGGCAGCTTCCAAGGAAACACTTAGCTCAGCCTCCATCCATGCAGCAATGTAACACACAAAGGTGTTTTTCCAAGTCATCAGTGGAGGAAGACCAATCCGCAGTCCTGAGAGGCACCTGCCCACAGTCTCGGCTGACCTGCAGTGTGCCTGGTCTGGAGGGCTGAGGCAGAGGGGGTGCCCAGTCTGTGGGAGAAATCAAACTGGACTGGAGGGGATGCTTCCATGAAAATTTACCAAAAATGGCTCAAAAATCAGAACTGAGCCTCCCTAATGCCCCACCCCTAAACACACACCCATAATTGGCATTTTCCAATGCTTTCAGACTGAGAGAGGCACAATATGATTTAGCTAAACCTGTAAGATGACAGACACATAACGGTCACTGAGGGAAGCTCCACCCTTCCTTTAGGGGTTGGGGGATGCCTCCATCTTTCCTAGGCTGATGTCAGGAAGGACTGTCAGCTTTCCCATATAATGTCCCACCATGTCCCCGTCACAGCTTTTGTGGGTTGGACGGACCATGGGGCTAGCCCAGAGTGGGGATGTATGTGCTTTTTTTCTAAGCCAGGCAGCATGGTTTGTGGAAAGAGCACCAAAAAGAAAATTAGGAGACCAGAGCTGTAGGCCTGGCTCTGTGTGATCTTAAGTCACTTTCCCTCTCTGAGCCTCAGTTCCTATTTGTAAAACAAGGAAGTCAGATTAGAGATTCTCTAAGGTCTCTTCCATCTCTGAACATCCTCTGATTCTCACATCCAAGCTGAGACAGTCGAGGTGCAAAAAGTAAAACCCAGCCTAGGTACACGGCTCAATGTCTGGGGTGCAGTTGAAAGTGACATCTTGAAGGCTCCTGGGTCTGGGGGCTGTAACCCTGGGCCCCTGGCCTAGAAGAGATCATAAGGATGGCTGCTTGGCGTGCTGCTCCCCTTGTGCACGCCCCCCTCGAGCCAGATACTGCCCTGCTAGAGAGCGGTGGTAAAGAACATGTGCTCTGAGTCTAGGCCGTGTCACAGGGAAGGCAGGATAGTGAGATGTGAAGTGTGTGGGCTCAAGAGTCAAAGACTGCAGCTCAGATCCACGTGCCTTTGGGAAAGTTATTTAATCTCTCTAACTTTAGTCTCCTTATCTATAAAACAGGAACGATAATAGTAGTCCTAATTTCATAGGGCTGCTGAGAAGATCTAGTAAGATAGTGTACGGAAAGTGCCTGGCCTGGGCTCTTTGTCTATTCAGTAAATAGAAACTGCTGCTGCTGCTGTTGTTGTTATTATTATTACTATTGTCTACTCATTGGGAGTTTCTCTTTCTGTGATTCTTTTCTTTAATGGAGGTACTGGGGATGGAACCCAGGACCTCGTGCATGCTAAGCATGCGCTCTAGCATTGAGCTATTATTACCCTCTACCTGGAAACTTTTCTTAATGTGCATGTTAACCAGGAAACACTGGACTACAAATGTGAGGGGGTGGGCGATATGTTGATTGGAGATACCAAATGGGGCTTCAAAGCCCTAGGGATGGCCCTGGTAATTAAGAAAGTAGCCCCAGATATGCTAAATGAGTCGTCCCTCTGCAGAGGATAGCGGTGTGTGCTACCCTGGGACATGGGGAGGCAGCCCAGAAGAAGCCACACCCTACTTGGACTGAGAGCAGAGCTGCCAGAGACCTCCCTGCCACTCTCCTGCGAGCATTGGCATTGCAGAGCCTGCCAGCCTTCTACTGCTGGCTGTGGTCTAGGGCCACCTCAGCCTCCACTGGACTTTTCTGTCTCCTCTAAAGGGGAGTCACCTCCTAGCGTGGTTTGGCACTTGTCCTTGAGAAACTTCAGGCCAGCTGGAACATGAGGCAAAATTTTCTCCTATGTAGATCATGTGCTAGCTGCCATGCTCTGCCATCTTCCCAAGGATATACTGGTCTTGCCTCCAGCTTTAGCCCTGAGGTTGCAGCAGCTTTGTCAAAGGCAGGGTCCCCATCCTGCTGCTCCCACACCCAACCCTGAGCTCCTTCAGAATCTGTATTCAGAGGGCTCCAACATAAGCAGTGTCACAAGGTTTTGCCCTCTTGAAAATATCATCTTCCCAAAAAAAGCCTGTATTAAGCACTTATCTGCACGTGGTGCTGTGCTGGGCTCTGTTTCTAAGTGAGTCACACTGTCACAGGCTCTGCCCTCTGGGAAAAAGTCCAGAATCTTTGCAAGAGACTGTAAAATCCAGTTTGGCTAAGTACTGGGTGTTAGAAAGGAAGGAATCTTTGCAAAATTTCCCCAAGGCCATTGAGCAGTGACCCTCTTCCTCTGGTTTTCACCTCCCATTTCCCACTTTCTGGCCTCCTCCTCTCCTCTCCCCCTGTTCTTCTTCCCTCGACTCCCAAATATTTCTTTTTCCCTCCATCTAAATTTCGAGTGGACTTATTTCCCTTCTCTTACATCCAGAGGACTCTTTGGCTCAATGTGACACTTTATTTAAAACCAGTGATAGCATTAAATTTGAAGGGTTTTGAGAGTTTTAAGAGCACATCCTTATTTCTATTTTGAATTTAAGAGGCATGTTTTAGAAATTCCAGAGTCTTACAAACCCTACATTAAAGAAGCTAGACGCACTAGAGAAAGTCCTAGGCAAGCAGACATCGACATAAGAGCCCTAGGAAAGGACAGAGACAGATACCTACTTTACTTTAAAAAGGAAATGTAGCAGTTCCCCCCAAAACTCGAAAAGCTAAAAATATCACTATTTCAAAACAGTGCCCTATCTTCCTGATTCTGGGGCTCAGTTGTTTTCATGAGCTCTCCCCTATCAGCCCATCCTCCCGACAGCCTGGTCTCTGAAGCCATTTTAAAACACGTTCATTTTAATAATGAAGCAAGTCAGGAATCTTGCACAGTTGAGAGTGTTTCATCATTCTCCCCTACTCAGCCCTTCTCTCCACATCACTCAGAAGAGGAGCCCTGTGGTCATTTGGGCTGTTTGCCCAGCAGGAGGGAGGGTTACCTTCACCCAACAGGGTCCCACCATAGGCTCAAGAGAAGGCCTGCTGTGGGTCTGGAGGAGTCCCTCTTTAGTGCCCGGTGTCTTTTGAGGTGATTTTCTTGCCTATAACCCTGCCCCTCTCTGCTCCCCTGACACATGAAGCTGCCCTTGCCGTGTCCTCCCCACTCCACCCTCTGCACATTGAAATATTCCTGTCCTCTCGAGTTTCTACCTTTTCTGAACTGGAAGTGAGCACAAATGGTCAGACAAGAATATCTATACTTAGCCTACTTGACAAACTAATGGGGGTGGGGGACGAAGACACTTCCCTTGGCCCTCAGATAAGTTGCTCTGCATTTTTACAAAGACCTGCTGGAGACAATGCCAACAGGATGAGTAATGTGCATTAGGTACCCCAGACAAATAAAGAAGATATCATTTAAGGATTTGAGGGGTACTGTCCCAAAAGAACAAATTTTGTCTATTATAAAGAGCTACCAGATGACCCTGTCTCAATTTCCTTAAAAGGTCTTATGGCTTTGTGCTAGAACCACCCCCACACCACTCCTATTGCAAATCATAACCATAATCTTAACAATAAATTGTAATTTAAAATAAAGCAGCTTTCGTTCTCTGTGGGTTTCCATCTTTCCTCCCCTCTACTGCCTCGGGGCTTAGCCAAAGCAGGTATGTTGCAACCTATTGGCACCCACGAGGTAGAAGAAACCTCAAGATGTGTAAAGTGCTTTGGGATCCATCCCACAGACCAGGATGGAGATCCCTCCTACCTCCCTCTGCCCACAGGTGCCGCTGCTCCCGGCTCAGGGTCAAGGATGGGATCAAACAGGCTTTTCCTGGCGGGAGCTGTCAGGCAGGGGCAAAGGGCATGAATGCAGCCACTCCCGCCTGCCCTCAAAAAACGGGTGAGGTGAGAACTGGGCCACTGAGAGAGAGGCGAAAGGGGATGAGGACGTGCCGAGGGTCTTGGGCTCAGCAAGCGGCGACACAGGCACGCACTGGACATTTACAACCACTAGAGTGATGCCTCCGGCGAGGCCCCCTCCCAGTTCCCTCCCTGGACCTGACCGTCTGGATCACCTTGATCTTCTCGCCCTCGATTTCCACAGTCTTCTCCCTGAAGTCCACGCCGATGGTGGCCTCAGTCTTGTCCGGGAAGGTCCCTCCGCAGAAGCGGAAGGTCAGGCAGGTCTTGCCCACGTTGGAGTCCCCAATCACGATGATTTTGAAGATGCGAATCTGCACGTACTGGTCCAGCGACGAGTCGAGCTCCAGGGACGCCAGGCCAGCGGCCGAGGCGGGCTGCAGGTTCCCATGGCCCAGGATGGGCTGCGCCATCTCCCCCGGACCGGACCGGGGCCCCAACCCCCCTCGAGGGCTCCACACAAAGAAAACGGCCACGTTAGTGCGCTCGAGGCGAGCGAGCTTTGTGCGTGTGTGTGTGTGTGCGTGTCTGTGAGTCTGTGTCCGCGCGTGTGTGCGTGCGCCGGCAACGTGTGCGCGCGCGCGCGTGAAGGGGTTCCTCTCACCCCAGGCCCCCCCCTCCTCCTCCAGCGCACCCTCCTAGCAGCTCCCAGGCACCGACACAAAAGCCAGGGAGGGGAGGAGAGATGGAGAGTGGGCAAGCCTTCTCTTTGCGCCTGTGCCCTCGGACGGGACGCTCGGCGGTGCGATCCTACCGCGCTCCCCACGCTGCCGCGGCGCCTTTGCCTAGACCCCAGGGACACACCGGAGGGAGGAAGCCTAAGGAGGAACGGGGAAGTGGGGAGAGCCGCGCATACCATCTCGGGATGGTCTTCCTTTCTCCTCGCCATTTATTTTATAGGTTTTGGGCTCCCCACCCCCCACTTTCTCGGAGCTCACAGGGTCAGCGGGCAGGGAGCACAGCTGGGGAGGACAAAGAGAGCTGCACCCAGGCATCTCTGGAGTACTTCGGCCTCGGAGCGACATTACCCTGCAGGGGTGGGGTGCGGGGCGGAGATACCTCTTTCACCTCGCCAGCGGCGGGCAGCTGCGCCGCTCCTCCGCGGCCCCCTCCCAAGCCTTGGGATAAAGGGATGCTCTGTCTTATTGAGAAAGCAGGTGCGCTCGCGCGCCGCAAGGAGCCGGGGAGGGCGCTGCCAAGACACGCCGTGGGTTGTGGGGGCCCGAGCAGCTGAGAGGAGGAAGGCAGGGGCACGGGTGTGCGTGTGTAGGGGGAGTTACTGTTTCTGTCACAGACTTGCCAGATGTAGGGGGGCGCGTGCCAGGCGCCAACCTCCCCTCATCACACCACGAGCATCCATCCTCTGAATGTTCAGGAGAGCGGCTCTCATTGGCTGCCGCGGTCGGTTGTGTTTGGCTGGCCAATGGGGAAGGCCCGCCGGGGGAGAGGGCCATACATGAGGTAGGAGAAGGGGGGAAGCTAGTGGTGGCAGCTTCAGCAAAAGGGGACTTTGTTTCCGGAGCTAACCATTACAGGTCCAGGTGGATTGATCTTGGAACATGGCATGAACCTCACAGTGTCTTGCATTCCTTAGTCCTCCATATAATCATAAATTCTTCCAGAACGGTGGAGTTGCAAAAGGAATTGGAAACCCTTAGGAGGGTTCACCCCTCTTCAACTGAATGTAGAACAAAGTGGTTGGGTCTAATTTGCCAGAAACCTAGATTATGCTTGGAAGATGATAAATGAAGAGAACTTTCTTACGGTGTTAGGGGGCAGCTTCCCAAGGCTTCATAAGATCACACGTCTGGTCAAGACCAGTATTCCCTCTCCAGAAAGTGATTTGCAGGTTCAGAATTTGTTTGTTTGAAACCTACTTTACTAAGGTACAATTTTGCATACAATAAAATGCACCCGTTAATGTTTGCTTTTAAGACTTTATCCCTCCTCCCACATATTTCATAGACTAAGGTAATACCGACATATGCCAATAGCACCGACATACAAGTTATTTGCTAATGCCATCAAGGTCAGGGATTCCAGAAGCACACATGAGCTGCCATCTTATTTGTGTGTGAAGCTGAGCTGCAGAAGAGACAAACACGACTAAATCCATTCCCACTATGGGGAAAACACTTCAGTGCATCAGTGACAGATCTGTAAGCAAACTGGAATGTGACTGCTCAGCCAAGTCCAAGTTACTTAAAATGGCTGGGAAAATGGGGTCTTCTAGTTAATGAGCTATTTAAGCTGAGTTAGCGGTATATTTATAACTAACTCTTTTAGCATGTATGTGGTTCACCCCTTTCTGAAACTCCAGATTATACTATTCAATATAAAAGCCATCTTGAGAAGGATTTAATCTTAGTTGGCTAATCCACGGTCATCATTATGAATATCAATTATCATTGTACAGTATGAATAGCAATCCTCATTGAACAGTATTTTGGTTTTTTGATTGGTTGATGTCTAGATAATAGTTTGCCAAATCATTCTCCTCTGTATTTGAAGTCAATGCTCCTGGTGATCATTATCTACAGGAGAATAGCTATTTTTAAAAAGGTACCTATTAATCAGGCATATCCAGTAGGTAAGAGTGGAAAAAAGCTTTCCTAATTCATAGCTATAATTAACACTGACTTTCTGAGAGATATAAAAAAGATTACATCCACATAAGATTGTTAAGATATATGCTTCCAATAAAAACTTGCCACTGAGTCTGAAAGTTCACATTTTATTTGTAAGGTAGAAGCATTGATTCTTGGAAATATGGTATGTGAAAATGGGCCCCATGCCCTAATAAGAACCTTGTGGAGTGGGATTTTAGGGAACTTTCACTTAATATTTTTAGAGTGATTCAATATGTATAAATTGCTTTTGCCCTCCAAAATGAGAAAATACAATTTTTAATTAAGAGGACAAGAAAACTACCTCACTGCACATATTGCAAAAGTAAATGTGCCATACAATGCCTTTTCTTTGTGTTAATTGTGCATCATTAAATGACTGTCTTTTAAATACACCTAGTTGTTTTCGTAGGTACCTGATGGTCATGATTGTGACATTGTTTTCCAAAGCCTCTTTCACCAGCAGATATGATTAACTTTGTGTTTAATCAATCCATGTTTACTAGTGGCTTTTAGGAACAGCAATGAATATGATTGTCTGTAAGGCCTTTAAAATATGAAATAAATATAAATAATTTTTTTACCTTATTGTGGAATTGATGTTTTCAGTACTTAACCCCCACCAAACAGCCCTAAGTTAAAAGTCATGCATTGTCTGCACTTCTGAACATTGATCTATTCTTAGTAAGGGAACCATAGATCATTTTCACCCAATAAATACTACTCCCTGGGTTAAACTTCCTAAAACAATGCCTTTGTAATTTCATTCCCTATCTTATTCCACTTCATAACTTCATCAACTACAAGATTAGGGCCAAACTCTTTTGCCAGTTCAAATCTGGCCTCACCATATTCAGCTGTCCTTATTTACTTCTTACTATGTACACTCTGCCATTGTTCCCTGAAAATGTGCTGGGTTTTGTTTGTTTTCTACCTCCAAGCCTTTTAAACAGCATGGTGCTTCCTCTAAGACACTTTACAAATATTAGCTCATTTAACCTTCAAAACAATCCTATGAGATTGGTAGATGAGAAAAATGAGGCACAAGTGACTTGCCCAGGTGGCAGAGCCAGGATTCAACCTGGGGCAGACTGGATTCAAAGCCAATGGTACTTAACCACTGAAAATATAACTCTTGGTCCCAATGTATTCACTATCTGAAATATCATTCCTTCTCCACTGTTTATTTGAATTTGACTACTCATCCTTCAAGACACAGCTCATACAAGAAGTGTTATTGCTATTCCTTAGCTACTCCATTCCATATTCTTTTCTTTTGCTCTGACACTACATTAGATATTTTTATTTAAATGGCCAATATATGTCATCTCCCCAACTAGACAGTGACCTCTTACTATACTTCCTGTATCCCCCAGAGCTCCTTTCATAGCACAGCCCAAGTGGCAAGTGCTCAATAAATACTTGTTAAATGAACATGTAACTCAAAACTTTGAAAAAGGCATGTTTTGCACACAGCCAAAAAATGTATTTCCAATTCTGCCTACGTTTGGTAAAGTCAAAACACCTATTTACACTCAGCCCCTCACCCTACTCCTCCCACAATTCTTAAAATCCTGTTAAGGATTTCTCTCAATGTCTGTGAAGCACGAACTCTACTGCCAGGGTCCTGCTCTCAAGCACAGAAGCCGTGATAGCAGGTGTCTATCCGCAGGCCTGGTACAGCATCTAGGACACAGAATTGCACAATATAAAAGCGATATGGCGGGATGGGGAGCGCCGAATGATTACTTGTCCCGGAAACAGGGGTTGGGTGGGAAAGCGCCAGCAACCGGTAAAAGACGGAAGTCCACTCCAAATCGGGGAAGCCAGGTGCTCCGACTGGACCTATGGAAAGACTGGAAGTGGACTACAGCCAGAAAATCCGGAAGGCTTAGTACCTAGTAATTAGCGAACTAAAACAGAAGAACAAACCGGTGCTGGGGCCACGTTTTGTGAGATGCTGCCTCACAAAATAATAACAGGTTCATGCCATCGACACAGCAGCAACACCGGCCACAACCGCTAGGTAAAGCGGCCCCACGGGTCCCTCCTTGGACAGCTTTCTGAACCCGCTTGGCGGAACGCGTTGCCAACTACCCGCGGAAACTTGCAAGCAACTCGGGCTGCGGTCTTTGCAAGCGTGAGGGCAGCCAGGCGCATGCGCACAGCTTCTCACCGTGAGGGCCAATCGCAAGGCGGCGCTGAGCACTACGCCTGCGCAGTACGCCTCCTGTCCAGCTTCCCCTTCCCCTGCTCTAGCAGGCCGGCTTAGCTGTCCAATGCCCACCCGGAGCTGGGAGGAGGAGTCTGCGTAGAGTGCGTGTGAAAGGAGCAGGGGGAGCCGGCCGGGGCCCACGGTGTTTGACCCTTCCGTCCGTGCGCAAGAAGAAAGGAAAGGAGGAGGAGTCCAGAGTAGCGGCTGCCGAAATGTTCAGGTGTGGAGGCCTAGCGGCGGGTGCTCTGAAGCAGAAGCTGGCGCCCTTGGTACGGACAGTGTGCGTCCGAGGCCCGAGGCAGAGGAACCGGCTCCCAGGTGACTGACTGACCCATCCCAGGCAACCCCCACCTCTAAGACCAAGGGCCTGGCCTCCACAGGCTCCCCATGACTCTCAGCCTTCCTCCACCCCACCCCCACCCCCGGGAAAAAACTAAACACTCACAATCGCTTGTATTCCGAATTGGCGGGATCCAACCGTGAGTTTCGCAAGCCATGCCGACCTGACCTTCAAGGGATTTGAGCCCAGTAGTCGGCTTGAGGCCTTTCCTGGAAGGGTTTGCAGTTCAGGGATAACAGAACAGCTGGTTGTTTCGTATTGTCCAGTGCCACCTCCCGGCCACCCTAGTCCGCCTTTTTTAGAGTAATGAGGTCAAGTAGACTTTGTCGTTTATCGACTGTAAGATTCGAAGCAGGACGTTTAAGCCTTACGCCTCAGTTCCTTCTGTAAATAAGCGTATTACCTGCCTACCTTCCAAACCCTTGAGGAAATTCATAAGTTTGAGTGCCCAGTGAAACAGAAACAGTGCAGTGCAAGTAAGGAGTCATGGGCTCTGTGCCAGACACCAGGAGGAGTTGGCCCAGAGTTAATTTGAGATATCTAGTCAGTGTAATTCTTAGTGGTCTTTAATGATTCAAAGAAACAATTTGCAGAACGCACTGTCTTTGCCTTCCATGAAGTCATTTCATCAAATTTTAGAGCTGGAAGGGATTTCGTGGTAAAGTTCAACCTACTTATTTTATAGATAATAAACCGGGACACAGAGAGGTGGAATTACTTGCCCAAGGTCACATACCTAATTAATAGGCAGCGCAAAGGATAGTTTGCCAGTCTCTAGGTCCCTAATCCCCTTGCCCCAACTCCACACTGCTTTGTAAAGCTTGACCTCAAAAGGTTAAGAATGAATCTGGTTCACATTTAACCCAGTGTGCATTAGACAGCCTTAAATTTATCTAAACAGGTCTTAGCCTGCTCATCTTCAACCTGCACAATTTCATGGGGGTAAAGAGTTATCCACCCGTAGGAGGTGCTGTTTTGTTGTTGTCCTTGTTGTTGTTTTAAAAATAGATAATCTTTGGCCACTGGAGGATATTCATATTTGCAATGTCAGAAGTTATACTTGATGCCTTTTCAACATGGACTGCCTTCTGGGTGCTTTTTTTTTTAAGTGGAAAATGTTTTCCTTAGATTGTTAGAGTCTTTGGAAATGTGCGTGTGATTAGTTTTTCCAGTTGCGGTGCCCCAAAATGTTTCCTGATGGGTGTACCTGAGGTATGTCCTAAGACATATTGCTCTTGGAACTTAACCTCTGTTAGCTTTTAAACTAATATGCTGCCTATGATGTCATTGATATGGGTTTTGTGAATTGAAATGAGGATGCTCTATGTGCATTGCACAGAAATTTACACAGAAAGTTAGGTAAGCTGAAGATTTTCATCCACGCTGGGCTTTCAAACTTTGTGTACTTATTTTGCTTAAACTCACAACTTTTGCCAGCATTCTGAAGTCTGGCTAAAAGTTCTCACTGATTAAATATGGATTTGCAAAGGTAAATTGATTCATCAGACATTTGAAGGTGGTTGGTGATATTAGAACTACTGAAAGATACTGACTCAAAATGTTCTTTTCCATTGCATGACTGTTTGAAGGCAGTCTGCTGTAGACTATATTCTGAGTTTTTGACATCCATCTTTTTGTATACACTTATTCCTTGTCCTTTGGCCAAGCACCAGAGTATAACATCATTACTTTTAGAAATGGGTGGGGGTAGGGTTACACTTTCAAAAAGAAATGACTGTCATTTTTGGAATTAACCCTGTTTTGTGGCTTGATTACTAATTGCTTTTAATCTGATTTCTTTTTTACATAGTAACATGCATAGGTCAGGAAGAGGCACTGTTTGTTGATATGCCATTTCCCCCTCCTTTTTTCCCTTCCTCCCCACTAGTTATTTGCCAGGATTATAGCAAACTTTAAACCTACCTTGAAATGATCTCCTCCACATCTGTTACCATTGTCAAGTTCGTTTCTATTGTACATTGCCTTTTGCCTTAAAGCCATAATTGCTACTATTTGTTTATCTACTTTATTTAGATGCCCTGCCTCTTTCCAGAAATGATTGAAGGTAATTAATATTCACCACTTTATGTCTGCATTCAGCACTGAGGAGCAGATTGGTTAGGTAATAGATATTTTTTGTTCTGTAATATTTTATTTGGTTACCAAACATTGTGCTGCCCATGTGATCAAACTGATCACTGACCCCTGACCTGAGAGTCAAATGTTTGAATATTTTTCTCTGTTCAGAATCCTTCTCACCTCCTTAAAAAGGAAACTGGACTCCTTGTGGGCAGGGATCCAGACTTCCTGGACACAGCCAAGTAACACTTTTTTTTTTTTTTGAAGCGTAGAAGATGAGCCTTTACCTACTCTTTCTGCTGAGGTAAAGCTTTCCAGAAGAAAATTTTAGCAAGTCAGCCTTTTCTGTAACCAATTAATACTTTGTATTTTCTAGACATTTTCTAATAGATTAGGGGAGTTGCTACATACTGTAACTTTCTTCTAGATCATGTTTCCAAAACCTGCCTGGTCATATAAATTGAGTGGATGGCCAACCCCAAATTTACTGAATGAGAATCTCCAGGAGAGAGCCTTGGGAATTTTTATTTATATTTAACAAGCCTTTTGATGTAATTCATATAATCACACAAGTTTGGAAACTACTGTTCTGAATGAATAATGACTTTTCCCTCTGTTCCACTGACCTAAGGATTAAAAAAACAAACTGAGCAACCTTGAATCTGGTGATTTATATCAAGCCCATTTTCTGATATTCAGAATAATAGCAGCCATTCTCCCCTCCTAAACTACACACTACCCAAGGACAGGGGTTATGTCCTATTTATTTTTTGTGTCTTAAGCATTCTGTATAGTCTCTGGTACGTGGTAAATTCTCAGTGACTGAATCCTAGTACTCTGAAGGGCTTAACTTTGCAGAATAGAGTTAGATTTTTCTGTCATTGAAATCATTTTTCTTCTGGTGCCTTTCTTCAGAGTAGTTCACACAAGAGGCACCTAACTACAATGGACAGATCACGCAGGCTTGTCCCATCTTGTGTTTTATCCATGTCAGAAAAATCAGTTTGACATTCAGAAAACATGACTCAAGAGCATATAGACCTCTTAACCATTTGAGATTCCTCAGTGCCTCAATTGTGTGGATGTATTTCTGGAAAAGGCCTTCTGGGAGTGTGGAAAAACATTATGAAATCTACAGAAATGAATTTGCTGATTTAGGTACTATTCTAATGCTAGTCTGGTAGTGGAGGTTACTAATTTATTATTAAGCAACCTGTAATAAACGGGATCTGGCTAAAACTTCTTTGCAAAGAATTCTTCAAAATGTTCAGCCCTTATCAGCAGAACTGGGAAGAATTTGTATTTCCTTATTTTATTCATTAATTCAAGAAATATTTATTGAGCAAACACCTACAAGAATTGAATCTTTGGACAGTATAATGAATATGGATAACAATATTGTATTATAATATCAGACTTGCTAAGAGACTACATCTTAATTATTCCAACCACTGAAAACAAATGACAATTATATGACATGATAGAGGTTCTAATTATCACTAAAATGGCAGTCTTATTGTATATAAATGTATTAACATTTTTAAAAAAAGAATTGAATCTTAAATGTGAGGAAGAAAGCACTGCTGTATGTGTGGTCTGACTGCAGAAAATCTAAAACAAGTAGATTGTACAAGGAAAAGTCAAGGAGTAAGTTGGCTTTCCCATGTTAGTAAAACAAGTGAAAAGGCATGTTTCAGTCATAATGTAAAATTTGCAAAAATTTTGAAGCTATGAGGGGAAAGATGTGGGAATAATTTTGTAGGTAAAAGAAAATTGAAGAGAAAATATAAACATCCATACAATACTTACCACCTTTTACAAATTAAATTCACTATGTAGGTATGTAAAAAGTTAGTTTGTTAATGATAGTATTGTAGTATATTTATTTTCAAGCAATAGTTTAAATATGAACCAGTTTACCTTTTAAAAAAATCAATGTACTTCTAAATGTCCTTTTTCTTTTGCAAATTGAGGCAAAAACTGTAGAACTAACCCAGATTTACACTTTAGTTTTATTAGTTTGTGGAAGGCAAGCAAAAGCAGAATATTATATTAAATTATTATATTAAAACAAAGTTGTTATGATTTCTCGATTTAGGATCTTTTAGAGGGATAAACAGAATTTAAAAAGCATTTATTTTCAGTGAACAAACTTGGGGTGGAGGTACAGGACAAAACTAAATTTGCCGTACTAAATTTAACCATGTGGAACTTTTTCTACCCAGTTTCATTTTCTAAGCTCTGCAAGTTGTCAGGTTCTGTTTCTGATGCTTCATCATTTTTATGGACTTCTAAAAATCGAAAGCTTGCCCAGATTGAGATGAGCTTCTCCACCCTTGCACATGTTTTTATTTTCATGATTTGTTATTTCCACATATAAACCATTTTATTTCATGTGGTGAGGAAGGATTCTAAAGCAGGTAAGAAATTAAAAACAGTAGGAAAAAAATACATTTTCAGTTCTAAGAGTATGGGTCCATAGTCTCTTATCTATAATTCAGAAATCAGAATAGGACTAAAAATCAAGTTTCTGTAACTCATTTGCTAGTAAAACCGGACCTGAGCTGGAGAGGAGCTATTTAGACTCTTTTGTTTATTCCACTGAATGTGATTGGTCATAGAAACAATGTGTGTGACTGGGTAGCTGCTCATTACTGTGCTGGGTGTTACTTACTATATGGTTTATGCACTATATACTTAAACCCTAACAATTCTAAGTTCTGGAATCCACGTGTTCCCAAGGATTTCAGGTAAGAGACTGCAGGCCTGTATTGGATATGTTTTTACCCCTCTGTGCCCTGTAATTGTGAAAGCAAGGGGGAAAGCTCCCTGTTTCTAATCTCTGCAGGTACATATGGAATGGCTTAGCAACACCATTCTGTTTGTTTTAAAACTTGGTCAGACCAGGAACATATCTACTTGCCTGTAGATCAGCGGTTCTCAAAGTGCAGATTGGCAGCCTCAGCATCACCTGGAAGCTTGGTAGGAATTCATATTCTGGAGCCCCATCCCAGATCCTCTGATTAAGAAACTCTGGGGGTAGGTCTGGCCATCGTGTTTTAACAAACCCTCCAGGGGATCCTCATGCATACTCAGGTTTGAGGACCACTGTTCTAGATCAGGATTGGCAAGCTACAGCCCACAGGCCAAACCCACATGCTTTTGTATGCCCCTCAAGCTAAAATTGGTTTTTACATTTTTTAGATGGCTGAGAAAAAAAAATTTTAATAGACTGTTTTTTGACACATGAAAATTATTTAAAATTCACATTTCAGTGTCTATTAGTAAAGTTTTATTGGGACACAGTCACGCCCATTCATTTATATGTTGTGGCTGTTTTTTTGCATCATCAGCAGAATTGAGCAGTTGCAGCAGAGACTGACCTGCAAAGCTGAAAGTATTTGCTATCTGATTCCTTACAGAAAAGGTTTGCAAACCCCTGTTCTAGGTCAGTAGTAAACATGAGGAATATCACAAGCAGAGACGGTACTGAAACCTTCGTTTATCCGAAAATGCCAGTATCCTCCAGGATGAAAGTCTGTGAAACGCTTACATTTCTGTGTGTGAGCATTGTTATACTCATCAGATCGTTATATAGCTGTACAGAGTTTTTACATCAACATGATCTGTGTATTATTTGGGAGGACTAAGAGCCAAGTAGTTGGTGGATATTTTAAATTCTGTCATTTAAAAAATATTTCACAATCTTCAGGTCTTTGGGGAAGATAAATTCACCTAAATTTTTTTTTCTGATTTTCTTCTGAGCTTTACCATTTCTGTCTTCCAGGATGTATTGCCTTTCACACAAGACTGAACTAGTTAGATTGTGTTGCAGGAGTTTATTATTTTATGCAAAGTTTGAGCCAGCCATTTAGATTACTCCTTAAGTGGTCATTAGAGTGTCCCAGGTAGCCTGTAGTTAACTTGTTATATCTATCTATTCGGTCACCTCTCCGTGTTTACTTCATTTACGGTGAAGATGTGAAGAGAGAAGTATTTGATGAACTGCCCATATGGTTTTCATTATCTTTCCTGGAAGCTATAAATTCCTCCCTGGACAGCATTAAATTGTACTCTTAAAAACATTCTAACAACTTAAAAGAGTGTACATTCTGATATCTGTTGTATTTGTGTGAACAGTTTTGATGATTTTTTTTCTTGGTCATTTAACAGTGAGTATCACGCAGCCCAATGGGGAGTTAAGTCTTTACTTGTACAATGCGTTAACGTTTAGTCATAAACATGTATTAACTATTTTATTTCTGTATGTGTGTGTGTCTTAATAAATTGTGTTCCTTAGGCAACTTGTTCCAGCGATGGCATGTTCCTCTAGAACTCCAGATGACAAGACAAATGGCTAGCTCTGGTGCATCAGGGGGCAAAATCGATAATTCTGTGTTAGTCCTTATTGTGGGCTTATCAACAATAGGAGCTGGTGCATATGTAAGTAGAAAAGCAGCTTGTGTAAAGAAGCTGCCAAACAGCTCCCACTAATAGACTCAGTACTACTCTGCTTAAGACTTACAACTAATTCCCCTTTCTCCTTTTGGAAGAATTTCCAAAAAGCCTTCCTTAAAGTGCCTACTGTCAAATATCCTATGAGAGCTAATTTGAGAATGACTGAAATTTAATCTCACGTTGATTATCTTTGCTCTTTTCACTTGTCTTTTTGCTCTTTACTTGAAAGCCACTGCATTTTCTTAGATTTGACTAATCCACAAAATTGTACCCTTTCCATTGGATGTGACACACTAACCTGTGAATAAGGTCAAAATTCATTGCAGCCCCTTAGCACAATATTTGATTTTGACCCATTTGTCAGATATTTTATTTTTCCTTAGCTTGGGCTAATAAACATTTTAAAACAACAACCTTCAATCCAAAATATTAAGCATTCCTGAAAAGAAAACTACCCCTGAATCTCACCCAAAGACTAAATTATAGAAGTAGGCCTAGTATCTCTAATTGTAGGATGGAGTTTGTGTGAGGTGAAAAACATGGTTTTAACTGCTATATGGTATTAATACAATAATATCTCCTTAAATGAACTCTGATCAGTTTAGTTGGTCACAGAGGAATTATTCTGTGGGAGTTTTTTTTAACTTGGCAAGGTTTACTGTGACTAAGCAGATCAGGCTGAAGTTGGATCATGTAAGGTTGAGTGAACCAACTTAGATAACACCTAGTAACACCCTTGATTGAAGAAAGCTGTTTGTTTTACTTATTGAGAGCAAGTGGTTGGACGACATTACAATTTTAGTTCTCTCTACGTTGGTAAGATAATGACCTTTTCTTTGTTCCTTGATCACTAGGCTTAAAAAAGTGGAGTAGGGGGGGACATGAAAATTATTTGAAGTTACCTAGATCATCATTCCCTGACCTAACTCCCAAATGCACAAGAAAAGTAAACAACTCTTGCCAGTTGTGAGTCAAATCAGAGTAAGAAATAGGTAAGCTCTGTCTGGTAACAGACTTTGAAAAATATATATTCTCCTCCAATCCTGGAGCAACATATTTTTCTTTCTGAGCACAGGGTAACCAAAAATGTTCCCTGCCTTTGTGTTGAATGTTTCTTCATTAATACTTAGTGCTTTTTCTATTTCCCTTTGTTTCTTTCTCGGCCTTATCTTTACCTACAGTTGTGCAGTGTCATCACCTAGGATCCCCTTCTAGATCACTAGCGTCTACAGGTGCTTCTGGGAAAGATGGCAGCAGCCTAGTATACTTCTTAATTGTAGGAGCAACAATCACTGGGGCAGGAGTTTATTATGTAAGATACTTAACACTAAAATATATTTTGGGGTAGGGTGGGTGAGACCATGGCACTAATAAAAACTTGATCCATTAGAATATGATGAAATATTCACAGCATGTGCTTTCTAGGTATTTATTAAAGGGACATTGTCAGTCACTAAGGAGTCCTCAAATCTCATTCTTCAAACTGTTGAATTCTTACCGGATATATCTAAAGCCATACATTTAATGATTATTATAAATCCTCATCATCAACCCTTTCTTTGAAACTTTTGCCAACTTCATACTTCTTTTTTATGATGCTACGTTATATTGTGCTTTAGTGCTGCATACCTAACAAGACAGTCTCAAAGAGTAAACATTGAATAAGCAAGTAAAGGTAACTTGAACACCATCCATTTTGAATTATTTTAGGTAAAATGTAATTTTTGTGTTTTTGTGGGAAACAATAAATTAACCCTACCTTTATCATGAAAAGGCATTTTACTGAATGCTTCTGAGGAGGTCCAAAAAGCCATAGAAATTGCAGTGTTCTCCCCACTCACCCCCAGCCTCTATTTCAAGTAAATTCATTTGGCAGTGTCCCTTTTGTAATCTGTAATTTGGTCAAACTAGTGGCTGAAGTGGTACAAGCTAACGCATTCGTGTAGATTGCTTTCTTAAATTCCTCTCATTCATAATTCAGATACTACCCTCTAAACTTTAACTTTTCCGTTTCATAGCTCCCTCAATTTTTCCCATCAGTTCCACCCCATTCATTCAGAAATAGATTTGAAGTGTTTGCATTTGATATGTTTGTAACAATTGAAACCTCTTAAACCTCTGGTTTATATTGCTGTACCAGAGTTGGATGGCCTCTGCAGATCTGGCCAGGTGAAGCTCTTGATGCCAGGCCACGAGACAGGGCCAGTCACTGTTGCTTTCTCCTGCCTTAGAAATGTCTGCGAAGCACAAGTTCCTCTCAAGCCATTCAGTTAAATGCCTCATTTACCTCTGTGTTTATCCAACACTGGTAATAATAAAGCTGCTATATTATAGTGGTTTTAGGTTAAATGATAAGCTTTTGTCTACCTATAACTGTTATCAAACTATTTTGTGTTGTTTTATATTAGGTTTTGAATCATTTAAGACATCCTCTGAGGTGGCTGAGATTTGTCAGTGAGCAGAGCCATAGTGGCCTTTAGAAAAGCTACCTGCTAACATATGTCATAAATTTATAGTTTTTCTTAACCTGACATGTATTCATGTCACTAACTGGAAATCTGCAAACTGGGAAGACAGAGACACGTGGGGGAAAGGTAAATTTTTATTTAGTATGTTTGTTTAAACTTATTTTTATATCAGGACATTAACTTAAAGCTAAATATATAAATATGTATGTGTATATATATATATATATATATATATATATATGACAAACCTCTTGTTCTTTCCCCACTAAACCTCAAGATATTTATTGGTCTGCTCTTCCCCTTGTGTGCAAAGCCATTAGGAGGTGTGAGAGGGCCTAGGCTAATTTTGGATATCCCTCTCAGTGTGACACTGACCCCAGCTTATTTCTCTGTTCACTCATGTTGACCAGCTTAAGCCATCTTTTGAGGTAAAAGTCCCTTTCTTAAAATAAATATTTTTTAAGGAATGCATAAATGCTGGACTTGTGTATAGCATCTGATGCCAAGATAAAAACTTTCTTCCTGAAATTAATGTTAGTTGAATTCAAGGATTTGATTAATTTACTGCTAAATTAACAGAATAACCATTGTCTTTTAACATACAGTACTTAGTTTTCCAGTCCATTTTTATCATATGTTAGATGTTTCCAGGCTGATAAATGTCAGGCTCAGGTCTGAGGGTCTAGGTTCCTTATTGCAGCACATTGCCTAGTGGGCTACTCTGTAAGGGACTTATAGAAGATTCTTAGAACATGTTTTTATGCCTCTGATTGTCCTTACCTTTTCCTCCAATTAGTTAATAATCTGGGATTTCAACTGACATACAGTCGCTTAAATGAATTCCTGTCTTGTTGACCCTATGGGGTACAAAAGAGCAAAACTTCAATTAAAACAAGTCATTCTTGCCTACTGCTTTTTTTTTAAATCTTCAATAAATTCTGATGCTGTATTTTTAAAAAAAACTAGTCAATGGTAAGGTACCCTTCAATTTGAAAGGATAGAGAAAATAGTATATTTGAAATACAATAGGTGTTTAAGTGACATGCGTGACCTTTAATAAATATCGGAGTGTCATGAAAGGGTAGGCCATCGAGGGAAAGACAGTTACTCTGTTTCTCTAGGACATCGGCGGTCATGCTTCAGGGCATTATCTGAGTACGCAGCAAAACTTGGGACATCTACCAGGAAAACTTATGTCCCAGCTTCCTACCTAGGACCATATAGATTGGTTTCACAGCTAGTATCCAGCATCGTCCAAAACCCCTTTTATAAAGTTTAGCTCTTCCTAGCACTTTATTCTTCTAGTATAAAAATGTTTTTCTTTTTTCTTTAGCTGTACCTTCAGAATTAACTATGAGGAAAATTCTTCACGTAGAGCCTAAGGAAATCTGAAACTGGAACACTTTCATCTGCTTACCTGTATTCTTTCCACACCAAGTGTGTACACACTCAGTATTTTTTATTTCTTAAGAAAATAATTGTACCTTAATGATTCTAACATAGAAGAATTTATCTCATGTAGACAAAAGCTTCTCATTTAATTGAACGATAATGAATGTTACTTATTGTATGAGCTAGCTAGGTGTATGATGAAATAAATTTTCTCTATCTTTGGGTCTACAGGCCTACAAGACAATAAAAGATGACAAGAAAAGATACAATGAAAGAATTTCAGGATTAGGGTTGACACCAGAAGAGAAACAGAAAAGGGCCACATCATCTGGTGAGTATGATTTCAGACTCAATAAGTAAAGGGAAAGTCATCAACAGTCTTGTAGACACGATGACGCTATAAAATTGTGAGCGTCCAGAAACTATGGTATTATCCCAGACATGGAAGCAGTTTGTTACAGTGTTTGACTGGAATTTGGGTTTGAGAATAAAATTAGTGGTAGTTATGATTGGTTGTTTTTCTTTCTGTTAGACTCTTAAAAGGCAAGCTTAAAATAAAAAAGGCAAGCCTGGCAAGGGAAATTATTGGAAAAGAGATGAAGGACTTTTTTTTTTCAGTGAGGGCGTTCTTCTGGTCTGTTCTGTTCTCCTTTTGAATTCTTGGAGTTTCGAGTTATTAAAGATATATTTGTTTTCCTAAAGCATATAGTGCTAGCCGTCACTTCCATTCCACACCACTTGACTTTTCAGAGAGGAATGTTCTAATCCTTTCGTAAACCTCACAACTCTGGGTAGGTGATTTCCATTGCTTTCTTCCATAACATCTTCTTATTCTTGAACATTGTTTAATAATCCCCACTTCATCTGCTGACAAAAGGTGAAACTGAACTTGATATTTTCCTGTTGGTCATTAAGAAATTAATGGGAAGGATGGAAGCTTTATAATGTATACTTTCTAATATACTTTAGAAATAGCTAAACATTTAATCGGTTCTAGTTCTGAGAGACTTAATGAATGATATTGGCGAAATCATTCACCTCTATTTTGGATATTTTTCACTTGTGAAATGAAAGGAATGCTTGCTTTTCCTGTCCTATCTGAATGCTATGAAATTTGATAAGATTCATGTAGCTGCAGTGTTTACTAGCTTTTTATGTAAAGGATTGAGTCAAGTGCAAGGTGGTTTTTTTGTTTTGTTTTGTTTTGTTTTGTTTTGTTTTGTTTTGATAGTGGCAAGGAGTCATCTGAGACTTTTAAAAAAGTCACCCTGTCTGGTCTTTTGCTTACAGCTCCAGAAGGAGAGCCAGTTCCTCAAGTCAAGGTACCAAGTCATGTTCCGTTCCTACTCATCGGTGGAGGCACTGCTGCTTTTGCTGCAGCCAGATCCATCCGGGCTCGGGATCCTGGGGCCAGGGTAAGGCACACATTGTCCCGCTTGGCACGGAGGGTGCATTCTGCAAGTATTTAGCCAGTGTGAACACTTAGACATTTGCCTGTTAAATGGCTGGACTGTGGTCAGTATCATTATTTTGTGTCTGAAGGTACTGATTGTATCTGAAGATCCTGAGCTGCCATACATGCGACCTCCTCTTTCAAAAGAACTGTGGTTTTCAGATGATCCAAATGTCACAAAGACACTGCGATTCAAACAATGGAATGGAAAAGAAAGAAGGTTCGTTCACTTATGTAAAATGGGCCCAACTAGCAACTTCAACTAAGCACAGGGAGTGGGTCCGGATTTTGCATGAACCACGTTCAGTGCATGGGATAGATGATTTGGCTGCACACTGGAGTCCACTGCAGTACACACTTGGTACAGCTCAGATGCAACAGGCTATAGTGGTCCTGGATTCTGTTAATCGGATCTACCAACAAGTGAAGATGTAATGTTGGCCTCCAAAGTACTAATGCTCCTGTTTCCAGGACCTTTATGTTAGACTTCAGTGAAGAGCAGCTCGGCCTGTGTTGTCACTTCTTTATACTTGCCTAGTCATGTCCCATAAAAGCAAAAACAAATGAAAAAAGAAAGGACACTGTTCTATGGGACTTTTTTTTGACGCCCTAGCAGGCATTCAGAATTGCAGGGACCACTAGAATGGAGAACTTCTTTATTAAAATGTTTGCTTGAGAGACTTGGAAATAGAGGTCCAGAAGCCTTTTCCTTTAAAAAAAAAAAAAACTCCTTGGATCTCCTGGTTCCAGTACCATGTTCTTTGGGTATCAATTTTTTTCTCATTAGTGGATTCCTTTGACACTGGACTAAATTTTACAAATCTGCCTGCCTCCCTCACCTCCATTATCATGTTCTCTTCCCAAGCAAGATGCATACTTCCACTGATGTTACCCATCCCTTAATTAATACTTCATACTTAATGTCTACTGTTTGAAGCAAAGTCATCTCAGGGGCTAGACCTAGTTGTCCATTGACCAGTGCCATTCTGGACAGCTCATTTGGGTGGATGTGTGAATACCAGCTCCTTGGACACTCCTCTTGTTCTAACTTTGAAATGAACCTAAATCCAGAGCAGGGTTTCTCAACCTCAGCACTACTGACATTTAGGGTTGGATAATTGTTGTGGAGGCTGGACTGTGCATTATAGGATGTTTAACAGCATCCCTGGCCACTACCTACTAGACAGCAGAAGCATCCCTCCCACAAAGCTGTTCCAGCCAAAAATGTCTCCAGACATTGTCAGATGTCCCTGGGAGGCAAAACTGCCCCAAGGTTTAGACTCACTGGTCTAAAATACCTCTGTATAAGTAAGTCATGGCCAAGATTTAGTGGCCTTGGAGACTTACTTTGGAAAATGGTCCTAAAAGATTTTCATGACAGAAACAATTTTACTAAAGCTCCAGTGGACGGTAATAGCAGTTCCAGGAACTTAAAACGCTTTCTCCCTTTTCTCTGTACAGCATATATTTCCAGCCACCTTCCTTCTATGTCTCTGCTCAGGACCTGCCTCACATTGAGAATGGTGGTGTGGCTGTCCTCACTGGGAAGAAGGTGAGCTATAGGCTGCTTCCTTTGTCGGGCTCCACATATGTGCCCATGTGGGCAGCGAGTATGGTGACTTGTATTCCCACTACCATTGATGTCCTGCCATTGTCGTTCATTAAAGAAGGATCGAATCACTTTAGGTTTAACATTACCAGTCTACACTAATTAGTGTGTCTTCCTGGAGGAAGCACAACTCATAAGCCTAGAGTAGCACGCCAGCTAAACTTTCCCAGGGAAGTCAGATCATTGAAGACCGTGACTCTGAAGCTGTTCCTTCTCCTGATTTGCTCCTCTGCCCTTCTTCTTCCTGTTTTTCCCCTCTACTATTTCTTTGGGATTATTGATGATAGGGGACTGACAAATGTATATTATTCAGGATAGTAAAATAGTTCAGGCATAACATCAGCATGGAAAATATTATTAGACTTTACAAAGGTGAGTGCCTAAGTACTGGGGGCAGTTCCTGGAGGGCATTTAGGGTCTAGGGAGGGTTTTGTTTTGTTGTATTGTTTTGTTTTTGTTAATAGGAGGTCTAGAGTGTGCTTGTAAACTAATGGCAGTGTTCCAGGAGAGAGAGGGAAGGATTATCAGAAGGAGCAAAGCCCAGAGTAGATGGGATCCAGAGCACAAGTGGAGGGAGGCATTGACCTTTGATAGGGATGGGCCTACTTCTATAAGGGAATGTTAGGCAGAGAAGATCGATATGAGTTTGTGGAAAAGCTGGTAAGAAGACATTATGTATTAAGTATTCCCTATGTGTAAATAACACACAGGCCCTGCCCTCTAGGGACTAACAGAAACATGAACAAATAATCACAACACATAGATTTTGAGTAAGAAAGAAATTCAGTACATTGTGGGAATTACTGGGAAGTGTGCCCAGTACAATGATGGTTTCATGGAAGGCTTCCTGGAGAAGGCAGTCTTATAAAATGAGAAAACTTATGGAATGAAGAGGCATTCACCAGATTAGAGGAAAATGAAGAGCATTCAGGTAAAAACAAATAGCATAAGCAAAAGCACAAGGGTATGAAAAAAGCATGTTTGGTGCAGGGAAACACAAGCAGCGAGGTACTGATACAGCAGAAAGTACAAGTTAAGGAGTGGCAGGAGGTGAAACCAAGAAGTTATACAGGGACCTGATTGTGGAGAGCTCTGTCGTGTGAAAGAGCTTGAGTTTTATCCCATCGTCACCAAGGATCTGTTGAGTTTTAGACAAGGATATGAAACAGTTGAGTTGAATTATAAGTAATCACTCTGTTGGCTGTGAGGAAGATGGATCTCAGGGGGACAAGACTAGAGATAGACCATTTTGAAGACTATTATAACCATCCAGACGAGCGGTGATGGGAGCCCAAATGAGGGCTGTAGTAGTGATGATGTAGTAGTGTAGTAGTGAGGATGAGGATGATGATAAAGGGGTAATAAGCACAGCTTTAAAATGCTTTACGTGTATTACATCATGTTGTCCTCACAGTAATCTTACAAGGTACGTACTATCATTATTTCCATTTTATAGAGAAAGTGAGATTAAAAAGAGGTCAAGCAACTTGCTCAAGATCACATAGCTGATAAGTGGTGGAGATAGAATTTGAGCCCAGATCTTTCTGATTGGAGAATTCTGATTCCAGAACCCAAGCTCTTAATAACAACATTGTATAGCTTCCCAACAGAAAGGTGGTGGAGAGTGGGGAGCAGACTGGAGGCATGCTTAGGAGGCCAACTTGGCAGGGCATGGTGACTGACTGAAGGTGGAACACAAGGAGGGTGGGGGATGCAAAAGTGACTTTCTAATTTCCAGCTTGTGGTAGATGGTGGTACACCCCCACCTGAGAGAGACATGGCAAGAGGAAGACCTAGTTTAAGGGGGAGATAAAATTTAGTTTGCAACTGTTAAGTATGAAGTGGAAATCTGTGTGGAGATGTCCTGAGGGCAGTTGGGTACATGACTAAATGTGCAGAGGAGGGGTCTGGGCTCAGTAGAGATTTGGGAATCATCTGCATACGTGTAGGAGCTGAAACCATGAGAGCAGGTGAGGCCTCCCGCAGAGAACTGAAGTCGTCCGAAGAAGAGTGAGGCAAGGATAGAACCCTGGGGAACCCAACTTTTAGGAAACAGGCTTAAGAAAAAGTGTCCACAAAGGAGACTAGGAAAAATTTGAAAGGGCAGTATGTCAGGAGCCCAAGGCAGGGGCCAAGCTTGGAGAGAGTTTCAAGAAGTAGGATGTGATTCATAGTATTACTGCAGCAAAAGAAGCTGCTAAGAAAAGAATTGTAAAATGACCCATTATGTTTAGCTGTTCAAATATCATCGTGGAGTTAGAGAAGAGGATAAACTACTCTTTCAGGAAGTTTACATGAGAAAACGGAGATGGCATTGGACAGAAACTTGAGGAGGACAGAGAATCAAAGGTGGGGCATTTAGGATGGTACAGACTTAAACATGTTAATGGGCTGAGGTCTAAGATGTCAGGAGAGAGAGGTGGGGAGTGAGTGAGTGACTAATACGGGAATGTTCTGGGAGTGAAAAGAAGGGTTGGGGGTCAGGCATAGAAACAGAACAGAAAGGCCACCTCATCCCAGAAGCTACAAGAAAGGAAGTCAAGTTTTTGTTCAGGGGTTAGGAGGTGGGAACTGTTACGGGAAGCTGAGGAAAATCACATTAATGGCTTTGCTTATTTTTTCAATAAACTAGGATACCAGTTGGTTATCTGAGAGTGAGCGGCTTGACAGTTGAGTCGAGGGTTGGATTGAAGAGGGCACTTACCCAGGACAAATCAAAGGCGGCTAAAGAAGCTACTCACCCATCCAGACTCAGTTTATGTCATTGCCCCTGGAAAGCTTGATTAGGTGCACCTGTCATATGTTTCTAGTGCAGTCTGCACTGCCCTTACCAGAGGATTTCTCACTCTTGATTTCTCACTCTTGATTGTCGTGCTTGTTAAATTGTCTGTCTTGGCTACTACACTCTGAAGGCAGAAAGGTATCTTTTTCTAAACATTATGTCCCCAGCATGTAACACAGTGCCCAGCACACACTAGGTGCTTAATAAATATGCCTCGAATGAATGGTCTCATTGCTAGTAAGGAGTGGAGCAGAGACAAAAACCCGTCTCTGACTCCAAAGCTCAAGCTCTTCACCATAAGAAGGAGCAAGGTGCAACGGACTTCGGGGTGCTGGCAGAAGCAGTGTGAATGGTCTACTGTAGGCCCAGATTACTAGGAATGAAACAGCCCGCTGGGTAAATAGAGAAAATCAAAAGCAAGTATAGGTGACAGTGAGACTGAGAGAAAACTGGAAGGATGGAAAATGGTGACAGAGTGAGATATATAAGGTGGAAGGAAGTACAAGTCTGAGATAGAATTCTGCATGTGACTCAGGGGAAGAGTATGATCCAGGTGCCAAGGACTTCAGTGGATGAGGCGTGACCAGAAGGAGGCTGGATGACACTGATTGATAGAGATATAGGTTGATGTCTCTTAGAGGGGATGAGAGGGTACAAGAGTAACCTGCAGCCAGCAGCAGCCAGCACCGTCTCCTGGCCTTGTGACGGGGAGGAGTGTGGGTGAGTGAGCAGTCTCTACGTATGAGCTGTCTGGGAGGGTGGGGAGCTCAGTTTTAGTGAAAGCTAGAAGTTGGAGAAAGAATCCCTCAAAAATGTTGAGGATGTGGGAGAATTGTTTACAAAGAGGCAAGAGTCCCAAAGAGCCAGGCAGAAAATTCTGTCCCTGTTCTCCATTTCCACAAATTGGGCGGGAACTTTGAGACAGTGGAGATTTGCTCTGATGTTGGCTGCTTAGGAAATTATGACCACTTAGAGGAACTGGGTACCAGAAACTGTAGTGCCAGTGATTACTTACAAATGGTTTCTTAAGGATCACCTTTGGTCAAGAACTAACTCTTCTCATTGTGCTGACGGCTGATAGGTACAGGGTTCCTTTTGGGGGTGATGGAAATGGTCCAGAATTATATAGTGGTGACGGTTGCACAACCTTGTGAATATACTAAAGACCACTGAATTGTATGTTTCAATATGGTGAATTTTATGTAATGGGGATTATATATCAGTTTTTAAAATTTTTAGCTAAATTTATCCCTGTATCTTTCTGTGCATATGTGTGTGACTACCAGGTAGTACAGCTGGATGTGAGAGGCAACACGGCGAAACTTAACGATGGCTCTCAAATAACCTATGAAAAGTGCTTGATTGCAACAGGTGAGTATTTCTGGAGGTGACTTTCTTCCCTGATACAGCTCCCTCAAATTTTAGTATAAAGGCACTACTCAATCTTAAGAAAATCAAAACCCAAACTCTCTGAAGTGGGTGTCTTTTGGTGCAAAGCTGGGCTGACTGCAAGCACCTGATCAACAGCCCCTCTGGATTAGCCTTACTGTTCCTTCTGGCAAAGGCATGGATGGATATTGAAGAGGATTGCCTTGTTTTTTTGTCTCCTTGCTTAGCCCTTAACCTTGGCCCTCTGCCCTGAAAGTGAGATAGCCTCATGGCTTCACTGCCAGTTCCAGTCAGAAATCAAGAGAAGAAACTGAAGCTGTTGCTTAAACAAATGTAGCTGTCCTGTCTGATGAATCCTCATGAGAAACTCAAAGAGAAGGGGAAGCAAAAAGTGAGGCCTTCTGGCCATCTATGAGGAAGGTGGGCCCTTTGAAGAGAGACTCTCAAATCTGCTTCTCAAAGGAAATTGATAAAGCCCACTGTGGGGCGAGCTGAAGGAAAACAAAGCCTCATATCCTGTTGATAACTGCTGTACACACCACAGCACCACCTTTGTCGGGGGATCGTCTGGGCTAGCTCCGGCCTGTTGGGCTAAAGAGTTTTTCTCTTGTTTCCAGGAGGCACTCCAAGAAGTCTGTCTGCCATTGATAGGGCTGGGGCGGAGGTGAGGAGTAGAACGACACTTTTCAGAAAGGTAATTGCTTTAGTGCTTTCGTTGTGTTGGCTTTGAAGAGGTAACATAATCTTGTGGTCCCCAAGTACCCACCCAGGAATTGGGAGATCCAAGTTCTATTTATGGCTCTTCGGCAGACTTGTTATCTGGCCTTGAGCAAGTCACTTCCTCTCTCTGCACCTCAAATACCTCACTCGAGGGTTTTAAGCTCCTAGGAGAAAAAAACATTTAGTGTTTTTTTTTCTTTATTGCTTTGTATAGTTCCTTCTGATCGCCCTTCCATAGTTGTTTTTTCCTAATGCGTTTGAGTCATTGGAACTCCATATAGCCTCTTGGCATTTTTCATTGCAAGTGCTATTGTGGAGACTTTAGGGGGGAAAAGAGTATCTAAGTGAAAAAGGAAAGGGGGTTTTGCTTCTTAACACCATGCTTTACATATGAAAACTGCAGAAAGTTTTCAGCCGCTGCTATGGGTATTTGAAAAGATTTGTACTATCCTTTAAGTTCTTAATGCAACAAGGTTTGTCACCCTCAGCACCATTGACATTTTGGACTGGATAACTGTTTGTTGTGAGGGGCTATCCTGTGTGTCGTAGGGTGTTTAGCAGTGTCCCTGGACTCCACCCGTTAGCTGCAAGTATAGTCCCCTCCCACCCCAGTTGTGACAGCCAAAAATGTCTCCAGACATTGCCAGATGTCTCCTGAGGGAGAGAGGGCATATTGGCCCCTAGTTGGGAACCACAGTTACTAGAAAGAGTGTTACATTGGAGAAAGAAATTTACATCAATAAAATAGAGGCTGTAATTAAGCCAGTTGATTATAAGGAGAAGATATTATATGTAAATTAATGTTGTCAAAGATTTAGCAGAAAATATTTCCTGATATTATTACCCTGTGCCCCTTTGGGAAATCAATGGACTAAACTGGTGTGATCCTGCAGATTGGAGACTTTAGAACCTTAGAGAAGATTTCCCGGGAAGTCAAGTCGATTACGATAATCGGTGGGGGCTTCCTTGGTAGCGAACTGGCCTGTGCTCTTGGCAGAAAGGGTGAGTATTGGGGAGTGACCTTGATTTTCTTTCTCTGGTCTGATGTCACATGCTTTTCAGAGATGCACTTGCCAGGATCAGTAGAAAGAGTTTGATTAAGGTTTATACGCTGAAAAACTAATCACTGAGCTTAGTTCTAATGAGGGATGCCTTAGTGACCGAAAAGCTGTCATTTGAGTGGCTGAGCAGCACTGTTTTCTTTCCTTCCCTCTCACCTCTAGGCCAGGACTCCTTAGAAATAAAACATTAAGGAAAGTTAGTTATTAAGATGGTAAGGGCAATATAGACTACAGAAGTGTATGTATCTTTGAACTGCTGCTCCCTGTAAAAGTCAGAGACTTCCTTCAGACACACGATGATTCCAGCTTGACAGACTGTGAGTTTCAGTATGAATGTTCTGTGGCAACTATTTTTCTTAATGTTATTTTTCAGCTGTGTGAAATCAGGGCATCTTCTCGGGAGGGCGCTTACTATTCAGAGTTTGCAAGGCACGTGTGTAAGTCTCGGTGTAAGTGCACTGAGTTCACAGTATGTAGTTGAATCCAGGGGCAAGTTCTGGCACCTGTCGTATTTGCCTTCTGGATGCCCTTGTGCCCTAGTGCCCCACAAATGGGAGCGCTGGCCTGGGTCGTGGCATCGCCCTGTGTGCAATAAATAGCTGCCTGCGGCTCCTTTACCTCTCTTCCTGTCTTCCTAGGATTGGCTTTTGCCTCTTGCTATACCTACTCTCTTTCTTCTTCCCAGCTCGAGCCTCAGGCACAGAAGTGATTCAGCTCTTCCCTGAGAAAGGAAATATGGGAAAGATCCTCCCCGAATACCTCAGCAACTGGACCATGGAAAAAGTCAGACGAGGTAGACACTCTTTGCACATGCTCCCACTCTTGCCTTGAGTTAGGACTAAGGCAAAGTTTGCTTCTTTGGGAACCCCCTTGACATAAGGCATAGCAGCCAGCAGATGAAATGTTTCCATCATTCTCCAGTCAGCCAGCTTCTTGTAGGTGTTCTGAGTCTGATGCACCAGATTCCTGGAAGCGCTAGAAGTGAACTGTGGGTGTAGGTGCTCGTGGCTCTCCAAGGCTGCCTGCGTACTGATCATTACTGGTTTTATGACGGGGGATGCCTCTCGTCAGCTGCTCTCGTCATGAAGGTGGTAGGCCCACAGGCTCAGCCTCAGGTCTTGTTTGCCTTTACAGAGGGGGTTGAGGTGCTGCCCAATGCTATTGTGCAATCAGTTGGAGTCAGCGGTGGCAAGTTACTCATCAAGCTGAAAGATGGCCGGAAGGTAAGGAGGGGAAGACAGGCTGCCAGAAGACCTTCCAACCCTGCCCTCCCCTTTCCTCATTCTTACTCCTTCATTTGATACTGGTAGATTAGTTTTCTTGGCAGCTGCCATTAACCTGTCATAATTTTCTGAATGAACTGTCTGTCCTCCACTAAAATAAAAATGATGAGAGCCAGACCAGACACACAGGAACCATTTCCCATTGCTCCCTTCTATCTGTATCACAGATTTTTGAGACCTTACTGGGGTGGCAGATTTCTATTCAGATGACAGGGAATATGTCTGTGCAGAGGGGGTGGCACTTTATAAAATGAAACTTAAAATGTGTTCTGTTTACCAGAGTTAACCAATGATTTTTTCATAAAGCCCCAATTCTTGATGACATGATGTACAGTTGCTCTGTCCACAGGTATATGTGGAAACTGTGATAACTGACTAAATTATTTCATTTTGTCCTCAGGTGGAAACTGACCACATAGTGGCAGCTGTGGGCCTGGAGCCCAATGTTGAATTGGCCAAGACTGGCGGGCTAGAGATAGACTCTGATTTTGGTGGCTTCCGGGTAAATGCAGAGCTCCAGGCCCGCTCGAACATCTGGGTGGTAAGTGTGCAATGATGGCCTGACCAAGCCTGAGAGCAGGTCTGCCTGGTGGTGTGTGACAGCTTAGCAGCAGCTCACCCACATAGGGTCAGCGTGTTTGGAGGCCAAGAGTGGAGAGCAGAAACACGTGAACTGCTTGGCTTGCCGATCAGGTCTGGCCTCAGGCTGCAGGCTTATGGAAAAGGAAATGAATGGCACACATGCCCACAGCAGTAGGGCTCTCCTGGTTCTGCTGTTGGCGAAGCCATCGGCATCACCCTGGTGCGCACGTGCTCAGCTTTCAGACTGATCTGCTGTTCCCTTTGCCTGAACATGGGTCTAGAGAATGGAGATGAGGGAGTTTTATAACATTCTCTAGAAAGGAAAATTACTCCATTTTCATTTTCCTTGAAGACTATTTTTAGCTGTTTTTAAAAATGTGTTATGACACAAACAAGACTATGGTATGTAGGAACCATGAGGTAATTTCCCTATTGTTAGATCATTACAACTGTATTGTGTTTGATTATGGACTCTGCAACTGAAAACCTAGGAACTTTGAAGGGTGTTTTTCCCTTAAAGCTTTCTTTTTTTAAGGTAAAGTGTACTGGATTTTTAAACTTGTTATAAAAGCAATACACGCTTAATATGGAAGACCTAGGCCAAAAGGAGAAAAGGACAGTCACCTGCAGCAACCACTGATATTTTGGTGTATTTCCTTCTCTTTGTTGTCTTGCGCACAGGGTTTTTTCCCTTTGTTGTAGACACTCACAATGAGCATACTATATGTAAACATTTGTATTCTTTTCTTTTTCACTTAACATTTGAATGTAAGTTTTTTCCTCGTTGCTTCAGATTCTGGAAACAGTTTAATGTCTATATAATATTCCATTAGCTGGATTTCAGAGTGTATCTCGCCGTTGCTCACATGTTGGATTTTTAGGTTGCTTTGGGGGTGTCTGAATAGCCACAAAGATGAACATAGGGTGAGAGAGCTCACATACCACATCCTTTGTGCAGCTGGCCTTGTTCACCTCTAGCCTGGGGTTCTCTCTGCTTGAAACACTGAGCTCTCTTCTCTCACGTGGCACACTGTAGTGAGGAACAGTGCCGCACCTTCCTCAACTCGCTTACACACTCCTCGTGGGCAGAGTCTGTGTCAGGTCTGTCTCTGCAGCCCAGACAGTATAATGCTTTGTACAGAGCAAGTTCTCCATAAGTACTTGTTGAATGAATGAAGGAATATTGAATGACCAAAAAAATCTTATCTTGCAAAAGATTTCTACGTTAAGAGGCAGTTAGACCTAAAAACTGGTTTCCACACAGGAAGAAATATTCTGCAAATCATGGTTATTAAATATCTTATTTCTGCTGAGGGCAGAATGAGAAGAAATAGGTGTAAGCTGAAGCCTTGAAGATTTCAGTTACCTTTACGGAAGCATAGAATGTCTTTTTAAAAATGGAACCTCGACTATTTTTGATAGTGTAGGTAGGATTCTGGCCTGTGGATGGAAAACATGAACATTGCCAGCATTTTTTGAGCCCCAGAAGTTTACATTCTGTCCTTAACTTGTTTTTTTATCATGTGCTCATGTAATGTATTTGTATCCAAAGGCAGGAGATGCCGCATGTTTCTACGATATCAAGTTGGGTAGGAGGCGGGTAGAGCACCACGATCACGCTGTTGTGAGCGGAAGATTGGCTGGAGAAAATATGACTGGAGCTGCTAAGCCGTACTGGCATCAATCAATGTTCTGGTAATAGATTTGTGCCTTGAGGACTCAACTGGTTAGAACACAAAATTAATGGAACCAGAGTTATGTCATGTGGTTTCCTTGTGGGTCAGTTAGCTTCATACACAGTGGGGAAAATTCCATCTCGTATCCATGCATTCTACTCCCAAGCCACCTTCTGGTGAAAGGGTTCCAGTTGGCACAAGTTAGACGAAATGAATGAATGGAGATGGCATCAGTACTTCTGCTGAAATAGTGCAGAGCTCCAGCTACGGTAGGTAGTACACAGCTATGCTCTTAGACGCGGGGGGCAGTATATTTTACTTGCTCTTTGCTGCTAACTCTAATGAGCCCAACCTACTGAGAAAAGAGGCAGACCACTCATATGTAACCCTTAAGGCCAGCAATGCAGAGTCAAACATATATAGGCAGCTCTCTGGAGAGCGAAAAGTTAGCAATGGAAATTCCTGAGTACTGGAGCTGGGCCCATTTGGCCTGCTGTCATCTTGTTGATTTGAAAGATGGGGTACATAAAAAACTTCAAGATTCCAGAAGCCTGTAAGCAGCTTCTGTTGGGGAAATTCTCAGCTGATGGGAGTACACTTTAGGACGATCACACACTGTTTCATGAGTGGGCAGCAAAAAACATAATAGACGGGTTTCAGGGTCAACACATGTAAGATAATGCAGTTAGGAAAAAAGTAGTTCATAGCTCTACAATTATCAGTCAGGTCCCAGAAACAGAATCCAAGAAGTCATTGTAGACTGTTCTCTGAAGACACCAGTCCAATGAGCTTCTGTGGCCAAGAAGATAACAAAATGTAGAGCACCAGAAACAAAACAGCTCAAGTAGCTTAGATGATTACAAAACCATGGTGTGCCTGTGCCACAAGTATTCTGTGAAGTTCCTAGCATATTAGGAACAGCATGATGATAACAGGAAAAGTTTCCAAGAAGAACAATTTAAATAAAATGATCAAGTGGATGATGGTGCCTCCTTATAGAAAGCATTTCAGCCTTGAGAAATGAAGGCTAAGAGGAAATATTGTCAGTTAATAAAAAGCACAAAATATCTCAGATTCTGAATTCCATAAACATGGAGCACTCTTTCAAGTTTTTTTCATCTTCAAATTTAAATTTATTAAGACATTCAGCTGTGTCTATCAGGCTACATCCAAATTTGCTACTAAAAATAAAATAAAGTCACATCTCACATTAGGAATACAGAGTCTGAAAAAAACTTTTTGAGCCAAGCCTATTATATAAATAAATGACTAGTTTCTTTTCATATCAAAATTCCCATAAAAAGTACATTTCCCCCTCCCCAGTTCTACCTGTAGCCATGATGAATGTAAAAATTTAAATATGACACATCCTTGTCAAAGAAAAGGTACAAAGTCTATTAACAGCTTTAAAAAAATGACATTTGCAGAGTGTGATCATAGTTATGTACTCATTCCCAAAGTGCAAATATTGCCATAATTTAACACTGTTTTGATTCAGTTGCAAGAATTAAATATTATACAGGATTGAACAGTACACTTAGGGCTTTTATCAGTGCCCTAAAGCCCTTCCCACTTTGATCTCCTACACTAACGTGGACTCCAAAGTGCTCGCCAGAGTTTTAGTTTACTTCACACAGCCAATACAGTATACAATGTATTAACAAAAGCTTCATATACAGCAAAATATTGAAGACTCCATCATAAAGTTCAAGGGTCTCAGATTACATGAATGCACCCACAAGGCCCAAGTGCCCACCCACCCCCCTCCCTCAAAGTGCTTACAAAGTATGAGCATGCTTCAATCTTTTAATACAATCAGTGCTTTTACATCTTTGATTTCATTTCAGTGCTGTACAAATAATCACCTGACTGAGTTCCAATTAACTGAGGGAGAAGGAGGTGGAGAAAAGGCTGGTCACTACTCATACTTTGTAACAAGAATAATCCTGTGCCACAGAAACTGAAGTGTCGGTCCCACCTCTGCCTGCTTCCTCCCATGCCGGCCTCATGCTCCTTATCCTCAAATCTGATTTTATTTATCCCTTACAAATCAGGGGCAGTTTCTGAAGCTGCTGAGGTTGAATAAAGTTTTTAAAAGGCAGTTTTAGAACGAGATAAAGGAAGGTAGTGAATAAGTCAACGTGGGGAACCCATCACTCCCCACATGTGGTCGGGGGTAAACACATGATTCAGTTTTGGACAGTGTAGATCACTGTATGGACACATGATATGTATAGTGGCTTGTTAAGTTAAAAGCTGTCTGGGATAATCATGCTTTCTCACGATTGTCCCCACGTGCCTTAGCAGGCGACAAATCAGTTTGGCGTTTCTCTGGCTGTCACACATACCAGGTTCTGTGGTTGGCATGAAAGTGCAGTGTCCTGGAGAAAATGCACTGCTGTGTCATTCTTCACAACACCTCTGACAGAACACCTGCTTCTCTTTCCTTCTGTAGGAGTGATTTGGGCCCTGATGTTGGGTATGAAGCTATTGGTCTCGTTGACAGTAGTTTGCCCACAGTTGGTGTTTTTGCAAAAGCTACTGCACAAGACAACCCGAAATCTGCCACAGAGCAGTCAGGTAAGGAAGCCCAAGCACTTCTCTTGGAAGAGTGTTGAGAAGCCGTGGTCCAGATCCTCCTGAACAAGGGTCTCCTGTATTGGCTGGAGGGAACTGTCAGTGAAAGCCTCTCTTCATGTCATGCTTTAAAATAAACCAAACCCACAGTCCTCGTTCTTTAGTGGTCTGAGAGCTGGTGAAATCAGGGATCCTGGTCAAAGCATAGACTTGAGATACTGTGGGTGTCCATCCTAGGCTCTGGGCGGCGGCCAGCTCAGTAACTCTGTAGTCAGGTTTGTTTTGAGGGACTAGGAGGATCTGCATGATGAAGAAAACCTGAACGTTTTCAATGGTATTTTTTTCTTCCTGCTAATCCCAAGAATTAGGCCTAAGAATGTTAGTTCAGGACCTGCTACCCTCCTCGGGCCCTGGGCACTGAAGAACTGGGCTGAGTGGCTCTTGAGCTGCCTCCAATTCCATGTGTCAGATCTTAATGCTAAGTTTTCTTTAAACGGGAGGCACCTCTCTCAGAATGAACTTCTCTCCCACATACATCTCTTTCATTAACTCCTAGGCCTCCTCTCTCTCCCTTCGTGACCTTGGCTGAAGTTATTTAACCTCTGTGTCCTCTTGTTAGAGGCGTTCCAAGGACAAGTTGCTCTTTAAGAGGGAGAAAGCAGACATGATGTGGATATGAGGTCCTTTTCCTGTGTAAGCTAAGTGGATTCCATAAATGCACGCCTTGATTCTGACCTCTCCTGGGAGTGGATTCAGGAGAGGGACCCAGGGACTTAGAAATTCCAGGGCACAAGTCCATCCACTGAGCAGTATTACATGAAGTCCGGTTGTTCTCAGAGGACAACGTGCCCTCTCTCATGCTGCCACCACCACCTCGCCCAGGAGGAAACACTTGCACTATGGTTTTTCCACATGGAAGTGCCTTCTCCTGATTCAGCCAGTGTCTCTCTCGGAGTGCCGTCCAAAAGAACATTCTGCTGTGATGGCAGTGTTCTGCCTCTGCTCTGTCCGATACATTAGCCACTAGTCACATGGCTCTTTAGCACTTGAAATGTGGCTAGTGCAAATGAGGAACTGAATTTTACATTTAATTTAATTTAATTAAAATAAACTTTAATTTTGAATTAATTTTAATTAGGATAGCTGTATGTGGCTAGTGGCTATTGTACTGACCATGTAGCTCTAAAATGTTCCTCAGAGGACAAGAGCAAGTCATCTGTAGTTTGAAAAAAGATACCAGGAAATATCCATACTGTAAATTTAAAATGCGATAGGAAGTTTTGGGTCAGACTGACCCGGTGCCCAGGAGCTGGCAAGGAAGAACTTTTGTTGGCTTTGTCGATGGAGAAGGCCAGTGTTTACTGAGGTGGCATAGAAAAACAAGTCATCTAGAAGCAGCTTGAAGCAGGTGTCGAAAGATACTTTGCCTTCTAGAATTTCCAAGCTCATAATAACTGACTTTGTTTTGTTTTGACTTTGCTTGTTTCTTTTGGGGGTTGGCCACAGGGACTGGTATCCGATCAGAGAGTGAGACAGAGTCCGAAGCCTCAGAAATCACTCTTCCTCCCAGCAACCCTGCAGTTCCCCAGGCCCCCACTCAAGGGGAGGACTACGGCAAAGGTGTCATCTTCTACCTCAGGGACAAAGTGGTGGTGGGGATCGTGCTGTGGAACATCTTCAACCGAATGCCGATAGCAAGGAAGGTAGGTGCCTGGCAGAGCTCTAAGAAGGAGATGGGAAGTGTGGGCCGGAAACCCTCCTGTGACTTCATCGGGTGCCCTGCCATGCATTGTCCACCCAGGTCAGACTGTGCCCGAGCAGAACAAAGGTCTAGCCTTGGCTCAGGACTGTTTCTTTTCTACTCCGGACTTGGCTGGGTGGCCTGGCCGTTGGCACATGCTCACTTGGCCTGGGTAGAAAGCCGTTCCCACACGTCCCTCCCAGTGTGAAGTGGGGACTGGCCCAGGCTGCCCTGTCATAAAGTGCGGCCCAAATGCACACGGAGTGAGTTATACTGATTGTTACCATCTCCCTTAGATCATTAAGGACGGTGAGCAACATGAAGATCTCAATGAAGTAGCCAAACTCTTCAACATTCATGAAGACTGAGGCCTCCGTGGAATAGGCAGGCACTTCACTGTCCCTGACAGCAACTTGGATGGGTAAAGGAGCATTTTTTATTCAGCAGACGTCCTCTGGATGTATGAGTGTGAATGATCAAGTCCTTTGTGAATATTTCAACCATGTACGCAATTCTTAACGTTCACATCACTAAATAAAACCTGCTTCTTCTAAATTAATTTCTGTTCTCTTTGAAAGGGAGCGAGTGGGTGAAGGGAGGAAAGCTCTGCATATTAGAGAGCAAGCCAGTTGGAGCTCCTACCAAGTGCATGATCTTCCTCAGCCTTGCTTTCCCTGCTTCACTCGAAACTTTTTTTGGTTCCCTGAACTTCTCCCTCGCCCCTCCAGACCTTTCTGTATTGGCTTGCTGTTGCCCTTGCCCATAGCACTTGATGCCTCTCCCCTCCTCTGGGGAAGGTCCTGGTCTCTATGAAGACTTTCCCGACCTTTCCAAGCCTGTTCCTTGTTTCCGTGTCTCCCTGCTGCTCTGCAGCTTCCTGGAAGCCGGAACTCTGGCTTTACTGTCTTGCTTAGGGCTCGCTCTCCAGAGCTTAGCACAGGGTCTGGCTCATAGTTGGTACTTAGTAAATCGTTGAATGAGTGAACACATAAACCTGTGGACTAGACTCTGCTCTACCTGGAACAACTCCTGTATGTACCCTCTGGCCCCAAACTGAGTTGGTCGTGGGAGGGGAGGGCAGAAAAGACATTTATTGCAAACAGAAACAAAGGATCAAAGACCTGGTGCTTCATGGCTAAACCTGGAGCCTGACTCTTTGAGAGATCATGGTCTGTCTCTCAACTCCTTTGCCCACTGTCCCCAGACTAGAAATCTGTCCTCTCCTAACCCCTTTCATCTCAAATAGGCTTATAGGCATGCCTCACTTTATAGATGATTTCCTGGGAATAGAAGCCGGTTTCATAAATCAACTCACTTTTTGAATTTCAGATTACTTATCTTTTAAAAATCAAATCTTATTTCAATTAAGAGGAAATTTTTCCTACTTTCAAGTGTCCATTATGAATCTTTTTGTAAAGAGAAAATTATTACCAGGCTGGATTTTGTTTTCAATCTTGAGTTTGTTTAAAGGGAGTTGCAGCTACAATGAAATCTCTTCTGAACACTAGAACAGGACAGATGTCCACTTTAAGAACTAGCTGCACCAGAACAGGTTCTTACTAAATGTATACAGGTTTAGTGAAATAGGATCTGATGCCTGGCATATCTCAATCTTTAGGTAGAAAGCTCATCTAGTAGCATGTGAAATGGGACTTATACAGTAATACACCACAAGATCCTGAAGCGTTTCACAAATTTTTAAAAAGATCAAATTATGACTCACCTTGTTATGTGCAATTTAGTCTAATTCTTTGACGGCTGTCATTCTGTATGGAATGTTGTTAATAATTCAGTGAATTAAAATGAAATGATCTCTTCATCTAATCAGTATTCATTGAGTGCTTACTATGAGCCAGGTAGATGGCAGAATAGGAAGATGGAGAAAACATGGCCACTTCTTCTAAGGAGCTCCTGGTGCCAGTGAGGAAAGGAGACATGTGAGCGCAGAAGTATGATACAGTCGGATATTTCCATAGGAAGACACACAAAGCACTGCGGATACACCAAGAATGGAGATTAACCAGCGCGCCCATCCTTAGTCGACCACTTCTGAAAGCATCACTCGGTCCATGTCCCTCCACCTCACCCCCTGTTGAAGAACGTACATGGACTCGCTGTCAACAGCCACATCAAGTCCAAAGCCTTCCATAGTGTTCCTGACCTCAACCCCCTGTGCCCTGTGGGCCTCCTTTCCTGTGATGTCACATGCATGTGTGCATCTGCACATACACATGTGGTTTATTGCCACCTATAAACTTGTTTGTGCTCTTCACATCTGGAACACCATCGCTATTCCCTTCTACAGATCCAAATCCTGCTCATCTTTCAAGGCCCGAATGAAATCCCACCGTGGTGACGTGGTACCAGTTGGACTAGTGCCTGAGCATGATTTCACCTCTGAACTCCAATTACACTTAATGCCTTTGAACTTGATTGTTCTTTAAGTAATTCTCTGCATTATTAGTGTTTGCTCCCTAAGTTAATTGTAAGCTCTCCCAGATCAGAGGCTTTTTTCCTCAGGATGGGGCAACGTGCCCCTCCCCTCAAAACCCTAGCAAAGTGCTGACCAAGTCCGTGGTTGCTTGGTGGGGCGATGCTTACTGTAGAAATGAGCCTCTGCCTTGCAGCCTCTGTTCTCTCTCATCCAGGTTATCAGACCCCCATCACTTCCCTCACAGCCGCGACTTGCCACTTAACCCAGGATGCATTTAATCTGTCTGGGTCCCCAAGGATCACAAGGAACAATTTCTAACTGTTCAGATGAGCAGTGCCAGCTGAGCTTTGGCCCTCGATAGCCAGCCTGTGATTCGGCCACAGCACAGTGCAGGGCTAGTAACACCCTGCAAAGCTGGGGCTCTGCCAAAATATCCAGCATTTGGAGCCCACCCATTTGACTTCAACTTCGCTTTTCTTTGCCATTTTACAACCGATACCTGATGGCACCTCGGTACCATGCCATGACGGTACTGGCCCCTAGCCATTGGTAAGGCATGGCAAGAGACGTCCTCATACTTTGGCTAGAGAGATGGACCTGAGGGAAGGAAGTGTGTTTGATTGGAAAGGGGTCAGAGTAAGCCTCTTAGTGGAGGATGAGGTCAACATATGTGACTTTGTTGTTCTAATCAACAGAGCCTGTTTTGGAGACAAGAGGCTTAAAGCAGAAAGGGATGGGGGTGGGGAACCCACAGTGACCTACTGCAGGCTGCTTCCTTGAAGGAAAACCAGCAGCTTCTCTAGAGACCCGTTTGTACAAAAGAACCCTCCCCTCCCTTCCACCACTACCCCTTCCCTTTCCCGCTCCTCTCAAGCTTGGCTGCCGCAGTATCCCCTCTGTCCTTCCCTGACTCCACCTAAAGCCGGCCACCCTTGCCGCCCTAGCAGTTGTTGGGACTCGATCCCAGTGCCTTGCTCTCTGGTCAGAAGGAAAGTCCTGCTGGGCCTGGAGGTGAAAGAAGACTGCTTCTGGCCTCTTTCCCATCTTATCAGGGAATTTCTGGTGGCACAGACACACGTACACAAAACCACACACAGAGACACACAGCTCAGGCCAGTGATGACGTTCCCCTGCCTGGCTGGTTCTACAGATGGGTGTGACTGGGTCAGAGTACAGGGAGGGTCTGAGTATTTAAATACTGGACTGCCAAGCCCTGGTTGGAAAACAGGGATCATCTCAAAATGAACATTTTGAGAAAGAGAAACATAGCCCCTGACATCTGGAAGCTGGCTGGGACTGTCAGCAAGGCCTTGGTGTTGCTAAAAACTGGCTTAGTACTCCCCACTAGGCTTGGGTGTTGCGTTGAACAGAAACAGATTCACAACACATTAGCCTCATACAAGGCCATCCTGACCATGGTGGATAGAGTCAAAAACAAGACCACTCCATAATCACGTGTGAACACAGGCAAAAATATGAACAGTGCCCAAACCACAGATATGAGCAAACCCCACCCCACATTGTGGCTAATCCAAGTGACTGCAGCTTCCTGGCCAATTACAGATGGAGCCTCATTCTAGTCTGCCCTCCTACTGGATACCATTTATTTAACGAGACACTTAGTCGTCGAATTATCCCTGCTTCCTGACAGCACCCAGTCCAGAGCAAAGCCTGGCTTCCTTAAACCCTTCCCCAGATCACCTAGCCTGGCCCAAATCCTATAATGAGTCCTTCCCAGCACTTCTCCATGGTGTGCATTTGCCTTCGCTGCAGTGAGCAATAAACCCGACTTGTCCAGGCACAGAGTGCCCTGGTGGTCTTTGGCTGATGGGCACTGACAGTTTGGAGACAAAGAGCCAAAATACCTTCCAGAGGCCCGCCACCAGGCAGAGACCCCTTTGAGTTTTGCCTAGGCTTGTACTTTCTTGAAGACCTTACCAAGTCCCAGTGGAGCCTCCAAGGTCTGTGTCTGAGTTGGAGACGCACAGGAGTCCCATTTGGTGTCTGGACAGAGGTGACTGGCTTCCCAGGCCGGGTCCCGACTGTGATGTCTTGATATTTGCAGCACAACACAGAGGTGCTTCTGGAGGAGCACCCAACACGGCTGTTGAATTTATAAATACATACACACGTTCATAAATGGTTTTATTGGCCAGCTAGCAAATATACTGTGCAACCACCGTATGCCATGGGCCGATCGGCCCTGGTGATAAGAAGATGAGTAATATTACAGGCCCTGCCCTCGATGGCTTTTTAACCTAGTGGTGACACAGACAGGTCAACAGGAACTACCAGCGCAACAGAAGTGCAGGGAGTACGATGTGTGAGCTCAACTGGAACTTTGGTACTCCTCAGGTTGGTTGCTTTACTGTTACGCTTCAGCCTTGTCCAGGCTTTTCCCTCACTGACCAAACCATGGTCCTTCCTCCATTCTTTGGTTGCACATTCTCTGTCATCACTAAGAACAGAACATGAATATGTTTACTTAACTGCACATGTGTAATACGCTGAGACCAGAGAATGCAGCTGATAGTCTCCTTGTCCAAAGAGATCAGTAGCCCCTCTCGCTTCCTCTTCACTTTTCCTTAGCGCCTTTATCTCCCCTCCTTCCTCTGCTCCTTGTTTCTCTTCTCCCATGGCTGCTTCTTCAGATTCCAGGAAGTGCTCCCTGCCCGCGTTTCTTCCTCTCGAAGCTGTGGAGCACAGCGGAAAGAGTGCTCTTCGGGATTCGAGTCTCAGCCCGGCCATCCATTCCTGGATGACCCAGAGCAGTTACCTTCCTAGATCTCGGCAGCCTTATCTGACAGCGACAGACTAGATCATCCCACCGCCCTCAGCTCTAACCTCCTGTGTATGGAAAAGTCTCCCGGGTGCTTGCAAGGACTTTCTTCATTTCTCCAAGGACTCAGTTGTCTTTCATCTCTAAGGTCTAAAGCAGATGCTAGTGGGACCCAAAGACCATAACAACCGTCTCCCCACATTGCCTCTGCTGTCATTTTGGCTCAACTAGATTTACAGGTCCTTTTTGATTGTTTGTTTTAGTTTGAGGTTTAGGAGTCTTTGACCTAGCAAGTTATATCTAGACCTAGGCCCCTAGAAATTTCTCCTTGCCTGATTTGCTCTCCATGGAGAGTCTGACAGCCTCAAAACTGGGCTCCATGGAAGGTGGCATCCTTTAGTCCCTAAAAAAGACTGGCCTCAAGCCTGGAATTTCCCCAGCAAGGCTTTATGGTGAGACTATTCTCAGCCATGATCCTAGCACATACATTCCTACCCAACTGTTCAGTGTCTCCCAAGCCCCAACAAACACACCCTGCAGAGCTGGCTGGTATACAGCCACCATAACCCAGGCAGCTTTCAACTTGATGCTGAGATAATTAGCTCAGAAAAAGCTCCCTCATTCCATATAAGCCTCAAGTTCCGAGACTAGCCTGATACCTGCTTTGCTCTTAGTCCATGGCCATTTCCACACAGGCCATGGCCTTGGCAGAGCCCTGCCCCCAAGTGCAGAGACAAGTGAGCCAGGAAGCTTGCAAGCTTCACCTCCCAGCTCTTACTATAGAGATGAAGGCAACTGCATACAGGGTGGAAGAGGATGCTTAAGAATCATTGTTCCTCCAGAGGGAAAGGGGAGCTTTAGGTGTTTCAGAGGCCAGTAGAGCCCCTCCAGCTTGAAGCCTTCCATAGCCCGAGCCTGAGACCTTCAGCCACCTTTACTGAGACCAATATCCCAAGCAACCTGAGTGGAATTTTGGTCTCCCACTCCCGTGGGAATCCTCAAACTAATGGCACAGTGTAGGGGCCAGAGTGGCGGTGAAAACAGGGAACCTGTGGCTTCAAAGTCACCCCCACCTCAACCTGGCCTGGACCAGTACCAAATTCTAGGAGGAAGGCCACAGTGACCTCTTCAGCGACTTACCAGTTGGACTTTTAGTAGGAGTCGAGGGCAGCTCAAGGCTCAGAGCACTCCACATTTGTCCCCTTGGTGGCGCCAGCCCTTGTCCTGGCCTGCTCATTGGAAAAGGAGGCTCCCAAAGATCTCAGCTTCTAAGTGAACTCCCGGGTCAGTCCTCAAGTCCCGAGGAGGAGGACGGAAGGAGGTTCCCAGACGCCATCCCCTCCACAGGCACTCACTGTGCGAGGTGGAGACTTGCCAAAGGATACCTCAGTGGGGGTTTTACACAAAGTCGAAAACATACAGTTCCCTCCCGGGCATACCCCGTGCGCTCCAGAACAGCGCGGCGTGGTGGGGCCGGGACCGGCCGCCGAGGTCTCCAGGGGGACTCCCGCCCACCCCTCCCCTCCCAGCTGCCCCGCCAGGTCCTTCCCCGGGAGTCCGAAGCCACTCCTACCCACCTGCTGGGGCTCGAGGAAGTGGGGGCAGGAAAGAAGGGATTGAGGGGAAGTTTCGAGGGGTGTGCCGGAGACGGGGAGGATTCTCATGAGTCAGCAGATCGGGCTCAGTGTGGCTTCACCGATTCCCGAAAAGAGGCGCTCGCGGCAGGAGGCCGCTCCGCGTGCAGCAGCAGGAGTAGAAGGTCGGAGAGCCGGGCGGGGCACTGGACGGGGCGCGGGACCCGGGCGGGGCCAGGAGGCCGCTGGCGAGCGTGGACCGCTCGTAGCCGCGGAGTCGACCTCTCCCCATCTCCTCCGCCCTCTCTGTAGCCAGTTCCCGCCTCGGCCCGAGATGCGGCGCTGCGCGCGTTCGGCCTGCAGGTGGCGCAGCAGAGGCGCCCTGGGCTCGCTGCTGGGGGTCGGGAGGGGAAACTCAGCACCCGCGGGGATCCCGCCCATGCAGGGCGCGCGCGCCCAGCAAGGGGGCGGCGAGAGGAAGGCAGGAGGGGCCGCCACAATCCCCACTGCCGCCCGGACCCGGCGCTTCCACTCGAGTGGCGGCAGAGTCCCCAGAGCCGACCTGCTGCGCTAGCGTCCAGAAGTGGGGCTGCCTGGTGAGCGCTTCTTCAGGGTCCCTCGGGCCACCTCCCGGGCCCTCGCAGAGCTCGGGGCGGCTCACCTCCAACTAAAGGATCGCGGTTCAGGGTCAGCGTTTCCTCTCCGGGGATGGCGCTCTCGACCCGCGGGCAGTAGAATGGAAACTTTGAGTCGCGTCTCGGGCATTAGGGGTGGGTTTCCCTGAACAGCCACTCTCCAGCCTGGCTCCCTTGAGACCAAAACTGCATCTCCTGCCCAGGGATAGACTGTGGCCTGGGTTGGAGCGCGGTCTGGGACCAGAGTTTGGACTAGATGAGGGGTAGGGACTCAGCCTTGGGCGATGGTTAGGGATTTCGTGCTTGTCGATCGAGCAGCTATGTGAGAAAAAAAAAAAAGCGAAGAGGCCCATTTAGGGCTCAAACTTGCAACCTTGGTCTCGGTTGATAGAGCTTTGTGCCCTGCCTCGGTGCAGGCCCTGAGCTCCAGAAGTCATGATGCAGCTGACCTTCCCGTGTTGGTTCATGGTTATGTGGTGGCTGTTTATAGTTAACATATTGAGAATATCAGGGCACAAAAATAACCTGTGGTCAGACACCTTTAAGCTGAAAAAAAAAAGTGGCGGGGGCTCCAGTCTCACCCTTTCCAGAGTCTCCAGTGTCTGGTTATTCCCCTGATACAACTTTACATATAAATACATAGGTAGAGTGTGTCACCCTTATCTGTGCCAAGATATAAAAGCTTTGCCCTGTACTAGTGTTCTGGATACCTCTTCTCTGTCAGTCAGTCCAGCTCCCCTGCTTGCAGGATGCCCAGAGCCATCTGAGAAAGTTATCTAAGGATTTTCCATAAAGAAGAGGAAAGGGGAAAAAAAAACCCAAAGGATCCTAAACGTTCCCAGGTTTCCCTGTGTGCCAGGAGAAATACCGTCTGTCTCCCGCCCAGACCTCAGAGCCCGGGCCTCCTTCCTACAGGGCGGTGCCCAGCTGTTCCTGGAAACCCCCTCCTTTCTACTAACCCCCTCCTCAAGGTGTCTCCTCCCAGAGCACAACCTAGGCAAAGAATCCTATTGTCAAAGCTTGATGTCCCTTGTGCCCTCCTTCTGTCCCCAACCTGACCCGCCACAGTCCTCAGCCTGCCCCCTCCCTTGATGCTCACATGCTGGCTTCTCCTCCCAGAGCTGGACCTCTCCCTCCAGCCTGGCCCTGCGCTCCACTAGGTGACTGGGAGAGGATCTGATATACTAATTTGTGTTAATGTGATAATGGGCGCTAATGGGGTCACGTGCTAACCATGGGCCAATTTCTAGACCAGCCTCATTGCTTCAACCCCAAGTCGAGGCTGCAGGGATGGGAATTTCAGGCTGACTAATCTCCATAGCTGGCTGGAGGAGGCGGGGGAGTGGGAGGAACCTAAGCCCCGGGACGATCCCAGGGTGCTGGTGCCTTAGAGCTGCTGCCTCGGTTTCAGTTTCATCCTTGGCTGACACTTTCCTCCGACGAGTGGAATTGCTTTGGTTTCCCTCCAACCCCCTCAACTCCGCAGCTGCCCCCCCACTTAGACCGCTAGCTTCCCTCAGCTAGCCCTTCACTTCGTGAGGGGAGAGATGGGAAGATAATTTGGCAGCGATGTGGAAAAAAAAATGTACACGTAGACACCCTGTGAGGCACAGGCTCACATACCACACCGCCTTGCAGACACACACATGCACACGCCCTCCACAAACACACGCGCACGCATGGGGGGACTTGACACTCGCATCCAAGAGTCGAGCCCATGTGCGTGCATGTGTGTGTGCAGACACACACACACACACCCCAGCCACGGTTACACTCTCACTCACATCTGAGGGACCCACACGGACTCACACATAGGCAGGCAAGGTCCTCCAGAGACCCATCCCACACACAGATCCACACACACTCACACACTCTCACACACAAACCAGCGGCAGCAGCCCAGTTGGAAGGCTTCCTCAAAAGAGGGCTGGAAAGTTTGTTTGCTGCCAGCAAAGGGGCCTAGACATTCCGTGAAATGACTCATACTGCACCTTTATAGATGTTAAATGTTGTGTTTTTCTGGATTCAACAACAACAACAACAACTCCCCTCGACCCCCGTGGTGGGGGCAGGGTGGGGAAACTGGGGAGCGCCTGCTCTCCTGCTGGGCCTCTGTCTAGCATGGCTCAGGCCTGTCCTTGCGTCCCTGTGGGATGGGGCAATCCTGCAAGAGCAGAATCCTCTGCCTCCCGGTGCAAATCTCACCCCTGAACCGCCCTCCGGTAGGATGTGAAGTGAGTGCAACTGGGAGCTAAGACCCCTTCACAGCGTCTCCCAATTACCGCGCGTCCTCCCCAGTCCCGAGGGCCTGGAGTCAGGCCCAGCGGCCTACCATGGTGTTCCAGTCTGAGTCCTTCCTTTTCTCTCCTTTCCATTCAAGAGCCCCTCCTCGGCTCTCCTGGGTCTGTCCTTACCTCCCCCTCCCTGCACAACTCCAGGGGGTGCCATTCACCATATAGAATGTGTAGCACTCCGTGCAATGTGACTGGAGCCCCCTCTGCTCTCCTGAGCCTCCTCTCCATCTGAGGAGGGAATGCCCAGCTCGATGGCTGCTTGTGTCCCTGTCCTCTAGCACACTCAGGGGCCACAGAAATCACTTGGTGCTCTCCTCCAACAAGGCCTCCTTGTGTTGGCATCCCTCTGTACCCCAATACTGACTCCTGCCCCCAGCAACAGCTCCTTGGGCCAAGGCCTCCTTAAGTCCCCTTGATTTCCTGCAGCCTTGAGGGGAGGCACCTTTGGAGTGTCATTTGAAATCTCCACAGGGCTGTGGGGCCCAGTGAGCCTGCCCCTCCACACAAGATGGGTGTTGGGCCAGCCGATCTCAGAGGTTGAGGGGTTAACTTTGGCTCCACTGGACAGTGGCCCCCAAACTCAAGATGCTGTGCTGCCTCTGATAGGTGCCCCAGAGCAGGCGCCTGCCCTCGGCCCTGGTCCAAGGGAATCTTCCAGGCTAAGCCTTGGCCCCAAGATAGAAGCTAGGGACCAGTGGGATCAGAGACTCCAGAGGGCTTGCCCTCATTTACTGAACACTGCCTAAAGCCAATTCTTCCTTATTTTTTGCAAATGAACCTCAGGATTGGGTCCCTCTCCCTATGCCAACCCCCTACATCAACCCAGAGGGCATTGAATCTGTTTCCCAAACACAAGGCCTGCTCCCCTGGCTGTGCGTGCAATGGGGACAGCACCTCCCAGCAGCCGCTGAGCCCAGGGTGGACATGCAGAGCACTGACTCCGGGCACCTCCTATATCTGGCCGTCATTTCCCTCCAGGCAGGCTGCACAGGCCAGGACAGCCCCTCCAAGAAGTGAAACCCAGTGCTCCTCTGAAGTTTTGTAGGGGCTCTCAGGATGCCAGGGCCTGTCCCAGTAAAGGCCTGGAGGAGAAATGTAAAACTCTCCATTTTAATGAGAGCAGGGTGGCCGGGGGGAACCAAATGGCTTTCCAAGAGCCCCAGCCAAGGAAGGTGGTTTGCCAGATGAAAGTCATGATCTGAGAAGTTGCTCCCAACTACATACTCCCACTGGCATGCCTGTGCTTTGGCCTGGGCACCCTACTCCCCGTTACCCCCCCAATATGGGCCAGACAACAGATGTCTCCCAGGAAGGTATAACCTATCCCAAGGAATCCTTCTATTTTTCAGCTACTCAACAATCTTTTTAGAACAAAAACTCCTTATGATGCCCAGCCACAATCTGGGACTTAGAGATTTTTGTCCGTCCTTTGGAGCTACCTAAGGCCTCCTCATGTCAAGCCAACAGAGGCCAATCTGGAGTTACTGAACGTATCAACAGAGGAATGGTTGCCAGCTGTATAGAAAGGATTAGAGGGGACTTAGCTTTATGGGGGGTGGGAGATTCCTTTTAAACCATAACTTTTCTCCTGGCTTGTGCATATGCTTCTCATTCCGAAAGTCTGATTGATAGGCAACTCTTCTAGCATGTGTCTGTGGTGGAAAGTAAGGGCCATGACCACAGAAGCTGTGGCACTGTGGTGTTTTCTTCTGGTCACAGGTTTGAACAGAATTTGTTGAAGCTAAGGGGTTAAGGGAGGAAGGAAGCAAACAGCCACTTGGCCTCCGGAGAACCTGGAGTGATTTGCAGAACATAGGCTATCAGGCACTGCTTAAGAGAGAGGACAAAGAGGGTCTGAGAAAGTGGCCAAGGTGGAAAGGCAAGTAGAGCACAGAAGCAGGGAGATAGCCCTCCACAGGCTGTGGGCAGCCAGGAGGCTCCCAGAAGGACCCTGGCTCTGAGGACTGAGGGGACCAAGTTGGGGTTGGATAGCAGCGGGGGAAACAGGTCTGGAAGGAGAGAGGCCAAGAGTGTGCACTGGATGGCACAGGCTGGGCATCCATGGGCAACTGGAGAAGGGGAATTCCTGCCAAGTCAGGGAGTGAGCCATTGGCAGAGACATCGTGGCTGTCATCAGGAGTGGTGATCTCAGCAGGCTGGCCCCACCTGGCTGGGGCTCACCCAACGGGTAAGTGAAAGAGCGGGCAGCCAGCTGGGGGAAGGGCTGGGGAGCAGCAAGGTCATCAGGAAGGGCAGCCCAGCTGACCTGGAGCAATGGAGTCAGGAAGGTCGTTCAGGTGGCCTACAGCTCCCTAAGGCGAGGTCAGCACCAGATTTTCATCAAGGGGGTGGGGTTTGCTGTCGCTGCAACTCCCAGGTCATGGGGCTGTGGTTAAGTTCCCAGTGGTGGGGGATGGTGGGAACTTATGGGATTCCCACAGGCCATGGGTTCCAGGTCACTGGCAGGCATTAGGGTCTGTAACCGTGATCTGGTCTGCACATTGTCACCCTCTCTCCCTGCCCTTCCCAAGAGGGAGACCTCTCCTCTGGTAATTCCATGCCTTGAGGATTCAATGTTAGTTTAAACCACAACTCATAGGAGGCATCCACCATTAGTCCTCAGTAGTTTCGGGCCCTGGCAGACTTTCTCCCGAGAGCCGGGTTGAGAAAAACGATCTAAGACGGAGATGATGCTGAAGGCAGCTAACATTTAGTGAGGTCTCACTAAGCATGAGGCAACGCCAGAGACGTAGGCTATATCATTCACGCCTCACGACAGCCTTGAGAGGTAGATTCTTATAATCCCCAATTTAAAAATAAGGAGAGTGAAGCTCTGAGAGTTTAAGTGACTCGCCCAAAGGCACACAGCGGGTAAACAGTGCAGCCGCAATAGGAACCCAGGTCTGTCTGATGTTAGAGACCACTGAACTCTTAGCAAAATGGGAGTGTGTGTGTGTGTGTGTGTGTGTGTGTGTGTGTGTGCGCGTGTGTGTGCGTGTGTCTGAGAAAGAAAGAGAGGGAGAGGGAGGGAGGGAGAGAAAATCAAGGTAAAGGGGGCTTAGGGATGGCTGAGACCTACCACAATTTTGAGAGGGGAGCCTCATGGGCTAGAGGACAACAGAAAATCGTGTGTCTTCAGAATCCGGAATCCCCCAGGGAAAGTGTGCCCACTTACAAGATAAAAAAGTGGAAATCTACCCTTGGCTCTTATTTCAGGGACTCAACTTTAGGTAGCCAAGAGGTTTCAAGGTGCCCTCATGCCCCAGTCCAGCGTCTAGGTCTTTCCCTGGAAACCAGTAATCTGCAGCTGCCTTCACGGGCTATTATCCACCACCACTCCTGCTCCCTAGTCCTGTGCCAGGGAGTAGACTTTCCCAAGGCTGGGGAAAGACAGATGCGGGTGGCTGAGCAGGTCGCTGAACCTCAGGCCCTTGGGCCGCCCCCACCCCTCAGAGAGCCCTCCTCCCCTGGGGCCCCTTCCGCTTTACTGCTTTCTGCCAAGGAGGTGGCAGGGCTGAGGCCTGGCTGGGCCCCTCCCCCAGACCATGTGGAGCCATAAGTGGCAATTCCCAGCCAACTCCTTCCTAGAGCCTCCTAGCTTTAGGACCAGGTTGTGGGGAGGGGGGCAAGGAGAGCTGGTGTGGATGCTGAGGCAGGTCTGAGGAGAGGGTAAGGGGGAAGTAGAATGAGAGACTGGGGTTCAAGTGGAGACCCCAAGCACAGCTGGCTTTGGACAGGAGGAGGACATAAGCTTTTCCCCAGCACCCCAACCCTGGCTACCTTTGCACCTGCTGCACCAACCCGTCTCCCCCCAACCCTTCCCCTGATTCACACTCTCCTGGCCTCCTCCACCAGGAGCGCTAGGCTCGACTTCCCTCAGAAATCCCCCAGACTGTCCATTCACGCCAAGTGCACGACGCATTTGGCCCCGAATTCCGCGATGTTTGGCATATCGTTCCCGAATTGTGTACTCTGGGCATCTCCTGGCCTCGCCCACCCGCTTGGCCCGCCTTCACGCCAGGTCCGCCACACAGCAGGCGCTCCATAATCATCTGGAGCACAGGGCCGGGGCCAAAGGCGTCAAGCGAGTGTAGTGCGCAGGCCGGACATAGCCCTCCAGATTCCCCCGGGGAATGGAGTGGCTTTCTCTGTGAGGCATTGTGTGGAGGCTTCCCGCTGGGAGCTGCGGTGGCCCCGGGACGCGCCGCGTGGGAGCTGAGCGCGGGGCGCCGGGCGCGCGACCTGGGCCCTGGAGTGGGGGGCGGGCTCTCGTGGTCCCTCGGGGGTGAGCGAGCCGGGAGGGGAAGGAGAGGCCGCGCGGGCCCCTGGCACGGCTCCCCCTGCCGTGCTGGCGACCGCGGCGGGCCGGGGGTGGAGGGGCGCTGTTTCCACCAAGACGCCTCGTTCCTCCCTCGCGCCCTCCCCCACCCCGCCCGCTCGTGGTCCCTCCCGTCGGTCCCTCCCTCCGGCTCTTCCCTCCCTCCCGCCCTGCCTCCTTCGCGCCCGCCCCAGCCGCCGCCTGCGGGGACGTGTGTGTCTCTAGTGCAATTTCCCCTTTCGCTCGGTTGTCTCAGTGCAGGTCTCCGCTGGCTCGCGCCCCCTCCCCGGGCGCCCCCACCGCCCCCTCCCTCGGCCTGGCCCTCCCTGGCGTCTACTCGACTCCCCCCGCACTCCACCCCGCCCCCCGGGGTCGTTTTATCAGGGGCGCCGCCGGCTCACCTGGTATTTGCATCTCGCCCTCCAACTTGCCATTGGCGGCGCGACGTGTGGGAGAGCCCTGCGCCTCGCCCGCCCGGACCAGCCTGCCCCGGCGCCGAGGTGAGTCACGGGCGCGGGGCCGCGGGGGCAGGCGGGCAGGGAGGAGAGAGGAGGGAGGGAGGGAGGGAGCGAGGGGGACGGTGGCCCCGGCGGCCGCGGGAACCGACCGAGCGCCGTGCTCAACTTCCACTTCTCCTTTCGCCGGCGCCGCGGTCCCGGCGCCACTTACCCGGCCCGGCTTCCGAGGGGAGAAGGCGGGCTGGCCGGGCTGGGGACCTGCGTCTGGGCCCTCGGAGCGGGGAGGGGACCACGGCGACCGACCCCGGCCCGGCGACCGAGCCCGCTCGGCCTCAGGTACGTCGATGGCGCCGGTTCTCCGAGCCTTCGGGGACCTGGAAAAGTTTGCCTGAGGGCGGGATCGGGGACGCCGCGGCCCCGGGGCGTAGGAGCTGGGGGCCCAGGGAAGGGTGGGAGAGCCGCAGCGTGTTGCGTCCCGCCCTTGCCTCGCCTCACCGCGTGTGCGTTAGGGAACCGGGACTCCTGATCCTAGGTTAGAAGCGGAATCGATTTTCCGAGTGAGGTTGGGGGCTGGTTTGCCCGCACCCCGGCGCCCGGGGTCCATGACAAGGCGGATCGTGACAGACGGCCCCCAAAAGCTCGGTGCCTGAGGGCAGGAGGTCGGGCCTCACTGTGGCGGGGCTGCTAGATTGATCTGGCTGGCGGCCTCTAGGGCTTCTGGGACCAGGCGCCTTAGGGTAACACACGGTCTCATACACACACACTCTCTCTGTCTCTCTGTATCTCTCTCTCTCTCCTACACACACACACCTATGACTTAGATAATTGGATCGCCAAAACAGAGACCTCTTGGCAGGGGCCGGAGTTTCCGTGGGAGCCAGACGCCAGCCTTCCCGCTCCCGCTTTCCCGCTTTCCCGGGTTCTCCCGCCTCTCTGTTCCCTCCTTTGCTGCCGGCACCGGGGCCGAGCAGCCGCACAGCTCGAGGTCCCCGGCCGACAGCGCCTTGCTTTGGGAGACTGCTGAGGCAGCGGCTTTATGAATTTCTGGTCCCTCCATCGTACCCTAACTCTGCCGCCCTTTCCTCACGGCTATACGCCAGGACACCACCTTCCTGACCAGAGTCACCTCTTGACCCCTTGGCTCCATGCCTCAGCCAGGTTCTCCCTGGCGCCTCCACCCCACCCCCCACCACACCCCAGCTACGGGATTTGATGGCCATTTGATTCCTGCCCCTCATCCCTCTGCCCGAGATAGAGGCCTGTCTGGTCCTGCAGCTTCTTCTGGTTAATGTTTGACAATTCATTGTGGCTAATCATTTTAATTAGCTCTTAAAGTGAGGAGGAACAGTTAACCTTGGACTTCTCGATTTTGGCCTGGTGGGGCCTCATATGGGAGGAGTGCTGGGGAGGTAGGAGCGGAAGTGAGGTCACCACCCCAGGGCCTGAGCCACCGCTGCTCGGCCCCAACAGCTGGTGGGCACGCCCATCAGGGACTCACCCCCTGCGAGCTGACCCCTGGCCTGAGTGCCAGGTTGGAGGGGGTGGTGAAGGGATCAGATCTAGCTTTCCCCCTTGGGGAGACAGGACACTTAAGGCACTGAAAATGCCCGGGGTCACATTTGCCCAGCAAGAATGCAAATTCCTCCTCGAATTTAGTTACACAGGGTCTTACTGGTTATAAGGCAGATTCTCAACCATTAATTCAGTGGCCCCACAGCAGTAACAGCCTAACGGGGAGCTATCTTGAGTTAAGTGAAGGACTTGACTATCCTGGAGGACTTCTTATTCTGGCCAGTGGGCCAGTTTGGGGAAGAGGCTGCCTTGCATGTGGTTGTCTCTAGGGCTGGGTTCAAAGCCTGGGATGTGTGTGGCGTTGGGCGAGGGGGGGGGGGCGTTGAGCAGGCTCCACGTTGCCACCCTCACCCAGCCTCTAGCTGTGAGCCGAAGGAGTGGCTTGTTTGCAACTATGTCTGGCATTCCTCCTACTGCTGCACTGTTTGCTCGGTGGTTGCTCAGGAACTGGCGCCCACCCCTGGACGAGCTGGAGGCCTGAAATCAACCCTCCCCCTGCGTGGTGTTAAGTGGTGGTACAGTGGCTTCTGTCTCTTCTGTCCTATCTTGGGTCTAAAAGTCAGGGTGCTGTGGTCTGTCATTCATGGGCCCCATTGGTAGGATGTCCAAAATTTCCCAGCCTGCAAAATTCAGGGCCTCCCTGAGAGGCCCAGCCAGACACAGGCTGAGGGGATTGCTTTCCCAGGGAAATCCCTGTGCCAAAGCTTGGCCTTCGTCCTTGCTAACCCCACCCCTCACCCCTCAACTTTTTCATTTCCCTTCCAATCCCTAGAGCCAGACTGTCTAGGTCTAAATCCCAGCTCTGTTATTTACTAGCTGTGTGAACCCAGTCAGTTGTATGCCTCAGTTTCCTCATCTGTCAAATGAGACCTACCTCATAATGTTATGCTAAGGATCAAATACAACAATGCAAATAAGTTCTTTATTAGGGCAGTACGTGGCACATAGTAAGCACAAGCTAGCCTTATGATATTGCCTAATACAGTGCCTGCAACTCAGATTCAACTCAGCAAACATCTGCTGAGAACCAGTCCCAGTACCAGGCATCAGGAAGGGGCAGTGAGGAAAACACAGAGGTGAAGAAGACACCGCTCAGCTTCTGGGATTCTGTGTACCTTTTGATGTGGGTCAGGGCAGGGGATGTGGAAGGGGGCCAGAGAGGGTGGCTAGGTCATCCATATAAATAACCATAATTCAAAGCCAGTGCGGGGAGCCAGGTACCCCAGACTTGGAGGCTTCTGCTTGTGTAGAGACCCTGGCTGGGCTCTGGTTAGGACACTGGCCCTGGACAGAGGCCTGCCTTGGGATTTGGGTGAATGAGAGGGACAGGGAGACCAGGTTCCCATTTGGGCTGCAGGTGGCAAGCATGCAGTGGTGTGATTTGTTGAGGTCCAGGGCAGGATGGCATTACTTAGGGCCGTCCTTGACACCCCTCTAGCCCCCCTGAGGTGGCAGGGCCCCTGTACCTCCCGGAGGTCCTTGGGCAGCCTTCTCCCCTCAGGCTTGGGCCCGACCCCAACCTGGGCTTGGTTATCTCTCCAGGATTTCTAAGCTGCGAAGAGGTTTCTGGCTTCACCGCCAATTTATTCTCTTTGCAGTTCTCAGACTGAAAACTAGTTCTGCAGGGGAGGAAGGAAACTCATCCAGGTACCCAGAATCCCATGGGCGCTTTCCTAGGGGTCAGGGGCTTTTCTTATCAACACCAACCTGCCTGCAAATCTCTGGCCGCTGAGTCTTGCGTGGCCTGTAATAGCGGCCACGCAGCTAAAGCCCTATAGCTAGGACCCCAGCACTGGTTGCCAAGGAACTGCTGGTCGAGGTGCTTATGAGGGTTCTGACCTCACAGGAGCTGCCGAGTTTCAATTCAACAGACATTTATTAACACCTACTGTGTGCCCAACCTGTGCTAGGCGCTGTAGGGGAGACCAGCGAAGGGGGGTGGTGGGGTGAGGAGAGATCACTAAGACACTGAAACAATCAGAAGCGAGGACAAACAGCCAGGCCAGCAGCTGGTTAGGTGCTAATTGTGCTCCTTGGAGCAGGGGCCAGGGCTCTGAGGTCAGCAGCAGCTGGAGGAGGGAGGGAAGGCTTTGTGAGGGCCGAGGCTCTGAGCTAGACCTTGAAGGGGGCAGCGCGGGGGAGATTGGGCTCAGCAGAAAGGGGAGAAAAGATGCCTTTCTCTCTCTTCCCTGGCCACAGACTGACCTTCGAAGCCTCGATAATTGTGTGGCAAATGCATGTCACATAAAAGACCAGGTCAGCCAGTGTGGGTGGCTCAGGGCAAGCCCCGATCTCCACTCTGGGAGATACAAAGTGGATGGCCCAGACGGGGAGCAGGGAGCCCGACATGTGGATTGATAAGACACAAAGGGTGGCCAGGCTCCCTGCCTCCCATGCGGAGGGGATTTCATTTTGAACTCCTCCGCCACCTCCCCCAACCCCAGGCCCTGGAGGGGAGAGAGGAGAGAAGAGAGGCAGAGGGAGCAAAGGGACTGGAAAACTGCCCCACCACAGGTGTTGATGGCAGGCGTGGGCTTGTTGGGTCCCATTTTTCCCCAGGGTCCAGGGATTTCTCTGAATCTTTTCCACAAGAGGTTCAGGTGGAGGATGGAGATTTTCATTTTCAAAATCAGCTGGGAACTGAAGAGTCTAGAGAGTCCCACACGTTTCTGTTCAGAACCCCCTGGGCAAGGACAAGGACTAGCCATACATTTGTTCTGCGACTTTTTGCATCTCCTGTGGCTGGCCATAAAGGGGGACCTGCCCTTGTAGGATTTAATTGGATAAAAACACCTGGACACACACATATCCCCCATGCATCAGTTTTCCTCTCTCACTCCCTCTTGCCCTGCTCCCTCCCCAGCATGTTTCAAAACTGCAGGGACACACCGGAGTGCCCTGACTTCTTGGCTGGGAAATTGTGTCCTAAAGTGAGTTTACTGGCAAAGAGACCCCTGCCTGCTCCCAGGGTGATGTGGAGGGTCATGCAGGGGAGGAGGGGCCAGTTCATGCAGGAGGGTCGGCCAGGGAAAGTGCCAGAACATTTCTTAGCCAGACCAACAAGAAGCAAGAGATTAAACAGCTTGCTCAGATTGAGAAAGTTTTGCCCTAAGTTCCCACCTTCTTGATGGACCATTTTCTTGTCCCAGGGCTGGCACTTACTCCTTCTCATGTCACCTACCCTTCTTCTTCCAGGCTAACCCAGTATTCTTCCTGAGAAGAGAAGCATATTGTCAGAGGGGGAAGAGCACAGGCTCTCTGCGTTCATATCTCAGGGCTAGCACTTCCTGGCTGTGTGACTCTGGGCTACTCACGTAACCACTCTGAGCCTCAGTGCCCACCTCCCCAGGTTGGAGTACAGATTACATGAGATAATGCCTGTAAAGCAAACAGCATGGTGCCTGGCACATGGTAACCACCCGCTAAGTGTCAGCCGGTAGTATTCTGTGGCTATTACTGTCATCCTTGTTGTTGTTATCGTTTCCTCTTCCCACACCCTTGACTTTGCCAGTCTCCAGGGACCAACTGCTTCTCTGGCAGTGCTGGGAGGGCACACCATGCCCATTCATAAAACCAAGAAGGAGACTTCCCAGATCTTTCCTTTCTGATAACTTTTTGTTAACTCTGCCGTCACACAGGATAAGGAGGGGATGTGGAAGGGGTGTGTGTGTGTGTGTGTTTATGTTCGTGTGGATAGTAACGTCTTTCTGAATGGCAGTCAGTGCCATAGTGAAGAGCAAAAATCAAGTCTTTTAACATTTTTATTAACATTGCCCTCTTTATCTTTTCACCACTTTCATCTTGAGGTTCCTTCACTGTAGGAATAAGAAAGAGTGAGTTAGTTCCTTGGAGAGAAGGCCTCGTGTTACACCCCTGGCAAGTATTTAGCAATCATCTGTGTGTTTATTACCCTACTGAGTGTAGAATTCTGGGAGCTGACTGGCCAACCGCTGCTCACTTTCTCCCACGTTTTGCTAGAACAGATGATGCTGGGTCCATTCTGGGCCAATGCCCAGAGGCCTTGGGTTGGGGCTGGGGCACTGCCTTTGCCCAGAAGAGTTCCTGTGGCCTGGGGGCCATTCCCATTCCAAAGGCCTCCCAGAAAGGACCTTGGAGGTTCCATCTGCTAGCAAATGCATTATGTTTGCTTGAGGAGCCTATGGCCACCCACAGGGGCAGGAGGCCCAGGATAAACGGGTCCACCCTGGGACCACCACTGAGCCACTTCACTCAGTCCCTTGGTCCCCGCCCCTAGACCTTGGGGGATGGGAGAATGGGCAATTAGTCTTAACCTCCCCAAATTCTTGATGACCTGATAACAAGGAGGTACTTAAGACAGATTTAGGAGATAATCTTTTTCCCATAATGCCCCCAGAGGATAAGAGAGGCTAGTTTAGCTCTGCTGATTTTATGAGAATCCCTGCATAAAAAGCACCTGTCTCATTCGGTGACCACTTTCTTGGCGCCACCCTGATCCTAAAAAAACAAAACAACAACAACAAAAACAAAACCCAAAACCCACAGCAGGCCCAGCCACCTGCTCTGAAGGCTCTAAACCCAGTTCTAGAGTTCTAGTAATACACATGCACCTAGCCCCGTGGTGGGCAGGAGCTGAAGTGCCAACCAGCCTGTGGCACTTAAGGTATAGTTTGGGTGATGGTAGGGTCTAGGGCTTACCTAGAGGAAGATTATTCTTCTCCCTCCTCACCTTAATTGGGGAAGGCTTTCTGCAGGTGAGAGGGCAGATGGCCTTTCAAAAGAGGAAAGAGAGCGTTGGCTGTGCTATAGGGGCATTCTGGGCTCGATGGGATAATCACGTTGGCATGGGAGTGGACAAAAGGTAAAACAACACAAAGGCATTCGAATCAGCACACTCAGTAAGTTCCAAGGGTCAGAATTCATCTCCACTGGCGACACCAAGAAATGTGTTTTCCGGGAGAGCATGGGTGTTCTTGCTTCTTTCGTCTTCACTGCTGTCAGTGACATTATTGCCTAGTTAAATTACACTGTAATATTACTTAGTAAAATCACATAGTAAATGCTGCTGTTGTTATTTCATGCAGTCTGGGGAACTTTTTCTTTCTCTTTATTTATTTAACTGTTTTATTGAGGCAATATTGACATGCAATATGCTGCACATATTTAAAATATACGACTTGATAATATTTGACATATATATATATATACTCGTGAAACTGTCACCCCCGAAAGTTTCCACGTGCACCTTTGCAATCTCTCCATCTCATCCTGAGCAACTACTTACCTGCTTTCTGTGACTCTCGATTATGCATTTTTAATTGAAATATACAGATCTTCCTTGACTTACGATGAGGTTACGTTCCGATAAACCCATTGTCAGTTGAAAATGCATTTAAAACACCTAACCTGTCGAGAACCATAGCTTAGCCTAGCCTACGTTGATTGTGCTCAGAACACTTATATTAGCCTACAGTTGGGCAAAATCAGCTGACAAAATCCATTTTATAATAAAGCGTTGACTATCCCATGTAACTTATTGAATACTGTATTGAAAGTGAAAAACAGAATGGTTGTGTGGGTACAGATGGTTGTAAGTCTATCAGTTGTTTGTGATTGTGTGGCTGCCTGGGAGCTGTGGTGGCTGCTGGTTCCCAACATCACTAGAGAGAGTATTGGACCACATAGCGCTAGCCTCGGAAAAGATCAAAATTCAAATTTTGAAGTATGGTTTCTACTGAATATGTATCACTTTCACACCATGGTAAAGGAAAAAAATCCTAAGTTGAACCACCATGAAGTTAGGGACCATCTATTTGACATGTAACATTCTGTAAAGTTAAGCTGCACAATATGGTAATTTGATATGTTTATATATTATAATATGATTGCCATTGTAGTGATAATTAGCAGCTCTATCATACTGCATAATTACCCTTTCTTTTTAATGATTAGAATAATTAAGTTCTGGTCTCAGCAAGTTTGATGATTATAATATTGTCTACATTTGCTATACTGTGCATTTGAGTTCTAGGGCTTGTTTACTACTCATTGTAATAGTTTGCATTTTCTAGAGTTTTGTATAAATGGAATCATATAGTATGTACTCTCTTTTTGTATGACTTCTTTCATTCAGCATACTTAAGATCCATCCATGTTGTTATCTACATCAGTATTTCATTCCTTCTTTTTGCTAAGTAGAATTCCATGGTATGGGTATAACATACATTGTTGATCTGTTCATCTGTTGATGGACATTTGGTGATTGTTTTGGTGGTTTTCCCCAATTTTTGGCTATTACAAACAAAGCTGCAGTGAACATCTTGGTACAAATCATTATGGCTATATATGTCTTTTTCTCTCAGTTAAAGATCTAGAAGTGGAATGGTTGGATCATATAGTCGTTGTAGGTTCAACTTTTAAAGAAACCATCAAACTGTTTTCCAAAGTGGTTGTGCCATTTTACAGTCCCACCAGCTGTGTATTAGAGTTCCAGTTGCTTCCCATCTTGGCCCAGCACTTGGTGTGGGCAGTCTTTTTAATTTTAGCCATTCTAATAGGTGTGCAGTGGTATCTCATTGTGGTTTTAATTTGTATTTCCCTAATGACTGATGATGCTGAGCATCTGTTCATGTAATTACTTGTCACCCATATATCTACTGTGGTGAGGTATCTGTTCAAATCTTTTGCCCATTTTTATGAGTCTCATGCTCTACCAGCTGAGCTAACTGGGCTGCCTTTGCCCATTTTTAAAATGACCTGTTTGTTTTCTTGTAGTTGAGTTTTGAGAGTTCTTTAAACATTCTACATACAAGACCTTTATCAGGTACATGCTTTGCAAAGATTTTCTCCAAAATTTTCTGCCTTGTCTTTTCATTCTCTTCACTGTGTCTTTTTTTCTGCACTGTGTCTTTTGAAGAACAGAAGTTTTTAATTTTGATGAAGTCCAACCAATCAGTTTTTACTTTTATGGATCATGCTTTTGGTGTTGTATCTAAGAACTCTTCTCCTAGCCCTAGGTCACAAATATTTTGTCTTATGTCTTCTTTTAGAAGTTTTATAGTTTTAGGTTTTACATTTTGGTCTTTGATCCATTTTGAGTTAATTTTTCTCTATAGTGAGTGATACAAATCCAAATTCTTTTTTTTCTTTTTACATATGGATAGCCAATTATTCCAGCACCATTTGTTGAAAAAAGCTATCATTACTCCATTGCAGTTGTCCTTATATATGTGGGCTTATATCTGAACTCTGTATTCTGTTCCAGTTGTTGGTCTGTTTGTTTATCTTCATGCCAATACCGATTGTTCTGATTACTGTAGCTTTATAATCATTTTTGAAATCAGATGGTCTTAGCTGTCCAACTTTGTTCTTTATCAAAATTATTTTTGCCTATTTTAAGTCATTTGCAATTCCATATGAATTTTAGAATTAGATTGTCAATATCATTTTTTAAATTGAGGTATAGTTGATTTAAATATTATGTAAGTTTCAGGTGTACAACATAGCTATTCATAATTTTTAAAGACTATACTCCATGTATAGTTATGATAAAATACTAGATATATTCCCTGTACAATATATCCTTGTAGCTTATTTATAATAGCATCTTCTTTTAATATTTGAACTTATTCTGTTTACATTAACTGTTATAACAAATATGTTTGGTTGTGCTTTTGTGATCTTATTTTATAATCATGGATGACCCTGATGTTACTGTCATTTTAGAAGATGCTCAATCTTTTCACTGATATTCTTCAGCCAAAGAGTTCCTTAATCCTACTATGCGTTTGCAGAATAGGACTATTTATTATTTGCCCTTCATTTATAACCCATTTTTGGTGCAGGGGTCCATGATTATCTGCTCCATACATCATTTTCTAGATGCCAGTCATATCCCTTTTCAACCTTGTCTGTCTAGACAACAAAAGGCCTCTTCAAAAAGAAGTTATCCTCACACCTCATTCTCTTGAATCATTTTAGCTCTTAGAACTGATCCAGTATCATGAAGTCTTTCCCAAGGATCCAGATAAGACCAGCACCCAATATTCACAGGGTGGAAACACTGTGGTTTTGTACAAAGAGAGAATGCTTTGAGGATGACCTGATTGATCATCAACCACCTTCTTGATGCTGTGTGGGATAAATGACTCTAGCTGGTACGTGTTTTCCCTTAGTAGAAGCCTGGAGCAAGAGAAGACAAGTAATGTTTGAGCCTGGGGACCTTTGCCTCCAATTCTATCCTTATCCTCACCCCTAGACTGTAGCCCTCAGATCTGTCAGGACTCGAGGGTCTCTTTTCCTGAGAGCTCAGTGGAGCTGAGAATTTGCATGGACTTAGTCCATGAATGCCCAGACCTGAGTTAGATTCAGGAGAAGATGAAATAGGACTCAATCCCATGGATTTTACCACCTGTTGGGGAAACAAGATATACACATGAAATAATTAAAGAGCAATTCAAGATTGTGTGGGATTAAGAGGTCTTGTGGTCGAATTTAAGGGCTATGGGAGTTTAGCGAAGGGGGCTCCTTGGGTGTGGACGCTAGTTATCAGGGCACAACCAGCTCTGTGGGTTTGGGGAACTTGGTTAGGACTTTGCTGGATGGGCACTATTGGATTAACCAAAACAGAGCAGCAAGGGCCTGGCAGGCCTGAGAAACTCCGTGAATGAGCCTGGAATGTTCCCTCAGGGGACCATGAGGAGACCACTGGGCTTGAAGCCCAGGCTTGAGTTGGGAAATCATGGGAAACAAGGCTGAGTAGGTAGGGTGGGGTCAGACTGTGAAAGACCTTTGGAAACCAAGCAGATGAGTTTGGACTGTAAAGCCCTGCCGAGGACCGCCGGTGTGTCCACAGCCATAGATCTAAATGTGTGCCCTGGAGTAGGAGTTGGCGCCAGCTCAGAGGCTGGGGGAGGAGCTAGGCAGAGGCAGGGCCATGACTGGAACTTACTCTTCCTCATGCCCAGTCAAGTGGGCTTTCTGCTGCACCAGGCCTGCTTAGCCTTTCAAAGAATCTCACATCCCCTCTGTGCAGCTTCCCAACAGAAAGCACAGGCCTGGGGCGCAGATGGTGAAGGCCAGGTCGCTCCAGGGCTAATGGTGTGATGAGAGGCAGAATCAGCAAGAAACGCCCCCTGGCTCACCTGCCCACTGGTCCGCCCCCCTATTGCCCTGGAGCTACTCTTTAGGTTAAAGCAGGGTAGCTCCAGATGGCCTTTTAAAATGAAAATGTGTTAAGGGGAGAGGTGATACATTAACCCAATATCACCCATTAACCCATTAACACTAAATGGTTTATGATTTTTCTGAGTGGTGGGGAAATTGTTCCTGGGGAGATGGGATGGCCTGTGGAGCCCTGACCGCTACTGGGGTCAGTAAGCTTGTGAGAAGCTCTGGGTAGCATGAAATTTATGGTGGAAGGGGGGTGGGGGAGGCCTGAGGCTGTGAGAACCATGTGATATGGCATGCCTGTGGTTACATAGCCCATTCATGGCAAAATTGCCTGAGCAGAGTTTTTCCGAACTTTCCCACCCAAGCACCCCCAACTATTGAATTGTATTTTAGAGGCCTAGAAAAACACTGTCTCATAAAATTTCTCTAAAGTGTGGCATTTTTATCTTAAGTGTGAATGCTACAATCCACATCCTCAACATATTTTAATTGATTTCTCAGTGACCAAAATGGAAGCCCCTGGAAGAAGAGCTGGGTTTGGACTATGGCTTTGATTTCTGCTCTGGGGCTTGGGCAGCTTTAGCGAGCAGGCCGTGTCCCCGTGGGACCTGCCTAGGCACAGGTCAGAACGTGAACTTTCAGGTTTTAGCCCAAAGTGCCAGAAAGGAAATCCATCCCCTCCTGCATGTTCACTTGCCCGCTGTCCCCATCCCTGTCCCCCTCCTTGATTCAGACTCATTCAACGGAGAAATCTAAGCTGTTGTGTTGTGAGGGGAAGTCGTCGGGCTTGCTCGGTGGTTACCTCTGGCCCTATCCCAGCCTTTGGGTGGGCGAGCAGATCCCAGGATGAGATGGAGGCAGTGTGGAAACCATGAGGTTCTGAATCTGGGCGTGGGTTGGTCGAGGCTCTGCTTCCAGATCCCCCAGCCTTCCTGCCTCCACCATGCTCAGTCTGCAGCCCCTCATTCCGCCCCACCTTTAGCTAGGAGTGTTTCTAGTACTCTGCAGTTTAAACAAACAAACAGACCAACCTGCCTATATTCTCAGAGCCTTCTAGCCTAGTGCTGCCACTGCTTATCTCATGGTGGCTGCGAAGAGAGGAGCCATCGAGGTTCTCCAGGCCAGTTAGCCCCCTCAGCAGCCCAACGGCCTCATTTCTGTCCCCACAGCCTACAGACAGAGAAGGTGAAATGTAGAAAGAACACATGCCCTACCCCAGCTTGAACAAGGTCGACAATGCGCTATGAATATTCAGGTCCCCCTCCAGCAGGCAGCAAGCCTTCATCCACACCACCGCCCCCCCCCCCCACCAGCCTGCCAGGGGTGTAGGGGTGGCTGCCTGTAGTGACGAAACCACAGCAGGTAGGGCCCTGGGCAGGCTGTCTGTGTTGGGCGGGGCAGCCGGCTGGGTGAGGCCCAGATTCCCCAGGCTGATAAGGCAGCCTGTAAACACCCAGCAAGGGGAGGGGGGCAGAGGGCAGGCGACCAGATGGCAGGAGAAGGGGGAAACCGGAGCCCAAGCCTAGCTGCAGGAAGTGGGGCTTGATGTGGAAACATCCTGTCCAGCGGGGACTAGACTGGTGGCCGTCAGCAATCACTCCCTCCACCATGGAGGCAAGCTCAGCATAAGGTGGGGCTGCCTGGGCGCCAGGCCAAGAACCTGGTTCCTGACATCTCCCAAGGACGTGATCAGTGGGTCTCTATCTTGGGTCTCTATATTCTACCACCTAGCACTGCAGGGGGCAGGGAGGTTGTGGGGTAGCACAAAATCAGGACCAAGCTACCCACCATGGAGAAATTCAGCAGTGGAACCATCTGAGGGCGTCTGATTCTCACGGGCCAGTCCTGGTCATCACCATCCATGAGGAGCATCAATTGGAACACCAAATTGTGTCCAAGGCCTCCCGTAGACTCCAGGAAGAACCACATATCTGACACACTATTCTCTTCCATCCTCCAGTGCTTTCTCGTTAGGACCTCAAAGGGTCAGAGCTGGTGAAACCTTTTGCAAAGGACCACCAAACTCACCCACTTCATTTAACAGATGGGGACGCTGGGACGCAGAGAGGGGCAGGGACTTGGCCACGCTCCTGGAGGCCTAAGTTAAAGCCCTTGCTCTGGAGCATTTTCTACTCCTACCCTGTTGCTCTGGGTCTAGCCGCCAACCCCCATGCAGGGAGCTGGCCCAGCCTCGCGCACTCTCCGAACCTCAGCAGTTATCATTGCTGAGGGTTATGGGGAGCACTGATGGGAGGAAGAAGCTTCAGAGTCAGAAAACAGAAGACCTGGAGTCTGGCTTAAGCTGCTCTGTCAACTTGCATGTGGCCTTGAGTGAACCCTCTCTGGGCCGTTTTTTTTTTTTAAACAGCTTTATTAGATATAGTTCAATACCATACAATTCATCCAATGAAAGTATACAATTGAGTGACTTTTAGTATACTCACAGAGTTGTATATCCATCACCACAATCCATTTTGGAATATTTTCATCACCCCATAAAGAAACTCCATACCCATTAGCAGTCACTCCCCATTTTCCCTCAACCTCTGGGCCTCAGTTTTGAACAGACACTTGCTATAGAAGTGTTTGGGGGAGGAAAACTCCCAGCAATGTTGTTTAGGCAGATGGGCTCACCCAGCTTACTGGGAACTTAGATGCGAAGAGACCCCACCACGGAGAAGAGTAGGGTGGGCCCAGCAACAGGCCCCTGGCCGTAGACCCGGCACCTGAGATTGTTCAGGGCTGACTTTCCATAAATATTTGAATGTGAACCAACACCCTGAGATAAGAACCCAGACTTAAATTATGTGTAAGCTGAGAGCAAGTGTATATTTATGGGGCAGAGACCATGCCTGGGCCACTCCAGGTCTGGAGCCAGGAACTCTCTGGAAACAGTAGGCTCCTGGGGTACAAGAACAGAGTCAGCCTCCTTCATGAACAGGGACAGAAGCCTCCTTCCTACTCCACAATTCCTTTCCTCTACAGCTGACCACAGAGGCTCAACTTGTCACCATTTTGGTACAGACATGGCCCAGTTCATTAGGATTCACTTATCAGATGGAGCTTTGGTTGAGATCGAGTCCCCGAGGAGGCTGGGACACTGCCTGGGAGGCTTTTGTTGAAAGGCATCACAGGGGCTCTGAGCCTTTCAGGTTGGGTGTTGTGAGCAATTCCTGAGTTAAGAATTGGTGCAGGTAGTCACCAGCCCAGAGTAGTGGGAGAAGCATGGACGTGGCGATCACACCAGCCTGGGTTTGAGTTCTGCCTCCATTCTCGACAGAGTGACCTTGGTCATGTTACCTAATCTTTTCTGAGCCTCACTTCTGCTGTTTTTAAAATGGAACTATTAAAACAGGATTATTACCTAAAGAGATTTAACTGAAAACCAAGTTCAAAGAGCACAGTAGTTAGAAATAAACCTGGGTTCAAACCCTGGCTCTGCCACTGACTAGCTACTTTGTTAGGGATGATGTAAGAATTAAAGGAGATAGCCTGTGGAAAGCGCCTGGCGTGATACCAACCCCACAGCTCGTATCCAATAAATTGTAAATCTGTGCCGCCTTCCCTGTAATCCACCCCATCACCCTGTAATTTTTACCGCTTGGTCCCCTTCCCCAGCAGCAGAGGGAACAGCCTAGAGTGTTATCAGAAGGCCAAAAGAAACTCTTGCCCACTTTAAACAAGTACCCATGCCCCTCTGCCCCTCCCCCAACAGGCCTGTGGCTGAGGTCACAGTGGCCACGCCCGCCATCCTGGGCCCAGCACTGGCTCAGATCGGTGCCAACCCCGCAAGCACTTGCCCTGAGCTGGCACTGATCTCCAGTGCTTCCACCCCCTCCACCCAGTCAGATGTGCTTTCCAAACACGTGCCACCAGCTTTGAGTCGGGCTCGTAACCAAACCCGGGCCCTGGGTTTGTACTGCAGATGTAGGGAGGGGCTGGCAGGAGCCCAGGTGCACATCCAGATGTTGTCTCTGAGGCTTCCTTGGCGTCTTCCATACCAGCTGTGAAGCAATATTTACTCTGACTTGCCTAGTGGAGCAGGCATTCCCCTTGGGGACATTGGGGCCCTATCACCCACCGGGGCACTGAGTCTTTTTGGCCCTGGCGCATGAGGGGAGAGGGGAGACAGCAAAGAGGGACTGTTCTATTGACAGGAGGCCTGGCTGGGCAGGGCTGTTGGCCAAAAGCCCAAGACGATGACCTCTCAGAGCTGAGAGAGGTATCAAGGCCATCATCCCATTGAGAAGCATCATTTCTAGGGGTCTCCTTAGCTTCCCTCAGGGCTGCTGGAAACCCATGGAACAACATTTGCACAGGGGGCTGAGGTGGATGTGTCTATCCACTACTAGGCCCCCACCCCAGGCATCAGGGCATCTAGAAGCATCATCATGTACTTCTAACCTGTCCTCAGGAGGACTGACAACTAGGCAGAGGTCCAGAGCCTCAGGCCGCTACTGTTCCTCTGACCCATTGCCTTAGGAAAGCCAGGCAGAGCTGGTCACCTGCCTGGGTCTCTCACGGGCACACAGCCCCACTGCTAGGAGCACCACCTTGAAGGGCAACTAGGAGGTATTTACAAGTAGAAGTCACCACACCGAATCAGCAGTGGTGATGGAATGTGATAGCTTCCTGTTCCATCACCCAGAAAATACCACTACCCTTGACCCGCATGTAATAGAATACTTTGCTCTCCATTGTTGCTTCTGTCTACCAGCTCTAGGGACAAAATCATGCAAAGTTATGACGTGCCATTGATTTCAGTGTCACCTGCTGCTCCGAGGTGACCCCCATGATTGGCCTGGTTTCCCCATGCTCTTTTGTTTCAACCCATTGCTCCATCTGAAGCCACCCAGGGCTGGTCCTCAGCCCAGGTGGGCATTGACCTCAGCATACAGCCCTATCTTGTACCCAGCCAGCTGACTCTGCTCCCCAAGGTGAGAGCTAGGTAAGGTGATGAGCTCACTTCTACTCATCTGCCAACAGGAGAGGGTTTGTGGAGAGACAGCCCCACCTCTGTCCCAGATCCCGGCTCCCCCAGCCCCAGCAGGCTGGCAGAGGAGCTGCTGGGGCGTCCCCTGGTGTAGACAGCTGTCTGCTCAGCCTTCCTGTGAGGGATCCTCCCCATTCTGCTGCAGGGCCCCTCCCCTCTCTGCACTCTCTGACCTGTGTGGGGCAGGGGCGGGGCTGGGAGGGCCAGCAGGCCCAGAAGGGGAAACTGCTGAAACCCCTGGGACAGGAAGTGGCAGAGAGGGGCTGCTTCCTCTGGCAGAGCAGGGGTGCGGGGAGAGTTGGCCCTATCTGCTGCTGCTCGACTGCCTGTCTGCTCTGGGTCCTGGGAGGCCGAGGGGAGCTGAGAGCCCTTCTTTCCCTGCCTCCACCCTGACTGAAAATGGAGGCTCCTGGCCCAGCGGGTGGAGGGATGCTTCCTCTGAGGAGGCCCTCTTCGTCTTGCAGGGAGAGGGATTCAGAGAGAAGGGCAGACAGGTCAGCAGCAGGGAAGGGTGGGGTGGGGCAGGTGAACATGGAGTGAGGGGGCCCGCAATGGTAGCGGAAAACCACAGCTGGGCAGGGGAACCTTCTGTAAGGTCTTAGAACATTCTGAGAGCAAATGATCAGGACGATGTCTGCTCAAAATGGTGTGAGTTGGAAATGCAGTAGATTACTGAGTCTCTAAATCAGAGGGCCAGAAAGGGCCTGAGGCCATCCAGGCCAACCCCCTTGTTGTGCAGCTGAGGAAACTGAGGACCACAAGGCAGAAGTGACTTGCTCAAGGTCACACCATGGACAGAGCCAGGGCCAGAACTTTTTGTCTGATGAAAATCTGCCAAGTTTGTATTTGATGTTCCATGCCTCCCTCCAGGCATCTCTGAGTCTCTGTGACATTCTTCTCCAAAAGGAACTTGATGAATCTATTCACTCTGAAGGGGAGTGAAGCCTTTAGTCCAGGAGTCAGCAAAGTTTGCCTGCACGGGACCAAATAGTAAACATTTTAGGCTTTGCAGCCAGTATGAACTCTGTCCCAATGACTCATGATGCAAAACCACCACAGACAAGACATAGACGAATGAACATAGCTGTGTTCCTATAAAACTTTGTGGACACTGAAACTGGAACTTCGTATAACTTTCATGTGGCATGAAATATTATTATTTTGATCTTCTTCCCAATTACTTAAAAATGTAAAAACCATTCTTAGCTCACTGGCCATACAAAAACAGACAGCGGGCTGGATTTGGCACGTGGGCCATAGTCTACAGACCCCCTGCTTTAATCTAAGAACTCAAGCTAAGGTGTTAAAAGAGGAAGAGGAGGAGGAGGGAATCTATCAGGTGGGGAGGAAGCAGGTAAGGCTTTCAGAAGGAGGTGACATTTGTTTCAGATCTTGAGTGCCCGTGTGAGAATTGGAGAAAGAAATTGGGGAAGGCCACCTCAGCCCTAGGGGCTAGCATGAACAAAAGCACAGAGGTGGGGAAGTCATTGGGGAAGTTAAATGTGTTCTGCACATGTGTGGCCTCATTGTTTTTTGCCTGCCCTGGGTCTCTGGCTGCTGTCTGTTCTCAGCAGAGGAAAGGGTTGCCTTTTTTGAGGATGCTGAGATACAATGAGGAGGGTAGGAAGAAAGGTCACCTGGGAGTCATGGTGACTAGCTGTGTGACCTTAAGCAAGTCATTTCTTCCTTGGTGTCTGCAGCTGGATGACAGGTAGGATAGATGTGATGATCTCTTAGGTCCCTTTTAACTTTGACATCCTCAGTCTGAGTTAAGGAGAGGCTTCCAGCCTTGCTGGGAAGGGGATGGAGGAGCTCCGCGGGCTCTTGGTGACATTGGGGCTGAAGCTGCCCTCCCCATCTGCCCATCTCTGCCCTGTAGGCTCTTTCCACCTCATCCTTTCTTGCACTCAGCCCTCTATGCAGGGGACACTCAGCGGCACCTTGCTTTTGCTTGCCTGGGAAGTGGCCAGTAGGGAAAGGGGTGATTTGGAAGGGGCCCCAAGAGCTGAGCAGGCCTCAAACCTGGCACAGCCCCTTCCGCGGAGGGGGGGGGGGGCGAGATCCGAGCAGGAAGCCTCTGCATTCGTTTCTAGGACATGTGCTAGCAGGGCCCTCGACAAAGAACACTGTCCCTTCAATAAAAGTTATCTGACTTAATATCCTGTTGGTGCTCAGTCACAGATTGCCCTAGCTTCTAAAAGACCCACTAATGAATTTAATTAGTCTCTGGTCAGTGTATCTGTTCCCTCCCCCTCCCCCCAGTGGAAGAGGGCAGGCCTTCCTGGGTGCGGGGGTGGGGTGTGTGCTGTTGGAAGCATCTTTCATTCAGCACGTGAAGTTTTCTGCCACAGAATCGCATCTGGAATGCCATCCTCACCAGGCCAGGCCTGCTTCTTTGGCCACTGAAGGCCTGTCAAGACCGCTCCTGCCAGGGTGTGTGCATGTGTGTTATGTGTGTGTGCACGCGTATTTAGCAAAACGAGTCTCTGGGCCCTCTTTTTTAACCATTACTCCTGGATTTTTCAAGATAGTCCCAACTTCAAAATGTCCAAGCTGAACACATCTTCTTGCCACATTTCCTGCCCCAGTCATTTTCTCTCTTTTAGCATTCTCACAGCAAGAACAGACTGCAATCTTACGGTCTCTACAACTACTGTATGGCCCCCATACTCTGTCATTTTATTCCTTCAGAGTGGCTCTGGGAGTCACCTCCTTGGTTCCAGCTGCCCCACCTGGTCCCCTTCCATCTCGTCTACTCATACATTCATACCAAACCCATCTTAAAAGAACTGCTTGCTTTATGCCCCTCCCTTACTCAAGAATCAACAGTAACTCCCAGTTGCTTTCCATATTAAGTTCAAATTCCACCACCTGGCCTCTGCACTTATCCCACTGATTTCCCTGCCTCCGCCGCCAGCCCCACCCCCTCCCCACAGTCAAGCCGCTTTCTTCTCTCTACCATAAGTTTGATCATTCTTGGTTATGTCCCCATTCAGCCTCCATTTCATCCCACCACATCCATTTCCCTTTGTTCCTGTCCATCTAGGTAAAGATCTGCTGAATGCTTAATGAGTGATCTCTGCCAAAAAGACACAAATCCGACCAGGAAATTTAAAAACACACTGGAGACATAACAGAGAGCTTTCACCTACATGAACTCACTGGCCTTTCACGACAATGATTTGAGCTAGGGAGGTTGTCCTCCTTTCACGGAGGAAGAAGGTCGTCTGCCTAAGCCCCAAGGCAAAGCTGGGTCTTCTCGCTGGGAAGCCCCCTTCTGGGCTCTTCTCCTAGACTGGAGCTGGCAGCCCACCACGCTGGGGTTCAGTAGCTACCCCGGGCTTGGCTTTGTCCCCTTTCCTGCAGCATGTTCTCCCCATCACGGAGTTGTTCTTCACTCCCTAGAAGAGCTCAATGCCTCTCTGCCTCCTGGTCTCTGGAGCACTAGACCTGAGGGTGTGGTGCTGGTAGGCACCTCCAGGGGGCGCTCTTTTGGCTTTCTCAGGCAAGGCCCCTGGAAGTCAAGGCAGCTGGGGAAATAGCTTCCCTTTGTCATAACCCTCCCCCTCCACCCATCCCCTATCGGGGCTTCTGTAGTGCTCTTCTTGCCACATAACCACAACCCCAAGGGCTGGGGCGGGGTGAAGGTGGTGAGGACAGGGTACTGGGAGCACTCCTCCAACCACAGCAGCCTGCCCCTTCCTGCAGGGCCCCCAAACCAGGAGAGGAGCCAGTCCCTTCCAAGCCGACAGCTGGAAGCCTGCAGCCCCTGTGTTCTTGAGCCATGGGGGACTTCTGGAGGCTTAATGGGGTCTCCAGGCCCCCTTGCTCTCTGGGAGGTCACCTGGAACTCATCATCTGAATGAGTGCTTTTTAATTTTCAAAGCACTTTCCCACCACCATCTCCATTCACCCGAGACTCCCTGGTGAGCATCTGCTAGGCCTGGATTACCCTCAGCCCTCACCCACCTTAAGGATGACAGAAACCACGGCCCAGAAAGATGGCTGACTTTTCCGGGGTCACACCTCTTGTTGGGATGCAGCCAGGAGAAGGATTCCCTCCTCCAACGCCCCCCCACCTCCCCGCGGCGGCGTACACCATGGGTGGGCTGATGGGTCTCCTGGAGAAAGAGGAGGGGACATCTCTATGCCTGCAGCCTGCCATCTCCTGCAGCCCTAACTGCCCCTCCACTGGGCCAGCTTCAGGCCTGGGAAGGTAGGGGCAAGACTGGAGCTGAGAAAGGCAGTGGCAGTTGGAGAAGACTTCTGGGCTGCCTCAGCATCAGAGTTGTGACAAACCCTACTGTGGAATCAGGCAGTGACCGAGGGCCAAGGAAGGAAACTGGGTTTCTTGTAAATAAGCACAAAGAAACCCCAACCAACCGAGCTTGCAAAACCTTTATTTTTTTCCCTCCCTCTTCCTGATTTCATCTCAAACAGAGGGGGTGGTGGAAAGGCAGGAATAGAGGAGAAGAGGCTGACAAAATAGCTGTGGCCAGGGCCCCTTTTCTGGGCATTTGCTCAAGGAGGGGGAATCAGCTGGTTGATTGGAGTCCAGCCCTCACTGGGCCAAGGTGGCAGGGGAACCCCTCAGACAGGTTACTTCTGGATCCCTGAGTCTGTCCCTTAAATACACCCCACTGATCACGTGGTGCAGCATACAAGTTTGCTGCTTGATGACTATTAGCTGGAGGAGGGGCTGTTTTTAAGTAGAGGGTACAGCTGTTCCTGGGGTAGTTTCCATTTTGTTTGTGGTTGTGGGGGAGGGGGTGTTGAGGGAGTGGGAAATGGCATGAAGGAAATTGTCACTTCCTTTCCAGAGAATTCCAGAAAGGTTTCAGGGAGGACGGGGTATTTCAGGAGCAAGAACTGGCTCTGCAGGGACGAGGAGCTGGAGAACTCTGCTTTGTGGGCCTGGCTGACCATCTGGCCCCCATGTTTCCTGGCGTGTGTGAAAATGCCACGGGTGTTATTAGCATTTCTGTGAGAGCCATTGACTCAGCTGAACGGCTGTAGATTTAAAGTTGCTCCACGAAGACTGTGGACGTGGCTTTCACATAGGGGCTGTTTCCTGTAGAGGAGGCCCAGATGGGTGGGTGCTGGTCACCGCTTGACGTGTTCCAATGACAGCCCCAGAAAGGGTCTGTCGGTCTGAAGGGGGCCCAGCTGTGATGATGCAGGAACAGCCCAAACCGCTTCTATTTTGCTATTTTGGTTTTGAAATGCAGTCACAACCACAGAGAACCAGAGGTGTGCATTTGCAGGCCAGGGGTGTGTGCGCCCTCGCTTGCTCACTCCCTCTTGCGGTGCGCCAGCACACACGCACACACACACACTCACGCACTGTGGCCAGGGCCATATGCTCTCACAGAGGTGTTGCTTTCAGCCCAAGTAAGACAGGCCCAGGGAGCCAGGGATACTGAAGTGGCCTCAAAGGGAGTGGAGCTCTTGCCACCCTGGGAGTGGACTTTGACTGGAGCCAGCTGTGATCTCTGCAGTGATGGGGCGGGGTGGAGGGAATTCAGCACCGGTTACCATGGTTCCCAGGTGCCTGATTCCTTGAGCCAAGTGTCTGTGTGGACCTCCCCTGGCTCCCTACTCACCCGTAAGGCAATGTCTAGGGCTCTAGGCTGCTGAATATGTGTCCCAGGGCATCTGTAAGAAAGCCAGGGAGGGGAGCCCCTGGTGCAGGCCTCTGGCCTCCAGCAGGGCGGGCCTTCGGTGCTGGTGGCTTCTTTGGTTTCAGGTTCCTGGGAGAGGGAGGTTATTTTGAGGGACTTGGGGGAGAGTGACTGAGCATGCAAATGAGCCTCTCCCCACCTCTCACTTTCAAATCCTCAAACATCTGAAGGGGGAAGGGTGAAACTTTCTGGACTGGAAGGTTCCATGGAGGGGAGGGGAGAGTTTACTTTGCTTTGGCCAAGAGAGTAGGACAGCCAAAACACACACCTCTTCTTAGCTTCAGGCTCGATCTCGGGCAGAACGAGAAACCAGGCTCAGCCATGGGTGCTGGGTGCAGCCTCACAATACTCTGAATCTGGAGCCAGTGGAACCTGCACCAACCAGGTCCTGAATTTACACACCTAGACATGCTGACACCTAAAGAAGGCAATTGGATTTGTCTCTTTTATTTCAAACCTCTCCTCTTTGCTATGATGGCCAAGGGTTCCATCCGATACAGCTCAGGGCTGCCTTCAGAGTGGACCTTGGGCTGAGGGGTCCTCATCCCAAGGACCATGGGCCACATACCTATCCTGCTGCTGCCATCCTCTTCCTGGGAAGAATTAGGAGTTTGAATGTTTGGGGTGGTGGGCTGGGCAGCAGGGCAGCCCTGTCACCAGCAGAACCCGGGGCCCCACCCCAGCACATTTTACCACAGCCTCTTGCAGCTGGCGTGAGCTCGGGTTTGTCATCCTCACTCTCACGAAGGCAGGCCTGGAGGAGGAGGAACCGACGACTGAGCTTGTGGCTCTGCTGGCCTGACCAGGGCAGCCCTTTAACACACAGACACTCTCACGCACATGTCCCCACACTTGGGACACAAGGACACACCCTGAACATATGTGTATCTACCATGTGTTTGCATACCCACAGCGAACTGCCTCCCGAACTCCCACTCCCCGTTGTCAATTACAAGGCAAAAATACACAGATGGAGCACGCACAGAGCACACGCACTTCTCTCTCCTGTAAGCTAGGGCACGTGACACTCACCCCACACCCACTGTACACATGGGTATACTTACTGGCCAGAAAACACACCTCACTGTTACTGACTGGCCAGGACCAACCATTCATTCATTCATTCATGCGTTTGTTCCACAGACACAAATTGAGTGTCTGTCACATGCCAAGCATGGTGCAAGGTGGGTGCTAAAGTTTCATCAATGACCTACACAGTCTTCACTACCCTCAGTGAAGCACGGTCTAATAGGGGAGGTGAAGGGGGTGCACAGAAGTTCTCCAGGCAGAGAGCACTGGCTGCAAACGCGACATACTGATCTGTGAAGGGAAGCCAAAGAGATGAGCAAACCTGGAGGGAAGGGCCATGGCGGAATGACCTTGGAGGGGAGAGGGGCAGACACAGGAGTTTCATGTTTAGACAAAGTGGGATTAGGTGAAAGTGATCGCCCTTCATTTGATTAGTACGAGAACGCTTCCTAGGGGCAGATGGCCAGGGGCTGGGAGGGCAGGAACTGCGGAATGCGGGCCTTGGGGCGCTTTGGCTGGGGGAGACAGACCTTCCAAGCATAAATGGCCCTGGGAGGCTTCCCTGGGAGGCCACAGGGGACCAGGTCACGTGTTGGGTCGGGTGGGGGTGGGGCAGAGTAGGGGTGGTGGAACGCAGGCCAGGCCAGGGCTGTGGTTTCTTCACTGCCTCCTGTCCGGCCTAGCAGGGCTCAGCCTCTCATTCACCCAAAGGGAAACTTAGACCTGCCAGGTTGAGTTGAGCGACTTCTCAAAGTTTTTGGTTGGGGGTGGGTGGAAAGGTGTAGGGGTGAGGGTGGGGGTGGGGAGAGGGTGGAGCCAGCCCTGTGGGCTAACGGAAAGGAAGTGGGAGAGGCCTGGGTGTCTCCTGTGGGGGAGAGCGGTCATCAGGGAGGTCACCCATGGTCCCCCTCCCTCTTCTCCCCTTTGCCCCTCTCTGAAGTTCCTCATTTCTTTCTGGGCTTGGAGAAGGTTTTGCCATCCCAGCACTGCCCAAGGAGTGTTGAGGATGTAGGGGTCAAGTGTGTGGCTCCTCCTATGGTGCATGGAGCCAGCTCTCCAGGCGCACCCAGCACCCCTACACACACGGATAGCACGCCAAGCAGAACTCTCAGAGCCAAACCCATGGTACCTGGAGGAGAAGAAGCCTCTGTGTTGGGGTGGAGATGCTGAGCGGGCTGGTAGGAGGGACGTGGGCAGGGAGCTAGGGCTTTGGGAGGCAGGCCAGGTGCAGCACAGACAACGTGAGAAGGGCAGCAAGCACGGGAAACAATTGGAGGCTCGGGTGCCATGTGAGCGCCAGAGGCCTCAGGGAGAGGAGAGACCACGACGTGTGGGCTGCAGCAGACAGATTTCCTGGAAAAGGGGGGCCCAGAGCTGGCCCTGGAGGATGGGGAAGGTTCCGTGAGCCCCTCCCCCAGCTGGGGCTCTCCTCGCAAGTTCCCAGGGTGACAGTTCAGTCCTGAAACTGAAAGCAAAGCTGAACCAAGAGCACAAACCACACACGGCACAGGGGCCATCGTCCTCCAGTGGGCGGCAGTGGTGGCTGGGTGGTGACGAGAGCACAGGGCCTGTGACCCGCCTGTCCCTCCGTCTCCAGGCTCTCTGGAGGCGTGGCTGAGTCTGAGAGTCCCATCCCCGCCAGCAGGGTCAGGCTGTCAATGGCTTCGACCATTCCCGCAGTGAGCCATTTCTTCCTCTCTAGTCTCTGCCCTTCAGAACTAAGTGGCCCCGACTCCCAAGGAAACTGAGCCAGATAGAGTCTGGAAGAGCATCCTGGGCACCTAGATGTCCCCACATCAACCCCCTCACACAGATTCTTCCCCCAGCCAAGGGAATTGTAGGATTCTTCATGCTGCTGCTCCATCCATGAGGCCAGACGGGATGCCCTGGTTTCCCCTGTGGCCTTCCTCTGGGGATTAATCTTCAGGGTGGAGGGAACCCAAAGTCCCTCTATCTCTCTCCTTCTCCAGAGGAGTGCGGAGAAGGGAGGGAGGCTGCGTATGTTCAGGGCACTGAGGTGCAGATGCTGGAGACCCAGACTGGCACTGAGGCACAGCCACTGCCCACTGGAGGCAGTTAACTTTCTCCTCCTCCTCCTTTCTTTACCTGCCTCTTTTCTTCTCCCTCCCCCTTCTGCTCCCATTGTCCTCTCCTTTTGGCCGGTCCCTCTTCTGGCTATCTGTCCTGGGAACAGAGCTCAAGGAAGGTGACTTACTCATCTCTCCCTTCTCCCTAGGTTGCTCCTGTGCTTAGCCCAGCCCAGCATGCAGCCTTGAACCTGGCTTAGGCCACCTCCTACTCCAGCTCTCTACATCCCCCATTTTACTGTGGCTCGGGGTGTAGGCTCTAGGCTCCAGGGTACCTGAACAGCATCTCTTCATCAGGGAAACCCTGCAGCTCCAGAGGGCCCTGCGGATCCCGCAGTCAGCTCTCTGAGAAGACAGCATGGCTGTTACCCTGCAGCCCAGTGACCTGATCTTTGAGTTTGCAAGCAACGGGATGGATGACATCCACCAGGTATGGCCCCAGAGGACAGCCTGGTCCACCAGCACGGACGATCAGATAGACACAGACAGGCAGGCAGACAGCCAGTGAGTCAGCCGGCTGGCCCACTAGCCAGTCAGCAAATATCGATCAAGCGCCTACTAGGTTCAGGCCACTCGGCCTGCTTGCCAGCCAGATTGTGCACCAGCTAGTTTCCTGCAGCCAGTCTGTAGTCACTGGGCAGTCATTTAGGGAGCTGGTTTTGCCCATGTGCGATTAGAGGGCATGTGCAGGCCCTGAGCCAGCCCAGTGGCTGCTCAGTACACCCACTGAGCTCACAGTCAGGCAGCAGCGGGGGCTGAATGCACAGGCTAACTGACCTTCATGTGCATTTTTGGGAACTTGGCTTCACCCCCAATGTCACAGGGAGAAAGGTGCTGGGACAACCATATAGCAAGACTGAGCACCGCCAGCTGGCCCCACAGAGTGAAGTCCAACACCCAGCATCTTCAGACTCATATCTCTAGCCCAGTTGATGGGCCCTTCCATAACCATGTTTTTGGCCATGATCTGAAGATTCAGGATAAACTGGAAATAGGATCTTCTGGTGGGAGGAAATTGGACAATAGGACAGAGTTCTGGCACTCAGGTCCTCACTTCTCCATATCTTGTCCTGCGCTGAGGTACTTGGATGTACCTATTGGATGGTGTCCTGGCACATTTGTGCCTACCCTCCACTACCCTCCTTCCACAAACTGGAGAAGAAGAGGCAGCCAGGTACGGTAGAAGGAATGGAAGATTCAGAGTCCAGAGCCCTGGGCCACAGTGTCACTTGGGCAAGTACTGTCCCCTGTCCTATCTGGCTGCCATCTCCCCATCTTCACCAAGAGGAGATCCAGGTGGATTATCTCTAAGGACACCCCAGACTTATTCTGATGCTGTCTATCCCAAATCCCTGTGAGGATGGGAAACTTTGTCCCATCTCCAGTGGCCTGCCAAAGGCTGCCCCCTAGTGGGCTTGGAGCAAATGATACTTTCTGTCCAGCTAGTTCTTACCTAAAGTGGCTCAGTTTTATCCAGCACCTTGTGGAAGGAAGGAAAAAAAATCAAACCTTACCTGGGTTCTCAAAGCTACTGGTAATTTTTTACTTGTTTCTAGACCACTCAGCAATTATTTCTGTTCTATATAAAGGCTGCTCTTCATAAAAGCTGTTCATACCTCCCAACCCCACACCTGCCCCTCCCCCCACCCTCAACAGCGAGCCTCTCCTCCAATTCACAGAGAATCTCAGGCCAAGGGAACCCTCGGTTCCCCTCCCTTCTCCCCCTAGCAGTAACATCACCTGTTCTTATTTCCTTCCTGCCAGCCTTGAAGAAAGAAGCATTGCTCTTCCTTCCAAGGGTAACTCCTATCCCAGTGCTTACTCTCTTCTCCCTTGCCACCTTCCAGACCTCAAACCATCCATCACTTCCTCTCTCTCGTATCTTTCAGACCTCCCAGCACTGTTCCCTCAACCTAGAACATCTTCATTTCTCCCCAACCCTAAGAGAAAACCTTTGCTCCTTTCTGCCCACCGCCTTCAATATGACCACCTTCTTAGCTCTTTTCTTCTCCACAGCATGGCCTCCACCCTCTGTGTTTACTTTCTCACCTCTTTTCTCACTCTTTTTAGGAAACAATTTTTGTTGCAAAATGCATCATAAATACAAAACAGTGCATACACTTTATATAATTTTTAAAAGAATGACTATAAAATGAACACCCATGAACTCGCCACCCAGATTAAGAAATAAAACATTCCCAGTCTCTAGAAGCCCCTGATACTAAAACATGCAATGAGACCCCACTCTATGCCAGGCCATGTCCTAAGTGCTTTATGTGCATTGATCCATTTAAACAACCCTGTGGGGTCAATGATATGATCACTCCAATTGTATAAATGAGGAAACTGATGCACAGAAAGGTTAGATAACTTGTCCAAGGTCACACTGCTAGTAAATAGCAACGCTTGTTTTCAAACCCAGGTGGTCTGGCTCTAGACCAGTGCAGTCCGATAGAATTTTCCGAGATGCTAGAAGTGTTCTTTATGTGCGCTGTCCAGTATGGGGGCCATGTGGCTATGGAGCACTTGAACTATGGCTAGTGCAACTGAAGAGCTGAATTTTTAATTTTGAAAAAATTTACATTTACATTAAAAAATTTTTTAGTGGAAGTACTGGGAATTGAACCCAGGACCTCATGGATGCTAGATGAGCACTCTACCACTGAGGTGTACCCTCCCCCTCCATTTACATTTAAACAGTCACCAGTGCTCATGGTTACAGTATTGGACAGTTGGCTCTAGACTCTGTGGCCTTACTCATGACACCCACCTGCCTACCTGCCTCGGTCCGTCCTCTCTGAGATCTGTTGTAATGGGTCTTGGGACACTAGTACTCCCCTGGAACTGCCCCGGCCTTGGTGACTGCCCAGCAGCCAAACCCAAAGGCAGTTTAATCGAATTTTATTCTTCTAGACTCTTCAGGAACATTAGGTAGAACTGAGCATTCTCATTGTTTTCTCATGAAGAAAGAATTAACAGGCCCATGAAAGAATATTTGGAAAATATAGAGAAGTAGAAAGGGAAAAAAATCACCCAAAGCCCCACAACCAAAATGTAATTATTATGAACATTCTGGTATGTTTCCTACTATGCAAGATTTTTTCAAAAACAGTTGCAAAAAATCACACTCATTTCTTTTAAATTTTAGCTTTGTTTGGTTTTAGAACAACTATGTCCTCTGGAGGTCAAATTCTCATCCTGATAATTTTATCCACTCCAAGGGATAAGCTCTTGGACACATATTTTTGACTCCCTGATAGGTATCTATGTTTTAAATATCTCAAAGCTAACTCAAATTCACCATATCCAGACACTGTCTCCCTTATCCTTCTCCAAAAGTCTGCTCCTCCTCCTCTTGGCGTCCCCCTTAGCAAGAACAGTGTCCCACCACACCCACTGAATCAAGCCAGAAATTGGAACCCTCTCCCCCATCCAGGCAGGCACTAGGCCCTTAACTTTCTACCTCTCTACTGCCTCTGTTCTTCTGTCTTCATTGCCACAGACTGAGTCCTAAGCTGTTCATAATCTGAGCCCCTAACCCTGGTACCCAACCCTGAGTGTGGGCTGAGTCCCTCACCCTTGCTGTTGACATATCCTTTCCCACTGGCCTCAGAATGAGCCCAGCCCTTCTCATAGTCTGAGCACTAACCCTGGCCATGGATTAACTCATAACTCCAACCAGTTAAAACTGTCTGCCCTTGGTTGAGTGCAGGTGGTACAGAGCTAACTCACCTCTATTAATCAAGAACCCACTCAAAGCATCTCCTAGTGAGGCTGGACCCAGAGCAATGTTGTGCCATGCAAAGGACAGCCTTTGAGGGCTCCAAGAATTAGGAATTGCAAGAAGGGCCAGATTGTGTTGGGGAGGGCTTCCTGGTGGAAGCGGGTGGGATTGAAACAAGTATCTGTCTTCTCCACAGCTGGAAGACCCCTCGGTGTTCCCAGCTGTGATCGTGGAGCAGGTGCCATACCCCGAATTACTGCATCTGTACTCGGGCCTGGAGCTGGATGACGTTCACAATGGCATCATAACGGACGGGACCTTGTGCATGACGCAGGATCAGATCCTGGAAGGCAGTTTTTTGCTGGCAGGTCCGTTTCCTTCCTGGGCAGAGAAGGTGTGGAGGAGAAAGGGGTTCTGTCTTCAGGGAACAGTTGCCCACAATGGCTTCTAGTGACTCCACAAAGCCAAGGGCAAGGCCACCAATGGTGGGAAATTAGATGGGGTGATTAGGATAAGCAGAAGGTAGTACCACTCCACAGAGAAGGAAACCCTCTAGATGGATGCGTGCTCTTCCAAGATGGAGTGGGGCAAGGAGGAAAGGAGACCAGCTGGCGTGGGTGAAGAGAAAAGGTTGAGAATCAGGGTGGGAGGTGCACTGGTCCCTTCCCAGCTGTCCCAGGGCTCCTTAGCACTGTTCTCTGGGCTGGCCCTGGATGTAGCTGCACCCGCTGCCCTATGCCCTGAGGGAACTTTTCTTTTCTCCCCGCCATGGAACCTGGCATCAGATGACAATGAAGCAAACTCGCAAACCATGTCAACCACTGAAGTCTTGCTCAATGTTGAGTCTCCCAACGACATCCTGGATGAGAAGCAGATCTGTAAGTTTGAACCCCAGTTCCTTAACTCGAGGCAACACAAAATTCCATTTTTAAACATCACATCGGTATACTGGATTCTCAGGGACACATGTGCGCAGGTTTACATACCTACACCTATCCAGGTGTACATGTAAATGTGCTCTTGAGCTGTGGCTGGAATGGGAGAGGGAAGGTGGGCACTGGAGACAAGGAAAAGATAGCCAGGGTGACTTTTTTTTCCAATTTTTAAATTTCAGTAAAATACATATAACACAAAATTGACCACCTTAACCGTTTTTCAGTGTACAGTTCTGTGGTGTTAAGTACATTTGTTATGTTGTGCACCCATCACCACTCTCCATCTCCAGGACTCTTTACATCTTGCAAAACTGAAACTCTGCCCCATTAAACACTAACCCCCTATTCCCCCTCCTCTCAGCCCCTGGCAGCCACCATTCTACTTTCTGTCCCAATGACTTTGACTCCTCTAGGGACCTCAGATAAGTAGGATTATACAGTACTTGTTTGCGGGGGACTGGCTTACTTCATTTAATTTCCTTCTTTTTTTAAATGTTTTTTTTTAACTTTTGGGGGAGGTAATTAGGTTTGTTTATTTATTTATCTTAATGGAGGTACTGGGGATTGAACCCAGGACCTCATGCATGCTAAGCAGGCGCTCTACCATCCCCCACTAGAATTTCCTTTCTTTTTAAGGGTGAATAATATTGGCCAGGGTAACCTTTCAGGCCCCTCTGCTCTCTTGCTGAGCTCCTAGGAAGACTGTGCAGGGTGTGGCTTATTGAGAAATGTACCAGGCTTGGCGCCTCCTCATCCCTTCCCTGGTCTTGGAGGTTGGCCCCTACGTCCTCCTATGCCCTCGAAGCAGGCTCCTCCCCCCTGCACCCCCTCAGGCATTTGCCGTGGCTCCACAGGAGGACTCCTGGCCCCAACTGCCCCTTTCCAAGGGGGTGCAGCGCTAGGATACAGTGGGGGAAAGAAAGCCCTGAAGCCACAAGTGCAGAATCCTGGCATCCCTAATCCCAGCTCTGTCACTAATATTCAGGATTCAACAGCTGTTCACTGAGTGCCTACATGTACCTGGCACCAACTGGCTGTGTGACCTTGGGCATGTGCCCTGCCATCTCTGGGTCTCAGCTTCTTCACAAGTAAAGCAGAAGAATCGGGCCAAATGATGTCTAAGGCCCTTCCCACCTGTAAAATGAGTGAATGACTAAATCAAGGTGGCCCTCTTCCCTGAGTGTCGCCTGGAACTTCCCCACTAGCAGCAGTGGGCTCTACGTGTGGCTGCCGTGATTGGAGCTAGTCCGTGCCCACAGCTCTGCAGATGTTTCCTCTCCTCATGGTGTGGGACACATGGGGCGTTTTCAGGTGTATCCTGTGTCTGGGGCTGTGGGGAATGGCGCCTCGCTCTCCTCAGGAGCCCATCATTCTCTCTGGCACTGGGAGACCAGGCCCCCACCGTGCGCCAGGCCCCAGACTCCTCAGGCCTCTCTCCTTGCAGTCAGCACCTCCGAAATGCTTCCAGACCCAGATCCGGCTCCAGCCATCACTCTGCCCAACTACCTGTTTCCTGTCTCTGAGCCTGATGCCCTGAACAGGGCTGGTGACACTGGTGACCAGGAGGAGCATTGTCTGGAGGAGAAGGTCCCTAGAGAAGAAAGTGGCAAGAAGACTGGAAAATCAAAGAAGAGAAGTAAGAGAGAGAGTTTCTTCAAGGGGGTGGGCAGGAGGGAGTGCTCAGGGAGACCATAAAGGTGGGGGTGAGGCTCACAGACATATGAAGAGTTCAGCTGTTTGGTGGGGCAGGGATGGACAGAAAGTCCTTCCTTTGGGAAAGCCTGGCTCCATCAGTTGGCCTGCCCAGTGCCTGCCATTTCCCAGGCCACTCCGGCCTGCCCAGCAGATATGTAATCTCTTCCAGAAATGCCCAGGAGCCCAGTGGGTTGAATCCTGCGCTGGGTTTTCGGACACCAGGCTTGGCCCCCTGGCCAGTCCCTGGCCCTCAGGGCACCTCTGCTTTGTACCATGTGCTTATTTTCCTCCTCAGAGCTTGCAGAGCCGAGACCATATATGGGAAAGGACTTTGGGCTTTCCCAAGCCCCAGTGTTATTGATTTACTCAGGCAATGGCTGGCCAATTGTGCTGTGTAAGTGTAGCCACCCAAGCCCAGTGCCACACTGATCTACACAAGAGTCACGCCTTTAGGCTGCCGTTTTGCTTCAAAAATTAGACAGGGTGGATTCTGTTCTTAAGGTGGCTGATTGGCAAGCGCTCCATTGCCCCACATCATAGCGGTGTTCTCCTCTACCTTTGGGGAATGGAAATGAGGGCGGGCCGTTGGGCAGGCATGGGTGCCTGAAGGCTGTGCCTATGGGGAGTGATCCTGGGGCTCCAGCCCCAGCGACCTGACTCTTCCTTGTCTGCCTTGTTGCACCCAACTTGGTGAGGTCTCAGGCCCTCCCACTGGGGAGCCTGCCCTACAGCACTTACCCTGGGCTCAGCCTCATCCTGCTCTCACCTTCCCCTCACAGTCCGGAAGACCAAGGGCAACCGCAGTACCTCACCTGTCACTGACCCCAGCATCCCCATCCGGAAGAAATCAAAGGACGGCAAAGGTATGGCTGGGAGGCAGGTTAGGAGGGAAGGGAGCCAGAGGCCCTGGGCATCCCTCTCACCTCCTGCCACTCTGCAGGCAGCACCATCTACCTGTGGGAGTTCCTCCTCGCCCTTCTGCAAGACAGGAACACCTGCCCCAAGTACATCAAGTGGACCCAGCGAGAGAAAGGCATCTTCAAGCTGGTGGATTCCAAAGCAGTGTCCAAGCTGTGGGGGAAGCAGAAGAACAAACCTGACATGAACTACGAGACGATGGGGCGCGCGCTAAGGTAGGAGCGGCCACACCACAGAGTCCCTGCCCTGTGGAGTCGCCATGCTCTTCCTTCTCTCCAAGGAGTCCCTGTCCCTAAGGGGCCTCCAGTTTTCCCAGAAAAGATTGGGCTTTGTCTGGGTTATGGTCCTCTGGGACAGGTCACTGAGATGCTCTTCTGAGGAGGGAAGTCCTGGCACTCTCCCATCTGCTGGCTCTCCAGCCCATTTCCCAGGTCCTACTAGGGAGGAACAGTCCCCTTCCCCTGGCATTTCTGTCCTAGCCTTTTCTCATTTCAGAATGGAAAGAGAATTTTAGGGCCTCCCATCCCCAGGAAGGGCTTCCTTCACATTCTGCAAGTCAGGGACCCAGGAAGACAGGTCTGACTTACCCCCTGTTGGTATCTCAGGCTGGGGGGCTGCCGAACCCCCCCATCATCACCCCTCTCATCCTTCACTCTCCCGCCCCCCATCCTCTACCCCAAAGCAGGATGGGGGTTGGTATTTGAAATCCCTTTTTGTGGACCCTTTGAGTCATCAAAAAGTCTTCCAAGTCTAAGAGTTGGCCCTACCCTTTGCCTGTGGTCTCCTGTCTGGCTCCCTGGCCAGCCTCGGCGGCCCCCTGCATGCCCTGCCCTGGAGGGTGGTGTGTCCTGGGCTGACTCCCCACTCTCCACCCCACGTCCCGCAGATATTACTACCAAAGAGGCATCCTGGCCAAAGTGGAAGGGCAGAGGCTGGTGTACCAGTTTAAGGAGATGCCCAAGGACCTGGTGGTGATTGAAGATGAGGATGAGAAAAGCGAAGTCACCGCCTCATCCCCTCCGGCCTCCATTCCCTCCACCTCCTCCACTGGCACCTCCCGGAGAGCCAGCTCCAGGGTCTCATCCAGAGCTGCGCCGCAGGGCAAGGGTGGCTCTTCCTGGGAGAAGCCAAAGGTTCAGCACGTTGGTCTCCAGCCATCTGCGAGTCTGGAATTGGGACTATCTCTAGACGAGGAGCCCCCAACTACCTCTGCCGTGCTTGTCTCTCCACCAGAGAGCCAGGCCCAACTCACCAAAGCTGTGAGGTAAGGGCTCCACAGTTGTTCTGAATATTCCCAGAGTACCTCATGTTGGGGGGCAGTTTTCAACTTCTTGCAAAGCCCTGCTGTGTCTCCGGTCTCCTGCCATCCTCACAGCATTCCTGGGAAGGCAAGGGGACACTTGTTGGTTAAAAGAGGAAAAGCGACTTGCCTGAGGTCACACACCAAAGTAACAGCCAAGCCAGCACTTGAAAGAAAAGCACTTGACCTTGAAAGAGCTTTCTTCTGTTGCCAACTGGGGCTGTTCCTGTTACCCTAGACTGCTCCCCAAGCAGCCACCCTCCACCTCCGGGCCCATCCTCCCAAGCCTCCCTCCTCTACTTCAGAAAAGAGGCAACAGAGAATGTTACAGAAACGCCCATTCTGCCTTCCTCAGGCCCTCCAAGCCCATTGGGAAAGCTCTCGCTTCTTGTCCACACTAAGTTGTCTCCAATTCTCCCTGAAACGTTTGGGCTTTGTCTGGGTTATATGTATGTGCCCGTCAGTACTCAGCGTGGGTCACTGGAATGCTCTTCTGAGGAGGGAGGTCAGGAAAGCGGAGCAGTGACCAACATGAGCTCTGGAGTCAGAAAGCCTAGATGTGTCCCTGGTACTAGCTGTGTGGTCTAGGGCAAGTTATCTAACCTCTCTGTGCCTGTTTCGTCACCCAGTAAAGTCAGATTGTTAATGGGCTGATTGGAAGATTGAGTGAAATCCCGCATGCCAGCCATTTAGAATAACCCCTGATCTATACTAAGTGACCTATACTAAATGGTAGCCGGAACGACGACAGAGAAACAAAAGCCCTTCAGTTCCATTTCCCCTGTTCCCTCCTTCCAAGCCTCCTGCCTGAACCAAATCTCTTTTCTCTTTTTCCTCAGTACTCCTTCAGTGCCGGGCAATATCCATCTAGGCGTGGCCCCCGTCGGGTCAGGTTCGGCCTTGACCCTGCAGACGATCCCGCTGACCACAGTGCTGACCAACGGGCCTCCTGCCAGTACTACTGCTTCAACCCAGCTCGTCCTCCAGAGTGTTCCACCTGCTTCGACCTTCAAGGACACCTTCACTTTGCAGGCCTCCTTCCCCCTGAATGCCAGTTTCCAGGAGAACCAGGTGGCCACACCCGGGGCTCCATTGATTCTCAGTGGCCTCCCCCAACTTCTGGCTGGGGCCAACCGTCCGACCAATCCAGCACCACCCTCAGTCACAGGGGCTGGCCCAGCAGGGCCCAGCTCTCAGCCCCCCGGGACTGTCATTGCGGCCTTCATCAGGACTTCCGGTGCCACGGCAGCCCCTGGGGTCAAGGAGGGGCCACTGAGGCCCTCCTCTTATGTGCAGGGCATGATGACTGGGGCCCCCATGGAGGGGCTGCTGGTTCCTGAAGAGACCCTGAGGGAGCTCCTGAGGGATCAGGCTCACCTTCAGCCACTTCCAACCCAGGTAGCTTCCAGGGGTTCGCACAATCCGAGCCTTCTGGGAAACCAGACTTTCTCTTCTCCTAGCCGCCCCACTGTTGGGCTGACCCCGGTGGCTGAACTTGAGCTCTCCTCAGGCTCAGGGTCCCTATTTATGGCTGAGCCTAGCGTGACCACATCTGGGAGCCTGCTGACCAGATCCCCAACTCCAACCCCCTTCTCCCCATTCAACCCCACTTCTCTCATTAAGATGGAGCCCCACGAAATCTAAATGGAGGGGGCGGGGGAAGGTGTGGTCCACCAGGCAAGGTTGAGCAGCCTTTGTATTCAGACTTCCTCTAACATGGACTGACTTAAGTAGCGCACCTGCCCTTACATTTCAGTGAGGTGTCAATGCACCAGACCCTCCGTCCCCCACCCCTGCCTGCTGTCACCATAGCCAAGACAGGCCCAGCTGGAGCATCCCTGGCATCAGACCATGGCTTTCAAGAGCACTAGGGGATATGAGCTTGTCGGGGTACTGGGCTGACTTGGTGATGGAGGGAGAACCCCCTGAGACATTTGTGACCAGTGCTGGGGTAGGGGTTTCTTGAGAAGTCTTTTCTTCCAGCTGTATTTCACCATCTTCGTTCCCTCCACAGAGTATTTACTATCCCGTATGTGAATATCTCTGTATGTATTTGTGTGTACTCGTGGGTCTGTATCTCTGTTTCTTTGGTGAGGACAGGGGTGTAGCTGTGAGGTTTTCAAGGGTGTGTGTGCCTCTCTGTGGCTGAGCCACAGAGATGGGGAATTTTCGTTTTTAAGGGAAAGCTTTTTCTCGTTCCCTTTGTACAAACCAAGACTTGGTTGTTCTGAGACTATGGGGTATGGTTTGGAGCCCCCAAATCCGGAGAGATGTCACAGAGCTGGAGCAGGTCCAGGGGAGGAGAGCGTCAATGGGCATGTGTGTGTTGGGGAAGATGCAGTTAAAAGGGACAATGAGAGGGCCATGTGGGATAAAACCACAAAGAGAGGAAAGGAATTCAGCTCTGGGGAGCAGCACCCCAGGCTGGACTGAGGTCCTCTTCCTGGAGTCAGCCTCATCGCCCACCAGTCATTTGCCAGCAGGCTGGAAACTTGATCTCCCCAGAGAGCTTTGCAGACGTGCCCCTCCAGGGTCAGACCCAGCCACAAAGTCCTGGGGTGGGAGGTGGCTAAATTAGTTGAATGTTGGCGTCGAGGGCTGGGGCTGTAATACCAGCCTTCACAGGCACCCTGGCCTGCACCCCAGACCCCTGCTTCCCTCTTGATTAATTTCTCGCCTCTGCTATTTCCCTGTTGTCAGGTGGTGCCGGGGATGGTCGGGTTGCAAAGTGCCTTGGGCTCGCCTCTGTTCCTGCTCGTGCCTACTTGCTGCTCAGCCCGCTTTCTACTCCTCTCACAGGTCTGCCCACCCACCCACTCCCATGATGGCTGCAGCAGACCTCCTCCAGGGGGCCATTGCCCCTGATCTCCAGCTTTCGCATCTCACCCCGATTCCTCCTCCACGAAGAAGACGGGAGCCAGCAGATGTGATCTCCCTGTCCCTCCTCACTCTCCAGGGCTCCTTCCTTCCATCTTTCCTCTTGCTGAGGACGGGGTCAGCCAATTCTCTCTTAAAGTCAACCCCTCGGCCTCAGGCCTCCATCCCCCCCCCCCTTCTGTGAATTCGCTTTCCTCTCTCCTGCCAAGTTTGGGAGCAAAGCTAAGAGCTCTGACCCGTCAGCCTCAGAAACAGTGATGTGATCTAGTGAATTTGGTTAATGTGAAGCAGTGTCTCAGGACCTCTGCTATGTCCTCGGTACAAACCCAGCCACTTGACCTGACTACCTCCCCTGGTTGCTCTTCTCTCTCTCCTGGTGGTCACTGCCAAATCCATGATCATCCTCTCTTACTTCTTCTTGTTCTCCCTCTTCTCCCCCAGGAGGGAACCATAGATGGTTGTACAGGTGTGTTTATTACACGTCTTCAGCACTTGGCATTCACGTGCCTTTTTCAAATAAAATCAGTTTACTATGATGATTTCCTGGTGGTGGAAATTAAAGCATCTTGAGAAATAGTCAGCTTTAAAATTTTTTTGCACAAAGGTGCCACATGGGTTAGGGGTGGCCCTGGCCCCCACACCCCAGCTCCATACAACTCATCATCTGAAGGTCATTGATACCCTCACAAATGACAGTGAATGTCTTCTTCCCAGTTCTTGGCCCCTGTGAGCCGTCACAGGGGCACGTGACACTACTTCTATACCCTCCTGCACCAGCTGAACTCAACTGCTTCCTCTGTCCCCCTCTCTCTGGGCCCACACCAGCTCCACAGCTACCACTTTAAATGTCAGTGCCCCTAAGGGTCTCATCCATCCTCCTGGCTCTGGTGAGGCTCTGTGGGGATGCGTCTGAAATGTAGAGCTCCAGACCCACTTTTCTTCTTAGCTTCTGGCTCACATTTCTATTTGGTCTGCTGGATATTTCTACCCAGATGTCTGTCAGTCCCTCTATCCAAAATGGGTTTTGAAAGTCTTTCCACACACACAAAACCTTTCTGGACAAACAAAAAGCTGTCATGATTTGCCTGTTTCTGTGAATGTTGCCACCATTTTCTTGACCTTCTAAGCTCAATATTTCAGAGCCGTCTGGTGGCTACCTTCATTTTGACCCTGTCCCCTCCCCGTCTCCTGAGGGCTAGCACTGTCTGCCATGTCTCTCAAATCTGGCCTTTCTTCCACATGCCCAGAGCCTCCTGCCCAGCTCACACTCACTTATCCCCCTCCCTGGACACATCAGCAGCCCCCAGGATTGGAGGTCTCACCCTCTCCAATCTGCCGGGACACCAGTTAGGTTCTTCCTCTGCCAAAAAGCCTCCAGGGGCTCCTCACTGCCTACAGGTAGGGGTGATACTCAACATACTTAACCTCCAGTCCGTTCTTGGCAGCTGGGCATTAACCTTTTGTTTTCTGAATCACGAGGCAGTCCAGGGGGCTTGGATGAGGGTTAGGGGAGCATTTGAGGGCTCAGGGCAGTTCTTCCAGAAGTATTTTTGAGTTTAGCATCAGCTCTGTCTTTGGATAACGTCCCAAGTCTTTGACCTTCCGACGAGGCCCTTCACCATCAGATCCTAACCAACTTCCTCAGTCTTCTCTCACATTGCCCCCCCCAACTGAGGACTGCTCCAATCAAACAGGTGGATTTGCTGGCCTTTGAACATGCCTCTGTCGGAGATTCCCACCTCTGTGTTTCTGCTTTACTTGGTTCTGCTCAATCAGAATGTTCTTCCCACCCCACCAGTACCAGTTAAAGTGTACCCATCCTTCAAGGCTCAATTCATGGAAGCTGCCTCCCCAGACCAGCCTATCCTTAAGTGAGTTCAATTTAAATTTGTTGCAATTGCCACTTTTTTGGCAACCGATTGTAAACAGCCTGTGACATCTCTGTAATGATCACAAACTGTTACTTAAATCCTCAATGACCTGTCCCTATTTAGTGTCCCTAATTAGTGTGTTACCTTCTGAGGGGTGGGGGACTGTTTCACCCAAAGAGCAGGGCATAGTACAAAGCATCTAGTGAGCATCAGTTAACGGTTACTGATTGAGCTGGGGAGAAGTGAGGACCAAAGTTTGAGGTAGTTGACCTCTGACCTTCCCTTTGCACAGGCACTCACCCCAGGTGCTCCACTGCCCAGGGCCTGCCCTCCCTGGCTCAGTGCCTTCATGGTACCCGCATCCCCGCCCCACCCTTAGCACCCAAGAGTTGTTACTACTTTGAACATCCTCTGCCCTTAAAGAAACTTCCCTGTCCAGTTTCTTTCCTACTCGAAGTGTTAAATTAGCTAATCTGATAAACTAACCTGTGCTGATATAGTAATGGGAGAGGGCTAGAGGAGACAGTTCATTTCAACCAGGGTCGAGTGGCAATAACACCCCTGCCTTTGCAATGGTTTAATGGAGTTGAGACTTGCTCCTCACCCCCAGCAGCTGATGCATTACTTCCTCCTCTGGGCTCCCACAGCACTTTGTATATACCTCTCATTGTAGCACTTAGCACATGGTAGCTCCTTAGCTATGTGTTTATGTATGTTTCTCTCCAATAGACTGTGAGCTCCTCAAGGACAGGGACTGTGTGTTAGTCACTGACATCCCCAGCGCCTAGCACAGTGCCTGGCACACAGTAGGTGCTCAATAAATGTTTGTTGAAAGAATGAACGAGTCCTGTTTCTAATCATGGAGATGTCAGCCTGATACCATGGCAGACAAGAGGGAAGGGAGAAGGACAACGCATACCTGGGGGCTACCACAGCTTCTGACCCCTCATACAGTACTGCAGGCCGCTGCCTCCTTTACCCATTTCTATGGCCACCCCAGGACAACAGGGTCCACAAGGAGCCCAAGGCTGCTTCCAGCAGCTCCTTGCTGTCCCCAGGTGCCTGGGGCGACTCCTGAACTCCAGCCCTTTGCTGCTGCCCCCTTCCTAGGAGAGACTCATCGCTATTTCCTCATCCCTGGGTGGGACTGAGTGGTAGAAATGTCCGGCCCGGTGTCAGGGGCGGGACAAGAGTTTATTCTCACGATCTAGGTCTTTCTGACCCTATCACGTATTTTAAAGGAGGCAGTTGCCTCTGGCTCCAAAGCCGCTGGATCCGAGGTGAGTGAGCTCATTTCCCTGCTGGCCGCTCCCAGGCCTGGGAGGCCAAGGCATTCGCAGCCTGTGAGAGCCTCTGCCTTGGCATGCCAGGCGTGGGACCAGCGTCCAGCAGGTGGCGCCGTAGAGCCGGCAAAGGCGGGCGGGTGGCCCAGCAGAGCCCGGGAAGGGAGAGGCGGGCGGGGCGAAGTCTGTCCCTCCTGGCGGAGGCGGCCTCGGCCGGCATCTTCGCGTCTCTCTCTCCTAACCCTGCGCCCCCAACTGTCCTCTGGCGGCTCTGGCACCCACCAAGGCCATCCATCGCTCCGGAGCTTGTAACTTTCCCCCCGCCCCATCCACTTTCCAGGGGGAATTTGGCAATCGATTGAATGCCCTCTCCCTATTGGCCGGTCGCGCCCTGGCCCCGCCCCCGTCTGCTCCCAACCCCCCAGCCTCCAGGACCAGCAGGTGAGCACGCGGTGGGCCTGGCCTCCCGCGTCCGCCGCCCCTCTGTTCTGGGCGGTGGGAGTAAGCCCCGGCCGCAGCCCCCAGCCGCAGGGCACCCTGCTTGGCCCGCCTCCCCATCGCGGCGGGCCTTCAGCTACACTTTCACGGAGCGCCGCTTTCAACCGTGAAATTGGAGAGCGATCGGGGCTTCCGCGACACTCGTTTGCCCGCGGAGGGCCCCAACCGCCCGCGGCGAGAGCCCAGGTCCCTAGGGGGCCAGGGAGGCGTCCGAGCCCGGCGGCTCAACGCTGTGGCTTGCCAGCCCCCCTCGCCGTGGAAACCTGTAGTCTACGGGAACACGTGGAGCCCGGCCCGGCCCGCCCCGCTGCGGGGTCCATAAGGCCCGAGCACTTGGCGCCTGTCCCTGGCTGCTAAGCAGGCCGCCCTTGGGCCGCGGACTCCATCCTCCCTAAAACACACATGCACTTGTCTTTGTAGGGGCGGGACACGATAAAACACCCAACAAGCTTCTCTGTCATAGGCTAGAGTATGGAGGGGGCAGGAGTTTACCACTCAATTCGCACCCCGCCTCCCAACCCAAATAGGGATCCAGAGAGAGCAGACGGTCTTTCTCAGGGAGTACAGGAACTTGAACAGGGCCGCACTTTCAACCCTGCACCCCAAAGAGGAACACTCTGGTAAGACCATCATTAATTGTAGGCTCGTGACCTCAGCATGTAGGAAGAACTAACTTCATCTGAACAGCCATAGTTACTTCGTATGATTCTCTTCCGTCGTCGGTAAATTGAGCCCCATTTGGCAGATGGAGCAATGGAGGCTGGAAAGATTAGGTTCTGTCTCACCCAAGGTCAGCCTAGGTTGTAACAGCTGGCTCTTTCCCCTAGGCTGCGCTGAAAGGATTAAATTAAGAGGCCATCTTCCTCACCCCAATCCAGACTAGGGATTTACTTCCTGCTTTATGGGATTCACAGTCCATACCTATTGCTTTGATCTTCCCATTCTGGCAGAAAGACAGTGAGAGGACTCTAGGGAAAGTGTGGGGAAAGGAACTCACAAGCAAGAAAACAAGAAACTGCTCTTTGGTTCCACTTTTAACTCGCCTTTCTCCAGGGAAATAAAGGGATGTGTGCACCCAAACTAAATGCCCATGGCTGTCCACAGGTCCCTGAAGGACCTTTGCCTATTCCTCTGGGGTCATTCTGACTTTGCCCACAGCATCTCCCTTCTGCCTTAAATGGAACTCCTTATAGTACCCCCACCACTCTCCCTTCATTCTTTCTCTAGTATCTCAATTGCCTTTCTTTCCCTCCTTCTGCCTGTCCTACCTTCAGTACATTTTTACCAATGTGTTCAAACAAAACCAAAAATCTTCTGTCACTACCCAGTTTAAGGAGCGCCCATGGTTCCCCATCACCTAAGACAAAAATCCAAGCTATGCTCCTTGGCATGACAGGCTTCTACACCCTCCCTCCTCATCTGTCCCTTCCAGCTGATGTAACACTGAAGTGGGTTGTAGTCTCCTACAGATACTACCGTATTCTTTGTCTCCAATCCTGTGCTCAGATGTCCCCTTAGTTCAAAGATCCCTGCCACTCCTAATTCCTATTTTTCTACTTATCAACTAGGCATCACCTCTCCCACCCCCTCTGACCACCCCCATGCCTTTGCCCATCCCTCTGAGCTCCCACAGCATCCTGAGCCTAGCTGAATCCTTGCAGTCACCCCATGGCCTTAGGTGTTGTTTGGGAAGCGAAGGCCTCAGGATCAGAACGTAGGGAAGTGAAGGCCAATGGGGAGGATTAATGCTGTGGCTCAAAGGGGATGCTGCTCTCCTGTCCGGCAGAAAGACCTGGGGTCAAGGCCCACTCCTGGGGCTTGAGCCAAGAAAGCAGCTCACAGTTCAGTCCTGGGGCTGGCTGGTTGGACTCCCCCTGGCCGGACACACAGACCACCGCCTCCAGCCTGTGTTGTGACAGGGCTCTTCAGAGACTGTAGCCACAGTGAGAGGCTCTAAGAATATAGTTTAAAAGGGCCTCATTCCAGGCCTGCCCAACATCTCCTTCCCCTCAACCAGTAAAACAGGCTCATCCTGGAGCTAGCAGTCAGAAGGAATCATAGCTTCTACCAGTGTTTTTTGGAAGTGGGGAAAAAAGTTGTAAAATCCAGGATGGGCATCTGGCCTCCATAGTAGCTGGCTCTTAGGAAACCAGAACCATGAAGGCCTGCACCATGTAGGTAGGCAGGGAGGACACTGGCATGGCAGTGAGGGCAGTGACAAGACCATGAAGTCAGTGGCTGACATAGGAGGGCCCAGGGCAGGAAAGAGAGCCGGCTAGCAGGTGATTCCCTGGAGTTAGGATCATCCCTCACAGCCACTTAAAAGAAGCGCTCCTCCTTTCAGCCCTGCTCCTCCTGTGGCGGAGGGGGAACGTGTGCACAGCACCCTCCCTACCCCAACCTAGGCAGGTACTCAATTCTCCCCACTGGCTCACTCCCAGGATTTGTCCCTGACTTATCTTTCTAAATCTTGCCCTGCATGTTCCTTGGCCACTCCACCCTGTCCTCATTCCCTGTACCCATAAGAAGAATCCCAAACTGCAAAGCAGGATGGGGGTTTCCCCGCTGACTCTGTGGGGCCACCCATCTTCTTTAACCAAAGAAAGGCCAATACAGGCGAGGAGGAGAGAAAAGAGACAGAAGACAGAAGCCCTGACACGGGTTTTTCAGTATGCAAGTGTTTTTGACTCCACAGCCAGTTGCTTAAAATGAAACATAAAGGGCAGCCAGAATACATACCCGAATGCAAAAAAGTAAAGGCAAACATAAAATAAACCACACAATACCATGAACCCCAACAAACCCAAAAATTAAAACCCAAAAAAACCCTCAACGTTATATATATATATATATATTTTTTTTTTAAAAAGGGAGAACAACTGTTCAAAACCAACTGGGCAGTATGGTGGGGGTGGGGAGCAGTCCTACAGAAGGGGGCCTAGAACTTCCCCCTGGGAACAAAGAACAAACACAATACAAAGAAAATAACCACCACTGCTCCTGCAAGGGTCAGGAGTCTCCAGAGAACAGATTGTCCCATCCTCAAACTGGCTTTTTTTTTGCCTTTTTTTTGTCTTTTTTCCCCAGTATTCTTCTTTTGTTGTTGTTGTTTTAGCACCTGTACAATAAAACTGTACCATCTCCAACCAGAGCCGGCCATAGGGAGGCCTTCCCGCCTGTGGATGGCACATACTCTCTACAAGGATTGTTCGGAAAAATAGCAATTGTTAGAAAAATAAGAACGAGTGGGAAAGACAACGCCACGGAGGGGTCTGGGATGGGGAAGCAACCCGAGCCCCTCTCTCTCTGGGAACAAGCCTGCCTGGCACTGGGAGGCCTGGTGGGGCGGCACTCAGCCCCGGGTCCCCAGGCAGGAGCAGAGCCCGGCTGGCCGGAGACCAGTCTCTTCCCCTCACCTAGGAAACAGCTGAGGCCTGGGGTTCACACCTGGCAGCCAGTCAATCCCAGAGCCCTCTGCAGATTCCAAAGGCGGACTGGGGGCAGAGGGAGAAGGAGGGAGGAGAGAGAGGAGAGAGGAAAGGGGTGCTGGGAGTCCAGGGAGGGGGAGAGATGGGGGTGGGGAACTGAGGGGCTTAGTATCCAGGGAGGGTCAGGTCAGGATGGGGTGGGGTGGGGTGGCCAGGGATGCAGGGGGGAAAGCTGCAGGAACAAACCTATACTGTGCACTCTGAGGAGAGCAGTGAGGACAGCGAGGAGGGGGCAACCTTAGCCTTCAGGCCATACTCAACTCTCCTCCATTAGAGTAACTCATTAACCCCTTACTCCCCCAATCCTCCCCTCCCCAGTAAACACTAATCTCAAGACAGCAGGGCTGCTGCAAAGGGCAGGGGGGTGAAACGAGAAAAAACTGGGGGAGGGGTGAGCACCAAAGCCTCAGGATTTACCCCCAACCCCCCAGCCTGGGCCAGCACCAGCCACCTTCATTAGTCACAAGTCGATGGCACCCCCCACCCCTCCCTGCCCCCTCCTTAGTAGGGGAAAAAAACCTGGGAGTAACTTTGTCAGAGGGAGGGAACAGCTCCAGAGCTTATCAAGAAAGACAAAGAAAAGAGGTGAAGAAAGTCCCTCAATACAACAAGTTGTCTCAAATCGTCACAGTGATACAGACTTATCAGAAACCAATGAAACAATACAAATTAAATACTAATAAAATAAATACTATGGAAGACAGAAGAACACAGGGGAACAGAGGGGGCGCTCAGAGATTTGGGCTTTTCTCATTTCTCCTCCAGACAGGCCGCGGCCACCCAGGGCCCAGGTTTGGTCTTGGTCACACACAAGGAGGCCAGTCCAAGCAACCCTGGCGCCACCTCCCACCACCCCCGGACCTCTTGTCCTCAGATGTGGAGTTCAACTTTCTACCCCCATCACCAACCACGACAACAATGATGATGACAGGGAGATGAGAACTAACTGCAACCAAAAAAAAAAAATCCAGTCACTAATGCTGGCATTGATAAGGCGGCTTCTTGTTGGTCCGTATTATTGCCTCATTCTGCAGTCTGGTGCTCGGTTGGGGGGGAACATGGGAGGTGGGGGAGGGGTGAACCTGGGAGAAGAAAGAAGAAAAGGGAGGGGCCATTTTCTCGGTCAACTGTTCCAAGGCTGGAACTCCACGTCGGACCCCAGGAGCCGAAGCAGCTCGGCCTCGTACCGCACCAGCTCCACAGTCTCAGAGGAGCCCGGGGCGGAGGTGGCGTCCAGGCCTCCAGGCCTCTCGGCAGGGGTCAGCAGCTGACTGGAGGCCACCTGCCGGTAGAACTCGGCCTTGGGCAGGGTGGCGATTTCAAAGTGCGGGAACCGAGCCTGAAAGATCCTCGAGGAAAGCTTCAGCCTCTTCAGGACGTCGGTAAAGAGAAACCAGTTGCAGGGCCTGGAAAAAGGCAAGAATGGGAGTGAGGGAAGGGGCAGAGGGGCCGGCAGGGGCGCTGGGAGCACATGGGCTGGCTGTCCTCTCCGAAGCCACAAGCTCCCTGGGCGTGGTGGTGGTGACAGTTTTCTCCTGTCCCCTACACTGGCAGGCCCAGCTTTCAGCTAAATGGTGAGCACTCAACCCGACTGACCTCTTCCAAAAAGTGGCAGTGGGAGGGAAACGGGCCCTTCAGAACCTACAACCCTGAGCTGGCCTGACCCGCACCCGTGACCTGGCATTTACCATCTGCTGGGACCAGTTCTGCCCTGAGCGACCCCTGTCAGCCTGTCTGGTTTCCCTCTCCTGTTCTCACTCCTGCTTCCCATGCCTCCTGGTTCTCCAAGATCTTCCCCAGCAGAGGGGGAGCCGTGGAGAAAGGCCTAAACTGCGGGTAATCCAAAAGGCATTTCTCTTTGGCTCTGGAATGCATTAGACGAGTTTTTTCTCCAGTGGCAGCACCATCATTTCTGCAGGGCCGGAGCTCACGTTACAGCTACAGCCAGTCTGACTTTGCTGAGCACACCCGGCTGGGCGGCAGCCTGGGGACAGCTGGGAGGGGGGCTGCAAGGCCGGGCACAGGCCAAACACTTGTTCTGCCTGAACCAGGAAGAACTGCTGCATCCCCATGTTAGTGGTCCCTGTTTCCAGGGCTGTCCCTCCTCACCACTCCCCTGTCCCACTTTCAGCCTTTGCCACTTTTAGCCTGGACTGTATTGCATCAGCCTCCTAACTGGTTTCCCGCTGCCAAGAGTCGCTCTTCTGCACCCCCCGCCCACCCTCACTGGAGCCTCTGTTACTCTTTGTTTTCTAACAAGAAAATCAGACCTTTTCACTCATTCCCTAAACCACTTTCAATGGATCCCCAGTACCTACAGCAAAAAAACTTCAACCCTTCAAACTCTTTAGTGTGATATTTTGCAAAACCTTCCAAACATGACCCCACTCAACCCCTTCAGCCTAATCTCCACCCAATCTCACACACACACACCTCCTGTATCCCCCATTCCACCAAGTGCCAGCCATCTGATGAAGGACTAGCTCTGTTTTCTGAATTTTCTCAACTTGAATGTCTCAGTGCCTTTGCTCATGCCACACTCTCCATCCTCCTCTCCTCTCTGGCCCAGCGCAGACTCCCTATCACCCCTGATGTAACTGGTTGCTCGTCCTGTCTTCCCTGGTCCCGTGGTGCTGTATTTATATCCCTACTATACTTATGACAGAGCCCACTTCGGAAAGAATATAAAAGAAATGTAAACTGTGGTTCTCTCTGTAGCACAGGAATGGGGACTTGGGGTGGACTGTAACTTTCATTTTTCACTTGACACCCTTCTGAACTGTTTGAGTTTTTTACAATAATAAATCTGCTGAGGACATTTAGTCTTTTATTAGAGTTAACTGTATACCTGTCTGTCTCTTCCACTAGACTGGAGATTCTTTGAAGGCCAGAGCTGTATTCCAGCCCTCAGGGTTTGACCTGGTGCAAATGCTTAAGACATGTTTCTGTATGGCACCTAAAACTTCTACCCAGACCCACAATCCCCAGCCCTAAAATGCAACATTTCTTCTGAATGACAATAATCTCTCACAATCAGAGAATGGGACGTTCTGGGTTAAGAGAAAGGGACAATAAATGGATACCAGCTACTTGGACATCACTTTCAAAAAATGGAGGAAAAAGCCCCTCAGAACATTACCACTGGTGATCAGAATTCAGTCTTGCTTTGATGATTCAGAAGGTACTTCTGAATCCCACAGGGCCTCAGAGTCAGCATTCTACATCCTCCTCCACTTCTTGAAGAACATAAAGTTTCACATCGTGCTGCAGCCATGGGGAAGGGCAGATTAAGAAGAGGCACTGGAGGATGTGATATCCGGAAAACCAGCTTTGCAGACCCAGTGCTCAACCAAAACCCGCTTGCCACCCAGCTTGCTGAGTGTTGTGCAGCCTTTGGTTGCCCTGTGTTCTGTCTGCACTTAAAGCACACTACCCTGGTCCTTTTACTGCCTGGGGCCCAAGATCCTGTTTCAGAGAAGGAGGTGCTGAATACTTTGGAGGAATTAATTAATTGTGCAATACTATATCCCAGAGGCCCAGCCCCACCCTCAGGGATCAACTTTTGCCCAGAAGAATAAGACCCAAAGCCCCTGAAACTTGATCCCTACTAGCGTCATCATATAGGCTATTTTTATTCTTATCAGGCTGAGGGTGGGGGGGAAGGGATGAAAAGAAACTGGTTGAGTGGTTAGAGTCCTCAACTGACGGGCTCATGCAAAGGGTCCCTAATCCGTTGTCCAGCCCTCTATCATGAGCACTTCATGTGCTTTCACTTAAAAAATATAGGGTCTGATATTTTAAAAATAGATATCAAAGAAAAAGTATCCTTAAAAGTGTTTGCAAAGGTATTTGAAATATGTGAAAACACCGAGAACATGACATTTAATGATGGAGGCTAAGAACAAAAGGACAGTGTATCCTGCATCACCCTAACCAGCACAGCCATGGCCATGTGGGCTGCTGAACTCCCTTCTGAATCATCAAATAAAGGTTAAATTGGGTTCAGTCTAATGTTCAGTATCAAGTACATTCTAGTCTCCAAAAATGGGTGATCTTTGTTATAATATGCAAGGTAATCTGAGAGGACAGCACCAATGCCATCATCTCACCAACATTAAGGCAATGAGAAACCAGCCTGTGGATTACTTAAGGACCCCAGTGGCCCCATAGCTATGGCAACCATATGTCCCGGCTTTTCTGAGAATCTCAATTTCAAATATTCTGTCTGGTTGTCCCCAGAAACCACAAAAATATTCCAGAGATTCTAATAGTTCACCAGCCCAAATATCTCCCAGAACATCTCTTACACCCAGGAACAGCACAAAAATCTCTCAGAGAGTGAATGTGGATTTCGGTTTTGGAAAATACACACAGTCGGTGTACCTAGAGCTTACAGCCTCTGTTCTGAACATAACTAATCTGGGCTGGAAAGTCAGGCTGGACTTGGTCCGATATTATCTTTCCTATGCTCTAGCATTTGTCCTCCAGGTCTCAGCTTCCTTCTGGAGAACTCCACCCTTCCCAGGGAGGCGGGCCAGGGTTGCCAGGATCCCAGCGCTGGGTCCCCATAGGTCTCTGAGATCTCTGAGATCTCTGGCACTTACCCGCGGGACACTGACACTTGGAGGTTGTAGCAAGGGAGCAGAGGCTTGTCTGAGAGCTCAAACATAAAATCATCCTCTTCCACATCATCTCCTTCTTGATCAGAGCTCCCAGGAGGATTATGTAGGAGGTCACAGGCAAACCCATCTTTTTCCTCTGTAAAGACATCATACAGGGAATTAGGACTTAGCTACATGCACAAAACTGAAGAAAAGAAATACTCCAACAAGATAAGGGGATGTGACGGTGGGTACAAACAACTAGACCCCTGGTCGGGCCAAGTGTCTCTGATCCCATGGCTCACATGGGACTTGGGAAGGCATGAGAAAGTTCTAGCCCCAAAAGGCAGTACCTTTGGGGCCACAGACCCATTCCACTCTACCTTTCAACTGGAAAAAAGCAAGGTGGTGTGAAGGATGTGCTGCCCAACCGTTGGGGATGGGAGCATGCAAAGACCATCAGCAGTCAAAGGCAAGGGAAAACACTTGCCCTTCACACCGCAGCTTTCCCAAGGTGCCCAACTGCCTGCTGGGGTCCACCGAAGCCTGGAGGGGGCTCAGCCTGTCTCTTTCCCCAGCTGTGTGTTTGGGTGTGGCCTGTTTCATTCCAGCCCAACCTTCTCCTGCTCCAGCCTCCCCCAAACTTGGGAGTGGGCACCTCCTACAATCTGCAGCCTCTGGCCCAATGCACGAATGCTGGATGATGGCCACAGGTAAAGGCTCACCGCTCTTCCAACAGAGGAAAGCCCCAGCCAGAAGGCGAAGGGCTTGGGAGACAGCAGCTATCTCAGAAACTCTGTGTACATCTTGGGGGCAGGGGAGGGAGGGAATGGGAGCTGCCAGATGAGCAACACTACACTAAGAGGTGACAGTGCACAGAGGGGCTTCTGGCAGGGTTAGGACAAAGCAAGGGAAGAGAAGGGGACTTTGGAAGAGAGGAAATCTTTTAAATAACCAGGGTGGGGAGTGGTAGGGGGCTAATGACGAATGGCTTTGTCCAAATCAGTGGCATCTTTGGTTTAGGCCAATGAGTTCAGACTCTGGGGCAGGCCTGGGCTGAAAGTGTCTGTAAGCTACTAACAGGTGAAGAAGGCTACCTCCACAGGGTCACTCCTATCTTTGAGAAGAATCAGTGAGACCAAAGCAGATCCCACACCTCCGAGCCACAGACAAGGGTGGAAAGAATCCCACTTAAAGCTTACCCAACACAGAACTGCTGTAAAAGTCCCAGGACACGCCAGGATCACCCTCTGCCCGGCCCTGGAGGTCCGAGAGGTGATCTAATGAAAGAAGAGAAGGCGGTGAAAACAGGAGGGCAGGCTGGAGAAGGAGCCTAAACGCAAAGTCCATCCATTTGTGGGTAGAAGAATGGGAGAAGGAAAGGAAGGACCACTAGAGGGACTGGGAGCGACCCAAGAGAGACCCGCTTCCTGTTGTCACTCAGAGGTGACAAACCAGCAGCCAGGAGCCAAATCTAGCCCACTGACCACCTGGGTTGTGGCCCAGTGTTTGAAACCCCCCCAAGTTAATTAACTTGTAACATTTTTAAATTGGGAGATTGTACTTAAAAATTTAGATTTCCAGCTTTTCTCCAGGAAAAGAAATCAGAAGATCTGGCAACACTGCATCCACATTCCTGCATGTCAACCGTTGGCTGGAGGGAGAGGTGACATGTGCATTCTCCAATTCAGCAGGCCCCACCCAGTCCATGCTGCTCTCTAACATGAGCAGCCTGAAGGCACTTAGGCCTAGGACCCCTGCTTACAATGAGGTAGGAATTACTCCGCAAGCAGAACCCTAGACCTGGCCCAGGATTTTAATGCCCTGCTGGTCACAACATTCATGTATCCAATCATGATCTCACCAATTTAAAAGTAAGATAAGGAAGGATCCTGTTTTGTCTTCGAAAACTTGGGGGGAAATGGCCAAGTTTATCCTCATAAAAACCTTTTGCTTCTACTTCTAGGTATGTACCCCCAAAGAATTAAAAACAGGTATTCAAACAAAAACTTATACATGAATATTCCATAGCAGCTCTATTCACAACCTCCAAAAAGTGGAAACAACCCACATGTCATTCAGCTGATGAAGGGATAAACAAAATGTGGTATGTGTAGACAATGGAATATTATTCAGCTATTGGGAGGAATGAAGTAAGATACACACTACAACATGGATGAAACTTGAGAACATTCTACTAAGTAGATGAAGCCAGACACAAAAGGACACATATGACACAACTCCATGTATATGAAACTTCTAGAACAGGCAAACGTATAGAGACAGAAAGCAGACTGGCAGTCGCCAGGGAACAGAGAGGGACTGCCTAATGGGCACAGGGTTTCCTTTTGGGGCGATGAGAAAGTTCTGAAACTTGATAGTGGTAATAGCTGCACAACACTGTGAATGCGCTTAATGTCACTCAATTGTACACTTTAAAATGGTTAAAACAGTAAATTTTATGTGTTTTACCACAATGAAAACCATTTTCAACTACCTTTTGCTTACTTGATCTGAGAACAGACATCAGGTCACCCCTTAGTCTCCTTCTTTCCTAGCCAAGCATCACGTAGTAGAATTGTTTCACCTCTCAGCCCCATGTGGACAAAAATCAGGTTTCCACGACAAATTCAACTTGTCGTCTGTGGGCACATGGCCCAGCAGTTGCCAATATGCCATGTAGTACAGTTGGAAAGCTGACATAGCTGTGAATGGTTGCCGCCAGCCCTCAAGTGACACCTGGGCAACAGGACAGAAGAGTTCAAAGGGCTCAGGTGAGGCGAGGGTGCCCCCTGAAAACCAGATCCCAGGAGGAAGTGAGCAGCCACTCTTAAAGGAGCAGAGCTAAGCTCCTGAAGGAATGCACCACCACACTCCAATATACCTTCCCTTCGGGTTACACAGTCTATCAGCACAAATGCCTATCAGCTGTTATGAGCTACTGAAAGTTTTTTAGCAACCTTCTAGGAGATGAAGGGCTTCTTCCAGGAGGAAAAGGCAGTCAGGGAGAAGCTTTCAAAGTAATGGCTGAGCAGCCAGAATGGAAGACCTATCGTCACATCCATTAGATCTTTTGTGCATTCCATGAAGAAACTCTGAGGTTGCAGCTGCCAGCCTCTTTGCTCTTCTGTACCCCGTGCCATTTAAGAGTTGGAAGTAGCTTCTTCCAAAAGAAATCTGTCAGTTAGGGAAGTGTCTATTCTGTGCCTGGCCCCATGCTAGATGTCCTGAGAGACAGAGGAATGAGACCGTAAGTTCCCAAAAGGCAGGGACCACGTTTGTCTTGTTCATCACTGTCTCCCTAGTAACTAAGCTCAGTGCCTGGCACACAGTAAGAGCATAATAAATATATGGGGAAGAAAGGAAGGGAGGGTGGGAGAAATTAGCACAAGGTGGGACTATAAAGTCATATGCTTGTTAACCAATGTGCCAGAACATATGCACTCGAATGGCTGCTGTCCGCACAGAGGTCACACAAGGACTCAACTGGAGCAGCCCTCACTCACCACACTGCTGGGGCTCCTCTCCTGGAGCTGCCTTCAGAGTCCCTGGCACATTCCTCTAATTCTCCTCACTAACAACGAATCTTTGTCATTTGCACATCAATTTGCCTTTTTGAGACAGCTAACAATTAACTGGCATGAGCAAAGATGCAAAAGTCAGAACAGGCCCATGGGTGGCACACAAGAGGAACTGTCAAGGTCTGCTGGAAGGGGCAGCTTCGAGGCACGCTTCCTCATAGGTCTTCATGTACAATTAGGATGAAGAGTGACTTCCCTTTTCTTTGATTCTCCCTTTGCCCTGTCTTAACTTTCAGTTCTTTTCTCTTATCCTTGCCTTCAAAAACTATCCTCAGCCCAGCCATCCCACTCCTAGGTGTCTATCCCTGAAGAACTGAAAACACGTACTCAAATACTTGTACAATGAATGTTTGTAGAAGCACTAGTCATAGTTGCCAAGAGGTGGACACAACCCAAATGTCCACCAACTGATGAATGGATAAAAAAAAAGTGTAGTCTATCCATATGAAGGCATATTATTCAGCCTTAAAAACATGCTAATACATGGACAGACCTTGAAAACATGATGCTGTGTGAACAAAGTCAGACACAAAAGGCCCCATATTGTATGATTCCATTTAGATGAAATGTCCCGAATGGGCACATCCACAGAGACAAAGTAGTTGCCAAGGGGAGTGGGGGTGATGGAGAGCAACTGCTTAATGGGTACGGGGTTTCATTCTGGGGCGATGAAAATGTTTTAGAAGGCAGCTATGCTCACCACTATACCACCAACACTTCCCCTTGAAAATGTTTTGGAGCTAGATGGAGGTAGTGGTTGTACAACATTGTAAACACACTAAACAGCACTGAATTGTTCACTTTTAAATGGTTAATTTCATGTTGTGTGAATTTCACCTCGATTAAAAAAAATTTTAAGTACTCAGTGTGAGCAGTGACCCTAGCAATCAAAGTTTCTCAAATTCTCAGGGTCCCATTCATACCCCTCCCCATCTCTACCAAATCACCAGCTGAGGGACATGAAAGGAGAGAAAAACAAAAAAACAAGCAGTCTTCGACATGGGGTCATACGGCTGAGGTCTCTGGCAGGAAAAACAAAAAGCTGTGATTCAATGACCTCAAGTGGTAAATTGCTAACCTTTTCATCAGTGGAAGGAAAAGCGGTCCTGATACTTCCTCCGATGCCCCAAACCAAACTGCAGCTCCCCCAGCTCAGACATTCTTTCCGACAGAGGACGAAAAACGAATCTGTTTTCCCTTGGCTAGCTTGGTTATTATTCTTTTCTTCATAGGGTCAAAGGCAAATCAGTTACATGTCTGCCTGTGATCTGGCCCAAGGAAAGGCCTCTTGGAGGGTTTGGATGGCTGCATGCTCCAAGCCCAAGGATGAGAGAGAAAGGAGTCACTATCTAGCCTCCAGTACCCAGAACTGTACTTGAAACCTAACAGGTGCCCTATCAATGCAGGGGTGAATGACCACAAAGAGTACTGCTCTCCCTTCAGGAGAAATAGGCCTCACATTAAGCCAACCCAATCTAAGGACATCCACATTTTCAATCCACACAAATTACCAGCATGTTCTGCTTTACAAAAGAATTTATTCCAGAATACCTGTAAATACTGACATTCCTTTGTGTATTTAAGCGACGATTTGATTCCCAGACCTTTCCAGAACAGGAGACTTGCACAAAACGAAAGAAGTTCTACACGAGGCATAACCCTGACGCCCTGGCTCACGTTTTCCCGCCTGCAGAAAACGGAGCCCTTTGCACCTGACAGGGATTCACCTTCATTTTCTGCCCAGTGGAATCTCCACTAGGGGAGGAAGAAGACGATCTGTGGAGAGTTTGGTCAGGCAAATGCTTGGGAATGAAAAGCAAAAAGCTTTTTGAATACTTCAGCCAGACAGGCAAGGTAAAAGAAAACATTCAGAAGTCCACACACTTGCAACCAGGTGTAGGGGTTGGGGAGGTGGGGCAGTGGAGGGAACCGCTCAGCAGCCTCCAACCTCAGGGTACTTCCTGCAAGCCGCTTTACCACTGGTTCCTTGCAATTTGGGACGGGGGGAGGGGTACATGAATGTAAAAAGAGAAATACTCGGTTCAAGGAATCAAAAAAGCTCCTAGTGACGGTTGCACAACATTGTGAATGTGCTAAATGCCACTGAATTGTTCACTTCAAAATGGTCCTGTTAGGTGAATTTCCCCTCAATTTGAAAAAAAGGTAGATCCTGAGTATTAACTTCTCATCGCCCACAAAACTGCCTTTGGACTCAAATCTCTCCTCCCGGAGCCTGCTGACTCCTGCCGCTGCCTGCCTCCCTGGGGTGTCAGGCCCAGGCCCTAGCCCACTTGCTAGCACTTTCCCTACCAGCCAGTCAAACAGATCTCTGCCTTTAGTGTCACTCGATACTTGCATGGAAAAGAGGTGCCCCAGTTTTAACACTCCTTTCAGCTCCTGGCCCCCATTATAAGTATAGTTTCGTGCCCGTAAAGCTGAGAAACAATGTCAAGATTCGAATGAAGGTGTTCAGCCTGGGCAGACTAGGAAGTGCCAGAATTAAGAAAAGTCTTCTCTTGGTTCTGCAACCCAGACAAGCATTGGAGTTAGTTTAAGGAGGCATCAAAAGGCTTTCTAGTAGTTGGGATTAGTTAACAGAAATAAGAAGAGAGAAAAACGTGTTTATTTCTAATTTTTTAACTACTGAAAATGGTTTCAACATTTAACTCCTTGGGGATTTTGGAGAAGGGGCTGGGGAAGACAACTCTGTGTACTTAGGTGGCCAGAGATAGCTTTATTGGGACCCCAAGCCCTCAGGAGGGCAGTGTCCCGCCCAGAGAGAACACTGGATGAGACCTGCGGATCAGAGATGGAGCTTCATGTGGTGCTTCTGTCATGTTGAAATGCTCTGGACAGTCACGTGTGCCAGCTTCTCCTAGGAATGGAGTGGGATGCAGACACCACCACGTGTGCGTGTGCTTGTGCAGGAGGGAGTGCGTGTGGCGCATGTGGTTTGGGGAGAGACCACGAAGGGTGGCTTGCCCTGAGCCCAGCAATGGCTCAACTGAAGTGAATGAGACACTTCACGGGCCCAGGACAAATGACTGAAGGACCATCCCCAAGCGACTCCGCCCCTCAAGGACAGGGGCCTGGGACCCCAGAGCTGGCAGAAGGAAAAGGCAGAGCTCCTGGCCCTAGCCAGAGGGGCTAGATCCTGCTGTGGAACGGGAGGCCTGCACCGGCAACGGCAGGGATTATTCAGCTTGACTGGGGACTGATGAGCAGGAGTCAAGGCCTCCCTGAGCGGTCTCCTTTCCTTGCCACCCCTCCAGCTTTTATGAGTATGTAGATGGCGCTTCCCACCTGGTCCTCCCTCCACAGGGACCTTTAGTTCAGGTTCCTTTGTTTCTTCCTCCATCATCAGCTACCTAGTTAACCTTTGTTCAATAAACAAATGCACCCCTGGTTGGGAGCCCAGGACTGTATCTCTTGGGGTTGGGGGGTGTTCAGGACTAGCTGAGGCTACAGCCCAGGTGAGAGGGAGCAGCCTCCGGCAAATCCCTGCTCCTGTGGGCTTCCAGTGGGGGGAGCGCTACAATGGACACTGAAGCCTCTAAGGAGGATCCGTGACATAACTCTCAGCTGTTCCATCCGACTGCTGCCTAGGCAGCCTGAACAAGTCACTGCTAGAGCAAGGCCAAGCTGTGATGTCATGAAGGAGGCGGGGTCCCTTTATCCGGAGGTACAGTCTGGGGAGATTCCCACTGAGCATGCGCAAGGTAGACTTCACTCCTTCCCTCCTTCTCGCTGCCCAACTCAGTAGAGTGATCTAACTGCAGACAAACAGCTGTCATCCACTAATGAGAAAATAAATGCAAGTTGGCTTGTGGCCCTTGCCATGGGCCTCAATACCACTTTCCAGAGGGGGTAGGTGAGGGAGGAAGAGAAAGGAACACGGAGATGCAGAGGGGACATCACAGTTACCACAGGCCAGAGGTATGAGGAATAAAGCACTGGGAGGGGTCTCATGGGTTCAACTTTGATCAACAACAAGGAGAAAGTGCAAAAACAAAAGCAAAACGTTAAACGTCACCTCTTTGCAACTGACGTCCCACTCAAAGCACAAGTCAACACATTTTGCCCGCAACTAAATCTATTTGTGGGGCTGCTGTTCCACAAGGAGGCCCACCCCACATACGGAGTGGAAAAATGGATCCCTGCGGGCTACCAGGGCCCTAAAGAGGATGCATGCGATGTGGACACTCACAGCATGAGGACAAGAGGAAGTGACCTTCTGGCTTTTTAAAGTGCATAGAGGTTTCTGAGCCACCGGAAGGAAAGCCTGTGAAGACTGTGTGACACCCCTCACGGGGATGGCCTGAGATGGGGGAGATGAAGAGCCTCCCCTCAGGGGCTCGGGAATCAGAGGCCAGCCCCAAGAACGAGGCTTCGAATCTGGGCTGTACTCACCACTGAGAAAACGCTTCATGGTGTCGCTGCTGGCCAGCTTCACGGCCGTCTGTCCCGAGTAGGTGGCCAGTGTGGGGTCGGCCCCATAGGACAGCAAGAGCCAGATGGTCTCCAGGTTGTCGTTGACCACGGCATCGTGAACCGGCCTGTGAGGTGATACAGGGTGAGGAGAGCAGGGCCCAAGTGGGAACCTGGGGGTCTAGGCCTGAGGCCACCTCATCAGGGAAAGTAAAATGAGTCACCCCAATGTCAGGTAGGTAAGACGTAGGGCAGGGGAACCACCTCTGGCCCGCACTCCCCTATCACCCCATCTCCTTCTCCCCTCTGCCCCTCTTCCTGCCCCCTCCCATTTCTCTCTTATGTTCCCCCCCACATGGTGGGACCATCTCTCGGCACAACAGAGCTCTACTGGTAGCTCTGGAGCTCAGGAGAGGATGGGCCCCTGGCTGAGGATAAACTTACAGCAGATGCTGGGGGTGGGGGATGTGAATGGAAAAACCCAGATGACTGCCCAGGAGCAGGGCTGAGCAGACCAGGCCCCACACATCAGGAGGCAGCCAAGCAGAGCCTGTGCCTCTGATCCAAGTCCCCCACTCAGTATGCACCTCATGTCTCAATTTTGCCCAGGAAGTAGGCCCTCGGGGAAAGCACAGGAGAATGGGTGCAATTTCCTTAAGACAGCAGGTGTCTTTTCTTTCAACTGTATAAATTTCAAATCAAGAGTCATCCTGAGGTCAGTCTCCCAACTCCTGAAGCCCAGATTCTGCCTGAGAAGGTGTACCACCAGGCCGATCACGGGGTGCCTGAGTGGGCTTCCCGGAGAAGCTGCACCTGACGGGATGATCCCTAGACAAGCCTGGCCTCCCCTCAGTAACCACTGGGGACTGGCCAGCCAGGAACTCATCCAGCCTTGCCCCAAACCGGGTTAAACTGAGGCAGGTTCTCTTCAGGGAGCGGCTGAGCCGGGGGTAGGGGAGCAGCTCTCTTGCCTTGTGCCGTCTTGTGCACTGCAGTTCACGTTGGCCCCGTGTTCCAGCAGGATGTTCAGAATGTCGGTCCAGCCCCGGGAGCAGGCCTCGTGCAGGGCCGTGTAGCCGGCATTGTCGCGGTGATTCACGTCTTCGCTGTCTTTCTGGAGGCAGTAGAGCACAACGTCCTGTGGCGACAGGAAGAGCTCCATGAGCTAAGAGAGGCCGGACTCTGGACACCACCCAGTTAGGTTCGCAGCTCTCCAAATATCCGAAGAATCTCAGAATCTGCTCTTTAGCCCAGGGACTGACAGGCAAATCTCAGAACCTTTTGTCAACATCAGTCCTGAGCTGCCAGCACCAGGGGCTCAGCTTTGGGCTGTGTCCCCAGCAACAGGGAGCCATTTCTCATGACCAAGAATACTCATCTGGGTGTGGATTGTTGTGGTGAGGCCCTCAGAGAGGCTCACCTGCCCACCCAAGGCTCAAACCCTCAGGCCTCAGCTGTCTGAGCACTGGCTCACTACTCTGGGGCTCTGCCAGACGGCCCCAGACGAGAGAAATCAGGCATGTGGTGGCAAGCACAGCCTCTGGCAGTAATTTGAGAACAGGGAAGAAAGAACTGGTTTCTGTACTATCCCTGGAAGTTTATCCCAGGGCAGTCAGTTCCAGCCCTCCCCTCAAATCAAGATTGCTTCATGTAGAATCTGGTGTAGTCATTCATCCATAGTAATCATTAGCTTCCCCAGGCTGCGACGACGGGACCAGAAGCAGGACTACAGACCTAGAAGCAGCCTAGCTAGTCTGGGATGAAGCTGGTGAGTAACCTGAAGGAGAGGGGAGAGGCAGCCCCTCTACTGAAAGAAAGAGACTGGTAGCAGCTACCAGGGGCCTCTCATCAGCTCTTCAGGCCCTGGAGAGATGGGACTCAGCCATCCTGATTGACAGCTAGCTCACCGGCTGGCTGGCTAGAGCTAGTGAGCACGCTTGTGTGGGGATGCTGCCTCCTGGATACAAGAACTGTCATGCTGCCTCTACCCAGGGGATCACAAGGCCCCCTACCCTCCTCACCAATGCAGATGCTGCCTCTTCCCCCAGGCCCAGGCTCCTCCCCTACCCCGCCCTCTCCCTCCCTCTCAGGACAAGCTGTCCAACCTGCTCTTGCCCCGTCCTGATTGGTTCGCCCATGGTTTTCTGCTCGCTGGTTTGGCCCCAGGTAAAAGAACATCAACCTAAAGGACAAGGGTTGGTCATCGTTTTTCTTTAGATCTCCCGCAGCAGCTATCCAGGCTCCCACACTAGGTGCTCAAGAAAGATAGGTGGCTGGCCAGTGAGACGCTGTCCAGGCGGCTCCCCTGTACCAACCAGCCTGGCTGGGAGTGTGGCTGTCTTTAAATGGGTCAGTTGTGGATATTGGGAGCCTTAAAAAATAAAAGGCCTACTCTATAACCCAGGAGCTCCACACTTGAGAGCAAATCCTGAGGAAATAATTGGTGTGGTGGGCAAAGATACATGGTCAAGGAGTTCACATCAACCAAAACGCCCAACAACGTGACTGAAGGATGGCGAATTAGTCAGGCTTCCGCCCCTATCCTGGCACTTGGGAATCAAAAAGGCTTTGGTGTGAATTCAGACTCACATACATACAGTGATCTTGGACACACCACTTAACACTGCTAAGCTATTCTTTTCTCACCTGTAAAATGGGGTTAATAAAACCTTCCTCCACAGGCTTATGGTGAAGATGAAATGATGTGAAGTAATCAGAGTTCTTAACATGACAAAAAAAGGTGCTCAATAAACACCTGCTTCCTTTCCTGTTCTCTTTCCAAATCGATAGGGGAGCAGCAGAAGGTGGGGTGAGCTCAGCCCTGCCCCCACAACATACTCCTGACATCTCTACTACCGAAAGCCCAAAGGAGGGCTAGCTGGAGGGTGACATGAAGAGGGAGCAGTGATCACCTCTGTTCCTCTTTGAGTCGGGGAGCCACTACACAGGGAAATTCAAGACATAAAACATAAAAAACCCCAAATCCCATTTCTGGCCCAGGAATATACTGGATGATATTGTGTTACCACCATCTCAATTATGTTCATCCTAAACTGCCATTCAGATGAGCCTGCATTCCCACACACCATGCCAGGGGACAGGCTGCCTCAGAGGCCATCTGCGCAGCAGAAGGAGGCCAGCCTGGGCTCAAGCCCGAAACCAAGCCCGGCCCCGGCCACTGAAGAGCCAATGGGGAGAAGCTTTCCACAGATGCTCGGGCAACGGTATCCTGCAGCCGGAGGGGAGCCTCACCTTATAGCCAAGACGGGCGGCCCGCTGCAGGAGGGTTTCGCCAGCGTTTTTGTTCACTATGAGCCGACGAGCCTCTGGGGGGATCTGCCGGGCTGTAGGTGACTCCAAGGCCTCCTCTGGGCCGGCACTTCGGGACTTAGAGGGTGTGCATGGTTCCGTGGGTTTCACTGGGGTGGGAGATTTAGGAGATCGTGTCTTCTGCTGGCTCCAACGCCCTTTGCCCTGGAAAGTAGAAACACTGTCCTGGATCAGCACAGGTGCCCATCCATTTCTACCCAGCCAGCAGATGCTAACGGGCTCATGTCCTCAACCACGAAACCAAGGAGTGACAAAAGGACTGGAGAGCAGAGATGGAGGGACATCCCAGCTTCTCTCAGGCACTCTGCATGTCTTCTTTACCTGCCTCAATCCCCGTTTACTGAGGTTTTTACAAGTTATCTCAATAAATAAATAGACACAAACTCAAAGTAAGGAGGGGTGGACACAAGTGTGGACGCCTTCGCTCTTGTTGCCAAAACCTTCCCCTGACATCAACCCTCACCAGGCTTTTCCCATCTTCCACAACAACCACGCCGTGTCCCCAGATCACACTCATGCCCCCCTGGAGGGCTGGAGAACACTAAGGCTCGGGAGTCAGACAGATCGGGTTTTGAATCCTGCCTCTGCCATCCACTAGCTATAAGACCTGCAGCAAGACCCAACCTCTCTGAGTCTCACTTTCTCCCTTGCAGGGTTTTTGAGATAATGAACTAGAAAGGCTCCAGAACAATGTACAAGGTGGGTACTCACAAAATGTTACAGCCCTTTCCTCGTGAATGCCCCGTGTGTCTCTGTTCTCCTCCCACTTTGAACAGGAATGTCTAGAGCAAGTTCCCATGCCTGCCCTATCACGGTTTACTGGGTCTGTAGGGGCAGGTGACTTGTCTCTTTAGTTCAGGAGACTTCAGATGGGGAGGAACTGCCTTCAAGGAGCTGTATCCAAGAAACCAGACCCAGTGAGCCTCATCTGCTAGATGATGGGTTAAGTTAGATGATGTTAGACCAAGTTAGATGAGATTTTAAACTTGGAGCTGGTTCCATAATTGGAAGAGACTTTGGGGGATATGTGAAAGAGACATGAATCTTTGAGGGGCCAGAAGACAGACTGTGCTCTCATCAGACTCTAAGCTGGCCCCTGCTGACCCCCCACTCCTGGTATTCAAGCTCTTGGGTAGCCTCCCTTCTGCACTGGATAGGGCTGAACTGTGTAGCCAACAGGAGAGAGCAGACATGACGGGGTGTGACTTCCAAGGCTGAAAGACAATGTGGCTTCTGCTTTGCTCTCTTCTGGATCATCTGTTCCGGAGGAAGCCAGCTACCAGGTCATGAGGACACTCAAGGAGTCCTTTAGAGAGGCCCCCGGGGCAAGGAAAGGAGGCCTCCTGCCAACAAGCATCAACTTATATCCATGTGAGGGAGCTACCCTAGTCGCAGATCCTCCAGCCCCAGTCAAGCCTTCAGATGAATGAAGCCCTGGCTGACACCTGACTGCAACCTCATGCATGGGAGACCCCCAGCCACATGCAGTGAAGCTGCTCCCAAATTCCTTACCCCAGACACTGTGTGAGGTAATACCTGTTTATGGTTGGGTTAAGCTGCTAAATCGAAGGGTAGTTTGTTACATTGCAATAGATAACTAATATATCCCACTTATTCAAATCCCTCTTAAATCCTGTGTCTTCTCTCTACAACACTCTACAACACTCTGGTCCCCACTGCCCTCTTTCTCTGCATACCCAGAACACCTAGTCTGAATCACATAATCCAATTCCTGATGCCTGACTGTCTTAATTTCCTTCGGTTGTTTCACGGGCAAATCTGGCCTCCACTGCTAGGTTTTAAGCTCCCTGGGGGCAGAGTTCATATTGTCATCTTCTCTCTTGTTCCTTACAGCACTTAATTCAGGGTTGGGCATATCATTGTAACTGATATTTCTTGACTTGATTCAAGCCAGCTGTATGTAGAGCTCTGAGAAGCCAGAAAAGTTGCCTAGAAAGACATGAAGCCAGGAGAGGAATGGCAGCAAGGAAAAGACAAGGGCTCAGGGCATTTGTTTCCACTGGTAAATCACAAGGCAACAAGAGCTGCTATCCATCCATATCCCAAAAGGGCAGAGTGGCACAATAGCTAGCAGCAAGGCACCAGCTATGAGTGTAGAATGCTGCTTTACTGCCAGGAGGATAGAGGTGTATAATGGCAATACTGGATGATGCTGGGTAAAGTGTCCAGGTTTTTCCTAAGCCAAGCCAGGAGCCAAAGGGTGACTCTCCTTCTAGGGGCCACAGCTGCCAGAGATAAGGGAGGCTGCTTCAAAGTGGGGGGAGCAGAAGCAAATAGAGGCCACCTCTTCTCCCTGTTCCCCACTGGCTCAGAGCCCCTATGGGAAGAAGTCTTTGGCCAATGCCCCAGCTTCAGTGTTACAGGCGCATCCCCCACCCTCCCCCTTGCCTTGCTTCCCACTACAAAGCACCATGCCACGGGGGCAATTGGAGCAGGTGGTGGCGATTGGGAGAGAAAGGAAGGTGGGAGGGAGAAAGTAGGCCCTGTAAAGGGACAAAATCTCTCCAGGAAGAACATTTCAGCAGACACACTGCCACGCAGAATACCCAGACAGAAGCATCAGCGTGTGCTGCTGAATATCAGGGGGCTGGTCACCTTTGTGTGGGATGGGGCCATGAGTGTCTGGGGAGAAGCAGAGGAGGGGGATGCCCACCTTCCTCCAGAGCTGCTCAGGGTTGAGCCTCTCCCTGCCCAGCTGCCCCCTCCCCCAGGGTCTTCCAGATACAGACAGAAACCACCCATTCACAGGGTGGAGGCCTATGGAAAGAGTGGTGGGGATGCGCCAGGGGTAGCCAGGTCTGTTTCACATCCCAAATCTGTCACTCAGGACCACTGAGTAACCTTGAGTAAACTTAACCCTCAACCTCCCCAAATCTCAGTTTCCTCACCACAAAACAGGGACAATAGCGCCTACATCTGACAGCTGCTGTGGGAATCAAGGGCCATACTATGAGCAGAGTACCAGCACAGACCGGACTTCCCTACTCCCACCCTGGCCACCTCTGGGGGTCTGAGGGAACTGCACAGCTACCTTGACACTCTGGGCCTCTGTCCCCTCATTCTTGTCTCGGCCAGAAGCTGGAGAATGTACACCAACCTCAGAGAGAGCACTTCACATCCTTTCAAAGCCTTTCACATCCCCTGCCTCCTTTGCTCCCCCAAGCACCCTTGTGAGATGGAAAGGACATGGAGTATCATCTCCATGTTTAAAGATGAGGAAATAGGCTTGAGTACCTTGAGCTGGAACCAGATTCCAAATGAGACAGGGGAAATAAGGGGAAGCTTGAGTACCTGGTCTCCCACTTTTTGCCAGAGCCTCTCAGGGGTCTCTGCTCTGGAGCTGGAAGGAGCCATAAGAATCACAGCCACCAAAACAAGTCCAATATGAACCCCACCTTTTTTTTTTTGATTGTCAAGACTCATACATATTACAGGTATACATTTGAACCTGAACCTTTACTTCTCAAACGTACAGCTCACACAGGAATGAGAACTGTGATTTTTTTGAATTGTACAATGTGGAACTCAACACCAATGCCATGAACATCAGACCCAAAGCAGGGGTTCTAGAACACTTGCCTGGCTACTGATTGATGAGGGCCCACTTACTTGTTCCTCTGCTTCCATGAGAAGCAAAGGAACTAAGGAGTGGGGTTAGGGATGTACAGCTATAACCTGGCCCAAGTGGAATTCCTTCAGCCCCACCCTCAAGCAACCTTTGTCTGGACATCAACATCCTTGCTTCTACAACTTGTTTCCTACCTTGATTGACTCAGAAAGCTCCCTGATTGGTTTGCACTGAGTTAAGCCCAGACAAAAGCTTCTTGATTGGATGTTAACAAGCTATTCAGGCTAACATCCTGCCATATTCTTTAACTCCTCCCTAACTCAAAGGAGATCCAAGGATTGTGGAGGAGACGCCATCAGGGGCTAACCCTATAGTTTGCAAATTCTTATTGTTAGCTCTAACTTTAGTTCCCATTCTTCAAATCTACACCCCAAGCCTTCCATAACTAATTTAAAACACTTTAATAAACATGGGTTAATTTGATCCTCCCCATGCACACACTCACTCACTTACTTACTGAGAAGACTGTTGACCAAGAAGCCTGTGGAAAATCTGCTGCCCTAGCCCACTACCCCTCTACATACCTTCCTCCCTCACAACTCCCTCCCCCACAGCTCCCCTGGCCAGCACCGTACCTTTGCCTCTTCTGAGACCGTTGCCATATGCTTGGTCTTGCACTTTCGTTTTCCTGATGGCTTTTCTGAATTTTCAAGGCAAGCTGGCTCCTCCAGGTTATTTGGGAGGAAACCATTTGGTGAATCCGAGATCCCCTGGGCTTTGTTGGGCAAGAGAAGGTTTCTGTTCCTGAGGCGGTGCTCTGAACTTTGGGAGGAAGTCTTCTGCTTACGGGCCTTTAAATCTGAAGGCAAGAAACAGGAAAGAATGGATATCAGGGAAATGGAATACAGAAAAGCAACGCCTTCCTCTAAGCTGAATTAGAGGACTTTGGGGATTAGAATCTCAGCACAAAGTTGTGTAACTATTCACTACCAGTACCTAGTGCGGTGCTGACAATTCCACTTAACACTTCTCAACACTGGACACTATGCTTCGACATCAAAGTCCCTCCTCTACAAGCAGGAGACGACTTCCAGCCCTGCCAGCAGGGGATGGCCCATCTGGCTATCCCTAAGATGAGGGTAATTTTTAAAGGATTTCCCCATAGCTCAGAGCAGCTCAGAACTTTCTTTTCAGTCCACACCCACCTCCAACTTGTCTGTTTCTCCACTCCAATATGAAAACAAATTTAGCAGATCAGCTGAAGTGAAATATGAGGTATACTGGGGTGAAGAGTAAACAGTAGAAGGCTTCCTTCATAGCCTCAGCTCTACCCATCTGACTGCCCTGTTGGTCTCTCTCCAAGCACACAAAGATCAAAGCCACAGAGACTCCCGGAAACCAGAAGGTGCCATGGGCCGACTTGACTGGTGGGCAATCACGGAAACCTGCTGCCATCCCTGCTTGGGGACATACTGGACACCATCTCTAATTCTAGCCACAGTTCGGTGAACAAAGCACATTCTAATTTCCAAAAGGCCTGCTGGGAACTCCATTACCAAGAGCCTCATCCCACAGGGTCAGTCCTAAACCCCATGGGTAGGGGGATAGATTGAGTTCATTCTTATCTCTTAACATTAGTGCTACATGGCTTGGCCACTAGTTGTGTGATTGCTGAGGGCAAGTCATAATCTCCCTGAGCCTCAGTTTCCATGTCAGTAAAATGGGGAGAATATAACCCACATCACAGGACTAGTATGAGAATTAAGTGAGGTAATATATGCAAAACTCCTTTATAAAGTGTTATAAAGAGTAATGTATCATCACTGTATTATTTAAGTGTAAGCTCTCTAGGTAGGGCCGTGCCTATGTGTTCTTTGTCTCTTCCACAGGACTGGCCACCATGCTGAGAACATGACAAAAGATTTGTATGTCTGTGAAGTGAGTAACTGCAGCCTTATTTTCTCCAAATTGTGAAACAAGGGGGTTGAGCAAAATCCAAGAGTTCTCAGCTCCCCTCCCGACCTTGACACGTGCTCTTACGTGTGACATCACCAAGGGCAGATCCAGACGTAGGAGCCATCATTACAGTATGAGGAACTCTCTGCAGGTTATGCACAGCTCTTAGAAGGCCAGCTGTCATCCCACCCCTTTCTCCCAACTGGCCCCAACACACTAGTGGGTCCCCAAATATGTCCAAGAACTATTTTCATGCTAGATGGCTTCTAATGGCACTTCCAGCCAGCACATTCTCAACCAAGCCTTTTGATGCAATAAGTTTGGGCTGAGACAAAAGAGGAAGGAATGGAACCATGCCTTGTGAGGACCTCAGGAAACATGGGGAAGCCATATTACAGCATTCAGTGCCACAGGAAAAGCAGCAGCCCCTACTCCGTTTACCCAGGGCAAGGCAGGCTCTGGAGTTTCTTGAACTGTGGTGGAGCAGGGCCTCGTAGCAGCACAGAAAGGAACAGGGAATGGAGGTAGTAGGTGTGAGTGGAAGTGGCTCTTCCTATCCCCTCCACAGATCAAGAAGGGAGAGACCCAAGCCCCAGGACAAAAGAAAAGTTCATGAGATTCAGACAGGAGTAAGGTGACCTGCCTGGTATGGTCTCTGCCTAACTAACTCTCTGATGTCAACCTGAAAGAGGGTGGTAATAGGAGGGATCAAAGCTTTCTGAGAAGAGAGATGTTTGTCAGGCAATTCCTTCATGAAGATGTCACCATCAGATATGGAGGAAGGTAACCGGACCACAAACCAAAGCCAATAGCCTCAACTCAAAACCCTTAGACACACCCATAGAAGGGGAATGACCTCCTAACAACTGGAGCCGCCCTCACATCAAACAGGATGCCTTGCTGAGTTGTGGTCTCCATGTTCCTGGAGGTGTTGAAGTCGAGGCTACCTGTCAAGAGTGCCGTGGAGATCTCTACATTGGGTGGAAAACTGGACCAGGTAACCTCAAAGGTCCTTCTGGTTCCAAAAGCTGATAAGTTTTGTAAGAAGCGTCCAAGCTTCTAGGAAACCAGTCCTCATTAGAGAAGACTGCGTGACACAAAAGCTCCTCTTTATCCAAATACAAGTGCTGAGGCCAACTGCTTGACACCTCATTCCTGACAGATCCATTATGGCTCTGGCAGTAAAAAGGGAAAACTATCCCCACTCTCTCCCACAGTTGATGAAAATTAGTTCCATTACTCTCTTAAGTGTAGAGCTAGGTATCGTATATATCCCTACTAAACCAGAGCCGGAAATGAGGTTTAGCCTTCTTTGCATTATAGCAAACCCAGAATTTACTATCCACTCAGTATGCGGTTATTCAGTTTTCATTAATAAGGAGACTACAGATATTTACTGGCAGCTCAGGATGAATACATTAGAGGAGACAATCAATTGTTGCTTCAAGGGCGAAGGTCCGAGAGAGTGAGAGACAGGGGTGTTCTCACTAACCCAAAGATGTGCTTCTTGCTCATCGAGAAACCCACTATAGGAATGGGCCTAAAGAGCGCTTAGCAGAACATATTGACATTAGCCTCGGTGATGGGCTGTGCCTCCAGGATTACATCTTAGAGCATCTTACGTGGCCAAAGCAAGCCTGGTTTTCTTCTTGGGCTGCTTGCTTTTCCAACTCAAGTCCAACAAAATGACGCCACCTCAGGTCCCCTTAAAGCTTCACTCTGCCTCTTAACAACCTCTGTGGCTTTAACCAAGAAAGCCAAGTTGTGCCCGCTTCTACTTGAAGTTCTTCTGTTGGGTTGAGGAAACCATTGTACTTCTTTTGAGTTTACGGGCTGGAGGCATCCCAGGAAAGGCAGCCAAGGCCCTCTTTCTTCTTGAACTCTGGATTCCAGGAGCAAAAACCTGACCTCCCAAAAGACCCAACTCCCTCAAGCCAACCAGAGAACTCCCTGGTATCGAGTTGTCCCATGCCAAGGACAGCACTATGGCCTTGCTCACAGGTTCAGACTTTCATAAGAAATTGGAGGGCTCGGACCTTCATGTCCTCCGCTCACTGAGAGGTCAGTCCGAACTCATTCAATCTCAACCACAAGCCAAAACCTTGGGACTGGAGTTGAGTGACCCCCTCTGGCAGCTGGAGCTCATAGCACCATGTTTCTCTGGGTGCAGAGGCCTTTGGCTGATGTAGAGAAGGCAGAAGTGGGAACACCCAAGGTGCCCGAGGGTCCCCAGAAGCCAGAGTCACTGTGCTCTGGGGACGAGTGACAGCAGCTCCTTGGGGCAGCAGCCCCTGGCCGGCCTTACCTGCTCTCCCTTTCCGCCGCTGCTCTTCTTCCTGCTCGGTCAGATACTCCCCAGTCTGGTATTTTCGGCTCTTCTGCCGTCTCCGTTTCTTCCTCTTGACCAGGCCCTCCTCCTCATCTTCCTCTTCCTCCTCGTTGGTGTCCCACATTTGCCGGGCAGCCTCTGTCCTCCAGGGCATCTCTCGGGCGCGCCACAGGTGCCTGCGGCCCTGGCTCAGCAGAGTCTTGTCCTGGGCATGGTGGCTGCGATACTGGGTATCCCGTTGGGTCTTTCTCACCTTTCGACGCTTAGCTGGGGTCGGGGTCACCTCCTCTTCCTCCTCTGTGGGGAAGACTTCCTGGCTTCCCATGTCACTGTCTGCCATACCAGCAAAGGAGCTACAGATGCTTCCTGTGGACGGGATGTACAGAGGACGGTCAGGTACCTCTTCAAAGGACAAAGAGTATGGTGTCGAAGCAAGTGCCCTGGATTAGGAGTTTGAAGGTCTGGGTTCAAGTCCAGGCTCTGCCAGTTATTGGCTGTATGCTCTGGGAAAGTTCCTTCACTTCAGTTTCCTCATCTATAAAGCGAGAATACTATTCTCTGCCTTACGGACCAACCTCACAGGACTGTTTTGAGGCTCATATGAGATAATTCACCCATAAGTGCTTTACAGAGCCCAATATATTACACAACCATCATGTATCCAAACCACACACCCTTCCTCACCCGCACTGCCGTGCCACTTTCATTCATTCCACAAACTCTTACTTAGTGCTCACAAGATGCCAAGCATTGTGTGAGGAGCAGAAAGGGCCACAGGGTTTAGCAGAGGGTAAAGGAGGGCAGACTGACATGGCGCCCCCACCCCGGCCCACTACATGACCCCCAATCTTGAGGAGAGAGCCACCCTGGGCAAGCAGAGTTGTCACCAAAGAGTGTCAGGAAAAGTGAAGCAAGGAGGAGCCCCTTTCCTGCGACACAGCCTGGCTTAGTCCCGCCCAAATGCTCCTCGGCCAGGCCCTCTTCCCTTACATTGACCCCACCTCCCACTGAGCAGGCGAGAGTCCAAGGGTGGAGCTTTCTCCCTGGCACCACCCCCACCCGCTGCAGCTGTTCCTCACCGCTGGGCAGGCACTTCCCCCTCCTCTCCCCAACACCCCAGGACAGCGGGACCTTTCCTTTCCTCCTCTGCCACCTGGCCAAGAGGCCATTCTCCTCCACACTCCTTCCTTCAGCTCTGCTAACAAAAGTGCAAACCTAAATTGGGCTGGTGTAGCACCACAGGGGATCTGACTTCTTCCTCAAAAGTGGCTGAGACACCACCATCTTTCTCTCAAGGCCTGGCTATGAACTTGACAATCCCCAAATCCAAGCGAGGTCAGCAGAAGACAGAAATGGTTGGAGGCAAACAGAGTGGCCCTTGACCAAAGCTTCAAGTCAGTCAGACCACTTAAAGACAGTCAACATCTAGCAAAACTTCCATTATACAGACCAGGCAGGGGACAAAGTGTTCTGGTTAATTTAATATTCTGGTTAACACAGAATCACCATAGAGCTCACACAGGGATCACCAATTTCCAGAGAATCAAATACACTACAATGTGCTTAACACTAAAATGGGAATGACTATAATGTAATCGCTCTTTGATGATTCAGAGGACACTTCAGGATTTTTTGATGCCTCCAGGCCGTCATTTCGAGCCCCAATTACCACTGCTCTCTCCATGGGCTGAGATGCCCGTTAATAGAATGTCAGATAACTGAGTTTACACTGTGCCCTCCTGCTTCCCCATTCCATCCACTTTGCATGGAAATCTGGGTGAACTGGGGCAACCATTTCTAGCACTAAGTACTAACACAGAGGCTAGCAGACAAGTCGTGGCTGGAAAGAGCGATCCTTTTTTAGACTCTGGGGGTTGACCAATACAAATTCAGGGAACCAAATGTGATTCTGCTCGCTCTGACGACTCAATGACCACTTCCAGTTTTGACAATGCCTGTCACACAGGGCAAGAGGACGGAGGCCTAAATGTTAAATGTCTGTGCCTGAGACTGGCCCTGATAATCATGAGATTCCAAAGTAGAACTGGTTTTCCTGAGTGGTGCAGGCCTTTCCCTCTTTCCACCACTGGCTGCCAATAAGAGATAAATTTCTGTTCTGAAAAGCTAAGCAAATTGTCCTAAAATCATGGGCAATGACCTGGCTCCTACCCTGGGCTCTCTCGTCCCTGCAAGGAGCTCAGTGTCTTGGCACAGTGAATCAAATCTCCACCTGGGCCAATGGCAAAGTCGCTCAGCCAGATTTCTACCTCTTTGCGGAGAAGTGCCAAGATGCGCCTCAGCCTCAGACTCACTCACCAGACTGACTGCGCGTCCGGGTGCTCAGGACCACGGGTATGAAGTCACGGAAACTGCTCTTTGCTTTCTTCTCCAAGGAACCTGGAGTGGTGTGTGGTTTCAGGGCAGAAGGGCAGAAACATCACGATCAGAGACTCAGGATGGGAGAGCCCCTCCTCAAGAGGCTCAAATGGAAAACTCAAGGGAAGGTTTGTGTTCTCCCTGCATTACAGTCATCAGCCCCCATATGCTGCCATCACCTACGTATCTCTGTTAGAGAAGGAGCTTTTCTCGGTGGTTTTTGAAAACTGGGAGTTGGGTCATTTTTGCTGACACCAGAAAGGCTGTGCATGGCATTGATTCGCCAGCACGCCACAAAGTAGAAGGCCCGGATGCCTGCACAACTGTGAGGCTGCTGCACCTCCACAAAGTTATGACCGAGCTGCAGCAAGTCCCAGAGAAGGGCAGCCTCCCAAAGCTTAGAGGATTGAACGAGGCAGGAAGATGGGAGCAGGGAGCGGCAGACAGAGGAAAACTGCTGTATTCAAGAACAGACTAGAAAGAGGCAGGTCACGTCAGACAGGCAAGGCCATGAACACAGACTCCTCTGGGCAGGGATATCCAGGCTTCTCTCTGAAGAGGGCACCAAGGAACAATTAGTCGCAAAGCACAGGGGTTACGTACACAGCTCCCCACCCCAAACATCCTGTGTGTCCCTAAATAATGAGGCTTGAGGATTTCTCTAAACCCTTTTAGCTAGTTAGCTATTAACTTTTAACTTTTATAACGGGAGTTTTCAAGTATACCAAAGGTAGAGAAAACAGTGTAAATAACCCCTGTTCTGTTTTGGTCTCAATCCTCATTAAATACGGTGCTTCTCTGAGCCTACACCCACTGCAGGGTAATAGGCTGGCTATTCTGCTGCAGGACTGACTCTTGCCTGTCTGAAAACCTCCTCCTTCAGCCTTCAGAGTGTGCCTTATTCTAGCAACCAAGGTGAGCAGCATAAGCCCCTACGCCTGTCTCCCTTCTCCTTCGCTCTGATTTCAGAGGTGTCAATTTTATCTTCCTCCCATAGTAAGGAGGTCTCCCTTTTCTGGTCAGTTTCAGAGCTCCTCCCCATGACCCACCATCGGGATCCTCCTGCAGCCCAGTGAAAGCCAGGACCCCAGGGGCCTACCTTCCTCGTGGCCATCAGCTCGTTTTCCTGGAGACTGGGACTCTGGCTTTGTTGGCTTCCGGTGCTTGTGCTTTACCCTGACTCCATTGTGCTCTTTTCCTGAATCTGAAGCCCCTCTGGGGCTTTTCTTGGGGGGTTCCTGGGGGTCGCTAGGCGGCTTCCGGCACTGTGGAGAGGTAGAGACAGGTATGAGATCAGTTTCGATCCTTAAGAAAGCTCTCTTAATGTTGAGCCCTGTGCCCTGATTCTGACACACGGACACAAACTGCCCAGGTGGGGGCTGGGGAAAGGGGCCACCCACTGCCTTCCACAGTGGGCTACAGAGGCTTTTTGGACTGAATTCAGTGCCCTAGCTAATCCCCATAGACATCCACACCTCATCATTTTAAACAGGTCTACAGAGTCTGCATTCACTAGCCGAATAAACACCCAAAGTCATTTGAAAAGGTGCAAAGTCAGGCCCCATATTCTCTATATCCGAACAGCAACAGAGAGACGGCTAGAAAACAAAAATGCCTCTTCTGCAAGTTGGGTGACTACATTGTTCAAATGACTTCACTGTGAATGGTATTGACGCCAGCAACTGAAAATAATTCTCATACGGGCCAACTCCAGAAAAATTATCTATTTTCATGTGTAAATTAAGACTACAAGAAAGATTCAACTAAGGCAAGAAGAAAATTCTGCCATGGGAGCAATTCTAATCCCCCCGTACATATGAAAGACCCTGGGAAGGCCCAGGCGTTTTTAGTATATGTGCTGCCGAAGCGAGTATGGCCCAGGCGTTTTTAATAACGCCCCTTTACGTTCTGCAGCCCTTTCACCTTTTCCAAATGTTCTCCTCTCTACTATTGGATTTGTTCTTCCCAACAAACCTGAGAGAAAAAGCTAATATCATCCTCATTGAACAGACGAGGAAACTGAGCCTCCAAGTTAAGAGTTTTAAATGACTTGTCCAGGGCAACACACAGCCCAAGGCGTCCACTCACTCAGGGGCCACCAGAGGCCAGGCAAACAGTTAGCTGGTCTGTGCTTGCAGTAAGAAAGCGGCTGAGCTGGGACTAAGACCCAGGGTTCCCGGCGCCCAGTCTGGGCCCCTCAGCCTCAGCTCTCACTCCTCTCCTTCTCTACTGGTGTCCTCCATGGTTTTGCTCAGCACCACTCCCACCTTCCGTCAGGCACCATGGTTGTGCTTACACACCGCAGGGATGCTCTCAGCCTAATGGTCACATAGTCTCACAAGCTTTGAGGTCTCTCCATGCCACCCAACAAGAAATAGGGCAAGGTAGGAGTTTCCAGTATTGTAGTATCCAGGGAGTAGAGAATAAGCAAAACGTTTTAACAATGGCAGCATGCCCAAGGAAGAAAGGAAGAGCTGTTTTCCTCCTAAGCAGATCCGCATACCACCTTCTAGAAGGTTATCACTGTCTAGCTCCGGCCAAGGGGATGGCAGACATCTTACAGATGGAACATTTTCTGGCGGGGGCTGGGAGAGTGTGTCTCCTGGAGTCACCATTCCCCATCAAATTCCAAGCACTCCTGCGATCCCAGGAACTCTTCCTGCTTCTTATTCAGCAGAGGGCCGAGCTGAAAATTCAAGTTCAGTTTCTCCCTTTACTTATTTCCAGTTCCTACAAACCAAAGTGTTAGGAGAAAAAAAGAAATGGGGAGGAAAGAGGAAGATGCGGAATGGCTGCTTAAAGTGTGACCTTCAGGTATGGCCAGAGAACAACTACTTCAAGTCAGGGGGAATAAAGTTCAATGCACATCAATTTGAACATGTCCTATTTATTTCTGAATATCATTTTTAGCTGGCTCTTTCAAGTACAGATCATTAACTTTTACTTCCTAAGGTAGATAAAAACAAGTAAAACAGAACATCTAGAAAGGATTTCTGTCTGTATGTTCTGCAAGGGCAACACTGAGAGTTGAAATATATAGCGACTCAGACTTAGGCAAAAAGTTGGGATGATGAGGAGACCACGCAAGATGAACGTCCTGGTTAACAGCGTTTTGAAGAGTTTTCCAAAGAATTTTCCAAAGGATGAAAAGAGAATAAAATACACCCAGCACCAGATGAAGCAGAACTTTCTTTGCTGATGATTCAGAAGGCCCTTCAGGATTCCACGAGGCCTTGGGGCAGGTGGTATAGGAGGAGACAGGAGACTATTCTGATTCTTTTTTTTAAAAATGTTTTTATTTAATTTTTTATTGAGTGACATTGGTTTATAACATATGTTTCATGTACATAACATTATATTTCTACTTCTGCATACACTACTGAGACTATTTTGATCCTTGGCCATACCTTGAAAGGGGCTGTTTTGAATTAACCCCTTATTTTAATTTGTTTAGCAACAGTTTCTTTCTTAGGAAAATGGAACATAAGAAAAGAAAGATCTAAGTCAGTTGCTGTCCCAAAAAAATGGACATTTACTAACTCATTACAGGCAGTCACCAATGGCTGCTTCAAGGCCCCTGATCCTGTAACTTTATTCTCTGCCCTCTGCCTCTGTCAGTGGGCCTGGTGAACTGCTCATCTAATAAAGGAAGGGGCAGTGCCTGCCTGTCATCGAGTCACCTGAAGACATAAGCTCCATGAGGGCAGGGACCACGTCTACCTGGCGAGGAATACTAGCAATAATATCGGCAGCCGCTAGCACTCCCTGAGCACTCACTACGTGCCAGGCGCTGCTCTAAGCATTTATGTATATCACCTCATTTAATCATTTTTAAACAACAGCTTTTTAGACATATAATTTAGTGAGCTATATCACACAATTTACTTATTTATGTTTATAATTCAATTGTTTTAGTACAGTCACAGAAACGTGCAAGCATCACCATCACTATCTAGTTCCAGAAATTTTTCATCACCCCAAATGGAAAGCCTGTACCCATTAAGCCATCACTCTCCAATTCCTCATTCCCTCCAGCCTTAGGCAACCACTAATCTACTTTCTGTCTCTATCAGTCCGCCTATTCTGGACATTTCACAACATCATGTCATTTACTCTTTACACCACTCTATGAATAGGTACTATTACTGTCTCATTGCATAGATGAGAAAACTGAGGGCCAGAGAGATGAAGTAGCTTGACTGATATCACAGAGCTAGGGAGAAGTAGAACCAAGATTCAAACTCAGGCAGTGTGCCTGGCTCCAGAGAGCATCCTGCTCGCCAAAGCGCTGTACTGCCCTGTTGGCAATGTATTCCCACTGCCTGGGAAGGACCCACGTGTAGCAGCCGCTCAACAAACACTTGTTAAATGGTCAGTGAAACAGCTAGACAGAAGGAGAGTGGAAGACGGTGTAGCATAGCTGAAGATGAACGTGAACTTTAGAGCCAATGAGGCCAGAGTTTGAGTTCCACTTTTGCCATTTAGTAGCTGTGTGAATTTGTGTAACTCACCTACTCAGTCTGTTTTCTTAATTTTCTTATTTGCACATTGGGTGAGGTGTTTACCTCATGAGGTTATTTTAAGGATTAAGTTATAATGTATCTGGAAGCACTTGGTTGTTCAACAAATGGTAACAACTCTAAGGACATGAATTATTATTATTGTTACCACCAAGGGCAGATCTTGGTTACCTGAGCAAATGCTAGATATGTGCTCTTCTATGTCATGACCTACGTAGCTACTTGGCATGTCTCTTACCATACTGAGGTGGTCATGGGATCACGGAGAAAAACCCACCTAAACTCTATCCCTGGTGTTCTTAACCTGGAATCCATGGGTGGGCTTTGGAGAGGGGGTTGGGTCCATGACCCTGTGAAATTATTGGCAAAATTCTGAGACCATGTTTCTGGGGACAGGGTCCACAGCTCTCATCAGCCTCTCAAAGTGTTCTATGGTCCAAAAAAGACTGAGAGCTTCTGCCACAAACAAATTCATGGTGCCCTGGCTAGAAGTCTATTCATTAGTGTATCTCAACATCTAATTTGAAGGCTTGTTAACATAACCTCAAATTGCTCCAAATTCTGAATAAGCCGTATCCTCAACTGCTTCAAGAATCTCCTTGGATCACCAGTGGCCTTCAGATCCTCTTTGGAGGAACACTGAATTCAAGTCAAGTCCTCTTGGTCCACTTTTTTGCCTAGAACCCTGCCACCATCCTTAGCCTATTAAGAACCCAGACTCAGATGCCTATCTGCCTTGCATACCACATTCCCAATGGCCCGAAACCCAAAGCTGCCGCCCCAAGCATTAGGGGAAGAGGAAACTGGTGGGTCAGCCCAGAAGCTGAACTACTCTAGCTTCACAAAACTCCAAGCAAATCCTGAGCAGGCTACCTGGGTGGTGCAGAAAATAACCCTGTCAAAGGCCCCTTCCCTCCCTGGGCCCTAAGTTCTCAAGGGCAGCAGTCGTCTTAGAAAAGGAAAAGGAAGAATAGCTCCCCAGGAAAGGGCCTGTCATGCATTGATTTCCCTCCCCATACCTTCTTTGCTTTGCAACCTCATCTGGGACAATGGCTTCCCTAGCCTCAGGGAACAAATCATTTCCCACACGAGACTACCCCTCCGTATAAAACACCATATATGGAGAATGTGACTTAGTAAGGGTCAGGATTCACTTTACACAAGCCAATCAGTTCAGTTCACAAAGCTACTCTACTCAAGAACACTGCACAAGGTTAATGCCTACAGGACAAAGTGGACCAAGGCTGATCCGTGCAGGACAAAGCAGACCACCGGTGTCTCAGCCCTGCCCTCAACCTCAGCCCAGCACTCACCTTGGGTCCATGGGAACTCCGGACCATGACCTTGGCTTGTGGCTGCTGCTCCTCACCGTCCTTCTCTTTCCCACACTTCATTTTCTTGGGCGGTAGACATTCGGTCACCCCATCGGTCACTGCTGCGTCTGGCTGCCACTTGTTCTTGCAAGCAAAGATGCCTATGCTTTCCTGTTTCACTCGAGCCTGCCCGGCCTTACTCCGCACTTCGGCTTGGCTCCTCTGGGGAGCTGCTGGGAGGCCATCGGCCCGGAAGCAGGTGGCTAAATTGAAGACCACATCACCATCCACCTTCTCCATTTTCACCCGCCCCAGGTCCACCTGGCTTCCAAGCTGCGAAAGCTCTGTGCTGGAGGCCCTCTTGCCACTCTGGACCACGTCCAAGATGAGTTCCTTAGGGCGGCTGTCATGAGGTAGCAAAGGCAGCTCGGGCATCTTGTGCAGGTTCTGGGGGGTGGCCAGGACCAGCTCGTGGGACATGTAGGTAGCCAGCACTTGGTTCTTAGGCTTCGTGTCTCCTGCCAGCTTCAGGCCACAAGCCCCCTGGGGGCCTTCCAGCTTAGGGGTGCTGTCGGGGCAGAGGTGGCTCTCTGATTCCTCAGGCCCCTGATTCACTCTCAGGTCCCCACTGCTAGGCTGAACAGACAGCGCCAGGGTCCCCGTCTGAGGGCTGAGCGTCAGGAGAACAGGATTGACTTGTTCTTCGTAAGGCTTGGCAGCAATCCGGCAAGTTTTGTTCTTTGTGCCAGTGTCCTGCTCTGGAGCAAAGGGGCCCCCGGGCCGTGGCTGTCCCTCTGGAAGTCCATGCACAGCCTCACTGGGTCCAAGAGACGGCACACCAGAAAACTCAGAGACGATGCTGGTGGGCCTGATGGGCACCCCCTGGCTGGGGGTCAGCTGCCCGGCACTGGAAATGCCGATGGAAAGCAGAGATGCCTGGTGGTAGGGTGACCAGCCAACAGGCAGGACCTGGGTGCTGGTGGGTTTCCCGTTGACTGAACAACGTGGGTAAATATTTGCTGGCCCCGTGGGCTTCCACAGAGAGAGCTCCTTGGTTTGACAGCCTGGTAGCCCAGGGGCGATGCGGGCTGGGGTGTAACGTTTGACTGTGCTTGGCTGTCCCTCAGTCCCAGCCTGGGTACCCTTCTTGCCACAGGGGGCACCAGTGCTCTTGGGCTCTCCTTGATCGATGATGGAGATGGGCTCCTGCTTGGGGAGGTGGCGGGGGTCTCGGTTGAGGCCCAGGTTGGGGTCTTTGTTCAGTAGGAGGGACGCAGGCACTGGGTTAGCCACTCCCACGTAGGTGCCAGGAATAGTGCTGATCAGCGCAGTGGAGTTCTTCACCCAAGTGCTCGGGTCCCCATTCCTCACGATCTCAGGAAAGATGACGAAGGGTGAGGAAGTAGAGCCCAGGCATGAAGTGACATTGCTGCCGGCAGCCTGGGTAGTGCGCTGAGACCTAGACAGGACTGTGGAGAGGAGGGCCTTGCTGCTGGTGTGCACTGGGGTCAACACGGGCATGGGAGGTGTCTTGCGTTGGTTCGGCAACGGGAGTTTCTGGCGGTTGGACTTGGACGAGAGGTCGAGGGGCATCTCACTGCACTCAGGCGGAGAGGCCATCTCTCGCTCCAGCTGTGGAGGTGACTTGAGGGGTGAGAAGGTGACGGAAGTCCCTTCAGTTTGCTGCTCGGTGCCACCTGGCATCTTGGCAGGGTGCTGTGGGGCTGAGCTCACGCTGGGGGCTGGCAGCAGAGGCTGTGGAGGTGGAAGCACCTTGGCAGAAGCAGTGGAGAGGGAAGTATCTGCCAAAGGCCCGGGGACCCCATCGGGAGCAGGCTGGGTGCTGGTGCTGCCTGATGGGGAAGTGCAGGGGAGCCTGTTCACCTCCAGAGAGACCAGCTTGGAATCTGAAGTCAGAGGTCGGGCCACAGAAAATGCGTATGGGTAAGACCGTAGCTCTGGGGAGGCCAGCACGCCAGGGAGACACCTGTCCTGCAGGTAGGATGGCAGGACAGGGAGTGTAAGAGTGGAGGAGACCCCCAGGGTTGTTGGCAGTGTGGCCACGCTGAGTGGCTGCCCACAGCTCGGAGGCGGGATGTATACCAGCGGCTGGCTCGGGGTCAGTACTGTCCCTGGCTGAAAGGACAGGGGGACTTTTTGCATAGCTGGTGCCTGAGCTGCAGGAAAACACACTCGACTCAAACTAAAGGAGGCCGGGATGGGTGCAGAGGTGGGAATGGCAGTTGGTGTGGCAGCCGGCATGGGTGTGGGGGCTGGAGTAAAGATTGGGGCTGGGGTGGGTGCAGGCACCGGTGTAGGAGCAAAGGCAGGGATGAGGGTGGGAGTAGAAGGCGGGCCAGAGGATGGGGTCGGGGTGGGCATCGGCACTGACGGAGGGGCAGGAGCTGCTGGGGGCGTGGACGCCGGCATGGGAGCCAGGACTGGAGTGGGGACAGGTGCGAGGACCAGCGTCGGAGCGGAAGGGGGCACAGGAGCCTGGATCAGAGCCAAGGGAGGAGCTGAAACTGGGACTGAGAGGGGGGTAGGGGCCGGAGCCGAAAGGGGCACAGGGCCTGATGGGGGAGCAGAAGCTGGCACGGGCACCAAGACTGAAGCTGAAACCGAAAGGGGGTTTGAGTCGGAGAGGAGTGTGGGCACTGATGGTGGTGCTGGAGCCAGGGCCGGGACTGGTGCTAAGGGAGGGGAAGGAGCCGGAACTGAAGTGGCAACCTGGACAGGAACAAGCCCGGAATGGGGCACTGGGGTGGGGACAGAGAGGGGAACCTGGAATGGATCCGGAACAGACGGGGGAACGGAGGCCGAACTGGGAGCCGGGGGGCAGATGGGAGCTGGCAGTGGACTGAAGTTAGTGGTGACCAGAGGCAGGGTGCCCTCCACGGGGACGCCAGTTCCCAGAGTTGCCAAAATGAAAGTATTCTTCTCCCCAACGCTGTGCCTAGAGTCCAAAGCCTTCGCCCCGGCTGGCGAGCAGTCCACCTGTTTGCTCATTTGGGTGCTGAGGGGAGTCCAGGAGCAGTCGGCCGTGCCGTTGCCGGCCTCGGGGCCGTCGGAAGCTGGAAGCTTGAGCCCGTCTCCAGGGCTGCTCAGTGGGACCAAGGGGCCCCCCGCCTCTGCCACATGCCCAGCATAGTCCATTTTGGGCTGGGCATCGTCAGGCTTGTCTTCTGACTTGTGCCCAAGTTTTTCTGTTGCACTGCCATCTGGGTCTGCCCCCCGGGCATTGCTGCCACTTCCAACTGCCGTGAGCTCCACCTGCAACGATAGAGCAGCGTGCCCGTCTTAGCTAGCTCTCTGTAGATGGTGCAAGTGGCCTGGGGCCCAGGAGGGGCGATTGCTGGTCCTCTTTGCAACTCGACCAACCGGGTCTCAGCAGAAGCAAAGAGCAGCTGGCCAATTTCTGTCTCATATACAGCAACTCCTCGGAAATACCCTGTGCCTTACTGGCCCCCTTCTTGGGATGGCAGGCTGGGCCCAGGCAGTTGAGCTCCACCCTTTGGCAGGTGGCACGTGGCTCCGCGTGGCCCCTTACCTTGGAAAAACTGCTGCTGACACAAAACTCCTGAGATCCAAAGTGCTGGCAGTCACTTGTCGTGGACTCCTCATCAGAAAGAGGTGCTCTTCTAGCATGGGAGACACAATCAGAAAAGGGACATGAGGCCTAGTATTCAGGCCACCGCCACCTTCCCCAGAACACCCCCTGCCTACCTGTGTTCTCATAAAACCTTCCTGCCTCACTTCACTTGGTGGCTTGGGGAAAACCACAAGGAACTGGGGTTGGGGAGAGGGGTCCAGGTTGCAAACTGAAGCCTTGGTGCCCAGTTTTTCAAGTTCCTGCAAAGGAGCCCAATCTGACCAGACTCCCCTCTCTGGGCCATGTGCCCTGTTTTCTAGGGCTCTCACAAGGGAGTGTGGAGGACACCCCAGAACCCTTCCTTGCCCCCTAGAGTTTATCTGTCAAGGTGAGTGCCCAGGAGGTACTGGATATTGCCAAAGGGGGAGAGGTAAATCACAGATGATCTCAAAAGGCATACAAACAGCTTTTCTCATGAATGCAGTCTTATTTTAAGTCTATAAGGGAAGCTGGCTGCAGATACCATAAGTGTAACCCTTTTCTAAAACAAATAACCCCCCCATTGTGTTTCCTGTTCTAAATTGGAATCATTACCTGTTTATCTGACAGGCCTGCCTAGAGCAGACACACGTCTATTACCACGTGTAACGATACTGATTCAAGGCCACCAGGTCAGGGTGCTCAGGGGCATTGCAAGGGCACAACTTCTTTCCCTCTAGGGTACCTCTTCCCCTTTTCTAGAGGACCAGCAAGCTCCAGCCAGCACCCTCCTTCCTACTTTTCTACTCTGGGTTGCATCCTAACCCCTGCCAGCTCGCCACCCTCCCCTTGGCCTCCCAGTACCACTGAATTTTCTCCCAACCCAAAGGGAAGCATTCAAGGACATAAACCCCAAATTCAAGTTGGTGTATTGCAGCGGGAAAGGCTTAAGGCCAGAAAGCTGGGTCCCAAAGGAGGAAAACTCAACTGTATCCCCAACACTCAAAAAGTCCTCTCCAAAATTTGGGTAAGAATCAGAAAATGGTATATCTTGACTGAAAAAAAAAAAGTCAGACTGGGAGGGTAAAGTTGGAGAGAGGACAAATACCCACTGGGAGTTTGGTATTTTGAGCACAGCAAGACTGTACCACTGCTGTCTTAGGGAAGACACGGGTGGGAATGGAGCCCTGGTGTGAGTGGCCGAGTGGAAGGTTTAAGCGTAAGAATAAAGCTCTGGCAAAAGCGATGCGCAGCGGCTCCTAGGGAGCAAGGCATAGGAATGCTCTGTGCGCCACTGGGGAGGTAGACTGCCATGGGCCTCACCTCCTCTTCTTCAGAGCCTTGCCCTGAGCTCCGTGATAGCCGGGGAAGAAGCCAGCACCCACCTCAGAAGCCACCCTAAGCAGGGGCAGTCAGGGTGCCCGCAGCCAACCCCCAAGAGGAAGGAGAAGGCCCTGCTACCCCTTCCCTCCCACTGGAACAGGGCACCATTGCTAGACCCCAAAATTGTCCCTAGGGCAAGAGAAGCAAAAAAGACAAGGGGGTCACCAAGGGCCTCTCCCCATCTTTTCAGGTCACCAGGAGGGGCCAACCAGGGGGAAAGGCTTGTTCCCTTCAAAAGGCAGCTAGGCTGGCAGAATTGGGAGGGTTCCACTGCTGGCAATGACTGTTGGCCACAAAGAGAAATGTTGGTAAAGAGAGGTGAGGGCTGAAGATGCAGTCGGGGGTTGGGGTGCGTCTCAAGGAAGGGGAGGAAGGGGGAGCCTGAGGGAAAGGGAAAACACACTTTGACATCAACTCCTGAGAGACCAGAAAAGCAAGCACAATACCCTGCTTTGGGCCAGGGGAGAAGCGTGTTCCAATTAGACTGGCCAGGGGTGGTTTTGGGGGGAGGATGGTGGGGAGGGAAAAGGAGCAGCAGGGCGCCCTTCATGAGGGACAGTAGAGGGGAGATGCTATTTCCATTTTCCCCCTCCTGATCATACAAAGGGGAGCCAGCTGCATACTTGGCCCTGTGCTCAGCTCCCATCCCGCATAAAACCACCCTGAAAGCAGAAGCCCTGCCTGTGAAGGCAGCCACCAGAGAGTGGCAGAGCCAGCGGGCCCAGTGGCTCTGGTGGTGGCAGCGGCAGTCCTGGCTACTCCAGCCACACCCACGCCCAAGTGCCAGCCCCTGGGCTCTGGGAAGATGTCCTGCAGCCACGTTTCCAACCCTCTGAGGAGAGGGCTGTGTAAAGCCAAGCAAACATTAAATTACTCCATTGAGAGAAGAGCCCGGGACAGGAAGAGCTCGCAGGGGAGGGGTGCATGGGGAGACCTGGGTCAACCCTGCAAGATGAGGAGGGTGCGGTGGCGGGGAGAAGGGAGCAGGGGTCAAAGCAGGCTTCAGTCAGGACTGAAAATCAATCCCGCTGTTTCTTCCCAACAGACATGACCCTGGACTGTTATGCTCAAGGCTTTGTTGAACTTAAACCAGAAACAGCCATAACCTTTCAGGGCTGTTTTCCTAATTATTAAGGGCTAGCACCACTGTCAAACCAGACCTTTTTCAGTTCCTGTTGGGCCCTAACTACATGGCATACATCTCGCTTCTTAGATTGCAGCCCCTGTAGACTCTCTGTGCCTCAAGCCCCACAGCAACCCAAGACCGCCTTTATCCCCACCAGGGTCTTCCCCAAACACACCGTGAGAGAAATTCCAGCCGTCACCTGAAACTCCTACTCATCCCCCAAGCTGCAGCTCAAATGTTGCCGCCACTGAGAAGCCTTCCCTTACACCCCCAGGAAGTTTCTCATCCTTGCCTCTAGACTCCCATGGGACCTGTACATGCCACTCTACAGCACTTACCACCGACGCCCCATGACTACTGGTTCACTCTCATTAGGTTTAATAAGTGTTTGTTGAATGAAGGAATGAATGCGTATGAGAAAGGAAGCAAGCAAGTAACGAAACAGGGATTTCACTGGAGGCTTGACTAGAGTCAGCCACCTGGGGCCAGCAGAAAGCCCCTGTCCCCTATTTCTACAGTCCTCAACTCCATCTGATGAAGCTGGGCAGGTTTCTCAAACACAACTTTGAGTTAATCCCCAGATGCAGCTTTACACCCAAATGACTAAGTTCTGCAAGTTGTAAACGGCTGAGAAAGATGGTTTTTAAATAAGGTGACATCACATTTTGGAAATCAGCTATAGTATGACCTAGACTGTAGTGGGAAGGTGACAATAAAGGGTAGAAGATCAGAGGTGACAAAACTTAAAAGGTCATTTTAACTATCAGGCGTATTTGTTAATCTAACATCCCAAGAAAGGTCCAGAAAGAGGGAAAAATCAGGTTCAGGCCCACCTCCTGCTCCTTTTTCAGCAGGGATTTAGGATGGACAGTAAACCAAGGTAACTTGTCCATTGATTTATTTGAAGGCTCCTGTCCAGATCTCCACCTCAAAGTCTCAACTACTTGTAACTAGTTGCCGATGAATACTCACATAATCGATACCACCCCCCCTGCCTTCCTCCACATCATCTCAGTTATCTTTTAAGGACATACCTCATATGCAAAAGAAAATATCTTTCTTGTGAAGACCTGAGAAGTATTTTGTCTTGAATTTTATATTCTAAGATCAAATTCCTTCTAAGTCCATCTCTAACTTGTTCCTCAGTACAGAGAACATTAAACTATCAGGCACTAATGGCTTCTTAAAAAAAAATTAAAAGGTCTATTCTCCTCACCCGAACCTCAGACAAGTACATACTTTTCCAGTTAAGAACAGAAGAAAGTAGATACACACAGACATCCATTCCTTTTCCTTTCACAATTGCCAACACTCCTCCACATGCACACACAGCCATGCATACACTTCCAAGATGTACCCCTACGAAATGCCAGATCTTGAATCCCAGGAAAAGCCATATCATTCTGCATTCTACGTGATTGATCTGATGTATCTAGATTTCAACAGACGAAATATTGAAACAACAGCTAAATACCAGCAAGCAGCGGGGAGTCATGCCTTCTCTAAAACTGGGAGAGGCATGGCAACCATCACATACAGCTCTTTGGCCAAGGGCTATGAAAGTCAAAGGTAGAATCTGAAGGCCATTTTGAGTGCTCTTCATACAAGGCATGAACAGGAAATGGTATAGCTTGGTCAACCCCATATTCTGGTGAACAGAAAACTGAAAACACACATAGATCGGGCAGGCATCACCAACTCTCAATTTTGTTTGAAAACAACATTAAGCAGTTTGACCTTCCTTTGATACTTCATAAGGATCTCACTGCGAATCATCGTTAGCCTCGTGAGGCAGGAAAGTGCTGATCCCCAGAATCCCCACTAACAGCTCCCAGTATAAAGCTGAATGATAAAACCGCCTTTCTTCCAGGCTTAGATCAAGGACCAAAAATATCTTACACGTATCCTTGAGCACAGAACATGGATGCAGCAAATAAAAATTGCAATCGCCTGAGCTTCCCTCTACTCCACAGTCTGACAGTTCTTGATGAGTAGACAAATACTAGTTGGCCAAAGGTCATCTGTTGGCCTCTTCACCTTCATCTAAACAGGGACAGTATGGCCAAACCAGCTACTCACACGCCCCAGCCCCAGCCCATCTCAGCAAAATTAGAAACAACCAACAGCCTCCTCCCCAGGCTCCCTCCTCAGGCCCTGCTGCAGCTACCCTACTGGTGAGCAGCTACCGCTCACTGGAAGCCGGCGACAGCCACCTTCCCAGCCTCCTCACCTCTCCTCGTTGATGCCACACATGCGAATCCGGTCAGAACTGGTCCAGTTGTGCACGCCGCTGTAGAGCGGTGCTGTAGAGATCATGACAGCCACTCAGCACCAGATAGGACCTGCTGTGGCCACTCCCCCTGGGGAAAAAGAACCCCCAAAAATCAAAACTTGTAACACGGACAGCTGCTTTAACCACCTTTACCCGGACACATTTAAATATATCAAGGTAATTCTAGCACCAAATTGTGAAAGCAGTCTCTCTCACGAGCCAGCCTGCTATGGAAAATGAAGGCCCAAATGAAGGTAAGGGAGCACCAGCTTTCCAGGAATCCATAGGCTTCAGGATGGAGACAGGGACGCTGTTAATCACCTAGAGTGATTTTCAAATTATCTTAAAGACAGATATGTATGAGTGCTCGAGGAAATTCAATCTATTTCAGACAAGTGAGATGACAGTATATTTTTCTACACACATTTAGCCCAACCAACTACAATTAGAGGGTCATTCCCATATATGCACAGTGCATTGAAAGACTACTGAGGATCTTTTTCTCGTCAAGTCTCTAATCCACAAGTACTGAAGTATTTGAGTGACGTAGCCAATATAAGCTCTCTAGAGGAAGGACATGCTTTCTTTATGAGCCCTTCAAAAATAATCTATTCTCCTTTCAAGTTAGGAGTTATATAGATACAATGTATGTATCCAACCTGGCTTAAAGCTCCCTTCAAATTAGACACAATACTCCTTGTACTCTGACCACAAACAAGCAAACGAACAAAAAAACAATGTTCTATCAAGAATCACACATTTCTGTCCCTGTCCCTATCAGCCTGTCATCCCCATGACCTACCACCCTCTTCACTGGCCAATGTTGAGCTCTCGCTGTTGACAACCACTGTACAGCCAATTCACCTTACAGAGAAAATCAGGCATCAAGAAAAGGTGGTTTATCCAACGAGCTCGTCTTGAGATACTTAAATTCCAGTTAACTTATCAGCTAAAAGGCTTATTCATCAAAGCTCAGATGAACAAAACCCTACAGTGATCAGAATTTTATGCTATTCTCCACTTTCCAAAGAAGTAAATCACAGTAAAATACAGACATGTCAGGGATCTGTTCTACTTATCCTTTATACAATTTTCAGAGATTGTCCACATTCAACACAGTATCATTTATTCATTCAACAAATATTTATTGAGCACCTACTATGTGCCAGCACTGTCCTAAGAACTGGAGGTTCAACAATTTAAAAAGACCAGAAATCCCTGCCTTCATGGAGTTTATATTCTAGTGGGGTGAGACGGACAATAAACACGTTAAATGACTGTATGTTATAGGATGTTAGAAGTCGGTATAACACAGGCTAAGGGGCATGGCGGGGCCGGGGCAGGGAGCAGAATGGGCTACAGTCAGAAAATGGGTGGTCGGGGTAGGCCTTGCTGAGAGGGAGACATTTAAACAGCCTGAAGGAAGCGAAGGGGTGAGCCATGTGGATGTCTGGGGGAAGAGCACTCCAGGCAGAGGGAACAAACTGGCAAAGGTTCCAAGGCACGGGGTGCCTGCTAAGATCAGAAAAGAGACAGGAGGCCAACGTGGCCGGCGCAGAGGGAAGGGACAAGCGACAGTCAATGAGAGCAGAGCAGGGCCGCATCCCCCCATTCTCCTCTTGTTCTCACCCTACTCCTGTCTGTCACACATGATCCCGCTGCCTTCGCCCCTTCCTCTGTGCCTGCCCCTCTCCTGGCTTTCTGGGCCCAGCACCCACTGGCCTATTTGGACCCTCCCCTCCCGCCACCCACCCCAGAAACCTGGCCCTCATCTTGCTCAGTCTCCTCACCTCTGTCACCCTCTTCCATCCCTTCCCCTTCCCTCCCTCTTTCTCTTCCTACCCGACTCATTTCTCAGCCTCTGGCCTTCCCTCTCCTCTTTCAATCTCTTTTCCATTTCCCTCTGTTCCTCCTCAGCACTCTCCTTCCCCCTACTGTTCTCCCTCTCCTCCCCTCTGCTTCTCTTCTCCTTATCTCCCCCTACATCAGGCCCCCCCGCTCCAGCTTTCTCCCCTTTCCCACCTCTCCTGCCCCAGTCCTTTCCCTCCTTTATCTCACTTTCCTTATTTTCCCTCAGGCTCCATTCTCTCCTCCTCTTTCTCCCTCCTCAGGCCTCCCCTTCCTGTCCACTCTTAGTCCTCAGCCTTCAGTCTCCCTCTCCTGTCCTTCTGTCTCCCTCTATCTCTCCTTCTCAGTCTCTTGCTATCTCTGCAGCTCAGTCTGGCTGTCCTCCACCCCGGCCCCTCTCCGTGTGTGTGTGTGTGTGTGTGTGTGTGTGTGTGTGTGCCCTGCTCCTCCTTCTCTCTCAGCTCAAGAGCTCACAAAGTTTCACCTTGCTCCTGATGACTCCCAAATCTGTATCTCTGGGAGCACTGATGACTCCCAAATCTGTATCTCTGGCCCTGACCTCCCTCCTTAGACTCAGACCAGAATTTCCAGCTGCCAGCAATTTGCTGTTAACTGGATGTCTACCAAGCCCCTCAAACTCAATCTGTTACCAGAAACCTGCTCCTTACTCCCCACACCCAGCATGTTTCCTATCTTAGTTAATAGCACCACTATTCCCTAGCCTGGAAATTTCAGAGTTCAACTCCTTTTCCCCCCACCCCCACCCCCATTCAATCAGGAGATAAGCCTTAATAATGCCATCTCCATCCTCTCCTTCTACCCCTCTCGCCATGACCCTGATGCAGACCCTTATCATCTCTCACTAGAATATTACAATAGCCTCTTAACTGGTCCCTCTGCCTCCAAATCTCTTGGTTCTACAATCAATTCATCTTCTAAAGCACCAGTTCGATCACATCACCACCCCTCTCCTTCAAAGATTTCAATAGCTTTCTTCTGTCTTCAGAATCAAGCCCGCATTTCTTAGCACAGCATTCAGGGCCTTCCACGACCTGGCCTCAAAGCTCCCCTCTAGTCTCCTCTGTGGCCACATCCTGTGATCTCCCTGTTCCCTTGTCACCCCGACTCCTGACCCTTCCCTGAACAGACTATTCAGCTTCAGGCTGGTTCCTCATCCTGAAATGGCTTCTCCTGTGCCCCCTCCTCCTCTCTCTGTCCCCCTCAAACTCTAGCTTAAATGTCATCGTGTCATCTCCGCAGCCCCAGCCCCAGATCAGTTAACTCCTCCCTCTCTGGTACTCTTTAAACATTTCATCCCTATCTCGGCCACAGCACAGAATCTTAGTCCCCCTGCAATGTGGTTAGTTGGGGGCGTGGCATGTCCGTCTCTCCCACTAGACAATCAGCTACTTAAGGTAAGAAACATTGTCTCTTCAGCCTCTGGTTCCTCTGCAATGTCTTACATACACTAAGTACTCAGTGCGTGAGTGTTACATGGAAGTCAATCCTGGATGGGAATTGAGGCAGTCACTCTTGAGAAATTACAAGAAGGAAAATACCCCCCCCAGAAGTATCTACCATCCTTACTTACTATAAAAAGAATGTTGTACTTCAACAAGAAAGCTATGCATTATCTATAGCATGCCCTTCCGAGCTGCCTGATTCTAGCCCAGTTCATTGTCTTTGAGCTATTTTGCACCTCTGTAAATTGCAGGTAACTGATGGATATGCAAACTCTGTCTTGTCCCATGGAGTTTGGATTGACTTCCCTCCCCACTGTGGAAAAACCAGTTTTGCCTCCATTTGCAATTCAATTCCTTTACTCCATATAAATTTGTGCTTTTGGACTTTTTCTTTGAGCCGGCTATAACATCTGTCTGGTTCCCTTGTTGATTAATGAGTAAAATAAAATCACAAGTGTTCGTTTTTTGTATCTGTATGAGACTCATGATTTTCCTGAAAAGTATCTTTAACATTCCTAAAACAGTTATGTGGGTTCACACACAATTTCAGAAAGATTTCAACAAGGGGTAAGACAAATGGATTGACTGCTTCACATCAGTTCAGTAGGATCCCACTCCCTAAACATCCTGGTTAATCAAGTTTTGACTGTTTCTTAGAATGTCTCAGAATGTCCCAGCTTAGGAAACAACAGCTCAACCTGTTGGCTGATATACCAGGTACTTTTTTTCTCTCTCTCTATGAAGCATTAGAAGACTCAGGCAATGGAAGGGGCTGCTCTTGCTGTAGGACAAAATTTTAACATGAATTTTAACACAAGTTTTAGTAGCTATCTGAATATTTGTAGGCAGCAGACATAAGTCAGTCACCATGGCTTTTTCACTCTTTGGTTTATTTTTGTTCTGTTAGAGGGGATTAGTAGTTTATAGGGTCTGGGACAGAAACCAGAAGAGGGAATCCTGGCATTTGGAAACAGAACAACATGTAAAATTACCTAGGTAAGGGAGTTTTTACACCCACCCCTGGGCACAATCCCCAAATAACAACAACAAAAAGAAAACCAAGTAAAAACCAAAACAACTACCACACAATATACATTTTCTGACTATCCAGAGAGCAAACTTGATGCTAGGCACCCCCATTTTCACAAGACCCTGAAGATAGAGCACCTGCTTAAATCCTGGCCTCCCACTATTCTTTAGGATTTTGTCAGAGCAATACCCCTTCCTACTTGAAGCCCTCTGCTAATTAACAGTAGCCTTTGCAGAGGAGGGGAGGGGTAGAAAGCACAGTCAGGAGAGAACCTAGCCAAGTGTCTCCACAAGAAGGCAAGACCAGTTCTCTTGAGCCCGAGAGTAAGCAAAGAGAACTTCTGAAGAGGCACCAATGGCGTCAATGCCCACATAGGATGGGAGGAGTCAAGGTGGACAACACACACCGATAATTTCCAAGTCAGAATCACTGAGGCACTGGTTCAAAATACAGATTCATAGGTCCCAGCCCTGGGGATTCTGATCCAGTAGGCCTAGGGTTTTGTTTTGTTATTTATTATGTCCTATCAAACCAATAACCACTCAACTGTACACTACTACTCAGGAGAGGTGAGCAGAAAGGGAAAATCTTACAGACACGCCACACTTGGTAGGAGCTGCTGGTGTTCACATTTGAGCACCAGCTTGCTTTCACTCGTAGCGCCCACAGTCAGGTGTGGTGTGCAAGTCTCAATCTCTATCATTCCCCTGTCTGAGAGGAACCATCACATCAAAGGCAAAAGGCAAAGTTCCTGCAAGGAACTTGGAAGAAACCTGGTAATCCCAAGTGACCCAGGAAGCACAGGCCCAAGGATAGGAAATAATATCTCAGAGGATTTTCCCAGATGTCACAACCATGTAATTGTTAAGAAATGAACAGCTGCATGGCCCCAGAATCAAATGCTGGTCTGGAAGGCAGTAGGGCCACTGGGAGCTGTTTCCACTTTGTGGGGGAAAACTCAAAAAACACATCCAACTCATGGTGAGAACAAAGGAGAAGACATGCTCCACCACCCCAAAGTGATCAGCATGGCTGAAAAATAAATAAATAAAACTTCTCGATTTAGGAGGCACATGTACATGTAAGTAGGAGGACTGACCAAGATCCGAAGAGATGAATCCAACCAGCAGGCAGCAGACAGTGGCAGCCAGGCATCATCAGCACACTATAAAACAGGGGAAACCAAAAGGAAAATGGGCTAATAGGAGAGCAATAACCTTAAAATGGTGAAAATAGCAGCTAAGCTGAGAGCGAGCAGGTAGTTGAAGAAAAACCATAATTTAGTAGAAATCTTTCCCCCCAAAAAACCCAAAAGGAAATTAAAAAACACTAGAAGACAAGCGCAGGTGTGAAAGGCATAAGAGACGCCCATAGCATATAACAAGCAAAAAGAAAAAATGAAATAGGGGAACCTGAAATATTTCACCATCATGGGCCAAACTGAAACACTGTGAGGAAGCACTGAAGACAGACATTTTAGAAAAGTTTAGAGAAAATACATTCTCAAAAGGGGAAGAACATCCAAGTATAGCCCAAGTTAGGGCCAGGAGGAGCTGGTAATAGGGGGTGGCCAGCACTAAAATCTCAAAGGAGACTGTACAGATTAGGTAGACTTTTTTGGTTTTGTTTTGAAGGGAGGATGCCAAAACAAGCAGATTTCACAACAACTACAAGCCAAAGCACGGTCGTTGTGCGTGTGAGGAGGAGAAGGACATGACAAGAGGTAACTGAGCATCTATCTGACAATTCTTTTAAACAAAGGTAGGCATTGTTAAACTTTTTTAGTTTTTACCCTTGAAATAGACCAGAGAGGGTGTTTGTTAGTCCAGTGGACAAGTTCCCCAGAATCATGTAGCTCCATTTGTGACCGAAGACCCCTTACGTGCAGAGCAATTGGCGCTGGCAACGCATGGGACACAACTAGGGCCCCTACGCAACAGCATGAAGCTGGCCATTTACTCCCAGTTGGACTCTACCATCAAGACAGTAAATTAGAAACTCAAGATTAAGAAGGCCACAGTTAATAAACTAAATCTGGTACTCCTCCTCCAGGCCTCTTTTGGTTCACACTGCCTTGTGACCTGGAAGCAATTATGACTTTAAAAAAATGAAAGAGCCGGAAAATATTCATCTTGAAGCCTGGCCCTGAATATGTCCTCAAGAGGATAGGCGTGGCCAGTAGACAGTGAAAGAAGGAGGGTTGGGTCAGTGATGACTAATAAGTAAAGAAAACCAACTTTGGGACCTACTGCTCCAATAGAAATCCAGAACTCTGAGGAAAGCTCCTATAAGACAGAGGTATTTGCATTCAGATTTCACAGAAGCAAAGGAGAGGCCACCTCATTACCCCACTTTGCAAAAAGCAGCATCTAAGACACCCTCAAGGAGATCCAAGAGACCATTGGCATTGAGATCCTTGGGAAAGTGAAAAGGCCATGACTTCCACCCAGTCACCAGAGTACCTTTAGAGAGATGTGAAAATGTCTCAAAGTCACTGTTTTCAAAAGGAACGTTTACACATACCCAACAAGGATAACACTATCTGGCTTTAGATATGGAACCCCAACCACAGATCTTACCCTCCTTGGCCCTCTGCCTTCTTCCACGTGTAGAACTAGCATTCTTATTTTCCCTACTTAATCACATATCACAAAGCTTATCCCCTAATGAGAGAGTTCTTCCAACTTAAATTGTTCTAATTTAATGATTTCCCATATAACGATATTCTAATATTCTCCTCAGGCTTTCCCCCCAGTATCTATATCTCCTCATCTTTCCCTATCATTAACCAAATACCATTCCTTGAAACTCAAGAGTCCCACATACATGCCCCAGACACTCTACTTTGCTTCCTTTCATGCAAAACAGGTTCCTGTACCGCCACATCTCACACACACACACACACACACACACACACACACACACACACACACAAGCAAATGGAAATAATCTGCTGGGCAACCGAAAGGAAGAAGAGTCCCTTTGCACTGTTCATCCCTACCTTTTGCCTGACTAAATCTAGTCTAGCACTTCCTAGCTCCCTTGAGGGTTTATTTTTTTTTCTATCCAAATATTTCCACTAGTTCTACCCCCAGGGATCAGTCTTATAAGGGACATTGCATCCTGTTTCCAGATACATTCATTCCTGTATTTACTGAAAAGGCTAAGAAGTTGCCTTCACATAGCTCTAACATAGCCACCTTCACAGACTCCTTGGGTACCTCCATGTTTGAAAACCTTGCCTATAAACATTTATGAGACTTGGGTACAAAGGAATGTTAACTACCTGCTAAATGCAATGAGAGCTTACTCATTCAAATGAACGTCGCTGTTACCTCCAAAGCAGTCACCTTGGGAGGCTAGACATTCATCTCAAAAGAGTGACCAAGGCTTGTGATCTCTCTGGAGCTTTTGTGGTGAGCATTACCATCCAAACCCCTCCATCCAAACCACACACCCTTTTCAATCTCCTCACCACTGAATCCCAACCATTCAGTCATTTTGATGTTTTAAAACTGCCAAAACCCATTCAGAATCATCTAATCACACAGCAGCAACACCCTTGAAGAGTGATATACAGTCGGCCCTCCATAACCCTGGGTTTCACATCCGCGGTTGGCTGAATCCAGGGATATGAAACTTGCACGCGGATGCGGAAGGCCATCTGTATTCTTTCTACTCTGCCATTTTATATCAGGGACTTGAGCATCGGTGGATTTGGGTATCCATTTTGATATCCACAGGCTTCCTGGAACCAACACCCCGCGGATACTGCCGGATGACTATATTCTAGTGCTCACAGCCTAAACTGGGGAGGGGGACGAACTTGGAGGGCATTTTCAGCCCCTACTTCTCAACCATCTCACACACCTCACTATGTCCAGCTACTATGCCATCTGTAAAAATTGAGAATAACCCAAAATCACTCAAACGGACCAAAGGTAATTGATTCCAGCAATGAAGTAGACAAAAACAAGTTTTAATCTCTCATGTACATTTTCTTGCCACCAGATCATTTTCACTTTTGCCCCCACTGCCAAGATACTTTTTCCTATTATTCAAAAAGTACTCACTTCCATTTCCTGCTGCAAGGAAATTACTTACTCCATTTAAGGAAAACACCTTATTATGGCTCTATAGCAGACCTAGGCTCTAGAAACAAGATTTTGTACAACTTCTACATGTCACAGATATCTAGAAAACCTAAGTACTCATCATAAAATTAATCAGTCCTTTTCAAAATGCAAAGCCCTCTCAAAATGTCACCCTAAGAGGGTCATCTTTTGAGCACTTCTCATTTCTACTAGACCAAAAAAAAAAAGTTGGCTTTCTTCAATTTGGTCTTCAGCAGGACCATGTGATTATTTTGTGTCTTTCACACTCCAAAGGTGAATCATTGTAATCTGAGACTTGAACCCCTTTTATGAGGCTTCTGTGTCCTCCTTGCCATAAACTGTGACAGTGGTCCTTAGGTGTCTCCATTTCAAGTATACTTCATTCATGATATGGAATTTTTCACCTAAAGAGGATTCCCTCTCATCAAAATGTGGCCTTTAAAAAAAAGTGTCCTGGACCTCTTACACAAATATTTGGAGAGGCCATACCAGCCTATTTTTTCTATTCTCTCACTCCAGACTATGGGCTCAACTCTTTTTATATATATTACTCATTCAAAGGTACACACACACACACACACACACAATTAACTCACAGAATTTAAAACTCTCAATATTGGCTCCACCTGCTACCAGTCTATAGGTTTCTCAAGGAAGAAAGTATATTTCTACTTCTTTTAGTAGCCCCTCCGAAGAGTGTCTAGCATGAAACAAGGCACACAATATGTACTCAATAAATACTTGCTAAACTACAGGGAAACACTGAAATCCCCTCTATGGCAAACAGAAACCAAGAACCCTATGTAAAAAGCATTGGGTCTATGGATTCCTTTTATTTCTCATGCTCTCTTATAAACTTTGTCTTTTTTCTTTTCCTTACTTCCACGATAAAGACAATCGCAGAAATAAAATAAAACTGGGCTGGGACAAAACAATAAAGTCAATTTCCAATTATCTGAGTGTGGCTTAGCCACAGCTCATTTTTAAACCTAGCCAACTTATGGACTGCCTTCTGCCACTTACAGTAGATGTGTGCTCGGGGAACAACTCATTTTAATATTTGCTTAAGCAGAATATAAATAGGAAGGTAAATCTGCTGGGGAGGGGGACAGGTAGAGAATAATAATGCATTTCCAAAGTCAAACAAAAATTATTAATTTGTTAACTGATCTACTGTTTTAAATTGGCCTGCTGTCACACTCTCCCTATATTGGCATAGCTTATTGTTGGCATCAAAGTCCACTTTGGCTGCAGAGAGGGACTATATTTTACAGTCCATCGTTTTCCTCTGCCCACAAGTTTGGTTTCGGGATACCTGAGCTACTTGCGATGTTATTCTCTCCTATCCAATTGCTGATGAATACACCCTTATCATAGGGCCATACCAGACCCGGGCTCTATCTACCAGCTCTTGTAGAACTTCCAGATGTCAGAGACAGCTGGGAAGCCCAACCAGTCATAATTAAACACAGCAGCCCTTTTCAGAAAGCAATAGCTTTTTAAAATGTCACCCTAGTAAACTAGGTTTGGGTCATTTTTAAAGCATGGACCAAAATGTCCCCTGAAGTTTCAACTGGATATACACCCTTCAGTTCCTGCTCTGAAATACTGAGCACAGCTGTTAAAAAGAAGCTGCCACTTCTACCTCAAAGGTGGGCGCTATAATGCAGTGATGAGCCAAGCTACTTCTTCCTACCACGTCATAAATGCTAAATATGTACTAATACAACAGGAATATGGCGAAAAAGCAGAGAATCAAGATACAAGGGAAGCACTCAGGAGATATCGATAGCTTTCAGCTACCATGTTTCCATAGCATAATATAAAAAGGTAATGTCATAGGATACAACTGAATAAGAAAAACTAGATTGTAATATAATAATAGATGCCATGTATTGGGCACCTGCTATGGCCCTGGTGCTATATATACATCATATTGTGTAATCCTTACAGCCTTGTGAGATGAGGATCATCATCTCCATTTTAGAGATGAAAAAACTGAGGCTCAAGAAAGTTAAGTGACTCACTTCCTGCCACTAGGAAGTGGAAGAACAAAGACTGAGTAGCCTAAGGCTGTATGCCTTCAAAGGCCTCCAGGTAATTCTGAGCAGGCTAAAGTTTGAGAACCACTGGACCACATTAGCCTGTGCATGATACAATCAACGTAAAGCCTCGTTACAGTAAGGTACCCAATCAGTGCGTGGATCCAGGTATAGAGTGCATCCACTCATTCCCAGGCTCAGAGCCACATGTGGTGCATGTCTCTATAGAACTTGGAAAAATGAAAACCTCCTTGTCCCTGGACACTAGCATTATAACAAAACTCAACTGTACCCTTAAATGGCACTAACACTAAGATTTCTAGGCATACCTTAGCAATGAGGTAACCAAATTTTGTTTCTTAGCAGACAGTCAAAGAAGCCCAAAACACAAAGCTTTGCCTGCCCCTCACTACTCTCGATTCTTCACAGATACTTAGCTTAAGGTCTTCTTAAAACCAAATGAAGACGTATTCTGCCTCGCAGACTCTCACGAATAAAGCTGAAAATGATTCCATTTTACAAACAATAAATCATCTCTCTTCAAATTCATCACAATTCATTGACCAGGGAGAATATGACCTTGACATGCAGCCTGCAGCCACTTTTTAAACAATGATCCACTTTTTAATGTTTTATGGGGAAAGAGTGGTTTCTGCTTTAAAAAAAAAAAAAAAAAAGAGGGAACCAGAACAGCATATTTGAATTATCGAGATAGAAAACAGAGTTAAATTTTACTCTTGACCAGAATTCAACTTCAGTTCACCAAAGAAAGTTTTCATCATAGAAGAGTGCTTTTAAGTTATGAACAGTGGGAATGGGTATGATTTAGAGAACAGTTTCTACATTATTTTAAGGATGACCATTCAAGAACTGGCATTAATAAAGCCTTGTATGTGAGATTATATAAAATACTGTACTAGCATCCTAGTGGTCAAAAGGTAGATTACTTATTACCTCCCTCTTTGGCAGTTCTAATACTAAACCTCCCGGCAAGCAGACTCACACCCAACTGGAACTCCAGCATTAAGGAATTTTCTTTCTTTCTGAAAACTCAAGGTCTAGGGCCTTTCTTCCCCCTTCATGGAATCATTAGTGGCTTCTCCCTTTTCCCGTCTACTTCATCTCAATAATCTCCACTTTCCCCAGCACTTTCTCTGTTCCACTCTAGTGTTCACTTTCCCACCCAACTCAACCACGAACCCCTCCCCTCTCAATCTCAGATGCCAGTTGACCCTGGAAAACAGCTCCCTATCCTCTGTGGCCCTTCTATTCCATCTCAAACTTAGCTCAGCCTAGAATCAGTGAGCCACTCCAGATGTCCAACCCCTTATTTGCACCTCTCCTCCATGCCCCCACCCAACCCACCAATTCTGGCCCAAGGCTCTCAGGTCACTATTCTTTATCCTGATTCATTCTGGAATTTCCATCATTCACCTCCCTATATCTAGGATTCCTCCCACTTGCAGACTGGAAAAACTGGTGTGTTCCCACTTGCTCCTTCTTTCAAGGCCATTCTATTTAGGAGGGTGAATTCCTTCCCCTATTCAGTATCCTTACTTTAGTCTAGATTTTCTAATTAATGCTTAGACTTGCAAGCCCTGGATCCCAGCTAACCTCTACTTCCTGGGCCTTCTTGGAGCAGCGGCTATCAAAGGCAAGTTTTCACCTTCTCCACACCAGCTCCAGATGACACCTGAGTAAACACTTTCCCCTCCTTTGGCTCGTTATCCTAACTTCTTTCTCTATTCTGCATTTTTCAGGCTGTACACTATCTCTAAACTCCCTATTTCTTTATGGGTAAATATATTTCTATTTCTTCCTACATATCAGTTGCTCCCCAACCCTATTTTTACCCAAGATCGTCCTTTTCTCTTGCCCAAAACTTACTGATTCTAGCATGAAAGCGTAAAGAGCCTTAAAGGTTCTTCAAATTTTATTTTGGAAAACATTATCCTGGAGATTTCAAGGTTCCACTTTTCCCTTAGTTGGCCCTAAAGTGGGACCAGTGATTATCATCTTTCTTCCCTCTTCACTGCCCAACCAACCCTCTTCTGGCTTCTCTTTTTGCCTTCTTTCTTTCTAGTATTCAAGTCCTTTTCTCCCATAATTCTGTTCCCCCAAAAGAAGCCCCTCCCTAAACCTCATAATCCAGATTTATCATGCTGAGATACTCTGCCACCTATATTAAACTTTTTTTTCCTATGTAGTGAACTGTAGCACAAATAAAGCAAAGAGACCTCTGAAGAAACCCTTTAGCTTCCCAAGAAAGTCTACACTGAGAAAGAAAGAGACCCTCCTCCCTTTCCTGTCCTCTCTTGGTGAATCAAAATAGCCAGAACTACAAGTGCCCTTGGTACAGCCACCATTTCTTCTGGAACTCCCCTCCATTCTGTCCAATCCAGACTTCAACAGCAGAGCTTACCAGGGACTTAGCTTTCCTCTGCCCTATCCCAACAACTTGCATCTCTTCCTTGTGGCTTAAAGAACTGGTCCTCCTCAACCTAGACATCAGAAGTACCCTCCTCTTTCTCTAGCAGTGACTTCTCAGAGCCAGAAAACCTACCTACCTTTGCTGCAAAGCTAGAAACAGGGTCAGCCCTCTTAATGTCAATTTGAGTAAGGCTCCGTGCCCCATAGCCTGTGTCTCTTGTCCCCTACATACACCCCAAGGGCAGTTGCCTCAGATGCCATATCAAAGGATGAGTCTGCCTAGCTATATTCACATAGCTTAGTCAAGATGGCCATGCCCCTCCTCAACTCTATCAGCCTTTAGATTCTCTTAACTTGTGCCACCAAGCCTCCTGCTCTTCCTGGCTCCCCCAATCTTTCCTACTAACTTTGCTTCTCCATCAAAATTTTACAGGCTCCTCCCCCCACATTTTACTTCTATTTGGAGCCTCTGGATGATTCTTGTGATTAGGTTAACCCATTTAATCCCCAGTGGAATCCTCCAGATTTCTTTCCTACATGCTGTCCTCTTCAGTACTACATGGTGACATCACCATCCAATTTAACTACCCCTAAACTCTGCTCCATAGTGCTGCCTACCACCTCTCCCAAAATAAATTCCCTCTCTCCCAAAATTTGAGGACAGGACAGGTAAACAGAGAACTAGATGACCTTTAAAGTCTCTTCCAACCTTGGAATTCTATTATCAACTTAATCCACTCCCAACCCCAAGTGCATCCCCCATCCATTTCCCCCCAAAACGTTTCAGCAGCGTGACTTTGAGAAATAGCCTTCTAAGTTGAAAGAACCATGGGCTAATGGGGGTAATGCAAAGTTGCACCCCCAGAAGTCTCACCAAAAATTTTTGCAATTGTACTCCACCTCTGTGCCACGGGGACCGCCTCCAAACTGCCTTGAGAGTATTCAGCTGTCGCAGAAGTTAGTGGGCCCCTTCCCACACACGCATAAAGAGCCCCTAAACCCTGGGCTAGAGGCGTCCTCACCTAGGGACGCCTGTCCTTACTGTCTACTCTAGGAGACATAAAGATTAAGTATCACCACGTCGTACAGCCAACATTAGAAATTTCAAAACAATAAAACAAAAACAGTGCTTCCACTGGGGGGAGGGGGAGGGGGAATAGAAGGGTAACCCCACTGGCCTCCTGGGTCTGCAGTGTGCTCCCCTCCCGCCTTTCCCCTCGACCACGTCGTTCCCTACGACAATCTCCCGCACCTCCCTAACGCGAAATCCCCAGCTGAGGTGCGGCCGGCTCCTCCCAGCCTTGCCCCGGACGTCCCTCTGGCCCAGCCTTCCTCTCAGTGGGACCCCAGCGAGGAGGGCCCCCTCCACCGTCCACTTCACCTCCCGGTCCTTTCCCGGGCCTCTGGGCACCCCCGCAGGGCTCTGTCCCGAAGCAGAACCTCGAGGAGCCAAGCCCACGAGGCCCGTCGCGGGACCCACCCCCCCGCTTCCTCCTCCCAGCACCTCGTCCTCCATGCACCCGGCCCCCGGGGCTCCTCGTCGTCGTCGTCCCGGCTCGTACCGCCCCCCGTCGGGGGCTCCACCCCCCGCCTGCCCCCGCCCCCAGGACGGCCCCCTCCCCACCGCGCGCAGACGGCGCCCTCTGCCCCGGCACGGGACTCTCTTTGGCCTCCGTTCCCCGCCCAGAAGCGGCGGCGGCGGCAGCGGCAACGGCTGCGGCGGCCCCAGCAGGAGCAGCAGCGGCGGCGGCAGCGGCGGCGGCGGCGGCGGCAGCAGCGCCGCCCCGGCCCCGCCCCGCCGCCCGCCAGAGCCCCACGCCCCGCCCGCCCGCCCCGCCGCCGGACTGCTCCCCCCGAAGCCCACCACTAAAGCCCCCCCACTCCCCAGCCGCGATCCGTTCGAATCCAGCTCCGCAGGGCCTGCTGTCCGTTCCTCATGCCCCTTAAGACCTAGGGTGGGGGAGCCCTGGGGTTCGCAGCTATCCCTCTCCTTCCTTCTCAAGGGCTGGGGGGATTGCCCCTGATCCCGAAACCCGGCCCCGTAACCGGAGCCTCCCTCCTTGCAGCCTTCGGCTTCGCTCTCAGACCCCTTGCCTCCAGGCCTGGCGCGAAGCGGGTGGAGAGCTTGCACGCTGTATCTCCCCCATGGCTTGCCGGGGCTAGTATGAATTGCCCCCGATCTCATCCTCCTTCAATTTAAGCCCCTTCCCCGCCGCGCCTGGCCGAACGGCCCCCGCCCCTAAAGCCAGGGCAGCGGAGCCAGGGCGCTCCGAAGTCATCCCCCGCCTTTTTTCCAGGGACTCGGATAATTGCCCCTGCCCCCATCACAGCACTCCCACTCCCGAACCCAGGCCCCGCCGCCACCTAGGGGTACCCCTTACCCTACGGTTCCCGCACCCTAACACCAGGGAGAAAGCAGCTCTGAAAAGCACCCGTCGCACCTCCCCTCTGAGGTTGGAGGGTATTTTCTCCTGGTCTCTTCAAGACTTCATCACGGACAGCACCCCCCACCAAAAAAACAAGCCCTTTCTCGCCCTGCCCTGCTGGCCAGCCTCCCTTCGGATCGTCGGATCCTTAGATCTGGGGGTTGGGGCCAGGTAGTTAGCAAGACCGCAGCCTCCACCTCCCTTTCCGAGGAGTGGGGTAATTCCAATGGTTTCCCCCCCAGGATCAACCCGACCCCCGTTTCCATGGAGACCCCCGCCCAGCCGGGAAGAAGACTCTCGGATGGTGGCGAACAAGTCTCACCTGGCTAAGGAAGAAGGGGTGAGGAGGGGGTAGGGTAGGGCAGGGATGGGGTACGAAGGTGGGAAGTGGAGGGGAGCTGTCCCGAAGGGAGGGGCGAGGACAGAGCGAGCTCCAGGGAGCGCTACGTCCGGGGACACGAAGAGGACGGCGCCCCCGGGGGGCAAGCCAAGCGGCCGCGGGGCGAAGAAGAGACAGGGTTGGGGAAAGGCTTGAGACAGAAAGAAGCGGGTGGGGGATACGAGAAAGCCGGGGAGTCAAAAGGGGTGGAGGGGTTGGGGGAGAGGAAAAAAAGACGCACCTGTTCCCGAGTCGGCTCCGCGGGGAGGCTCAGGCCGCCACCCGGACTCCCTCTTACCCCCTCTGAGCCACCACGAGACTAATACTGCCCCGATCTGATGCCCCCTCCGCCCCTTATCGCCACCGACCTCCTTCTCCTCTCTCTCCGCGGCGGCGGCGGTCGGACTCTAGGAACTGAGAGGAAGAAGGGAGGGCTCAGCAAAGCGGAGGAGAGACAGAGCCACACACTGGCAGCAGCCGCGGCGAGCGAAAGAGTGAGGGGGAGAGCGGTGTGTGTGTGTCTGTGTGTGCGAGCGAAGCCTGGTGGAGTGGGTGCCGGTCGCAGGGCTCGACGGGAAGTGGAGTCCGGTCGGGTCCGCGGGCGGCGCCAGCCCCGGTTCCGAGGGACTACAACTCCCAGAATGCCGCCTACCGGGGGGGGGAGGAATGGGGAGGAGGAGGCGAAGGGAGGGAGCGAGCAAGAGAGGGAGGGACGAAAGCAGGGAGCAAGCGGCGGCGAAGGGGGCAGAGCCAAGCAGCCCCGGTGACACTGGGAGGGGAGGGGAGGAGGAGGGGATCGCTGCGAGGACCGAGAGGATTCCGGAGAGGGAGGCAGCGGTGGCTGCAGCAAGCCGGGCAAAAAGCTAGACTCCCAGGAGAGGCGGAGGCGCTCAATCCGAGGGGTTGCAAGAGCCCTACGCCCCCCCCCCCGCGCCGTACGCCCCACGAAGGGAGAGGTTGAGGAAGGGAAAAGATCAGTGCACCACGGCCAGGGGTTTCTCTCTTTCTTCTAACGCTTTCCACCTTATGCCCCGACCTGACTTTCTCAGGCCACCGGTGCTGGATCCAGTGTGCAAATCCGGAGACCCCAGATCTCCTCTGCCTGGCAGCACAGAGCAGACGCATTCAGTCCCCTTCTCCCAGGGGCCTGAGGGAGGCTCCCCTTGCTGGCAGGGCGTGACTCCCCCCTTCTTCCCGCCCCCCCTTCGTCGCCACCCCCATCTCCCTCCCCGGAACCCCTCCCCTGAAGCCGGGGCTCGCGTCGTCTACCTCCCTGCCAAGAAACGGAGTCCCTCGGGGGCGACTACCCAGCCCCCTCCCTTATACTGGGCCCTTACCCACCAGTATCCCCTTCTTAGCGTTGCCCCCCTCACCGAAGTAATAGTGGGGGCGACCCAGGTTGGACTGGTGGCTACTTTCCCTCTGAGACTAGCCGTCCTCGGCCACACCGACCCTGTGTAGAGACAGAGAAGCACATTAATACTCCCGTCCCCCCCCCCCATCAAGTTCGGATCCCCGTGGAAATGGCTCACTAGGAAAGAGGGGTTGGTGGTGGAAGTGAGCTGAGGGGTGAAGCCCAATCCTCAAACCTCATCCCTGGCGTGGAAATCCAGGGATTCATCGCTTTCCTTAAAAGCCATCAAATCGCTTGGGAAGGGGGTTAGTTGGGGGGTAGATTATCTAAATCCCAATGTCCATGCGACTCGAAGCGACGCTACATGTAGGAATAAGATATGAACTAGGCTGCTGCCGCGAGAGGAAAAGTATACATCCCCCCGTCGTCGTCCACCCCCAAACACACACCCCTAGGAGAGTCAGATGGCTGAGGAAGAGGGGGGGAGGCAGTGGGAGTGCTGGAGGGTGAAAGGGTTGTGACGGGGAGGGTCCGCGGCCCCTTGAGAGCAGAATCCAGATGCTAAAGAGGTGGGGGGGGCGGCATAATTGCAGACGGTGTCTCTCCTTGCTTTTCCCGGAATCGCCGCCGAACACCGTCTAACGCTCGTAGTTGCTTACCAGTCAATCCCCTAGCCCCATTTGTGCGCGTTGAGGCGGCTGGAGCCCGGGAAGCCCGGGCACAAACTCCGCGGAAGCTGGCCTTCGCCGCCGCCGCGCTGCCGCGGGCCTCCCTCCCTCCGCTGGCGGCCCCGCGGATCTACCTTCGCCCCCGGCCGAGGCCAGACCCCGCTCGCAACTCCACGCCCCTACTCCACCCCCGGTTCCCCCTCCCCTCGCCCTCTCCCCGCGGGTCCGGCCCAACCCCTAGCGCCGCCCCGCCCTACCGCTCGGTCCCGAGCCCAGCAAGTGCCCCGAACTCGCCCCCCGCCCCCACGCCCAGGCCAGTCCGGCCGGGCCTCGTTTCCACCTCCCGCCGCGCCCCGCCCCCGAATCCACGTCCTACTTCGCCACCCAACTCGGCCCGGTCCGGGTTCGGCCCGCGTGCAGGCCACCGGAGTCCCCGGTTCGGTCCGGTGTACGGCCACCCACCCCGCCCTTGCTTGGGTGCCGGCCTGGCCCGCTGCCTGCGCCCGCCGAGCCGACCCAGGCGCGCGGTCCGGGTCCGGGTCCCGGTGCCGGTCTCGGTCCCGGCGGCGTTGCCGCGTCTCGCCACGAGGGCTCGGTCCACGCAAAATCCGAACCCGCATGGGGTGGGGGCCGCCGAAAGCAAGTTTCTTTATCTTCCCTCCGCCCCCGCCGCAGGGCCGCGCCGTCTCCCCCCCACCCACGGCGCCCCCTTCACCTGGGCAGAGCCCCTCGGCCGCTGTCGCAACTTTGCTCTTCTCCACGCTGCCGGGGAAGCGGGCGAAGCGGGAGGAGGAGGGAGGTGGCGGGGGGTGCTGGGATCAGGCCGCTGGGCTCCGGGAGGACACGTGGGGGAGGAGGGGAAGGAGGAGGAGGAAGGGGGGGCGGGCCTGCAGTTCTCGGGGCTCCCCCTGCCAGCCCCGGGGAAGCCGGAACCTCGCCGGGCAGCCGCAGACCCCGCACTGGCCACGGGGGAAGAACGGAGCCACCTTCCCCGGCCAGTCCCTGGCTCCAGGAAGGAGGGGGGGCGAGCAACGCCGCTCGGGGTCGGAGAGCGAGCGTTTTCGCTTGAGCTTTATGTGTGACTCTCTCTCTCCGTTTAGCCTCAGTGTATGGCGGGGTGGGGGGGTAGGGTCTTGCATGCCGGGGGGGGGGCGCCCCCGCCAGACGCCCCGCCCCTCCCCCGGCCCCCCACTTCCCTAACCCAGGCGACCTCGGTGCGTGGCTCCAGCGCTCAGGCACCCAGGCTAACCGCGGGCGCAGCCCCAGCCCCGGCGCCGAAGTGGGACAGGTGCTGGGGAAGGGAAAATGCCGGGGCTCGCTGCCTCGCTTCGCGTCTCTGGGGGGCCCACCCTGGGGGCCAACCCTTCGTGGCAACCTCCCGGTCTGTAGACCCCCTGGGCAGACCTCAAAGGGCAGCCCCCGGCCTGGGCGCGGAGGCATCTGGCAGGAGTTGGGGGGGGGGGGCATGAGCGAGAGGCGGAGGGAGGAAGGAGAGGGACGAAAGGTCTGTAAAGGGGGAAGCCTGCACGACTCGGGCCAAAAACCTGGCTTGAAGAGGACTCAGCTTCTGCCTGCTTTCCCTGGGTTCCGCAGCCACCAAACTGAACCCCTCGACCCTTACCCTTTACCCTAACGACTCCTCGCCTGGCCAAAGGAATAAATCCTTGTATGTGTTTACATCCCAGGCTATCCCCGGGACTGAAGGGCTGAGAAGCCTGGGTCCACAGTGGAACTCGGATGACTTTACATTAACTCTGAGGAGGAGAGCAGCTTGCGGTGGAGCTGAAGCTGCCGGCAGGTTTGCTTTCAGTCTTAGGGTGTTTCTTAGCAGCTCCAACCCTGAATCTGTGGTGGGGACTTCAGAAACATCGCCTCAACCTAGAGGGTATTAGGGGAGGTGCCCAGCAGTTCCTGGAGGGTGCAGGGCTTTGTAAACGGAATGTGAAATGAATAGCAGGAATTTGGAAAAAAAATCTTTATGTGCAGATATATTGATATTATTTATTAATATTTATTAATACTAAGGAAGCCAGAGGGTGATTTGGACTAGAAGGAAGCCCTGCAGGATTAATGTCTTCCTCCTCCTCCTCCCCGCCCCCCTCCTTTGTCCTAGGCCCAGAGGTTCCATCTAGAAGCTATGGGGTGTCTTCTCTCCTTTGGAAGGACTTTAGAGATGGCAGTTGAGACTTACCAGGTATGTCTCCCTCACCTGGTTTGAAGAATGTGTGTGAGTATTGTGGAGGAGAGCAAGCCACTCAGGCTGCAATGGCTTTGCTGTTGTCTGAGGCCTGGTGTTCTATGACCCCTCTTGCTTGTCCTCACCAACCTCAAAATCTATTGCCAGCAGTGTGGACATACGGCTTGCCATTTTACTTTGCTTTGGGAACCTCTTCACTAGCTGTTTTCCTTGACCACTCCCACCCTGCCACGCACCCCTCACACACATCTTAAAAAGTGTTTGGCTGAAGTTACGCCAAGGGAAAGTGAAAATTTGGAAATGATTTCTTTAAGCTAATCAACGTATGAATTCAAAATGCATTATTAAAGGGGGAAATTGCCTCTATTGGGTCTGATGATGCAGGCCCTACCAATTCTGCATTGATTTAAGTTGGCTGTCTTCGCTGATTTTAATTAATCTGGTAATTACTAAATCTCCATGTCTCTTAAGGCTTTCGGGGCCTTAGGGCTACTTTGCTCCTTGGTTTGAGGCTGAAACGGATTCTGGACACCTCCGTTCCCACTCGTCTGTGTCTCACCATTTGGCTGCATCATTTATCTGACGAAATGAAGGTTGGGGCAAGATGGTTATTTCCTGGCTGAAGCTCTAGCTTTTCTGAGCCCTTTCCTGTTGGGGGCCACACTTCCTGCCCTACAGGAGATGATGGGAAACCAAGGAGCAGGGTGAGGAGAGCTGTGGGAAACCTTGTAAAGAATGTAGATATTAATGATAATTTTATTTGAGGCTAGAACCACAACATCATCATAATAATACCTTACCTTTGTACAACATCAGAGTTTACAAAGTCCTTTCACTTGTGTTATTTCATTTGTTTCTCACTACAACTCTTGATTTTGTAATTGAAGAAACTGAGTCCATGAGTGGCTGTGAGTGACTTGCTCAAGGTCACGTGGCTTCAGTTCCTGAGCTGGGTCTCAACTCTAGTCCTGTCTCCACATCCAGAGCTCTTTTTAATATGGTATAGTGCCTCCATTTCATGCCAAAAAATTCCTTTTTAGGCAGATTTTTTTCTAATTGTTTCTCCCATCAATAACAGCTGGACTCAGAGAGGCATCTTGGTATAACGGAAAGCGGATTATTTGGAGAGTTCTAAGAACCAGAATCCTAGTCTTGTTGTGTCCATAGCTAGCAGTGGGACCTCAGACAAGCCCTAACATTTAAGTAGTGCCAGCCTGAGGCCAGGTACTGTGTTTTGGGTCTTCCTCCAGCTCTAAACTATGGAAATCAATGTATCTATCCTACCTCCCTCAGAGGGACACCCCTGAGCATCAAATGAGATAGTGGATGAGAAAGAATTTTGTGCACTGTAAACTACTAGACTTATGCAAGTTATTATTATCAGCATTGGCATCACCAGCCTCCCTAGATGTAGCACAGAGACCTAGGGGTGACACTGGCCTAGGCCCTGCCCTCCTGAAGTTTAGCAGACAAAACAGGGTATGGGGAGGGGCAGGGTAATTTAGGCCCCAAACCAACCCCTGGCTAAATTCGCAGGGTAATTGCTTCAATTCTTTGCTTTGTTCTGCAATCACAGGCCTTGTCTCTCCAGTAAAACAGCCGAGCCCTATGACAACAACGAAATCCCAGTGGTTTACATCTTTAGAGTGTCGGAATGAAGCAGCTTTGGGTTGTCCCTTCATCCCCTGCACCCCAGCTAGTTGAAGGTGAAGTCAGGTTTGGAGCTCAGGGCCTCAGGACTGCCAGAGGGCTCATTCTAAATCACCCCAGATGAAAGCAGACCAGGGGAGATCAGGGTACGAAAAGAGCTTTGCAAACGTAGGAAAAGAGTGGGGCTGGTACTAGATCAGTAAGGTTGACCACGAGTTACAGACACTATGTGCTCACAAGTGTTTCGCTTTATGCTCTGGGAGGGGCCACAGGGGAAAATTCATTGCCCCTACTCGCGTAAATCTCAAATGCACAAACCCTATTGCAGCAGGTTGCTTCTTGGAGATGCATTCCAGCGGCTCTCTGCAGCTGAGGAAGGCCTGGTCTCTGCCCTCTCAGAGCCCCAGGTCTAGATGGGGAGACAGTATGTCTGGTTAAACTTAACTCTGTAAACAACCAACAGCCTTTCTGGATTTTATAGCCAAAGGGGGGTGGAAATGAGGAAGGGGGCTAAAATCACCCCAGAGGCCTCTCCAAGTCAAGCCTCCCCCCTTCCCTAAGACTTCTCGGCACTTAACAAGGTTCTTAATCAAACACACAGTGTGAGAGGTGGAAGGAACTCTAAGAAATCATCTGCCCTCCTGTAAAACTGGCTGTGGATGCCCACTGCCAACGCAATCAAGTCCACAAGCCTTCATGTAGCTTTCAGGGCCCTCCGTGATCTGGTACCAGCCACCTTTCCTTCCATGTCCCTCACAAAGCCTCTGTTCTCACCAAATCCGCCCTCTTGCCATTCCCTGGACAAGATGAGCACTTTCTTGACTGTTCCCTCTACTTTTTCTATGTCCTTCTCGGCTTATTAAAATCCCACTCAACCATTACTCAAGCCGCTCTTTCCTGCCATCATCCCTGACCCCTACTCCCTCCTTAGCAGTACCACCACAGTACTGAGCTTGCCCCTTTATTTAGCTCTTCTACGCTCTGCCTATCTATCTCTCCAACCAAATTTTCCCTTCCTTGGATGAAGGAACCCAGTATTTCTCATCTGTGTATCACAGCCTCCTTCCACTCCTCCGAACATCCCCCACCCTGGCACAGCAGAGGCCCTCTACAAATGTTTGTTAAGTGAATGAATGAATGGATGATCTAATCCAACCTCCTTATTTTATAGTGGGGAAACTGAGAACCAGAACTAGCTTCCCTTCTTGCCAGTTATTAAAGACTCAGCTTTCAATCTTGATCCCTTTTAGTCTTTGTCTTCCCATTTACTAGTTTCACACACAGTTTCTGAAGTTAGACAGACGTGGTTTGAATCCTGGCTCTGCCCCTTCCTAGCGATATTACTTGGACACTTGACTTCTCTCTGAACTTCAGTTTCCTCATTTATAAAATGGAGCCTAATAAATACCTCCTGAAAATGTTTCCAGGATCAAATGAGTTCTTGTATGTTAAGCACTCAGAACAGTGCCTGGCCCCTAGTGGACACCCCATAGTAGATTTTTTTTAACATGAGGCATTTTTAAAGAGTTCAGAACTTGGGAGCACATGCTTAATTCAAGCCTGGGAATAAAAGCCACAACCTGAACATAAAGGAAAAGAGAGGTGTATTTTTGAAGAGGAGAATGGAATAAAATTTTGCAAGATCTTTCAGCCAGCCAAACTATTACCTCTTCCTCTAAAGAAGGTAAAGAAGATTGAGAATAGCACTCAGTCCAGTGGCCCACATTCAGTGCATACTCACCAAATTCCAGTTCCTGGGGCGGTGCAGTCCTCTGGCTGTGGTGGTGATTCTGTGCAGGCTTAGGGATGCTCGCACAGAATGGAGGTGCTGAATCCTTCAAGCCCCACCTCCACAAAGCTTTCTCTGAATGTTTTTGCCTCTGAACTCTTGGCCCCATAGGTAAGTACTGCTTAGCACTTAGTCCCTTTCTGTGCTCTGTGCCTTAGTTCTACCTCCCCATCTGAGGGCGGGCACCTTGTTATAGAAGGTGCATCTGCCACCATACCTGGTAGCGTTTCAGGAGAAAGCACACCATGAATACTCTGAGATTGTTTGACAGTAGATGTTCAGTGGAGGACATGGGCCTCTTCCGGTCCCACCCACCCTATGGTCTCCCAACCCCTGTCCCCCACACCACACTTCTCAAATCAACCACTCCCAGGACGCCCCAGCCTTTTCAGTAGCCATCTTTTCTCTTAGAATTTGTAAGTATCCAGAGGGCAAGGGCCATGTTTTACTGTGTCCTCCACACAGCCCAGCATAGCACTTCTGACATGAACAGACTAAAGCACATGGTTTGGCTGCTATAGATAACTTGGTAAAGATACCATGCTTATTTCGGGCCTGTGTTTATATGTATTCTTGTGTGTCTGTTCTTGCTCATTAAGCTTCAAGGGGCTCCAGAGGAAGAATTGTCCATTTTGGGAAGAAAGTCACAAGATGATTAAAAAAACAAGTTGAGACCTGAGATTTAGATTTTTTAAAAATCCAGGAAGCCATGTTCTGCCTTCAGTACATACTCAGTTTAAATGCTCACGCTAAAATTTCTCAAATTTAATCTACACAAGAATCACTTGGGGGTAGGGTGGAGGAGAAGCTTGTCAAAGTTCAGATTCCAAGGCACCCTCCCACCCAGGGTCTTAATGAATAGGTCTGGGGTGGTGCCTCATACTCTGAACTTCCAACAATCGCTACCAGGAAATCAATCGGAACCACAGGATTCTTGCACGACGCTTTGAAAGACGTTAAGCACTTTTTCTATTTCCATCTTCACCAGGGGTCCCCAAACTTTTCACTACCAAGGGCTTTATTATTTCTTTCCCCTCAGGGACCCCATTTTTAACACACAGTTGTATGACACTTACTGTGGGCCAGACACTGTTCTAAGGATTTTACAAATAGTTACTCATTTAATACTCCTAACAACGTCATAAGGTAAATAGTATTATTTTCCCCTTTTACAGATGAAGAAATTAGAGTGCATTCAGGGTCAGTGATTTGCCCAAAGTTACCCAGCTAGTAAGATTTTTTTTGTTTGGGGTATGTTTTTTTTCTTTTAAGGGAGGAGGTAATTAGGTTTGTTTGTCTGTCTGTTTGTTTGTTTTTAATGGAGGTACTAGGGATTGAACCCAAGACCTCGTGCATGCTAAGCACACACTCTACCACTGAGCTATACCCTCCCCTCCATAAGTTTTTTTAACTTATGGTCAAATTCACATAACATAAGTTGACAATTTTAAAGTGTACAATTCACTGGCGTTTAGTACATTCCCAACGTTGTGCAACCACCACCTCTACCTAGTTCCAAAACATTCTCATCAGCCCAAAATGAAACTCCATACCTGTTAAGCAGTTGCTCCCCTTTCACCCTCCCCCTAGCCTCTGGAAACCTCCTATCTGCTTTCTGTTTCTATGGATTTACCTATTCAGAATACTTCATTTAAGTGAAATCATATAATATGTGGCTTTTTTGTTTCTGGATTCTCTCACTTAGCATCATGTTTTTGAGGTTCCTCTGCATTGTAGCATGTATTTTCATTACTTTTTATGGCCGAATAATATTCCATTGCATGGATGTACCATAATTTGTTTATCCATTCCCAACTAAGAAGTTTTGAAGTCGGGATATGAATCCAGGCAGTCTGATGCCAGAGTCGGTGTTCTTAACTCTCTGTATTCAAAATATTTATCTACTTAAACAGGATATATCAGGACATATTTTCAAGTAATAATTTGCCATTTAATAATGGATCAAATATGTATAAAACTGGGCCAGAACTTCTGATCAGCCCAAGACAGCCACACTGAGATCATTTAATTCCATCCAAAGCCAAAAACATGTGACCTTGTAGTTGACCTCTGCAGCCTCATACTGCTACACTTCAGTAGACTTCATGAAATACTAACATAATTCATAGATCCTCTCACAAGCTTTTATGGATTCGGGGACCCCTCTTTGGGATCCACTGATTGCAAGTCCCTGTAAGACACCCAGTCAACAAAGAGGTTCCACTGAGTTGCTCAGTAAACTGTACTGACAATCTAGAAAGTGGGCTCATGCATATACAAAAGGTTTTCCATACCAAGGAGCTAAACAAGGAAGGAGTTGGAGGTTAGTCTTCAGTAAATTGGAAAATTCCAAAATTCAAGAAGTCATTCTGCTTGAATGTTCTGGTTAACTAACTAGAGTTTCCCCACCAAGGAAGCACATGGCCGTGTCCTGGGGACCAATAAAACAATCCTTTAACTGCTCCCCAAAAAGGTCACAGCTTAAGCTGGACTTACCAGAGAGCCCTTCCAGGCCCAAAGCATCTGCTTTGACAGAACCCGAGGTGAGAATGCTATTCCAACACAATGCTGATCACATGATTTTTCTCCTGACTTTTCAAGGGTGTGGAGAAAAAGAAAGAGAGAGAGAGAGGAAGAAAGGAAGAAAGGAAGGAAGGGAGGAAGGAAGGAAGGAAAAGGGAAGGAAGGAAGGGAGAGAGAGAGGGAGGGAGGGAGGAAGGAAGGAAGGAAGGAATAATGAATCAGGCTTGCATCTCCTCTGGAGGTTTGTGATACCTGCGTCCTGTGTCTGAGAGCCCCATTTGATGTTCTAAGCACTGCCTTCTCCACAGGGGCCCCTTGTTGCCCAATCAGAGACTGAACAACCAGGCTGGATTCAAAACCGTTAGTCCTGCCTTCCCTCAGCAGAATGAAATGGACATCAAGGAAAGCCTTGAAGGGGAAAAGATGCTACAAAATATGTCGCTTGATTGCTGAGAGGTGAATGGTGAGCAAAGAAGGCTTCTTCATTTTTGTAGCCCCAGGGCCAAGCAGAAGGCCTGGCACTGATGGGAAAGCACTCAAAACATGTTTGCTGATTGAATGACTGACTGAAAGAGAGCCTTCTTCTTGGTCTGGAGGTCGTTATGGAGGCATTGTAGAATTGCTCTATGGGGACAGAGAATGGAGGGAAGTTGGCATGGGTCTGGAGTGCCCTGCCAGAACCTACACAGACCATGTTTTTTTCTGCCTGAAAATTCCTCCCAGGCAAAGTTCTCTGAGCCTGCAAGTCTCAAAACTAGATTCCTCTGAGTTCACTGTGTGCTTTATTCTACTGAACTCAAGTCAGAGGGACTTAACAGTGGCATAGTGTTGTGGGGAGAATCTGATGAGAGCACCTATATAGAAGCATATTGAAAAAGATAGAGGGCCAGGGAATTCTTGTTAACTTACCAATATGGCTCTGCATAGTCTAAATGACTCTTTGTGCTATTTGGTCAGGTAGGTTCCTATCTCCGGCCTTATCACTGAACATGCACGTGTGCAGACAACCTCCCTGACACACACACGCACACATACACATTTTATAATGCTGTAAACTCCTGTTTGCCAAAATCCAAATAACCGCAACCCTCGGAGAATCGGAATGCTCTTTTTGCGATACAATGCAATAATCCCTTACATTTGTATGGGGCTTTGCAGGTCACAAAGTGCTTCTCCATCCATGACCCCATTTGTTCTCTGATTGATGTTCAGAATGGTCCCGAGGCTTTGCAAGAGCCGGGAGGGTCTTGTGAAGCATCAAAGAGCAATGACATGTGTGGTGCAAGTGGCTTTGGCTGTGCGCAAGGCCTCTGAACCCCAGGCCCCTTGTTGTGGCAGAGACATCAAGAGTACGGTGACTGTCACAGACTTGCAGGGACACACCAGCACTTGGGGGACTGGGCTGCTAGGACGTGATTCCTGCAGCTGAAAGGAGCTGAGACTCATCTGCACACAAACAGGACCAGGGCAGCGGAGGAGACAGAGGGGTTGGAGCCCCCGTCGCTCACTTCCTTCCATCAGTCATTCAGCGGATAGACATTGGGTGCTTGAGTTCAGAAGGAGCTTCTGGGTGTTGAGGGTACAGAGACAAATAAGGCTTGACTCCTAGATCTCTCTGGCTATATGATTTGTGAGGTCTTTTCCCTTCAAATCGAGCTTTGTTCAGTATAACCCCATTTTTCCAGGGGTAAATGTTGAAGGAAGGGGTTCCATCCAATGACTCCCTGCCATTTCCCTCCCTCTCTGACTCTCTCTCACACATACACACCCTGTTTCACTCAGGGCCTCAAAAGCCTCAAGGCTAACCTGGCTGTGTCATGTTCCTCTATTAAGGAGAGTATCGAATATACCAGATCCAATGGAGCAAAATGAAAATTTGTAATGCATTCTAATAATAATAGTAATCTCTCACATCTGTATAGAACTTACTGGTTTACAAAACACCTCCATCCTTATTCCTTTATTTGACCGTGTGTCCTGTCATCATCTCTCATATTCAGAGACAGTCTTCTTATTGTGATCTCCATCTGCGAGTCAAGCAAGACTAAGGCAGGGCGAAGAATCCCTCCTGCCCCCCAGGTAACAAACTTGCCCCCTGGTTTGTCTTTGTGCGACCTTTTTCTTTTTCTTTTTCTTTTCTTTTTTTTTTTTTTTTTTTGTTCTCTTTCTCTTGCTGTGCTGTCTATGGAGCCTGAAGCTACCTGTGATTCAGCTTCCCAGTCTCCTGGGAGCCTGGAACCCCGGGGGAAAGGGCTGCTGATCCGTAGCCCCTCAGACTGGGCCCCAAAACTTTGGCTCCTGCCAGGATGGCTGGGATGGGGAGCAGAGACCCTCTTCTTTGGGCAGCCCCAACACTTCTCAGCAGGCTGGGCAGGCCTGACCTGGGGAAGAAGAGGAGGAGTTTCAATAGAATAGAATAGAAGGAGGGTGCCTTGAAGCTTTTAGTAGGGTGTGAAATGAGGCTCTGAAGCTGAGGAGGCAACCGCTGAGTGCGGGCTTTGCAGACAGACATTGGAAGGAACATGGATCTTGCAGGAGAAGATGCTAGTGAAGGGCAAAGGGAAGCCCCCACTGTCTCCCCTGGGTTTGTAGGCCTTTTTTTTTTTTTTTAGCCCTAACTAGTTCGCTCATCCCCACTCCCTCCTATACTCCCATATCTCCTTCATTTCATTCCTCCAATCTCTTCACTGAATCCCCTGCTACCTCCGTCCCTCTAATGCAGCCCCGAGTTGCTGAGTCAAAGGTGCTTTCAGTAAAAGCCCACCCCAGATTGTTCTGAAGCCATCCCAGCCAAACATTCTCAGACTTCCCTACCCCTCTCTCTACATGGTACTTAGCCCACGGCTGTGGCCCTACCAATCACACCCTCCACCTGGCCCAGAGCCAGCCCCAGATGGGAATGCCCAAGAAACTAGGGAAGAATGGAGGATATAAAGCCACTGTGCTCTGGTGATTTGCAGCAGTAGAGGATCAAAGCCTGTCCTCCTGTGGTAGGAGGGGTTGGGGCCTGTCAGTCCTGGCAGTTGCAAGCAGGGGGCCCAAACAGCAGGGAAAAGCTGCTTTTAGCTAGTGGCCAGGTTAAAAAGGGATGATGGTGCCTGGTGGCTGCCATGCTGGGGTGGAGAGGGAGACCCACGATCTCCTCCCTTCATCCCTGGATGTGACCAGCAGTCAGTTCAGGTTTCCAGCCTCTCCCAGCCTCTCCCAGCCTTGGAAACTCCCTTCCCTCAGGAAGGGAGCTTCATTCTAGCCCAGGCGCCCCCCGGCCGAGCCCTCTTCCAGCTCCTACCCTGACGAGTGGGGCCGGCCGAGTTAACATTGTCACTCGGGCAGCGGCAGCCAGAGCGGGGCGGGAGTGTATAATTGCAACCACTTCCTGCCCCAGCTTGCCCTAGGGCTGGCCCCGCCCCTGAAGACAGTCGGGGCGGGGACCAGGTACAGTGAGGGAGTCCGACTGGTGTGGGGAGGAGGGCTGCGAGTGGGGCATCTCTAAAGGGAAATCAGCTGAGACTCGTAAAAGAGTAGGGGGGACTCCCCTCAGTTTGAGATGCACGAAAGAGTGGGGGCCTGGGGCATTCTATTGGCACAATATGTCCCTGCAAAGAAGGATCCAGAAAACAGTCCTTGTAGAACTAGTATACAACTATTTCCAATATTAGCTTTATTTATGAGCTCTGAATACTCCGAAGGCCCAGTGGAGAGGGGCAAGAGAGCCGGGGTCTGCACCCTAGGGGTGCTGTCCTCTCTGGCCTTGGCACTGCTCTCTCTGAGCAAGTTAGGACTGAGAAGAGACCAGGGATGGGGGCTGCTGAAAAGACTCTGGTGGTACACCACCTTAGTCTGCAAGTGCTTCTCCTTTCCTGGAGCTTCCAGGATTTACTGGCTGGTTGCACCGTCTGTCTGTCTGTCTACCCAGGCCTGGGAATGCCCACTGTGTGCAGAGTCAGTCCTATATCAGGTACCCTGGAGGTACAAAAGAAGCAGAAAGGTGTCTCCTCCCTTATCAACTGGGCATTAGGGTGGCAGAGTGGGCAACACATGCCCTTTGTAGTCAAAGATAGAGGTTGTGGCCCTGCCCCATCCTCATGTGTTAGCTGGGTGATCTTGGGCAGCTTGCTTATCTTCTCTGAGCTTCAGTCTCCCGGTGTGTCAGATGAAGCTACTGATACTTGCCTTACAGGGCTGTGGTAAAGGTAAAATAAAACACAGATGAGAAAACCCTTTGAAATCTATAAAGCACCCTCCTACAAAGGCAAGGAAGGGATGCTCATGTTAAGTGGGGTGGAGGTGGGAGAGAGGACCCTGATGGGCGGAAATCAGTGGGCACCAGTGATTAGGGCACACACTATTTACGGGAGTGTTAAAGGAGTGCGCTGTAGTGGGGCTACTGGAGGCAGGCTGGGGGTGGGAGTGCGTTAAGTCTGCCTGGGCTTCCACCTAGAGGTGGGTCTGAGAGAGGAGGTCCTCTAGGAAAAGGTGGGCAGGCAAGGTGGAGAAAAAGCCATAATTCTTCTCCTTTTGAGATGGGCTTGCACTGGTCCTGGTTGCCTTAATCATGCCCGTGTGAAGAGAGGCCAGCGGTGGGTGACGAGTTTTGTCTGGGGGGAGGGGGGTAGCCTGTCAGCCCTCGAAGTGTAAGGCAGCAGCTGGAAACGCGCCGCTTACTCACATACCACGCCTGCAGCGTGCACACGGCTCGCTGGAATGAGCCCGGAATGTCTCCTCTCCTCGCCCTCTGCAGACAGAGAGTCGAGGGGAGACGGGCCAGCCAGCCGAGCACATTAAATGGCAGCTGCAAACCTGTCGGCTTCCCTTCGCGCTCTGGTAAGGGCTGCCCAGGCCCGGGTGACTCCTGCCCTCCCTTGCTCAGCAGCCACATGGGGGTGGAACCGTCCTGGTTTGCTAGGTGGGTGTTGGGGGGAGGGTATGCGGTGGGGGGCAAGTGGTGGCACATGTTTCAGGGATGCACCCACGCCTGTGCATGTCAGCAGCCATGTCTGCATACAAACATGTGTCATACATGTGCATGCTCCAAGTGGCACCAGTGCGGGGACTGATATTCCTGCTCCTGTCTGACTTTGGACCAGCGCATCTGTAAAATGAGGAGACTTGTACCAGAGCATCTTAGAGGGCCTTTTCAGCTCTAATGTTCACTGCTTCTATACGTAGGGATGTGGCTGCTTAAAAAGTCAGGGCAGTGAAAAAAAAAATCAGCCAAACCAGTTGTGACGTTGGCTGTCGACACTTCAGATGTTTAGGTTTGAAGATTCAACTTTCAAAAGGCCAGTTACTTGGCATCATGTAACGTCTGTTGGTTTTCCAAGTAGTGGTCTTACACTGACACCCAGACTGTGGCATGATGTGTTTGTCTGTCTGCTCTGTGTGTTTACATGTATGTGAGTGCAGCTATGGGTGTGTGTTTAAATTGCGTCACAGAATATTAGAGCCGAACAAGATCCTTGAGGTCATCTAACTGAATCCCTTCCATTTCTGGTTCATTTTTTCAACAGCCCTTTTGTGAGCCAAGATCTGTGTGGGGAGCTGCAGAGATAAATAAGGCATAGTTTCTGCCCTCCAGGAGCTCACCATTTAGCAAAGGGGAGAAACATGTAAACAAATAATTACAATACAATGTGATAATAGAGGTATAAATCCTATGCTATGGGAGCCCAGAGAAAAGACCGATTAATTCTGCCCAGAGGTGTCTGGGACAGAAACTACTTCCGTTACAGTCTGACATCATTCTACAGCCAATGAGTTTTTACCTGCACTTTCCTACTTCCAAAATATTCACCCTTGTTCTCCCTGCCAGCCTTCCTCTCAGGAAATCTAGGAAGATGGACACTGGGTCAAGGCAACCAGGAGGACTTAGAAATTCCTAGTGAGCTACTGGGAGTGAAAAGTCCCCACCTGGGAGAATAAGACTATAGGTAGAGAACCAGCATGTCCACACAAAGGGCCTGTCTGCACAACCCAGAGGATTGGCCAAGTGGCATGCTAGGATCAGAATCAGCACAACCCACTGGGATCCACTGTGACCCATACCCCTCTCAGCTCTAGGCCTGGGAGAGACTCAGGAGGAGATAGATGAGTGAGGTTGTCTGGTTTAGCTCATATGGAGGTACGGATGGAGACTTGAAAGGGAGGCCAAGGGAAATGAGTCTCTAGTCCTTCTGGCCTGGACAAAGGGGTATGTGGATGGAGATCCCCTTCAACGGGGCGTGCCCTTTGCATTTTCTGCCTGAGGAACCGGACTGCGTTAGGCATCCCGGCTCCCTTGCACGGCGGCCTTGGAGAACAGCAGGGCACATTAGTGAGATGGTTGCTGCGGATAGTGGGGCAGCAGTAGTCAGTGTGGAGGGGAGATTAGAGCGAAGCTAACTGGCAGAGGGGAGGGGAGGCGGTAACCCTGGACTCAGCACCAGGTTCCAACCTCTGCCCTACCTGCCCAAGAGATAGCTGTGGGAGGCTAATCTCCAGCCTTCCACCTCCACCCCACCTAGCGTCCTTCTCCCTCTCCGCGGGCAGAAGACAAACCACCCTTGGGGCCTACCACCCTCCCCACCCCCCAGGGCGGGAGCACTCCCTCCCCCTCCCACCCCTCGATCCCTAAAGCCCGGAGATGCTACGGCGAAGGGAACCCTGGGAGTGTGCCTTGAATGACCCCCAAACACATCTGGATTTTTGGAGTTCAGGCCAGCCCCCGAAACGGACCCCAGGGAAGCGCGCCAGAGGGAGGGGATGAGGGGAGGGAGCGGCAGCACCAAGTGAAGGGCCTGCCGTTTAGGACTCCCAGCCCCACGACTAGGACCGTCCCAAACTTCCTGTTTCTTCCGGCCGCTCTGACCCCGGGGCTGCAGCTCCGAGATAGCTCGGGGCCTGGAAGTGCATGCTGGGTAAGCGCAGACGGACAGAGTAGGCGAGCTGCTCGCTGTCGCTGTCGCCGCGGCGCAGGGCCGGTGTGGGCGCGCGCTCGGCTTCCTTCCCCGGCGGTCACGCTTTGCATGTGGGATGGGCAGCGGGCAGGTGGCAGGGAGGCCCCCGCGCCCAGGGCTCTGGGAGGAGCCTAAGCCGGTGCTGGGGAGGAGGGGGAAGGGGAGGAGGCGGCCGGAGGGGCGGGGGCGTGGGCCGGGAGTTTCTGCATTTTAAAGGGAAGCCGAGTCGCCTGCTTCGGAGGCCGAAGTTCGAGCCGACCTCGGAGCGCCGAGTGCAGGAAATCCTGGAGGGGCAGCGCAGCCGGCTTGGCCCCGGCCCGGCCCCCAGCTCTCGCGTCCCACTGAAGCCCTAGGCGGGTGGTCTATGACGAGTAAAAGGAAGCCCATCTTTACTCTGCTAGGAAGAAACTTAACGGAACGGGTGACCCCCTCCCCAAAGGTGGGCCAGATTTAGGATTAAAAAAAAAAAGTGCGGGCAAATGCTCAACTCCATAGAGAAACTAAGGCAATCCCAATCGTGGAGGGGTGAAGGTAGGAGAGGTCACCATTCCCTCAGTGCTTTTGTCCTCAATATAGACGACATGGGGAGGGGCGAAGCAGGTGACACTGCTATCCTGAGGTGCTTTCTCTCCAGCAGTCCCACTGTCCTCCCCATGCTGCTAGTTACCTCCCGCTTCCAGACGCTGGGAAGGGGAGGGGCTGTGGAAAGATAGTTAACTACATAAAGATGAAATTAACCCCTAACACCTGCACCTTCCTTTTGGGTCCACACCCCGTGCATGCCACGGCATCTCCCACTCGCATCACCTCTCAAGAGTCCCCACTCTCCGCTCTGCCACGTGTTTGCGGGGGCAGCTCGAGGAAACTGGTAGTTATGCTCTCACCCTGAGGTCAAGGTTGGACATCGGACCAGGCAAGAAGGGAGATAAGGCACACAGCACACGCGGAGGCCCACTTCACAGATTATTGCTCCCATTTTGAAGATGAAGAAACTGAGGCAGCCCAGAGAGCTTAAACAGTTGCTGAGCTCACATAGGGAATTAGTAATAGAGGCTAAGAAACACCTTGGAGATGGGGGGCAGGGGTGGATGCTTAAGATTCAGATGAAGTGATCACATCCCCCACCAAGTCTCTCCCAGGCTCCATGTCTCCCACCAGCTGCGTGCTACCTTAGCAATCCTCTCTTATCCTCTCTTTGACAGCACGATGCACTTAGGGTTATTTGATCAAGTTTCTGTCACTCGTGCTCTGTTGGACTGAATGCCTCAGTGATGGAGACAGGGTCTTGATATTTCATGTTATCTCAGTGCCTAGTAAAGTGCCTGGCACATAGAAGCCACCCAATAAATGTTTCTTTTTTGAACAGTAGAAATCAGGAGTCCAGACTCCCAGCCCTTTTCAAGTCAAAATGCTGCCTTATCTACCCATCTACCTACACACCTGGCTTAGAAGTACCCCTTTAGGGGCAAGATCTTTCTATTGCCAAGTCTCCCTGGTGCTGGACTCTGCACTTAGAGGGGCTTTCAAAAGTAGACACAGAGGGTGAGAGGCCATCTTGGGCTGGCTGGTTAGCTTACCTAGCCAGGGGCAGGCTCAAGCTGCCCAGTTACAAATCTGTTATGTATGTTCTGTGCCCTGGTGCCCTTTTCCCGAACCAAAATATAGCAGGCAGTGCAAACATTTATGCAAATAAGCCAAGAGCCCTGCTGCTTTCAAAAATAAATGATGGAGCCCCTATCAGTAGTTGCAGTGTGTCTTGGCAGGGCTTGGAAGGGGCCCTGCCCACCCCTTGCTAGTTCTCTCGGGAAGCCCGGCACAGTGAGAAGCAGTGTCCCCTACCTCCGTAGTTTCCCCCTCCCTTCCAAAACTACAAACAGCCACAAACCACATGGCCCACAAGCAACAGAGATTTGTGGCCTTTGGAACCTCCCAGGGCAGGGGTCAGTCGGGAGGTCAAAGGGGGTGTAGGCATCACACAGTCCAGAGTCATTACTCTAATGCCCTCTGGGAGAATTTCGAATCAATGGGCCTATTTGTCCTCCCTCCAGGGAGGACTGGGGGTAGGGCAATGGGGGTCCATTATCAAGCCCACCCCACCCCCCATAACACTGCCTCCTAGAAGCTCACTCCAGGCCTGGCATCCTGCAAATCTCCCCACTACCCAGAAAAGCAGAAACCGGAAGTGGGATGATCTCTCTGGGGATGGGCAGATAGGACGCCTTCTTTGGATTCTAGGTTAGGAATCTAGGGGTCTGGACTTTTATTTGGGAGTCTGTGGCATTTACAACACCAGTGTGGTGACCTAGGGCAGCTGTTGACCCCTCCACATTTTGGTGGCCGGCCAATTTCCAGCAAGACTGTGCCCTGACCCATGATTCTCCCTGTTCCTTCTGTGAGAGTTTTAGAATCACTCCCTGTGGGAAAGGGGTGAGATAGTACAGTGAGTAGTTGAGGGCCTGGATTTGGGCGTTGGCCAGACCTGGATTCCAAACCCAGCTCTGCCACTAACCAGCTGTGTGACCTCTTCAAGTTACCTTCTCTGAGCTATGGTTCCCTTATCTGTTAAACCAGGATAATAACAGTACCTACCACACGAGACTGTTATTGGGTTAAATATGATGTGTACTATGTACTTGGCACTTTTTAAGTGCTCAATAAATTGTAGCTGTGGTGACCATTCTTAAGTTTTGTCCCAAGTAAGTACTCTTCTGCCTGTTACCTATCAAACCTGGGGCACTTCTCAGCTCAAGTCCCTCCCTAAGATCCTGGAGAGATGGAATTCTTTTGAGCACCCCTCCCCTCCCAGCATTTGGGTAATTGTTATCAGGATTGGCTTGGGATATGCCTGAGGTGCAGCAAGCTCAGCTCTGGCCACAGGAAGTATCCCCTGAGGGAATTTAGCTTTATTGACTAAAATGGTTTTAAGTGGTCAGCTGGGGGGCTCAGGGATAACCGTCCCTCCTTAGGCTCTAAACACATGCCCATGGTATCTAGGGCCAGGCTAGTTCCATGGCTCTAGCCACCGGCTAAGTGTGTATTTACAGTGAGGCAGTTTGAAAATGTTTTGCCTGATTTACTTGATAACTTCCATCTTAAAATGGCCTTTGTTTAAAATATTACCCTGGTATGGAATGAGAGAGTTCACTTTTAATTCCAAATTTTGGAGGCGGGGTTTGGTAGGCTGCGGAGCAGCAGTTTGCTCAGTGCTGGCCAAGATGGGCAGGGAAACACAATCTGGTTCTGCCAGAAGTTCGAGAGTATGTAGGTCCATCTCTGCTTTCGTAGGGCACTTTCATCACCCTTTTGGAGTCATCCTTTTTTATTGAGTTTGTACTGCAAATGGGGGGGAGACTGAGTCTCTGCCCAGACTCCGGCTCCCCGAGGTTGGAGACCTTGTTATCAGCCCCTTAGGACCAGAAGCCTTCCGACGGTGGGGTCCTAGTCTCCCCGGTAACGCCGGCAGTTCCCCAGCCTGGGAACCGAGAGCGCTGCCTCGGTCTTCGGAGCGTCTCCCCCACCCGCGCCCGGTACAATCCTTGGTATTCGAGGCGCCCGGAGGCTCAGCACCCGCGGCGGAGCAATTGGCGCGAACTGAGGCCCGGAAAGGATGATGCCTCGGGGGCCCTAACTCCCCAGACCTCTGGCTGGTTGGGGGGTGGTGGAGAGCTGCACGCCGCCTGCAGAGGGAGGGGCCACGTGGTGAGGAGCTGCAGAGGGGTGCCCCCGGAGTCCGTCCAGGCCCTTTTGTCTGTCCCCCGCGCAGAAGCCCCCTCCCCAAAGAGGGCTGGCATCGGGGGAGGAGGGAGGCCCGAGCGAGGTGGCGGTGGTGGGGGGAGAAGGGAGGGGGAGGGAAGAGGAGAGGGAGCGAGCACTATGGGGGCTGGGAGAGGCTGGAGGGGTGGAGGGCCGGAGGCCGAGCGGAGAGGAGCGGCCGGAGCTGCCCGAGAAGGCGAGGAGGAAAAAGCGGAGGAAGGAAACCCATCCTGCCCCCAACACCCGAGTGTCTCCTGTTACCAACCGAAAGGTGCTGCCTCAGGAAGAGGTGATCGGAGCCGTTGAGAGCAGTCGGTCACGTGAACCGAGGGGAAAGAGAGAGAGAGAGAGCGAGCGCGAGCGAGCGAGCGCCAGAGAGCCAGCGCTAGAGAGAGCCGACAGACAGACCGACCGACAGACAAAGAGCCCGAGAGGGAGGCCGGCGGGGACGGCAACGAGAGGAGGAGCGGCAGGGAGGGCAGCACGGCCCCGAGCCTCTCCCTCCCTTTCCCTTTCCTCAGCAGCCTCAACTCCCTGGTCTCACACTTGGGGAGCCGGGTGACCCCGTCCACCCCGTGGAAGGAGCTCTTTATTCCCCTCGTTGCCTCACTCTGCCCGTGGAGCTAGGCTTGACGCTTCCCCACTCCTGGAACGACAAAATCAGATGTAATTGAGCCTGGTAAATACTCCTTCCTGGCTTGCAAAATAAGAGCAGCTCCCTGTTATCCGCAGGGCCTGTGTATCCCCTGTTTCCCCAGGGCCTGGAAATCCGGAATCTTCCAGACGTTAGAGCTTCCAGACCAAGTCCACTGGGAGTTGGAACCCCCGATAGGCATTGTCGTCCATTGGGCAACAAGGAATGAGGCTTGGGGGAGGAGTCCACTGTGCCAGGCACTGTGCTGCGTCCAGGGGCCTGCTTGGGCACTGTGCTGCGTCCAGGGGCCTGCTTAGATGGACAGCAAGCTGAAAGGCTGTGACCTCCCTTCCGAGAGCTTCTGCTCCAGAGGAGGAGGAGGTCTTAGTCAGACGGGCAGAGGTGACTATGAAAAGGGCTCTACCCAGCGCTAGGAAAGTGCTAGAGGGAGTATGGAGGAAGGAGAAATGACCTAAGGAACTGCAAGACTTCTTGGAGGAAGGATTTGAACATGGCCTTGAAGGCTGAGGAGAGAGCTCTGGAGTCTGGGGGATGTAGGTGCAGATGGAGGGATTATTCTGAGCAGAAGGGCTGGAGCACAGGCTAGCTCCTTCTAGCAGGAACCTGCACTGGTTCATAATTATAAAGGTAAATCTGTTGTTTTAAAACAAATTGGATTGTAAACATCGCTGTTTTTCTTTATCTAATTGCAGGCCCTACTGCTGGCCCCTTGTTCATGCTGATTACTGGGAATTGGCTATAATTTTCCAAAGTGCTACCAGTTCAATGAAAACTCTCCTCAGCCCACTTTTTTCCACTGGGGAAGTGCGGGCCAGGAGGAAATGAAATCAGTATCCTGTCCCCTGTCCCCCTGCCCCACATGGATAGGAGATGGCAACTCACTGATGAGTCTGGACCAGGGGCACCAAGAGGTTTGCTTCAGCCCTGCCCTCCCCTCTCATCATTGGAGTCACTGGGCAAGGATTCCAAATCCAGATTCCAGGTCCCTGTGAGCAGGTCAGGTGTTCCTTGGCTATGCTCGGCCTTTCTTACTGGCATATTAATCATGTGAATTCCTTTATCTGTTATCCTTTTCAGCTTGCAAAATACAGTCAACTCCCTGTTATCCTCAGGGGCTTCCAGGGTGCTCTGAGATTCCAGCATCTCCCAGACCTTAGACCTCTCCGCTCCAGCCTGCTAGGAGCTGGGGCCTGATGAACACAGTAGTATTTCAGTGGGAGGAAGGATATAGTAGCTACAAGCCTTGGGTGGTAGGCCCAGTATATGGAACTCCCAAGAGTAGGGATATCACTTTGAGACATGGCTGGCAAGGGAACCTGAGTCTCATAGGACGGCTATAGACCTAATGGCACCGTTCTCAATATTCTGATGAAAAAGCTGTCCCTTCCCCAAACACCTTGTAGATACAACGCATTAGTATCACCACAATGGACTTTCTCCTGACTGTTACTCATTTCTTCCTTCATTCAGTCCTTTATTCTACAAACATCTATTCCACATTGCTGTGTGCCCCTCTCTGTTCAGGACTGGGGACTGAGTCCCTCCCCACCAGGAACTTCTGCTCTACTGAGAAAGAAATCACAAATTCTAAGGAGCAGAAGAGAATGCTTCCCTTTGTTCCTAATCCAAGAAGGATTAATTAATTGAAGAAAAGGACAGTTGGGAAAGGTAGAAAGCACATGTTCATTATCAAAAATTTGAAAAATAGAGAAAAGCTGAAATAATTTTTAATCAATAATTTTAAAAAAGATTTTATTTTATTTATTTATTTTGGTAGAGGGAGGTAATTAGGTCCATGTATTATTTATTTTTAGAGGAGGTACTGGGGATTGAACCCAGGACCTATATGCATGCTAAGCATGTGCTCTACCACTTGAGCTATACTCTCCCCCTCAATAATTTTAAATTAGGCCACTTTGGAGCTGTGCGGATTTTAGCTAGTTAGCCTCTGGTTGACTCAATTTGCTCACCTGTGAAGTGGGAGTAATTGCCTCACAGGGTTGGTGTGCAAAGACATGGGATAATTTATGTAAGTAAAACGCCAAGCACAGGACCTGGTACTTAATAGGTCCTTGATAGCTTGCCTGTATCTAGTATTATTGAATAACTACCATCCAAAGACTATCAATTGCTGTTAACATTTTGGTGCATTTCCTTCCAGTCTTTTTAAAAATGCATAGTCTTCCCATACAGTTTGCGATTCACTCAATATACCATTTTATAGTTTGCCTTTTTAAATTTTTACTTAAAATTATAATAAGAATTTCCTTGTGTTATTAAAAAGATCCTTGTAAACATCATTTTAGTGACTATGTAATAGCCCATTGTGTAGATTCCTGTTGCTGTTTAAAAGCTCCCAGGTTATATGTCAATTATTTCTCAATAAAGCTGGGAAATAAGAAATAAATAAATAAAATAAGTAAAAGCTCCCAGGTCTACTGTCTCCTTTATTCTGTACCCATGTCCACCCCAGCAGTACTATGTCTTTGCTGAAGACAATTATGGAACCACCTGTTTCCCACCCCCCACATTAAGGTCCAGTTATTTCCTGAGACATGGATTGGTCCTTTCATTTGGGCATTTCCACTAGTGTCTGCCCTTCTATATACTCATTGACAGCCAGACACTCTCAGGCCTTGTGGTACCGTGTTATAACTCAACACAACCCAACAGAACCCCCTGCCTCAGAGGACCCTCTCACCCACTCCTTCACCATCTTTGCCTCTCCCCACTCCCCAGCCTGCCCCCTAAGCTTGGGCTGTGGGTTCCTGGAGGACTCTCTGGATGCCAATCCTTTTCCACCCTTCTAGCCAGAGATGGCACCTCCACTGCTCTACAACCTCAGGGTTTTGGTGGCTTTTTTGGTATTATTTATTTTATTTTGGCAGGAGGGAGGGTAGGTAATTAGGTTTATTTATTTTTGGAGGAGGTACTGGGGATTGAACCCAGGACCTACATGCATGCTAAGCATGTGCTCTACCACTTGAGCTATACCCTCCCCCACTACAACCTGAGTTTTGATATCACCAGGAAAGTGGGCCAGGAGGCAAGCACTGTTGCCACTGGCAGGTCTCAGGAGGGCCAGCTCAAGCTCCTGTGTCTAGAGGAAGCTTAGTAGGTCCCCTTCTCTCTGTGTGTTGCCACAGATGAGAATAAGAATTATGTAGAATAAGGAGCCAGTGAGGGGGTGTAGTAGGAGTGGGTGCTTGTCTTGGGTCATTTCTTTTTTTCATTAGATGAGCCCCTCTAACCCCTCGGAGTTTCTTCAAATTGGGGCTGGAATTGTCAAATATATGGCTTGCTGTGGGGAGCCTTAAAGCCAGCAGACATGTTTCTGAATGCAGTGCTCCAGCTTAAAAACAGGGAAACCCCTAGATAAACAGAGTGTTCGGTATGAAGCAGGGAGTCTGGGGTTCTAAAACAGGAGACCTCCCCTGGGGAGAAGAAAATGAAACACCCTCTGGGGTTCTAGGAAAGACATGGAATTCTAGTCAATGGGACAGTCCCAAGGGCAAGAGTTCATTTGGTGGAAAATGTCACCCACTTCAAATCAGTGGGAAGAGAATAGATTATTTAACAAACAGTTTGAGGGTATCTGATTATTTAGGGGGAAAAGTTAGCACCTCATGCCATCCACCAAAGTAAATTACAGAGTTAAATCATAGTAGCCTGATCAGTCAGGGTCTTGGTTGCAAACCACAGACTCTGACTCTAACTACTGAAGCGGAAAAGGAGTTTGTTGGAAGGCTGCTGGGAATCTCACTGTGACTGTGACTGGGTTAAATAACCAGCCTCTGGAAAAGGGTAGGAAGCAGGGGAAGCAGGCATGGTCAGGATCATGGCACAGGACTGGCTTGCTCAGGATGCTGTGACTGCATGGTCCCCTCCGGAGACTTGCCACTGCTCATCTGGATGTCTGGCTGCTGAGACCTCCAGGAATAATCGTTATTCTCCCCTGCAGTGCTGTACCACCCAAGTTTCAAAAGTGCAGAGGGAAAGAGTGCATCTGACTGGCAGACCCTGGGCCACATCCCTGCTACCTAGCTGCTGATAGGTAGAGGGAGGGAATATCTACCTTTGTGTGTCTTGGGATTTGCTTCAAATCATCAAGGTGCTTGAATACTGAGCAACCCAAATGAAAAATGTCCAAATACAGTTGCTTACATTTCTTGAGCACTATCAATTTGCTGTACAGATTCCCCTCACCATCTTCTCTCTCCACTCCCTAGCCAGCCCCCTGAGCCTGGACTGGGGGTTCCTTAAGGACTCTCTGGACACCAGTCTTATTTCCACCCTTCCAGCCAGACATGGCACCCTCATTGCTCTACAAACTCTTTACATATATTATTTCATTTAATCCTGAAAACCACTCTGTAAGTTGGAAATTATTATTATCCCTGTTTTATAGAGGAAGAAGCTGAAGATGCCTTTGGTCACAGGGCTAGTAAGTAAGGGGTGGAGCTGATTTTGGTCTCAGCTCCATCTGACGCCAGAAGCCAGAGCTGTTGCTTGCGCTTGTTCACTCTGCTCCAGAGTGGAAAAGAATGGTGAATAATAAGACCATAAGCAACCTAGAAGAAAATAGGGAACTATTCCTCTGGTCCTGAGAATAGGGAAAGTCTTTATGAAGAAACAATAAAGGATATGAAAATATAGAATTGGCTATGGAAAAATGTAAAAATTCTGTGTTTAAAAAATAATAACACCACAAGCAATATTAGATGGCCTACAGGCAAGGAGTATTTGCAAAGTTTAAGTATCTTTGATACATAAAGAAGTCTTACAAATCCACAAGAACAGAATAAACAACTCATTAGAAAGCTAGGCAAAGGCATGAGTTGGCACTTCACAAAACAAGAAATACTAATGACCAATAAACTAGGAAAAATATTCAGTATTGCTAAAGAAGTGCAAATTCAAATATTCAGATAGTGAAGTAGAATCTTTTACCCATCCAGTTGGCAAATATATATGTATATATTTTAATTTATTTTAATAATATTTATTTAGATAATACTCTGTGGTAAGAGTTTAGGGAAGCATATTTTAAAAATCAGCTTGATTGAGGGATAATTTAGCTACAATTAATGTACATTTATATCATACAATTTAATGAGTTTTGAGATATATATATATATATATATATATATATATATATATATATATCCACCCATAAAACCACTGCCACAATCAAGACACAGAACATTTCCATCACATCCAAAACTTTGCTTTTTACAATCTGTCTCTTCCCCTATCTATGTCCCCAAGTAACCATGGATCTCCTTTCTGTCACTATAGTTTTGTTTGTATTTTCTAGAATTTTATATAATGGGATTATACAGTATATAGTATTTTGGTCTGGTTTCTCTCACTCAGGATGTTTTTGGTATTCATCCATGTCATTACCTGTACTGTAGTTTATTTCTTTGCATTGCTGAATGGTATTCTATTGTAATAAATATACCATTAAAAAATTATTCACCTGTTGATAGTCATTTGATTTGTTTCCAGTTTGTGGTGACTGGGTTATTGTGAATAAAGCTGGCATGAACACTCTGGTGGGAGTGTAAACTAGTTAAATCTTTTAATAAGTCAGTTTGGTTCTGTGTGTCAAAATATTAAAAATACGCATACCAAAATTACATGATGTACAGGATTTGCTTCAAAATAACCCATTGGCAGGAAAGGTGGGGGTGTAGATGACAAAAGATTGGCCATCAGTTGATAATTATTGAAACTAGGAGATGGGTACATGGAGGGTTGATAAACTATTTTACTCTTGTATATGTTTGAAAGTTTCCATCATAAAATTTTAATATGCATACCTGTTGATCCATTTGTTTGTAAAATCACATGTTCACAAAGGATGTTCATAAGAAATTATATTTATAATGATGAAAAAAGGCTAAACAATCTAAATACCCAACAAAAGATTGGATAAATCAGTTATGGCACATTAAATGAATGGAATACAATGAAGTCTTTAAAAATCATGTTTTCATTTTCAAAGAATACTTAATGACTTAGAAAAATGCAATATACATTTTATATGAATATGTTACAAACCAGTTATATATAGCATGATTCCATTTTATTGAAAATATATAGTAAAATACAAATAAAAGAATGGAATGTTAATGATGGTAAACTATGTGGTAGGATTACAAATTTTTTTATGATTTTTACAGTTTCTTGTATTTTTAAAATTTCTACAATGAGCATGTGCCACTTTTATAATATTTTTAATGGAAGAAAAATCGTGTTTCATTTTTCTTTGGTATTTTTCTTTTTTCGGGTTCTTTTCCTTTACATTGTCTTCTTTTTAACCCTACAAGATCAATAGGACAGCCTTTTTTTTTTTTTTAAATATTCTCACAGACCCAAAGTAGTACATTCTCAAAACTAGATGGAACCTTAGAGACTAAGACAGATCCCATTTTTTAGATGAAGAAACCCAGGATCAAAGAAGGGAAGTGACTTGCTTAAGGCCAGCCACACGGAAAATGAGTGTCTGAGCCAAGACCAGAAGTCAAGCCTCCCAGAGGCCAAGTCTAGGGACCTTTCACTGCCTCTTGGAAGAAGGGACCTCAGTGAAACCCAGTTCCTCCCAGGGAGCATAACTAGACATTCTTAATTGGATGCCCCGAAGATGAGACACCTGCCCTGACACTGGCTGCAGACTGAACACTCCTGCGTTAATCCAGGCCTCAGTGGACCCCTCGACTCCACATACAGACCAATTTCCCCAACCCTGGCTGGAGGTTGAATTCGGATGTGTGTTGCACAAGGAGACTTTTCTCCACCCCACCCCCCAATCATACAAATCTGTGTGGTGGAAAGGGGGACAGGGGCAGAACGTGAATCGATGCAACCTCCTCCCCGGGAGGGTCAAGGGCAGCATTTTCTTACAGGCAGGCTGGCAGGCAGGCAGGCATCTTTTAACTAGAAAGACAAGGGCAAGTCCAGGGCTCGGACGGAGGATACTCAGAACCAGCGTTCTAACTTGCGGAGGGTCTGGCTTCTCTTGAGAACATCTCTCCCGCCAGTCCGTGTGGCTATTTGGGGCCCTCAGCCTTCTGGCTCAAAAGGGCCAGGCCCAGAGGCCTTTCCCTGGGTCCCAGAGTTAGAGTTGGCTGAGGGAAGGGAGTGGCCCAGCGAAGGGCGGTTCTTGAAAGGTCTTTGGGAAACAGGGGCGGGGCGCAGGGGCGGGGCGTGTTGAGAGCTGCTGAGGAGCGCCAGACGAGATCCAGGGAAAAGATGCGACCCGCGATGCCTGATTAAAGGAATTGGAGTGGCAGGAAGGAACGGACCATCCTCTCTTCACCTTCATTCCCGGAAGCTGTCAGAACTTCTCTGTGCTGGGAACCCCAGCGGAGGGGACTGACACTCCCCGCGGGGATAAGGAGGTCCCCAAAGCTGAAAAGGAATTTCTCTTCCTGTGAGATGATTGGACTGGTCATGTTTCCCAGGGTCTCAGTTCCCCCTATCTGTACAATGGGGCCGCAATAACCTCCCTGGCCCCGCCTCCTGGGGGGATACGGGAGCATGCATAAGACAGAATGGGGTACAACATTGCTGAAGCATCTCTAGTTTCAAGCTCAGCTGGGAGAGAGGCACCTGTCATCCTAAGAGAGTCGTCATCCATTTGGTGTCTCTACTGACAGGCACTGGAAGGCTGGACATTTAGCTTAGGACTTTTTAAGGGCTAGGACACTTCTCCCCGCCTCCCCCAACTTAAATTTCCAGGGGTGGTGCTGGGAGGAAGGAAGGGGGCTCAACCCTTGCCTCTCCATCCTCCCTGGACTGGCAGAGGAAACCTATCCCAACATAACTGCTCAAAGATTAAGGCGACCCCTCAATGTCCAGCATTTTGCCAAATGGAAAGAAATCCGGCAAATGAGCTGTCTCTTTCTAGCTGTAGTTTGTGTGTGTGTGTGTGTGTGTGTGTGTGTGTGTGTTGGGGCGGTTTGGGGGGAGAGTGAGGAGGAGAGGCAGAGGTGAAGTAGATAAAGGGGAGGGAAATGGGACGTAGTGTTGCAGGTATTAACATGCCCAATAGATTTTGTTTCCTCTCCCACAAATGCTTAGGGGGAAAAAAATGACCCTCAAAGCTAGAGAGTAGCTTCAAGATGAATTTTCTGATTTAAGGCTTTTCAGTCCCCAGTTAGTCCTCTGCCCACCTGAGCAAATGAAAGAGAAGAATGAAAAAGTAAAAAGAGATCAAGGTAAATATGTGAATCTCCTTTTTACCTCTTGATCTTTGTAGAAAATATGCCAGTGGCAGCAAAGCTAGAAATCCAAGTGACAGCATGGAAGAAGCAAGAGGACCATGGGAAGAAAAAGGAAGCTGACTACATGTCTTTCTTGAAAGACTTTTCTTTATTTCTCTGTAGCCAAAACTGAGCTCAACAGACTTACAGTGTGGGCAAGGAACTAGCTTATAAGGAACGGTTAGAGAACAAGGCAAGAGAACAGATCATCAAAATTCAGGTTAAAAAAAATCAGACTGGAAGAGAAAGTTGAGAGGTGGGCAGAATCAAGGAAGGCTTCTAGGAGGAGGTGAGTCCTGAACCTTGACTTGGAGAATTTAGGTATGGAGAGTGGTGGGGAGGGTATCTCAGGCTAGAGGAACACTATGAATCTGAATCCCTGTTGGGTGGAGGGTGGTGCAAAAGAACAAAGGCTGCAAAGAACAAGGTTTACTGAGGGAGGCATTAGGACCTTAGAGGAAGGTGCAAGGTCATTATGGAAATCTGAAGAGAATGTTCTGTACTGGTGGGATCCAGGGAAGAGACTTTGTTTCCCTTTTGAGAACACTGTGGCCCTGAGATAGTAGGGTAGGCCTCCCTAATTACACACACACACACACACACACACACACACACACAGGCACGCACATATACACAGTTCAGCCCTCTGCCCCCTGGCACCCCCTCTCGTTTCTATGCTTGCAGGACTAAGGGGTGATTTATAAGATGAAGATACTGATCTTACAGACAAAAATCAGTGTAACTACTTTACAATCCTACTGTGAACATGCGGGGTGCTGGGTGGCTGTGTATGCCTGTTTACGTGCGTGCTATTCTGCAAGGACACACACAAAGCATGTCTTGTACTGTGTAAAACTGAAGCATAGCAGGCGGCAGCCTGCTGGGCACTCTTTGAGACAGGCTGCACGGCATAGTGAGAAAGGCACAGGACTTGGGTTCAAGTCCCAACTCTGCCATTGTCCATCTGGGGGGCCTAGGTAAGTCCTTTCACCTCTTGGAGTCTCACTTCTTCATCTGTAAAATCAAGATACCAGTACCTACCCCATAAGGTGAGAGTGAAATGAGATCAGCTATAAAGCGCCTGGCTCATAATAGCTACTCAAGCATGGACAACTTTTTTTTTTTGCATTGTTTTAAAATTGAAGTATAGTCAGTTTACAATGTTGTGTCAATTTCTGGTGTACAGCATAATGTTTGACTCATACATATACATACATATATTCGCTTTCATATAGACAAATTTTTATATTAGTTACCCACTCCCCCAGCCCACGTCACCCCCAGGAGCCCACTCTGCAAGCCTAAATTCCCACCATTTCCCGCCAAGCCCTAGCTCCTTTGTTGAAAGAGCTGTTCAAGGCAGTGCTAGGCACTGTTTGTGTGAGCTGGGGGATACAAACATGAAGTAGAAACAAATGTGGCAAAATCTTGATAATTGTGGAATCTAGGTGATGGGAGTTCACTGTACAATGCACTCCTTTGTGTATGTTCAAAACCCAAAGTATAAGATGAAGTGGAAGCACTCCTTGTCCACAAGAAGGTTACGTCTGTCCCATAGGAGAGCAGCAAGCCAGTAACTAATTTTTATGCCAGGCAGAATGTGCATGGAGGCCCTCAAAAAGGGATTACTAAGTGCTGTAAACCCAAGTGGGAGGGAAGATGACTTCACCTGAGACACTGTGGGAAGCTTCCTGGAGGCAAGTACAGTTCAGCTGGTCCTTTGGAAAAGAGAATTTGATTTGCAGAGAACAGGGTGAGGGGCTTGGTTCCAGTGGTCCAGGCTCAGAGAAGAGGTGTCAGCCGTACAGACTCTGGACCAGAACGTGACATGACCGGTGTGCTTGGAGAATTGCAGTCCAGTTGGGTGGCAGGAGGGAGAACACATTAACCCCTTAGCCCTCAGTAAACAGTTGTGGAGAGGGCTTAACTGTTCAGGTTAATCTGCTCTTGGTTAGTTAAGTGCAGAGCCAGGAGGGGGCCTATTTCAGGGCTCAGCTGGGAGATGTGGATGAAGGAGCATGGAGCTTGAGGACTAACCTGCTTATTCAGGTGTGGGGGGTACTCCAGGTGTAGAACTGGAGAGGAGAGTGCCAGGTGGGGTTGAGTGGGTTTGCTCAGGTCCCAGAGTTCAAGGCAAAATTTACAAGGAGGTAAAACAGAGTGTCACAGACTATGAGGGGTAAAAGTTCTCTCCTTCCCATGCCAACTTGGCCTGCTGAAGGCCCAGAAAGCCCCTGCTATCTGTTTGCATGCTCTTCTAGGCACATTGAGGATCTTTTTTTCAAGTTAAAGGGGCTTCTATGTAACTGCAAAACCTAGAGAGGGGGCAGCATATTGAGCCACTATTAGCTTAAGTCCTTATCTATGCAGAGAGAATCCTCTAAGCCTTTCAGATTGAGAGCAAGATTCTCCTGGAACAGGAAGGGATGAAGGGAGAGGGGTTATCAGTGGAGCTGGCTTCTCACTCCGGCCCCTCTCAGTACTGTGGTCCCCACCTGTCTTCACACAAAACAGGAAGAAGGCAACCAAGAAGAGCCCAGCATACTCTCTACAGAATGGGTCTGGTTGACTGGGGAAGGATGCCCAGGCCACTGCCACCTGGGAGGGCCAGCTTAACTCAAGCTTCTTAGGCAGGTGCTAGGACAGAAGGTCCTAGAATCCAGCAACCCTGGGACAGGACAGTGATTCTTAAGGGCTGGAGCTAATCCCAGGTTAAAGGGATGGCCTTAAGAAGTTGGAATTAACCAACCAAAAGCATCACTTTGCCAGTTGTATTTGGGAGATTCGGGGGACACCAGGGGTCCATGTTAACTTTTTATGGCTAATATCTAGCAACCATAAGTCATTTCTTCTTCATCTTCATCACTGCCATTTTTGGAGTAGATACCATGCGCTAAGTACCTTATTATTATCAACAGTAGCTCATAGGCATGGAACACTTATGGTGTGTCAGGTTCAGTACCAAGAAGTTGATTTGTATTATCTCAGTTCATCCCTACAACAGCCCTGTGATGTAGGTACTGTGCTGGCCCCCATTTTACAGAATGGACAACAGAGGCTCAGAGAAGTGAAAGAACTCGACCCACACAGCTAACAACTGGTAGAGACAGGATTCCAACTCAGGTCTCACTGGCTCCCAAACCCACATCCTTTGTGCTTCAGCAGTCCACCCCAGTCTCCAGCAGGCTCTGCTGCCTTGATCCTCACTAGCGATGCCTTCTCCCAATTAGTAGATTAGTCATGTGTTGACACGTCTAGTCTCAGTCTAATGGCTTGTTTATTTAACTGATGGATGCTGCTCCCCATTTGAGGCCATTAGCATTTAAACAAAACAAAACAAAACAAAACTGTTGAGCCTGGCAAAGTGACACTGTGTTTACTGTTTTTCTCCCAGTGTTAATTGTGAGTATTTTCCAAATATGTATTTTGATGTGCTAACGGTCCCTAAAGAGAACTTCGGAACAGTTTAGTAATCTCCTCATGCAGCTCCAGCCCCACTCCCCTTAATCTCCTTGGTGAGGGGGACAAATGGCCCTAGGGGCCAGCCTTGGTTAGATCGGGAAGAGGGATGGTGACTGTCCCATTCTGAATAATCAGGGGGCAGCGAGACTGGGCTGGGCTAGCAACTCTGTCCTTGGGGGCTAAGCCCTGGTGCATCCCTCCTCCACGTTTGGGGAGGGAATTTCGTATTTCTTTCCAGGACAATAAGAACATCTGTGCCAAGGCAGAGGAGGAGGCCGGGCACTCCGAGGCATCTCTGCCCGGGTCTCTTGACACTGTCCAATTGTTACTGTTTCAGTTTCTGCTTGGATCACTGACCGTATCCATTTAGAGCAGGCTGGCTTGGGTAAAGACTAAGGAAGGACAGAGAGGACCTGTCAGACTGGGGGCGGGGGTGTGAGGTGGGTATGGAGCTGGACTGACTCTAAAGTGACCAGTTACAAATGAGCCGCTGCAAAGTACGGGGTGAATGTTGCATCCATAAATGGGAGGAAGGAGTGCTTCCACAGTCCCTCTTCCCCTGGGGTTAACTGCTGTTGATCAGGTCCAGTTTGTTTGTAGCCTCCTTACTCTGACATAGTAGGGTTCAGCTGAATGAAGAGCTATAGGTTTGATCCTTATATGGGACAACTTGCTTTACACTGAGAAAAAAAAAACCTGGCTACGTCCTTCTTTCAGCCCCAGTTGCAAACTGATGGGAGTTAAAGTGGGGGAGCTTATGGCTCCCTGCAAACCCATTCCCAGCACTGGAAAGTGACATCAGTGTGTTCTGATGATGAGTGCAGCCAGATCTGGCTGGATCTGGCCCGAGGAAGTCAGCCTGGGACTAGGAATGAATTAAGGCAGCTCCTTATTTTCTTCCTTACTCAGGACATCCAGCTCTGGAACTAGATCTGGGGACCAGGAGGAGGTAGGCATCGTCCTCTTGCATAATTAGCTACATCAGTCTGAAAAAAACATTGATGACCCATCCCTTTGGGCATCATGCTGTGCCTGGCACGAGCTAGTAATCTCGACCCAGTCTTGGCCCTACGGAGTTTACAACCTTAAGTCACACAATAATGACACAGATCCCAAAGGCGGGCAGTTAACAAATACATCCACTTGTCCGCCAATCACAAGAGATCCATTGAGGGAGCCACAAACTGGGCCCCCTTCAAAGAGCTTCCAGTCCGGTGAGTAAATAGGTAAGACTGATTGAGGGTTTGGGAGAAGAGGTTCAGGAGAGGAAACACGGTCAACTTGGGCATCACCGAACAGACTTTTAAAAAAAGTGCCCAATGGCAAGTGGCTGGGTTTTCTGTTCACTTGAGCCGCGCCCCCCACCCTGGATTGAGGTTTTAATTCCAGTCCTCCACGCGCGTGGCGTGGCTACAAAGGGCCAGAAGCAACATCGCTTTACGCCTCGAGGTGGGCAGCCTGGGACTGGGAGGCGGGGTCCGAGGCGATTGGCGTGGGCGCCCTTTCTTCTTGGGTGGCCGAGGCGTGTCACTGGCCCTGGCCTCTTCGGGCCTCACGGTCCGCAGCTAAGGTCCTTCAGTGTATTTTCGGGACAGCCTCCCACCCCCGTCCCGCTATACGCGAGTCCCAGCTGTGCTCTGCGCGTTGGTGGCACAGGTTTGGGGTGGGAGCCGGGAGGCGGCTCTGGGTAAAGTCATCCCGGGCGGTTGGGTCGCAGCGTGTCCCCAGGGCCCGCCGGCCAGGCCCGGGTGGCGGGAGGCGCCGCGGCCGGCCTGTCCCCCAAACACTTCCGACGGGCGCTTGCGTCCCGGGCGGCTGCCGAGGGCCCGGCTAGGTGGGGGCGACCCAGCCCGGATTCGTGCTCCGGGGCGGTGCGCCTGCCCGCGAGGTGCCCCTGGCCGCGGGGCGCCGAGGCTCCCCCGAGGGCGGGCTGCACGCCGCGCGAGGCCGGGCCGCCGCGGGGCCTGGGCTGGCGAGCGGGCGAGGCGGGGCGGAGGGAGTGCGCGCGTTTGTGTGTGTGTGTGTGCGTGTATATGTGTGTATGCGCGCGCGCGGGGGGGGGTGCGCGGGAGCGCGAGCCGCTGGCCCGGGAAGGGTGGGTAGGGGAGCCGCGGCGGCGGCGGGAGGAGCGAGCCGGGAACCCTGGAGGTCGGCCGGCCCGCGGGCCCGGAGCCGCGGGGGGGAGGGCGGAGCGCCGAGGGCGGAGACGGGACCGCGGGAGGGAGGGGATCGGCGGGGCGCGGCCAGGGGCGGGGCGCCGGGACCTGGGGAAGATAAGAGCGTGCTCGCGGGGAGCGAGGGCGGGAGTGAGGGAGGGGCGGGGGACTTGGAGACCAAAGAGGAGACAAAAGGACGGGGTGGGTGGGAGGGGCGTAGACGAGCAGGGGTAGGGGAGGGCCGCCGGGGGACGCCTCGGAGGGAGGGATCTGTGTGTACGGGGTGGGGGGAGCCTGGTGTGGGAGGGACTTAGAGAGGGACGTGAAGGGACAACATAAGAAGGGAGAGCGGGGGTACGGAGAAAGGGGGGGGGTGGGCTGAGAGTGCTCCACCACGCTGGCCACGAAGGGGAGGGGAGGCCGCGAAGGGGAGGCCGCTGGGAGGAAGGGCCACACACAGGGAGGGGCATCCTGGGGATGGACAGTCCGCGAGGAAGGGGGCCCGGGGCTTCGGCAGGCTCGGGAGGGGAAGGGTGAGCAGACCCGGGGAAAGGGAGTGCTGCAAGAACCCGAGGGTGGAGGCGGATGGGCGTGTGTGCAGCGCTGAGGGCAGGGATTTAACGCTGCCGATCCAGATGACCCAAAGACCACGGTGGGGGCCGCACAGACGGGACGGGGCTACCAAGGCAGGACCAAAACTGCCTAGGGGAAAGTGGGACCTACGAGGGCTGCAGAAGGGTGGCGGGGGCGGCCACGGACTCGGCAGGAAGGCGCCACCACCGCCCTCTGCCCGTCCCCAGCGTGCCCCGCCCCGTCCGGGGGCCCTAAGGGCAGCGGCCTGGGCCGAGGGGGAGCCGAGCCAGGGCGGTACCATTCGGAACAGAGAGGGGGGCTTGGGCGGGGGAAGGGAGGAGCCAGGGGTCAGAACCCTGTTGGGGGCGGGGGGGGCGCCACACCCTGGGAAAAAGGCTTGGGCACATCCAGAATGGACCAATCAGCGAACAAGGCCAGGGTGGCGTCAAGGGGCAGCTCCGGCCAATGGGAAGGGAGAACACTTCGGAGGTTCGGAGGAAGAAAAGAAAAAAAAAAGCCCCACGAAACAACAATCGAATCCGTTTGGGGGCTTGGAAGGCTGGGAGTGGGCGTCGTTTATAGCACGTTCCAGCGCCTACCCTCCTCTTTGAAGGATGGGGTCGCTTGCATCACTCCTGGGCCGCGGGGAGCACAAGGAGCTGAGGAGGGTCCCGGGAAAGTAGACGGGGATTGGCCGTTTACTGGGGGCACTTGATTGGGCGCTCCGATTTGGGGGGGGTGGGACGGAGGTGGCAGCTTTGTGCTCAGAGGAGTGAAAGAGGTTAAGGTCTCTTAAGGGAGGCAGAAGTAGGCAGGGGTCTCCCATTCCCCTTCACTGGCTACGGACTTAGTGTCAACCTGCAAGTGGATCGCGGATAAAATCTCAAGCCGATGTGTAACTTAAAAATACACCTTGAGCTCTGAAGTCTGTCAATATACTCAGTTCCCATCCCAGCACGGGACTGGTTCTTGAGAGGATGAGCAATGGTAGTAGGGGCCCACAGCTACCACTGGGAATTTCATAGACAGTTATGGCGTGGCTTTTGGCTTCGGAGTTAATCTAGGGTTCCAGTGCCTACTCAGTCACTCATTGAATACATTGGAACACTGGATACATCACTCTGAAATCTTACGCCTATAAGGTAAAGGGATTGGGACTAGTTAACTTTGAGGTCTAAACATTTGAGAACTGATTGGGAGAGTAGTGGGCTCATAAAAGAGGGCCATATGGATGGGGAGAATTGCAAAAGCAAATTCGTGGAGTGACAGAGCTTATGGCACAAATGCCTGCAAAGCTCCTGAAACTGTATGTAAAATGGTGTAGGTGTTTCTGCATTCTTCTGGGGAGGGTTCATAATTTCACCAGACCCTCAGAGGGTTCTGTAACACAAAAATTAACCCCCTCTTGGTCTAAAAGGACTGGGGGAATTGACCTCCAAGGCAGGAGGTGAAGCACAGTAGTGGTTATGTCCTTTTGGAATCAATGAAGAGGTTTCTCCAGTTCCTTGTTAGGAACCTTGTCTTCAGGGACCCTTTCCATACATATTGTCATCCAAAGAAAGGCTGTTCCTCAGAGCTGAGAAGCCCACGTGAACTGCCATATAGCAAAGTAATGTTTGAATAAACTATACTTTAAACAATGGTGAGGAGTTGGCCTGCATTAGGAAGTAAAGGGAAGAGAGCTTTACTTCTGAAACCTCATCTACCTCATCGGTGAAGTAAGGTTAAAACCTGTCTTAAGAATGGGAAGTGCTAACTACTCTAGACAGCAACCTGGGTAAGCCTAGAGGCTCACACAGGAAAAGAAAATCATAGTGGCTAGACTTAAAGCTGAACCCAGCTTCTGCACCATCCTAGGACCCGCCCAGAGCAGAATCCAATTGCATGGTTCATGCAGACTGTTGCTAGGTTCAGAGGTTAAGACTATACAACATTTAGTTATTACCCCTGACTCTTGAAACTGGTATTTATGGTTATATCAGAGGTGATGGATTTTAAGATTGTAGGCTAGGTAACTTCCCTCCACTCTAATTTAGGACTACATAAGAAAATAAGGTCCCCCGACAAGTGTGACTGGAGAAATGCAATGGGCAGCATCCAAAGGTGTTTCTTCTGACTTGAAGGAAATGGGAAACAACACAGAATACAATCCAGTAAAATAGATAAAAATGCCTTTATTTCTAAAATGTGGCTTAACTACACCCACGTGTGCTAAGCCAGTTTTGGAACTGATCCTACAGCTTGGAGTAAAACCAGGCCAATGGAGGAGCAGTTGGGGCTCCTGGTTCCAGGCACCAAGGTGTCACTACTCCAGCAACTCAATCTATAGAGTTTTTCTTCAGCTGTTTTTTGTGACGTATGGAGAGTCGTTTTGGATTCCTCTGTACAACAGAAAGGTCCGACCTTGAGGAAGCCCGGTAGCCCACATCCTCTGCTTTTATAGGCTTAATGATATGGCCTGGCTTAGTGACAATCTTAGGCGTAGTCAGCTTTTGGAAGGCCCTCTGGGTGTTCCACGTAGATCCTATAGGGGTCTGGATGGTCCTTTCAAATTGCTGATGGTGTGTGAATGGATATGGAAGCGCCTGCACCTGGAAAGGAAGGCAGAGTGACTTGGCATGAGCCAGGCAGTTGTAGTGCACAGGCCACAGTTCTGCGTGGTGACTGCAGTGAGTGAGGCTACTGAAAGGCCAAGGTACCCTCAAGCCCCCATCCAACCTTAGGAGTGCCAATCTGCTTGGCATTTAGGAGTACAGGGGCCTACTTTGGATTAGGACCTCCCTTCCCCCAGGCTTACCCAACAATCTAAAGATTGTTTAGAAACCATCCTAACAAGGGACCCACAGCTGTCAGAACATGACACTAGCTCCGGGGTTGCTGTCCCCAAGTGGATCTTCCTATACAACACTGTGACGACAAGACACATCTGAGTACTTGTGTACTGTGGCTTTTATGACTTCCCTACCCTCTTCATGCTCTTAATCCATTCCTTTCCTCCCCCTGATTCATAGGCTGTTTTAAGGAACCCAAAGATTTACTCGCGAATACTGAATTCTACCAGGCTGTTAAGCTTAGCTTCATCCTCTTCTCAAGTCTCATTTCCCTGCCCCGTATGTTCCTCCACCCCACCACAGCGCTACCTTCAGACACTTAAATCATATTTAGATGTTTCCCCGTGGTCAAAGAGGAGAAAGGTGTAAGCAGCAAATTGGGGAAGCTACAAGCAGTCCTTGGAGATATTCAATGAAACACTCAAGAGAAGCCGAGGAAGGCCAGGCAGTCCCGGTGGGGGTGAAGGACAGATTCTTTAGGTTAAGGGAGCATCTTAGTGGGCTTGATAGCTAGATCTGTGCATTTCACCCAGGGCAAGAGAAAAGAAAGAAACATCTGGACAAAATATTCGGTCTTGGGAGGTTTTTTCCCCCCTCTTTAGCTCAAAGTACTTTATTCTATTGCATGCTGGGACCTGTGGTGTATAACTTATTAAAAAGATGAGGAGAATCAAGGGAGATTCTTGGAAAGCTATTTATCAGTTTTCTGTGACTGTATTAAAAAAAACAAACACATAAGACTCCGGGAAGGGAAGGGTGATCTTTATTGAGGTCACACTCTGCCCTTCACCTAGAATCCCGGCCTGGTGAAGCAGCACCCCTTTGCTCTCTTTATCCCATAACTGCCTGTTCATTGCCTATTTTCTGGTTATATATCCTCAATTGAGATTAGAATTCAATTTCTGCAGCAACTGGTTCACAAAATAAGATCAACACAGTATTACTGAAATTTCTCCTCTCTTCTTTATCAAATAGCCCCTCTCCACTTTTTTTCAGAAGAAAAAATACAACTCATTTTAATATTAACCAGCTGGGGACAGATCTCAGGGTCACAGAGCTTCAGAACTTAAGGGAGCATAAAGGTCACCGAGTCCAAGCTCATTCCAGAATCCCCTCTAACATGCTCACACCCACCCCTGGGGCAACCCTTTTCCTCTCTGGACCAGCAGAAAGTTTTTCCTTGAATTGAACCCTGCCTTTCCTCTGACTTCTACTTCATGTGACTACATGCCATACAACAGCCTTGAATATACTGAAGACCATGATCATGCTCAAATTTGCTTCTCTCTTGGGGAAATATCCCTAGCTCGTTATCAGATGACACAATTTAAAATTCTCTCACTGTTCTGAACAAGTACGAGTTTGTCTTCATTTTTCTTAAGATGCAGCTCAAACCTATGCCCTCTGAACATTACCTTGACCATAAACCCAAGCCTGTAGACGGGCAATTCTTAGTTTGGCGAGACCCATTTGCATCAGAATCATCTGGGGGTACCAGTTGAAAATGCAGATTTGGGGCCCTGACCATAGTTGTAAAGATTATCCTTTAAGTCTTAACCTTCTTCCTGGTCAGTAATTAAAAGAGCAGAGTCGATCTGGAATTACTCATCTCAGAGCCAGTCAGTGAAAACAAGAATACATCTGATTCTGTGGTCAAGATCACACATCCCTCTGGATCGCAGAGCACTAGAATGCTCCTCCCAAGCAAAAGAGCTGGGCAGCAAAGTGGCAGCTAAAGAGCACTCCTTCCCTCACCTGATGAGCCGCTGCATGGATGTTCCGCTTCTCATTGATAATCACATTTGGCAAATTTTTGTCTTTTCTTGGAGGACCCTCAGGGGCTTTAATGAGAAACCTGGAAAGCAGAACAGCAGGACATCTGACTAAGAGCGTTAAGGACTTAGTCAAAAGGCAGAGAGGACTTGTGAGGGTGAAGTGGGAGAACCTGGTGCCCTTTGGACAGGCTTTCTTCCCTGTTCTTACCGGCGTCTCTTCTTGGCACTGGGCTTTAGGCCCACACCACCCCACTCGCCCCAGCCAGGCAGAGTCAGGTCCACGTCCTTTGGCTTACTCGCCTCCACAGCTTCTCTCTTTTCTTTCAAGAAGTCTCTGATGACATCATCCCCAGCAAAAGCTTCCTTTATCATCTGCCTTTGCGCTCTCTCTTCTTCATCTTCCTGGGAAGAAACGAGAACAAGAGATACAGCTTGCCTCCTGAGCCGAGGTTTGTGGCAAGACCGCTTGACTATTGGGTTATGACATTTTAGCGCCCCCTAGGGGGAAGTGTGGAACAATGAAGGTCTTGCACTATAAACTGATCAGTAGCCAATCAAGCTCCAGTCTTCTCCCTAGGGTAAAGATCCCTAGCTCATTACCAAATGACACAATTTTAAACTTTCAATAAGGAAGCTGCAGGATGGAGGAAGGAAAGGGCCCATGTTAGGAGGAGGAGCTCCAAGTGGGCCCAGCCAGAATGTGGGAGTCCTCCAGCTTATAGCCCTGAAAAGACAGGTACCAGGGCTCCTCGCCTGAGCAGTTTCAATGACTTAATTGGGGAGCCTGGACCATTTGAGATCCCACTGAGTAGGGCCAAAGACTAGCAACAGCTCAATGACTCACCTTTGAGATGTTCTGCCTGGGATCTGGTCAGAGCTTTGAGTGACTCCCTCTTTCCTCTGAGGGCCATTTTAGAGCCACCGCAGGAAGATTTGGTGGCTCAGGATTTCAGATGTGCGAGTCTCAGCGGCACTCACATATTTCCATCTATTAAACTGTCAACTAGGACCAGCCTGGCCCCATACTATTGCGGACCTCTCAACTACTGCAATGTGCCCCCAGCACAAAACTTCACTGATTCTACTCCTTGTGTAGGAAAGACACTTTCTGCACCAGCTCTGATCCCCCACATTGGCCCACAACCCTGGCTCTGCTCACCAACTCCTCTATCGTCGTGGGAACTGCCAGAGACTTGACGGAAGGAGACTTTGTGTTTAGGAGGTTCTGGAGATCAATCATTTGCTCCTTCTTTTTCTTCTCCTTGGGGGCACCAAGATGATTATCTGGGTTCCTCTCCAAGCACTGCCCTTCTGCCGCTGCCCTGGGAAGCTCCTTATTTTGAAAACACCCTTCTTTGCTCAGCTCCTCCAGCTTATCCAGAGTTTGCGCTCTCTCCAGCCTCTGCAGCAACAGGGGCTCCTCTTCCTCCTGGGCAGGCTTCTCTCTCTGGACTGCCAGAACTGTCTTCACTGAACTCACTTCTTGCTTCCTGGACTGACGGTTCTCCTTCTTGAGTTTCTGAGACAGTACCCTCAGTTCAGACAGTATCGCCTGGCTACTAGAATCTGGGGAAAGAAATGAAAGCTGTCAGAAAAGGAGGGTGGGAGTTGCCCTGTCAATGAGAGTTTATTGAGCTCTTGCTGGGTGCTGGGCACCGTGGAAGTCATTCCAACCAGGGCAAATGGGTAAGAGAAGACTCCATTTGCTGGATCTCCCGCAGAGTTCACTAATCATTACCTGTCAAGTCATGGACAATGGAGTTTAGGAGTTACAAGCGGCATGCTGGGGAAGCATACAAGCGGCATGCTGGGGAAGCAGATATCCTGGGTCCTATTCCCAGTTTTGCCAATGACTCACTGTAATGGGAGCTGTGGATGAATTTCCCCATAGAGTAAACCCTGCTTGGGAAGATCACCCCAAGTTCCAAATTTCTATTAAAAAAGCTGTTTTTAGCAACTGGCCTTGGAATGCAACTACACTGTAACTTATTATTTGTAATTTCTCAAAATTGTGATTTACTATTTGTAATTTACATTGTAATTGTCTATTTATAAAAACCTTAGCCAGCATTGTTTTCTCTGAAAGCAGCGTTTCATGATCTGCTGTTGCCGAGTCACGTAGCTCGCACTTTCCAGCCACCAGCACCATCTGAGCAAATACCACTAGTCTCTGAGAGCCCAGAGGGAAACACGGCCGTGACACGCTTCTAAACTGTCCTCTGCGTTGACTCAAGTTGCCTCCATTCCCACGTTCATCCTGCTCTCTAGCTCTGGCTTGAAGCCATTGGGAGAAGCTACTTAGGTCTGGCCTGAGGACACGTATATTTATTTTCAGGGATCAAGTTTCCTTGCTCATTTTGTTTGGGGTCCAAGCCTTCCCACCATTTTAGAACACTATCTCCCCAAAGGTTTGGGATCATTCTATTTATTTATCATCCAAGGAAATCCAAATCCACCTTTCATTCCACAACCAACTGTTCTATGCATTTTGCTAGATGGCCAGCTTTTGAGGGGGCTTGGGAGGAAGCAGCTGGTGTCCCGTGGTCATGTAGGAGCTGCCCACCGCCTTGGCCTGCGGTGCTGGTTTCCAATTCCTCTTGGAAGTGACTGCTTATAATTATTAATCCCAGAAGTCTCTAGCTAAAAACCTAAAGTAAAGGTCCTACAATACATTCTAAATGGCAGCTATTAAAAATAATTTTTTTGGCATGGAGAAACAGATTCTTGCTGTCATCTAAATGTATTATTTCCATGGGAAATATAATCAGACCCAAGAATCTATCCAGATTCAGGTGACTTCTCAATGTAATTAGCTTCCTAAGCAGGCTTTATAATGCCCTGTTTTGTCCCCAGAACTGGAACCTTCTGACCTGCCTTGAGGGTGCTAAGGTTGTACATGTATATAATATGTAAATCGAATCTGAGCATGGGGTAGCAATTCTAATTTACCCTGTACCTTGCAGAGTCATTCATTCCTATCAAGAAAGCCACACCCACACTGACACATCTCAACCAGCATTACGAAGTGCTACAAATGCCACTCCTACCTCCCTAACAAAACAGAAAACTGCAGCAATGATTTGAAGATCTTTCATAATGTCTCAAAATACACTTCTGTGTGTGTGGGTGTGAACAATTTTCGGATCTGCCAGCCCATCACACGCACTCCTCTCTGGCTTGTGGGTATCAGTGACATTAACTCTAGCCAATCCTTCAAGGATGGTGCAGTTCTGTCTTTCTGAAGACTGAACAGACACTGGAAAGCCATGCAGATGCCCGCTTACTAAGTGCCTTTGAAGAGAAAGGGTCATCATGAATCTATTTTCTCTTCAGGAACCCAGTTTTCCTCTCACTCCACCACGAGCAACAGCACTAGGCAGTTCCCCTGGTCCAGCACTGCTCACCTTTTGTTTCTGGTCTGCCCACCGGCTCAGCAATCTGGTTGAGCCCAGACTTTTGTCTAAGTGATCGCCTTTCCTCAAATTCCTTCAAGAGAATTTCTTCTTCTGCCACTGGTCCTTCTTCTTCCTCACTTTCAGAAGCCTCGTGGGCCATAGACCCTGCAAGTTCTTCAGGGTCCTCCTGGGTTTCAGCCTCTTTGGTATCACTGGAGTGATTCCTGAACATCCAGGGGTTTGGTCTGTTTGCCTTCACCTGCACCTCATTCACCACGTCAGAGACAAGGGGGTCACAGTCTTCCTCTGTGCCTCCCTCCTCTTCCTCACTCTCGGAGGCCAACTGGATCTTCTGTGTCAGTTCTTTGTTCCTGGCCAATTGTTCCTGCATAGCTTGGCGAGCCTGGAGGAAAATCACAGTTATGAGTGCCCTGCCATTAGTGACTGCGGAGACGCCGTTCCCAGTCCGTTTCTTAGAGCTGCCTCCTCTCAATTTGACTTAAGTATTTCTTACTGGTGCCTACTGTTTAAACTGCACATACACCACTGTGTTAATAGCTATGGAATAAAACGGAAGACAAATTCTTTGTCCTCAAGGAATCAACATGTGAAATAAAATTTAGAAAAAAAACACAAAAAGACCAATTCCTCTTCCCTTTAACTGGACTTGCCTTCAATGCTGTTTCCCTTCCATCTCTTTTTCCACTTTGTTCCTGATCATCTTCCTCTCTGCCTTAGAGATTTTCTGATGCCTTTTTAGATTCCTGGTTTTCCATTAATCCTCACGGTTCTTTCCCAACTCTGCTTCCGCTAGCATCCTTATGGACTGATTTTCCTTTCTTTCCTCCAATTCCATCTCTTCTCTCACCCTGATGGTCTCTTACCTCCAGGTCATATTTGGCCATAATTGCTTTTGACTTTGCCCATTTCCCACTGTTCTGGTGCTTCAGGCTCATTCGCTCCTGGAAAGAAAGGGCAGAGTGAGATCCTCATCGCTTTCCAGGAAAAGCCAGTCTCAAGGGCTGGGGGCCAGAGGCAGCCTCACCATCATCCTGGCCTTTTCGAGCTTTTCAAGCTCCTCCAATGCTGCAGCAGGATTGACCTTCCGCAGCTTCTCGAAGTCTTTTAGGGCTTGCTTGGCCTTTCCTTTCTTCAGAACTTTGTGATACCTATAGGGTAAGAGAGGGATGAGGGAAGAGATTTACTGAAACACTGATCACACACACACACACACACACACACACACACACACACACACTCCCACTATACAAGATGTTTCCCTGCACAGGGGCTGAACAGGTGTTACTGAGCTGGCTGACCAGAAGTAGCCAGTTTAAGACCTGCAAGGACTGGCAAGACTCTCAGTCCCCGCAGCCCCCAGGGGCAGACCTCTGCAGAGCAGAATCCCCTCTGTTTCTAGAGGGCCAGGAAGAGCAGCACAGGTTCCAAAGAGGCAAAAAGGCAGGAAGGAAGCTCTGCAGGCCTCCAAGGCTGCAGAGCTCAGAGCTCAACTGGCAGAACTATTCCGTGATGCCCTGGAAGGGAGAGGAAGTAACTGAACAGTCCTCTTTTTAGCAAAACCAAGACAAAGCCAAAGCCAGAGGAGTGGGCAGTACTGAAGTGGGTAAAACCCTATGAGGTTGGTTTGAGAAAAAAAAAAAAGGCTTGTCACTCTATTTGGGGCCTCTCCTACATGCCCCCAGCCGCCATGGGAAAGGTTCTCTCCTAAGGACTTATGATTAGCTATGTTACTTTCTTCCATGGAACCCAAAGTTGGCTCACAGGGGCCTCCTTACTTTTTGCTTTTGATTTTCTTCTCTCTTCGAGCCCTGGCCTCATAGTAGGACTGTAGGGCCCGGGCCCTCTGAAGCTCTGCTCGGCGCATCTTTGCCTACAACGAATGACATTTACAGTGACCCCGGGGCTTGAGGGCAAATGCTGGGAGAAACAGAGCATGCCAGGATGTATCAAAGGGCCCATCACACTTACCTCTTCCAGGCTCATGGCTTTGAGAGAAGCCTTTTCCACGGGAGTCAATAAAGGGTCTGTCACTGGCTGCCTGTTCTTATGGAGGAGGTTAAAAATCTCCTGCTCCAGGGGCGTTCTTGCCTTAAGGAGGTAACAGAACATACTAAGCTTTAAGTCTTGGTCCTACAGTCTCCCTCCTTGCAATCTTACGGCCATCTACTCTATGACACTATAATTAGAATCACAAACTAGATAGGATTGGCTGTTACAGCAAGAGAATGGGGTTCCGGGCTCCCTGTTCAGCTGTGTACATAAAATCTAAAATTCTATTCTGATCTGAGACAACTTTAGCAAGAGGACTCTGAGGCTACTCTCTAATATTACCGAGGGGATCACTCTGTATTCAGATTACCAATATATATAAAACAATACCATTCTCTTAAGAATCAAAGCAGGATGCCCTTAACGTAAATGCTGGCAGGACAGAGGAACAACAGTATTAAATTATCAGTCTTGATAGTTGCAAAACAAAATAGTCGTATATTTGAAGCACATAATTCTTAACATACAGTTAGGAATCTCAGATTCATATAAGCCTCCTTTTAAGACTATTTCTAGAGGAAAGGGGAAGTCAGGTCTTCAGATGAGCCTGCTTCCTTACAGTTGAAATTTAACTCTAGTCGGTTTCTAACTTTGGCTCCAACTTCTCAGTTTCCAGTCAACTTTGCATGCTAGGTGGTGTCTATGTGGATGAAATGAATGGACTGTGAGCCAGCGACTTCACATGTCAACAAAAGACCCCATTTGCTGCTTGACTGATATTGTAAGGATGGCTAAAATAATCAAGCTGATCATGTCATGGTCCACTCTGGCAAGGCACAGAGATAGCCCTGGGCAATAGAGCCAGTTTCCAACCTCATGCACATATTTTATGTGGTTCTCTTCAATAGTCATATACATCATGGTCAGTATTAAACTTACAAATATCTGGACAAATGCATAAACACACATCATCACATGTTACACGGTGCTATTGATTTAACCATAAACCTATTCTACTGAATAGAGAAGGTGCATGTTCTTCCATTTTTAGTATTTGCAGTAGTGATCAATCACAGGCTACAAAGTGATTTATATTACAATGTTGTAATCTCCCTCCAATTCAATTCAATTTACAAACATTTATTGATTGCAGCTACATTCCAGGCACTTGTGCGGGGTGCTAGGAATACACAATTAATTAAGATAGTTCCTGTCCTCATAGAGCTCATAGCCTTTCAGAGGAAAGAGACCTGGGCACCACTAACAACATAATAGGTTAAATGTTAGTCCATGGGAGTAATCACAGAGGAAGGACAATTAACTTTGATTAGGAGGTGGGTTAGGCTTGGGGAAGGAAGACTTTTTGAATTAGGCTTTGAGGCATAAGCATAATTCTTTAAGGAGGGGAAAAAAGCCAAATGGAGAGATGAGTATAAGAACAAACGCAGATCTAGGGAGAGAAAAGGTACATCAGGGAACAACATATTGTCCAGTGTAGCTAAAGTGCTAGGTGCTTCTGTCCTATTCTATAAGTGGAGAGCCTTTTAATGGATTTTAAGCAGTGATAATCAATTTTGTGTTTTGGAAAGAAAATCCTGGTGATTGTGGGCTTTTTTTTTCGGGGGGGGGGGTGATTATTTATTTATTTATTTTAACAGAGGCACTGGGGATTGAACCCATGACCTCATGAATGCTAAGCACACGCTCTACCACTAAGCTCTACCCTCACCCTGAGAAAATCCTGGTGATTGTGTCAGGGATTCTATGGAAAGCATCAAATGCAAGGTGAAACTGAAAATGAGGAGAGGAACCACGGACCTGCGAGCTGCTATGGAGACTAAATAACAGGACTAGCCCCCTGTGTGGGCTGGGGAGGGCTGGTAGTTGAGGGGCGAAGAAGGACCTAGATGACCGAAGCTTCCAACCTAAGTAACTGGGGTAGGGAGTTATGCCGGTGACTCAGTTACAGCACGAAGGTGGCAGTACAGGGTTTTGGGGTTTGGGGAAGGAAAATGCCAGGCTTACTTTGCCGTGTGTCAAGCTTAGGTGCATAGGGGAGACCCTGGCGAGGCCTGCTAGTCATATGGAATATGGGCCTGGAACTCTGAAGGAGCTGAGAGCGATCTGTACCCTATTTACAGAACAAGAAGAAAAAGGACTAAGAAAAGTCACATAACAAAACAAACAAAACCAACAGGAGTATGTCACAGAAGTCAAGGGAGTTTTTAACAATGTGATGTGTTAATAGCCTCAAACTGGCTGAAGGCACAGAGGGCTTGGGATCTGGGGACTGGCAGGCCCCTCAAAACACCTCTTGAGAGAGGCTTCAGGAAGGTAGTAGGAGAAGAAGGCGAGAGAACGGAGGCCAGCTCTTCCCAAAGCATGTTCCTCATCAGCTGACAAGATGTACTCCACTTTTTAAAAGTTTAAAATTCAATGCATTCAATTTTTAATAAAATCAGTTTGTACTCCCTGGCTTAGGGTAAGTCAAAGAGGTTTCTTTACAATCTTTTCATAGCCTCTAAAAGGCTGGTGTACATTGTGAACCGCCAGTCTCTAGCAGGGGTGTGCGGCAGTTTCTAGCAATGGAACACTGCCCCCCCCCCACCAGCCCAGGGCATATTGAGAAACTATGGTTTTGAGGCGAACTGTGGGAGATGCTAGTGTCAGCTGCTAGTGGAGGGAAGGAGAGTGGGGGTGGGAAGTTACCTTACATCATTTCTAGCACTTTGCAGTTTATAAATGCTTTCTCACACATTATCCCAGGTAATTCTTCTCAGCTGGAGTCAAACAGAATTTTAGGATGCTGGACCAAAACTATAAGCACACACTTTTTGGATTCTTAATCTCCAGGAATACTAGTATATTGCTAGACCTTGGGCTTTGCCCTCTAAAATGTTCCTCATCAGAAACCACCTCCTGACCTAAGTATTTCCTGATTTCTCTCTGCCTCACTGGTATAACTTCTCAAAAATGAACCTGAGAATGAATGAACAGCAGGTCTGGGTGCAGCACCTGGGCCCCACTCTGTCTTGCACAGGGGGTCCCTGGAGAGCAGCGGCTGTGCCATTCTCAGTGCAGCCTCCTCCCCCACCATCTCATCTTTAATGACCAACTTGGCATTTTCCTGCCATCTCCAAGATCACACCAACATTTGGAAAAAGCAAGGTGCAGAACAGTGTGTAGCAGTTTACTACTACTTTTTTGATTAAAAAAAAATGGATAAACATGAATAAATCAATAAAACTCTTAAGTTAACAATAATGAAAAACTCGTAAAAGTGGTGACTTCTGGGTGAGTACAGGGGTAAAAATGAGCAGATGGGGGATGGGGTGGGACTAGACTTTTCACTGTTTACCTTCTATACTTAATTTTGAATCCTGCAAATTGTATTACCTCTTAAGATTTTTTTCCTAAAGTCTCCCTTCCATCCTGCAGCCACACTTTAAACCTGATCTGTTTTTCATGTGGAAAAGGAAGCATCCTAGAAGGAGAATGGTAGTGACTTCAACAATATCAGAAACAGAACTTCTCCCCAAAATAAGCAATGGCTCGCTCAATTTCTAGCTATGGTGGCAAGCCATGTTTACTTTGATGAGCTTTAATTATCTCAGCTTCCTAACACACGGGACACCTTTTTTAGATTTATATGAAGCAGGGGAGAAGCACAAGGAGGGTATCTGTCCATAGTTTAGGCACTGCTGTTTTGGACTATTTTTCTACTTAAGACAGGACATCCCATTATAGACTCCATAACCAATGACGTACTGGAAAAGAAAGGCCTAGCTGTTCTGAAGTTGTTCAGAGACTAAAAATTGAGACTTTAGGGACTGACGTAGGATTCCTAACTTTCATAACTACCATTCCACCTTCAACCCCACCATTTACTACCACCATCATTTCATGAAAGAATAGCTATTTCAACACCATTAAAGTGGAAAGAATAACCTCATCATAAAAAAAGAGCTGGTGACCTTACACCACCACATTCACAACTATCCTTCTACCTTGGACAGATGAAAAACTTGTCAGAGATCAGTGTTTGGGAAACCCAGCTCTAAAATATCTTTTTTATTTTCTGCAGCTCAGTCATGAGCTATTTGCTACCATTTTAGCCATTAGCAACAATTTGCTATATTCTAACCTGGTATTCCTTTTCAAGCAAACTGGTTCTGCTGCTCATATACTCCTACTAAGACATCATTAATGCTGCCGAGTTTCTGATTTTCCCAGATCAGAATGTGGCTTTACAGGGGAGGGTATATAGCTCAGTGGTACAGTGCATGCTTAGCATGCAGGAGGTCCTGGATTCAATCCCCAGTACCCACCCCATTCCCATTCCGCCCCCACCCAAAAACACTATTTGGACTTAAAACAGAATGTGGCTTTAAAACATAAAAAAAAAAACAGGGTGTGAAATGGAAGACATCATTATGTTCCCTCTGTCCTGGCAGTCAGATCTGGTAACACACAAACATGGAAATAACCAAGCAGTGGACACTACAGGCCAACGACGGGCAACTACAGAGCTACGGTGACGGGCTATTGCATGACCGACAATGAACGCTGCTCCCCCTGCCGCCCCCCCTTCTGACTGCTAAACTAAAATGACTGCAGCTGGCATTTTGGCTTAACATGTCCAGGGAGGCCCACCGCGTGCTCTGCAGTTTCCACGCTGCGTGATCTCACCTCCCAAGGTGCGCTTTCCTCGGGTTGCACTCACCTTCCAGCCACTGAGCACGTGCTCAATGGGAGCGAAGGCTGACTGCTGCTTATTCAGGGGAAACACCAGCTGCTCTGCTTGCCGGTTCTTCAGAACGATGGGATCCCATTTGGAGAGGACTTGTGAGGTTTTATTGAATGCCACTTGTCTGTGGATCTGAAACAGGCAAAGTACACAGGAGAGAGCCATGGAATGAAGCATTAAACTCCAAGGACCAGCAGGAAATTAGGAGGCAACGTTTCTTCATCCAAGAAAGAAGCAGCATGCTTGAGATTAGCTCTTGCTTTCTTCTCAGGACTGCACTTTCTCTGAGAATAGCTTTGATCTTTTCCAGGGTGCAGCCACCACAACTTGCCCTCCTCCCATTTTTCAGGCTTTCCCTCCTTCTCTTCTTATCCTATTTTCCCTGTTAGTTCAATTTCTTCCCTTTAATGGACCACATTTTCTTTGACTCACCCGTTCAATCTCTTCTCTGTGAAGGGGTAACTCCACAGTCTTCTTCGATTTGACTCTATTCAGTTGCTTTTTCACAGTGGCCAATGAGGATACCGTTTTCACAGGCTCAAGCAAATCGGAAAGGACTAGCTTTTCTCCTGATCCTGCGGAAAGGCCAAGCTTTCTGATCAGACTGGGAAGGGAGTCAAAACCTCAATATCGCACAGGGAAGAGCCTCATCAGAAAATGCTGGGAGACATACAAATGTGCAGGGAAGCAGGTATAATTCTCCTCCTTCAGTCACTAGCCAGAGGGCTTTCTTCCCTTCCCAAACATGTCAGAGGGTGGAAGAGAGAAAAGTATTTAGAACAGTCATTTGCTTTTCTCCTAGCCTCTCTGCCTCTAGCCCTGCCCCACTGGAATTCATGCTTCACACAGCAGCCAGAGCGATATTTTGAAAATGTAAATCATGGCATGTCATGATCCTGGTGAAAACCCTCCAGTGTCACCCGATTATACTTGGGATTGCACCTATCTAAGGAACCTGACCCCTAGGGGATCTGGTCCCTGTCTGTCTCTCCAACCTCATGTCACCCCAAGGTGGAGGATGCTCCAGCCACACTGGCCTTCTTCCTCTTCTTCAAACATGCTGAGCAGGTATCTTTCTTACAGCTTTTGCACTAGGGCTGCCCCCTTGCCTGGAGCACTGCCCCCTATCTTTGCACAGTTGACTTTTCCTGTCATTCAGATCTCAGCTTAAATTTTGCCTCTTCAAAGGCCTTTCATGACCAGCCAACCTAAAGCACCTAGTCACTTTACTGCATCATCCTGTTTTAGTTTGCTTATTGTCTCCCTGCACTAGAATGTGAGGTCTAAGCCCCATGAGGTCGTGACTTATTCTTTATTGTAGCCCCAGTACCTAACTGATCCTGAAACTAATACACAGTAGAGGCACAGTAAGTATCTGCCAGACGAATAAGCTTAGATGAATAGAATACATCGTTACTGGCTCTGGGAGGTTATATTAGTGCTTACTAGAAGCGCGTAACTCATTCAAGCTGCCTAACTTGTGAATACTATGGAAAGGATCTGGCATCTAGACTTGGTATCAAGTTAAAATCCCAACTCTGCTGTTTACTAGATCATATATTCTCAATAGGGCTGATAGCATCCCCCCACCCAGGGGTAAAAATTGGTACCTGGGTGAGGCAGGACTAAAAAACATCTTAGATACAGTCATCCCTTGGCATCGGTGTGCAGGGGGACTGGTTCTAGGACCCCCAAGGAAACCAAAATCCAAAGATGCTCAAGCCCCTTATATAAAATGGCATAAAATCTATACTTCAATTAAAAGAATTTAAAACAGCAAACTTTAAAAAAATGGCATATAATCCAGACACATCCTCCTGTATACTTTAAATCATATCTAGATTACTTATAATACCTAATACAAAGCATACAAAGCAAATTCTATGTAAATAGTTGCCGGCATGTGGAACAAATTCAATTTTTGATTTTTGGAACATTCTGGAATTTAAAAAATATGTATTTTCAATTTGCATTGAATTACAGATGCAGAACCCATGAATACAGAGCATATTACAGTTTTGTGTCCCTCCAAAGCTCAACCTTATCTAACAAAATCTTACTCCTGGTGGCAGGGGAGGTGAGGAGGGAGAAAGGCATCGAGGGAAAAAGTTTCTAAAAAGGCTCCTCAGAGGAGTAATGAAGGAAAACTAGCGGTCAAGCTCAGTGGGAAACCTTGATTTTGGCCTTCTAGGCTTTTTTCTAGAAATGGAAGAAATGTGAGAGCATCTGATTACTCTTCTTTACCCATTCATATGTAAGTATTTATGGTATGATTCATTAACCACATCAAAAACAGTTTGGGGTGGGGAGAGGGAAGGGACCATAATGCTTTTGGAACTCCACAAGTTCCAGGTAGATAGCTTCCTTTATTAACTTACCTTTAGAACTGACATTGAACTCTGACACCTTCAGACTAGCCTCTGATCTCTCAGCCAATTTCCGCCTGAAATTAAGCAAAACAGAATACAGAAGGAATGGATACATTTTGTGGAGAACAAACACTTCAACAACGCTTTGGTTTCATTTCTCTTCTATTATCAGGTTTTGTCACAAAGTAAACAGGAAATCTGTTCTGAATCTGGACATGGTAGACTAACCATCTCTTAATGTAGACTCAGCTCCTTAAAAACACAGGGCAATACAACGTAGGCATAGTGAAAAAGGTATTGAACCTGGATTCAAACATATCTGGATTTAAATCCTGGATCTGCCACTTATTAGTCGGGTGACTTTGGAACATGTCAAATAACTTCTCTAATGGGGATAATTAATGCCCACTCAAAACTGTAAGTGTGGATTAAAAATTCAAATGTACAAAGGTCTAACACAATAATAGCTAATGATTTTTATAATGCTTACTATATGCTGGGTACTCATTCAAGATCTTTGTATTTATTAACTTGTTGAAATGTCACAATAACTCTATGAAATAGGTATTATTAATCTTATTTTCTAGTTGAAGAAACTGATGTGCAGAGAGGATAAAAAAAATTTGACTATACGGTCTCCAAAGTATGTGTTCTTAATTAACGATGCTGACAATTGTGTCTTCATAATTTTAAGCACTTGATAATAAATGTTAGTTGCAGATAAGTCTCGTGGAATCAGCTAGTTATAATTTGTCCAAATTGAGGAGGTATAGCTCAGGGGAAGAGCATTTGACTGAAAATTGAAGGGACTGTTACCTATTCTTTCCATCAAGGGAACTGATTGCTTCCAGAAGCTTTTGATGCTTTCTTTCTCCATCACTGTCCCCCTGGAAACAGAAAAGGAAAAACTATCAGAATGATGAAGGGAGGGAAAAGACAGTACAGAAATTGAGGCTCACGTAAAATCTCTTATCCTTTTGGTCAGTGGAGAACTGGGAAATCAGATGAGGTCTGATGACAAGGCATTCCAGCTCAAACGGAAAGAACTGCTTCAAAAAGCCAAACCCCCTCATTATAAGGAACACAGAGCTTTAGTAACAAGTAGTTAATGTCATGCCTCTGTCCTAACTTGTTTTGAGAAGGAAAGTGCTGTGAGAATGTTTCTGTATAGAATATATAGTGTGACCTGACACAGAAACCTTGACATAAAAAAACAATTTAAACAGTTTTGTCAAGAGAATAGAGTTGGAATTCCTATAGCAGCTGTTGGAGACCCAGCTTAATTATGCATATATATAATTCAGTCAGATAATCAAATAACTCTCTATGGACATCCAATCATAGAATGAGTACCATGTGTTTATATACTCAATTAAGCGACCTGAGGACATTGTATCTTATATATAGTCATCAAATTCCCATAGCACTTAATACAACATCATATACGTGAAACACTGAATATGGGTATCCTCTGCCTTTTGAAAGTTTGCTTTATGTCACTTTGCTTTCACAAAAGACCTACATTAGTACCTGTTTTTACTAACTGAACGAAATCTGAAGAGGATTTTTGCTTTTTACCAAAAAAAAAAAAAGGGGCAAAAAATGAAAACAGCGTCTGGCATTTGTTTTGCAGCAAGCTCCTATAGAGACAGCGCACACCCTGAGTGGCACCACCAAGCTCCTTTCCCGGAAACTATGCTTAACATCTCAGCATTAAGCCGTCACAGCTTTGAACTGTGTCTGTGAGCATCTGTGCTTTACCTCAATTTATTTTGTATATCCATTAGCAAGATGTATCCTAAGGGAACTGCATCTTCCTTTTATGTCATTTTGGCTTATGAAAGGTTTCATAGGAATGCTCTACTTTTGGATAGTGGTGGAAACCTGTAATTTATTTGGGACACCTAAACAAGAATAAACAATGTTACCACCCCTTTCCTTTCCAGGAATGTGGCATTTACCCTAATTTTGGGGCAGGAGGGAAACTGCAGAAGGTGAATTAGCAGTTGTCACTCACCTCATCTTCACTGGTGCTCAAGGGGTAGTCTTTTGGCAAATCCTCTAGTTCTTCCTGTTGGCTTGAAGCCAGAAGGCTACTAAAGGAGATAAAAGAGAAATATTAGCCCTTTAAACAACTTTTCTTATATTGAAATGATCTCTAAAACATAACTTCAGTTCTCAACACAGAATAGTTCTATCCCCTGGAAGATGTACAAACCAAGCAATATGAGCATCTCTGGAAATTTGTCAAGACATTAAATTTAGACTGCAGAAGGCAGGCATCACCTGGAAGAGGTGAGCAGTGGTTAGTAATACCCAGACAGAACCGCATGAAAATGAAAAAGATTTAACACTTTTCAGTGATTGATTGGCCCTGCATTTCCCACTGACCTCCCAGAGGCTGTAAAAATGTCAGACCCTAGGTAAGGTGACAGACGACGCTGTTGCTGGCCCTCGAGGCAAAGCTATTTCACCATTAATGTTTCTAAGCATCCTCCACATGGAAGACACTTGTAAAGGTGTAGCTTACTCAAAAGTGACATCTTTTTTTTTATGTTGTGTCAAATTCCAGTGTTCAGCACAATTTTTCAGTCATTCATGGAAATATACACACTCAGTGTCACATTTTTTTCTCTGTGAGTTATAAAAAAGTGACATCTTGATCTCTTGTTCACGGGAATGCGGAAACGGGGACTTGGACAAATGAAGCTGAGTAAGCCATTTTCCCTGGAGCTTGATTGGCAAAGTGGGTGCTTAGCTAAGGAGATTGGTACCCAACAAATTATAGAGTGAACCATTACCTAACAGGATTTATCAATCTTTGCAACATAACCATTACAAAACGGAGTACATTTAGTTCTCCTAGGGAAGGCATGAAAGATCAGAAAAGAAAATGTGGATGATTCCAATCAGCAAAGGTTTCCAAGACAACAGGAGTTTATAACGTAGGCACTGCCTACGCGGAGGGTTGAAATGCTCCCCGTCAGCGGCAGAAAAAGGAGTCACGTGACAAGGAAACTGCAACACGTTAACTTAGCTGGAGAGGGAGAGGCCCCATCAGGACCAGCAGGAATAAGGGTAAAAAGCTGGGGTGCGGATTAAATTAAATTAAAAGGACTTTAAAGGATGGAGCATAGAAACAGTAACGAATGGCGAGGTCTCGGGAGAGGAACAGTTGTCTGTTAAAAGGCGGTCTCCACTTCTCAAAAGCTGGGGAACCCGGCCCCCAAAAAGTCCCAGACCCTACCCCCTCCTTTCTGCTACCCCTCACCTCTCTGAAGCCCGGATCGCGCTCATCTCAGCAGCCGGTCTCTCACATGGGCCAGGAGCGGAAGCCGGAAAGAAAGAAATTCCTGCGCCAGCCGGAAAGCAATTTCTGCTTCCGCCAATTATGCGCGACGAGGTGAGCCACTTCCGGCCCGCCCCAAGGCGTGCGAGAAACTGGAGCCTCTTTGGGAGGGGCCTACGGGAAACGGGGAGACTGGAGATAGAAACTTGTCAGCATTGCAGCAACGTGGATGCATCTGGAGAATGTCATTCTAAGTGAAGTAAGCCAGAAAGAGAAAGAAAAATACCATATGAGATCGCTCATATGTGGAATCTAAAATAAAAACAAACAAACAAAGCATAAATACAGAACAGAAATAGACTCATAGACATAAAATACAGACTTGTGGTTGCCAAGGGGGTGGGGGGTGGGAAGAGATAGACTGGGATTTCAAAATTGTAGAATAGATAAGCAAGATTCCACTGTATAGCACAGGGAAATATATACAAAATCTTATGGTAGCTCACAGAGAAAAAAATGTGACAATGAATATATATATATGTTCACGTATGACTGAAAAATTGTGCTCTACACTGGAATTTGACACAACATTGTAAAATGATTATAAATCAATAAAAAATTAAAAAAAAAAATCCTGTCAGCAGGCGGAGCTTTGATTTCCCCACCCGCCCCTCAGCTCTCGGGCGCGCAGGCGTAGGTCCTCCGGCAGTGGGTTTCCAGGCGGCCCAGGTGGGTGAGCTCAGCGCAAAGGTGCTGCGCTGTCGGGTGCCGACCGGGCTGAGCCTTCCTGTCCCTGCCTGATCCAAAAAGGAAAGGCTCCAGCCTCTGTCCGTGATCGACAGCGTCCCAAAAAGGAAAGGCTCCAGCCTCTGGCCAGCTGGGGACTTTATTGACCGCCCGGGAAGTGGTCAGCATTGTGCCAGGCCCTGGAGATCCGAAGGTGGACAAAGCAGGTTGTCCTCCCCTCCTAAGGAAAAAAAATCTCCTTTCACCCTGTGCCCTCTTGTAATTGCAGCACTGGGTTCCTGCTTCCCTACATAACAAAGTTTCATCCAAGGATGCCAGTGCTTGCAACTTCCTCATCTCCCATCAACTTGTAAGAATTTTTTTAATCAAAAAAATGTAGAAAGGTAATACAAGAGAACATCTTTGATATTTATTCTTTGAAGCCACTCCCATTTTGCTTTCACCCCACCGTTCCACTGAAACTATTCTGGACAAGATCATCCGTGACACCCAAGATTGCTAAATAAAACGAACACTTCTCAGTCTTTGTCTTCTCAGAACTCTGTGTGGTATTTGATACTGTTGGTTTGTTTTCTTAGTCATGTTCAGAGAATGTTTTTGACCACCTACTAATGTGCCAGGCCTCTCGGCATTGCAGATACATTAATGAACAAAACAGACTTGTTCCATGCCTTTTAGAGTCTACTTTCTAGTGGGATTAAAGACAGTTTTGTCGTTGTTGAAACTCCATCCTGGGCTTCCGTGTTACCCCTCTCCTGGTATCTTAGCTTTATGACCGTCTTCCTCTGTCTTCTCTGATGGATAATTTTTCTGTACTTATTTCCTAAATAATGATGTTCTCTAGGTTCGGTACTCAGTGCTGTTTGTTTATCCCACATACTCTTCCTAAGTCTTTAACACTTGTATGAGGACTCCAAAAATCTACATCTCTAGCCCAGATCTCTTTCTTGAACTCCAGACTAGTATCTCTTTTCTATCTTTTCTACCAGATTTCTGTATTTCCCACCTCTATTACGGGCACAGTCAACTACCGGGTTAGTCAAGTCAGAAATCTGAGTCTTCTTAGATTCCTCTCTCCCTTATGCTTCACAGTGGTTCCCTCACACTGTCAGTTTTACTTCCTAAATCTCTCATGTATCTCCCCACCTTTCTATCATTGCCTTTGTATTAGACCCTTGCAATTTCAAGCCTGTTGCATGACCCTAAATCTGTTATAGAAAAAGGGAGCATTAAAGCGTATTGACAAAGAGCATGGATTTTGAACTGGACTCCCTGGGTTCCAATCTTATCTCTGCTCCTTACTAGCTTTGTAATTCTTGAGTAAGTCAGTTAACCTCTCTGTGCCTTTGTTTCCTCATCTTTAAAATGGGAATTATAATAATATATTGGATAGTTGTGAGGACCAAATAAGTTAATATACATAAAGAACTAGAATAAATGTCAAGCCCTTAAAATAACATTTGTCACACATTAAAATGCTCAATAAATGTGAGCTTTAATACTTATTTTTACTGGCTTTTTAGTCTTTCGTCTCTCTTCATCCAATCACATAAGTTGGATCATGTCATGCCCCTACTTAAATGATGCAAATAGACCCTCATCACTTTCAAGATAAAATTTTAAAAAACTCTTTAGTCCTGTCTACCTCTTCAACCTGTTGAAATTGCTTGCAGCAATCCAAATTGTATTCTTATGGGCAGATGATGTTCTCTTAATCTTATATAAAGTATGAATAAAAGCATTTTAAGAAAACATTGACATTTTTATTGATTTATACTTAATCTAAGTAAAGACAGTGTGTTTGCTATGCAAATGCAGCTTTGAGACAAGCCCCCTAGGTATTTCCCCTTCCTAGCTCTAACCAGATTGCTGCCCCATTTCTCTCTTATATAGAATTATGGAACAGTCAATGCAAGGTTTCAGCTGAGACCTAGAAGAGGAGAAGGAGCCAGCAGTGAGGGGAACTGGAGATGAGTGTTCTGGGCAAAGGAAACAGTGTGTACCCAAGCCCCCTGGCTTGGGAAGAGCTTATTATATTCTAGCAACTGAAAGGCCAGTGTGGTTGAATGGTGGTGAACAAGAAGGTAAATATAACAGGAGATGGAGAGGTGGGCAGGGTTCAGATCTTGTAGGGCCTTGTAGACCATGGTGGAATTTGAATTTTACTCTATATAAAATGGGCCAGAAATAAGGGGATTATGTAGGAGAGTGACATCATCTAAATTTTAATAACATTACTTTGCTGGGATGTGGAGAATGAATTAGAGTGGGGCACAAGTGGAAGCAGAGAGACCAGTCAGGAAGCTATGTTATAGGACAGGGAGAGATGATGATGGCTTGGAATAGGGGGATGGCTGTGGAGATGGAGTCATTGGTGGGCCCACCAGAGGAATATAGGAGGTAAGAGAAAGAGAAAGATTATGCCTACATTACTGGCTTGAACAAGTGCAGTAGATTATTTATTAAGACTAGTGATGGAGGGACAGATTTGGGGAGTGAGACCAAAAGTTCAGTTTCATACATTTGAAGTATGAGAACAAGATATCTAAGTGGAGAAATCAAGTATGTAGTTGGGTAGAGGAGTAGTGAAATATAGTTAGTTAAGAACCTTTGATCTTGATTAGAGCTACTAATGATTATGAGTAAAATAAAAATATATTCCCTCCCCCAACCAGTATGATTATATTTCAACTGGCTTACATTTCACAAAACAGACCCAAGCTCAGCCAAAATTTGCAACATGGCAATAATTGTGATTTTACATAAATTCATGATGTTGTATGCCCTGCAGCAACTAACCTAGTCCTTGAATATAGTAGAGATTCAATAAGTGTTTTTTGAATTAGTGAATGAATAGTCATGAGAGTCCATGGTATTCATTCTCATAAAGGATGCATAATAATTATTATTTGTACATAACTTTCAAATTTATAGAGTGCTTGCTATGGTCTGAATGCTTGTGTCCCCCCAAATTCATATGTTGAAATCCTAATCCCAACATGATGGTATTTGGAGGGTGGGCTTTGGGAGGTGATTAGGTCATGAGGGTGGAGCCCTCATCAATGGAATTAGTGCCCTTATAAAAGAGGCCCCAGAGAGCTCCCTTGCCACTTTCCACAATGTAAGGACATAGCAATAAGATTCTGGCCATGAACCAGGAAGAGGGCTCTCACCCTATCATGACGATACCTTGATCTTGGACTACCAGCCTCTAGAACTGCAAGAAATACATTTCCGTTGTTAAGAAGCCAGCCAGTCTGTGGTCTTTTGTTATAGCAACCTGAATAGACTAATACTGTTTTTATATGCATGATGCCATTTTATTCTTTTTTAAATTAAACTTTTAATTTTGAGATAATTGTAGATTCACATACAATTGTAAGAAATAATACAGAGAGATCCTGTGTATCCTTTACCCAGTTTACCCTAATATAACATCTTGCAAAACTCTCATACAATATTACAACCAGGATATTGATATTGATAGTCAAAATACAGAAAACTTCCATCAGCACAAGGATCGATCATGTTACCCTTTTGCAGCACACCTGCTTTCCTCTCACTCCTGCCTCCTTCTTAACTCCTGTCAACCACTAATCAGCTCCCCATTTCTATAATTTTGTCATTCCAAGGATGTTACATAAATAGAATCATACAGGATGCAACTTCTTGGGAGTATACTTTTTGCTAGAGGTTCATTTAGATTATTCTGTATATCAGTAATTCATTCTTTTTTTTTGTTTTTAAGTGTACAATCCAATGATTTTTAGTATATTCACATAGTTGTGCAACCAGTACCACAATAAATTTTAGAACATTTTCATCACTCCCAAAACAAATGTCATACCCTTTAGCCATCACCCCCTTGTAGTATAATAGGAAATATATTTGATCTTTGTCCTTGGATCCCAGCACAAAGCTACCAACATCTTTTGAATTTTTTGAGTGATAGGAGTGCCTTTCTGCCATTCATAAGGAGCCCCTTTCAACCACACTGAGTTTATGTTAATGAGGTGACTTTGGAAAGCCCCTAAGTAATCTAAAGGTCGGAGCTGACTGATGAGAAACCAACCATGATAAAGGGTTGGAACTTTCAGTCCTCCTCCGCCGACTTCTGGGGAGAGTGGGGGCTGGAGATGGAATTCAATCACTAACAGCCAATGATTTAATCAATCATATCTATGTAATGAAGTCTCTGTAAAACCCCCCAAAATTCAGGTTTCAGAGAGCTTCTGGATTGGTGAACACATGAAGATATGGGGAGCGGGGCATGTCCAGAGAACATGGAAGCTCCGCATCCCTTCCCACATACCTTCTTGCCCTTTGCATCTCTTCCAGTCTGGCTATTCCAGAGGTACATCTTTTTATAATAAACCAGTAGTCTAGTAAGTAAAGTGGTTTTTTGAGTTCTGTGAGCCACTCTAGCAAAATAATTGAACCTGAGGAGGGGATCGTGGGAACCTTAGATTTATAGTCAGTGGTCAGAATCACAGGTAACAATCTGGACTTGTGATTAGCATCTGGAGTGAGGTGGGAACAGTCTTGTGGGACTGAGGTCTTAACCTATGGGATCAGATGCTATCTCCAAATAGACAGTGTCAGAATTGAGTTAAATTTGTGGGATACCCTGTCAGTGTCCACTGAGAATTGGAAAATTGCTTGGCGGTGTGGAAAAAAATCACATATCCTAGACACCCCTCCCAACCCTTCCCAACTGTAGGCATCCATTTACTCTATCTCCTGTCTCTATAGATTTGTCTATTCTGGACATTTCATATGGATGGAACCATACAACATGTGGTATTTTGTGGCTGGCTTCTTTCACTTACCATAATTTTTCAAGGTTAATCCATGTTACGGCATGTATCAATTTCTGATTCCTTTTTATTTTAGAATAAATTACATTGTATAGATCTAGCACATTTTACTTATCTATTATTCATCAGTTGATGGATATTTGGATTGTTTCCACATTTCACTATTATGATGTATCATGATGGTATTATTTTTTATATTATATGCATGGTGAACATTTGTGTACAGGTTTTTCTGTGGACTTATATTTTCACTTCTGTTGTCTATATACCTAAGAGTAAGATTGCTAGGTCATACGGTAATGAACTGCCAACCCGTTTTAAAATGTGGCCGCACCACTCTGCATTCCCACTGGCAATGTATGAGGCTTCCAGATTTTCCACATCCCTGTCAAAACTTTGCTATTATCTGTCTTTTTTATTATATCTCTTCTGGTGAATGTGGAGTAGTATTATCTCAATATAGTTTTGATTTGCTTCCTAATGACTAAGATGTTGAGCATATTTTCATGTGCTTATTTTATTAGTCATTTGCTTGTCTTCTTTGGAGAAATATCTATTCAGATCCTTTGTCCAATTTTTAATTGGGTTAATTATCTTTTTATTATTAAGTTGTAGATTTCTTTGTATTCTGGATACAAATCCTTTATCAGATACATGATTTGCAAGTATTTTCTCCTATTCTGTGGGTTCTCTTTTCATTTTTTTGATGCTGTCCTTTGAAGCACAAAAGTTCTAAATTTTGATGTAATCTTTCTCTCTCTCTCTCTTTTTTTTTTTTTTTTTTTGTCACTTGTGTTTTTGGTGTTGTATTTAAGGAGCCTTGCCTACCCCAGGGCCACAAATTATCCCTCCGTTTTATTCTAAGTGTTTTATAGTGCTTGCATTTAGTTCTATGATCCATTTTGAGTTAAATTTGCATAGGGCATGAGAAGAGGTCTAAATACATTCTGCATGTGGATATCTAGTTGTCTCAGCACCATTTGTTGATTGTTTATCTTTTTGCATCTAATCATGAGGGATATTGGTCTGTGATTTTCTTATCTTGTAATTCCTTCCTCTTCAGTTTTTCCTGGAAGAGATTGTGTAGAATTGGAGCTAGATCTTTATGAAATATTTGTAGAACTTACCAGTGAAGCCATCTGAGTCTTCTTTGTGGGACAATTTTTCTTTTTAATGGAGATGCTGGGGATTAAACCCAGGACCTTTTGCATGCTAAGCATGCGCTCTGCCACTGAGCTATACCCACTCCCCTCTTTGTGGGATAACTGTTAACTAAAGATTCGGTTTTCTTTAGTAGGTATAGGGCTATACAGGTGTTTTCTCCCTTGAGTGAGCTTTGGTAGTTTGTATCTTTTAAGGGATTTGTCCATTTTATATGCATTTTATATTTATTGGCATGATGTTATTCATAAAATTTACTTTTAATATTTACAGAATCTGCAATGATGTAACCTCTCATTGGTAATATTGTTATCTGTGTCTTTACACCTGTTTTTCCTGATAAGACTGGCTAGAGTTTTATCAATTCTGTTGATTTCTAATTTATTTCATTTCTTGGGCTTACTTGAGGTTTAATTTGCTCTTACTGTTCTAGTTTCTTTAAGTTGGAGCTGAGGTCACTGACTGGAAAATTTCCTTCTTTTCTAATATAAGCATTTACTTCTATACATCCTCCTTCAAGTAGTGCTTTCTCAACATCTCAAAAATTTTCATATACTGTTTTAAAATTTTCTTTCAGTTCAAAATTCTTTGCAATTTTCCGTTTGATTTCTTCTTTGATTTTATGGGTTATTTAGCAAAGTGTTATTTGGTTTCCAAATATTTGGGGATTTTCTAGAAATATTTCTTTTACTGACTTCTAATTTAATTCAATTGTAATTAGAGAATATACTTTTTATGACTTGAATCCTTTAAAATACATTAAGATTTGTTCTGTGGCTGAAAATATGATGTTTATTGGTAAATGTTCTATGTGCATTTGAAATATATACATATTCTGCTGTGCTGGTTGGAGTGTTCTATAAATGTCAGTTTGGTTAATTTGGTCAATGGGTCGAATTGGTATGACCCTCAGACATACAGCCACAGGAAATAAATTCCAAGGTCATAAAGACTTTCTCCTATGTTTACTTTTTAAAATTTTATAGTTTTACAGCTCATACAACTCAACAGCAAAAACCAAACAACCTGATTTTAAAATGAGCAGAAGACCTGAATAGACATTTTTCCAAAGAAGACATACAGATGGCCAACAAGCATATGAAAAGATGTTCAACATCATTAATCATCAGAGAAATGCAAATTAAAACCACAATGAGATTATCAACTCACACCTGTCAAAATGGTTATCATCAAAAAGACCACAAATAAGTGTTGGTGAGGATTTAGAGAAAAGGAACCCTTATACACTGTGGGTGTGAATGTATGATGCAGCCACTGTGGAAAACATTATGGAAGTTTCCCAAAATAGTAAAAATAGAACTACCATATGACTCACAATTCCACTCCTGGGTATATATCTGAGAAAAAAATACCTGAAAACACTAATTCAAAAAGATACATACACACCAATGTTCATAGCAACATTATTTGCAATTGCAAAGATAAGGAGGCAACCTAAGTGTCCATCAACAGAGGAATGGATAAAGAAGATATGGTGTATACACACACACACACACACACACACACATATATAATATAGATATACACAATGGAGTACTACTCAGACATAAAAAATGAAATTCTACCATTTACAACAACATGGATGCACTTGGAGTGTTTTATGCTAAATGAAATAAGTCAGACAGAGAAAGACAGATACTCTATGATATCACTTATATGTGGAATCTAAAAAATAAACTAGTGAATATAACAAAAAAGAAACAAGAGTCACAGATATAGAGAGCAAACTAGTGATAACCAGTTGGGGAGAGAAAGAGGAGGGGCAAGATAGGGGTAGGGAAATAAGAAGTACAAACTACGATGTATAAAATAAATAAGTTACAAGGATATATTTTACAACACAGGGAATATAGCCAATATTTTATAATAAGTATAAATGGAATGTAAACTTTAAAAATTGTGAATCAGTATGTTGTACACCTGAAACTAAGGTGATATTACACATCAACTATAACTCAAATAAAAATTAATGTTTTATAGTTTTAGCTTTAATTTAGCTCTGGTCCATTTTGACTTAATATTTTCAATGCATGGTATGAGATAAAGGTCTAAATTTATCTTTTTGCTTGTGGATATCTAATTGTCCTAGTACCATTTGTTGAAAAGTCTGTCATTTCCACATTGAATTGCCTTGGCACCTTTGTCAAAAATAAATTGACCATTATGTAAGGGTTCATTTATGGACTCTTCATTTTTTCATGATGTATATTTCTATCTTTGTGTTAGTATCACACTGTCTTGATGACTGTGACTTTACAGTAAGTTTTGAAACATGGAAGCGAAAACTCTCCCACTGAGTCTTTTTCAAAAGTGTTTCAACTATTCTGGATCCTTTGCATTTCCATATACATTGCTGGATCAGCTTGTTAAATTCTGCAAAAAAAAAAGCCTGCTGGAATTTTTATAGGGATTTCATTTAATTTATAGATCAATTTGGTAAAAATTGCCATCTTATGTTGAGTCTTTCAATTCATGATGTGGACTTTCTCTTCATTTACGTAGATCTTTAATTTCTCCCAGCAATGTTTTTATAGTTTTCTGTGTATGTCTTATACTTTTTGGCTAAATTTATTTCTAAGTATTTTATTCTTTTTGATGCTATTGTGAATAGAATTGTTTTTCTAATTTTATTTGCACATTTTCCATTGCTCGTATGTAGAAATACAATTTATTTTTATATTTATCTTTCATCTCACATCCTTACTAAACTCACTAGTCTAGTAGGTTTTTTGTGGGTTTCATTTGGCTTTTTATATTAATGATTGTCATCTGCCAAAAAAGCCACTTTTACCTCCTCCTTTTCAATCTGGATGATTTTTATTTCTTTTTCCTTTATTGATTGCACTGGCTTGGAATCTCTAGTACAGTGATGATGTTATGATGTGAGCTTAGACTTTTCTCATGCCCTTTATCAGTTTAATTTACCTTCTATTCTGACTTTGTTGAGAATTTTAAATAATTATGGTAAAATATACAGAAGATAAAATTTACCATTATAACCGTTTTAAATTATATAGTTCATTGGCATTAAGTATATTAACATTGTTGTGCAATCATCACCACCATCTATCTCCAGAAACTTTTCCTCTCCCCAGACTGAAACTCTGTACCACTTAAACAATAACTCCACACTTCTCCTACCCCCAGCCCCTGACAACAACTGTCTCTACGATGCTGACTACTCTAGGTACCTCATACAAGTGGAATCATATATGTGTTCTTTTGTGACTGGCTTATTTCACTTAGCATAATGTCTTTAAGATTCATCCATATTGTAGCATGTGTCAGGATTTCCTTCCTTTATGAGACTGAATAATATTCCATTGTGTGTATATACCACATTTTGTTTATCCATTCATCTTGTTGATTGACACTTGGTTTACCTGCCACCTGTCAGCCCATTTGGGCTGCTATAACAAAATACCACTGACTAGGTAGCTTATAAAAAACAGAAATTTATTTCTCACATTTCTGGAGGCTAGAAATCAAAGATCAAGGTGCCAGTATGGTCAGGTGAAGGCCCTCTTCCTGGTGATAGCCAGCACTTTTTCTCTGGGTCCTCACGTGGTACAAGGGGCTAGGGAGCACTGCGGGGGTCTCTTTTATAGAAGCACTGATACCTTTGGGAGATGATTCGTCTCCCAAAGACCCCACCTACTAATAGATAGGTGGAACTCATCACCTTTGGGAATTAGGATTTCAGCATAAGAATTTGGGGGCAGGGGACACTGACATTCATTCAGGCCATAGCACCACCTTTTGGCTATTGTTAATATTGCTGCTATGAAGCTGGGTGTACAAATATCTGTTGGAGTCCCTGCTTTCAATTCTTTTGGGTATACACACAGAAGCGGAATTGCTGGATTATATGGTAATTCTATGTTTAATTTTTCTGAGGAACTGCCATATCATTTTCCACAGTAGCTGCACCAATTTACATTCCTACCAGCAATGCACAAGTGTTCCAATTTCTCCACATCCTTGACAACACTGTATTTTCTTTTCCTTCCTTCCCTACCTCCCTTTCCTTTCTTTCTTCTTCCCCTTCCTTCCTTCCTCCCTCTTTCTCATTCTCTTTCTTTCTTTCTCTCATAAATGCCATCCTAGTCAGTGTCATGTTCTGTGCCTGGGTCTTAACTTATAAAGCTGACTGAGTGGCGACACAGAGAGATCAATGCCATTGAAGGAAAAGTTTAATGTTACTTACAGTTCCCCTAGAAACAAAAGTCAATATTCCTCTGCCTTAATCATCCGAGGGCTAGGTACAGGCAACTAGAGACCACCCCTATAGTTTAGAGCCTGCCAAAATTATTCAAACTAGCCAATCCAGAACTGTTTGGCCTTCCCTGTCTTGCCTTTTCCTCAGCAATTCCAATAAAGGCTCTGGTCTAAACCTATCCCTTGCTCACCACTCAGTCAACTTTATAAATTAAGACCTGGGCATAAAACAATTGATGCAGTGCACGAGGTGACTCAGCGTTCTATATGTTTACCAAACAGCAAGTACTGCCCAGGAAGGCACACTGGCACTCTGGCTGCCACCACTTCATGCTGTATCTGCTGTACATTGCCATGATCTTCCAACTAAATCTAAGAGGACGTCGAAGGCACTCACCTCTTTGGTACTCCTCACTTAGTCTCAGGTGCTAAAGTCTACATTGGTGGTTGCCATAATTCCATAGTTGGCATCTCACCTTGGACAGCTTGGTCCACTGGGGCCAAACTTGATTTCCCTGATTTGACACACCTAGGTTCTGGGCAGTGACCTCTAGGCTCTGGGCAGTGACACTGGGGGCGATTAGGATCATTGGCTAATTTATAAGATCAAGCTCCCTGCCCAAGAGAGTGAAGAGAGGTTTTTAGATGAGACTATGTTTGGTGCAAGTCTGATCAATCGACCCAACAAGGCTGAAGTCAGCAGTGGGCACTTGGGCTCCCCGCTGGAACATCTCCTCCCAATAAGCAATTAAAGCATTGGCCTGCTTTTCTAGAGGGAGTCCCTAGGGAAGAGTCCAGGCATTGGTCCCTGGTGAGCTTTAGGGATCTGCTGGCAAAGCAGCTCAGGGTATCTTTTCTCTAGGCCACCCATGGGGCACCTCAACAGCTTTGCCATCCCACACAGTCGTTACAGGCAAGAGCTTAACTGGATCCACCTTCCTCCAGGAGCACAGGTATGGCATTACATCGATAACATCTTCCTCCAAGGAAATTCATTAGACACACTTATTAAGGACATACAAATCCAACATCTTTTAGCCCTTCTTGGCTTCTAATGACAACATATTTCTCATTTGCAAATTTTACTCCCAGATTAAAATCAACAAGCACTCTTGTTAGTGCCCCCTCCAAACTCCTTCCCTAAAGAGACTTTGGCAACCTCTTCTTAGACCACCTGGTGTCTCTGGACCACTTCTGATAGCCAAAGTTGCTCAAGGGTTTCCAGTGCAATAAACTGCCCCTACCAAAAATGCTTGGCTACCTACTGGGCTTTCCTAAAAATATAGGCTCTCATAGACCATGAACCTATGGCCCTCCATACTCAGCTGCCCATTATACTTTGAGTCATGAAAACAGCACCCTACAAACTCGGCACAGCTACAGAGGCCTTCTTAATTAGGATGCAACCAAACCTTGGCCCTCTGACATGTTCTACTTGCAGGAAGGGGCAGCTTCCCCTGTCCTTAGTCCCTTGCCAGATTATAGGGTGCCGGTGGAAGTCACACCTCCCCTAAACCCTTTGTTACTGGGGAAAACCCAGGGATTAACTGTAAACAACAATGGGAGTTCATAGACTATGCACTTGGCACTGCTAACCATCATACATGATGGAACTCCATGGAATGTTGCTGTTTTCCATCATTTACCCAGGATGTCCCTAATAAAAGACAGGACCCAAAAAACAACACACTTGGCCAAACTTCAGGAAGTCATCTTAACGCTGGATACCCTGGCCAACAGATGGTTCCATCTTCATATTTATTATAAATTAGTGGGCATTGCCTAAAAATCATCCCTGTCAGGTTAAAGAACTCTGGAAACTCTTGCCTCACAGATACCCAAAATAAAAAATCACAAGTCTCTCTCTATATTAAGGTCACAATATAAGGCCTTCCCAAGACACTCATTACTCGTTGTAAATATTATTAATAGCAACCAAGGCACCAGATTTCATTTCTCAAAATACGCAATGCTGGGCTCTTGGAAAAGACACCCAACAGAACTTTCATGTCCCTAATAGGTCCCAAATAGCCTGTTTAACTAAGAGGCATAATGGTTTCTTCAAACAATTCCTTTTCAATTTCCAGTCTAAATAAATCCCTAAATGACTCTTTATCTTGCTCCAGGCCTTAATGTATCTTTATATATTTTCAATCTTGCCCCATTCCATAAGTGCTGGAGGCCAGATCGATGGTGCATATTCCCCTAGGACCCCTTAACCAATGATTGTGCAATAGCCAGGCAGCTGCCCATCTTATACAGGATGCATCTGAAACTAAATTTCCACCAAAAGCCTGTCAAGTGGAACTACACACTATTCTGGTGACTGTGGTCTTATTACCAGCCACTTGGAGGTTTTCACTGGTTTACAACCTGGAGGCCCAACACTCCAAGTAAGCCACTGTTTCAACCAAACATGGCAAATACTAAGACCCACATTAACTTGAGTGGACATCCCCTTAAAAAGTATACCCCAAGTCCCACATCCTAGATGACTTCGCCTTGGCTTAGAAGCTTACCACCTCAGAAGACATCACCTCAATCCAAGACCTCACCATTAACAATGACTTCACTTCCTGTGCTGGAGATGACTTCTGTCCAGACACGAAAACCTTTCTTATTCTCATCATAAAATGTCTCTATTCTGTTTGGAGTTACTTAAGCCCTAATACTGAAGATCTCTGTTATCACCACCCCAAATTTTCATTAATATGATGTCAAAACATTAAAGGATTTATTGTATTAATCATGTTTAAGAAATTTTTTATATTATGATGTTTTAATATCTTAAAAAAATCTTCCTGGCTAGGGAGAGACTACGTCTCCCAGAGTTAGCCAATTCTTGGAGATAGCAAAAGACTTAACCTTTGATATGCAAACTAACCAATCCAGAGCCATATCTCCTCCATCTGGCCAGTGCACCCCAAGAGGCAATATTCCTCTGCCTTCGTCATCCCTGGGCCAGGTACCACCAGGTAATTAAAGCCCACCTCTTAAGATATTTGAATGTTAAACAAACTGAGTATTCCCAGGAAAAATCCCATTTAGTCATGGTGTTAAGTACTCTTTATATGTTGCTAGATTTGGTTTGATTAATATTTAAAAGGCGTTTTTAATCTCTATTCATGAGGGATATTGATGTGTAGTTTTTCTTTTCTTTTGATGTCTGTTTTTCTTTTCTTTTTTCCTATGATGTTTTTGGCTTTGGTGACATGATATTGGCCTTGTAGAGAGAGTTGGGAAGTGTTCTTTCCTTCTCCACTTTCTAGAATAATGTTACTGTTTTATTCTTTAAATGTTTGATAGAATTCACTAGTGAACCCATCTGAGTCTGGGCTTTTTGTGTGTGGAAAGAATTTAAATTATGAATTAAATTCCTTTACCTCTTGTAATCTTTCAGATTTTCTATTTCTTCTTGAGTTAATTTTGGTAAATTATGTCTTTCTAGGAATTTGTTCATTTCACCTAAGTTATCTAATTAGCTGGTATAAAGTAGTTAGTAATGTTCTCTTATAAACTTTAATTGCTGTAGATTCAGTTGTGTTGTCTCCTCTTTCCTTCTAGATCTTAGTAATTTAAGTGTTCTGTCTTATTTCATTGTCAGCCTAGCTAAAGTTTTATCAAATTTGTTGATCTTTACAAAGAACTAATTTTTTAAAATTAATTTTTCTCTGTTGTTTTTCTGTTTTCTATTTTACTGATTTCTGCTGTTATCTTCTTGTTTCTATCTCATGCTTGCCTTGTGTTTGGTTTGCTCTACTTTCTCTAGATTCTTTTTTAATATATATTTTTACTGAAGTATAGTCAGTTTACAATGTTGTGTCAATTTCTGGTGAACAGCACAATACTTCAGTCATATAGGAACATACACATATTCATTTTCATATTCTTTTTCACCATAAGTTACTACAAGATATTGGGTATAGTTCCCTGTGCTATATAGTAGAAACTTATTGTTTACTTTCGCTAGATTCTTAAGGTGAAAACTTAGCTTATTTATTTGAAATCTTTTTTTTTCTCACATAATCATTTCAAGCTATAATTTTCCCTTTGAGCATTGCTTTAGCTGCATCCTATACATTTTAACATGTTGTGTTTTAGTTTTCATCCAGTTCAGATTTCTTTCCAGTTCCTCTTGTGATTTTTTTTTTACCTAAGGGTTATTAGAAATATATTGGCTTTTTTTGGAAATATTTCTGGATTTTCTAAATTTTTTTCTGTTGCTGATTTCTAATTTAATACTATTATGGTCAGATATACCATAGTGATTAATTTTCCAGATGTAATTAAAGTCCCAAGTCAGTTAACCTTACTATACAAAGATTATCTGGGTGAGCCTGACCCAATCAGGTGAGCCCTTTGAATACAGAGACTTTTCTCTAGCTGGTGCTAGAAGAGATAATCAGAAATCAAAGCACAAGAAGGATTTAATGCTCTATTATTTGCCTGAAGATAATTGAGGCCATGTATCAAGGAAATAGGGACCTCAGTTTCATAACTGCAAGGAACAACTATTGAATTGCTGCCAATAACTTGAACTTGGAAGCAGATTCTTTGAACGTGGAAGTGGATGCTTTTTATGTTTGGAAGCAGATTCTTTCCTAGACCTTCCGTATAAGAGGCCAGCCTGTCCAACACCTTGATTTTGGCTTTTTGAGACCTTAAGCAGAGAACCTGCCAGTCTTATGACCTATTGAACTGTCGGCTAATAAATGGGTATTGTTTTAAGGTGCTAAATTTGTGGTCATTTGTTACACAGCAGTAGAAATCAAATACACTGGTATGGGCAGTCCAGCTCTCTTATGGTTGCTGATTGCATAGTGTATCATTTTTTATCCTTTCAATCTATTTGTGTTATATCTAAAGTGTGTCTGTTCTAGACAGCATGCAGTTAAATTCTGTCTTCTAATATAGTATGATAATATATTTTTATTGTGGTGCTTATTTTATTTACATTTAATATAATTATTGATTATAATGTAAATATAATTATTTATAACTGCCATTCTGCTATTTTCTGTATGTGTCAAGTATTTTTTCCCTCTATTTCTCTGTGTACTTTTGCAAGCAATAGATACTTTCTAATGTGCCATTTCAGTTCCCATTATTTACTTTATTTGTTGAATTATCTTTTTAGTGGTTATTCTGGAGATTACAATATATATCTTAAAACAATATAATACACATGAATACTAATTTATTTCTGGTAGTGTACAGAAACTTCACTCTAATATTGCTCCCTTTCCTCTCCCTTCCTCTGTGCTATTATTATCATATGCATCTTTATATATTAAACCTAACAGGATTTTAATAATTATTGTTTTATGCAGATGTCTTTTAAATCAGTTGTGAGAAGGATAGAAACTATATTTATATTGTATTTTATGTTTTCCTATGTAATTAACATTGCTGGAGCTCTATTTCTTTGTGTGGATTCAAGTTACAATTTCTCATCAGCCTGATGAACTTCCTTTTTAAAATTTCATATAAGGCAGGTCTGATAGCAATTTCTTTTCTTAAGCTTTTTTTCCCCTGGGAATATCTTCTTTTGTGGGGCCTTAATTTTTAAGGGTGTTTTTTTCTATGTATGGATTTATTTTTTAATAACAGAATTATTGAGATATTAATCATATAACATATGATTAACCCATTTAAAGTGTACAGTTCAATGGTTTTTAGTAGTATAGTCACAGAGTTGTGCAATCATCACCACAATCAATTTTAGAGATTTTCATCATTCGAAAGAGAAACGCTGTACTCTTTGTAGCCACTCCCCATCACCCATCCTCTCTCTGATTCTACCAGCCCTAGGCAACTTCTAATCTCCTTTCTGTCTTTATAGATTTGCCTGTTCTGGACATTTTACATAAGTGGAATTATACAATGTGTGGTATTTTGTGACTGGCTTCTTTCACTTAGGATATTACTTTCAATATTTGTCCATGTCATAGCATATATCAGTACTTCATTTCTTCTAATTGCTGAATAATATTCCATTGTTTGACTATGCTACATTTTGTTTATCCATTTATTTGTTGGTAGATATTTGAGTTGTTTCCACTTTTTGGCTGTTATGAATAACGCTGCTATGAAGATTTGTGTACAAGTTTTTATGTGGTCACAGGTTTTCATTTCTCTTGGCTATATACATAGGAGTGAAATTGTTGGGTTGTATGATAACTCTACGTTTAACCTTTTGAAGAACTGACAGACTGTTTCCCAAAGTGGCTGTACCATTTTATGTCTCTACCAGCAATGTATGAAGGTTTCCACTTCTCCACATCCTCACCAAGACTTGTTATTATCTGTTTTTTTGATTACAGCAACATTTGTTTTATAAATGGTATTTCTTGATATTTTATAATATATTTAGACATTTAAAATTTTGAGATCTTTTAAATATTGTTTTACTGATTTTTAGTCTATGAATTCTGAACTTAAATACTGATATTAATACATATTTCAGTATTAAACAAAAAAGACCCCAAACTGTCATCTTTGCTCTGATGATTATTATTTTTAATATAGTTGATTTATAATATTATATTAGTTTCAAGTGTACAGCATAGTGATTCAATATTTGTATAGATTATACTCCCTTTAAAGTTATTAGAAAATAATGGCTACAATTCCCAATGTTGCACAATATATCTTTGTTGCTTATCTATTTTAGACATAGTAGTTTGTATCTCTTAATCCTCTATCCCCATCTTGCCCCTCCCCGCTTTGCTCTGAATATTGCAATACATAACTGCATTTTCTTAAAAAACTTCACATGACAAATTATCTTCAGAGCTTAGAACTAGGTAAAACTTTTTTTCTGCTTGTATATTCCTTCTACCAAAAAAAAAAAAAAAATGAGAGCTGTGTAATTCATTCCTTCTTTGTACTGGCTGGTAAAATGTTTAAAGCTAGAGTTTTTCTTAGTCTTGAATTCTTGCAAAACTTTTAAATTTTAATTTTCATCTTTTATCTTGTGGGTGTTATTTTTATACCTCTAAATTTAGTAAAAGCTAACTCACACATTTTTAAGAGGGAATAATATATAAAGAAGTAAATAAATAAATATTTAGTAAATACACTTGAGCTGCACAGCAATTGTAAGACGGTAGTTAGGGTAAATATTCCCAACTCTGTAAATGATAAAAGTGAGACAATGAAAAGTGATCTACTCAAATTCAGAAGCTTAGATGTGGCAAAACTGATATCAGAACACAGATATCAGAACACAGAAAGTCTCCCATTTCAGTTCCTTATATTATCCCACCAACATTCCACCACTCTGTTTAAGACAGACACTTTGTGGCATTGGAAAGGATTCCAAAGTATTTCCTGCAGAACTAACACTTAAATGTGATCAAGTCCCTGTGATAAGATGTTCAATTAATATACCACCACAATGATTGAGTTAATTTTAAATGTTCCCCAATCTAATCCCTACAATGGCTTACCTCTGTATGATAGAAACAAACTTGTTTATTCTTCAGCAATGATCTGTGATGGTTATGCTTATTACTATAATATTCAAATGATCAATTTGCTGCTAATGCTAAGAAAAATGGTATAAAACATAATTTCATTTAATAATATGGGTCATGGTATCTGATCTCTGTAGTTAACTTAATTAAGAACAGGAGGAAATATTTCTAAACATCTCCAATGTAGAATAATAGGAAGTTACTTTATATTTCACTGTATTACATTTTAAAGTCATATAAAAGAATTATTTAGCTATATTAAATTTATGCATTCTTTCTTAAAGAAAGTGAAATGTATTTGGTATTCATTGCTGGTGATACTGAATAAAAAGAATTTAGATTTTAGTGCTAGATATAAGGTGAGAAAACCATTAGCTAGAAACTACACTTACCATTGGGTGATTTCTGGATATTCAAAGCCTAATAATTTTACTTATTAAGTTGGGAAAATAAATTATATGTATGTTGCAGACCAATGTGACAATTACAAAAACAGTCTAAAAGTGAGTAAGAGAATTCAATACATTTTCTAAATGCCTTAAAAGAACCCTTCTCCTACCCTTATTCAATCTCCACTTCTAGACTTGAGTATAGTGAACACTTGCAAAGTTTGCTCAAAAAAACTAGCCATCACTATGAATAATAAACATCACAAAATGACTTAAATCACCATGTGCTAAGGGTCAGGTCCATGCAATAGATGAATAAATATTGGTTTTCTAGAATGGTAAGAAGCCTTAGAAGTTGCGTAGTTTGCCTCATTCATTTTACCAATGTGGAAAGTAAAGATGAGATGGAGGGACTTTCCCAAGATCTCATAAATTTATGACTGAGTAGGGACTATAACCAAGCTAATTCTTGATTGGAGACTATTTCCGCAATACCATGATGTTTTAAGTCAAATTTTAAAATGCATTTGATTTGCAGCTTTGTTTACCCTTGGCTTTTAAAAAAATGAGCATGATATAGCCTAAAATAGCAAGAAATTTTTCAGCTAACAGCCAACTAGTAACCAAATATAATAGCAATATTAATATCAGATTATGGCTATATTATTATTAAAAGAAAGTATAATGATTACCACCCTCAGGTTTCCTAGGATATTTTAAGAATCACAAACACTGCTACTACATATTTTAGGGCCACTAAAATTACTGTCTAAAATAATTTTTGAAACTAAATTACTAGGAAAATTAGTTTCAGGCAGACAAAGGAACACAATTCTGGAAAAGGAGCTGAAGAGGTTTAATAGCTCTTTATTATCTATCTCATCCCCTGGAAAATGTGTAGAATGATAACTTCACGATTTGAATATTACAATTGAATAAAGGGAAGAAATAGAAATACACTCAGTTCTGGAATCATGGATTGAGTTTTGGAAGATGATTTGATCTTGTAATCTTTTTTGCTGGTCCTCTCTTGTTATTTACAATCTTCTGATTAGCTGGGTTATATCTTCCTGTTTTCACTGGATTCTCTTTCATTCTATGCAGTTGACTCATTGGTTGTCTTTTAGAACCTTGGTATGAGCCAGAGAGCTGAGATACCTTAGCTAGGTATATACGGCGTTCATCGTCGGCCTTGTGGTAAGCCTTTGATTCTTGTTCCAGTCTAAGTGCACAGTCTTTCACTTGATTTTCAAGGATCCTTTTTTCTTTTTCTAGCTGTCTAAGTAAATTACTTAAGGATTCCACTGGCATTTGCTCATAGACACGAATAGAAGATAATCTATCTGAAGGATTTCCACGGAGTTTTTCCATTTTCTCTCTGAGAGTAGCAATTTGCTTTTCTAGTCGATCATTCAGCTCAAGGTGTGTCTCATAACGGGTTTTCCATTCACTACATCCATTGTCAATAATGAGTTTGGCTTTCAGTTCCACTATCTTGTGTCTTATTTCAAGTATTGAGGTTTGTACTAAGTCTTTCATATGGATTTCTTCCAATAACTCCAGTTTAAGGCATTCAGTGCTCATACTTTTGAAGTTGTCACGTCTTCCATCCCCCATAATGTCAGGTCAGAGACCTTCCACACCCTTTCTCTTAGGACAGCTTAGAGCAGAAGACCTGAAGGGACACCCACAAGCTGGGAAGAAGAAAGTGTTGTCATAAACTGTTGCCATGGTGAACTGATTCTTAGAATTCTTCGTTGAGTTTCTTTCCTCCAGCACTTTGACTATGTCATAACACTGCCTTCTTGCCTCCACTGTTTCTGATGAGAAGTCAGCTATTAATCTTAGTGTGGTTCCTTTGTATATAACATGTAATTTTCCTCTTGCTGTTTTCAAGTTTCTCTCTTTGGCTTCAGCTTTCAACAGTTTGACTATGATCTCTAGCTGTGAATATCTGGGTTTGTGCTACTTGGAATTCACTGAGCTTCTTGGATGTGTAGGTTAATGTTTTTTAAAATCAAATTTGAGAAGTTTTCACCCATTATTTCTTCAAATACTTGTTATATCCCTTTTTTTCTCCACTCCTCTTTTCAAATTCCCATTATGCATATGTGTTGTATTTGATGGTACCTCACAGGGGTTTCTGTTTTTTTTCAGTTTTCTTTGTTTTTTACATTCTATTCCTTAGACTGGATAATCTCTATTGCTCTACCTTTGAGTTTGCTGATTCCTTCTATTATCAGCTCAAATCTGCTTTTGAATGAATTTTTCATTTCAATTGTTGTACCTTTTAATTCCAGACTTTTCATTCACTTCGTTTTTATAATTTATATTTCTTTATTAATATTCTCTATGTGATGAGTCATTGTTATCATACATTCTTTTAATTCTTCAAATGTGGTTTCTTTTAGTTCTTTGAACATATTTATAATAGCTTATTTGAAGTCTTTATGTACTAAATCTATCACCTAGGTCCTCCCAGAGACAATTTATATAAGCTACTTTTTTTCCATGTTTGGCCTGCACCTTGTTTTTTAATTTTAATTTTTTGTTTTTGTTTAGTGATGTACTTGAACTAATTACGTAGTGTCTATTTCCCCTGTAGTGTGTGAAACTGGAATCTCTGCTCAGTTTTTTTTTTAATTTAATTCTTGTTTGTTTGTTTTCTTTCTTTAAAAATTTTTTTCTTTTTTCCTCATTCTCATTTTTAAGCCTAGGGTTAACCCTTGGGTCATCACAGCTTAGTGGTCAGCCAATTATTGGTCCAAGAGTTTACTTAAACACTTTGAGCCAGTAAGCTTTCCATCCTTTTTCCTAGGGAATCTGTTCATGTGTTGGTACACTCATTCTAACTTCAGATAGTTTACAAGTCTCTGATTTTCACTTTCTGCTTGTACAGGGCCTCAAAGTCAGCCATAAATGAGTAGATAACTGGGGCTATCTCTGGTCTCCCCTGAGCATGTGTTACAGCCCTGTGTGTACATCTAACCTTCCGGATTCCCTAGAATAAATGGGAGCATATCAAAGCACCTTATGGTTGTCTCATTATCCACCTCTCCTTTTAAGTTTCTGACTGGTCTGTTGCTTGCTCTAGCCAGTATCACAATCCTAGGCAGCTGTGATGCTGGCCTTCCCTGATTATTTGCCCCTAAGGTCACTACTGGGCATGAGGCTTTTCTGCAGACCTTCATATTGGATCAGCCACTTCAGCTACCATGAGACTGCTAGTTCTCTAGTCCTCAAGGCTACTGAACTTTGGAAGTAGGGGCATGGGAGCAGCCCCAAGTTAAAATACCACAGATCCTGCTGTTCTTGCTGCAGTTCAGTAGTTTTTCTTATATGAATACTTTTCAGTGTGTTGTATGTTCTGATTAAGTTCTGATTAATTTCCAGGGTTCTGAAATGGTAGATTTTGACAATTTTGTCCAGTTTCATCATTCTTTTGGGGTGAGAGGATTTGGCAAGGTCCTCACTGGGCCATTCTGGAAGCTGCACCATGTCTAGTTATTTTCTGGACAATTTTTGGAGATATAATTCATGTACCATACATTCCACTCATTTAAACTGTATAATTAAAAAATTTAGTATATTTATAGGGTTGTGCAATCGTCACCACAATCTAATCTTAGAACACACTAGTCATTTTTGATTGGATACCAGACATTATGAATTTTATCTTGCTGAGTGCTATATATTTTCGTATTCTTATAAACACTCTTAAATTATGTTTTGGGATGTGGTTAAATTACTTGGAGACAGGTTGATCCTTTTGGGTCTTGCATTTAGGATTTGTTATTTTGGACTAGAGTAATGCTTAGTTTAGTGCTAATTATTCCCCAATGGCCCATGAATCTTGAGCTTTTCAATCTATCTGATGAGAACAAGCAACTTTCCTAGTCTTGTGAGAGTGGCAGCCACTGTTACTTCTAATCATTTTGGATGGTTCTTTCCCCAGCCTTGGGTAGTTTCCTCATACATGTGTGCTTGTCAGTACTCAGATGGACCCTTGAGGAGGACCCTCTGAAGATTTCTGAAGTTCTCTTTCTATGCAGCTTTCTTCTCTCTGGTCCTCTATTCTGAGAACGTTAGCCACTATATTATCTTTGGACTCTCAGCTCCATTTCAACTTTGGGAATCTGCTGGCATCAAGCTTGGTTCCTCCTTCTTGTGCCATAGCCTAGAAACTCTCTCTAGGCAATAAAATGGAGTAATTGTATTTGTTTGTTTCCAACCTCTCACGAATCATTGTACTTCGTTATCTGATGTCCAGTGTCGTGACAACCATTTCGTATATATTGTCTAGTTTCTTTGGTTTTTTTCAGATGGGAGGGTAAATCCAGTAACTGTTGATCCTTCTTGTCTAAAAGCAGAAACAATCATTTGGGAGATTTTCTATATATCTTATTATTATTCATTTCTAATTTAATTACTTTATTGTTAGAGAATATACTCTGTAAAATTTTAAGTCTTTAAAATTTATTGACATATTTTATGGCCCAACATGTAGTCTATCTTGGTTAATGTTCCATGTGTTCTAGGAAACAGTGTGCATTCTGCAGGTGCTGGATATAGCATTCTACAAATATAAATCAATTAGGTCAAATTGGTTGATAATGTTCAAATCCTCCATAAGTTTACTGATTTTTTGTGTACTTGTATCAATACTGAGGGAGTGATATTAAATTCGCTGCCTGTGATTGTGGATTTGTCTATCTTTATAGTTCTGTCATTTTTTTCTCATGTATTTTAAAGTTTTGTCATTAAATTCATTTATATTTTAGATTGTTATATCTTCTTGATGAATTGGCTCTTTTATCATTATGAAATGACACTCATTTTCTCTGATATCTGGTTAGACTCCTTGTCTTGAAGAGCGTTGTGCCTGTGCCTTGTTTTAATGGAGCTGTACAATCTTTGTTATGCTTAGTGTTTGCATGGGGTATTCTTTTCCATCATTTTACTGTCAACCTGTCTGTCTTTAAGGTATATTTATTGTAAGCATCATGTAGCTGGGTCTTACTTTTTTTAGATAGTCTGACAATCTTTGCTTTTTAATTGGTATTTATAATTAATAAAATTATTGTTATGGTTGACTTGTAGACTAGCATCTTGTTCTATGTGTTCTATTTGTCCCCTCTCTTTTTGTTTCGTTTTTTCCTTTCTTATCTTCTTTTGGATTAATTAATTATATTTTAGTATTTCATTGTAACTGTCTTTAGCTATAACTAATAATATAATATAATATAATGTAAATATTTAGTTTTAACTCTAACTCTATATAATTTTAGTGGTCCTATAAGGATTGCAATAGGTATCTTTAATTTATCACAGATTACCTGACTTAAATTTACACAGCTTCACATATTATATAACAAAGTTACAACTACATAATTCTGTTTTCACTTCTTCTTGTCCTTTGTGCAATTGTTGTCATGTATTTGACTTCTTCCTATATTAAAATCCCATAATTCATGTTATTATTTTTGCTTTAAACAATTAATTGTCTTTTAAAGAATTAAAAAAAATAGATTTAAAATATTTACATATTTTCATTTTAAATAGTCTTATTTTCTTCCTGAATATCTAAATTTCCATCTGGTGTTATTTCTTTTCCACTTGAAGAACTTGCTTTAACATTTCTCACAGTACAGGTCTGCTTCTGATGAATTCTCTCAACTAACACTATGAAGATGTCTTTAACCTTTGTTTTCCTTCTGTTCGACATACACTGTACCTCTCCTCATATATCTCTGCCCACTTTATTATTACAGTTGTTGCTGAGACATCCAGCTGCGTACAGGTATAAACTGATGCTAGCTTTCACCTCAGCTAGAGTACATATCTTCTGCTTTCTGTTCTGAGGTTATTCTGGGGCCTCTTGTGGGATGCTTCCTAGAATTCATTCAACTGTTATGATGCGTATGTAATTTGGAAGTGCAAGGGTGTTAACCTCCCACTGGACAACCCTCTCCTTTGGGAGTGGGTCTGGATAAATTCTTCCCTCTTCTGTTCCTTCAGTGGACGGTTCTATCATGTTTGGCATGTTTCCTCACAGAACCCCTAGTGAGATCAAATCTCAGTTGGTCATGGTGGTGAACAGATTGGTAACCTCATACCCTTGGGTTCGTTTTCCCTTCTTACCTTTTCCACTCATCCAAGTCTCCTACTCCTATTCTTTGATATCACTTTACAAAATAAACTATCTGTATTCAAAGTCTTATCTTAAGTGGGGTTCTTTTGTGGGGAACCATGGCTAAACCAGTGCTTTTTAAATATTTGTGTTTCATGTTTTATTTATTTATTTATTTACTTATTTATTTTAATGGAAGTACCAGGGATTGAACCCAGGGGACCTCGTACATGCTAACCATGCACTCTACCACTGAGCTATCACCGCCCCTCCACAAGGGGGGAGGTAATTCAGGTTTTATTTATTTATCATGTTTTAAATTTTCTTACTGTTTTAAGAGCATTCCATAAGTTTTTGTACAACTTATTTTTGCGTTATCATTTATTTCTCCTTTGGTCTGTGGGTTATTTGGAAATGCATTATCTAATTTTCAAAATAGAGATTTTCCTGTATTTGTATTATTGATTCCTAGCTTAATTCTACTGTGGTCAGATAAAATATTCTGTATGATTTCAGTACTTTGAAATTTTTTAAGACTTGCTTTATGGGCCATAGTTGGTCAATTTTGATGAATGTTTCATTTGTACTTGAATAGAATATATGTTCTTTAGTTGTTGAGTGGAGTGTTCTGTATTTGTTGAGTTAAGTTGGTTGTTATATTGTTTAACTCTTATATATGCCTAATGATTTTTTTTAAATCTGCCTTTTCTGCAAGTTACTGGGGGAGATATGTATGAATCTCCCAACTTAACTGTGAATTTCTTTATTTCTTCTTTTAGTTCTGCCACTTTTTATACATTTTCTTACTGTATTATTAGATACATACAAATTTAAGATTGTTATAATTTCTTGTTGAATCAAATCTCTTGTCATTATGAAGTCCCTGTTTATCTCTATAATGCCAGTTCCCTTAAAGTCTAGTCTGTCTGATGTTCATATAGTTACCCTGATTTATTGCTTGCATGGTATGTTGTTTTTCTGTTTGTTTATTTTTGACAAGTTTTGTACCCTGACATTTAAAATGTCTCTTGCTAGCAGCATATGGTTGATTTTTTCATAGAATTGGATTGTATCTTTAATTGGAATATTTATCCAATTACTATATTTAATGTAACTATTGACACATTTATGTTTATATGTGCCATCTTTCTGTTTGTTTCCTATTTGTCATATCTGTTGTTTCCTTTTTTCTCTTTCTTGTTTACTTTTGGATTTATGAAGTCTGTTTTAAACACATTTTTAATTTTGAAATAATTTTAGATTTACAGAAAAGTTGCAAAGATAATACAGAAAGATCCCATATACTTCTCATTCAGCTTGCAATTCCTTTAATGTCATCATTTGTTGAAATTTTAAAAATAACATTGTTAACTAAACATCAGATTTTATTTGAATTTCATTAGTTTTCCCAGTGATGTTCTTTATCTGCTTCAGGAGCCAATCTCACTACCACATTGCATTTAGTTGTCATGTCTTCTTAGTCTTCTCTGATTTGTTAACAGTTTCCCAGTCTTTGTTTTTCTTGATCTTAACAGTTTCGAGCAGAATTTGTCAGGTATTTAGTAGAATCTCCTTCAATTTGTTTTTTTTTTTTAATGTTTTTCTCACGATTAGATTGGGATATTGGGCTTTGAGAAAGAATGGCACAGAGATGAAGTGCCCTTCTCGTCACATCATATCAAAGGATACATGATATCAATGTGACTTATCACTGCTTGTATTAACCTTGACTGAGATGGCGTCTTCTGGGTTACTCCACTGTAATGTTACTGTTTTTTTCCCCTTCTCATACTCTATTATTTGGAAGTGAGTCACTAAGTATGATATGTTTTTTATTATCTTATTTTCCATCTTTTAGTTTACTAGTAATACATTCTTTTTTAAGCTTTAAATTTTTTCCAGTTTTATTGAGATATAATTGACATACAGCACTGTGTAAGTTTAAGGTGTACAGCATAATGACTTGATGTGGATACATCATGAAATTATTATCACAATGAATTTAGTGAATACCCATCATCTCATGTAGATACAAAATTAAAGGAATAGAAAAAAACACCTTTGTGTGTGTGTGATGAGAACTCTTAGGATTCACTCTCTTAACAACTTTCATATATAACATATAGCAGTGTTAATTATATTTACCACATTATACATTACATTGTTAGTACCTATTTATCTTATAACTGAAAATTTATACCTTCTGACTGCTTTCATCCAATTCCTTCTCCCCCCACCACACCTCTGGTAATCATTTTCTATGAGTTTGTTTGTTCATTCATTTGTTTGTTTGTTTTAAAGTGTAATCGACCTACAACACTGTTAGTTCCTGTCATACAACATAATGATTTGCTAATTCTATATATTTCAAAATGATCACCAAGTCTAGTCATGTCACCATACAATGATATTGCATAGTTATTGACTATATTCTCCACACTGTACATTTCATACCTGTGACTCATTTATCTGCAGCTGGAAGTTTGTATCTCTTAATCTCTATCACCTATTTCTTTTCTCCTCCTGCCCCTCTCCCCTCTAGCAACCACCAATTTGTTGTCTGTATTTATAACTGTATCTGTTTTGTTATGTTTGTTCATATATTTTGTTTTTTAGGTTTTACATATAAGTGAAATCATATAATATTTGTCTTTCTCTGTCTGACTTATTTCGCTTAGTATAATACCCTCTAGGTCCATCCATATTGGCACAAATGGCAAGATTTCATTCTTTTTTATGGCTGAGTAATGTTCCATTGCATATGTATACCACATCTTTTTCACCCATTTATCTTTTGATGGGCAATTAGGTGGCTTCTGTAACTTTGCTATTATAAATAATTCTGCAATGAGCATAGGGGTGCATATATCTTTTCTAATTAGTGTTTTTGTTTTCATTGGCTAAATACCCCGAAGTGGAATTGCTGGATTGTATGGTAGCTCTAGTTTTAATTTTTTGAGGGCTCTCCATACTGTTTTTCATAGTAACTTCACCAATTTACATTCCCATCAACAGTGCATGAGGGTTCCCTTTTCTCCAGTGCCTTGCCAACACTTGTTGTTTGTTGTCTTTTTGATAATAGCCATTCTGACAGGTGTGAGATGATATCTCATTGTGATTTTGATTAGCATTTCCCTGATAATTAGTGATACTGAGCATCTTTTCATGTGCCTATTGACCAGCTGTATGTTTTCTTTGGGAAAACGTCTATTCAGATCCTCTGCCCATTTTTTAATCAGGTTTTTTTTTTGATATTGAGTTGTTTGAGTTCTTTGTATGTTTTGGATATTAACCCTTCATCAGATATATTGTTTGAAAATATCTTCTACCATTCAGTAGGTGACCTTTTCATCTTGTTGATAGTTTCCTTCATGATGAAAAAGCTTTTTAGTTTGATGCAGTCCCATTTGTTTACTTTTGCTTTTGTTTCCCTTGCCTGAGGAGACATATGCAAAAAATATTACTAAGACTAATGTCAAAGACCATACTGCCTATTTTTTTTCTAGAAGTTTTATGGTTTCAGGTCTTACTTTAAGCCTTTAATCCATTTTGAATTTATTTTTGTGCATGGTGTGAGAAAGTGGTCCAGTTTGATTCTTTACCATGTAGCTGTCCAAATTTCCCAACACCAGTTACTGAAGAGACTGTCTTTCCCCCATTGTATATTCTTAACTCCTGTGTTGTAGATGCATTACCCATATGTGTGGGTTCATTTCTGGGCCCTCTATTTTATTCCATTGCTGTATGTGGCTGTTTTTGTGCCAGTACCATACTGTTTTGATTATTGTAGCTTTGTAGTGTAGTTTGAAAGCAGGGAGTGTTATACCTCCAGTTTTGTTCTTCCTTCTCAAGATTGTACTGGCCATTCGGGGTCATTTTCCATACCAATTTCAGAATTATTTGTTCTGCTTCTGTGAAAAATGCCATTGGTATTTGACAGGAATTTTATTGAATCTGTAGGTTGCTTTGGGTGCTATAGTCATTTTAACAATACTGCTTCTTCCAGTCCATGAACACAATATATCTTTCCATCTGTTTGAGTCCTCTTTGGTTTCTGTCATCAGTGTCTGATAGTTTTCTGAGTACAGTTTTTTACCTGCTTAGGTAGGTTTATTGCTAGGCATTTTATTCTTTGTGATGTGATTGTAAATGGGATTATTTTCCTAATTTCTCTCTCTGATAATTTGTTGTTAGTGTATAGAAATATAACAGATTTCTGTATGTTAATTTTGTATCTAGCCACTTTACCAAATTCATTGATGAGATCTAGTAGTTTTTTGATGATGTCTTTAAGATTTTGTATGTATAGTATCATGTCATCTAAAAACAGTGAGTTTTATTTCTTCTTTCCCAATTTGGATTCCTTTATTTCTTTTTCTTGTCTAATTGCTGTGGCTAGGCCTTCCAATACTATGTTGAATAAAAGTGATGATAGTGGGCATCCTTGTCATTTTCCTGATCTTAGAGGGAAAAAAAAGCTTTCAGCTTTTCACTGTTGAGTATGATGTTAGCTGTGGGCTGGTCACATATGGCCTTTATTATGTTGAAGTATATTTCCTCTATACCCACTTTGCTGAGAGTTTTTATCATAAATGAATGTTGAATTTTGTCAAAGGTTTTTCTACATCTATGACTTTTAGTCTTCAGTTTGTTAATATGGTGTATCCCATTGATCAATTTGTGGATATTGAACCACCCTTGCATCCCTGTAATAAATTCCACTTGATCATGGTGTATGATTGTGGGAGCTCATGATTGGATTAATAAATTGTAACAGACCCCAGCTGCTTGTGACTTTTAGGAAGAACAGATGTGTTTTGCTAGTAGGCACCTGTGCACTCCTGTCTCCTTGCTGTAAAAAGCAGAGACAATGCCTTGCTTGCATAGTTGAGGTTCTAGATTAGGGCTGCTTCCACAATGGCAAAGCCATTGTGTGTCCCTTGCTATAAACGCAGGACACAACTTGTTTTAAGCATAAGTTTATAGTTCAGGGCTTACTCTGCTCGTTGCAAAGTGACAACTCTAGTCCTCAGCCATAAACAGTGGTCATGCTTTCTGCTGTTTAGATAGTCTATAACCCCCAAGACAAGGAATTGGCTGGTCTGGTGGTCTGTTTTGTAACCAACATCTTATATCTGAAGAATGTACCTTGTTCCCCTCTCCCCGTGACTGCCCGGAAAATAAATTAAGACTTTGTACTCATTGTGGATTATATGATCTCTACCCGATCCTGGTTTAACTCAAGTTCCTGCATTCCATTACACAATTGTTTGTGATCTTTTCTTTGTGCACAATAAATATGGGAGTGTTTGAGAGGCTCGAGGAGTTGGTCTCCAACTCCCTCTCACTCAGTTGACTTTCCACAGAGTCTCGAGTAATTCATTCTGTCTCGGTGGGACTTCTGCTGGACAGAACCCACAACTGGTGACCCTGACATTATCAGCTGCACAGCAACGGAACCGGCACACTTCAGCTGGAGAGAGAAACTGCATCTGGATCCCCATAACTTGCATCCTGGTAAGGGAACAGCAACACCTGCTGGGGATAGTTGCCAACGTGCCTAGAATTTAGCGAGAGCCTAGTTTTTCTTTCATTTTCTTACTATGGGTCAACAACTAACTAAGAAACAAATGATCTATCTCTCCACCAGCAGCTGCTAAAAGCAGCTCGCTGCTCTAGGTCGGAAGAGCAACTTATTACATTGTTACAAATGTTACAGGAGATTTGTCCCTGGTTTCCAGACCATTAAACAATTGATTTGGAACTCTGGGAATGGGTTGGTAAGAATTTAAAAGGTAGGCATCAGCAAAGGGAGAAAATCCCCACTTCCATTTTAACTACTTGAAGTTTGGTACACACTGCCTTATGTCCCTTGTATTCTTCCTCACAGAATAATTATGCTGAACCTGAACCCCATTCTCCCCCTTCCTCTCCTCCTACTTCTTCACCCCTAGTCCTTCCTGCACCATCTGCCTCTCTTTCACAGATTAGTTTGCTGCTGCCACCGCCTCCTCCTCCCTTTACTGAGGAGTATGATTGTAAGTGAACTGCTATGCAACAATATTTTAAAGAAAGCTTACATTTGGGAGAGCTGCCTGCTTACCCTGTGATTGCTGGGTGTGGGCAAGGTATTAAGCATGAGGCTGTCCCTTTCTCAGTATTCAAGAAACTAAAAACTAGTGTTATGGAAAATAGGACTCAGAGTTCGTTTACTAAAAGTATTCTTGATACGGTTGGAAATGCATATGTTATGACTCCTTGGGTTTGGAGAGCTCTTGTAAAAACTGTCTTAACTCCTGCTCAATTTGCTGTTTGGTCTTCTGAATGTCATGTAGGTTGTCTCTTATAAACTTCTCGTAATGCTGATATTGATATATCTATAGAAATGCTTAAAGGAACAGGTCAATATACTAATACTCAGCAACAGATCCATATGGATAAGTTGACTTTAAAGCAATGTACTGATATTGCCCTCACGGCATGGTCTAAGGTTCCCGATACCAGAGCTGCTACTGTCTCCTTTGCTACCATTTGACAAGGTGCCCCAAAACCTTATGTTGATTTTATTAATCACTTAAAACAGAGTATCTCTCCAAGTAGATAATCAGGAGGCAGCAAAAGTGCTCTTGAAACAGCTGGCTTATGAAAACACTAATGCAGATTTCCAGGTAGCTCTTGCCAGTATTCAAACTCAAAACAAAAATATAGCTGATTATATAAAGGATTGCCAGAATGTGGAAACCGAAACCCATCATGCTCAGGTCCTTGCGGCTTTAATGAGATCTCCTTCTGCTGTGACCTGCTTTAAGTGTGGTAAACCTGGCCATATTCAAAAGGAATGCCACCAGTCCAACAAGGGAGGGCAAGGAGGTCCATCTCAGAAATTACCTAACAAAGACTGTGCTCGGTGCGGCAAAGAAGACATTGGGCAAATCAATGTCGCTCTAAATTTGATAAGGATGGCAATCAGATTTTGGGAAATGGGAAACGGGCGCCAGCTCCCACACCCCAAACCCCAAGTGGAGCAATCCCACCCAGTCAGCTCAAACACAGGTCTTTAATACCCAGCCTCCTCAGTCCAGTCCTGCAGAAACCCCTTCAGCAATGCCTCCACAGTGGACTTATGTTCTATCTCAGAATTAATTCTTAAGAAACAGGATTGTATATACTCTGCCTCCACTGGAATCTCTGGCCCTTTCCCTGAAGGGACCCAGGGTCTAATCATAGGCTTCTCAGACATATCACAGCAAGGCATTGTCTCTGCTTTTTATGGCAAGGAGACAGGAGTGCAGATGCACAGGCGCTTGCTAGTAAAGCACATTTGTTCTTCCTAAAGGTCACAAGTGGCTGGGGTCTGTTACAATTTATTAACCCGATCATGGGCTGCCACATATGATCTTTTTGATGTATTGAATTTGGTTTGTTAATGTTTTGCTGAGGATTTTTACATCTATGTTTATCAGTGATATTGGCCTGTAATTTTCTTTTTTTGTGATATCTTTCCCTTTGGTATCATGGTGATGCTGGCCTCACAGAATAAGTTCAGAAGCATTCCTTCTTTGTAATTTTTTGAAATAGTTTGAGAAGTACAGGTGTTAACTCTTCTCTAAATGTTTGGTAGAATTTGCCTGTGAAGCCATCTGGTCCTAGAATTTTGTTTATTGGGAGTTTTAAATTTTTTTAATTCAATTTCATTACTGGTAATTGATCTGTTCATATTTTCAATTTCTTCTTGGTTCAGTCTTGGGAGATTGTACATTTCTAGGAATTTGTCCATTTCTTCTAGGTTGTCTAGTTTATTTGCATATAATTTTTCATAGTAATCTCTTATGATCCTTTGTATTTCTGTGGTGTCAGTTGTAATTTCTCCTTTTTCACTTCTGATTTTATTAGCTTAGGCTCTCTTTTTTTCTTGATGAGTCTGTCTAAAGGTTTATCAGTTTTGTTTATCTTTTCAAAGAATCAGCTCTTAGTTTCATTGATCTTTTTCATAATTTTTAGTTTCTATTTCATTCATTTCTGCTCTGATCTTTTTGATTTTTTTCCTTTTACTAACTTGGGTTTTGTATGTTCTTTTTCTAGTTCCTTTAGGTGTGAGGTTAGGTCGTTTATTTGAGATTTTTCTTTTTTCCTGAGGTAGGCTTGTATCACTATAAATGTCCCTCTTAGAACTGCTTTTGCTGTGTCCCAAGATTTTGGATTGTTGTGTTTTCATTTTCATTTGTCTCCAGGTATTTTAATTTTTCTTCTTTGATTCCTTCAGTGACCTATTGCTTGTTTAGTAGCATATTGTTTAGCCTCCATGTGTTTGTGTTTTTTGCAACTTTTTCCCCTTGTAGTTAATTTCTAGTCTCAGCCTTACAGTCAGAAAAAAAAATGCTTGGTATGATTTTTATCTTCTTAAATTTACTGACTTGTTTTGTGGCCTAGCATTTGATGTATCCATTTACATGGAATTCTTTTTTCCATTCCCCCACTTTCAGTCTGTGTTTGTCTTTAGATTTGAAATGAGTCTCTTTTAAGCAGCAAATATATAGGTCTTGTTTTTTTGTCCATTCAGCCATGCTATGTCTTTTGATTGAGCATTTAGTCCATTTACTTTTACAGTGATTATTGATAGGTATATACTTATTGCCATTTTATTAACTGTTTTGGGATTCTTTTGTGGTTGTTTTTGTTCCTTTCTTGTTCTTTTGCTCTCTTCCCTTATGATTTAATGAGTATCTTTAGCGTTGTTTGAATTCCCTTCTCTTTTTTGTATATGTATCTATTATAGATTTTTGGTTTGTAGTTATCATGAAGCTTATTATAGCAATCTCTCTCTCTCTCTCCATATACATGAAATTTTTAAATTATTGATTTCTTAAGTTCAAATGCATTTTAACAATTCTGCATTTTTACTCCCCACCATTTAACATTTTTGATATCATATTTTACATGATCTTTTTTTTTGTATATCCCTTAACTACTTATTATGGATATAGATGGTTTTACTACCTTTGTGTACTACCTTTCTTCTACCTTTACACATGGTTGATTTACTACCTTTACTGTATATTTGCCTTTATCAATGAATTTTTCCTTTTATAATTTTCATATGTCTAGTTGTGGTCTTTTCTTTTTCACACAGAGAAGTCCTTTTAACATTTCTTCTAAGGCTGGTTTGATGGTGCTGAATTCTTTTAGCTTTTGCTTGTCTGTCAAACTTTTGATCTCTCCACCAAATCTGAATGAAAGTCTTGCCTGGTAGAGTATTCTTGGTTGTAAGTTTTTTGCTTTCGTCATTTTAAATATATCATGCCCTCTACACTGGAATGTGACACATTGTAAAACAACTATAACTCAATAAAAAAAATGTTAAAAAATGAAATATATCATGCCACTCCTTTCTGGCTTGCAGAGTTTCTACTGAAAAGTCAGCTGATAGCCTTATGAGATTTCCCTTGTGTGTAACTTGTTGCTTTTACCTTGTTGCTTTTAATATTCTCTCTTTATCTTTAATTTTTTGGCATTTTAATTATAACATGTCTTGATGTGGACTTCTTTGGTTTGATCCTGTTTGGGACTCTTTGTGCTTCCTTCCTGTATCTAGATGTCTGTTTCCTTTCCCAGATTAGGGAAGTTTTCAATTATTATGTCTCCAAATATGTCCTCTGCTCCTTTCTCTCTCTCTCCTCCTTTTGGGCCCTATAATGTAAATGTTAGTATGCTTGATGTTGTCCCAGAGGTCTCTTAAACTGTCCTCATTTCTTTTTATTTTTTATTCTTTTTTCTGTTCAGCTTCAGTGATTTCCACTACTCTGTCTCCCAGTTCACTGATCTGTACCTCTGTAACATCTAATCCACTATTGATTCCTTCTAGTGCATTTTTTATTTCAACTATTGTATTCTTCATCTCAGTTTGGTTCTTCTATACATTTTCTAATGCTTTGTCAGAACTTCTAACTTCTCACTCTGTTCATCTAATCTTCTCCTGAGTTCTTTGAACATCTTTACAATGATTACCTTGAACTTTTTATTGGCTAGATTGCTCATTGCATTTCACTTAGTTCTTCTTCTGAGGTTTTATCTTGTTCCTTTGGAACATATTCCTCTGTCACCTCATTTTACCTAATTTGCTATTTTTATTTCCATGCATTTGGTAGGTTGGTAATGCTTCTTGACCTTAGAGAAGTGGGCTTTTATAGAAGACAGCCTATGTGTTCCAACAGCACACTCACTTCTGGCCACCAGAGCTACATGCTCTAGGAGTCCCCCCATTTGGGCTGCATGGGTCCTTCTGCTGTGGTGGGCTGACTACTGTGCATGGTCTGCTAGATGTGGCTGGCCCCTATTCTGGTTAATTGCTCCTGTGCCTGGTGCAGAGTCTGCTGGCCTCTGGTGGGTGGGGCTGGGTCATGAAGTGGCTTGCTGTGGGATCCCAAGGGTACTGGATCTAGTGTCAGGCCACTTGTGGGTGTTGCCAGATTTCAGAGCTGCTGTCTGAGGGGCCCAAGTTGTCCTAGAGCTGGTGTTGCTCTGGTGGTTTGGCTGGTTCCTGACGAGGTAGGCTGCATGGGTGTGGTGGTCCTCCAGCTGATGCCATCCCACTGGTGGGTGAGGCCAGGTCTTTGGGCTAGTGCTGGCCTAATAGTAGGTGGAGCCAGTTCCTGGGGCCTCTGGCTGCAGGACCTAGGTGCCCTGGAGCTGATGTCAGTGTGCTGGTGGAGGCAGCTGAGGCCCAGGATGTCTTAGGGTGAGTTCCAGCTCACTGATGGTTGGAGCCAAGTTCTAGGATCTCTGACTACAGGGCTCTGGAGTTCCCAAGGTTGGTCGACACACTGGAGAATGGTGCTGGGGCCCAGGAGGTCCTAGAGCTAGTGCCTGCCCACTAGTGGGTGAGACTTGTCCTAGGGCTAGTGCTGGTCCACTGGTGAATGAGCCATTCACAGGTTCTCTGGCTGCAGGGGCCTGGGATTCCTGGGGCTAGTGCTCATGCATTGGTGTGTAGGGCTGGGTCCTTGGATCTCTGGTGAATGGGGCCATGTCCTGGGGCAGCTGTAGGCTCAAGACATCTTAAGTCAACCAGCCTGCTGATAGATGTGGCTGTATCCCTGCTCAACCAGTAACTTGTACTGAGTTGTCCCAGTACTGGTGGAGACAGGCTGGTAGATGGGCTCAGGTTCTAGCAATAATAAGCTAGAAGAAGGATTCCAAAATGGCACTTGCCTGTACTAGTGTCCTTATGGTAGAATGACCTCTCAAAAATGGCTGCCACCAGTGTCTATGCCTCAGGGTGAGCTCAAGTTGCCTCCTGCCTCTCCAGGAGGATCTCCAAGATCAGCAGATGGGTCTGACCCAGGCTCCTTTTAAATGATTGCTTTTACCCTCAATCCCAGGGCATGTGAGATTTTGTGTTCACCCTTTAAAAGTGGATCTCTATTTCCTACAGCCCTCTGGACCTTCTGAAATTAAGCCCTACTTGCCTTCAAAGCCAAATGTTCTGGGGGCTTGTCTTCCCAGTGCAGGATCCCTGGGATGGAGACCCCAATGTGGGGCTCAGGCCCCTCACTCCTTGGGAAGAACTTCTGCAATTCTTATTATCCTCCTGTTTGTGGGTTGCCCACCCAGTGGTATGGGTCTTAACTATATTGCATCTCTGTCCCTTCTACCTATCTTGTTGTGGTTCCTTCTTTACATCTTTAGTTGTAGAAGATCTTTTCTGCTAGTCTTTAGGTCTTTTTCATCAGTAGTTGCTCTGTGAATAGCTGTAATTTTCATGTGGGAGGAGGTGAGCTCAGGGTCTTCCTACTCTGCCATCTTGGCCACTTCCTAGTAACATTCTTTTATTACTATTTCAGTTGTTAATCTAAAAAAATTACAACATGTATTCTTGACTAAAACCTACCTTCAATTTTTACTTTCACCACTGCTTAATGTAAGGAACTTTCAACACTTTTACTCACTTTATTTCCTTTTAAATTGGGTTGTTATTATGTGCTGTTAATGTCATTATTTTAATTCATTGTGTGTGTTTTTTAAAACCCCACAAGGCATTTTTAAAAATTTTTTGAAACAACCTCAGACTTACAGAAAAGTTTTAAGTACACTACAAAAAACTTTTTTCCCTGAACCTTTTATGTGTCTCCCCATCACTTCAAGATATTTCCATGTGTATTTACTAAAAGAAAAGACCATTCTCTTACAAAATTAAATATAACCATTAAATCAGAAAATTAACATTAATACTATATCCAGTATCACTATTATCCAGCACTCACATTACATTCAAGTTTTGCCAGTTTTGCCAATCTTATCCTTTATAGCCGAAGAATCCAATTCAGAACCGAGGATTGCATTTGATTGTCAAGTCTAGTTAGCATCCTCCAATCTCCAACAGTTCCTCCCTCTTTCCTTGACTTCCATGACCTTAACACTTGAGGGTTATTATTCTGTAAATGCTCCAGTTATTCTGTAAAATGTCCCACAACTTGGGTTTATCACGTGTTTCCTCATGATCATATTCAGTTTATAAGTTTTTGGTAGGAAGATCACCAAAGTGACACTTTGATCATTCATTGCATTAAGGTGATGTCTTCCAAGCTATCTATCTATCTATCTATCTAATCACCCCGGTTCCTTATCAAACTACTTAGTCATTCATTCATTCATTCTTATCAGTATGGACTCATGGCTTCTTACTTTATTCAATGGGTTTTAATCTAATACTATCATTATTTACTGTGATTCTCAAATTTAGCCAGTGTGAGTCCTTTCAGGCTGGCTTCTGTGTCTTTTGACATTTCCCTATTATTCTTTGAGCACTTCTTTACTGTTAGGAACAAAAATAATTTCAAGCTTCTCATTTCTTCTGTGCCCCAGTCATAGAATTAGCCTTTTCTCCAAGGAGCCTGTTTCCTTTTAATGGAGAATGGTATTTAGAAGCCAAGGTCTAAGAGCTAGGTATTCTCATTCTTATTAGGGTTGTTATGGACTGAATGTGTCCCTACAAAATCCATATGTTGAAGTCCTAATCCCCAATGTGATGGTATTTGGAGATGAGGCCTTTGAGAGATAATTAGGTTTAGATGAGGTCATGGGTTTGGGGCCCTCATGGTGGAATTAGTCCCCATACAAGAAGAGGAAGATACCAGAACTCTCTCCACCATGTGAGGATGCAGTGAGAAGGTGGGAACCAAGAAAAAGTCTGCAAACCAGGAAGAGGCCTATCACTAGAACCCAACCACGCTGGCACCCTGATCTCAGATCACAATCTTCAGAATTATGAGAAGTAAATTTTTGTTGTTTAAGCCACTCAGTCTATAGCATTTTATTATAGTAGCTTGAGCTGACTAAAACAAGGGTATTGCTGCTCCCAGGCCCTCTCAGTGGGTTAATAGTGAGAAACCTGGCTCCTATTTTTCTTATCATAATCTTCCTATGTGTAATCAATCTTCTATAGCTATAATTCTCCATATTTCATGAGTATATTAATTACAGTTATTTTCAAGTCTTTGAGAACTATTAGAGTTCTGGGTCTTCTGTGGGTCTATATCTATTGTCTGTTTTTCTCTTGATTTTCAGTACGTGGTTGTCTTTTAATATGCTTCATTATTAGTGATTAAATGTTGGACACAATATGAAAAGTTGAAGAGAGAATTTGAGGTGATGGCTGATCTTCCTCTAGAGGGGATTTATTTATTTATATTTTCAAAAATTTGTTGTTGTTAAGACTTTATTTTTTAAGGGAACTTTTGTGTTCACAGCAAAACTGAGGGGAACATTCAGAGATTTCCCATATACTCCTGCTTCCACACATGCACTGCCTCCCAAATCATTAACATCTCCCACCAGAGCGGTACTTTTGTTGCAATTGATGAACCTACACTGACACATTATAAACACCCTTAGTCCATAGTTTACATTAGGGTTCACTCTTGATGTTGTGCACAGGGGATTTCTTTTTTAATCTGGCAAGCACTCAAGGTAGAAATAGGCTACCTTAATCTGATTAGACATTGAGACTGGGCTTCAGTCTTTATGAGGGCTGATTTGTTTCCCATTTCCTATTACCCCTAAGTAATGGCTGTTTGAGGGATTCAGCTGAAATTCTGTGGTATTTACCAGGGCTCCTCCTCCTTCATTGGCATTCAACTCCATTTTCCCACAGTCGGCTCCATGCGACTACTGAAATCTCTGCCCAGCTTCTCAGATTCCCAGCCACTATTTTCTGCACCGTTTTCTGCTTGGATTCTTAGCTTCTCAATCTAAAGCTTTCAGACTGGCAAATGCCTTAAAAGCAAAAGTGCAGCCAGATGTCTGGCTCATTTCTCTCTCTCTTTCTAGATTCTCCAAAATCTTGGTCTCCCAATTCCTTGCTGCCTTGAGGGCTCTTCAGTGTGACTAAAAAAATTTTTTTAATGTGTTGATCAGCTTTTATTGTTGTTCTCAATGGGATGGTTAGTCTGAAACAAGGTAGTCTACCACTGACAGAGCAGACATTGATTTAGACTCATAAAAAATCCCTGTGGTGGTTGTGCTGAGAGTTAAGAAAGGGCAAGAATGGAAATAGGGAGACCAGAGGAGAGTCTTGATAAGGTGATGGCTTGGACAAGTGTGAAAATAGAGGTGTAAGGAAATGGACAGATATGGTGTAAGGAACTGAGTGGTAGGGATGAGAGGAGGTAGAGGGAAATATAAAATATTAATGTCTTCATCTTACAAAGGGGGCAGTTAGGAGAAAATACTTATGATTGATCAAACATGAAATATAAGTTTATGCATATTATTTAAAGTAAAAAAGATAACCATTAGAGGAAATAAAAATAATGTTAAAATTGTATTGGAAGGGATGGATGGGAGGTGGGAGTGGTGGAAGTGAGCTTAATCCTCATCTTTCATAGCATTAGTAAATAGGTAATGTCAAAGAAGAAATATAGAGGTGTGGATAAATTTGAAGAAGTTTTAGGAGGTAAAATTTGTACAGCTTGGTGATTTAACTTAGTGAATAAGGGAGAGGGGAGGCCAAGGTGATTTGCAGATTTCTAGCTTGAGCCGTTGGATGCTTGTGGCATTACAACTAAGGGGTAAAGAAAATGGAGGAGTATCTAATTCAAGAGAGAAAATAATGAACTGTCTTAGTTGTTGTGGTGCACTGTAGTTGAGAATATATAGTAGGTACACACACACATCTGTGGGCAAAGGTTCTTACTACAATAAAATTTTAAAAGAGCAATTAACAATAAAACCATAGCAAAAAAATCTGGCCACTTGGAAATTTAAAATGACTTGTCTGAAATCTCCTGGGGTAAAGTGGAAATGAAACAAATTACAAATTGCTTATAAATACATGATAATTAAAGCAAAAAAGAAAAGAATCCATGCTACTGTTATTATAGATAAATAACTTTGCTTGGTAGACCTCTGCTATAGATTGAATGTTTGTGTGACCCACAAATGCATCTGTTGACACCCAACCCCCAAGGTGATGATATTTGGAGAGGGAGCCTTTGGGAGGTGCTTAAGTCATCGGCGTAGAGCCCTCATAAATAGGACTCGTGCCCTTATGAAGGACACCCCAGAGAGGTCCCTTGCCCCTTCCACCATGTGAGAACACAGTGAAAAGACATCAGCTGTCTAGGAAGCAGTTTCTCATCAGACACTGGATATGCTGGTTCCCTATCTTGGACTTCCCAGCATCCAGAACTGTGAGAAATAAATGTTTGTTGTTTATAAGCCCCTCAATTCATGGTATTTTGTTATACCAATACCAGTGGACTAAGACGACCTCATTGATGACTATGGTCAGGATTCTGTACAGAGTGGGCAGATGAGATGAGTCTTACCCCCTTCTGTGATGCTAAGTGAAGCCTGTGTTTGTCTGGCAGTGCCATACATTTCATTTTGTCTTGCATTCATTTATAACCCTCAGCAACAACTCCTTCTCCTGATACCTTGATATAAATTGGCTTCATACTCTAGTAGAACTTAGGGAATGTTGATATGCTCAAACTATAGCATCCCAATGTCTCCATAGTAACTAATGCACACCCAGGGGGAAAAGATGGAGAATAAATGAGAATAGCATTTTAACAAAATAAGTGAGGGGCGAAGAGGCTTTAGACATGTGATTACCTCTTATTTAGGAATATGAAGGTATTCATCTCCTTAATAATGGGGTTATAAAAGTTGTTATAATGAAACATGTCAGCAGCCATTTATATTCCATTTTTCTCTATAACCATCACCATTGAAAGCATTTAAATACTTTTTTTGCCCAGTAATACTACAGAAAGTTGAAAGGACATATTTGCCATTCTCCTGTGAGCCTGCAATCAGGATGGGACAGGTTAGGCCAATGTTCATAGTCCAGCCTCCCATACAGAGCTTTGCCCCAGTGAATACTGGGAGGAGGGAAGATTCAAAGCAGCTTATTCAATCCTGTGGAATTTGTTTGCTTTGATGCAAGACTCTGCTAGCAACTCAATAGTCTCCTGGTTAAAGAGAGCCCATATAGGTTGCTGCCACTCCTCTTTTCTTTCTCCACAGCTGATTTTTCCCTAATGTCCTTATGCTTCCTTCTCCCAAATGCATTCTATGCACCATCTCTACCAATTCCAAAAGAATATGTTCACTTTGCCTCTTGGCTGGATCTAATGTTCCAAATGTTTGTATATATGTAGGTAGATACATCCTCCTTACATATATCACCAATAAACTGATAATTTATTAAACTATGAAACAGCCTGTTTTAGTGTTAAGCCAGTTGTTAAGGACTGAACTGTGTCTCTCCCCCACCAATTTATTTGTTGAAGCCCTCACCCCCAATATGACTGTATTGGGAGATAGGGCCTATAAGGAGGTAATAAAGGTTAAGTTAGGTCATAGGATGGGACCCTAATCTAATATGACTGGTGTCCTTATAAGAAAAGGAAGAGAGACAAGATCTCTCTCTTTCTCCCTCCCTCCCTCTCTTTCTCTCCCTTTCTCTCTCTTTCTGCATGCCAGAGAGGAAAGGCCATGTAAGGACATAGCAAGAAGACAGCCTTCTGCAAGTAGAAGAGAGCACTCACCAGGAACCTAATCAAGCGGGCACCTTGATCTGGGACTTCTAGCCTCTAGAATTCTGAGTGAATAAATTCCTGTGTTTAAATCGACCCAGTCTATGTTTGTTTGTTTAGAGGGGTGGTAATCATGGTATGTATGTATGTATGTATGTATGTATGTATGTATCTATCTATCTATCTATCTTAGTGGAGGTACTGGAGATTGGACCCAGGACCTCGTGCATGCTAAGCACATGCTCTACCACTAAGCTATACCCACCCCCCAGGCTATGTATTTTTGTTATGGCAGACAGAGCAGATAAACATATCAGAGTACACGCACAACCAATTAAACTGTTACCAGATAGGAACAGACTTTGTAAGGGTGAAGACATGACTTTTTTATTTTAGAATAATAGAGATCAAATGTCTACAGATAAATATAATAACTAATGGGATATTATTCAACCCAGAACAGAAACACAGAGAGTAGAGGGGCAGAGGTATACTGAATAGCTCCAGGTACACTGAATAGCCTGGTTTAGCTGATTCAGCTTAGCTTGATTCCTTCCCCATTTATAAGAGAAGTTAAGAAGCACATTCTTTTTTTTTTTTAACACACTCATATCACCTTTTGAAAATTAGTCTTCAGCTTACCTTCTATGCAAATAAATTCAGAGATTAGAAGCAAGATGTGATGGGAGGTGCCGTTAGGGTGAGGTTCTTCATCAGGAATTAAAGTCAGTTTCCTGGAGTTGCCAGGGAAAGACATATCAGAATAGTGACCATTTACCTTGGATGGCCAGAGGTCTGGTAGACATTCTCGAGTTCAGAAGGGCCTTAGAAAGCAGAAAAAAAAGGAGTGTATCTGCATACTAGAGGCTCAGTCTGGACAAGGGACATTTCCACTTTGTTTTGTTTAGTTTTTCACTTGTGACATTCGGTATTACAGTTACTGGCATAATGTGGAAATTTTCAGGAAATGAAGTTCTCAATAAAGCAGTCTCTCATCCCAAGGGATTTGATCTCTATCATTATTATATCCAAATTAAAACAAGGCAGAGAACTATCTATACCTGGATAGAATGGTCTTCTCTTGTCATCTATAACACAGACTGCTAAAAACTCCTGGTCAATCAATTATGTACCATATTAAAATGCAATGACAGGGGAAGCTATAGCCCAGTGGTAGAGCATGTGCTTAACATGCGCGAGGTCCTGGGTTCAATCCCCAGTACCTTAGTTAAAATTAAAAAAATTAAAATAAACCTAACTACCTCCCTCACCCATAAATATATTAACAATAATCTTTTAAAAAATCTATCTTAAAAAATGTAACGAAAATTTTGTCACTGCATTTTTTTCTGGACCTCTTAATATCTTTAAAATTGGTGCTTTAGGGAGGTAGACATTGCAGTTTACCATAGACAATTTTCCTCTGCCTATTTCAGTGCAATTTAAAGTAAATCATATCAACAAGGAACATACCTTTGCAGGCATTAATTTCTTTTTAGTTTTTTCCTCAGTGTGGGATGCAGTCTAACAGATTGTCTGAATATATATTTCATACTTCAGTTCTGAATGTAAGAAAAGGGATAATTTTGTATCCACTTGTAGCTGGGTAGAAGTTTGGCTTGAGATCCAAATACTACAGTTTTATACAGTATACTGCTATAAAAATTAATTAAAATTTCTGTATAGCTAATATTTGCACCTGGAGCAAAATTCCAAAGTTATAAAAGAGTGTACACTGAAAATTAGGTTTCTCTTCTTGCTTATATCCAAGTTCTCCAGTTTCCACCCCTGAAGGTAGGCACGGTTACCAGTCTCTTGTGTTTCCTTCTACAGGTATTCCACATTGCACCGATTCTGGAACAGGATCTTTTTCCTTTCCTAGCAGGCACTTAGTACCCAGCAGCATGAAAATGCTGCTCTTTGAGGTGAAAACTAATGTTCTAAGCAGTAGCATGGAACAGTGACTGCCCCTGCTCCTTCTCACGCCCCTCCTTGGAAATCATACACCCAAAGCAGATCACAAGGCATTTGTCTAAAGCACTTCTAACTGGACCCAACACTAACACAGATGCATTTCTCATGAACACACAGCAACCTAAACACATAACAGATCCAGACATTTACTTAGTTGTGTATGTGAAAAAGTCGATGCTTTTGGTAGTTATTGAGCAAGGAGAGAAGTTCTGTTTTTATACAATATGAACTCAGTGAGAAATTGTTCAGTCCTTTCCAAGGAATTGGAGATTTCATCAGACAGCTGCTGTGACAGAAAGGAGAAATCTTGGCTCGAAGGTGCAGAAAAGGCATTCCAGCATGAGTTGTGGTCTGGGGAAATCTTGAAATTGGAGTTTGGGATAAAAGAAAGAAGGGAGTGTTGAATGTTGATTTGTGAGGAGCAGAGGGGATGAGAGTCTAGCAGGAAGAGGCAGTGCCGTGAAAGAGTGGTAATATGGGATGAACGGCCATTGGCACGTGTGGGTGGTGAAGTTTTGTATAAGAATCTATGAACAGAGGGCCGTCAGTCCCTCTGTGTTTACTGTGCCTCCCATGTTCCCAGCACTGCCATCAGAACCATCATTGAGTCCAGAATTTTTCTCTAACAGAGGCACCAAAGAATGCATTGTAGGATAGTATGGTAGTCTTCCTCCATTATGTTCTCCTCAGAGGTTGATTCTATGTACTAAACAGCCATAACTTTGTTTAATAGCCTGTGATGGATCTATCATCCACACATTTATGTCAGTTTCTCAATCTCACCACCTTTGACATTCTGGGTCAAATAATTCTTTTGTGGGGACTGTCCTGTGCCCTGTAAGACGTTTAGCAGCATCCCAGGTCTCGGCCCACTTATAACAACCCAGAATGTCTAGACCTGGTCAAATGTCCCCTGGGGCAAAATCACCCCCGATTGAGAACTACTAATATAAAGCCTCATGAGCTTATGGGGTTTTTTTTTTTTGGTTCTCTAAAACCCCCTTTTAAAAATTAACGTTTGTACAGACTCATAGACATAGAATACAAACTTGTGGTTGCCAAGGGGGAGGGGGATGGGAAGGGACAGACTGGGAGTTCAAAATTTGCAGATACTGACAGGCATATGTAGAATAGATAAACAAGATTATACTGTATAGCACAGGGAAATATATACAAGATCTTGTGGTAGCTCACAGTGAAAAAAATGTGACAATGAATATATGTATGTTCATGTATAACTGAAAAATTGTGCTCTACACTGGAATTTGACACAACATTGTAAAATGACTATAATGCAATAAAAAAGTTTAAAAAATTAACGTTTATAAATATTTATCAAAGTGATGCATTCATGTGGATAAAAATTAAATAGTGCTGAAGGACTTCCTTATAACAAAAAGTGGCTATCTCCTGCCCTGCTCCTCCCCACCTGTAGTCCCATTCCCAGAGCCCTATCACTTTTAACTATTTCTGGTTTGTGTTTTTCTAATGTTCCTGTCACATCCATGTACCTGTATATCCAATCATTCAAACCACATATTTATTGAGCACTGTGTTAATTTGCTTGGGCTGCCATAATAAAATACCGCAGACTGGGAGGTTTAAAGAGCAGAAATTTATTCTCTCACAGTTCTGGAGCCTGGAGGTCCAAGATCAAGGTTCCAGAAAGTGTGGTTTCCTCTGAGGGCCATTTGAGAAGGATCTGTTCCAGGCCTTTCTCCTTGGCTTGCAAATGGCCAGCCTCTTGCTGCTTCTTCACGTGATTGTCCCTCTGTGCATGTGCCCTGGTGTCTCTTCCTCTTCTTATAAAAATACTGGTCAAATGCTGGAGAGGGTGTGGAGAAAAAGGGACCCTCCTCTACTGTTGGTGGGAATGTAGTTTGGTGCAGCTACTATGGAGAACACTATGAAGGTTCCTTAAAAAACTAAAAATAAACTTACCATATGATCCAGCAATCCCACTCCTGGGCATATATCTGGATAAAACTCTAATTTGAAAAAAAAAAAAAATAAAAGTCACATGCGCCCCAATGTTCACAGCAGCACTATTTATAATAGCCAATTTAAAACAACCTAAACGTCCATTGACAGATGCCTGGGTAAAGAAGATGTGATATATATATACACGAATACTATTCCACCATAAAAAAGAATAAAATAATGCCATTTGCAGCAACATGGATGGACCTGGAAATTGTCATTCTAAGTGAATTAAGCCATAAATAGAAAGAAAAATACCATATGATACCACTCATATGTGGACCTTTTAAAAAAAGGACACAAATGAACTTATATACAAAACAGAAACAGACTCACAGGCATAGAAAACAAACTTATGGTTACCAGAGGGTAAAGGGAGTGGGAAGGGATAAATTGGGAGTTCAAAATTTGCACCTCTTGGTGAATGATGGAAATGTTAGCTATCTTGATTGTAGTGGTGGTTTCATTGGTGTATACATCTATCAAAAATCATCAAAGTGTACATCTGAAATGTGTGTATTTTACTGTACAGGAATCATACAACAATAAAGGTGTTAAAAACATAAAGATACTGGTCATACTGGATTATGATCCCTTCCCAAAGGCCTCGTTTTAATTTAATTACCTACTTAAAGACCTTATCTCCAAATATAATTACATTCTGTGGTACTAGAGGTTGGGACTTCAACAGGTGAATTTTGAGGGGATGCAATTCAGCCCATAACAAGCACCCACTGTGTGCCAGTCAGTGTTCTCAGCACTGGGGATGGAGCAGATAACAGAACACGAACACCTCTTCTCTTACTGAGTATATGTTCTGGTCAGGAAGAGCAACAATAAACAAGATAAATAATTAAAATATACAGTATGTTGAAAGACAGTAACTGCTATGGAGAAAAATAAAGCAGAAAACAGAGATAGGAGGTTCCTGGGGGCGGGGGCCTGCAATTTAAAATTTGTAGGGAAAACCCTCTGAGAAGGGGATATTTGAGTAAAGACCTGAAGGAGGTGATAGAAAGGGGCATTCAAATATCTGAGGAAAGAGCATTCTAGGCATAAAGAACAGCTGGTACAAAAGGGTCTTGCGGTAGAACATGTCCAGTTCGCTCAAGAAATGGCAAGGAGGCCACCGGGGCTGACGCAGAAGGGGCAAGGGGAAGTAGCAGGAGATGCAGGGGGTGGGAGATGCTGAGGCAGATGATTGCTTAAGGTCTAGTAAGCATTGTAATGACTTTGGCTTTTGTTCTAAATGAGATGGTGAGTTAGAAAAACCTTGGCTTTCCTTACTGTATTTCGACCTTTACTCTCAAAGTACTGCCACTCTCACAACAATTTTGACACCCAATGTGGTGGTGGGGAGTGGGGTTCCCTACAACAAGCAATTCCCTGCACCATCAGCTGGGTGGCCTACACTTTAATTCAATTCTGACACTATCTACCTGGAGATAACGTCAGATCCCACAGGTTGAGGACTCAGTCCCACAAGACTGTTCTCATCTGAATTCAGAAGCCAATGGTGAATGCAGGTTGTCACCTGTACTTCTGACTGATCGGCTATAAATCTGAAGTTCCTATGACCCCCTTCCTTGGGTTTGATTAATTTTCTAGAGCAGCTCACAGAATGCAGGGGAGCAGTTATATTATATTTACCAGTTTATGTAAAAGGATACAATAAAGGCTACAGATGAAGAGCCAGATGAAGATTCAGGACAAGGTCCGGGAGGGTCCTGAGTGCAGGACCTTCTGATCCCATGGAGTTAGGGTGCATCACCTTCCTGGCACATGAATATGTTCACCAGCCTGGAAGCTCTCTGAACCTCATCTTTTGGGATTTTTATGGAGGCTCCATCACGTAGGCATGATTGATTATTAACTCCATTTCCAGCCCTCTCCCTTTTCAAGAGAATGGGGGGCGAGGCTGAAAATTCCAAGCTACTAATCATGGCTTGGTCTTACTGGTGACCAGTCTTCATCCAGGAGCCCATCCGGAGTCAGTTTCTTAGAACAAAAGACGCTCCTATCACCCAGGAAATTACAAGGGTTTCAGGAGCCCTGTGTCAGGGATGCGGGTTGAAAACCAAATATCAGAACATAAGATGTTCCTAGTGCTCTTACAACTTAGGAATTTACAATGGTTTTAGAAGCCCTGTGCCAGGAAGTGGAGGGCAGAGACCAGTACATCTTTTTTCTATTATTTCACAGATGGGAAACCATTGGACAAGCTGCGGGTGGCAAGGTCTGAGTTAACTTTTAAAAGAATCTCTCTAGCTGCTGTGTTAATAATAGACTGAAAGGGGGCCAGGGTGGGAGCAGGGAGACCAGTAAAGGGAGTGTTGTAATAATCCATTTTCTCTAAATGATATGCCTTTCTTTGGTTTACTAGCCCTAGGCATCATCTAGTGACTTCCTGTTCTAATAAATGGGACTTGGCTCACTTACACTGCAGCGACCACCCCTCTCTTCCTCCTACTACATCACTCCTTTTAGTTCCTCTATTTAGTTCCCCTCCCCACAGACAACCATTTTAATGTGCATCTTTTTGTTTGCACGTCTTTTTGGTTATCTTTGTGTCTTTAAATAGGACACATAAATCTCTACTTCGTGTTCCATTCTCTACAGATAGTATCTCTCGATTCTATACTTTCTAAAATGAGAATGTTAGTGCCTCTATGCATCCTTCCACCTCCCCTAACTTTGGTCTACTTTCCAATTTTTGTATCCTATGCTTTTACATTGTTTGTTGACATTTACTTTATATTTACTTTGTGATCATAATTGTTTCCTGCGATTTGTCTCAAGGTTGGATTCCAAAGGTTGAAACCAATAAAGATAGTGTTTGTATTATTACGATTATATAAATGCTTTTCAGTGTAAAGCCAAGAAATGGGCTTCGATTATATTTTCATGTTATAATTTCTATCAATTATTCTCTGTCGCTCCATGTTCTAGTTGTCTTCATTATTGGAAAATGGCATTTTGAACAGTTTTGTATTTTCCCTGAATTTTTGATTGCCTTTTTTCCCCCCTGTGGATAGATTAAACATATGCTGTCTTTATCATATCTCTGCTATTTTCCAGCTTCTTTCTCATTTTGTCTACTGCTTGGAATAAATTCTATTCATCTAGAAGCCCACTTCCTATCTTAATTCTATCCAATTCTTCACATTTGATCCATGGTCTTCTAGGACAGATTTTGTTTTTCTTGGCATTTCTTCATTGCTTCTTTTTGGATTCTTTCTTGCATTTTGTGCCTTTATTGTAGCCTCAATTTTCCTATCTCTTACCCATACCATCTCTTTTGCCGACTTCCCTTTTCCCTGAAGTCCTCCTTCTATGTCCTCTATGGAATTTTTCTGGGCTGATTGGTTCCAAAATCAGCCTTAGTTTTTGTGTGTCCAGTCAACACATTTTCCTCCAATTTCTATTTTCCAGATATTTGTGAAATATAGTGTCATCTGATGTCCCTCTTTTCTTTGTTGTGGCCTTATACCTTTTAAATCCCTTTAGTATAATTCTAACGGTGTGTCAGGAGAGAGTGACTATAAATGCATGTGGTCATTCTGCCATATTGAACAAGTGGTATAGAGCCTCATAATAATTTTTAAAAGCCTTATTTTTAAGTCCTAAAATTAATAATGCTCCTTGTAACTAATTCAGATGTTAAAGAAGTGCATAAAGTACAACTTAAAAGTTTGTTCACCACTCTCACTCCCCAGCAGTAACCAATGTTCAGTAAATATCCTTCCAGACTTTAAAATATACAAATATATATGTATATAAAAATCATACATATAGATACACAAAATGAGTTTTTTATTTTATAAAGTTTGGATTTTATACAAGCTTAGATACTTGGTTTTTAAACTTATTGAAACATATTCACATAGAGAAAGATGAGAGTCTGCTCTTTCCTGTGTGTATATGTTACATCTCATTATTTTTAATAGCTGCATAGTACTCCACTATATGGATGTGCAATCATTAAAGGACTTTTTATTGGCTAACTTTTGCAATGACGAGCAATGCTATAGTGAACATCTTTGAACATGTATCTTTGAATATTTTTGCTAATATGTCTCAACAGAAGTAGGATTGTTGGGTCAATGATTATGTAACGTAAAACTCTTAAGACATACTACTGAACTGCCCTACTGAAAGATTTTCCCAATTCACTCTTCTATCAACAGTGTTTGAGAGGGTCCAATCTTCTGAGGCCAGCTCTCCTTAAAAGGCTGGGGACTCTGCTGTGCACAGTTGAGAACTGGACTCTGCCCTGTTTCATATTTATCTTTAATGACTTCACATAAGTTGTTTTTTTCTCCCTTAGAATATTTTAAGTTCCTTAGAAGCTGGGATCATGTCACTTAACTTTTTTGGTATTTCCCATAGTGCCTAGTAGAGGCTGGGCAAACTGTGGGTGCCCAGACACATACTTAATGATTGACTGATAAACCAGTTTATAGTTTTGGGCTACACAATCACTTGAGGTCAGCTCCTGGAATGAGACGGCTGGGTAGAGTTGGAGACTAGGGCTATGGTGGATCAGTTATCAGATGCTCTCACTTGGACATCAAGTTTAGACCATAATCTAGGAACCTACACTGTGAGCATCTAGCACATCTCTGGTTCAGGGGACGGCCTTAATAAATGGTCTCTATTGACGTTATTATGACTCTTGTCTAGTGAAAGGGTAGTCTTAGGACTAGTGTTGAGGGCTCAAGCACAGCACCTAATAATATTCTGGGTGGAGTCAGAAATCCATAGTCTAGAGATGAAACAAAATTCAGAACCAGTGGGAGCAGACAGGCATCCAGAGCAGAAGCAGAGGCTCCGTTTGAGCAGTTTAGTTGTGTTGTGATATCACCTTTCCAGGCGGTTTTCATTTGGCTTCTTGAATGTTTGGCTTTCACACAGTGGCATCCTTTTTTTTTTTTTTTTTTTTTTTGAGTAAAGGTAGATTTATTTAGAGAGATACATAGTGTAGGCTGTCTCAGAAGGAAAGAGAAAGGCATGAGGGAGTTAGGTGCTCAGGTTAAAGTAAAAGTAGATACACACTTAATAGACAGTGCAGGCCATCTCCGAGGAGCAGCCACACAGTGGCATCTTAAAGGTGCTTCTCAGTCTTTAATGGGAGCCAACAATCCCAGCAAAGTGATGTAAACATAGAAGGCGTGTAATGAAAGAGATGCCGCTGATCTCTCACCTGTTGAAACAGATAATGTGGTGGCCATATTGAGGATTCACTTGAGACGATGGTGCTAGAGAACAGCCATTCAACTAGAACAAGATCACAGCCCAAGCTTTTCCCAATCGGGGGTAGGATTACCCGGGGATTGGGAAAAAAAGTGGCCAGTCAGATAAGAATTAACTTCAGTGACGAATTTAGAGGCTATGTAAACATGCGGCACGTGGATGACATGGGTTCAACGACGTGAAGAATGGGTCTCCGTCTTGCCTTTCTATCCCCCAGTCGGCAGTGCAGATAAAGGAGAGAGGTGGGAAAGGGCAGTTACCTAAAGACGTCATTATAACATACAGCATTGATTGTGTTTCTCCTATATGCCAGACATTTGTTATTGTATGAAGTAGACGTTTTAAAGATGAGGAAATAGGCTCAGAAAGGAGAAATTACTTGCCGAAGTTTACACAAGCTACTAAGTAGCTGAGCCAGACTGTGAACCGATGTCTGTCTGGCTACAAAGCTTTCGAGTTTTCTACTCTGCGTACCATCCTGCCTCCTCTGCGTCAGTGATAGCAGCCCAGGCCTCAGAGAAACAGCTGCTGCTTAAGAACACTAGTTGGTCACATGTGAAGAGGTGTCCTGTGGTTGAAAGAACTCTGTTTCTCCATTCATTCCTCAAATACATGTTTATTTGTAGCCAGAAAGTAAGGAGAGGCGAGCAGCCCAGGTAAATGATGTGGGAAGGGACATGTGTGGGGAGGAGGGCAAGGGGACCTGGAAGGGTTGAGGCGAAAGTAAACAGAGAAAAAAAAAGGGCATCAAGAGCTTGCATGTAGGACAGGGACAAAGTTTTGGGATCGGTTCTTGGATACAGTACTGACTGGGTCTCTGAGTGTTTACAGAAGAGATATTGGGAGCAATGCAACAGGCAAACTGCAACCCAGTGGCAGCACTCAGGATCTGAGGCTGGTCAAACAGCACTTTACACCTACGCACCATGAACACACACTCACACACCAACCATAAATGTGGAGACAGGAAGTTTTAAACAAGCACATCAGAATGTTTGTGACCACACAATGGAAGCCTATACCTTTATTCCAGTGGTGTTTCAAGTGACTGTAACTCCCTTCAAAAGAATCAACAGTGATTTGGATGCATAAAGTCTAGGGTTTTGTTGAAAAGAGAAGAGAAAAAAGAAAAGAAAAAAGAAAAAAGAATCTTCGTTTATAGCTACGATTTAGTTGAGTATGTGTCTTAAGACTTTGGGGATTATATTAAGTGGTATAATGACATCATTGAAGAAATTGTCATGGAATGTTTGCCCATATACATTTTCCTTATTTTTCTGTTAGAGGTGAGCACAAATAATAACAGATTGTAATAAAACAAGCCTGACTGATACAGCCACTTAATACCAGAGGGAATGTGACCCAAAGCAGGGAGGGGCAGAGCTCAGGAATGCGTTGCTGTGACACATCAATTCCAGGACTCCCCAGGCTTCACCTGCACCTGAGATATGGGCAAAGTATATTTGGGTGATACGGAGGTGTATTTCTGTCTGCTCCCCAGTCAGGGGAATGGCAGCTAGGTTGACTGTATCATTTCTAAGGGCATCTGGTGTACAGAGGCTTGGGAACCCAGAGGCCTGATGGAGCTGAGGGAGGTTCCTCTCCTTTCCATACCAAGTGCATGAAATGAACCCTCCAGGATTCAAAGTGGGGAACTGGAGGTAATGATACTGATCATATGGTTTATTAAGACTGAATCGATGATTATAATCTGCATGAGTGCTAAGGAACAATAGAAGCTTTATAAAGACATACTATCCCCTACAAATTAATTATAACACATTTCTCTCATAAGAGAATTACCTAGTGATCTTTTAATCTTTTAAATTTTTTAATTGAAGGGTGCCATGAAAGTGTCAAATGTAATCATCATTAGATAGCATTTTGCTTCATCTCACATGGGACCCAAATACTGTAAAAGGAGAAATAGTTCTTGACCATGTATATGGTCCTTCCATTAACACACACACAAAAAAACTGCTTTGGGAAGAGCTTTGGCAGTCTCTTTTGTATTAATTGCAAATACCCTCACCCTAAGGAAACTTTATTCAAGCTCAGGAAAATAGCTGACAATCTAGGCACTGTCCCCAACAGTGTGACAGGTAAAAAGCCACCTTCAGCCCTTTCTCATATTTTCCCTTTTATTTGGAAGCCAAGAGCCATACTAGTGGAAACAGACCTAATGTCTTTTAAAGTCTGCTGTATAATATTGATGCTATGGTTCTCAACTGTTTTCCCCACTCCAATCTTGAACTTCTAAAGGATGCGACTCACTCAGATCAGTAGCAGTGGCTCATTGTGGCAATAACTGCGGAGAGAGGTGGCAAAAGGAAAGAATCAATGTGGCTGGTGGGTGGAGATTCTGCCTTGAGTCCCCGCTATCCCTCCCCGCTCCATTATCACAAGCTCTTCAAAGCTAATAATTCACAAGATTTTTGGCAATCTTTACTTCATTACCTACCTGGAAGAATTTATGTCCTGTCAGAAGAGTTTCTCTAACCTCGCCACTGTCAATTTTTTCTTTACGATACTGCAGAATGATTCCATGTTCCTGGGGACAGTTATCCCTTTCGAGTTCCTTTTTACGTTTGTTTGTTCTGTTCCGAAAGCTTTAGAGATGTAGGCCAGGGTGATAGACAGAGGTGGGGTCTCTAACTAGTGAATGGGACTTGGGAGGCAGAGGATTTGTTTTCATGCTGGTGAAGAGTAAAATCCTGAGTCGCCGTTGATTTCATGCAAGGAGGGCTGAAGAGGCCCAGGGCGGACCTAGTTTGGGCTGAGCACCCGGATCTGTAAGCCAGTACTGCTTCAGCGTCTCACCATGCGTGTGGGGGGAGGCTGGTCCCCCATCCGTCCTGATTCCATCGGCCCTACCCTTCACCAGTCTCTGCGGAACTGTATTAATAGAAGGCGACACTTCACGTATTGGCGCTCAGACCCCACAGGGAGGCTGGCAGTGGCTTGGCAGGTGGGCATGAAGCCGGAAGATGGGTGGGGGTGTGGGGCGGAGGCATAGTAGAGTGGCGTTCAGGAAAGCCAGTGGTCTTTCGGGGCAGGGGTGGCAGGGGCGGAGGCTCCGAGGCTGATCAGCCAATGGAGGGCGAGCAACTACTGGACCGACCTGGTGACGTGAGGAGCGTTCCATTCGGCCAGCGGTGGGCGGCTGCCACAGCTGGTTTAGGGCCCCGACCATTGGGGCCCCTTGTCAGGAGGAGGCAGCCTCCGGGCTGGGGAGAAGTCTCTGCCACCTCGGGCGGCCGACGCGGTCCCCTGGGACAGTGCACTTTCTGGCCTCAGTTCCTTGCCGAGTTCGGTCTCCAGGGTTCAGGTAACAAGGGGTGGGGTGGGGGTGGGGGTCTCCGGGGTTCGGCCGCGTGGTGGGCTGCCGCCCCCTCCGCTGCACCGGGACGCGGGGACCCTGGCCCTGCCCTTCTCTGCTCGGCGGCCGCCCAGCCCCTGGCCTGGGGTGACTACACGTGGCGGGGCGTGTGTGAGTGTGTACGAGCGTGCGGAGGTGGCGCGCGTCCCAACCTGCCCGGGGCGGTGGTCGGCGGCGTGGCCGAGGCAGGGCGGGCCTCCAGAGGCCGCGCCCGTCGCCCGCCCGCCAGGGACTCGGGCCTCGGGCCCGGGGCCGCTGGGCCGGTTGTTGGTTCTCGACGGATTTTGATCTTTGTTCTCCCAGGCCCTACTCCCCTTCCTGGTCTCTCTTCTCCCGCTGGGCCGGTTTATCAGGAGGAGATTGTTTTCCAGGTTAGTTTTACACAAAGGAAGTGTTCTCTGCGCCTCCAGTGCCTCCTCCCCTTTCCCAAGCCTTCCACCTCCTCATTTCCCTGCTCAGCTCCTAGTCTCTCTTTGGACCCTTGCCCTCTCCAGCCCAGGAATGATTTCGAGTTGGTTGTTTCTCATCAGTCAGTCAGGCTGCAGGCTTCCGCCTCATTCTTGGCCAGCGCGGGGCATGTGGTATCAGTAAGTAGAGGCCACAGCACCACACCTGAGTGGAGGAGATGGGTGGCTGTGACGGAGAAAGGCTGGGCCTGGTGATTCAGGATGCTAAGTGGAGATGATACTTCTCTGAAATGTCCCAGAAAGCATCTTTATGACTTTTCTTAATTGCTGCCACCCCCTCAAGCCCCTCCTCCCCCCAGCCATTCCAGAACCTCTCCTGCTTAAGTCAGCCTTTCACCTATAGGTCTGTGATGTGGTTTCCTTAAGATTCCCACAAATGTTAGGCTAGACCAGCAAGATTGGTTCATTTCCCGGACTCAGGAAGTTAGGAGGGTTTGATTAGGCGAAATCTGTTTTGAGTAAATACAACCTGGGTTTGTGTACAACGTGTCCAGAACCTCCTAGTTCTGCCAGAAGATGACTTGTTCCCTGGTGTGATTCATATTCGAGTCACTAATTGAAGAAAGAAGGTGAAGAAGTGGAAGAGGGTAGGGAATGGCTCCTTAAGGAAGAAATGCTACTGTTATTTTCAGAGTCCTCTTCATGATGATTATAGAGCAACACGGTATAGTGCAAAGTGCCCTGGACTGAAAGTCAGCAGACCTGTTTTCTTGATTTAGTGTTGTGGCTTTGTGACCCTGGATAAGTTATTTACTCTCTCTGGTCTTCACTTAACTCATTTCCAAAACAAAGTAATTGGGGCTATCACCTATAAAATCCCTTCTAGTTCCAAAGTTCTATGATAATCAAATCATCAGTATTGGAAGTATAGGGGTATAATTAAGAAGGTCTGCTAGCCCCCTTCTCTTTTTCAGAACCGTTAACCTTTTCTTCTTTTAAGGGACAAAAACAGATTGAAAATAAACTTTCCCATTTCTTTACCCCCACCCCTTCAGGCAGTGCTCATCTTTCTGCCTCTGGGAAAGGAAGATCGAACTACGTTTTTGTGTCCCTGCCTCATTTTCTTTTTCTTTTTGTGCTTTTTCTTAGGGTCAGAGATTGGACTTTTGATGATGTTTGACCCAGCCGCAGCAATAGCAGGCAACGTGATTTCAAAGCTGGGCTCTGCTTCTGTTTCTTATCTCTTGTAATCAAAATCCATTTTGGACCAGGAATTCCAATCATGTCTGTGATGGTGGTGAGAAAGAAGGTGACACGGAAATGGGAGAAACTCCCGGGCAGGAACACCTTCTGCTGTGATGGCCGCGTCATGATGGCCCGGCAAAAGGGCATCTTCTATTTGACCCTTTTCCTCATCCTGGGGACGTGCACACTCTTCTTCGCCTTCGAGTGAGTTTCCACTGATTAGAGTTGCATGATTATGGTTTCCTTGGGACCAGGGGAAGAACCTTCTTTCTGGGGAGTTGCTGGACAGTCCTTGGATGGCTGTCACTGTCCTCTTGAGCAATGTCTATAGATCATACTGACTGAATTCATTGTTTTGTGCTTATAGCAGAGTATGTGCTTCCGAAAAAGACCAAATCCTTTGATACCAATTTTATAGCACTGATTTGGGGCCAACCCGGAACACTTGGGAAATAAAGGAGTTTGTCTTTATTACTCACCTCCCCTTTTCAGTAGTTTCCTTAGGCGCTTAGTGACAGGCTGCTTCTTCCCCACCCTTCTTGAGCCTGGGGACACTCCTCATGGTCGTTAACTCCACCCCATGATGTTCACCTATTCTGTTACTCTGGGTCCTATTTCCTGAGGGCTCAGCTCTTAGCTAGCTGTTAAATTGAAAATCCAACTGAATTGGGAACCTGCAGATTGGTTCCAGCCTCAGCTGTGCCAGTCTAGCTGCGTGTGTGGCACATATGAGCTTATTAAATGTGAGTTGCTCTTTCTTTTACTCAAAATCGCTCAACATAAACAACTCTGTATTCTGTGTGTGCCGAATACCAGCCTTGGAGTTATTTTTTCGGTGATGTAATACCCTGTACTACAGCCACTGTCTGAAGTCTGTGTAGGTCACCACTCTAGGGAGGTGGCCAGTTGGATTCTAGGGTGCTGTGGCATGACTCCTGGGTATGCTGAGAATGCTGTACACTCTAGGGATGACAGCAGTGTTAATTGGTTTGGGATTATTACCAGGAAGGCTTTGGGGAGCCAAGAGGTGTGTGTAGACTGTGAGCCCCACCTGATATGAGCTTGCTGTAATTCATGTACTCAGGTGACCTGGAAATGGAGCGCCCATTGTGGGGCGTGGCCAGGGGACAGAGGAGAGGGCTCTTTGACCAGCATTTCATGGGTAATTAAAATGAGCTCTGGTCTCTTGGGGCTCATTTTTGTTCTTCTGTAAGGGCTTCAGGCTTACCCAGTGTTAAGAGTGATTTTTTTGGGCTACCGTGCCAGACTTTTTGATGGTTGCAGCTGGCTTGAGTAACAGCAGGGGGAGAGGGGGACCCACTTTACAACACGGCTAAGAAAGTAAGATCAGATCGGAGGACCTGTTTGTCAAAGGCACTTCTGTTGCTGCTGCTGCTGATGCTGCCGACTTTGTGAAGTTTTTGGCAAAGTCAGGCAGGTTGATGATGGCTTCTTAGCTGCTCTCTAGTCTGAGTTCATGGCTAAGTGTGTGTGTGTGTTCTTGTGTTTGGTACAAGTGAGCGTGTGCAAGCAGGCAGGCATATGCATAACATTTAAAAAATATTTCCCCTCTCTCCACCCTTCTCTCCAAGTTTTCTTTGCTTCATTCCTGCCTTGCTTGTTTTCGGAAGTGCAGAGCTGAGCTCTACTCTCTCTCATTCTCTCTTTCGCTCCTTCTCCTGCTGAATGGCTGGCTCTTTTTACTACTCCACCCCCATCCACTCCCCACCCACCAACACCCCCTCCCCATCAAGGTTAAACTTTTCTTGTTGGAACCATTCAAAACAGAGATGAGATTTGTTTCTAGGCCCTGAGTGAGCTGGTAATTCTGGACCCAGGAAGCCTCTGGTTTGACTGGCCAAGGGAACTTGAAATTTGGAGCTACTGACATTCGGCCCTTTTTGTATCTGGGAGCCAGACAGAGTCTGATTTGGATCTGTTCCACTTAGGCCCTGAAGGCTTCTGAAGAAAACTGCCTGTGGCATGAAGCTTATAATCAGTCAAGTTACTTTTTGACTGAGGCAGGTTGGGTTTTCTACCAAAATGACTTTTTTCTGCCAAGTTATTTCTTGTGCTTTGCCCTCAGATATGAAGGGTGAGGTTGTTTGTAAACTTCCCTGAGTTTCAGCGGTCTGTGTGGTAGAGTAAATATTTTTGAGAGAAGGGCTGGCGGAGGCAGTAGGAAGGGGGGAGGGGAGAAGGAAGTAACCGTGTTAGCTGAGGAGTGGAATGGGGAAGTCTGCATCTGACCAAAGGGGAGAGGACCCTGGCGATGAATCCTTTTTACTGAGAATGGTGGAATCTGTGTTTGTGAATAAGTAGTGTGCATATGCGTGACTGTCTGTCTGTCTGTCTGTCTGTCATGTGCAGACACACAGGCTCTCTAGGTGGTGGCTGATTTGCCTCACCAATGCCAGGCTGTACAAAGGACACCAGCATGCCTCTGGGGAAGGAAGTCTTTCTGGTCGACCTTTTTCTTTGGGGTCTATAATTTACTACCAACCGCATGGTGGGGGATAGCATTGGGAGCAGAATATGGGCTTCTTCGTTAGTGTTAGAACTTAGGGAGACCTCAGGAAGTCAGCTGATCTAGCCCCCTGCCTTCAGGCAGTTGAGGGCGACTGAACCCTCAGTGACACAGGGCTGTTTTCATTCTTAAAACTGCCTGGGAGCATAGCCTGCACATCCTCTGGCTGCGGCATTTTGGTCTTGAGGAAAAAAGTCCAGATCTTGAGGCACATCTGGACTTGCATTTTAGTAACAGGGTCCTGCTTGCAGCAGGTGCGTAGGAACAAGTGCGAGGTGATTTATAGCTGCCTATGGCACAGCCCTGGGCTGGCCAGATGGCTTGAGAAATCTGGTCAGGCATGTGGGCGCCCCTTGATGAAAAACATGCAGTGTTAGTAGTGCCAGTGGACGTCTTTTTATTTTGGGGTTTTGCCTTTACACATTTAGACTTCTCAAAGGAGGGACCTGTAATTTTTAGTGGACAGACAGTAGGCTGAATACGTAAAATGAAAAAAGGTTGTCTATCCAGGAGCTAGTTAGCTCTGCATTGTTAGAAGTGTTTCCAAAGAAGCTGAGTAGCCATCTCTCAGGGCTGCTGTCACCGAGTGGATTCCTGCCCAGGATGGGAAATTGGGCTAGATTATCACTAAGCCTCTTGCAACTCTGAGAGTCTGAAATTGTATATAATTCTTTTTTTTAATAACAATTTTTATTGAGTTATAGTCATTTTACAATGTTGTGTCAAATTCCAGTGTAGAGCACAATTTTTCAGTTATACATGAGCATACATATATTCATTGTCACATTTTTTTTCGCTGTGAGCTACCACAAGATCTTGTATATATTTCCCTGTGCTATACAGTATAATCTTGTTGATCTAATATAAGTCTTGTGTCTGTCTGGAAGATTGAAATACACACAAAGAAAAGGAGAGGATAGAAGATTACCAGCAGGTAGCCGTATTTAAATGGAACTGTATCTACAGTAAATGTATTTGAATTTAGAAGCAGAGTGTAAATTTTACAATGCTTAAAAAAAAAAGAATTTCCTAATTTGTTCTTAGGGTGTAGGATTTAGGAAGTGTGAGTGTGTATGCCAGTTTCAGCTTTGAGCACATGAACTAGTCTCAGTCCTTTCTGCCCAAACTCTGTCCAGCTTGTGTGATAAACACATAGCCAGCAGCTTGGCCGGGAATGTCAGGACACTACAGCAGAGCAACGCTGACAACCTGTGAGCTGTCCAGCTACTGAAAGGCTATTGTGGTATTCAGTCAAATTCAACTTCCTGATAAAGCCTGGGGAGAGGACCAAGTGCACTGTCCCCTGGAAGTGGCTTCCTAGCTGTGTCTTTTAACTTTGTGACCAGATCACTGGTGGGGTCAAGATCCTGAGACTTCTCTTGTGGCAAGAATGACAGTGTGACTCTCGACCCCTGAAGTAGAGGTAGTTTGCTGCTCTGGTCTGTGTTTTTGCCTCACTGTGCTGTATATAGAGGAAATCATATCAAGGCACTATCAAACCCTGTTGGACTGACCCTCATGGGTGCTTCTGATGTACAGAGGAGTCATTGAATTGGATGAACTGAAAAAAGCTTTGTAGCACTGCTTAGTAATTGTTCCACTTCTAGCCTATTCAAATTCTACCTCTTTTTCAAGTCCTTTCTTGAGTCTTCCTTTGTGAAACTTTTCTAGTAATTTCTGTATTCGTGGGACTAATTGTACATACCAGTCATCTAACTCATAATTATATGACCTTTCTTATATTTCTGCATTCTGTGTTTATTACACTTTGAGCTCTTTCAATGTCAGGGACTATCTTCTATGTCTGTGTGGCCCCCAGAGTGCCCTCTGCCAGGCTTTACATAAAGTAGGTGATCAGTAAATACTGCTGAATTGATACATTCTGGATGCACTTAAAATGTAACAGTCTTAACTGACAGAATCATAGAGTGGTAGAGCCAAAAGGGGCCTTCGAGACTAGCCACTTCATTTCGCAGGTGAGGAAACCAAGTCTATCGAAGTAGGGTTATTTCATCAAGATCTGTTGGCCAGCCAGTGCCTCTATACAACACGACCCTTCATCTTATTGCTACCTTTTGAATCCAGAATCCTGAAGACATTCAGATTACTAAAGCTGTGCACAGTGCCAGATGTTGGACCAGCATGTTCTGGGTTCTTGCTAGTTTGTGTTTGTGTTACCTGGTGGACTTTAGGTTATTTTGGCTTCCCTTAGCTCATGTTCCCAGAAAACGAAGGCATCTTTGTGGAACACTAACAGCATTCTAGCATGGCATTCTGGTAGCCTTAACAGGAACAAAGAAGCCCATCTCTAAGTGTGGGCTTAGAAAGCAAGCTTGTGAGTTACGAGGGCTCATCACCTCTGTAGCCACTCCTCGTCCCTGCTGCCGGGATGGGGAGGGCTTGAGGGAAAAGTAAGTGATGTGTACACTCTGCCCTGTTACTCTGTGGGTGATCATGATGTAAGGGGCACCATGTCCCCATGGAGAGGCGGAAGAAAGGAGGCAATCTGACAACACAAAGTTACCAGGTTTGAGGAGACACAGGGCTATGCAGACCAAAGCCAGACTGTGACACAGCAGAATATACATGTCTCTAGTGACAAGGTCCAGGTTTCTGAATTCCTTAGGTGAGATTAGGAAGAAAGAAAGTGACTTTATCATGATCTCTAACCAAGAGAGCATTCTCTGGAGAATTGCTCTATGGAGGTTCAGTCTGGTGCTTTTCTAGCCCAAGATTCTGTCTGTGACTTGGCCAATCAAATGACAGTTTTAGAAAGGCATAGTTGCCTCTTTGATACCAATCTGTTACAGTACTTAGCTAAACGCAACTTTCTGATAAAGCACATCCCCTGGAGAGGGATTGGGTTATGTCTCCTGAAATAGTGTGTTTTCCCTTGACAATTCTTTATGGTTCTGTCATTCAGAATTCATCGGTATATGTTCAGCCTCTACTACCTTTTGTGGTAACAAGTTTCACACCGTCAGTCTCCATCTTCTGAGAATAAGTCTTAATTGAGCATAGTGATCTTCTATTTTGGGAAAAGTGAGCACAAAGAACAGGGATGTCCCCTAGTATGCTGACATCAGTTGAGATGTTTGTTGAAGGAGGGGAGTCCTAACTCTTCCTCCTCCGAGATGCCAGAGCCGGTATTGTGTTTAAGAACAAAGGAGGCACCTTATGCCTCTTGCAATAAAAAGTGGCTAGTGAACTCAGGGTAACGAGGGGGATGTGTCTGGGATGGGGCAATGAGAAGACAAGAACCTTATGATGGTGATTAGATAAGGCCAGTTAATGGAGGGTCTCAGAATACTGGCCTGAGGAGTTTCGGATTTAATATCCAGCAGGGAGGAACCGTTCTAAGTTCTTGTGCAAGAGGATAATATAATTGAACTTTGTTATTTGTTATTTGTTACATTTGAAATATGTTATAATTGAAATGTGAAATTTGTTATTATAACTGAAACTTGCCAAACCTATTTAGCAGGTTTGCCTGGAGAGATTTCAGCCTTCCTCAGTGAGAGGATGGCTGATTGCCTCCAAATTCAAAGTGTTCCTGTTTGGTTGATTTTCCCCATTGCTACTGGAGCAAAACAGGGTTATGCATTTTCCTCTGACCTTCACATAGCAGTAAATCTGGAAACTGATTTTAAATTCTGTTTTTGTGTCCAAGGAAGTTTTTTCCCTCTTATCAGACTCTGAGTATCATCAGAAGAATCTTGAACCAGTCTTATGGGTGGTTCTACACGATGACTAAGCTCTAGAGGTAGGTAGTATGTGAGAGGACAGACAGCCATCTATGTCAGGGAGGACTTATAGCAAAGGCTTATTTCTATTATGTGGGATCAAGGGCCATTGCGGGGCTCTAATCCTTGGGCCCTTCCTGCTGTTCCAAGCACAGCTCTTCCTTAAAGCCACCCAGAATGGCTGCTATGGGAGCAGTTTCAAGCAGCCACCAGCTTCCCAAGAGAGCTCTTCTCTGACCACTACAGTCCTTAGTGTCCAAATCACCATCCAAACACTTGATTATTAGTCTTACCTTATTTAGCTGTTTCATATGTTAGTTATGTTTTCCCCAACAAAATTAACTCCTATTTCTCTTGTTCTTCATTTGTTAGACCCATAAATACTTATTGGCTGATTGATTGCACTGATAAAAGAACAACAACCAAAAAACATGACAAGAAAGCTATTAGGGAGACTTAGAAGCAGAGTATAGAACACCAGTCCACACTGCTGGTCTATGAGGCGGCCCTGCCGTGAAAGCTGTCTGGTTTCTTACTAGCTCCAGTCATGAATCTCTTGAATTTTTTCATGTGAATTGAAGTCTGTGTCATTATCACTGTCTCTCCAACCAACTAGCGTGCTAGGAATGGGGGATGGGACATGACACACAGCCCAGCCTGGCACTGCTGGTTACTGCTGGTCAGTACCACCATGTGGCCCATGAGATGTGTGAGAGTCCTGTCGTCTAGTCCAATCAATAGGTCGGTAAAGAATGGCTTAAAACCATCATGTCTCTTCAGGTGGCAGAAATGAAGACTTAGTGGGGACATGGTTGCATTTATAAAGCTCACAAGGGAGAAAAGCAACTTCTAACCCCCCGGAAGGGGGAAGGCCTCTTGGTACTCGGAAGACAAAGGAGAGTTCTGTTTCAGGAAGAGTATCATCATTCCAAGAAGTGATAGAGATGGAAAGTACTGCGGGATTTCAAAAACAGCTTATATTTGTGGACAACAAATTCAGTCTTTCACTGGGACAAATTAGTGATGTTTGAGGTTACTCCTGACTTGAAGGTTGATTTTGGTGGGAATTACCACCAAATCTTCACATAGCTTATTCCTCTCCAAGACAGATCTCTAGCTTACTGCAATTAGGGAACTAACCTGGGGTGGGGGTATTTTTGATCATAACTATTAAAGACAGACACATGGGCTGTAGTTCACAGTGGTCTTAGCCTCTGGCTAAGTTTCCTTTTACTCGGGGTAGAAAGGCCTGCTGGTCCCACATCTGCCTTCCCAGCCACACCCACTCACTAGTGACAACTGGCTGCCAGTAGCCTCGTCTCTGGAGAACAATACAATGGGCCTGTTGTGTACTTGTTGACATACAGAGTGGATTGTTTTAGCAGGTGCAGAAGACAGTCTGTGTAGAGATTACAGAGACCTTTATCCTTGATGGCGTAGCATAATTGAAATCTAAGTTGTCTTTTGTCCCGTCAACAAGCAGGTGTCGGAATGGGACTTAATGGGACTTAGTTAAGCTTGTCCTTCTGTGCATGGGGACAACATTAATGTGTGTGGGGTGTGTGTGTGTGTGTTTTACTCTCTCTGTATCTTTTCCCGCTAATAAAACAATTTAAACTCCCTTTGGTGGCCCATCAGATGGCTCTGGTTTTCCTAAGGCTTTTCATTGGAGACTACAGCCAGGGCAGTTTGAGTGATGAGGAAGATGGCTGTTTTCTGTTAGTGTGGTAATTTCACTTGGCTTCTTTGTGAAATGGAGCCTCGTGTTTCTCCTGTGTCCTTTGGGTCCCTAATAAGTGGAGGTGACTTTCATTTCTGAATTCACTTCTTGATTATCTGTACCAGTGAAAGGGAACAGTGGAAAAGGAGGTAATCTACAAGCTGGTGATATACAAGGACCTTAATTACCCTGAACTCAGTTAGCCAGCACCTACCCTTGTCTTTTAGGAGAAGGAAGTAAATCAGACAAAAGCAAACTAAGACCAAGGATTTTGTTAAAAAAAAAAAAAAGCAGGCAAGCAAACAAAAAGCCACAAAAGTCATTTTGCAAGTTCACTCTACGTTCGCTTTCATGACAAACTGCTCAGCCTAGTCGTACAGTTAGTTTGCACCCCCCATGCAGTCGTGCGTGTGGTGAGGCGGCAGGGGGAGGCTCTCACAGGGATTGTTCCGAACCTGCAGCGAAGGTAACCCAGGGTTAAACATTTGCTCTGAGTGTACAGCAGCTTGCTTAATCCCCGAGCCAACGAGGTAGGCCTTTTACCTTAGCTCACTTTCTTCGTGGTTCCTCTGGTCCTTGCTCACGCACTTACAGTCTGCCTCCAGGAGAGGATCTCTGTGTGCAAGGAGGAAATGTGCCTCAGGAGGAGGAGAGTAAAAATACACCAGTGATAACTCTCATCACATATTCCCATTTTTTTGGTTTGAAATTCAGCGCAACTCGACAAGTATTTGTTGATAACGTCTTAGTTCCCATACTTGTATTAGGCTCTGGGAGATACAGAACCATGATGATAATGTTAATAGCTGACATTTACTTAGCATTTACTATGTGTCAAGGGCAGTTCTAAGCACTTTATTTATATTCATGCATTTGAAGCACAAACAACCCTATGAAATACTATTACCATCCTCATTTCACAGTTAAGGAGCCTGAAGTTAACTAAGTTACCCAGCTGGGAGCTGGTAGAGCCAGAATTCAAACCCAGGCATTCCCACTCCCAAGAGACAGGGTTCTTGCTCTTATAAAGTTCATTTGGGGGACATAAGGTCAACATAGTGAAAAACAGCTAGGAAACAATACAAGACTGTGACATGGTAGAGAAGGGAGAGGTTCGTGCGGTTTAGGATAGGCCTTTTGGAGGAGGCAAGACCTCATAAATCCCAGATTCTTCAGCTATCAGATAGGGATAATAGACTCAACCTCATAGATGTAGGATGAGAAATGGATGAGATCTTGCATCTAGAGAGCTTAGTGCAATGCCTGGCATGTGGTATGTGCTCAGTGGGTTGTGATTGTGATGATGACAGTGAGGACATTGATGGCTCTGGACCTGAAGGATGAGTAGAGCTGGGATATCCAGAGAGAAAGAGGAACCGCCTTCCAGGTGAATGAATTATGAGAAAAGAGGGGACCTAACATGATGTTGGGAAGGGATGCTAAGGAGATCCAATTTTTTTATTCTCTTGCCGGTGATCACTAGTCACCTACTGGCTGAGCTAACTGAAGAAGGAGGAGGAACAAGTGGATGTTGCAGAGTCAGTCAGCAGCCCTGAAGCTTTTCACTGGCCTTGAAGCACCCTGGGCATACCCTCTGTCTGACACTGGGACTCTGCTTCATGACGAGTCCTCAACTTTTCTTCCTTCTCCTCGAGCTCAGGCCTGTACCAGATGAGTGGGTACCAGAAGCTCTAGACATTCCCAGAGTGAGAGCAACCTGTAGTGTGTACAGTCCAGGCTCAGCTGCGTCCCTGACCTTAACAGGTGTGAGCCTTTGCCCAGGCACAGGGAGATGGGGCTCCCAGCAGGCTGACAGGAGGGACTGGGTTCTGGGCTTGGGAGTAGCCAAGGTCCCTTGATATTATCTTCTGTGTGTTATAGGCGGCATCAATCAATTAAGTAGTTGTTTAGCTGCTAGTATGTATAGGACCATGTGTGAGGAGTTTTCAGTATTTTGAAAGAAGTAAAAAATATGGTCTCTGCCCTTGAGATACTGCTGATTTTGTTGTAGAGACCAGATTCACATACTGGTAACAATTTGAGGTCAATATAGGGTCAGAATAACTAAGTGTTTAATTAACCTGCTTTCTTCAGATGCCGCTACCTGGCTGTCCAGCTGTCTCCTGCCATCCCTGTGTTCGCTGCCATGCTCTTCCTTTTCTCCATGGCTACACTGTTGAGGACCAGCTTCAGTGACCCTGGAGTGATCCCTCGGGCCCTGCCGGATGAAGCAGCTTTCATAGAAATGGAGATAGGTGAGTTTTCTAACCAGCTGGCAGTATGCTGTGCAGTGGGTGGCTTTGATTGGTAAGGGAATGGAATCCTAATAGTAGTTGCAGATTAACAGTCACTTCTAGCCTTTTCCCTCTAAGATCCTGAATTTGAGGTCGTGACCACCCTGTGAATAATGTGAGCTTCATGCTTCCCTGTGTTGGGTTGCATTTCAGGAGGGATTTGTTACCAAGGTCCTTCGGCACTATTCCCGAGAGGATTTAAAAAAAAATTTGGGGGGGGTCATCAACTCATTTGATTTTTTTTATGAAAGCTATAAACCTTCTCTTCATAAAAATATTCTTATATGCGTCACGTATGTACAATTTTGTGTGTAATTTCAGGGGTTCATGGATCTTTTGAAGCACATTCATGGGTTCCTAACCAAGAATTCCTGCTTTAGGGGGATACACAAGATGAGAAGGGACCACTGTGGTGCCAGGAACCATTGGAAATTCTAGGAATGGTAAAGGGAGTAGTTACAGACTCATTACAGTGCAGTCTGCAGCTCAGGGTAGGGTCCTTTGGGACAGAGGTAAAATGCTACAATACCCAGGAGCCAGGGTGCCTTCATGAATTGAAGCAGAACATCCCAGGGCTCAAGGAGGGGATATCCTGGGAGCTCATACTGGGAAAGAAGACTCTGATGCCAGTACTGGGAGGGACTGGGAGGGACTGGGAGCCCACCAGATCCAGCAACAGTGCCTACCTAAATTGTTCTCGAATCTGGTACCCAAGTAGCTAGAGTCAGCATCCACATAGAGTAAAAGACAGGGACCCAGGACTTGGAAGACTAACAGCTGTGCCAGTGGAGCACCAGTCTGTGGTTAGCTTTTTGTTCTTTTACGTGCTTTGTTGTTGTTTTTGTTTGCCTAGATTTTAATATTATTTTATTTACTTAAAAAGACAAATGTATTGAGGTTCTAGTAGGTATTATATTACATTTATATATTATTTTTGAGAGAATTTACATTTGTATAATTATTATGTGCCTAACCAAGAAGATTGTACATCTTTCTATAATTTCAGACTGAATTTCATACCCTTTAATAAAATTTTTATAGTTTTCTTTAATTTCTATGCTTCTCCTATTGAGTTTATCCCTAATGTTTATATGAATGCTATTGTCAAAGAAATATTTTCTTGCAGTTCTACTTGATTTCTTTTTTTCCCTCAGCTTTATTGAGATATAATTGACAATGACATTGTGTAAGTTTAAGGTGTACAACATGTTAATTTGATACTCTTTTAGGGTGCTTTGAAAGCCTCCAAGATTTCATATTTCTTTCGTTTATTTAGCTGTGTTTCTCTTCAGCTTAGTGGATTTTTTTTAATTTGGCCTGTTTTAGCTGCACCAAAGGGACATAGGTTTGTCTACATCTGAGCTCAAACTGCTTAGGGATTGAGGTAAGGAAGGAATTGTGGGCAGGAAACAGAGGTGAAGTGTGTTGGCACAGCTGAAGTTTGGGGGAGACCTGGGCTAGTTAGGAACAAGATAGGAAGGGATAGTTATGAGTGTTGTCTTTTCTCCGTCTGGATTATGCCTTTAGCATCCCCTTTCCATTCACATATAGAGGAACTGAAGGTCAAGGCAGTGCCTTGACTTTATCTTGTGTCTCACAGCAGGCTGTTAGCAAGGTTAGCTCTCTTTTGCCAGATCACTGGGCCTAGGCCCCGGCTCGAGCTGTCATGTTGTGACCTCTGCTTTTAGCATGTTTCTCTCAATAGAAGAGTGCATTCTTGAGTTCATATGTATGTTTTTGTTAGCAAGTTTCTGTCAACTTAGATTCAGCCCTGTACGGGATATGCTGTGGGCCGGGGCTGGTTGGGGGAGAGAAGACGTATGATTTCCTTGCATCATAGCGCGCCTCATGGGGAGAGTGAGCCGTGAACTCTATCTCCCAGGTGCCCTCATGGAAAGCACTTGCAGAGGAATGTTAAAGTACATGCTGGTACTTCTATCATCCTCTAAGGACTAGCTATCCTCATCCTTTTAAGACTTGTGACACACTGTTATTGTTTGATTTCACAGCATCCACTCCACTCCGCAAAAAAAGGAAAAAAGTTCCATATGGCAGATATTTTTAAAATCAAAGTGAATTGAAAAAATATTCTGTTTTTAGAATTATTCTGCACAGCAAGGGTGCAATGAGACAGGCACTCTCATATGCTGCAGAAGGGCGGGTGTGCAAATTGATACAATCTGTCTGGGAAGCAGTTTAGCAATAAGTAATATGGGCTTTAAGGGTTCATACCCTTTGACCCAGTAATTCCACATCTCTCAGGGTTAGTAAAGGAAATAATCAGAGATTTTCACAAATAACTGTGGAAGGATTTTTAATGCATCATTTTTCCTTTTTCCTAGCTATTAATGCCGGCAACTTCATATATTACTGCTCAGACTTTAACATGTTTTTCTTCTTTTCTTGATGTTTTAGAAATTAATTTTAACATGTGAACATATTCTTTGGGAAAGGAAGAGGGAATTAGGATTGCGGTGGAGATCAAAGGGGATTAACCTTCATCTGTAATGTTTTAAGTTTTTGCATACAGCATCATTTAAATAGCAAAATACCAGAGGCAACTTAAATGCCCGGTAATATGGAATGGTTAAATAAATTGCAGCACATGCAGATGATGGAATATTATATTGCCAATAATGATGTTTTCAGAAAATAACAACCATGGGAAAATGCTCACTGTATAATGTTAAGTGAAAAATACAGGATATAAAATTATATTTATAATATAATCTCAAATTTTAAAAAAATCATGACTGTTTATCTATTAAGAGAAGACAGAAGAAAATACACCAAAATGCATAAATATCCCTGAATTGAGAGACTGTCAGTGATTTTTGTCTTTTATTTAAATTTTCTGGGTTTTTTCCAAATGTTTTACAATAAACATATATTACCCCTATTTTTAAGTAACTGTTTTCCTGATTCTAAGTATTTCCAGTCTTTTTTTCATGCCTGTATTTTACTTTTGCAAGATAAAATCCTTTGTACGTGTTCTTTTTTAGTGTACATTTTCATTTTGCAATATGTCATGAATATTTTCCTGTGTCATTTAAAATGTGTACATCATTTAAAATGGCTACATAATATTCCATCCCCTGCATGTATCATAATTTGCTTATCCAACCTCCTATTATGACATTGAGGTTATTTTCAGTCTTTCACTATTAAAAGGGACTCTGTGACAAATATCCTGTATGTCTCTTTGTAATTTTGGTAAGTTCCTAGAAGTACACATATTTAAAATTTTGGTAGTCACTGTCATATTGCTTACAGGTAATGTATAAAAATACCTTCTCCTCATCCTTACTAACGCTGGGTATTTTTATTCTTTTTAATATTTGTTAATATAAGAGGTGGAAATAGTGTGTTTGTGTTCATTTTTATTTCTTTGATTATCAGGAAAGTGGATGTTTTCATTTCATATTTCTTTAGCCATTTGTATTTCTTCTTTTATGAATGTTTTCCTTTGTAATCAGCCAAAATTTTGAAGAAACACTTTTTCACATGTACACAAAATAATTGCATGGCACTCGGTGGAATTTTGGGAGGATATTCTGTGATGGTGAGAGTCTAGTCTAAAAATACCAGTCTGGAGAAGACAGTGGTCCTAGGGAACTTTTGATTACTCCCATTGCTCTTGTAGAGGTAGTGAGACTTTTGGGCTCATATAATGGCTAACAGTGACGTTATCTATCTTTACTGATCTACAGAAGCTACCAATGGTGCGGTGCCCCAAGGCCAGCGACCACCCCCTCGTATCAAGAATTTCCAGATAAACAACCAGATTGTGAAACTGAAATACTGTTACACGTGCAAGATCTTCCGGCCTCCCCGGGCCTCTCATTGCAGCATCTGTGACAATTGTGTGGGTGAGTAAAACCAAAGAGATTTTCTCTGGGGGAAAGGCTGAGTTAAAGAAGAGGGTCAGGGTGATTCTTCTCAGGAAAAATCAGTGGTGGGTGGGAAGATAGATTTAGATAGGAAATAAGCTAGATTTAGTTAGGAAACTTTAGATAGGAAACAAGGTTCTGAACAATTGTCAATCAGTGTACTACCGTAGATCTGATCGTAATTGAAATATATTCTAGTCTAAAATTTAAAAAAACAACCTCTTTGGCAAATGAGGAAATAAACTTTACTTGTTTTTCAAATCTCGATTTTCCTCTACTGGATCTGTTTCCAGTGGAACCTGTCTTACATAGGGGGAGGAGACTCCTAGTCCACTGGAGGGCAGTATCGGGGAAGGAAGGGCTAAGTAAGTAGTGTTCCTAAGAAGAAAATTGCTAGCATTTATTGAATTCTTGTTATATTCTAGGCACTGTGCTAAGTGCTATCCCTTTCTCTCATTTAAGACTTGTAAGAACCCCATAAGATAAGCAGTATCCCCGTTTGACAGATGAGGAAATAGGTGAAGCACCTTTGTGTAAGTTCATATAATTAGTAGGAGATGAAGCTGGAATGGGTCTGATTCCAAAACCCTCATTTCTTCTTTCTCTGCTTCTGCTGCAAGGGTGGCGATTGTATGTGTGCATAATACAGGGGTCTGTGATTCTATCTGCATATATGTGGCTTGGTTGTAATCACTGCCTAATTTATGCTGAACCCTGGAAAAGAGAAAAAGACAGGCAGTAAATATGTCTATTGATAGGCATGTATGTGCAATTCCTTATATTATCAACGGGCATCCTTCCAGCATTCTTTATATACGCCACGGAGCACGCCTGAGTACATTGCTTTCCTCTTATTAGCCAGTTCTTTTTAGGTTAAGGTTGGGAAGATGTATCTTACTTTATATGGTAAAAAGCTATATGTAGATAGGATTTTTATAAATTGAAAGTCATTTTAAATGAGCCAGGAAACTTGATATTTCAAGAAAGTGTGATGTGAAGGTTTTCATAAAGAGTTCCCTCTCTTTATTAGTATTCTTAACTATAAGGAATGCATACAAATTGATTTTTTAAAAAAAGAAGCACTAACATTTCAGTAGAAATATGGACAGCAGATAAAACAGGAAATGCAATTACTTAGTAAAAATGTTCATCTCTACTGAAAAATCAAAGAAATAAAAATTAAAACAGGATCTTTTTTAATCTAGAAAATTAGCAAGGAAAACCTGATAATGCTTAATCTTACACTGGTAAGAGTGTAAATTGGAACAAACTTTTTGGAAGGCAGCATAGTAAGATTCATAAAAGCCTTAAAACATGTATACCCTTTAATGCCAGTGACTCACTTTCTCGGGATCTAGCCCAAGAAAATAATCAGGGATGTGATGAAAGATTTATGTATGGATGTATTTATCTCTAGATTATTATCATAATGAAAAATTGGAAAGAACCTAATTGTCCACCAGTACATAAATGGTCAAATAAATTGTGGGACATTCATACAGTAGACTTTTATGAGAAAAACTCATACCAGAAAGCTAAATGAAATAAAATAGAAGATAGGCTGTATTTATAGTGTGATCTCAGTTACACATTTTAAAAATACAAGTATATATAAAGAAATATGCAAGGAGGTACTCCAGAATGCTTATTGTTTGTTATCTATAGGTTGTGGGGTTATAAGTGATTTTGTTTCCTTCATTAGAAAAACATTATTTTCAAGTTTTCTACAATGAGTATGTATTGTATTATCAGAAAAAGATGTGATTTATAATACGGTAAAAATATATCTGTATAAATCTACATTTTCCGATTTTTTTTATATGGTAAGTTTACTTATAGTAAGGCTATCTTCCCTTTTCTGCAAAGATATATTGTAGCCCTTTAACCAGAAGAGGCACCATTCTTAGAGTCTTATTTTTTGGTTGGTACATGGCTCACTGTGCTTTAAAAATGATGTATTTTATTCTTTGTGCTTTTATGATTCATTAAAGTAGTACATGTTCATTGTAGAAAATATGGGAAGTACAGAAAGTGTAAATAAAACTTAATCCCAAACTTACTCTCCATTTTGCTATATTTCCTTCTAGTCTCTCTCTTGTATGTGAAATTGGATCACACATAATAGAGTTTTTAGTCCTGCCTTTGTCACTTAACGTTATATCCTGAGCATTTTTCTGCATCTTTAATCAATGTTTTTTGAATATATTATTTTTAATGACTGCATAATCCATCATATGGTTATATTCTAGTTTAATTAGGCAGTCTCCTACCAGTAGATATTATTCACAATTCCATTTTATTCATTATTATAACGCTGCAATCAAAATTACTAAATTTAAGGACGTGACAAGATTTGAACCTTCATACATTGCTGGTGGGAATGTAAAATGGTGCAGCCACTGTGGAGAACAGTTTGGAAGTTCGTCAAAAAAGTTAAACATAGAATTATATGACCCAGCAATTCCAACCCTGGAACCTTGGGTGTATACCTGCGTTAGTCTGGTTGGGGTGCCATAACCAAAATACCACAGACTGAATGGCTTGAGTAACAGAAATTTATCTTCTTGTAGTGCTGGAGATTAGAAGTCCAAGATCGAGGCGCCAGCTGGGTTGATTTCTGGTGAGGCTTCTCTGGCTTGCAGGTGGCCACCCTCTTGCTATGTCCTCAGAGGACCTTTTCTCTGTGCTTCCGCACTTCTTGTAAGGATACCATTTGATTAGGGCCCCACTCTTATGACCTCATTTGACTTTAGTTACCTCCTTAGAGACCTTGTCTACAAATACAGTCACATTCAGGATTAGGGCTATGAATTTGGTAGGGGGACATAATTCTGTCCATAACAATACCAAAAAGAATTGAAAACAGGAACTCAAACATACTTGTACATCAGTATTCATAGCAGCCTTGTTCATAATAAGCAAAAAAGATGGAGACAATCCAAGTGTCCATCAACAAATGAATGGATAAACAAAACGCGGTATATTCATACAATGGAATATTATTCAATCATAAGGAGGAATGAAGTGCTGGTACATGCTACAACATGAATGAGCCTGAAAGCGTGCTAAGTGAAAGAAGCCGGACACAAAAGGCCATATATTGTATGATTCCACTTAAATGAAGTATCTAGAATAGGCAAATTAACAGAGACAGAAAGAAGATTAGAGGTTACCAGGGGCTGGGAAAAGGAGAAAATGGAGAGTTACTGTTTAATGGGTAGTGCATTTCTGTTTGGGGGTGATGAACATTTTTGGAAATAGGTAGTTGTGATGGTTGCACAACATTGTGAATGTAATTAATGCCACTGAATTTTACACTTAAAATTGGTTAAAGTGGCAAATTGTATGTTTTATATCTTTTACCACAATAAAAATTTTAATAAAAATTAGTGAACTTAAATTTCTGTGCACATCTCTATTTCTTCATGAGAAATTATTGAAAATGGAGTTATTCTGCTGAAGGGGTATAAGCATTATTAAGGCTCTTGATACATTTGACCAAATTGCTTTCCAGAAAGGTTCTCTCAATTTATACTCCTACAAACAGTGTATTAGAGTGTACATTCTACCCCATTCTCACTTATCCTGGATATTATTTTTTATTCTTATTTTGATAGGCAAAAAGGTATCTTATCGTTGTATCAGTATTGCAGAGTTATTAGTGAGTCTGAAAACATTTAAATATCTGTTTATATGGTATTTATTAGCTGTTTTGCCTTTGACTATTTTCTTGAAGGAGTATTTGTATTTTGTTATTGATTTGTAAGGACTTCTTAGACTGAGTTACAAAATTTACATACATTCCTTTGGATTTTTTTTCTCTTTAACTTTCTTCATAGTATTTTTAACATACATGAAATATTTTTTAAAGTGTATGGAGTCAAATCTATTTTTCTTTGTTGTTGATGTTTTCTTCCTTTACTTTTTTTTCTTCCTTTACTTTTATGCTGAGAAAGTCCTTCTCCATACAGGAGACAAATGTTCATCTATTCTTTATGGCTATTTTAAGGTTTCACTTTGTTTTTTCATTTAACTCTTTAATTCGTCTGGAATTAATTTTCATAAATAGTGTGAGGGGAAAACGATCTAACCTTATTTTCAACCAAGTAGCCAATTGCCGCCGAGTTGTTTGTGGAATAATACTTCCTTTCACCGCTGGTTTTGTAGCACTGCCATTCTCAGACTGTAAATTCTTGTCTATTCTAGAGTCTTTCCATTCCATTGAGCTATGCCACACCATTTAAAGTATTGTAGGTTTATATTTTTTTTTACTAACTGGAGGTTAAGAAAAACCACGCTACTCATTTTTCAAAAATTTCCTTGGCTATTTACACCTATTTGTTCTTCCTGTAGTTAGTAGATGCACCTACTAAGATTTTTCTTTGGAAAAGCAAGGTTTCTGCTGTTACCTGGTGGTGAGACAGATCACTTAACCCCTCAGTGCCTCAGTTTCCTCATCTGTAAAATGGAGAAAAAGATATCTTTTTTTGCCCAACTTCCAGGATGATTGTGGGGATCAAATGAGATGGCTATGAAAACATTGTGAAAAAATGAAATAAAAACCAGTGTTTTTTTTTTTACAATTGAAGTAGGCAGTGTTACTAGGGGTCTTTGAATTAGGTATTAAGTGGATGACAGGGTTGTGCTTCATTTTGGAGGCTTTGGCACTGGACTCTCTCTTTCTCCCACAGAGCGCTTCGACCATCACTGCCCCTGGGTGGGGAATTGTGTTGGAAAGAGGAACTACCGCTACTTCTACCTCTTCATCCTTTCTCTCTCCCTCCTCACGATCTATGTCTTCGCCTTCAACATCGTCTATGTGGCCCTCAGTGAGTATACAGGGCAGTGTCATTGTCAGAGAGTTGGGGGGTGGGAGAAGACTTGAGGACAGCTTAGGGGAGTGCTTCCATGTCCTGGTGGGACTTTACCATTGCAAAGGCGCCTTAGGACCAGTAGAACTGAGCACTGCTATCTGCTCTTGAGCAGGGCTCTAAACCCAGCTCACATCAGTCAATACTTACTGAGTATGCTGGCCACCTCAGTGGCCCTCTGCTGGGTACCGGGACCACAATTACTAGTCTGTACCTAGAGTACTAGGCATTTCTGAGGTGATCCCAAAGGTTGGGGATGTATTTTTGACTGTATGTGTCCTCTCCTCTACCTTGTAAGACCTGCCTTGTGTCAGGTGGTAGAAGGGGTTTTGCCAGAGAATGTCTTTTAGTAGCTCATGGTCTACTTTGGAAGACAGAAAATATACACCTGTGTGTCTGCACATGCACATGCACACACACACACACACAAAACAGCCCAAAAGCAGATGAGATGTGGAGTTAAAGCAGTGGTCTTAATCAAGGCAGCTTCCTGGGAAGAGATGAGTTCTGAGCTGGACTTTTGAACAATGGAGAGATACAGATTGGTGAAGAGAGAGGATTTTTCTTGGATATTTCTGATTTCTTTCATCTATAAATGAATATCCCCCTCCATGCCTGTAGCTAGAGGCTAGGGAAAAGGGACGGGAGCTGGATGCTTGGCTTCTGCCTGATCTCTAGTCCAGTGTTGGGTCCTACATTGGAAAGGTGAACCCTTTAGTCAAGGGAGTACCAGCTTGGAGGTGTGAGTCCTTTGCCTGAATGAGGGCTTCTCTCTTGCCAGCTTGTAACTAGGGATAGGGAGGGAAGAAAGTGAGTCGACACTAGGATAAGTGTGTATTTGTTACTAAAGTTACTAATCTTTGTCTCTACTCCTCCTCCCAATTTCACAGAATCCTTGAAAATTGGCTTCCTGGAGACGTTGAAAGAAACTCCTGGAACATATCCTCCCTTGGCAGTATGTCTCTGGGAAGCCCTCTTAAACTACTTTTCAGTGTGCTTTCTTTCTGCGGTTCTCCACCGTCTCATTTTTCAGATGTCAGAGAATGCCAACGTCTAAAATAAAAAAAAAAACGTCGCCTTAGTGGTAGCAACCAAAATGGAAGATGGCCAGGGCTTAAAGGGAGGTCTTTCCTTCACCCTTGTCTCCACTGCCTCCCTCCTGAGTCATTCTGATCCCAGGCTCAGCCTTAACTTCTCTAGTGGGCTGCAGTTTGCTCTCAATATAGCTTTTGTGTCACTTACTGGAAGTCCTACCTTCCTGTTACAGCTAAGGCTTATTTTGTACAGCAGTTACATTTCTGAAAAGGAGATTCAGATGAGATTTCTATAAATCATACTCTGTTTTTTCCCACCAGTTTTTTCTTTTATAAAGTGTGTTCTTTGGTGTGTTTCCCATTGGCAGTGGTGGCCAACATTGTTTAGCTTTGGACTCCTCCTAAATGTACCCTTCAAAGAGCCAATGACAAATAAGCAGAAAAACACTTGAATACACTAGAGATGTTAGAGATCTACTTGTAGTGAATAAACAGAGGTCCTTTACCTTTCATAAGGGATATAGCCAGCGAGTTTAGAATTCATCTGTTGTTACATATGGATACTTGGCCATTTGTGATATATGTTCCGAGGAGTAAAGATGGTGTGACTGATGCCTTGAGTATGAACTGAGGCATCAAGTCCCCTGGTGTGGCTTCTTCAACGTTCCTTAACATCACTTCACTGTTCTAGAAGTTCTCATTTGCTTCTTCACACTCTGGTCCGTTGTGGGACTGACTGGATTCCACACTTTCCTTGTGGCTCTCAACCAGACAACCAATGAAGACGTGAGTCAACTTCTCTCCTTATCATGTGTTCTTCTACCAAAAGCGTAGTCTCCAATTACCTGCTAGAGAACTCAGTCTCCAGGGCTTGGGAGGTTGAGGCAGGCAGAAACCGGGTATGAGAGATTGATAAATCGGATGTGTGGAAGAGAAGGCAGACTGCTTTGTCTGGAGCTGAGTGCCTGTAGGGAATTAGGAAGAAAAGATTGAATGGTTGGGTGAGCATGAGGTCTTCAGCTGTTCATAGGTCCTTAAAAGCTACCTGCTGCCTCTGGACTTGGAATGGAGAGGGACAGTTGCACTGAGTAAATTTTTGCCTTTAAAAAGTTACCAATTAGCCCATATTCATTGTAGAAAATCAGAAAATACAGATGAGCAAAAAATAGCAAATAAGTCCCCATAATTTTACTTCCTAGACATCACCTTTGTTAGTGATATGATCTATAGGCTTTCTAGACTTGTCTAGACTTGTTCCCATGTTTGTTTATGTGAATATATTAGGTATTTTTAAATGGAAATGATACGTAATGTTCAGTTATCTGCTTTTTTCACTCTATTGTGAATATTTTTCCATGGCTATGCATATATTTTTTTTCTATTGTGGTAAAATACACATTACATAAAAGGAACCATCTTAACCGTTTTATAAGTGTACAATTCAATGGCATTTGTACACTCACATTGTTGTGCAACCACCACCATCATCCATCTCCAGAACTTTTTCATCTTCCCATGCTGTGTGTATTTCTTCAGCGTAATGTTTAATATAAGCTTTGGCTGTTATCTTGCAGATCAAAGGCTCATGGACAGGGAAGAATCGTGTCCAGAATCCCTATAGCCACGGCAACATTGTGAAGAACTGCTGTGAAGTGCTGTGTGGCCCCTTGCCCCCCAGGTACTCAGTGAACAGGAAGGTCCCAGAACTCCTGGGACAGGCAACTCAACCCAATCCTGTCACCTGGTCTGATGCATTCTTCTGAATGTGACTTCTTGGTGTCAAGTCTTCCCAAGGATTGTCCCTTGATGCCATATCTATGTGGACCGTAGACCATGGGCTGATTGTTTAAGGATGACCTTTCATTTTTATTTCATCTGTTTGTTCCCTCCTTAATATGGTATTCCCTGGTTTGTGGAAGAAAAAGTGAATGGAAGACAGGAGATGTGTGCTAGGATCAAGCTAGACTGCTAAGAGCAGGTTTACGTTTTCCAGCACCCACAGGAAGGTTCAGTGGGGTGAGTGGAGAGGTAGATGCAAAGTGCTTTGTTAACTCTCCTATCTCCTTCAGTGTGCTGGATCGAAGGGGTATTTTGCCCCTGGAGGAAAGCGGAAGTCGACCTCCCAGTACTCAAGAGACCAGTAGCAGCCTCTTGCCTCAGAGCCCAGTAAGTGTTCCTGACTTTTTAATACTTTAAGACTGAGTCGGTAATAGAAGGGGTAGGCTAAATTTATACCTTAGAGATATAATTAGGCAGTTTTGTGTCCAGTGACTCCAGCTTCCTTGTCTCTGCTTCTGCCCTGACATTACCTTAAGATCTTTGTGCCCTTGACATAGATTAAGATCTAGACATTTCTAAAAAAAAAATTAAAAACAAAAGATCTAGTCATTTCTTCTACATCCTGTGCCAGCCACTGTGTTAGGTGCTAGGGATACACCAGTGAACAAGGCACACGATGCCCCCACTCTTAAGGAGCTCATTTTCTAGTGGGGATGAGACACAAGAAGACAGGCTATTTGTCAATGTTGTGAAAGCACCTTGATGAGGGAAGCATGAAATGCTATAGGAGCTGTGATAGGGGCCAGGGAAGTGGGTTGGAGTTACTGGTGTGATTACTTTGGTAGAAGGGAGCTTCCTCACTGGAATATGTAAATGTTATGAAAACTCTCCCAGTGTCCTGCTCAGATATGCCTTATAAAGTATGTTCCTAAAAAGTTATTATCTGAACTTTCTTTTTTTGTAATAGCTCTATTGAAATAACAGTTCAGATACCGTAGAATCCCTGTTTAAAATGTAGGATTCACTGATTTGTAGTATATTCACAGAACTGTGCTATCATCACAACAATCAATTTTAAAACATTTTCATTTCCCCCTAAAAAAACCCTGTACCCATTAGTAGTCACTCTCCTTTTCCCCCCAGATCCCTCAGCCCCATCCCTAGGCAACTATTAATCTACTTTCTTTAGCTCTGGACTTGCTTCTTCTGTACATTTCATATAAATGGAATTGTATTATATGTGGTCTTTTCTGACTGGCTTCTTTTCATTTAGCTTTGTATTTTCAAGGTTCATCCGTGTTGTAGCATGTAGCAGTACTTCATTTATATGGCTGAATAGTATTCCATTATATGGATAGACCACATTTTATTTGCCCATTCATCAATTGATAGACGTTTGGGCTGTTTCCACCTTTTGGTGATTATGAATAATGCTGCAGTGGACATCAGTATGCCAGTTTTTACATGGACATATATGTTTTCATTTCTCTTGGCTGTATACATGGGAGTAAAATTGCTGGGTCATGTAGTAACTCTATGTTTAACCTTTGAAGAACTTCTGTACTGTTTCCCAAAGTGGCTACACCATTTTTCATCCTTACCAGTAGCACATGAGGGTTCCAATTTCTCCATATCTTCAGCAACACTTGTTATTATTGTCCAAAAATTTTGATTCTAGCCATCCTTGTGGGTGTGAAATGGTTTCTCACTGTAGTTTTGATTTGTGTTTCCCTGATGAATAATGATGTTGAGCATCTTTTCATGAGCTTATTGGCCATTTGTATATCTTCTTTGGAGAAGTGTCTATTTAGAGCCTTTGTTCATTTTTAAATTGGGTTGTTTGGGGTCTTTTATTGTTGAGTTGTAAGGGTTCTTTATTCTGTATAGGTCCCTTCTCAGAGAAATGATTCGCAAATATTCTCTTCCATTCTGTAGATTGTCTTTTCACTTTCTTGAAGGTGTCCTTTGAAGAACAAAATGTTTCCAGTTTTGATGTAGTCTGATTTATCTTTTTGTTAGTTGTTGTTGCTTGTGCTTTTGTTGTCAGATTTAAGAAACTACCTAATTCAAGATTGTGAAGATTTATGCTTCTGTTTTCTTCTAAGAGTTTTATAGTTTTAGCTCCTATGTTTAGGTCTTTGATCCATTTTGAGTTAGTTTTTATATATAGTATGAGGTAGGGGATTCAAATTCTTTTGCATGTAGATATCCAGTTGTCTCAGCACCATTTATTGAAGATTGTTCTTACTCTGTTGAATTGTCTTGGCACCCTTGTCAAAAATCAATTGACTGTAAATGTGAGAGTTTGTTTCTGGACCCAGTCCTATTCCATTGATCAATACGTCTATTCTTATGCCAGTGTCACACTGTCTGGGATTCTGTAGCATTGTAGTAAGTTTTGAAATTAGGAAGTGTGAGTCCTCCAGATTTATTCTTTATTCAGTTGCTTTGGCTGTAGTCCCTTGAATTTCCATATGAATCTTAGGATCAGCTTGTCAATTTCTGCAAAGAAGCCAGCTGGAAGTTCGATGGGGAATGCATTGAATCCATAGATCAGTTTGGAGAATATTATCATCCTAACATGATTAAGTCTTCCAAGCCATTAACATGGGCTGTCTTTTCATTTATTTAGGTCCTCTTTAATTTCTTTCAACAACGTTTTATAGTTTTCAGAGTATAAGTTCAACACTTCTTTTGTTACATTTATTCAGAAGTATTTTATTTTTTGATGTTATTATAAATGAGATTATTTCAAATTGTTCATTGGGAGTATATAGAAATACAATTGATTTGTGCATTGATTTTGTATCCTGAACTTTGCTGAACTTACTTATTAGTTCCAATAGATTTTTAATAGACTGGAGCTTTCTTTTAAAATCAAATCCTACTTTTAAGTGACTGTTATTTGTAAGGTAGATAATTGTTCATTACTTTGTCTTTCTTAAATTTTGAGTGTTCTTTTTTGAAGTATAGCAAACTCATGTTTATATATCATTATTACCACTTTGAATATTATTTTTCTAATGGCTCTGATCTTAAATCATAACAATATAGGTTAATGATGCTCAGTTGAATGTGGGGAAGGGTAGTATTTTAGAATCACTCAGGAGGCATTTTCAAACCAGATATACCATCTCAAGATTTTGCCACCCTAGCCTCTTTGGTTAGAATCACTGTTTCTAGTGATTCTAGTGAGTCTAGTGATATGTTAGGGCAGAAAGAAAATTGAGAACCACTGTGTCAGGCCTTGTTAGACAAGTATGCTATAACATTCTGATGTGAAGGAGGGAATGTGGTCTGTGTAATTATGTGTGGTCCCTTTTATTATTATCATGAATAAGAATGGAAAATCTGTCCAGGATATACAGTTAAGAATAGAACTCAAATAAACTTCAATTGCATTTTGCTGAGAAGACAGTAGTTGAGTCTTCGTTCTGAATTTGGTGTCAGTGGCTGTGTTATCTGTAGCATCAGTGTGGTTGATGGATTCAGACAAAGAGTTCAGTGCCTATGGATTTTCTCCATTTGGCTTTTGAGGGAGAGCCTTGTATTGAATTTGATATCTTTTCCTTCTCAGGTCCCAACAGACCATCTGAGCTCAAGTGAGATGCCGGAGGACACCAGCACTCCCGAAGAGATGCCCCCTCCAGAGCCCCCGGAGCCCCCGCAGGAGGGGACTGAAGCTGAGAAGTAGCCTATCTATGGAAGAGACTTTTGTTGTGTTTGATTAGGGCTGTGAGAGATTTAAGGGGAGAAGATAAACCTGAGACAGAGAGCAAGTAAGCTGTCCCTATTACTGTTTTTCTTTGGTCTTTATTCACCCAGTTGCAAACTGGCATTTTCTTGCTGCAAGCTTTTTTTAAATTCTGGACTGACTCCAAGCAATCGCAGAAGATGTCAGTCACCTCTGGTAACTGGACAAATGAGTCCCTTGGGCCCTGGCTCTGGTTTTCCATGGCCTCAGCCACAACGGAGTCTCCTTGGACTCCCTTCTCTTCCCTCCAGATCCCAGCTCTCCTGCTTGGAGTCACTGGTCCAGTTCTGGGCTTAAAGGTTCTTGAGACTGGCTCAAATCCTCTCAAGCTGCTGCATGTCATGAGTCCAGAGGCAGTCACAGAGAACTTTGGCCAGGGAATTCTAACTGGATTCTTGAGGCCTTCGGAATGGAGGAAGTTGGAGAGTGGGGTTGAAGGATTCTCCTGGCTACAAAGTGCCAACATTGCCAACAAATCCTTTCAGGAATGGGGCAGGTAGCTTCCACTTGTTGTATTTATTCGTGTAGCTTCTCCTTTGTCCCCCATCCACTCTCTAACACCCCAGGGCCCTACTCTATCCAATGAAATACATGTAAGTAGTTGCATTATAGATAACAATTTACATTTCTCATAGACTACCCAGGAACTTTTCCATACCTGTGCCATTCTCAATAAGAAGTTATGAGGTGCCAATGGCATGGCCCCTCACACTCTCTGTCTCATCTCCCTCCTCTCTCATTAGCCCCTTTTAATTTCTTGTCCTTTTGACTCCTGCTCCCATGAGGAGCAGGGACGGCAGTAATAAAAGTCTGCACTTTGGCGATTCCTTTTCCTCAGAGGAAGCCTCAGTGCTCACTTCAACACTACCCCCTCAGACTCCCTGTGTGAGGCCTGTGGAGGCCCTGTATGCACAAATGGGGAAACCAAGGCACAGAGAGGCTCTCCTCTCCTCTCCCTCGTGTCCCCTCAAAAAAGAAAAAAAAAAGAAAAAAAAAAGGATAACTAGTACTTCCATTAGGCCTCAGCTGAGTGAGGAGGGAGCCCAGCACCGCTGCCCTCCCAGGGAACCCAGTCCAAGGCCTTGGCCCGCCTCGGGCCTGGTAACCACACCGGGGGCGCCCTCCGAGCCCCGCTCTTCCAGCACTTCCACCGGCAGAGTCCCAGAGCCACTTCACCCTGGGGGTGGGCTGTGGCCCCCAGTCAGCTCTGCTCAGGACCTGCTCTATTTCAGGGAAGAAGATTTATGTATTATATGTGGCTATATTTCCTAGAGCACCTGTGTTTTTCTCTTTCTAAGCCAGGGTCCTGTCTGGATGACTTATGGGGAGGGGGGGGAGTGTAAACCAGAACTTTTAATCTATTTGAAGGTGATTAAACTGTGTCTAATGCAAACTGCCTGCCTCCTCCTTCCCCCTTCCATTTCAAGAACCACAATGGGGGGTGTGAGTATCTTTGTGGGGGTGTGTGGTGGGGTGGGGGTAGAAGGGATGGCTTGTTACTCCCCATACTTCCATTTTCCAGGGGACCCTTGGGTTGGAGAGAGAGCTTCCAAACCCTTCATTGATCTGTACTACATTCTGGGTTGAGGTTTACCTTATTCTGGACTATGAAGAAAGGGCTTTTAAGGCCATATACAGTGTTAGCAAGATTGGGAGGGTCGGGATTTATATTAATTTAAGAGAACAAGTTCTTTGTTAAGATATTGTTTTTATGCAAATGGATGCTGTTAATTGCAAATGAGCCTTGGTTATTAAAATAGGCTCATTGGGGCCTCCCCTTGGAAATATTTTGTTAGTGTTCTTTTACAAGTGATGCTGTATATTTCTTTTTAAATGGTCTACAATCAAGACTCCTTACCAATTTCTGTCTCACTCTTCCCAGTTAATTGGAAGTAATGAAATTTGGCCGCTCCCAGATTTTTCTCTATGTCTTCCTGTTTTCCTTGTAGCAGGAATCAAGTTTAGCAATCCTTAGAAAGAGAGGGAGAGAGAGACTGAGACTCTGACTCAGATTCCTTTCCTATCTGCCTCTGCTTTCCCATTCTTTTTCTCACTCTGTTTTGTCCTTGTAGTTAGATTTTAGTTAGTTCAAAATAAGGCTGAACCTGGAGAGTTGGGAAGATATTAGATTTTGCCAGTTAATCTGCCACTCAGCTGAACCCCTTTTGAGTCATTTCTCAGCCCATTCTGTCTCAGCCCATCTTCTCTCTCCTCCTTCAACTCACCTCAACCACTCTTCTGTTGACCCTTGGGTCAGTTAGAGAAGCTTTCTTTTTCTGAGGTGAAGGGTCAGAATGGAAACTCCTTATCACTAGTGTGAAATGATTTTTTTTAAAGCTTCTTCCTTTTACTACTCCCTGCCCTCGTTCTTCTTTATGTCTTCTGCATTTAAGACCTTGGCTTAAAGAGCTGTCCCATTCATACTGTGTACCAGCCGGCACTGTTCCTAGTCTGAGTTCTGATCAGAGGGGAGGTTGAGGAATTAGTCCTTTCTGGACTCTTTTCAATGGCTGACATTCTTTCCACCTCTCCCCTTCCTCCCCATTCCTTAAGTTTCCTATACACCCAGGATGGTTGGCACGGATCCAAAACCCCTGGAAGTTGGTGGAATTTAGCTCTTTGGGGCCTTTTTTTCATCTCCATTTTGGCCCTGGGACTCCCCTTGCCCTAGTGGGGAAAATCATCTCCCCCTTTGCTTTTTCCCCCAGTGCCAGTGGTGGCTTTAATTCTATAGCAGCTAAATTCCCTTCTTCCCGCTCTGACCTTCCTGCCTTTACTCCTAAGGCCCCTTTTCCTACTGACCAAATGTCTTTACCTTGTTGGAGGAAAAAGAAGCATTTTGTTTTTAAATCTATTTTCTACCTTAAATGCAGTTTAATGTATAAATCTCTGCACTTTTGTGTGAGCCTACAAATGTGTATGTGTGGTGGGTTTTTCAGTCTCTGGTGTTTCGTAATAAAAAGATCCTTCTTTTCGGGTAGAGCAGCCAATTTGTGGAGACTTGAATGGTTTTAGAAATACAGGGATGTCTGTTTCTTTGTGCTTCTGCCTCATTTATTTACTTGTGCCTAGTGTGAGTGACTGGACCCCTCCCCCACCTTTTGACCCCCTTCCTTTGAGAGGGCCCTCAGCCTAGCAGGGCAGTGAGAGGGACCTATACTGTGTCTGGTACCCCTCTGGAACCACTTGGATTGGCTCAAGTGGTAACCTAGCAACCTAGCCCCCCTCTCTCTCCCCATGAACTGGTCCTGTTAGTCCATTTCTTCCAGCTCAGTTCATTTTATACCCCTGAGGCTAGGGCTGGGCTAAGGAAAATTACCAAGGGATCACAGTAAATGTTTTTTTTTTTTAATGATAATTTGCTCTTGTGCCTTGGTGCTACTAAAGAAGACCAGTGTTTCCAATAATTGAAGAAGCCTTTGTGTCAGTTTTGATAATACATTCTAGGAACTGCTTGCTGTTCTTAGGCAATAGGTTTTAGAAATAGTTTCAAAGGCTAAAACTGTAACATCATTAGTTTTAAAGGATGCAAGCCCAACACACACAAAAAAGAGAGTCATTGTGGAGTTCTTGTTTTAGATAAATGTGAAAAGGGAATGAGAACTAGAAATCTGCTTCTGTAAACCATTAAATGCCCTATAGAACATGTAGGTGAAAAAACCTAGTATAATTAGCTGGCCCTAGTTATTATACAAATAAACACAAAACATGTTTTTGCAGTTTTAATATATACACTGAATTTCCAGTAATGCAACAATTATGTAAATTGAGAGAAGATGATACTTTATTTTGTTCAGAACTTTACCAAGAGTTGTGACTTTTGAAAATCATGTCATCACCAGCAAAGCCATTAATGGATTTTTAAGTGGCCAATACACTGTACCTGTATCAGTCTTCCTTTGTAGCAGTTGCATTCACAGTGAATCCACATATGTTAGTGGAAGCATCTGACTGTTGGATCTTTTAGTATAGTCTTGCACAGATATTTGCATACTGAAATGCATATTACCTTATTATAAACTACTTTCCTTATATTTCTCCTTTACACTATACTTAGTGTATTATATTGCTATTTTGGTAACTATGCATATAAGCAGATTATATTAATTATGAAATTCATTCCAGGGTGGCAAAGGGTACATTACAAAATGTCATATATACCAAGGGAGGGTTGGGACTGATAGAGTTGAGAACCATTGGACTGAATTATCTCTAAAGTCCCTTTCTATCTCTAAATATTAGAAAACTTAGAAAATAAACAAACTCTCCTCCCCTTGCACCTTAATAGGCTTTTTAAATTTTAAAAGTGACACATGCTCATTCAATTTAAAATAACACCCCCAGTAAAGACAAGCCTGCAGCCCGGGCTCTGCAGCCACTCACAGTGGTGCCCTCTGAGGGGACTCAGAATAAGAAAGGACAGGATACTGGCCCTGGATAGCTAGGTGCTTGTCAAAGGAATGAAGTCAGTGAGCCCAAATGTTTGCTTCCTCCCATACATAGAAAAGCGCTAAATTTTTTAACTTGAGGTGTCTGGTTTTCTTTAGTTAACAAGTAATCTTTTAATGTTCCGACTACCTGGTCTTTGTTGTAAAGCTCCTGTATATCCTAGCTCCTCCCCTACCTCTTCTGAGCAGTTTCTCAGAGTGATCTGAGAGGCTATCATCCCGGGCTCAAAGGAGTTCAAGTCCTCAAAAATGTCCACCAAATAAAACGTAACTCTCAACTTTTAGGCTCTCAAAAAAAAATTTTAAGTAACATATGTTGAAAATTTTTAAAGTACAGGAAATTGAGAAGATTTAAAAAATCACTCATAAACTCACTGCCAAATGTAATAATCACTGTTAATGTTTTGGTATATTTCTTGCTAGTCTATTTTTCTTTGCATATATATTTTTGAACATAACTGGAATTCAAGTACAAATAGAGTTTTGTAATCCTGCTTTTTTTACTTAACATTTTCCATATCATTAGAAGTTATTTGACAGTACTTCTCAATGACTCCATAATATGTACATAACCTTTCCCCTATTGTCAGACCTCTAGAGTTTTCCAATTTTTCATTATTATAAATATTGCTGTGATGAACTTCCTTATGTATGGGCATATCAGTGATAGATTCCTAGAGGTAGAATTACTGAGTCAAAGGAGGGAGTTCTTTCAAAGGCTCTTGATAAATATGACCAAATTCCTGTACAAAAGGCTGTTCTAGTTTTTCCTGCCTGCCAACCTTGTATCAGAGAGCCTACTTCAACACATCTCATTTAAACATCTGGTAATTTGATTGCTAGCTGGAAACTGGTATCTCGGTGTCTTAATTTTTATTTCTTCCATTAATAATGAGGTTAAACATTTTTGACACCTCTCCTCTCCCTTATGTTTCTTGCCATTTGTATTCTGCGAGCTGGCTGTCCAAGTCCTTTGTTTATCTTTCTTCTAGTTTTAGGGGGTTTTCTGCTCAGTTAATAAATAAAAGCTTGGAGCTCACCCTCCACCATGGCCAGGAAGTGAGGGGGCCTTGACTTAGAAGCTGTTTTACAAATACATCTCTGGAGCATGACGTAGAACTACCTCCCTACCCTTCCATATCCCTTTGCTGTCTTCAAGCCCCGCTCCCACTGCCTTTTCTGCCAGCCACTGCCCATCTTCAGCTATCTTCCCATTCCAGCTTGGCTAAGTGGGTGGTAGTTTTGTGCCCCAAACTAGAGACATGGTTGTCATAAACCCGGGCTCTGTCCATGACATTACCTGAAAGGAACGCACTGATCAGGTAGTCTGTGTCACTTGTCCTTACTCTTGCTCTCTCTCTCACCAAAAAATTAAGTACTGTGACTTAGCTAAGGTCACGTAGACAGTTACTGGCAGAGCCGAGACCAGAATCCAGATGTTCTGACTCCAGTCCAGAGAAGTTTTCCGGCATAACCCGCTGCCCCTCAGTCAAGCAAGTGTAGACAGAAAAAGGGGGTTGAATAATTCCAAGTGTCACTTGAATGAAATGAGTTTTCCTTTTATTTAACATTCAATAAGTACTTGTTGAAAACTGACCACGTGCTAGGGTTAACTTTTGGAGAAATTGCATTGCTGACTCCATTCTCTTGTGAGATAAGAAACAACGATTTTAGGATTTTTTTGCCATTTTGGATGAAGTTTACCAATGATCTCTCCATTTTAAGCATATAGAGGGCTGACTATATAGAGTCAGGCTGATATGGGGGTGGTTATTGGGTTTTTGTTTTAAACGTAAATCTTTCAAATCTCTCGCCAGACCCCTGCACTTAGGTTGAACTGATGGTGGGGTTTCTTTAGCACAGGAAGTCAGGAAGTTGCCTCGCCAGGTTCCCACAGTCAAATTGCCTGTCCCTTTGTGAGGGCCATCGCCCTGGGCTCTTTCTGACGCTATCCCCGCAGGTCCCAGGGGCAATGGTATACAAATGCTGTATTGGTAACTGAAGTTATAGGAAAAGGTGAAGCTTACATATCAAGTGCTATAGAATTCCGCTTATTTAGGGCCTTCCTGGAGGAGGAGTGTTAGGGGAGGTAGTTCCTTCCCACTTGATTGTGTTGTTGGCTGAATAATATAGAACGTGGCCGACAAAGTTGTGTGAGAAGCTAGGGTGGCCTCTATTGTGAGGCCGAGGTGGGAGAGCCAATTCTCGTCCCTGGCTAGGAAACCTCATACCTCATCCTGAATTTCCTGACTTGGGAGGGAGAAAATGTTGAACCTCACTGAGACTGCAGTGATCAGTGCCCTTTTTCCCCTTTACAAACCTGTTTTAGCTTTTGTTTTAATCCCCTTAGCCTCTAATAGCCCCCCCTTGCAGCCTGCACTTACATGAGAAACCTGGGCAGGGTTTCTGTGAGTGAGTTGGAAGGGCAGCTGGGGCCTGTCAGAGAGGGTTGCTAGAGAGATGGTTAGGGGCAGGGGACAGGAAAGGGAATTTGTGGAGGTGATAAGTCTTTGTTGTGGGAGTGTCGGGGAGCTGATCAGGACCTACCTGGGAAGTAAGTCCAGGGTAGGGTCAAGAGCGGTAGAGAAAGCGAGTGAGAGGGGAGATGGTTTAGCTACAATGGGCGATACCCACAACTGCTTCCCCTGATGGGCTGGGGAGGAGGAAGGTGCCTCTAATCCTGAATTGGGGAGAAGCTGGCTGGACTTTAAACTCTTTATTTTTGAATCTGGCCCTATCTTCTTCCTTCTAGTAGCCCATGGATATCCAAGGGAGTTGCCTAAAATAAATCTAATAATACCCAGAGCTGATCATCGCACTGTGAGCTGGGCAAGGCCAGGGCTGCCTCAGGCTTCTCAGGTGGGCTTTCTCCCCATCCCTAGCCTCTCTAGACACCAGAGCTGGCCCCCTCTGCCCTGCATCCCAACACCCTCTGGAAGCTTCGATATCTTGGATATGTCTCAGGGCTACAGCAGCTGGTCTGCAGACTAGCACATGTCAACGCAGCCTCCATGCCCATCCTTGAGCTCGGTACCTTGGTGGTTAAAAAAAAGGTCAAAAAACCCCACCGTTTATTGTCACTCTGTGCTGGGAACTTTATGCACTATCTCATTTATTTCTCTGACAACCCCAAGAGGTAGGTATTATTAGCTCATTATTATTTTTTGTTTAATTTAATTTTTATTTATTTTAAATTATTTTAAAGTTGAGATATAATTACCATATAACATTGTGTGAGTTTAAGGTGTGCCATGTGTTGACTTGATATATTCATATATTGTGATATAGATCATTATTCTTATACATTTCTTTTCTGTAAAATATGTATGTAATTACCTGAAATTGTGTAACTAGTAAGTGGTGGAGCCAGGATTTGAAGACACTTTAATTGAACGCCAAGGCCTTTGCTCTGGGTCCCAGCGCTAACCAGGGGTTCAAGGGGAGATGGGCCTTGAAAGGAGTGAAAAGGAGGTAGCAGGGTAGTTACACGTTATCATTCACTGAGCGTGGATTTTGTGCTCGACACCGTGCTAACTATTTTACATACCACAGTTCATTCAATCCGTGCAACAACCCCATGAGGCTAGTACTGTTATCCCCACTATATTGATGTGGGAAGTGAGGCTCGAGGAGGTTAAGTGGCTTGTCTAACGTGACCCACCTAATGATTGACAGAGCCAGGACTTGAATTCACATAGGCTGGAGCTCCTAACTGCTCCTGACTGCTAGGCCTTGCCCGCCCTAGTGAAGCCTCCACTTGCTGGAGGGGCACAAGGGCAGAGGAAGAGCCCCATTGCCCTCTTGGACCAGCCCACCCTGACCGTTCCAAGAGGAGATAGAGGCTACGGCTCCCTGGGCCTCTGACATCCAGGCTGGGGGTGGGGGCATAACATCTCCAGCTGTGAAGACTCAGCCTTACAGACACCAATCCTTGTGTTTGCTGGACTCCGGGCACTACTTGGCATGTTCTAGATGTCCGTACGGCTGGACAGGTGCTTCCGGCAGCCCTGCCTGGGCTTTGAGCTCTGAGCTGCAGACCCACAGAGGCACTGCCTTTCTGCCCCTCAGGCCCTGGCCTGTAGTAAATTTCCTTGTTGCCCTTCCTCACCGGCCCCTCCCAAAGTCCAGTGGTTATTAGAGCCCTTGCACAGCCACCTACTTTCAGCCTGTCTTCAGCCTACAAACCAAGCCGAAGCCCCGTAGCTCAGACACCCCCGCCCTCCTCCCCAGGACAGGGGAGCATTTCAAAATATCTTTTTCTCAGTTATTCCTATTTTTTGGATATTTTCCTTTCCCCAGCTTGGAGCTAATAGAAAGGAATTACCTAGGAGGTTTAAAAGGTGTAGGAATCTCCCAACAGGCTCCCCTTGGTGTATGTGGATTTTAAGCACTTCGGGTCTCATTCACCCTGACTCCCTATCTTTACAGAAGCCTGCTTTAAAAGGCAGCAAGAGAATGTCTTTGCTGCTTCCCCAAACTGGTGGCTTAGGCCTGTTTATTTTAATTATTTTCAAAAATTAAAATATCGTTCTTTTTTATACATATAAAAATAGTACTTTTGAAATTCAAATAAGACAGGAGTGTATTAAGTGCACACTTCTCTCCCTCACTCCCCCAATCCCACCCATCCCCTCACAAGATCACCACTAGTAACCATTTGGTGCAGATCTTTCTGGTCTTTATTCTTGTGTGTTTTCCTTTTCTTAAATAAAAATGGAATTGTCCTATAAATAAGGTTTATTGCTCACTTTTTCTCCATGATATGGCACAGACTTCTTTTAGAACGTTTGTATGTTATTTGTATAATTTTTAAATTTTTAAATTTCAAGTTAAACAATTAAAAATTCATGAAGATTTTCCCCATGTCATCAAGTATTTTTCTATATCATGTCTAATGGTATTGTGCAAATGAACCATGTTTCTAATTCTCCATTTGCATTGTTTCCAGTTTCTTACAGACAAAACTATCACGAATACCTCTGTCCATGTATCTGTGTGCACTTGTGTGGCTCTTTGTGTGGGTGGAATTCTAGAAGGGGAATGGCTGGGTCAAAGGATGTCAGGTACTTCACAGGACAGATTGCCCTCCAGACGGCTGTGGGCTCTGAAAGCTTGTTGGACTTCTCACTCAACGTCTTCAACCTGTCTGCACTTCAGTTTCCTCCTCTGTAAATTGGGGAGACGATGGTACCCACCTCAGAGGGAGGGGCTGGCATGAGGACTCATAGGAGAGATACAGGGAAAGTGCGTGGGGCCCAGCGTACGTGTTGGTGCTTATGAAATCACAGCAATCATTCAGTACCATTAAGGCTTTGAGGCCATTTGGGCTCCTTTCTCTTTGGTGAGATTAATGCTGTGGTTTCCTGACCCCACAGCCACTCAGGGCAGTGGACAAGTGCAGCTGAGAATAAAGCCTGGAAGCCGAGTGGCCTTGTCTTTGCTCTGGTGGTGGCTCACACTCGTTTGCCCTTCCTAATGCAGTTAATGCCAGAGAAACAAATGCCAGGGGCTCGCGTCTCCAACCCACCTCCTAAGAGATGGTGTAGCTTCAGTGGGCACACTGTGGGACCCAGGAAGAGGTGGCCTCAGAGGGAAGGTCCTGCTGACTTTTGGACCCTGGACAGCTCCCAGTGCAGCCTTCTTCACTGGGGAAATGGGGAAGGCGCTTATTAAATAAACAGTTCTAGAAAGTGGGAAAAGGCTCCCCTTCACCCTGAGACCCCAGCAAGGCCAGTGGCCATGGGAGCCTGAGCTGAGGAGTGCTGGTTAGCAGTCAGCGGAGTTGAGAGCACTGAGCATCTTCAGGAAAGGGGCAGATGGCCCTGAAAGGACAGTGGAGGACATTTTGCTGATTCCAGCTTTGAAGGAGACTAGTTTGTTCCTCCCACAACCCTCTTTCCACAGGAAAGATAACCAGAGACAATAATTTAGTTCTACCTCTATTTATTGCTACCAACCCATCACCCCCATCATATTTACACTCAAACTATTCAAAGATAGATTCTGTGAGAGTTCCTGGTAGTAGGTTGAGAAGTGTGTCCACTAAGCATGCAATCCTAGACATGGTGGGCACCGTTTGTCCCAGGGCCACTAGGGCCCCGGGAAAGGATTATTCTGGGAATTCAGGGCACAGACTTGGTACTGGGGTCAACGGAGGCCCCCACCCACAGATACTCTCCCTCTCCTTCTGGTGCTCAAAGTACATCAAAACCTTTAGCAGAGCAAAGGTAGAGTAGTAGACTCCCCAGTGTCCAGCTTTGTGCTTTCCTTGTAAGGACCCACACAAGAGGCCAAGTCTGGGCCTGGACTCATGAGTGGTTTCTGAGGAGCAGTTCTGTCCTTGGAAGCCAGGTCTGACCATCTGCCATTGTGGAAGTGTCACAAGGGGCCCGGAGTGGAAGGGGAGGGCGTGTACTGTCTGAGGCATGGGCATTGTTTTAAGCTTGGGGGAGTGGCGGCTTGGCCGAGTCACATGGGGAGGTATGGAAGGGGTGAACAGGAGGAGCTGTTTCATTTGAGAGCCTGAGGCCCCTCAAGCCCCGTCAGCAAACCTCACTGCTGTCCTTGGCCACAGGTAATGGGGCAGCAGGCATTTAATGTCACAGAATGTCAGAGTTGGCAGGGCCCTCAGCGACTACCCATTCTTATCCTAGCCAGTCCTCCCAACTGGGGAAGGCAGTCGGTTTAAGTGACACAGTGATTTAGTGGCTAAACTCCTAAGCAAGTTAACATGGAGGAAAGTAGGAAAGATACACATGGTTTTCTTCAAACCTGATTTAGAAAAGTCTGGATTTACCCGTAACCAATTAGAGTCCTTTTCAATGGCCAGCTTCCCTAGGGTGTTGAGACTGACCCGAAACACTGACCTGGCCCCCTTTTCAGGAGCAGCGCTACAGGTGAAGGTGGTGTGGAGCTGGAGAGTTTGGAGGCCTCGGTGGTGAGGGGCCCGGGCCGGGTGGCTGCTCGATGTCCCCCTTGCTTTGGCTGCAGCCCAAAGGGCTGTGCTGTCAGTAGGTGGTGGAGGGAGGTGGCCCAGCAGGTGGATGCGACTCCACGGCTTGTGTCCACTCCTGCTGGACACCTGTAAGGCTCCGCTGGCCTCTGCAGCCCTAGGTGCCCGGGGGGGAGTGGGACCGGGCTTGGCGCCCAGTCCTAGTCCATGACCCAGGCCACCATGGGAGGCCGGGCCCACCCCATCCCCGCGGCCTTGGCTGCTCCGGCCTAGCCTCGGCCCGTGCGGTCGCCACCTCAAGGGGCCCCGGCCAGAGAGAGGCTGTGCAGCTGCTCTTCGGCGCCCGCCAGCTCCGCCTCATCGCGCCCGCTCTCCGAGCCCTCGAAGCAGCCTGAATCGCGCGGGATGTCCACTTTGGGCTCTGCCATTGTGTGCACTGCTGGCTCCTGGCTGCTCTCAGCGCCCTCTTCTGCCTCCTCACTGCCGGCTGCCACGGATGAGGGAAGGAGAGGAATGTGAGGGGCTTGGGCCTTAGCTGGGAGGGGGGCTTCAGAAGCCCTGGGGGGCCCATGTGGGTGGGGGACCCTGGGAAGTCCACTGCGGTCTATCTCTCCCTCTGGGCGACCCCCTCTCCACTGCTGCCCCTTCTGGCTTAGAAGCAGGTGGGACTGGTTTCCAGGCCAGTTCCCCCGCCCAGGAGCTCACTGAGCTAGTAGCCAGGAAACCTGCTCTTGAAATCTGGCTTGGTTATTACCCATCGTTGAGGCCTCAATTCCATGCCTCACTTTCTCTGGCCCTAAGTCTCCCCTTTGATCCCAAAGGGAGTTGAGCCTGATCCCCAAAACCCTTCCTCCCCACAAGCTCTGCCCAATACTGGAGTTCAAGTGTTGGGAAGCTCCTGCCAATGGCAGAGGGGCCCTGGGGCAGGACCAGGGCCCGCCTCCCTTCCCCGCCCCCCTCCCCGCCCCTAAGCCCACTCACTGTCATAGTCCAGCAGCAGCTCAGCGGCCGTTAGCAGCTTGGCCCGGTGCTGCGGGTCCATGATATTCAGCTCGTTGAGATGTGTTTCCCGCAGCTCTTTGAAGTCCTCCAGGGTCTGGTAGCCATTGAGCAGCAGGGTGGATGTGTGCTCCTGTGGGTGGAGGCAGGCCACTAGCACGGCCACTGACAAGCCACCCCCACCTGGGAACCCTCTCTCCCCACATAGCTGACTTGCCCTGGCACCCCAATCCCTTGCTCCCAGACACTACTGCAAGTCCCCGCTCAAACCTCGAGGCCAATGCGCTCCAGAAGTTCATGAAGAGTCTTGGGCTTGGGCCTCTTGCCTTTGCTCTGTCGGCGGCTGGGGCGGGAAGGCCCCACAGCCTCCTCGGGCAGCACATCCACGTAGATGAATTTGAAAGAGCCCAGTCTACCATTGAGCAGGCCCAGCCACGTGCCAACAGGTGGCTTTTCAATGATCTGGATCACATCTCCTTTCTGTGGGAGGAGAGGAGAGCAGGATGCAGCAGGAGCGAGGCCCCTTGGCCTCTGCTGACAGCATCCTACCTTGGTTCAATCAAGCCTCTTTTATGGGTGCAGCCTACGAGGCTCAGCAGGGGCCCGGATGCCAACCTTACCTGCAGTTTCAGGGAGTCGTGGTCATAGGGGCTGGGAGTGAAGTCGGTGTGGACTCGTGCCCGGCCACAGAAGGGCCCTGTGTACTGGGGGGCAGGTGGTTCCTCCCCAAAGTTGCCAGAGCCTGGGCTGGGGCTACACAGCTCACTGCCTGCAGGAAACGGAGCAGGGAGGAAGGTTACCTTTGTCCCAGGACAGCTGAGTCAGTGCCCAGCAGGTACCTTCCAAGGATACATGCTAGGGAAGAAAGCTGGGCTCTGGTAAGTCTCACACCACAGAAGGGATTCTGACCTCACCCCTCAGCCACCCTGCAGGAGCACAGCTTCCCTTCTGGGGTACCAGACATGAAAATAGTTGACCATAGAAGGAGAAATGGCTCACAGACCGATGACTGGGCAAATTGGGAAGGCCTCTAGGTAACAACTGGACCAACATCCCAATGAACAGATGAGGAAAACTGAGGCCAGACAGGCCAAGTGACCTGCCCAAGGCCTCTCACTTTGTAACTGGGCAGCACTGGGTCCATTAGATGTCATGTTTCCTGACTTCCACTCCAGTACTCCTGTGAGTCACTTTCCACCCAGGAAGTCACACCCTGCATCAATATTTTACTTTCTCTACTTAATAAGACTCAGTGTCTAGTTACAACATCGCACGGAAACTCAGACAGGCTCTTACTCTCTGGGAAGGACAGGGTGAAAGGCATCATTTAAGTGGCTTTCAGTGGGGGCAGGGAGGTGTCTTCGGAGCCAGAGAAAGATCAGAGAACTTGGTACGAGACAGGAGGGGGAGAAAGGGAGTGCCTCTGTGGGTCTGCAGATGACAGTTCAAAGTCCCTCCCTCTAGGCAGGGCTGCTGGAAGCTCCTGTCCACCCCCACGGACATCTAGAACATGCCAAGTAGTGCCCTGAGCCCAGCAAACCATGGGCTGATGTCCATGAGGCTGAGTCTTCACAGCTGGAGACCTTATACCCCCACCCTTAGCCTGGATGTCAGAGGCCCAGGGAGCCATAGCCTCTAGCCCCCCTTGGAAAGGTAAGGGTGGGCTGGTCCAAGAGGGCAATGGGGCTCTTCCTCTGCCATTGGGCCCTTCCAGCAAGTGGAGGCTCCTCTAGGGCAGACTTAAGTTCACTACTGGGTCCCCTTGGGCAAGTCACTTGACCTCCTGAGCCTCAGTTTTCCCATCAATAAAGTGGGGGTAATAATAGTACCACCCCCTTGAGATTGTTGTGAAGATTTAACGTGAAGAGGCTGGGAAAGGTCCCAGAAGGCAAATGGTAAAGGTTCATTTCTCTTACCATCCCTCCCAGACAGCCACCTGTATGGCCCTAACCCAGTCCTTTCCCCCAGACTCAGCAGGTGTCCCCCTACCTCTCCTACTCACCCGTGGAGGCCTGTCGGTTGAGTGCTGGGAGCTCCCGCTCCTCCTGCTCAGAAAAGGCCAGCGCCATCTTCTCAGGGCCGGGGCTGTCCAGGCTGCAGTCTGGAGACGTCGGGGAGGCTGAGCCCTCCTCCAGAGTGTCTCCCTGCAGGGAAGGGGAGGCAGGAAACCCTGAGCAGCCTTGGCGGGGGTGCACACAGGCAGCTCCAGGTGCAGAGGAAACAGGCCTGGGCTCAGGGGACAAGTGAGGCCTGGCTGGAGCCCAAGTTCTGCCGCTTGCAGGTTGCATGGCACTCTCTGGGCCTTACTTTCCTCTTCCGTAAAGTGGGACTGACAGTCTTTGCCCTGCCTACATCATGGAATGAGGCTCAACTGGGGTGCCTTTGTCAGCTTGAGGTGCCAATGTACACACAGCAAAGGTCTCTGACAGACCCTGGATTCGGCACTGTTACTAGGGCATAGGCAGGCAGATTATGGCATGAGAGAGTCACTACTTTTGACTGTGCTCCTATGTGCCAGAGAATTTCATTCAATCCTCACTCAAGAATATGTACTTGATCATCCCAAGTTTACAGATGAGAAGTCATGGAAATGTTCCCATGTGAGAGCCCACAGCTAAGCTGACCTGATTCTAGAGCTCCTGGGCCTCAGTGGGCCTGGTGTGGGGAACTCTGTCACAACTGGTTCGTTGGGAATAAAAGCCCTGATTTGTAGCAGTTGCCGACTCCTGTGTTGTAAATACTCCCCACCACGGCCCATGGCGAACTACCACAGTCACTGAACACAGACAGCAGACGCCAACAACTTCAAGGGCACGAACAGCAGGGAAAGTCAGTTCAAGAATTAGGAAATCAGGAGTTTTTAAGACTGACTTTAGTCTTTTCCTTTTTAACATAATTGACTCAATTCTCAGTTGTATAAATGAATTTTCAATAATGGTTGTGTCTCACACCTGGCTCACAAAATTCCTGAAAATTTGAACCAACTGCTGTCCTGAGCCGGCATGAGCCCGTTAGTACGAGCTGACTGCAGCACCCCATTGCCAGGGCTCCTCCTCCAAGAGCCACGAGCACACAGACTCACTGTGTGACTTGAGCTACTGGGATGTGCCTGCCCACAGCTGTCTGTCCCGCCTTCCCTCCCTGGGCTGAAGCCAGCCTTCTCTATTTGCTCTCATAGGTCCTCTCCTTGAATCAAGCCTTCCCAATCCCAGGACTCATTCCAAGCAAAACTTTTGAGGTGGATGAGTTTGCCTCAGACGATCTCATCTCCTCAGGCCTGCCTGGCCAAGAAGCTTCTGTCACCCAGACTTTCACCCCTCCTCAGACCCCACTCCTTCTCCCTTAGGATTGTGCCTTCCTGCCATGGCCATGGCCAAGTTAGCTCCCTTCCCCCAGGGACCTTCCTGACTGTAACTGGGTCAGGTCAGGGCATACCCGAGCAGTGGCTATCACGGTGGCCATGCTCACACCCGACCAGAGCGGTGCCTGTCCTCCCTGTCCCCCGCCTTCCCTGGGTCCCAGGCCTCACCATCTCCTCCGACAGGGCCTTCACCATCATCTTGCCCATCTTCCTGTTCATGGTTCGGGAAATTACGGCCCTCCACTTCTTCCCCAGCTTTTTGCCACTCTTCCCAGCATCCTCTGGGGTCGGGACACCTGAGTCATCTTCTGGAATCTGTGACGAAAAAGGTGGAGATCTAGGGACCCTTGTGGCCATGCTTGGGTCCAGGACTTGGGGGCAGAAGGAGGCCTTTGGGTCCTGGCAGAGGCTGGAAGGGTGAGGAGAGCCCCCCATCCCCTGCTTTTAGCTCCAGACCTGTCCTCAGCCGGACTCATTTGCATTTAAATTGACAATGAATTTGCAGTTGAAAAGAATGCAAGGAGTTCCTAGGGCCCAGAATTTTCATCGGTGGGAGAGGTGGGCCTATTATATTTAAACAAACTTTGCCTCAATGATCCTAAAATCGTCTTCCCCCTCCTCCTGCCCTCCTTGCCACTCCCCACCCCCAGATGGGCCGCAGCCAGATCCCCCAGGGGGCTCCGAAACTCACATTATCATCCAGATTAAACTCCTTCTCGCTCACCACAGGGGAGCTGGGTTTGGATTTGGCAAAATCCTTGAAGCTGCTGGATCGCTGAAGCGAGAGCTGGAAGAAGCGGGGTGTCGACATCAGTGGCGCTAAAATGGAGTGAGGAGCAAGGTTCCCGCTCCAACACACCGCCCCTACCCCAGGGCTGGGCAAGGTCACGGCTGCCCTGAGGGCCCAGGGCTAAGCAGGTGAAGCTGCAAGACGTCCTCCTGGCTACCTGGCTTCCTCCTGTTCTTTAGCTGTGAACTTGCCTCGTGCTGACCACACAGCAAGTGGCCTGAGAGCCTCAGCCCCACTCAGGCCTCAGATTAAGCCCACATTTCCATCAGTGCCTGAGGTTTGGTCCCCAGAACCCTGTAGTGAAAGACTCAATGAGTCTGAGAAAACGCATGTGTCCTACTAGAAACACACAGCAGCACATACAACAGCGTCCCCTGTTTTAATACAGCAGAGTAAATCCCAAACGCCGCAGCCTGGCTTCCAGGCCCTAAGCCTTCCCCTAGCCTGGTTTCCTGTGACAGTGATCGCAGCAAACACACTGGGGCCTCCAGCCTGTGTCCCAAGAAGAGCAAGAGAACCCCCAGACCTGGCATTACGACCAGGCATTACACTTTCTGGAAAGCCACAGTAGAAACTTATTCAGAGAAGGTGCCCACAGACTTGGGACACAAATGACTGGGCTTAACATAGTAAAAGAAAGCTACCATGTTCTCTCTCTTCATCTCTGCTTTTAACCTTAGTCGTAATGCGATGAGCTGGGCATTGATGACATGTGCCAGTATTCAGACTTTTAGGCCAGAGCTATTGTTTGTGCTGGGAATGAAAAACATTGCCTGCCGTTATCAGCAAACAAAGGATGCTCCATCAGCCACTACCACCGACCTGATGGTGAGCCTGAGGGAGCTCAGGATGAAGACAAACAGGAGGCCAAGCCCTCCGCCACTGCAGCCACCCCCAACGGTGTACCCTGAGGGGACTCAGGATGGAAAGGAACAGGATACTGGCCCTAGACAGCTAAGGTGCATATCAAAGGAATGATTTCAATGAGCCCAGACTCCTGTATCTTCCCATACACAAAAAAGTGCTAAATTCTTTAACTTGTAATGTCTAGTTTCCTTTAACAGTAATCTTTTGATGTTCTGGCTACCTGGTTTCTGTTGCAAAACTGCTAGGTATCCTGGCTCCTCCCTCCTGGGTTTGAAGTCTCAGAAAGTCCGCAGAATAAAACATAAAACATAATTCTCAACTTTGAGGTCATGCTTTTTTTTTTTTCAGTTGACAGTGCGGATGAGACTGTTTTCAGGAAATGAGCTTTCTTAACTGAATATGCATGCACATGCCAAGATAGCAGCAGAAACCGGGGCCAGGTAAGGAGGGCAGACTTTAGACACAAGAAGTGGAGGCTGAGCCCGAATCAGGATCAACAATCAAGACCAGAGATACACACAGGAACCAGGGTTCACAGATGGCCAGACAGATAGAGCGGGATCGGCTGCAGACATCAGAGATAAGGGCTTGAGGAACCGAAGCCCCAAACCCACACAAAGCTTAAAGTTTCACATCCTCTTTCCTACGAAAGGGGGGGGGGGGAGTCCAGTGACAATTCCCCAGGGCAGGGGCAGTATCACCTGCCCACCCCCGCCGTCCCCCCACCTCCGCCAGGGCCTGGGGACTGCAAAGACTAGTTCTCTTGATGGGTCTTGACCAAAAGCAAGTCAGCAATCGGGTCAACGGCCACACCTTCTTAGAGGTCACAGCAAGCCAGCTGACCAGAAACTAGGTCCGTGGTCAGGCCAAGCAGACCCACCACCATGAAGGCCTCCTGGGTGAGGCACCTGCAGCCTCAGGGAGAAAGCCTCTTCTGCATGATGTGGGGGAGCTGGGAAGGGGGCTGAGTGGGAGCAGGGGTGAGAAAGCATGGCTGGGGGGTGACTTCTCCCATTCCCACGCATCTCCTCCATCCTCATCCCCTGGTTTTCCCTGCCCACTGTTCTTTCCTCTTTCTCTCCCTTGCTTTCCCCTTCTCTCCTCCACTTTCCATTCATTTCCTCCTCTTGTATGGCTAGGATGCAGCTGCCTGGATAACTTCCTTCTCTTATTGCCTGGAAAAGAGGGAACAGGGAGAGAGGGTGGGCACCAGGCTGGCCTGGGCCCAAGGAGGGCAGGCTGGCCTGCTATTTTTAGGCAAGTGGGGCCTATTGTGGCCTTCCCTCCACCAAGCCTGAGTCTGGTCTGCAGACCAGGAGGCTGAGAGTCGCCCCTGAAGCCCTAGGGACTGGGGAGCCTGGAAAGCCAACCGCAGAGCAGGCGTGAGGCCGGAAGTGGGCTTTGTTAGGGAAGAGTAAACTCACCTCCAGGCTGCCCTCTAATTGCAGTTCTTTCCTTTTCCTGTCATTAATCTACAGTTGGGGGGCTGGGAAGGGGGGCCTTTGGCCCCTGGGACCTTGTATCAGGGTCCCTCTGTCTCAGCTTTAGCTCAAAACGGGAGAAAACAATCTAAAAGGGCCATAAGGGTGGTGCTGGGACTTGTGCCTGGCCAGCTGCTCCTCAGCCCAGGGACATGGAAAGGACTAGACAAGTTCTTTGGGGGACTAAGGGTGAGGGCCAGCTGGCAGGGGGTGGGGTGGTTGCCTTGCCACCCACCTCTAAAGGCAGGAGCAGCCCCAAATATCCTGAATGCCTTTTGGTGAGCCTGAAGTGACCCCATCACTCAGGTATGAGTGGAATCTTTGAGCCCTTTTGGATTTTTTGCCTGGCCTCCCTTTAGGGTGACGCCTTCCTTGGGATCCTGACCAGGGCGGAAGGTATACCATATACTGTTGGCCCCTTTTTCATGTCTAAGCGGAGTATACACGCCTCTCACAAAGAACTACTTTCCTGACATTGCTGAGTTCATCTCTGGGATGTGTGGCCATCGGTGAGTTAATAACCTCGCCAAACCTCAGTCTCTTTACTTGGCTTTGGCCGGCAAGAGTTTGCATCTTATGTACAACCGAATCACTGTGCTGAACACCAGAAATTAACACCACAGTGTAATTCAACTATATGTCAATTAAATTTTTTTATATGTCAATTAAAGAAAAAGTTCACATCGTGGTTCTGCCATTGACAGGCTGTGTAAAGCTGGGTGTGTTCCTCAGCTTCTCTGGGCTTCTGTTTCCCAGTGGGTGAAATGAAGACCACAGCACCCACTTGATTGGGATGTTGTGAGGCTGAGAGGGCCGAGTGCCTGACACAGCAGGCGCTCATGGCCTGTCCGGGCATGCTTAGCCTTCCCTACGACCCACCTCCAGGCTCTTACCAAGGGCATGCCCACCTGGAACAATCCGCCCTTCTCTCAGTCAACCGTAGTTTCTCCTCTCCTTCAGAATCCACTTTAACTGGAAACAACGCAAATGCCCATCAACTGAAGAGTGGATCTGTGAATTGTGACAGAGTCACACAAGGGAATAGCACATGGCGGTGAGCTTCGTGCAGCTCTCCCCAACAATATGATGAGTCGCACAGATACGCTGTGGGGCAGAAGGGACCAGCCACCAGGGTATATTATATGGTTCCTTGTGTGGAAAGTTCAAAATCCAGCGGAAGTAATCCAGCTGTTGGAAGTCAGGACAGCGGTTGCTCTTGGGGAAAGGGGGCATGCTGTGACTGGCAGGGGCATGAGGGAAGCTTCTGGAGGGCTGGAAGTACTCTGTTCGATCTCAGTGCTACCTACATGGGGATACTCACTTTATAGAAATTCATTGCGTGCTACATTTATGATTGATGCACTTCTTTGGATGGATATTAGACTTCAATAAAAAGGTTTTTCAAATCCAGTTTTAAAGGCACCGCCCCCTGCAGGAAATCCTCCTTGATTACCCTCCTCAGAGTCTCACACTGCCCCCACTGGCATCTTCTTTCCTTGCTTCCTAAGCAAGCTCGGCTTTCCTGGCTTTCCCCAGGTGTCTCTGCAGCGACCCTCTCAGCTCCTTCAGCGTACCAGTCGTACACCGAGAACCCTCTGGGCTCTGGGCGCTTGCAGGTGCATGTGTGAGAATCCAGTAAGGAGGGATTAAACACCTCCCCTGTGCCCAGCACCCTGCCAAGCACTTCATGTGTGCCAGCTCACTTCAGCCTCACCACAGCCATGTCTTACATCCTCACTTCCCAGCAGAGGAGACTGAGATTCAGAGAAATGAAATGACCTAGGCAGAGTCACTCAGCTGGCAGTGGGACGAGCAACAGTTTGAACCCATGTCTGTGACTCTGGAAGCCTGTGCTTGTTGCTATGCTCAGAGCTCATGAAGTCATCCACCAGTATAGAAGTGGATTGAGGGCAATGGCGACTGCGCATGTTATTTGGAAGGAGCTACCAGGAGATCAGGTGGGAACATGGAGGCAGAAGGGCTTGGGAAGGCTTCGTGGAAGAGGAGGTACATTTGAGCTGGGGTGTGCAGGAGAGACAGGATTTCTCCAGGTGGATCTGGGAAAAGTTTGATAGAGAGCGAGAGTTAGGGATGTTCAAAACGTGGTGTTGGGATGGTGGGTACGCCAGTGTGTGGGGTGGGAGGTGGAGCAGAAAAGGCCGTGGAAGGCCCTTGCCAGCTTTGTCAATGAACTTGGGCATTAGTCTGTGTGCAGTGAGGAGCCAGTGGAAATGTGAAGTGCATGCTGGTAGAGGGGGGCGTCATGCCAGAGGGGTGCTGTAGGAAGGGAACCCCAAGGGAAGTAGTGTTTTGGGATTGGGGAAGAAAGGGGCAGGGGGAGACTGGAGGGAGGGGACAGTCGAGCATTTGAATGAAACGATTCCTCTGCACTTCCACTGGTGTGAGGTCTGGGGTATAGTCAAAAAGTAGGGGTGTGGTGTGGCAGGACCATCCTTAGGGGAGGCAGGTTCCAGGAAAAACCCCTTTCCACTTCCTACACTTCAACAGATAATGAGGGAGTGCAGAGATACCTTGATGGAGGTGAAAGTCTCCAAAAGGCAACCAAAGGGTATGCCCCCCAGCCTGGGGGTCTCCCTAGTCCTTCCTGATGCACAGTAGGTGCCACATCCTGACCCTACCATCTTGGAGGGTCTGTTCCCGACTCTGTTGCCTGGAAGGTCACTCATTCCATAGCCATCTGGGTCGGCCCTGCAGAGCCCTCCTGCTGATAGGTTGAGTCTTTTATGCTTATCAGACTCTTCTAGTGCTTCTGAGATCAGTAGGGAGACAAGAGAATAGAGGGAGAAGGGGTTAAGACTCTGGACACTGACAAATCTTGGCTTGGATCCCTGCTCTGCAGCTTACTAGCTGTGTGACCTTGGGAAAGTCCTTCACCTCCCTGAGCCTCAGGCATAAAATAAAGACAATGCCTGCCCCTACCTCACAAGATTGTCGTGAAGAGCCGACAAGCTACGAGGTGGGTAGAGTGCACAGAACAGTGCTTGGGACCTGATGGGCTAGTAAGTCCTGTTTTCTCCACTTCAGGGCTGCGACCAAGGTTCATTCTTTGCGGTGTCCTCCCTGCCTTCACCCACACCTGCACCATCACCCCCTAGTGTGCACATGCACACATGCGACAGAGTGTGCTGACATTTATTGTTCCAGGCAATCCCTACACCCTCCTGGGGTGGGCAAATCAGTAACGATTCCCCTCTTCCGAGGTGAGGAAACTGAGGCCCAAGGAAGGTTAGTGAACTGTCCAAGGTCCTACAGCTGGAATCTGGTAGGATTCCAACTCCACCTTCTTGTCCCGTGCCCAGCACATCTCTACTTGGTCGGCCTGAGGGGAGGACTGGGGCAGGAGAGGGAGGCTTTCCCCTCCACCACGTCGCCTTGGCCTCTGAGGGGAAGGGACTTGCCCAAGTCACAGTGCTGGAGCCTGGCCTCTGCCTCCAGGCCCGGGGAAGATGCTGTCTCCACCTTCTGAAAAGTTGTCTTTTCTAAGGACACTTCCATGGGGATAAGCCTTGGAGAGTGGCTCTGGAGGCCAGTCCAGGTTCTGCAGGGGTGAGGTGGGGTTGGCCTGGACAGCACTCCCCGGGAGGACATGGCCCTCAGAGGGCTACCAGGGCCTTGACTCTCCTGGGAGAGACCAGGGGAAAATCCCGGAGGCCCAGTCACCAGACACAGAATCTGGATAATGGAAGTCGGGAAAGAAGATGGGACTTCTGGCTTCTGTGAGCCACCGAGCACCTCCACCTGAGGTGACCCAGGGTCCCAGTGTCAGCTCTTTCACAGCCTCTTTCCTCCAGTTCAGCTCCCCTGTGGTTTGGGGCCCAGCAAGGTCTAGAGCGGTCTCTGCTTCCCACCCCCAGCAGCCGGAGAGCAAGGGGAAATGTACCCGCTCGCCAAGGAGGGGCAGCCAATGGCAAGTCTGCTGGGGCTAGCACCGCACGGAGCTTGGACAGGGGTGACAGAGCTGGTGTGAAGAATCATAAATCTCTTTCCCACCCGCCCACCTCCACTGCAACCTTAGCGAAGCCATTGGGGTGCAGAGAGTATAGCCGGAAGTGGCAGCCACCCCAGGACCTGAGATGGGGCAGGATGCACACCCCAGTGCCCTGAGGCTCAGCAACTTAGCTGGCTCAGTCTCTGCCTGGGGGCTGCTCCCCCGACAAAGGGGCTTCCCCATGAAGCACCTGGGCTGGGCTCCAGGGGAAACCAGCAGGACACAGTGAGGGCCTGGAGGCCCCAGACCTTGACCCATGGCTATGCTCGGCCTCTGGGACCTGGTTCAGGTCTACTTTGGAATGGTCCTTGGATCCTGCTGGATGCGCAGCATGTACTGGCTGATTACCTGGGGGATTCTTACAGTCGAATCAAAGAATTAAGTCTAGAAATCCTCAAATCCAACTAGAGAAACCTAGGTGTGGGCAGAGCCTTCAAGGAATCTTCTAGTCTGGCCTCATAGCTCCAGGAAGATGAACACCTCAGCTGCCTATAGCGGCTGCTTTTCTTCCTGGCCTTTAAAATCCCCCCACAGAATTTTTTCTTCATTAGCCTTCACTCCTACTCCCCTTCTCACCAGCTTCATTTCTCATCCTTCACAAATAATTTTTCCCCTCCTGGGACGAAGCTGTACGCCCCCTGCGTCTCATTGTAGGTTTGGAGGCCCTTTCCCTGAGTCTACAAATTGTGTGGGGCCCCATCTCCAGGTTAGCCCCCTCTCTTGTGGGCCCCGGGAGCTACAACAGAGTTGAAGCAAGTGGGCAAAGCCTGGGCTACGGCCAAAGGGCAGGGGCCCTGGGAGCATCATGGCTCCTAGCTGAGTGGCCCAGCGGAGCCCTTTGAGTAAGATGGCCCCTGAGAGGCAGGCTCAGGCAGAAGCAGTGGCGGGACCGGTGTAGGGGAGAGAGAATTAAGTACAGTCTTAAGATTCAACTTGAGAATGGTATTTTATGATTCTCGAACTCTAAGATTCTGGTCCTGAATTTTAGGTTTCTGTCTTACAGCATCGCAGGGTTGAATTCTACAACTCTAGACTTCTAAGACTGTATCTGTAACTCTGTTTCTCAGAATTTTGTAACTCTCTTCTGTACTTCTGTTACTCTAGTAACCTCTGGGCCCATGTCCCATTGCCCTTGGGAGAATGGCCCTTGTCTAGAGACTAAACATATGGCCTTTGGCTCTTCCAATTTCTGTGAGCCCTGGAGAAGATGGGTTGAAAGAGCAGAGGGAAGGAAGCAATCAGTTCCCAAAGATGCTCCTCACCTTTTTCTTCTGAGTGGGCTCCTTCTCACCGGCGTTGGAGGGCTTACGGCGCAACATGGTCCTCTACACTGGTGATACTCCGTCCCTGCTCTTGTAGGTGTTGAGATGCGGAGGCCTCTTGCTCAGCCTCACCAGCACCGTCCAGGAGGCACGGCATGGACTGAGCCTCTGGCTGCCACTCTGACTGCTGCAGTGGCAGCTTGGGGGTGCGGGCCATGGACACCAGGCGGCAGTGGCATACAGGAAGCCCTGTCACGTGACCTGCTCTTACAGCAATCGCAGCCCCTGCTGGCCCCTAGGGAGGAAGGAAGTCCCAGCTTCAGTCTCCAGAGATTCTGATGCAGACGGCTCTTGGGTTGAACAAGCAGAGAAAAGTCCCTACCCTGCCATCTCATGGCAACCATCACTGGTCCTTCAGCCAATCAGCCTGACATGATGTGGCCTACTCAAGCCCTTTGTCTCACTGATCATAATCCAGAAACCAAAAGTGGGACCATCTCTCTGCTTGTTGGGCCAGTGCTCCTGGTCTCCTGGCAACACCAAGGTCATCACTGCCGTCACTACCTCTACCATCCCCCCATAACCATCACTCCTAGCTACAGCCATCACCTTACAGCCAGCACCCCTGAAGTCATCTCCACTGCTGTCGGCACACCTACAGCCATCAGTGCTAGAGCAACCATCCCTACAGCCGACACCCTCAGCCATCATGCCTACAGTAATTTTCACTGCGGCTCTCATTGTTACAACCATCGTCCTCTCCACTGTTACACTTATGGATGTTACAGCCAGTCACCTGCAGGACACTCTTACCCCCTACAGCCATCATCCTACAGGCATCCCTGCAGCCAACACCTTTCAGCTGTCGTCCCTGCAGTCATCCCACAGCCGTTAGCACCACTACAGACATCATTGCTAAAACAGCCCTCAGCCATCTGCCTCAATCTGCCTCGCCACTGCCACTATCACTTGTGCAGCTATCATCCTCAGAGCTGTCACCCTTACAGACATTATTGCTATAGTCAGTCATCCCCACTGATGCCCTCACCCCTACAACCATAACCCCTAGAGCCATCTTCTCTCGGTCATCACCCTGAAGCTGTGATCCCCACTGTCACTGGCACACCTACAGCCATCCTCACCAAAGCAGTCACACCTAGAATCAACATCCCTTGGCCGTCATCACTTATATTTATCACCACCACAGCCATCACCATGAAAAAAAAAAAAGCAATTGCAAGCGACTCAACACCACCAGCAAATGTCCTGTGCAGCAGGCATTTCTAGAATGTCTTTGTGCTAAGTTTAGAATGCTCACTTTGTGGGTTATCTGTGGCAGATATTTTAATAACTTTAATGACTTATTCTTATTACAAAAGCAATTCATATTCATCATATACAATTTAGAAAACACGGATAAACAAAAATAAGAAAATTCCATAATTCTCCATAATTATCTTCTACACTATTTGAATGAATATTCTTTTCTGTTTTTGAGCATTTAACCTCTCTCTCCCCGAAGCATGATTTGCACAGAAAGTAGATCAATGGTTCAGGGGGACGGGGAGAGAGAGATCAGGAGAGGCACCAGGACACTTTGGGGAGTGATGGATCGTTTACAACCTTGGTTGTGGTGATGGTTTCATCAGTGTGTACATATGTAAACTCAACAAATGGTATGCTTTAAAAATGTGCAGTTTATTGTAGCTCAGTTATACCTAAATGACCCTGTCTTTAAATTTTTAAAAATTAAAAAAGTCATACTTCACACACTGCATTTGTATCTGCTTGTCAAATTGAACACAGTATCAAGATTTTCTCATACTACACCTCAATTAAAAAAGATTTTTTCATGCCGTGAAATGTGCTTCTATTACATGATTTGTAATGCACCCCCCAGCAGCCCACTGTATAAATGCACCATGATTATTTCACCAGGCCCCTGCAGATGAGCTTAGATTGGCTGATTTTTCACTCTTCATGGTACATCCTTAAGGTAAAAATTCACAGTCATGAATTTTTTCTTAGGCTAAATTTCCAAAAAGGGAATCCTGGGGGTAAAAGGTGTGCATCTTTTTAAGGCTTTCCATTCTGGGGCACTTGTGAAATCAGAGGCTGGCCCTCCCCTTTCCCAAGATGTTCTTGTGACTTCCTCCACCCTTATTCTCCAGCCTGCCCTACGCCCTCCCACCATTCATCGGTCCGGGTGAGCTCAGGAGAGACAAAGTCCTTCTCCCCCAAGCTGAAACCGTACTTCTTTGGCTTTGTCCTACTCAGCCTGCCAGGCCGACCCTCCAAAAGATCGGCGCCCCCAGCACGCTTCCCTCCCGCCACTCCCCTCCTCCCCGGCCTGCGCTTTCCAGCCTGAAAGCCCCTCCCAGGCTGCCCCGAGCGCGGGCGCGGAAACTGCCCGCGGCTGCGCAGCGCGGTGTGAGGGACCCTGCGGGCCCTCGGTGGCGGGCGCGATGGGGGGCGCTGGGTGCGGGGCGCGGCTGCAGGGGCTCCGACGGCCGGAGCGGCCTGGGTGAGGGTGGGGACAGCCGCTGGCAGAACTTTCCCGGCCTGCGCCGCGACGGCATGTCCCGGGCCCGCGCAGGATGTGCCGGCTTCCTGTTTGCGCAGCCCCGGCAGCGAGCCGAGCTCACACACTAACCGCAGAGTCTTCAAAGGCAGCCACCTAACCCCAGCGCTGGGCGGACGCGACAGCCTCGCCGAGGCCTGGGAACAGGCAGCGGGGTGGGGGCTGGGGGTGAGGATGGGGGTGGGGTGGGGTGGGGGGACCTCGAGAGAAGCACGGAGAGACGAGACGACCAGCCCCCAGGACCGAAGGGAGCAGGTGTTTTGAGCTCTGGCCCTTCTGGCTCCTCTTCAGATCTGTCTCTTCTGGTAGGCAGTCCCCGCTCTGGGGGTCCAGGGCTCCCCCATCCAGACTTGCCTTCCCCCAACTTTTCTCTCCCAGCAGATTGCCCTGGCCCCAGCCCATTAGGTCAGGCTCCAGCTGGCTAATGGGCCCTAAACACTTTAATAGGTTTCCCTTCCAGGCAACATACTTGCATTTCATAGGTTACATTGCAGGTACACAAAGCCCTTAGCTAAAGAAGTGATCCAGGTCAGTAGTTCTGTGAACAAGGCCACCTCAAACTTGATAATGGGCTGGCAAACAGGACCTCAGAGCTCTCTGGGCAGCCTTGTGCCAGGCACTCTGAGGAGATGCAAAATGAATAGCTGTCAAGGTCCCTTGCACCTGGGAGCTTACATCCTAGATGGGGCAGCAAGTTTACACCTGCCCAGCACTTGTTCTTTGCCAAGAGCTTACATTAGTCACTTCAAAAACATTATTTAATCCTCCCCCCTCCCCATAAGTGAGTAATTTAAATTGGGATTATTATGGCGAAGATGTATCCAGTATAAATGTAGGGCAGGAGAGCCTTGATTTAGCAGCAATATTGTGGGGAGAGAGAGAGAGTGTGTGCGTGCGTGTGCGTGTGCATGTGTGTATGTGTGTGTGTGTTGCAGGGTAGCGGGGGGGTGGGGGTGGGAGTGGGGGCGGGGGGGTGTTCTACTGATAGATCTGGGTGAACCCTCAGAGGGCAGCCACAGGGCTGCTAAATATACAAAGGTCATCACTGTAGCCTGCATTCACATAGAGCAACTCCCTCCGCATCTGTACCTGCCCCCAGAGATTCCAATTTGGCAGATGATCATGGGTGGGATATTTTGGGCAGTTGGGACCCAGACATGTAGGAAAGCATCCTTCACTCTCTGAATGGGTACAATCCTGATTTGAGAGAGCGCGTAAGAGTTTGGATAAGCAATACCTAAATTTGGAAAAATTTCCCAAATGATTCTTCTCACTTCTCCCTGCCACCTGCATCCAGTTGAAAATAATAACACTACAGGGCAGATGCTGGTGGGCCTTACAACAACCCTATGAGGCAGGCACTGCTGTTATCCTTATTTTCCAGGGAGGAAGCCGAGGCTCAGAGGGGTTCAGCAAACTGTAAGACGACACAGCTAGGAAGGGGCGGGAGCTGAGTTTTAAACACAGGCTTGGTCTGGGTTCAGGGCCTGTACTATTAACCACAGTGGCTCAAGTGCCTCTGATGCAGAGTTCCTGAACTAGGAGGTGAGAGAATTGACACCCTATGCTGGCTGAGGTGCCACAGGGCCACCTTGAAGCAGAGGGGAGTGAAGAGGATGGGGAGGGCGTCTGGAAGTGGCACCATAGGCATAAAAGCTGGATAGTTAGGTTGTTTCAATGGGGGTGATCTATAGGGGAGCCCTAGTCAACCTGGGCAGTACTCAACACCAGTCATATCTGGCTTAGAGGGTTGGGATGGGGAAGCAAGTGGACTTCAAACAGCTGTTGTATAGAGGAGGGAGATGTATTCTGGGTGGCCAGGAATGATGGGGAACAGATAAATGGGAGATTTGGGTTCAGTCCAAGGAAGACATTGTTAATATACAGATGGTACTAGCTCGGCCCTGAAAAGTAGTGATCTTCCTGTCTTGAGAAATGTTCAAGCAGAGACCACATTGTCCCTTGGAAATACCTGGGCATTTCCAAGGTGAAGTCCACCTTGGTAGCCTGACCCATTATCAGATTTCATGGCGGTCATTTTAAGCTGGTAGGGTGAGGAGAGCAAATGTGCAGGTGGGAGGAGGGCAGAAGAGGGCGAGGGGCCTGGGCAGGAAGCATCCTTTCCTCATGGACATAGACAGTACCCACCAAGCTTGCAGCTCAAGGAACGCTGGGGAGCCCAGAGGCTGATGGAAGGGAAAGACAGTCATCTCTGAATTTCTGAATTCGTTTTGAGGTCTTGGTTTAAAAACAAAAAACACCTGCAGGCAGCTGTGGCAATTACCATCAGAAGAGGAGGCTGGGCTTTGGTGTTCAGATAAAAACACACTCACGAGTCACTGGAGAGCCTTTCTATGGGAGACGGAGAGACTGGGCTGCTTTGCCTAGGAATCTGTCCAAGGTTACAAGAACAAAAGTCACTGAGCAGTCCATGGGGACAAGTGTCTAGGGCTCTAGGGAAGAGGGGGAGCAGAAGAACATCCCCTAGAAATGGAGTCAGGTGGAACTGGATCCAAATTGCCATACATCACCTACTGGCTACATGACCTCGGGCAAGTGACCTTGGGGAGTGAGCTCTAGTGAAGACAGTAACAATGATAATGTGGGCCTTGCGGGGGTGGGGGGGAGTGTGGTGTTTGTGTGTGCGCATGCACATCTGCGTGTGTGTGTGCATGTGTGATTAAGTGTAACCAGCATTACCCAGATGACATGTATAGAGAGTGCTCTCAGCCCAGTGGAAGCTCATGTAAAGTTTGGTACCTGGTGGGTGACCCCACGTCATTTCACTCCAGGCTCCATCTGGAGTTTCTCCTCTTGCCTTGGCACCTGCTTCTACATCTCATCTGGGCCCCAATTGAATCCCTGCTACATGACCCTAGGGCCCATATCCTGTGTCTCCACCTTGTCAAGGGCTGGGTCCCTCAGTCCAAGCTATTCTGGAACACAGGAGGTGTGACAAGTAAGGGTGCCTAGGACTACTCAGGACCACTGGGAGGGAAATTAGCTTTTCAGTTTCATGGCCTTGCTGTGGACCATTGGGGCTTTCTCAACCACCCATCCTACCTCATTTGAGCTGCTTGCTCAGTTCCTGTTTCATAAAGAAACAAGGAAGTGAGGAGATGGGCCAGCCTCAGGGCAAGGGTTGGCTGGGCGGGGCTGGGGAGCGCCTCCCACTTCCAGCTGAGAGAACCCTGGAGGACAGAGATGGACAGAGAGGAAACTGTAGCTATTGAATCTTTCATATTTCTTTTTTCTTTTTTTTTTTTTTGCGCCAAGAGTGCCCAGCCACTGATTTGAGGAAGTGCCCAGCGAGTTGGTAAAATTCACTGCTGACGTGGTTTAGCTGGCTGAAGAGTAGCCAGCCCCGCCCCTTCTGTGGCCCCAGCCCACGAACAGCTGGAGCAGCTGGCGGGCAAATGAGAGAGGACTGACTTAGTTGTAATTTTGAAAATGAACCATTTAGACTCTTTGTGTGTGTGTGCATGTGTCATCTAAGCAGGCTCTTTTCTATTCCAAAGAGGATTTAAAGTGTAAAAAAATGTAGCTCAGTCCCATCATCACCACTGTTGTCACAGCTGTGTGACCTCAAACAGGTCTCCTCGGGCCTCAGCTTGCTCGTTAGCAGCAGTAAGGGAATGACAGAGGCACACTGAGAGCCAGTGAGAGGAGCCAGCCCAGAGCTGAGTCAGGATGCTGGGGACCTCATCCCAACTGTGGCCCCAAAGGGCAGCGTGACCTTGGGCAGTTCCCTTCCTTTTTCTGGGCTGCTGTTGTAGTTTCCCCATCTGGACACGGAAGGTATCGAACCTGCTCTTTGTTTATTTGGTCATTGGGCTCCTAAGCAGGACTTGCTACGGAATTTGTGGGGCCCCTTGTTAAAAAAATTCTTAAGGATTCCAGGACAGTGACATCAGAACATTACATAAAGAGTGGGCCCTTTTAAGCACGAGGCCTTGCGCAATGGCACAGGTCAATCACCAAGAAGGTGGCCCTGCAATTACTTCCGATACAATTTTACAGGAAGCCCATCTGCCTGCTTTTTTTTTTTCAAATTGAAGACTAGTTGATTGACAGTGTTGTGTCAGTTTCAGGTGTACTAGGGCTCTGCTTTGCCTTGTGGCATTTCTTTGGAATCTCAGGCTCCGGGGAGCAGAGCTGGGAAAATACAAATTAGATTCCTGCTCAAAAGCCCATCTAGTTTTTACAATTTATATGTAAAATTGTGTCCCAAACCTTTTCCTTACCTCCCTCCAATGGTGAGGCAAGAGTTGAACTCACGCTCGGTAGATAGCAGCATTTTTATCTCTTGTCTGTGTGGCTTCCTGGCTTACAGAGCGCTGACACATCCGGGCCTCTCACCAGAACCTCATGAGGAAGATGGTACAGGTAGTTTGCAGAAGGGATAACAGAAGACCAGAGCGGGGGTGGTGACGTGACCAAGGCCACACAGCTGCCACAGCTGGGATTAGAACTCTAGAATCCTAACTCCTAGGAAAGGGAAGTTGGCCTGCTCCACAGTGGCAATCAGCAGGCAAGGAGGGGTTTAGTAAGTGCTCTTCTCCAGCATAAAAACAAAGGACCAGAGCCCAAGGGGGCATTTATGTATCTTGGATTCCTAATGGTGCCTCAAGTGCTCTGCATGCGTTAGTAGCCCTGCTGTGTGTGCCCTGAACACTTCCCTGCCTGATGGGGGTGGGGGTTGGGGTGGGGGTTAGGGTGGGGGTGGGGAAGCCCTTCAAGCAGGATGCTTAGTGTATTCTGAGGCCCAGGAAGGGAGGTGCTGGGGTGGCTGCGGCCCCCTTTGCAGCCCTGATTCTGGAGCCAGGGTTCTCAGTCCCAAAATGGTGGATTGGAAGAGGCAGTTAAATTGTGGGGAGGAGAGGAGGTGCAGCCCTGGGTCTTGCACTAAAAGGAAAAATGTGGGGGCGTTTGAGCTGCCCTGCGCTGAGACTGGCGAGTGGGTCTTGGCCAGGTACCCAGGCTCTCCTGCTGCCTAGGGAACCCCAGGAGCAAGTGTCAGGGGTCAAAGGTAAAGGCCTGGGCAGCCAGGCCCTGGGGAAGCAGGCTGGTGTGGAGAACACAGCTGTCTAAGTCAGCCCTGTGATCCTGGTTCAGCCTGTTTTCTCATCTGTAAAATGGCGAGAACCAGACCCCCTGCCCTTTTTTGAGAGAGTGGATCCTGAAGTCATTTGCCTGGTATGAACCCTGCTTTTTTTCCTTTCCTTGACGAGTGACCTTGAGCAAGCTGGTTAATCTCTATGAGCCTCGCTTCATTCCTGACTTGTAAAACGGGAACAATAGAAGTATCTTCTCAGATGTTGTGGGGATGAAATGGGAAAATGCAACAATGTACTTACTGTCCACTTAAAATTTTAGGAGGGTAGATCTCATGTTCAATGTTCTTACTGCAATAAAATTAAAAATTTTTAAGAGAATGCATGTAAAGCACAGTACCTAGTACATACTAAACACTCACTGAATGGTGACTATGATGATGATGATGACGACGGTGGCAATGATGACTAATTATATTATTAGTGGCTGTCTTTATGGGGTGAGCTTGTGAGGGAGCAAATGACTCAGCAAAGGGAGGCCCACTGTTGGGGTGCTACAGGCTCTCATCATGGCTCAGAACTGGGGCCTTTGGGTGCAAGCATCAGCAGTGATAACTGTCACAGGTCACCCTCACCTGTCACCGCCTAGGGGACTCCTCTGCCTGATGTCTTTGCCCAGTACTCTGCCCCAGAGACTTGGTTCTCTCCTGCCCCGACTGTGCTCCTCTGGTGCTTTCTGGGACCACTTTTGACAAGCCCCCAGCAAGGGGCTCCCTTCTGTACCGTCCACAAGGCTACACGACCTTTAGCACAGGAGGTGGTTAGCTGGGCGTGGCATGCACACGAATACACGTACACGCACGCATGCTCACATGCACATTCTCAAGCACGTGTGCTCCCCAACTGAGCTTCTGGGAGCCTCACATCCCCACCCCCACCTCACCCCTCCCCTTTCTCCCCCACCACAAAAGCCACAGGTAACAGCAGTCCCCGGCAGCACAGCAGACGATGCAAAACCCAGAGGAAGGCTTTGTTGCCAGGCTTTGTTGCCAGGCTGTTTCAAGCATTTAGCAGGATGTGAGCCCAGGTGGCTAACCGCTGGGCTAGCCAGAGAAAACTCTACCCCACCCTCCCCCTGCCCCCGGCAGCTGGCTCAGTGAACTTGGAAGGGGCTGAGAGGTAGGCTAAGGGATTCTGCATGGTGCCAAAGGTAAAAGAGCTGGACTGCTGACCCATTCTGGCCCTACCATGTCCTAACCAAACAGTGTGTCCTTGGACAGGTTCCACTCCTTCTGGAGTTCAGTTCTTCTATCTGTAAAATGGGGAAACCAGATTCTGCCCACACAGGTTAAAGGTCATCCAAGGATGCTGGAGGAGTCAACAGCATTGTCACTGTGGCTCACTGTGGAAAGTTCAAAGGTACCCACGTGCCAGGAAGTCTGGGATAGTGATTGGACACAGCTATCAGTCTGTTCCCAATTTTGGTTAGGGCCATATTCCAGAGTGGTTCCCTATCCCGTGGCCAAATTCCTATGGCTTAGCTCCCTGTGCTGTCAATTGGCATGGAGCCCCCCAAGGTTTAGGAGCGATGGGCTCACATGTGGATGTCCCTGGGGCTGGTGTACATGCCCCTTCCCTGGCTGATCTCCCTGACCCTGGGGTGGCGGTAACACAGCCAGAGGACTCAGCCACCCGCCCTTCCTCTCCCTCTATAGGCACAGCAGGGAGCCTGGAGGCAGCCCTTGTTCCTTCAGCCTGTGGGCTGCAGCCCAGAGGCCACTGTAGGGCCAAGGACAAGTGGGGGTGGCCAGAGGCGGCCTCCAGGGTGCAGGAAGACCAGTAAGTCAGGAGCCGGCGTGGGTCTGGCTATATCCAGCAGGTGGTGGTAGCTTGGGGCTCTCTCAGGGCATGGAGCCCCTGGCGGGGAGGGCACTGCCCTGCATTGGTCTTTTTTTAGGTGAGGGGAGCAACATGCTCTGCCAGCTCATAGGTTCGATCTACTGGGCTCACAGGAGGAAAGGGACTAGCTGGCTCTCCTGTCCCGGGGCTGGGAGTTGGGAGCTGAGGGTGAAATGTCTAAGCCCAGAGCAGGGTCCTGCCTGGGACCAAGAAGCCCCACACCCCAGGGGCTTGGTCCTGGAGGAGGAGGCTGAGGGCAGTGGTTTCCAGGCAATGGATCAGCAGGGGCTCTTGAGGCGGGGGTGGTATGGGGTGAGGGGAGCTGCGCCAGAGGGTCAGGAGGGTAGTCTCGAGGCGCTAGACACTCCAGCCAAGGATGGCGAGAGTGGAGACTGTCATCAGAGGGGCCCAGGAGGCGGCGGGTGCAGCCCTGGCGGACAGGGGCTCTGTGTGTCGCTGCAGCCAGGAGAGTTCCTCTGACAGCTGGCGCCGCTGCAGCTCTGGGCCCACCTTCTCGCGGATGGTCTGGTAGTAGCGGTTCAGGTACTGGAGCTGCAAAGGGTGGGAGAGGTGAGGGCCTCCCCAGGCCGAGCTGCCAAGAGGTGAGGACCTGGTGCCAACCAGTGCCCCCAGGCCCCAGGTCCCCACTGGTCCCCATAGGTCCCCAGCTGTCATCAGGCCACAGGCATTCTCTGGGGTCTTCAGAGGCACTTCTCCACGGTGGCCGTTTAACGTCGCAGTGATGTGCATGGGGTGGGTGGGGCGTGGGAGTGGATTTCAGGCCCAGGAATGAGAGTGAGTAGGGCAGGCATTATTATCCCCATTTCACAGAAGAATGGACTGAGGCCCAGAGAGAGGAAGGGACTGCTTTTAGTTTCAGGACATGAGGTGACAGTCCAGAGGCCAAGTCTCAGATGCCCCAGGAGTTCACTACCTGGGGTTCGACAGGCTGGTCTGACCGGAGAGTTCTAGAAGCTCTGGGGTCAGGTGAGGAGGGGAGGGACGCCCCAGTGTGTGCCTATAGGTGTCACTGGTGTGGACCCTTCCGAGGGAGGGGAAGGGTCAAGGCCTTGGGGTAGGGGGAGAAGAGGCGAGAGAGGCCCTGGGCCAGGGAGAAGGCACTCAGTGGCTCACCTGCTCGGGGGACAGCAGGCTGACATCGATGAGGTTCCGGTCATAGGGCACCAAGGACACCACTTCAAAGGTCAGGTAGGTCCCTGGGTACTGGGGGGCCACAGGTAAGGCAGGAAAGCAGGGAGTGAGCAAGGGGGAGGAGCTAGGCTGAAGAGAGGGAGGGAACCCTCCACCCAGAAGCCCTGGGCACAGGGAACTGGCCTTTGTCAAGCCTGAGCCCCACGCACTGCCCTCAGCCACCCCCCATCCCCAGTCTACCATTTAGCCACCCGCCTTTGGTGCTTCCCTCTTGATTTCTGAAGTTTAAGGCTTGCATTTCTCAAAGTGTGTGCATCCACATCACCTAGGAAGCTTGTTAAATGTGTAGATTCCGGGGTCTGTCCCCCAGGCCACTGGAGTGAGACTCTTTAGAGCAGGACTGGGAACTTACATTTAATTAATTTTAAGGTATTAGGTTTTTATATCTTTCTATCTAATTTCCATCTCTATCTACCTATCTCTATCTCTGTCTATCTATCCACATCTCTAGCTGTGTATCTATCCGTTGATGTATCTATGGAGCTGAGTATAAAGAAGGAAAAAATAGCCCCCAATTCCCATCTCCCAGAGAGCTCTTGCAAGTTTGTGCTTAGAAAGTCTGAACTACAAAAAGATACCCAACAGAAATGGAAAGTCTCCTCCCTGCCTGCTTTCCTTCCTGAAAACATATTTGGCATATACAGTATATATGTATATATTTTAAAAATTCATGCAAAATGGATCCTCCTGTACACTTTACTGCACCTTCTCCCCCGCCACCCCCCCCACCATAGTAAACCTAGGAGAGTGCTCTATATTAGCACAGAGAGGTACACCTCATTCTTTTTAAGGGTCCATAGTATGCAGATGATTATTTAAACAATGATGGATAGTTAGGCTGTTTCCGCTTTTTAAATTGTTACCATGATGCTACAATCAACATCATCATATAAACATCTTTAGATGAGGTGACCTTTGGGGACTATATCCAGAAGTTATATATCTGGCAGTGGGAATGCTGAGACAAAAGGTACAGGCATTTTTAATATGTATTTTGATAGATATTATCACACTGCCCTCCCGAAAGGTTATACCAATTTGTACTTCCCCCAGCAATGTGTGAGAGTGTCCGTTTCCCCACAAGCTCACCGACACTGAGTATCATCAAAATATCACCAGCACTGGGTATCACTGAGCATCTTTTCACATTTATGGACCATTGGTGTTGATCTCAGTGAATTGCCTCTTTATGTCTTGCCCATTTCAAAAATTTTCCCTTCTTTTGCCTTATTGATTTTTAAAAACTTATGAGAAAAGATGGAAATTCACCCCTTCTCTGACATACGTGCTCTACTTGCCATACATTTTTTTACTTTGTTTATGGTATTGTTTCCGTATAGATTTTTTTTTAGTTATTGAGTCAGTTATCAATCTTTCTCCTCATGACTTCTGGGTCTTACATAGAAAGACCCTTTTCCACCTTGGGATTATAAACGAAGTCATATAGGTTTTCTTCTAGCTCTTTCGTGGTTTCACCTTTAAACCTCAATCCATTTGGAATTTTAGTGACAGTGAGGTTCTTAAGTTTAATTCCCCCCATCCAAATAATTAGCCATTTGTCCCTCTGCCCATTTATTAAACAATCTCTCTCTTCTTTACTGATCTAAAGCACCAGCTTTATAGTAAACTAAATTCCCATCTTGTTTATGGAAATCAGAGAGTCTATTTCTGGACTATTCTGTTCCACTGTTCCATCTGTCTCTCCCATCTCTGGTGTCTTACTGTCTTAGTGATGGCAGCTTCGTAGTGTGTGCTAATATGTGAAAGGGCTAGTTTCCTTTATTGCTCTTCTTTTTTAGAATTATCCTAGCTACCTAGCTATCTTTGCATGTTTATTTTGACAAATAAACTTTACTATCATCTTGTGAAGTTACAAAAGCATCCAGTTAGCGTTGAGACTGAGGTTGTCTCAAATTTATAGATTAATTTAGGGAGAAATGACATCTTCATAATATCAAGGCTTATTTCCAGAGAACACCATTTACTTAAATCTTCTTTATGTTCCCTCAGTAGAGATTTTATCCATGTAAGTCATTTTAAGTTTGTATCTAGATATTTTATCTTGTTGGTTGCTGTTATATAGAATCTTTATACTTAACAAGCTCCCCTGGTGATTATTATGTGCATTGAGAACCAGTGATTTAGGGCAGGGGTACTGATTCATTTGGTCTGGAGTGGGACCTGGGCATTGGCATTTTTAAAAAAAGCTCTCCAGATGATTCTAATATTCTAATGTGCAAAAAGTTTTAAGAAATTGGTTTATGGAATTTTTCTGGAGCTAAGGAAGACCCCAAATAAATTCATGCCCACACATTACATTCCCCCTTTGATCTTCCTTGTCCCCAGCAGCCCAAAGTCAGTGCCACACTGCCCACACTTCCAGCCCATCTCAGTGGCACTTTACCTTGGTCTGTGCTTCTACCACGAGTACCACATCTTCAATACGGATCCCAAATTCTCCATCCTGATAGTAACCAGGTTCTGGGAGACCCAAGAGATGCTGGTGACATTAAGCAGGGGGAGGTCCCAAGCCCAGGTTTCCTGTACCAACTGAGGAGTGACTGGAGGGCCCGGCTGCCCCCCTGCTGTTGGCTTGGGCAGACCCCTGCCCCAATTGTCAGATGCTCAATAGCTATGCAGAGTCAACCTGCCAGGCCTCAGATCCTCCAGCCTCCTTTGTAATCCAGCGGGGAACACTCAAGCTCCCACTTGGCTCCTGGAGGCACTTCCATATCCCTGTGTGCCACTGTCCTGTTCAGCACTTGACTGGAGACTCTGGAGTTTGGATGTACAGTTAAGAACCGAATCCCACAGGCAAAGTGAGGGTATGGGATGAAGGGGCTTGGGATTGGGGAGGTGAGGGAGTGCAGTGGTGGAGCCGGGGTGGGCCTCTGCAGGGTTGTGCTCCCTGAAGGCTGGCGTCCCCTAGACCGCAGTCCTGGAGGAGCCCGAGAACCTTACCGATGGAAGTGAACATGCCCTTGGCCATGGCAATGTTGTTGGACTGGAATCCCACTGGCCCTGGAAAGGGAGATGCAGGCATGGTGTCAGCTCTCCTGCGCTCAGCAGCTTGGAAACTAGCCAGCTCCGGGGAAGAACAGGTAACTGGGGATCTTTAGCAGCGTTTGTCCCCCACACTATTGTCTACCTGGGGCTGGGACAAACCAGGTTGGCTCTGGCTTTTATTTCTCTGGAATCTACCGGTCAGCCACTGGGCCTTGACCTGCCACTCCTGTCTCTGGGGCCCTCCTGAATGCCAGTATTTCTCACTTACCCTGTGGAGCACCAGTGCCCCACCAGCTGGTTAACCTTGTGTGGGTCTCCGCACCTCTGTGGGTCTCGGTCGTTTTCATACCTGTGAAACGCTCCACCTCTTTCATAAGAGGGGGAACTCAGGGGAGTGCTGAGGAGATACCTACACTCGTGCACGCACAGGAAGTTGCCAATGCCGTGGCCTGTCCCGTGACCATAATTGAGCCCAACATCCCACAAGGCTCTACGGGCAAAGGCCTCCACCATTCGCCCTGGAACAAAGATGGCTTCTGGTCAGTTGGCTGGACCCTAGACTGTTGGCTTTGCCCCTTCCTGCTCTCTTTTTTTAGACTAGCCACTAGGATGGTGCTTGAGGAAAGGGGCCCCTGAGAGGCAGGTAACCATGCCCTATCTCCAGTCTGTTCTACATTGTACCCATTACCTAGATTGAGGATTCTACTCCAATTTCTCCCCATCTGTCAAGACACCTGCCTCCTCCAGGAATCCTCCCATGATGGCTGCAGCCCACGCTAACCACCCCCACCCTTGAGCTCCGGCTCCAGCTGCTGTGTTAGATTAGGAGACAGGCTTGGGTTCAAGGCCTGGCTCTCCCACTAACCCTCTGTGTGACCTTGGACAAGTCACTTTCTCTGGGCTGGATTTTATCTAGACAATGGATGGGATGATGATATATTCCTTGCCCCACTGGTCTCCCAGGGTCTGGGTGCAGTGACATCAGGGCCTAAGGCTCTGGGCCCAGCCTGGGTTTTGAAACTCACCTGATGTAGCAGCTGGGAAGACAAGTCTAGACAGATCGATATTTCCTATCAACACACGGGTATACACCTCCTGATGGGGAGAGGAGGAAGCCGGGAGTTTCCAGCTGCGCAGCCTGTGTGCACACAGGTGTGTGGGCCCAGGCCTGGGCTGGGGTATGAAGCAGGGGAGGCGCGTACGCGTGTGTGGTCACCCAGGCTCTGGAAGACAGCCGGAGGAGGCTGAGGAGGACCTGCCCGAAGCTGGGGCTTGGTCCACTCAGATCCCTTTGGCTGGTCCACAGGGATGCTTGTAGGTGATGGTGAGTTGAGGCTGTGACAGTAGGGGTTTGGGAGGTAAACTCTCTGGGCTGGAATCCTGACATTGCCACTCACAAACTGAGACCTTGGGCAAGTGACTTGAACCGCTCTGTGCCTCGTGTCCTCGTCTGTAATGGGGCAATCGCAGTACCAGCTCATAAGGTGGTGAGGAGGAGTAGGTAGACTCATGCGTGTAAGATTCTCCCAACAGACTAAATGCTCAAATAGAGCTCAGTGCCCTTTGCTGCCATTATCACCATCTCACATTAGTTCTCTTAAGGTTGGGATGAGGCCTGATTATCTGGCAGGTCAGCCTTGCTCTTTTGGGCCTGTTACCTTGTAGAAAGAGGGAAGAGAGGTGGGCTGACAGTGGCCTCTTCTCCTGGTCACTCGCTGTGGCAATGTGGTGAAACCCCCTTCACCACACACACACACACACACACACACACAGAGGCTTGTCATCCTTTGCCCGACAGTCTGGGGCAGTGGACCTACCCGCTGAACTGCAAGCTCCTTAAGTCCTGACCAGCGTTTGTTTTTTCTCTCTCTCTTTCTCTTTCTGGCACAATGTCTGAGCCACGGTCTGCTTGCTGAATGCATGAATGGGTCCCCTGCTCTCCACCTCAGACAGATGCCCCCTAGTGCACACAGACCATGTCCCCGCCTCAGCCCCAAGTGGATCAGCCTTCGCTACTTCCTGAAAACCTTCCACCTCTTCCCTTCCACCTCTGAGACTTGGCTGGTGTCAGTTTTCTCCACCTGGAATGGAATGCCTGTCTTCCACCTTTCTGCAGAGCACAGGGCTAGGCCCACAGACAGCACTAGAGAAATATTTGTTCACTGATCTACTGACATGAGATGATAAGCTTGGGCTGAGGCCCTGTTGGGGGCCTGAAATATCTCTGGGGAGTAATCAGGGACACTAGGTTTTCTGGCACAACCTTGCTGTGTGACCTTGGGCAAACTACTTAACCTCCCCGGGCCTCAGTATCAGCCTCCATACAATCAAATGGCTCTTCGTGGAGTGATTGCTTGGGTGCCCCTTGGGTGAGCGTGGGTAGGGAAATCAGGTCCAATGCTTACCTTTTGGAAAGCAGAGGGGGTGCCCCAGTGGACTGTTCTGGTGATGTCTGTTGTCCCGTCCCTATGGAGAAGGACAATCAACATGTCCAGCTCTGCTGAGCACCTTGGGGTAAGGATCATGGCCATGTGCTTCCCATGTGCTTTCCACGGGGGTTTGAGGGGCAGGGCTGGGAAGGAGGCGGGGAGGGAGGTGACAGACAGAAACAAGATGGCTGTTGTCATGCAATTCCCATCCTCAGCGTCTAAGCAGGAAGGGGCTCTGCAAAGCTATCACGTTCACATGGTATCACAATACCGTGTTGTCTAATAATTCCGATTCCCCACATACATCCTCCACCCTCACCCCCACCCATTTTGGCTGTTTTGTGAATCTGGGTTTCCTTGGGCCAGCCTGGCTCTAAAAGCAAGGCCTCTTCCAGGCTTCCTGGGAAGCAGGACAGGATTGTCCCATTCTCACAGAAGAGGAAACTGAGATCCAGAGAGATCATAACACTCACACATTCATATACTTATTGACCGTTTGCAGAACACTTTGCAGCTCCTTGGAAAGGGAGGCAGACCTGACTTTATTATCCCCATTTCACAGATGACGCAACTGAAGCCATGGGGCCGTCTCCCTCTCTGAGCCTCAGAGAGGCCAGGGCTGGTGCAAGCACCGAACTCTGCACAGTTCTGTCCACTGTAAACACGGATCTGCCCCAGGGATTTGCTCAGAGTCCCAGTGACCTGAAGCCAGAAGCCAAACAGTCGCCTGCAGCCGTTCCCCTAGGCTGGCCGCTGTGGCCACTCCAGGGGGTGTTAATGGGGTAATGGTCCCAGGGCCCTAGGGACTCTTCCTTGGGAGCAGGTCACAGGGCGTGCCGACTTCCTCAGAAGGAGAGAAGAGGAAGTGAGGTGACCATTTCCCCGGCCTCACCCCGCTCGAGCATGCCCCAATCCAGCAACGCCCCACAAATTCACTTCCCCTTTGTGCATCGGCCATCTCAAGCACGCACAGCGCCGCGCTGGAGACTGCAAAGGCTGCTGGGCTGCGCGCCTGCCAGGCTGGCTCCCAGAGCCCAGCAAAGAGCCTTTGTCATTAGCACATTCAGCACAGGATAGAGGATGGGAAACTATTCCTTGTTCTTTCATCAGTTCAGCACATCCCTTCCTTTCCTCCTGTCTAAACTTCCCACACTCCACTTGCTCCCTAGATGAGAGGGGGAAATCTTCCAGCTCATTTCAGATCAGCTCCCGGGTGAATTATTGGTCCTATATTTGAAAGGAATGGGCTTAGCCTAGTCTGCATGGCTGTCATGTCTGAGTGTTCAGGTCATGCACTGTACAAGGGTAACCCATCTAAAGGAATGCCGTTCACTGCATGGGTACGTACTAATTTCAGTGAGCATACACAAATGGATGCACAGATTGTGGAGTCCTGGAGCAGGAGACAGTGTCCTTCTGTATAACCCTATCTGTGGTCATGCATGTGGTCAGAAGAACATACACAGATATCTATGCACAGACCTATCCCCATGCTGATGGGTGTGCCCTGTCCCAATTGTGCTGCAGGCATCCCCTGAGGTTGTGTCTCTCGCCTGCCTACTGCTCTTGGAGGCCTGATCCTGTCCCCAGTCCCCTTGACATGGTCATCTCACCGTGCAGTGGGGGGACAGGGGGCTGAGGAGTGTGCATCGTGCTGGTGGCACGCGGGCCGTGTCCATGGTGTCCATGAGTGGGTGTGAGAATATGGGTGCAGTGTTTGTGCAGCCAGGCAGGGCAGTTGAGCATGGCTGTTTGGACTGTGTAATAATGTGCGGGCTTAAAAAGCATTTTACAAGGAGAGTCTTTTCCTGATTCTCACAGGGTAGCACATGTGGGCAGCGCCACCATGTTGGCCTCTGTCTGTTGCCCACTGTGCAGGGACTCCCACATGTGAAAATGGCAAGGACACTCAGGCACATTCAATCCAAGCCTCTCCTTTCTGAGACGAAGGATCCAAGCCCAGGAAGGGAAAGCTTTGGGGGGGACGCCTGAGCTGAGACAGCCAGGCCAGGGCTGGGCAAGGAGTACATACCAGTATTGCCCCCCAGAATCCAGCAGATACATCTCATCTGAAGATAGCTTGCGGTGCAGCTCCTTGGTTGGGCTGGGAAGGGGAGAGATGGTGATAAAGGAGCCGCCTGACCCTGAGCTGGTTGGGGTGGGGGTCCTGAGCAAAAGCAGAGGAACCCCCTTACCCCTAGGGGCTGACCTTCTAGCTCCTTTGGGGGCATCATTATTTCCCAAAGGGTCCTGGGAGACTATTGAGCTTCTGCTGCTAATGTCCTCAGCACACAGCTGTTCATCCCGCACCTGCCCAGGCAAGGCCCTGGTACCCAGGGAGGGGGGATAGGAAAGAGCACAGAATGTGGGAGAGCCTTAGGCAGCACCCAGCCCAGCCATCTCCTTTCATATCAGGAGAAACAGGCCTGCAGAGAAGGGGCTGAGGGGAGGCCCCGAGGGAAAGGCATGAGGGGGCTGGGCCTGGACCCAGATTCTCAGTCCATTGCTTTATCTAACGACCTGCTGCCTCCAGGAGCAGAGAGCCCCAAGAAGCCAGGGCTCAGGAAGGGAGGGTGGGGCTGAGAGCAGGAGCTGGTAGGGCTGAGGAATTCCTACCATGTCACTCTCTAGTGGGAACAAGGGGCTGGGCCAAGACAGCTGAAGGCTTGGGGATGCCAGGGGAGGGAATTCTGGGATAGGCCAGGCCAGCCCTTGGAGGGCAACTGCCCTCTCCCAGCTCTGCCCTCACCAGGCTGAAGCATCCGGTCAGCTTGACATTCCCCCTCTCCCTCAAATTTCATCAGGCCGGCCTGCAGGTTTCTGTTTTCTATGGAGCCAAACATCTGGCCAGCCTACCTCTTGGGCCCGCCTTGGCTGAGTGAATGGGCCTCTCTCCCCATGTGCTTGTGAGCTTTAAGAATTAGGAAACATAACTTACAGGAAGCCAAGGAAAAAATCCAGCAACAGCTTTGTCTCCCTTCTAGGTCCTTCTGCCCTGAGTGCTCACAAAGTCCCAGCCTCTTGGCTGAGGTTGGGGGAAGTGGGGTAATTACTAGAGTCTTTTAATTCAAAGGATATTCCCCACCTCTGACTGGGTTCCACTCCCCACCCCCATCCCCTACAATGCTGAAGGCCTCAAGGCTTAAATGTGGACTCAGGTACCCCAGAAAGCCCCAGAAAATTATTTCTCCTGAAGTACCTGTAGTGAGCCAAGGCAGCATTCAGGCCACTAGCAGATATGGTTTCGAAACTGGATCCAGAGAAGAACTCTTCTTCTCTGGAAAGTACAAGGCAGGAGTGGTCAATGAATGGGCTCAGGGACTGGGCTGGGCCCCAGGGTTTCTAACAAGGGCAAGTGAGGGTCCTCTACGTCCATTTTACAAGTTGGGAAACCAAGACCTTTGTCCCACAGTGAGGTCTTAGTAAAGCAAGAGGGAAGAAGCCTAGCTCCCTGTATGGGAAAACTGCCCCAGTGCCTCAAACCTACGGTCTGCCTAAGGCCTGGGGCAAGTGGACTCTCAGGGAACCTCCCTCCTCAACCTGATACTCTCAAGTGGTCCAGGGGCCAACCTCGCCTGAGTTAGCCTCTCCCAGGAGACTGGCCCATGCCTGAATCAGACACGAGGGGGCGCTGTTGGGTTGTGGCCCTTCAAGTTGTCCCGCTTGCAGCGAGCTGGTGAACGTCATCCAACACCCCTGCCCAGCTTCCCGACCACCCAAGAACCTATTACTCCTTGTTCCACAGAAGCCCTCAAATACAAAGAAGGTCTTCCCTCCTCCGTAAGTAAGGAGACCAATCCCCCTCCCAGCCCCCACCCCCACCCCCCACCCCCACACTAAGCCCAGCTGAAGAGGATGGCTGTGGTCCTTCACCCTCGGAACTTCTCCAGCTGCTCTGCCCCCGAAAACTCGTCCACGGTGCCTTTGGGCACGTTCTTCTCCAGCCAGACCAAGTAGCGGATCACGGCCACGGCGTCCCGCACCTGGAGCGGGGCAAGCAGAGAAGCCGACTGAGGAGTGGTCTCAGCCAGGGCTCCGGGATGAAGGCAATGGGGTGATTGCTTTGGGAGATGAGATTTAAAAGCGTGAGGGTTTTACTGGCTATTTGATAATATTAAGGGGTTCTTATTAATGTTTATATATATGATCAGAGTGTGGTCATGTTTTGAAAAGGGTTCATCTCTTTAAGAGATACTGAAGTGTCGATAGAAGAAACAATAAAATAGCTGGGACTTGCTTAAAAATCATCCAGCCGCAGGGGGTAGGGGGTAGAGGTAATGAGTGTGGGATTGTAGAGGAAATGAGATTGGCCTCAAGTTGAGTTGATGATTGTTGAAGCTGGGTGATGGTGTTTGGGGATCATTATGCTATTTCCTCTACTTTTGCATATGTTTAAAATTTTCCACAAGAAAAGTTAAAAAAAAAAAAAACTAGGCAGCTTATCCTAATTTTAACAGGAATATCCAAAGGGGTGAACCATCCCCTCCACTGGTGAGAAAATTATTACAGATAACACTTATCTAACATTTGGAATGTGCCAGGCAGTGCTCAAAGCAATATATATAAAATATATAATTACATAATTATATTTATACATATATAACTATATACTTATAAATATCATGTATTTCTATAGTTATATATTTATATGTATGTAAATGTATGTATATATACTATGTATAATATATTTATATTAATTGTATGTTAGTTAATATATTTAAACATACATTATTTATTACATATTATTTATATTATATAATACAGCTATATTTCTTTGATCCTCACAACCACCTATGCTGTAGGTTACAGTTATGACCCTCACTTTATAGATGAGGTAATTGAGGCCTAGAGAGGTGAAGTGACTTGTCTAAGGTCCCCCAGCTAGGAGGTGAGTGGAGGAACTGAGATTTGAACTCAGACACCATAGCTGCAGGGTAGGGGCTCTGCATCACAGTACCATGCTGGGAGCAAGGGATGGAGCGTGAGTGCGTACCCAGGAGCTTGGCGACCTCTTCTATGTTTCATTGAGGGCCTTCTTCAGGCTCCTCCAGCAGGATCTCCTTTCTAACCCATCAGACCAGGAGCTCTCCAAAGGCTCGTCTGTCTGCCCCTGGACTTACGTGGCTGGCCCTGAGGAGGGTCTGCTCCTTGCTGTTTTTCACCGCCTTGGTTATCATCACTGGGGAGTAGGCATCTGCTACGAGTTTTTCCTGTTGCAGGCAGAGAGGAAGAGGTCTGGGAGCCCTCTCTAAGGCACGGCCCGGCCGTGTTTGAAAAGGATTGGCAGGAAACTCCAGCTGGGATGAGACTGGCCATTTCCTGGGGTGGCAATGCCCTTCCCTTGCATGCTCTCTCTCTGTGCAGGGATTCCCTAGTCCTCCCTGTCCAGCCTAACCTCCCCTGTCTCCCTCCCTTCCCTCCTCCTCCCTCCCTCCCTTCCTGTTCCCGGCTCCCGCCAGTGCTCAGCGAAGGATCAGAGCCTGGCCCCTGCCCATCCATGGGCTGTTCTGACAGTGTGTTTCCCACACACCGCATAGCATAACGGCTACCATTTATTGGGCGTCTGCCGTGTGTCAGGCACCAGGCTTTCTATGCACTATCTCTTTAATTTTCCTCAGAGCAACCCCTTGGAGGTTGTGACTCTTAGTGCTATCTTACAGGTGAGGAAACAGAGGCCCAGATTGGCTAAGTCCCCTGTCCACGGTCACTGAACAGCCAGTTCTCAGTCTCAGGTTTGGTGACCTCAAAGCCTCTGCTCTACCAGGCTGTGTTCCCCTGGCCTCCTCGACAATCCGAGCTCTCCGTGGACAAACGTCCTGCTTCTTCTTCCGTCTTTTCTCAGAGAGGCCTAAAAGGGGACTCCCTGCACCACTGTTGACTGAGGGGCTGTGGCCACTCTGTCAGGCTGAGACTTAACAGGGCTGTTGGTGGGGGGTGGGGGTAGTGCCTGGCATGAGCCGGGGCCTGGCAGACCCACCTCAGGTATCACTTCATAGAGCCCATATGAGGTGTAGCTGGTGCCAATCCAGATCCTCACGTCTCCGGAGGTGTAGGCCTGCACGCTGTCACGGACTTGGCTGTAATCTTCGAGTTGCACACACATGGAGCCCGTGCAGCCAGAGTTCAGGTACTGCAGGGCCTCAGAGTTAAAGCGACTCTTGTTTGCAAATAACCTGGGTGGAGATGGAAGACCAGGAGGGTCCTGAGAGCCTCTAGGCACAGGGCCAAAGACTAGAGGCCCTTTATTCCCGGAGGTCAGAGGAATCCCGCGCTGGACAGCTAAGCAGACCAGATTTGGAGTACGTGGGACAAGAGATCAAGAGAGTCAGGAAAAGCCGATCAGAGGCTTCCTGGAGGGTCCTGCTGGGGCAGGCACTCCACTCCTGGGAAGGCTGCACATTGGGGCAGTGAGGGGTTGGAGGAAGTCGTGACTGCACGCCAAGGACAAGCCCTACCTGATGGAGGAGTCGGTGAGCAGCGTGTAGGAATAGAAGAAGGGATTATAAGGGATGTCACTGCCGCGAAGGTTGAAGAGCCCTGGGGAAGAGAATTGTTTGCTTTCGCCCCAAAGATCCCCAGCAGCACACCTACATCATCTGCTCCTGAATGTTTCTGTCTTTCAGGGGTCTTTGAAGCACTAGTGAGTCCTAGGGGCCCTTTCTCCCAGGAAAAGGCAGATAGATATGCAGCCAGCAGTCAGCACACAGTTTCAGTGGGTCCCCGGAATATGTGAAACCCAGAGCTGGAGTCAGCTGAGAAGCCTGGAGCCACGTTAGGACAGAATAGGGCTACACAGGGTGCTAAAGCTGGGAGTGTGAGTGCCCTGGACTCGTGGCCAGGCGGGGCTGGGAGGTGCTTGCTGGGCCTCCTCCCCTTCATGAGACAGGAGCCTTTGCTGCTGCGGTCACCCAGTCTGCTGGTGGCCCGCAGGCTGGCCCCAGATTGCATGCGGACTCCTGGTTTCCTTCTTCAGTGGACATGAGCTCCTGTCCTCACCCTTCTTAATTCCTGCAGGCCATGGCCATGGAGACCTCAGAACTCTTGTGGGAGGAGTCCGGTGCTGCAGGGCCCAGGAGGCTTGGAGGCTGAGGGGAACCCAGGCACCCACCTGCATCCACATATCCATACTCACAGGCTGTCTCATCAAGCGCCGACAGAAGCACGGCAGTCGGGGCCTCGTGACGTTTCTGCATCTGGCTGCGGATGTCAGATACTTTCTCCTGCCAGGTACTCCCTAGAAACATAAAAGCCCAAAGAGAGCATAGGTGACATCCCTTCTCTTTGTCACTCTGTTCCTGAGAGGTCTTCCTTAGGGCAATAGATTCCCATTCCTTTACAAGCAGTAGAACCCTTTCTTTAACCAAACTCTTACTTGTGTAGTCATTAAGGGCATGAGTTCTGGACCCAGACTGTCTGGGTTCAAATCTTAGCTCTGTTGTTACTTGCTGTATGACCTTGGGAAAATTACTTAACCCCTCTGTGTCTTACTCTGCACATCTGTAAAATATAGATGGATTATAATGATACTGTCTACCTCAATAGAGTTATGAGGTCAAATTAATTAATATTTGTAATGTAGAATGGTGTCTTGGTGTTTAGTAAGTCTGGTATAACTTGCTGATCAATAAATAAGCATGCAGAACAGAGATCAGGAGAGCAGAAGGGCAGAGGGATAGGACTGGGCCATGTATAATCCTCTCCCCTGCAGTAACCCAGTGCTTACTAAAGCCACTTGTGCAGCCACTATGGAAAACAGTATGGAGATTCCTTAAAAAACTAAAAATAGAGTTACCTTATGATCCAGCAATCCCACTCCTGCACATATATCCAGAGAAAACTCTTAATTCGAAAAGATATATGCACTCCAATGTTCATAGCAGCACTATTTACTTATAGCCAAGACATGGAAGCCAGGGAAATATACATAAGATCTTATGGTAGCTCACAGAGAAAAAAATGTGACAATGAATATATATATGTTCATGTATAACTGAAAAATTGTGCTCTACACTGGAATTTGACACAACATTGTAAAATGATTATAAATGAATAAAAAATGTTAAAAAAAAAAGAAAAAAAACTGAAAAAAAAAGGACATGGAAGCAACCTAAATGTCCATCGACAGATGACTTGATAAAGAAGCTGTGGTATATATATATATATATATATATATATAATATATATCATATATATGATATATATAATGGAATACTACTCAGCCATAAAAATGAATAAAATAATACCATTTGCAGCAACATGGATGGACCTAGATATTATCATACTAATTGAAGTAAGTCAGATAGAGAAAGACAAGTATCATATGATATCACTTATATGTGGCAGCTAAAAAATGATAAAATGTAGTTATTTACAAAACAGAAACAGACTCATAGTCATAGAAAACAAACTTATGGTTACCAAAGGGGAAAAGGGGGGGGGAGGGATAAATTAGGAGTTTGGGGTTAGCAGATACAAACTACTACATATAAAATAGATAAACAACAAGATCCTACTGTATAGCACAGGGAACTATATTCAATATCTTGCAATAACCTAAAATGAAAAAGAATATTAAAAAGAATATGTATATGTATGACTAAATCACTATACTGTATACCAGGAACTAACACACCTTTGTAAATCAACTATACTTCAATAAAATAAATAGAAAACAAATTTATGGTTACCGGTGGGGGGAAGGGGGTGGGAAGGAATAAATTGGGAGTTCGAGATTTTGCAGGTACTAACTAGTATACATAAAATAGATGAACAACAAGTTTATACTGTATAGCACAGGGAACTATATTCAGTATCTTATAGTAACCTATAATGAAAAATGTGAAAATGAATATATGCATGTATGTGTATGATTGAACTATTATGCTGTTGCACCAGAAATTGACACAACATTGTAAACTGACTATACTTAAAAAAAGAAAGCCACCTGGGTCTGGGCTAAGCACTTTGTGTACATTGTTTTAATCCTTACTTGGCCCATTTTACAGATAAGGAAATTGAGGCCTCAGAGAGGTAAAGTGACTTATCTATGGTTTTCATAGTTGGCAAGGGGTGAGACTTGAATCCAGGTCTGTTTGACTATGTGGTTCAGATCTTAATCAGTATAGACACTGGACTATCTTGCTAACATTGTTAGTCTCCAAACTTGTCCTTAAACTCTGTGTCACAGAGCCGTCCTTTCTGGGATGTTCGTATCCTGGTGCTAGGACTTTGATTTTCATCTTTTTTTCCTGTTCCCGGTGATGCATATAGGGTCTTTCCCTAGGCAGGGCTAGGAATTTGCTGATGGAAGGTCATAAGCATTAAGGGTCCTAGGTGGGCTCAGAGATGAGCATAAATAACTTAATGCCATCAAAAACATCTTTCTGCATACAGGTAAAACTATTCAACAAGAACTAAAGCTTTGGGTACAATACATTTTTTTCAAGGTTTATTTTACTTTATTGTGGGAAAATATACATACCTTAAAATGTATCATTTTCACCATTTTGAAGTGCACAATCCAATGCTTTTCATAACATTCACAAGATTGTGCAACCACCACCACTATCTAATTCCAGAACATTTTCATCATCCTAAAAGGAAACCTTGTAGCCATTAGGCAGTCCCTCCCCATTCCCCTCTCCCCACCCTCAGCCCTTGGAAACCACTAATCTGCTTTCTGTCTCCATGGATTTGCCTACACTGGATGTTCCACTCGAATGGAATCATACAATATGGGGTTTTCGCTGGTTTCTTTTACTTAGAATTATGCTTTCAAGGTTCATGGATGTGATACATCTTTGAGGCAGTAAATAAAAGCCAATTTAAATTGTCTGATACGCACAGGTCTCTTGGACTAACTACTTTTCATGTTCTTCCCTTTGGCCCCTTTAAAACCTGTGAGTGGCTGGAGAGAAAGTGTCTCCTGTCTCAATAAGTTTAGAGACTCTGTTCTTGGGCTTCCTGGCCCAGCTCTGGCTCCAGATGGCTTTTCCTTGAAGGCTAGCAGCCTGCGAGGGTGTGGCTTCCCCCAGCTTGTGGGAAGTGATAAAATCCACGTGACTTCTCTCCCAGTCCCTGGAAGTTTTTCCCCTTTATCCCCTCCTCTTCTTGACATAACTGCACTCTTCTTTATCAGAATGGGATGAGTTCTGTTTAGGATTGAACCGTCTTGGATCGCAAGTTCCTTTAAAAACTGTGTCAAGATGCGGAAAGAATGATTCTGCAAGTTACATCAGAATGAATAAAGAAAATTGGACACAATTTTGACTTGTTTCATCAGAACTGCTATTTTGAAATTTCCCTCCTTTTTGGACTCCTTTCCAAACAAGGAATGTGCGGAGACCTGCATGTGGTAAGCGGCCTCTCAGATTGCCCAATAATCCTAGGAATCCATGGGCTTGTTCAGAATTCCTAGGGAGGTAGGGGGTGGTGGTGGCCAAGGCATTGATTCATAATCAGTATCCTGGTCCTGGTCAGGATTTTAGTTACTACTTATAAGAATCATAGAGCATACTGTTCTTTTATGATGCATTTAGATGGTGTCAGTGGGGTCAAGATTATTGATGTTAGAATTCTGGGGGGTCAGTTAATTTTCCTTTGTGGTTCGACCAAAACTTGAACCCTAATCTGTGCCACAGACTGACCTTGAACTTAGTTTTTGCTTCCTTTTTCCACCCCAGCCCATCTGACCCCAGCCATTTGACATCTAAATTCCTCATCACAGGAGGGCCAGAGGTCAAGGTCTGAATGATTCAGTACAAACCAGTCTTCACTACTACAACTCATGGTTTTTTGTTTTTTTTTTAATCTCTCTCTCTTTGAAGGGGTAAGTTTTTTTTTCCCCATCTTTCTCTGACTCCCTTGTTTCCTCCCTTCCTGTTCCATCTCACGTCCAATCCTGACACTCTTTATTCCAGCAATTTCTAAATATGGTCTAAGGAACTTCTGATTCAAACTCTTTGAGGGGAGGGGGCCTAGAAACCTATATTTTAAACAAGCATCCCAAGCTATTCAGGTGCACGTGAAGTTTTGAGAACCATTGCTTTGGGACCTGTTAGGATGAATTTTTCAACCAGAGGAGCAGCAGCGGGGACCCCGTGTGGCTCCAACTTGGGAAATCACCTGTGAATGCCTCCTGCAGGGCATAAATGGGCTCGCTTGGCACCGCAGGCCTCTCTGACCCCCACACCAGGTCCACAAGGTTGATGGTGATGGACACCAGCTCTCTGTCAGACTCTCGGAGGGCTGCGTCATAACTCTCCCAGGAGTCTGCAGAGACAGGAAGGAATCACTTGTCCCCTGCCTGTTCATACCTCAGAAAAAATTGTGACCAAGGCAAAGTGAGTTCTTGTCCCCTTGGCCTCCCATTCTGCACCTGCAGCCCAGCTGCCAGGGCCAGTCCTAGCAGACTGGCCCTCCTGGGCTATGTCCTCTCACCTTCCTTTTTCAGCTTTCAAAGCCTAACTGCCCTGAGCCCACCCAATGCTGTCCATCACCAGTTGTCTAAGCTCGTCTTTTTAAGTGCCGATGACTGTGGGGCCCTCCTTCTAACACTGTCCATTTAACTGAGCTTCAATGCCACAGCCCAAAGGAATGGGAGACTCAGGCCACTGGAAAGGCTGGCAAAGAAGTCAGTTCTGAAGCGGGAGCCTTTCAGGATCTATTCATGAGCACGTCACCCCTGGGGGCAGGTTGGCCAGCTAACTGGGGCATCAGAGCTCAGGGCACTGTGTTCCTGGAATTGGAGGGGACGGTGCTGCTTTACCCAGAAGCCCTCTTGACTCCTTTGACCCTTCCAAGCTCTTTCCAGAAGATTCTAGTGCCCTAATTGGTAGAATTCCAGAACACAGAGGTTGGCTCTGGGTTTAAGAACATCCTGGCCTACTCGTCTGCTAGGTCTTAATGATTCCCTGAGTCTTCTAGGTTGGGTCTCTGCATTCCTGACTAAAAAAATCTATATTTATTCTTTTAAATATATTTTCAAGATGCAATCCAGGAATACATCCTTGTTGCAAAATATTCTGCAACCACAAGTTCAAATATTCGATCTTCGAGTCACCCTGCTCCTCCGTCTACCAAGGTGTGCTTCTTTACTTCCCGGGGGGCTGAGTCACCCGAGCTGGTGTGGGCAAGCCCAGGGATGAGGGAAGAACATACCGATGGAAAAGAGAAAGGGATCGAAGCCCACATGCCCTCCAACAGGAATCTCAGCGAGGAGCCAGGTGACAATGGGAGTGGTGCCAACTGAGAGAAAGACAGGAAGAGACATTGAGGTCACCTCCAGGGCCAACCCCAGGCCCTCCAGCTGGGCTTCTGTCTGTGACAGTTCTGCTATGTTTGTCCTCCTTGATATCATCCGCAAAGTTTAGGGATGGCTTCAAATTTCCTGAGCTTTCCCCAGGGGCCCAGCACAGCCTTGCAGGTACCCCCTCACCTCTACCTTCCTGAACCCAGTCCAGTTCCAGGGCTTGGGGAACAAATCCAAGCCATCGTTTACCTTCCTTATGGAGCTCCCAATTGCAGTCCATCTGCCGCTCAGCCTGGGTCCAGTAGCGGCTGTCAGTCCAGAGAGCTGCTTTTCCCATGGTCACTACCGCAATTCCTGGGGCAGAGCAGAGAAACTTGGAGGGGAGGGGGAAGGTTCCCCCTAAAGGGTGGCTTTATTTAGCGACTGTGTGATGCGGTGCTGGCTCTGAGAATGTCACAAGGGGCCTCTGGAAAGAGTTTCTCTCCTCCGTTGGAAAGGAGTGAGGCAAGAGATGTTAAAGAGAGTGTTGGGGGAAGCTAGTTGGAAGGGTGTCCTGGGTTGGGCATCTCTGCTTTGTGTCGAGGGCCTCTCCTAAGGGTGCATTTAGCAGGACGAGTGGGGTCTGCTTTTGGCAATCCAAAAAAAGCCCATGCTATGTCTAGGTGCTCTCAGGAAAGAAGGTGTGGCAGTCAGTATCAAGACGCAGTGGCTGATGGGGACACTATGCAGAGGGCTTAACTGAGGACAGGCAGGGAAGCCAAACCCAGTGGCTTTAGCAAAGAGAATGGCTTGTGACAGGCAAGCAAGGCAGCCTGAAGCCCAGGGGAGGGATGTTTAAGGATCAGCAAGTGATGCTTAGTTTTCATTCAAGGGGCCAGGATCAGGGTAGGAGGCCCCTTCTGCAACTGGGACCCCATAAAGGACCTCTATGTTTGTGTCTCATTTGGCCATGTGAGGTGATGTTGTCTATAAAAGGACCAGCAAAGCAAAACTTTGTCCCCAAAAGTGCCATTGTGTGAAGGGGATCAGTGGGCTCCTAGTGGCTAGATAGAGAGGTAGTAACTGCCCCAGAAATGGAGCCCAGGCTGGGCCTGGCTGTGCAGAGGCCGAAAGCATGGAAAAGAAGTGCCCCTCATGCAGAAATGTGGCTGGTGGGCTATGAGCCGTGGGCCATGGTGACCCTTTTTGGAGTGGTGGAGGGGAGGCAGATGGAACAGCAGGGGCCTCTGGACACTAGGTCCTGGCTGCTGAGAACTAGCCACACCAGGGCTTCTATGACCACTCTGGGTCTCCCAACAGAAGCATTGGGGGCTGGGTAATGGCTGTCACCTGCAGACCCTGTGAAGCCCGTCATCCACGCACGCCTCTGGTCATATTTGCTGATATACTCGCTCTAGGAAATCAACAACACCATCGTTAGCCTTCTTTATGGAGTTACACCCCTCATGGAAGGCCCCCCAACCATATCCCAGTTCTTTCTGTCTAGTCAGATTCAACCAGTCCTACAAGCCCAAGCACACTGGGCACTTCTTCCAGGAAGCTCCCTGGAACTCTCCCAATTCTCAGGATCCTCCCTTCCTTTGAACAACTGTTTTTCTTGGCGTCTAAACCCCATAGTCCAGCACTGGACTTTTCTGCAAAGAAGTCTTGTCTCCCTGGCCAGGATGCAAATTCTGTGCAGTCTGGGATCATGTCTTTTAATTCCTTTGGGTTCTCCCCTCCAGCTGTCCACCTCCGCCCCCAGTCTAGCACAATATAATGGGTACATCATAAATACCTTCTGCAGAGAGCTCTACACATTATTGTGTTTTGGTTCTCATAATCCTTGAAGATAGATCTCATTATTTGCATTTTGCAGTAGAGGAAACTGAGGCTCAGAGAAGTTCAGGCACTTACCCAAGCTTCTCAGGCCTTTTCAGCAGGTGGGAAAACTAATTCAAGTAATCTGCTTGACATTGAAAATGCCTTCTCTTCCAACTGGGCTGGTATTGTGAAGGTGGGTGGGGTGGAGGTGGAGCTAGGATGGGAAAGGGTGGGATGGGTGGGCAGAGGTGCTGCTTTGGGAAAAGTAGCTCTGGTTCAGACCACCTTCTTTCCTGTCAGCACCCCCTACTCCCAGCCTACACCCCAAACTCATGGAGTCTTGGACTCTGGATAATTTCAGCGCTCCATCCACCAGGTGATGGGAAGGGTTGAGCCAGAAGGAAGCTCAGGGTTCTTCTAATTCAATTCTCAGCCCACATTCCAACCTCCTAGGGCAGGGGTGTCCTAAACATTCATTCTGATCTGCCATCTAGGAATTGATCAAAATCGTTCTGAGGTTGTTTATAGTTTCATTGCCAGAGGTCAAGGAGAGTTGGCCATGTCTGCTCTCCTATGTAAAGGGATACATTCTCTCAGTTGCCCTGAAACACTCATGTCCAAGCTTCCCACTTACTTCCCTTTGCCTGTCAAATCCTTCCTCTGTCTTCCATCTTCTGTCTTAACAGCATCTGTTTGTGGTCTGTTCTCTTAGGTCAACCTGGGTAGCGGGGGGGAGGGCTGGGTGGCGCAGGGAGGAGCTGTCCCTTACCATGTGGGCATCCGTATCAGGGATGATGTATGCAGAGAGATTCTGTGTATGCATCTGCTGGCGCAGGGCTGTGAGCTGTGCTGTGGTATTGACCGCAGTAACTGGAAGGTACTGACAGGTGACAGGAAGACACCAAGACACACACACACACACACACACACACAGACACACTTTGCTTAGAGAAAATGATACCGGGGCCCCCAGCCTCCAGAGGAGCCACCAGCCTCTCCTTAGGCAGGGGTTGGGGGTGGGTAGGCTGGATCAGCCCGGAGAGGGATGGGGCAGCAGCTGATGTCATGGGTTAGTCTAGATTAAGGTGTCTGGGCTGAGTGGAGATGGAGGTGTTTAAGAGCTTGGAGAGGGACTTTTTGCGACAGTAATGGGACCTGAGTCTGAGTCTGGAGTCAGAGGTGGGCGAGAACTGCAGGGTCTGAGCCCTGGTGCTGGGCCAGGCCAAGGGATGGGCCTTCTTTGGATACCTTGAGGTAGAGTTGCCAATTTAGCAACTCAAAATACAGGGTGCCCAGCCAGTCACATCGGAATTTCAGGTAAACAATGAATAATGTTTTAGTGTAAGTATGTCCCATGCACTACTTGGGTCATACTTATACTAAAACTATCCATTCTCTGAAATTTAGATGTAACTGGGCGCCCTGTATTTCATCTGGCAGCCCTACCTTGCGGATTTGTTTCAAGTTTCCACTCATTGGTCCCAAGTGGCCGAGAAGAGTGAATGAGTACCCCCAGCAATTTGGGACATTGTCCAGAAAGATCCTCTCTAAGCCAGACATTTTGTTAAAGATGATTTTATCTTAAAAAGCATGGAGTTTTTGTTTTGTTCTGCCTTCTACTCAATGATAGATCCAGGTTAGTTTTCATAGAAAAGTCAGGTGCTTTGCCCACCTACCTGCCTTCCCCAGTGGTCTCATAAAGTTGACAAAACAGGTAGGTGTATCCCATTTGTCCTGAGACTTTACTGACCTGCTGGCAGGCCCCCGAGCTCCCACCTTCTGGCCTGCTCTGGCCCAGGGAAGCTCTTCTGCACTCTAAGCTGGTTGTGGAAAGAATCACTCTGGTCTCCAGCTAGGGAGCCGGCGACCTTCCCGTTTCGATATGCCAGGTCTTCTCCCAATCTTCACATGCCAGGCCTCCCTCTCTTGACCTTCCGCTGGCTCTTCTAGCCCTCTGTCTTCCACCCTCTTCCCTTCAGTGCCTCCCTCTTCCCTGTTCCTCTAGAATTTTTGTTTGCTTTCCTTCCATCCTCCTCCTGGTCTCTGCCCAGCTTCAGCTAAAGGCCAGCGAGGGGCCTCCTGCCTCCAGGCCAGTTGCCCAGGCCCAGGCCGGGGAGGGGGGTGTTGGGGGGTTAGGGGGGTGATAACCTGCCGTGGGAATGGGTGGGAGGGAGGGATGGGGGCGGATGTCCGACACCTGAGAATGTGCTGCCCGCCCTGAGGGAGGTTAATCAGAAACAGTGGCCCCAGAGTCCGGAAATCAGGAGAAAGGCTGGTAGAGGCAGAGGTTAGCAGTCGAGTGCATGGGTGATGGAGAGGAAGGTGGGAGCAATGGGGTGGGGATGGGGGTGGGGCTGGGCGGGGCGGAGGCAGGGCCTCACCGGAGGGCTGATTGAACAGTTTCTCACATCCTCTCTCTGGTCCAGTGGCTTTGGGTGGCCCCAGGCACAAGCTAGAAACCAGAGAAAAACCCAGGGTCACTTAAAGACCAAATAGCTCCTAGAGAGCAGGGAGACGTGTCCCCAGCCGCCCCGCAGGGCCTCCATCCTTTGAAGCACGAGATGCTGTCCAACTCTACTTGAGGATAAAAATAATCACATTTCATAGAAAATCAGGCTGAATTGGATGGCACCCTGGGTCACAATCAAAGAAACCTGTTTCATCGACAAGTGATTGCCACTTTTGGATGGGTTTTAGTGTTCATTAAATCAATTTTTTCCTTCTAATCTAATTGGGTCTTTTCAGGGTCTACCAAACTGGAAAAGTTGTGTGTAAATTAAATTTTTGTAATCAGATTTTCTCTTAAATGCTCTAGAGGATCTCGTTAAATAATCACCCCACCTTTGTTTTACCCTTCTATAAATCTAATTAAGTATATATTGGGTTTACTTAAATTCAAGGCCCACTTGTACCATTTCTTACAGTCCCAATCTCTGCCTAAGACAGGCAATCCCAGGCTGACATCGTCCCCTGGTGGGGAAAGGTGGGTTAGCATTTAAAGAGCTCCTACTATGTGCCAGACTCTGAACTCAGGGACTGAGCTATAGTGTCTCATTTGACACCTGCAACAACCTGGTGAGGTGGGTATTATTGTCTACTTTCTATAGAGGAGGAAGCCGAGGCCCAGCTACGTTTGGTAACTCACCAAGTTTTGCCACAGTGAGTCCATGTTAGAGCAGGGATTCGCCCCTGAGTCATCTGAGTACAAAAAAGCCAATCTTGGGAGGGTGGTGCCACAGCAGGGACAGAATGTGTAGAGACTTTCCAACTAGGGCTCTGCCTCAAATTTGGTGTGTCCCAAAGAGAATCACCCAATATTCGTCAAGCAAACATTTCTTAGGTACTGCTGAGTGTCAGCTCTGGGCTAAGTCCTGTAGGCTCTGGGCCTTCACACCCTGGAAGTCCAATGGTCTCTGACAGGCCTTCGCTCCGGCCCCCCACATTCTAGTGGGGCTCTCCCCAGAGGGTAATGGAGGTCAGAGTTTGCCGAGACACTATACTTTTAATTTCTGAGTGAATCTAGCTACAGATGGAAGGAACACAGCTGGGTTCTAACACCATGAATACCCTACCTGTCTGTCTCAGTCTCATCAACTCTAGGGGGAGATGACACTCACTCTACTGACTCAAGAAAATGAACACTCATTTCTATAGGAGTGGATCTCTGGCAAAATTGTGGCACTAAGACACCAACATAAGGAAGATGCAGCCAACCCATGTCTCTCTGGACACTCCAACTGCTAATTCTCTGAGGCCAGGGCTGTGGCTCCCAAAGGTGGGAGTCGAACCACTCTGTGGTCCCTGGCACAGGGCTTGGCACTGGGGAGGCGCTCAGCAACTGGGTACTGAATGAATGAGTGGGGCCCTGCCGCCCCAGAGCAAAAGGAAGGGAGGCCTCCCTAAGGCCAGATTGGAGTGGGCATGGAGGATGCTGAGCTGGACACTTAGCTGTGATCAAAGAGGACAAACAGGACATCATAGGGGTGATAAGGACCAAACTTTAGTTAGTCGCCCCCAAGCCCTCTCCTTGACTAGGCCTTGACTTCCATGTCCATCCTGTCCTTGCTGGGCCTGCATTGCCCAGTCTTAGCAGGAATCCTGCTAAGTCAGTTTAGAGAGAATTCTCCACCCTTAGTATCTCATAAACCTTGTTATCTGATCAAATTCCTCATCTCCCATCCTTGATATCTGATCACCCTAGCTTGCCTTCAGCAAGAACCCCCCTTCCCTTGATGTCTTCTCTTGGTAATTTGCCATCCACCAACCCCCTCCCTCTGCTCATTGACAAGAAGCCTTCAGCCATCTTTGCTGTGTTAGGAGTTGAGCCCGATCTTTCGTCCCTATTGTAGCACCCCTATTGCAATAGTCTTGGATAAAGTCTTCCTTACTCTTTTAACAAGTGGTAGAATCATTTTCTCTTTAACAGGTAGGAATAGAAAGGGACCAAACCATACTTGAGCTGAGCTGGCCCTGGGGCTCCCCTTCCTCAAGACAGGAGGACCAAGAGAAAAAGAGACATCCTGGGCCCAGCCTTCACTCCAACCCGTTCTGAGCCCACAGCGGAGAGGCTGGAGCTGCTCTCCAGCTGGACCTGCCCTCACAGCGTGGGAGAGAGAGAGACGGGGATGCACATACCACAGAGGAGGACAAGCCAGGGGGAGCAGCCCCAGAGAGCCCAGGCCATGGGGTCTTCAGTTGCCGGTGCTGGGTGGATGGAGGGTCAGGGGAGAGTGGGCAGGGTGGTTTCCCTGGCCTCTTCCTCCAGGCCTTTCTGGGTCAGGAGCAGCCAGGGGGTGGGGGCTGGTGGTGGGGAGGAGGCTTCCAGCTGGTGGATAGAGAGTCCTCCTCTGGTCTTTCGTTTCTGAGGGTTCCAGGAGTCAGGCTGGGTGGAGAAAGACTGCCCCAGGCAGCCTCTGCTGGCTCTCAGGCACCCGGAATAGGGTGTGAGCCCGCCCCGGGCAGAGTCCAAAGATCTCCGAGACAGCAGATCAGCAGCTGGTCCCAATCAGCCTGCTTCTCCCAGCCCCCTCGTTAGCAGCCAGCCCCGGCCATTCCCGAATTCTGTCCTCCTCCCTCCACAAGCTGTTTCCCATTAGCTCCCCCACCCAGGGCTCTGGCTCCAGCCCCACTTTTGCTTAGAGATAGATGTTTATCCCTCTTCCCTCTTCAAGCTGGCCTGTCTCAGGAAAAACCAGCGTCCTCTGTCCTCAGTGCCTGTGAAGCCCCACTGCACCCCTCAGGGAAGTTAGTTCCAGCTGGAGAGTGACTTTCTTGAACTGAGCCTGAGTCCCCTTAGGAGAGTCCCCTATGTAAAGCGCCAGCAGCCCCTAGCAGAAAGGAAGCCTGCCCTTCTCCGGGGATGGTGGGGACGGTGATGTTTCATTCCACTGTTCGTGCCATTCACACCTGAAGGAACAAAGGCCCAAAGGCCTACTTGGAGGGACCAGGGGATGACACGGAAGAGGGAAGAAGACCCAGAAAGGGGAGGGGAGTTTGGGGGCTCTCAGAAGACAAATCTGGTTAACTGGACATGCCCTTTCTGCCATAGCTTCTAGAACAGGTCTTTGTTCCCCCTCGGTGTTGGTGACTCTCGACCAGCATGGCTCCTGACAGGGGAAGTGGGGAAACTGAGGCCATCCCTGTCTCCATCAACAGCAGCAGAGGGCAGCTTGAGGCACCAGCACCAAAGCAGCTCCTGGTAAATGCTTTCTAGACCCCTTCACTGGAAAGGGATACTTCAAGAGACAAACAGACCCAGTGGACAGACCCAGGCTCAATCTAGCCTGGAGGGCCCCAGAGGCAAACTTCCCATTCCTTTTGATCTTATTTTTAATGTATTTATACTCTGCTCATATCTATAAGTTTAAGGCAGCTTTCAAATTATCCATCCAAATATAAAATAAATCATTTCGAAGAGGGAAAGGGGGCCTTTGTGGGACTCTCTGAAGGAAAGGAGTCTAAATGAGTGAGGAGGTTCAGGGAACTTGACCTTCAGGAATAAGCCTCAGCCTCAGAGGACAGACCGGGGACAAGGCCTGGGAGACCCTGTGTGGTTCTAGGACCGCTGAGCCTCCCGCAGTCTGTTCCTTGTTTCCCTACCGCCCGCCCCATTCCACAGCTGGGAGTGAAGTGATCCCCAGAGGCCACAGGACCGGGGAAATGCCCCCTCAAAGGGCATTCCCTGCCCCGGGCACTGTATTAGCCACCCCAAATGGCAAGCAGGTAGACTCGATGGGATCACACAGGGAAGGGACCCCAAAGGCAGCCTTCGAGGACAGACAGCCCTGCCTTGACCAGTGACCTAGGAGCCAGACTGCCAGGGCTTCAGTCCCAGCTTTGTCCCCTGCCAGCTGCGTGTTCTTGGGCAAATGTTACTTGTCTGAGCCCACAGTTGCCTCGGCTGGGAATTGGGTCAGAAAGTGTATTGACTTCTTAGGGGTGGGATAGGGATCAAATGGATTAATGTTTGTGACGCTCTCAGAATGTGTTGGCCATCAGGAGTAAATGCTGTATAAGTGTTTGTCAAATATATAACTAGAACGCAAACCATTCTCATCGGTACCTGGTTCATTCTGCCCCTGGCATTCAACACTGCTGAAATGGCAGTTAATGTTTTAGCAAAGATCAGCTAGGCTGAAGTGTCAACCCTGGAAAAAATAACCTGAGCAGACATCCCTCCCCCATCTGCTGGACTCTGCCCGGGGATGGTCTCAGAGACGACCAAGGCTGTACACAGGACTCAGCCCTCTGGTTCTGTCCCCAGGGTCCCTGTCCTGGTGGTGATAATGATCTCACCTCCCTTAATGCCCAACTGCTCCCTTATCTCGAAACCAACGTCTTTACTCATCAGTTTGGGGGACTTGAACCCAGGTTGGCAACACACCTGACATGGGAAGGAGTGATTCAGTGAATGGCCTCAGGGAGGGTGAATGGCCAAGAGTTCTTGTATCAAAGTCGTTTGGAAGAACCAGAGCTCACTGGAGCCTTGCACAGGCAGCCCATTTCTGCAAGGCCAGCCAAAAAGCCAAATTCTGAAACTGGAGAAGTTGTTCTTCAGGGTCCCCCTTGTCCACGCCTCTTTTTTGGCACCCCGATCCCACCTTAGGCTTGCCACCCTGCCTTCTGACCTAGGTCTGCCCACTCTGGGCACCCATGACCACCTAACTTCCCTCAGAATGTGCCTGCCCAACTTGCATTTTCTCCCGCTTGGTGACAATAGAAGTCGTGAGTCACTGTTCCCATCAGGATTACAGCCCATTTCATGTTGTGACTGAGAAAATGCATGTTAATGACTAGCACATCAGGAGCTCTAGCACCAGGGCCACAAGCAGTCCTCCTGTGGGACCCTCTGGAAGAGTGGAAGCCGTGGACGGCCTGAGAGCGAGGTGAGAGCCAGTGGGCCTGAGCCGCACAGGACATCTTGGCTGCCTTGGGAAGTGACAGCAGGGTGAATGCTGGCAGGAGAGGCGCAGAAATGGCACCACTGGCAGTGGTCATGGGGCGGGTCCAGGAGCATTTTGGTGGCGATGACCAAAGGCAGCCCGAGGGAGCACGGGCAGGTGGCACCATGGCCTGGAGCAGCCTGTGGCAGCAGGAAAGTCAGAGATCCAAGGGCTCTCTGAGCATTGTGAAAAACACCCTGGGGATGTCCCAAGATCTTGAGGATGTAACCTCAAACCTCTTATCCTTCTGGCAATAGTCCTCCCTCCCTCATTCCTATTACACCTGTTTTTTTACCTCATCCAAATATCCTGTCACTTACCCTATGCTCTTCCTCTCCATTTATTGGCATCCCCTGATCTCTCTTCCCTCTCTGTTTGATTCAAATGGCATAAACCATCACTCCAACCTCCCTTTTACTAGCACATTTAACTCTCCTGTCCCTTTGTCCTTCCAGTACCTCCATCTTGCCAATCTCCATCTTCAAGTAAATGGTGCTTCCAGCCCAGGGCCTTTGCACACTCTGTTCCCACTACTAGGAATGCTCTTTTTCCAGATATGAACAAGGCTTACTCCACTTTATTCAGACTTTTGTTCAAATGTCACCTCTGCAGAGAGGCCTTCCCTAATTTCATTATTTAAATAGCATCTCTGTCATTCTTTATCCCCTTATTCTGCTTTATTTATCTTCAGAGTATTTACCTGATGTTATATTATATATTTGCTTATTTTTGTCCATCTCTCTCACTAGTATGCAAGCTCCATGAGAGCAGGGACCTTGTTTACTTTGTTTACTGCTGTATCCCAGAGCCCAGAACACTGCCTGGCACTCGGAAATATTTGTTGAATGACTAAGTGAACCCCAGGGCATTTGAATCATCTGTCTTCACCATAGGAGAAAATGTCACAACTCTGTGGGTTGGGGCCACTCCAGATGCATGGTGTCCAACCTCGGCGGGCCTCTTGATGCTGCCTGGCAATCCTTTCACTTGCCCTCGGTTAGTCCTATTCCCATTTGCAAAAATAGAAGAGTGTACATTTTTCACTTTAGTAGATTCTGCTGAATTGCCCTCCAAGAAAATCTGTACCAGTTCACACTCCTACAAACAGGGTATGAAATTCACTGTTTCCACAACCTCATCAACACTGGATCTAATCAATGTTTTAAAATTTTGTCAACTTGATGGGTGAAAATTGGCCTCCCGTTCTTTTATTTGTGCTTATCTGATTGCTAGTAAAGATTGGATATGTTTTATATCTTTCATTTGCCTTTTATTTTTTCCATTTCTGAATACCTATTCCTTTAAAAAAATTTTATTGAAATATAGTTGATTTATAATGTTGTGTTAGTTTCAGGCATAAAGTGATTCAGTTACATATATATATATATATATATATATATATATATATATATTCTTTTCAGATTCTTTTTCATTATAGTTTATTACAGGGTATTGAATATAGTTCCCTGTGCTATACAGTAGGTCCTTGTTGTTTATTTTATATATAGCACTGTGTATCTGTTAATCCCAGACACCTAATTTATCCCTCTCTCCCCCTTCCCCTTTAGTGAGTACCTGTTCCTTTCCTTGGCCCATTTTCCTATGGGATTGTTTGTCTTTTTCTTCTTGATTTTAAAGAAGAGATCTTTATATATTTTGCATATTCCTCCATTATCAGTTTGACATATGGCATATATTTATGTACCACAAATATTTTCTCCCTTTCAGCTTTGTTTTTAGTTTTAGAGACTTAAATTTTTTTAAGTAATCAAAAAAATCTATCAAGGTACAATTTTATAATTTCTAGGATTTGTGACTTACTTGAAAAGGAAATACTATCCCATATTTTCTTATAGAGAGTTTTAGATTATTTTGTGTGAGTGCATGTGTGTTTATAGCTCATGATTCCATCTGGAATTTATGTTTGGATATAAGAAGTACAAATCCGACAGTATTGTGGCTTTCTTCCCTCAATTTGAGAATTGTCTCAATTGACCAGCATAGCTTTCCTCATTGATGTGCAATGCCTTATTTAGTGTGTATTATATTTTCACATATACATGGGGCTGTACTACTGTACTAGACATTCTGTTTTGTTCCATTGATCTGTTTGTTACTGTGCCAGCATCACACTCTTTTCATTACTATAGTCTGTGTTGTATTTTGAGAGCTGGTAGTGCAAGCCTTCTCCCCTCCACCACCTCTTTTCAAATACTTCTTTGTCATAATTGCATATTTTCTGCTCTAGATGATCTCAAGATCAGCTCCTCAAGTCCTATAAAGATCTATGTCATGATTCGAGTTGAGACTGCATTAAATGGACTCGTTAATCTGGGGAGAATTCTATCTTTATAAGACAATCTTTTAATTCTGAAACATACCACATCTTTTCATTGATTCAGGTATTTTAGGCACTTTGGTCAAGTTTTCCATCCTCATCTTCATCCACTGTGGCCTGATTTTGGCCCCTACCACTCCACTACAGCTGCTCTTCTTTGAGTCAGCAATGAGTTTTGCGTGTTCTCCCACCGAGACTGGGGGACTTTGAACCTGGGCAGCTTTTTGTGATTATTTTGGCCAATAGCAAGCATACGGTGAAAGTGACACCATGTGGTTTCTGAGAAGAGATCAGAAAAGGCAATACAGTTCCTACCTTGTTTGCTAGAATATTCTTTTTCTTTTCTTGGAGGGGGGTTGAGGTGAAATTCACATAACATAAAATTCACCATTTTAAAGTGAATGATTCAGTGGAATTTAGTACATTTGCAATATTGTGCAACCATCACCTTTATCTAGTTCAAAACATTTCCATCACTCCAAAATGAAACCCCACACCCGCACCCCATCCCTCCCTCTCTTCTTCCCAAACTTGGCAACCACTAATCCACTTTCTGTCTCTGTAGATTTACTTATTCTGGAAATTTCATACAAATGGAATCATACACTATATGACCTTTTGTGTCTGGTTTCTTTCATTTAACATAGTTTCAGGGTTCATCCAAGTTGTAGCTTGTATCTATACTTCATTCGTTTTATGGCTGAATAATATTTCATTGCATGGATACAACATCCATTCATCCATCGATAGAAATTTGAGCTGTTTCCACCATTTGACCATTGTGAAGAGTGTTGCTATGAACATCCAAACAGAAGTTTTTGTTTCACCACCTGTTTTCAGTTCTTTGGGGTATATACCAAGGAGTGGAATTGCTGGGCCATATGGTAATTTTATGTTTAACTTTCTGAGGAATCACCAAACTGTGTTCCATACCACTTTATATTCCTACCAGCAATGTATGAGGGTTTCAATTTCTTCACAGCCTTGCCAACACTTGTTATTTTCCATTTTTAAAAATTGTAGCTATCCTAATGGATATGAAGTGGTATCTCAAAGTTTTGATTTGGATTTTCCTAATGACAATAATGTTGAACATCTTTTCATGTGCCTATTGGCCATTTGTATGTCTTCTTTGCAGAAATGTCTATTCAAGTCCCTTGCCCATTTCAGAATTGGTTTGTTTTTTTGTTGTTGAATTGTGAGAGTTCTTTAAATATTCTGAACATTAGGCCCTTATCAGATACATGGTTTGCAAGTATTTGCTTCCATTCTGTAGGTTATCTTTTCACTTTCTTGATAATGCCCTTTGATGAACAAAAGTTTTAAACTTTGATGAAATCCAATTTACCTATTTATTCTTTTGTTGTTTGTGCTTTTGGTGTCATAGCTAAGAATCCATTGCCAAATCTAAGGTCATGAAGAATTACCTCCATGATTTCTTCTAAGGGTTTTATAATTGTTTTTCTTATATTTAGGTCATTGATTCATTTCTTGAGTTAACTTTTATATAATGGCCTTTGCACTCTTACTGAAAATCTATTATCCTTAGATACAATGGTTTATTTCTGGACTCTCAATTCAATTCCATTGGCTTATACGTATGTCCTTATGCCAGTATCCCACTGTTTTGGTGACTCTAGCTTCATAGTAAGTTTTTAAACTTGGAAGTCTGAGTCCTTCAACTTTCTTCTTCTTTTTCAAGATTGTTTGGCTATTGAGGCCCCTTATAATCCAACATGAATTTAATGCTCAGTTTTTCCAGTTCAGCAAAAAAGACCATTGGAATGTTGACAGGGACTGTATTGAGTCTTTACATTACTTTGGGCAGGATTGCCATCCTAACCATATTAAGTCTTCTTATCCATGAACACCAACTCTCTTTCCATTTATTTAGGTCTTCTTTAATTTATGTAAGCAATGTTTTATACTTTCCAATATACAAGTCTTTTGTTGGTTATATTTATTGATAGGGATTTTATTCTTTTGCATGCTATTGGAATTGTGTTTTGAAGTTCTTTTTGGATTGTTTGCTGCTGGCATATAGAAATATGAGATCCTCACTTTTGAAGACTTCAGCTGCCATGGAAGCTGTCCACTTATCCTGAGACCCCCAGGTTGTGAGGAGGCTTAAGGCAGCCCACGCAGAGAGGTGGTTTAGAGAGGCCCTGAGACCATATGGAGAAAGATACTCAGCTCACCCCCAGCTGCTCCAGCCACTCCCTCATTGCAACTGTATGAGACCCTGAGCCAGACTGCTCAACCCACCAAATTCCTAACCCAAGGAAACTATAAGAGATAATAGGATAATACAATGACTTTTGCTGTTTTAAGCCACTAAGTTTTAGAGTGGCTTTTTTTTTAACATAGCAATAGATAATCAGGACAACCTTCTAATGACAAAATTTAAAGGACCATTTTAAGGGTGCTGAGCTCTCTGTGGTAGTTGATCTAGTAGAACTGTTCCCTCCTTGAAACTTTCCCTATCTTTGACTTTGCTGCCAAATTTTTCCTGGTTTTCCATGGTTGCTTCTTAGTCCTCTACCTACACTCCTTTGTATTCTTCTCCTTAAATACTGATGCTCTGGTCTCAGCCCTCTTTTCTCTTACATCTCACTCTCCCTGGAAAATCTCACCCATATACAAGTTGATGACAGTCCAGACCTCTTTCCTGAGCTCGAGATTCATAAAACCAATTGCCCACTGACCATCTCCAGCTGGATATTTCACACTCACCTTCCAAAATGGATCTCTTCATTTCTCTTAGACCCAAATATCTTCTTCATTCAATGATCTCCCATGTTCTTATCTCCATGATTGGCAACCCTAGCCTCCCAGTTGCCTAACCCAGAATTCTGACAGTCATTTCAGAGCCTCCCTCTCTGCTGCCCTCATATTCAATCAGTCACTATATTTGGTCAAATCCACCTCCTAAATATATCTACAGATCATTGTGGTTGTCTCCTACAACATCTGCACTCTCCTCTAATCAACACAAATGCACATACAGTCTTCTGTATTCAGACCTGACATACTCAAGCCACAGCTGCTGTGGTCCATGACTTTGGAGCTGTTTCTTTCAGTGAAGAAGGCAACCTGCTAGAGCAGTTCCAAACTCTGGGTTCTCAAAACGCTAGCCATGGTGTGGAGGTTAGTTTGGAGGGAACAGAGTAGAGGCAGACAAACCAGTTAGGGTTTGTGGCAATTGTCACGTCTCTGCCACTTTCTGGCTCTGTGACCTTATGCAAGACATTTACTTCTCTGAGTCTCAGTTTCTCCATCTATAAAATGGAGCATAATAATAGTTTTATCTACTTGCAAAGTTGTTGCCAAGGGTCATTAAGATAACACATGTACAACATTTAATGTAGTGCCCTGCACCCAGCAAATGCTCATGCTCAGTAAATGATTGTGGAATGTTCAAGAAGGAGGCTTAGATGGGAACATGGCTGGCTCTAGCAGCCTGCCTTCTTTGCTGAAGACAATAGCTCCAAACTCATGGACCACACTAGCTGTGGCTTAGGAATGTCATCAGATCTGAACAGGAAAGACTATGTGTGTGCATTTGTGTTGATTAGGGTTGAGTGCAAGTGTTGCAGAAGACATCAGCATTGTATTCCTGAGGTCGGGGTGGCAGCTCAGGGCTGGAGGAACTGACTTCACTCGCCCAACTGGAGCCAGCATGTCTGGAGCCAGACAGCAGAGGGCAGCAGAGGTTGGTTCTATTGCAGTTCCCTGGGTTGGAATGGGGGTGGGGAAGAGAAACCTAAAGGAAGAACTCAGGGTCCTAATTCCAAATGCAGGTGGGCTGGGGAAGCTGTTCAGAGAAGAGAAGCGCCCTTGGGACCCCCTCCCTTAGGGTTTGGGATGAAGACAATTAAGGAAGTAGGGCCGCTTGTGAGGGGCCAAAGGGGCTAGACTTTAGGGGTGGAAACTGAGTGAGTGAGTTGGGATGTTTGCAAAGTATATTAAGGAAAATGCATCTATCCTAGTCTTGTGTGTATTTGGGCCTTCTCACTTTTCTTGGCGTTCCCATGGTCCTTCTAAGGGCAGAGTTATCAACTGGGAGTTTCCAGTTTCCTAGAGGGTGGAAAAACCTTTATGTGTGTTCAATGATGAATTTGTAGTATAGATAGGGACCATATTCCTAAGGTACATTGTGTTTCTTTTTTTTCTAATTGGAGTATTGTTGATTTATAACGGTGTGTTATTTTCTGCTGTACAGCATAGTGATTCAGTCATATCTATATCTATACATACACACACATTCTTTTTCATTACTAGGTTATTACAAGGTATTGAGCATAGTTCCTTGTGCCATACTGTAGGATTTTATTGTTTAAATATATGGAACACTTTATGAATTTGTGTGTCATCCTTGCTCAGAGGCCATGCTAATCTTCTCTGTATCATTCCAATTTTAGTATATGTGCTGCCAAAGCGAGCACCCTAAAGTACAGATGAAAGAAGCCTCAGGCTTACCATGAAACCAAAACCCAGAGAGGGGAAATGATTTGTCTAAGGTTATAGAGTCAAGATTCAAAGTAGAAGTCAGCACTCACTGAGACCCTACAGGTACTGCTGAACACCTACATACATCACCTCACTTAACCCTCACAATAACCTTAGGAGGCAGAATCAGATGTTTTATTATCACATTTTACAGATCAGGAAACTGAAGCTCAGAAAGGCTAAGCCATTTGCCCAAGGTGCAGCCAGGATGTAAACCCAGGCAGCCTGATTCTCAGGCCTGTGCTATTAACCACCTCATTCTACTACTCGCCTAGACCAAGGTTAGGTCTCCAGCCTCCCCAGTCAGGGCTTTCTATTATTATTCTACATTGTCTTGGATGGAAATCCAAATTTAGTAAGTCAAATCCTGGTCTTAAGTATAATAACAAGGCAGTTTGCTACTTTAAGAGAGTTTTCAGTTAATTCTTTTGTAAGGTAAATATCCTCATTAAAAAAAAAAATCTCCTCTCATCTGTAATTTACTTGCTTTGTGGTGTTCCCGTATTGCATGAACTGTCTGGGGAATGTGTATTTGGTGTGATTCCTACAGAGTATTAATGTCTATACATGTTCTGCTTTATATGGCTTCTTTCTCAGCCTGCTCTGACTCTCTCCTGGGACACTTTCCTAAGTCAGACTGTCAGGGTAGGTCCAGGGACAGTGAAAGGAATCTGGTTAAAGCAATGGGATTTTTTAAGACAGTCACCTATTTTGTTTTCTTTCTACTATTGCTTATTGTTGGCCAAACAACCATTCTCATGCTTATTAAGTATTTGCATGGAGGTATGCAGGAACGCATTCATTCATTTATTCATTCAACACTTGCTAAGCACAGACTATGTGCCAAATGCTATGCTAGATCCTGGGGTGCCATGATGAGCACGGTCCCTGCCCTCATGGAATTTTGAGTCCAGATGGCAGGCATGTCGATTGCATGTCATTCCCTCTCAAGCTCCCCCAACTGGAATAGGGCATTGCCTGTCTTCTCCATCCCAACTGCCTCAGCTTGAGTTCTTGCCATCTCTCTCTCCCTTGGGTCCCATGAAAACATCCCTTTCAACATGTCACATCCTTCCCCTGCTCAACCTGCTCAAAAATTTTCAATGACTCCCATTTCCTGTCAAATGGGGTCCAAATTCCTTCACCATCTGGCCAGAGTCAAGCAATTCCATAATCCTCCTCTATCCTCCCTGCCCTTCTCATTTCCTACGTGTTCCCCTGGGCTAGTAGAGAGGGTCTTCTTACTGTCCGTCTGCACTGCTGTTTCATTCCTCATCTGTACCGCACTTTCATCTCCATGAGTCCCACCCCTCCCGAAGAACCATCTCCTGCAGGAAGATTTCCCTAAAGCCTCCCTGCTTTCTCTTCTCTCCCTTCTCTGTGATCCTGGGCCCAAGTCCTGGCTGGGGTGAGAATCAAATGAGAGCCATCATGGGCAAAAGTTTTGTATTGCCTAATGTGAGGCTGTCTTCATATTGGTTCTCATAGCTTCCATTTATTGAGCATGCATTCTCTACCAGACAGTGGGGCTCAGTGGTTTATAGACATCACCCCCTGGAATCTTCTATGAAATAGATATTTATTAGGCTTATCATTCAGATGAAGAAACTGAGGCTCAGAGGAGTGAGATTATCTGACCCAAGATCAGTTATAGAAGGTCCCTCTGGGAAGCCTGTGCTCCTTCAGAAGATGGTCCACTACATTGAGCTGGGTTAAATCCCAACTCTGCTCTTTTTAGCCCCCTGAAGTGCAATATGATATGGCCTTGAGGGATTTTCACACTTGAGTTTTCAAAAGTTCTATTGATATTTACCCTGGTCCTGACTCTCTGTCTCTATTTTATCATAATTTTACTGTTGTAAGACACCTCAAGTCTTTGGGAAATAAGGCGTAAGTAATTAAATCGATGCAAATAAGATGCACTTCTCCTGTCTCCACTCCCATTGTTCAGGAGAGAGCTGGGTACCGGTGCTACGGGCAAGCATCATCTAACTCTGCTCTGTGAGGCCTTGAGGAAAAGGCAATCCAAGTCAGAAGCCAAAGGTCAGTTCCTTCTGTGAAATAAAAGGGCACAGAGTCTGTGCCAGGTCCGCTAGCAAAATGCCAAACTGTGGTCTGGACTCTATTTCCTTCCACTGTTTTATTTTTATTTTTGAGGATCCATCAGGTGGTAGTGGATGATTCATGCTTTACTTACTCTTCTTGTTTATTTCCCTTCCTCGACCTTCAGATTTTTTTCCTCTTAATGTTTGTTCCGGGTTTTGACAAAGCACTGAGGTACTTGACTTGCGTTGGTAACTTTTTTCCCCTAATGTCTTCTCAGGAAAAAAAAAAAAAGAAAGGAAATGACAGTATTCCAAAACTATCTTTTATTCCATCAGTGGATGGATTGCACCTGCTACTTCTAAGGTCACTCTTCAATCGTTTCCTTTTACAGTAAAACTTCATTAGAAGACGTTCCATGAGTACCAAGTGGGGATGGCTTGGGCCCTACCTGGCCTAACTTTGCCCACTCTCAGCAGGAAGAGTCGTCTGAATAAGTGGGCTCCATGCACTGAGTCTCCGTACTTTAAGGCAGCAGACTTTGTCACTCCTTTGGCAGCACCATTTGCGTACAAATGATTGATGCTGGGAAGTCTTTCCATTTCATTAAAGCAAGTCTCCCAAGACCTCGATTAGGCTTCAATTTGTTAGCCTACTTGGAATTACTGTGAATTATTCAAAGCAATAAAGCTTCATTTCTTTACAAGTAACCTACAATAAAATTGGTTCACTAATTTGAAGGGCTACCTCCAATTAGTTTGAGTAAGTGAGGTTGGACTGCATTCAATAGCAATTTATTGATTTCTTTCATCATAGAAATCACTCTTCCTAGGAAAGAACACTTTTTAACAGCCCCAGCACTCTGGGAACACTGGAACAGTGGGTTCCCCCTCAGAGACAAAGATGCGTGGTCCACTCACCTGTTCTTGAGTTGGAACCTTAGTAATAGGGATCCCTTTGAACAGATACATCCACATGCTTGTAATCTTGTCCTTCGTGGCTAAAAAACATGGGCTGAAATTCATGGTCAATATATGGCTGGGATGGAGGATTGGTTCTGTGTGTTACTGACCACTTTACCTCTCTAGGTTCAAGTTACCTCATTCTGCAATTGTATACTTAGGCTGTGAATGTGATTAAGGACAGTCAGTGGTCAGGGATAGGGTTCAGCCTGCGGATGAAGAACTAAGGGAAGAGGCCTTCCTTTTCCAATGCTGACTGCCTGCTTATAGGTAGCCTGATGCTCTACCCCACTGAGCTTGAGACACAAGACACTAGACAGCTGGAGGAGACTGGAATTAGAGGACAAAGACATTTAGGAAGGTGGGGAAAGATACTGGATGATTTCTATTCCCTGCCCAGTACTTAAACACTTTCTGTAAAGAAGGCAAGAAGAAAAGGGTCACTTCTATAGTCACTGGCGTAGTAAGGAGTTCTCAGATTCCAAATCACTATTTGAAATAGGTGCCTTTGCTATGAACATCTCTCTGGGAGACTCTGGCCATGAGATGCTGCTGGAGTATGTTTCAGGGAAGCTGCCTTTTCTCTGCCTATAGTGAGGGTGGGGAGGAAAGGAGATGGGCTGGGCCACCTTGGACATGTTTGAGTTACCAAATGACAATAGAATTCCTGCTTAGAATGTGAGGGAAATGGGTTTCTCTGATCTCCTGGGAGGAATTGTAATCACCAAGTTTTGAAAAGCCTAGGGAATCTGTAACTGAAGGCTGCCTTTCATTTGAGACAGGAAGAGACAGACACGGAAGGTGAGACTGATAAGTCCAAGGGCGTGAAGCACCATTTCCCCCTGCAGGATGCTGTGGCTGGCCTGGAGAAGAGGAGGTGGTGGTGACCTAAATGCCCACAATCACCCAGTGAGGTCATAACCATGATTATCCCCACTGTACAGATCAGGAAACTGAGGCACAGAGAGAAACAGAAGTTGCACAGCTTGTGAGTTACAGAGCTGTAATTTGAATCGAAGACTAACTCCAGAGCCTCCAGTTATAGCTATTGGGAAGATCAAGTCCATCTGGAATAGCAGAGCAACCTGGAAAAGAAGGGATAGACGGGGTTATGGTAACATGGCACCTCAATGGCCCTGAAATGACCTCCATGCCAAGAGGTAGTATAGTGTAGTGGCAAAGAATGTACATCAGCGATCCAACAGTCTAAATCAACACTCTCGCTTCAAATCCCAGATCTACTGCTTCCTGGCTTGTGACCTTGGGCAAGTTACTTGACCTCTCTATACCCCAGTTGCTTCATCTGTGAGATAGGGATAGAGAGGTAATCATGGTACCTACTTCCTGGGGTTGTTGTGAGGATCAAATGAATTAATACAGGAGAGTGTTTAGACAATGCCTGACACCCAGCAAGGACCACCTAGCTATTTAACATCTACTGCAGCAATGAATCGGTCTGTGGCTCTCTGGGAGCTCTGTGAGCCTCTGTCCCTCTCTGCAACCGACTTTAGGTTTCCTTTGAGACATCAGTGATGTACCACATGAAAAGAAGAGCACACAGTGAGTGCTCAGTTCCTGGCAGCTGTTTTGCATGATTACATCAGCCCTTGCAACTAACCCTAGAATCTGCATTCTCCTGTTGGCTTAGAATCTGGGAGTTCAAACATTAAACAAGTGGGTCATTGCCAAGGGATGGGGAACATCTTTTGCTATGTAAATAATTTCAGGGTTTTTCTTTTTTTTTTTTTAATTTGAAGTATACTTGGTTTACAATGTTGTGTTAATTTCTGGTGTATAGCATAGTGATTCAGTTATACATATATGTATATTCCTTTTCATATTCTTTTTCATTATAGGTCATTACAAGGTACTGAATATAGTTTCCTGTGTTATACAGTTGGACCTTGTTGTTTATCTGTTTTATATATAGTAGTTAGTATCTACAAATCCCGAACTCCCAATTTATCCTCCCCGCCTTTCCCTACCCCTAGTAACCATATTTTGTTTTCTATGTCTGTGACTCTGTCTCTGTTTTATAAATAAGTTTGTGTCCTTTTTTTTTTTTAGTTTCCACATAAAAGTGGTATCATATGTTATTTCTCTTTCTCTTTCTGGCTTACTTCACTTAGTATGATGATCTCCAGGTCCATCCATGTTGCTGCAAAAAGCATTATTTCATTCTTTTTTATGGCTGAGTAGTAGTCCACTATATATATACACACCACAACTTCTTTATCCAGTTATCTGTCGATGGACATTTAGGTTGCTTTCGTGTCTTGGCTATGGTAAACAGTGCTGCTATGAACATTGGGGTGCATGTATCTTTTTGAACTAGAGTTCCCTCTGGATATGCCTGGGAGTGGGTTTGCTGGATCATAGGGTAAGTCTATTTTCAGTTTTTTAAGGCATCTCCATACTGTTTTCCATAATGGCATAGTGTACAATGGCATAATGGCTATGCAAAGAATTTCATTTTTTTAAATTGTTTTTTTAAGTTATTTTTGGGGGGTGGGCGAGGGTAATTAGGTTTATTCATTTTAATGGAGGTACTGGGGACTGAACCCAGGACCTTGTGCAGGGTAAGTGTGCACTCTACTGCTGAGCTATACCCTCCCCCCAAAGAATTTCATTTTTAATGCAAGTGACCTTAGGTCCTGCTGATAGACAGAAAAGAGGAAAAGAGGCCATAGCCTCAAGTACCACTGGGCCCAGATCAGAGCCTCAAGAATCTAAGCCCTGTAAGATGGCAGAGCCCACGGGAAAGAAGTCAGCCTCCAGAGTCAGACCTGCCTGGGTCTGGTACTCGGTCTAGTACAGATTGTGTGGCCTGGGGCAAGTGACTTCACCTCTCTGTGCCTCAGTTTCCCCATCTGGAAAATGGAGCTAAGATTTGTACCTTTCCTCACTATTGTAAGGATTAACTGCATGAATACGTGTGGAGAGCAGAGAGCAGCGCCTCGCACGTAGTATGATTATTGTTGATTTAGTTCCAGAGAAACCAGGCAGATGAGTGAGAAACGAAGGAAGACCGTGCTGCTCCTCCCCACCCTTTCCCCTTCCCCACCGGCTGGAAGATGCTCCTGTCCAAAGGGGATATCGAAGCCAAAATAGCACAATAAAGGAAAGGAAGCGCCGGGGGAGCAGATGGGCTCCCCCTGCCTCCTGAGGAATGTGCTGACTCTTAAGGAACTGGCCTTTGGCAGTCGCTTAACACAATCACAGAGCAAAGGAAAATGATCAAGTCTGTCACCAGGGTCAGTGCCAATTTATTTAAGAAAGTGGTGAGGCTCAAAAGGAGGATGTGGAGCATGGGGGTCCCTGTACATTCCTGGAGCCACTTTGCCAAAACTTTGGGGCAGCAATCACAGGTGAATGTAGAAACACCCTCATGCCCTTCCAAAGTCCCCAAGTGGGCAACCCTGACCAGAGTCTGGGATTGGAGGCTCTGAGCCAGGCGTGATGGGGAGGTTGGCGACCTGCGTGGACTGGGTCCAACTGGGGCCTTCATGCGTTCTTTATTCTATTCAGCAAACTTGTATCAAGTGCCCATTCTGTGCCAAGAACTGGACCAGCAGCCATGAGAGATGCTGGAAGAATGATACACGTGAGGTCCTTGCCCTGGAACAACTCACAGGTTAGAGGCTATGCTTACTGCACCTGGGGAAAGCGTCTGAGAAACACTGAGGGGTCAGTGACCAAATGGCCAGCCACTCCCAGGGAGTTTGCCTAGAAAAAAGAGAATGTCTGTAAAGGCTAATGCTTAACATGGAGTAACCTCTATGGGTGGAATTAGCGGGGGAGTTATTTCCTGGAGGGTGGAGGGGTCACAACAGACTGTAAACTCATTAGAGGAAAGGCTTATGCCTTGGTCAATCCCTTGACCAGTCACTAGCATGGTTTTACACCTGAAGAGACTCATAGGCAAAGCATTTAGAATTCAATGCCACCAGCTTTGATTGAGTGTCTACTCCGTGCCAGGCACAATGCCAGGTGCCCTCCCATGCTTGAATATCTTAAAAACTCTGAGCTGGATTAATGTAAATGTTGGATGATTGGGCATGAATCATAGAAAGGCACATAGATATAACCCAGTGGTTCTCAAAGTGTGGTTCCTGGACTGATAACATCAGCATCATCTGAGAACTTGTCAAGCAAATTCTGGGCCCTATCCCATATGTACTAACTCAGAAACTTGAGTGTGGGGCCCAACAAGCTGTATTTTAACAAGCCCTCCAGGGATGCTGATGCACACTCAAGTCTGCCAACCACTGATCTAACCCAGTGATCTATAAGAGAGGAGCTCAGCTGCCATGGAGGTTCTGGGGGAAACTCTGGGGGAGGGGAGGGGGTTTGGAGCAGCCTTATTTTTATCTGCTTTACATGTTGAGCTGCTCTGTCAGATTTTGTTTAAAGAAAGCCCTTCAAACTGGAAAAGTCTGAAAGCACTGACTCCACTCTACCTACCCTGTCTCATCACCTGTACAGATGGGAACACTGAGGCCCAGAAAGGGAAAGCTCTGGAAAGCAGGGATGGGCTGGCAGCCAGGCCTCTTAACTTGCAGCCCAGGGTGCTTTGCAGCATCTTAGGCAACCTCCTCGTGAGAGAGGAAACAGGAAGACTAGCTTTTCAGTCGTCTTTCAGGAAGATCCTGGGGGCTGTCAGCTTCTCTTTCTAGTTCTGCCAGGAAAGGCTTCTGGGGTTCTTGCAGGAAGTCCTTCTGGTTTTGTCTTTCCTCCTGTGGCCCAGAGCCTATAGCCCCAGACTACTTCTCAGCCAGCCTGCCTCTCCCGGCCCCTACCCCAACGCTCATCTCAAGGTGGAACATCACGAGGTGGGGGCACTGCCTGAGCTTCCAGCCTCTCCCTCTAGCCCCAGCCAGCCCTCTCAAGCCCACCTGACATACAAGACTCTGCCTAAGTCTGTATTCCCTGGCCCTCCTTTCCGTGCCCACCCCAGTCCAGGCAGTGCTCTGTCATACTCTGAACTGGGGTCCCTGCCAGCTCCTCCTGGCAGGCCAGTGCGTTCTCTACCATGGCTCCTGCCTTCCCAGCCCCCAACACTGCTAGGCCTATTGTCCTAGCAGGCAGCTCACAGGGCTTGGTAAACCGGCAGGGGAGATGTTGGTGGGGTGGGGTCGGCACTACCTGTTGCTGGCTCCCCGCAAGGCCAAAGACCCAGCTGGCTGGTAGGACTTCCCCACTGCTGCCCCTGCCTTTTCACCTCTGACTTAGGACTTGAGCGTCTGCCAACTTCTCTGGCTTTCTCCAGGGCAAAAGCACTCAGTCCAGCCATCTCCACTGTGTGGGGGAGAACGCAGCAGCCCCTCTGGGTGCCAATTGAGGACAACGCCGGGGCTGGGACAGGAGTCTCGAGCCTCTGAGCCTACGTGAACAAAGTCAAGGCTGCTGCAGTGTGGTGTGTGACTCAGCTGCTTGGCTCTTCCCTTCTGGGTGTGTGTGTATGTGTATGTGTGTGTGGTGAAGGAGGTGGATTCTGGAAGAGGGAGAGAATAAAGAGAAATTGGAAACATGACCACTAAAAGGCTAACGTTCGCAGACCAAGCCAGCTCATCCCCCCTGCAAAAGAGTGTTTGAAATCCTAGCCAGGCCTGCCCCTGTCCGACCTCTTGGCCTCTGCGGACTGGCTTATAGCAGGAATTTCACAGCCGATGGAAGCTAGGCAATATGAATGAAGTAGCCCGGACTCTGGAGTCAGATGGATGGACATTCAAATCTGGCCTCAGCCCCTCACTAAGTGTTCAAACTTATGTGAAGGTCTCCACCTCCTTAAACTTTGGGGTCCTCAGCTCCCAAAAAGGGATGGTAACATTAGGTTGAACCACATGAAAATGCTATTTGAATGCTTGAATATTGCCAGTTTCATGTTGGTTCAATCCAATAGCAACTCCTTCCCAGGGCTGTTGTGCAGGTTAAATGAGACAAGATACAAAATTGTTTATATCAGCCCCTGACACATAATAAGTGCCCACTAAAGGATAGTGACTACTATGCTGATCAAAGTGGCTATCTAAGACAATGTTGGCCACAGACTGAGGCCCAGGCTGGGCCATCTCACCAAAGCAGGTCCCAGATAAGCTGAAATACATCAGTGATGTAATCTGAGGAGTTAAAATGGACCCTTGCAGATACAAACTACTATGACCAGAATACAGAAACAAGGTCCTATTGTATGGAACAGGAAACTATATTCAATGGCTTGTAGTAACCTGTAATGAAAAAGTATATCTATATCTATATCTGTATCTATCTCTGACTAACTATGCTGTACACCAGAAACTAATACAACATTATAAATCAACTATACTTCAATTTTTAAAAAATGGGGGGAAAAACGGACCCCTGGTCAAATACTCCTTCTCTCTGGGCTGGGTCAGCTCTTAAAACTTCTTGCTTATTGTAGGTCACTGTTTGTGGTGAAGCCACTTTCCAGTGAAGACTCCCATTTAAGAGTCCCAAAAGGGGAACAGATTCAATCGTTGACTCATCAATCCATTCATTCATTCAACAGCTGGATCAAGAGCCTATTACGTCTCAGGCACTGTGCTGACTGCTGGGTTGAAGAAGGTACGGTCCCTGCCTTAGAGGAATTTGCAATTTGGTATGGGAGAAAACCCCAGGACAGGTACTAAGAGTCCACTGTTGACAAGTGTCATAGTCATGAAGAGTGTGCCCCAAGACTCGTGGGAGTAGTGAGAAGGGACCATCCAACTCTGTTTGGGGGTTGGGGAAGGCTGCACAGAAATAAGTGACATGCCAGATGGACCTTGAAAGATAGGTAGGAATTCCTTGGATGGAGAAGGTGCGGTACTAGAAGGATATTTCAAGTAGGGAAACCTAACATGTAGAGGCACGTGATTACAAAGGGGAGTGATTGGGTTTGGTTCAAAGTTCAGGGATAGGGATTGAGTCAAAGTTCAATGTGTCTGGAGCAGAGAGTAGGGAAGGGAGTATCAGGAGCTGAGTCTGAAGGGGTAGGTTAAGGCTGAGTTAGGAAGTGTATTGCATGCCAGTCTAAAGGGCTTGGATGTGATCCTGTAGGCAATTGACAATCGACAGATAAGGGTTTCCCAGAGTGTGTAGACAGAAAACAATCTGATTTTGTCTGGAGTAGGTCCTGGGAATCTAAGATAGAAGAGTTTTTTAATTGTTAGTAGTTACTCTAAACTTTATTGAGGCATAATTTATATACAATAAAGTGTACCTGTTGTAAGTGTACAGTTCAACGAGTTTTGATAAATATATATACCCATGTAACCAGTACCAGCTTAGACCTGGGCAAATGGGGCTCCTTCTCTGTGCCCTGAATCTCAATGGTGAGGGAGCTGTGCTTTGCAACACCTTCATTACAATTTTTAAAGGTTCCCTTTAGTTCCTGGGAACAGCCAAGATCAGCAATTTCATCAGGATGGGCTGCCCATGGTACAGAATGGGTCCCAGGTTGACATGGGACCAGATCAATGTTTCTCCCCTTTAAGGCAGACTTTGAACCTCAAGACCCCTACCCCCCATGCTTGGGGCCCACCAGATACCCCCAGGAACTTCAAGATTCTCACCTATGGGATAATCTCTGGGAGTCTCATGTTTGGGACCTGGTTCCAGGAGGGCAGCATGGCAAGTAGATTGCTCCACAAGCCAATACAGTAGTTCTTTGACACAATTGCCTGAAACTGAGCAACCAGAATGGTACTGACACACTGATTTTGGATGATTCAAATGGTGCCTATAGACAAGTACCACGCAAAATGTATTTTCCCAGGCTCTGAGCACCCTAGGAGTGGCCAGTGTAAAATCATCGCTGCAATAAGGATTTATAGCACTTTCCTCATGGTAAAAAGTTTTCTTGAAGACCTTTTCAATCAATCTCACTCTCATTCCCCACTCCTGACTACCACTATCTTGCTTTCTGTCCCTATAGGCTAGTTTTTCCTAGTCTAGAATTTCAAATAAATTGAATCATACAGTATTTAGCCTATTGTGTCTGGCTTCTTTCAATTAGCAAAAGGCTGTTGAAGTAACCTCTGTTGTAGCATGTATCAGCTTCCTCCTTTTTATTGCTGACTATCCATTGTATTAAGATGCCATTGTGAATGCTGCATACTGATACAAATTTTAATGTATATTGGTATACCATTATATCAATAGACTGTTGGTCCATTGTATAGACATATCACAATTTGTGTGCTGGGCACCTGGGCTGTTTCTAGTTTGGGATTTTTATAAATAATGCTGTTTTGAACAAGGCTTTTTGTGGGCATATGTTTTAATTTCTCTTGGTTAAATACATAGGAATGAAATTACTGGGCCAAAGCATTGGCTTGTGTTTAATTTTATGAGAAACTACTGAGCTGACTTCCACAGTGCTTGTACTACTTTATACCCCAATCAACAATGTAAGAGAGTTGCTTCCACTTCCACTTGGTATTGTTATTTTTTTTTTAAATTTCACCCATTCTAATGAGTGTGTACTAGTATCTCATGGTGGCTTTAATTTGCATTTCACTGATAACTAATGATGTTGAGCATCTTTTCATGTGTTTATTGGTCATTGGTATGTCATCCTTGTGAAGTGTCTGTTCTTTAAGTATAATTTACAGACAATAAAATGCACTCATTAAAAATGTGCAATTCAATGAGTTTTGACAAATGAATACAACCATGTAACTAGTACCACCTGTCTAGAAGTTTATCAATAGTATCGATCTTTTCAAAGCACCAGCTTTTGATGGATAAGCAGCAAAGTCCTACTGTATAACACAGGGAACTATATTCAATACCTTGTAATAGCCTATAATGAAAAAGGATATGAAAAGGAATATATATGTATAACAGAATCACTATGCTGTACATCAGAAATTAACACATTATCAATTCACTATACTTCAACTAAAAAAATCTAAAATTAGAACATATTCTACATACAATTATATCACCAATATATGTAATTAAATTAAACAATTATTTAACTATTGAAAAAAACAACCAAAGCACCAGCTTTTGCTTTCATTGATTTTCTCTATATTTTTGGCTAATTCCTTGATTTCTGTTCTTACCTTTATTATTTCCTTCCTTGTACTTACTTTGGGCTTAATTTTCTCTTCTTTTTCTAGCGTCTTAAATTTTAAGCTGAGGTTATTGATCTGAGACTTCTTTTCTAACATAGGTACTGAGTACTATAAACATCCCCCTAAGGACTGCTTTAGTGGCATCTCACAAAGTTTTATATGTTGTTTTGATTTTCTTTCATTTAAAAATACTTTCCAATTCCCTTTTGATTTATACTTTGACCCATGGATTATTTAGAAGTGTGTCATCTAATATCTAAATATTTAAGGATTTTCTGACATCTTTTTGTTACTGATTTCTAATTTAATTATGTTGAGGTCAGAGAACATACTTTCTTTGATTTCAGTCCTTTAAAATTTATTGAGTGTAGTTTCGTGGTCTAGCATGTGTTCTATCCTGGAGATGTTCCACATATGCTCAGAGAAGAATGTATTCTGCAGATGTTGGGCGCAGTGTTCTATTCATGTCAATTAGGTCAAGTTGATTTTACGTTGTTCAAGTCTTTTACATTGTCACTGATTTTCCATTTACTTGTATAATCAGTTACTGAGAGAGAACTGTTGAACTCTCCAACTATAATTGTGACTTTATCTATTTCTTATTTCATGTATTTTGAAGCTTATTATTAGGTACTTACACGTTTAAGATTGTTATATTGTCCCGATGAGGTGGTCCTTCTATCATTATACATGTCTTTACTGTTAGTAATATTCTGTGTCTTGAAGCTTACTTTGAAACTAATATAGACATCCTTGGTATATATCTATCATTTTAGTTTTAACCTATCTGTGTCTTTGTACTCAAAAGATGTTTCTTACAGACAGCAAAAAAAAGTTGAGGCTAATTTTATTTTTAATACAGTAGAATGATCTCTGACTTTTAATTGCACTGCTTAGAGTACATTTACATTTAATGAAGTTATTGATATGGCTGGGTTTAGGGCATCCATTTCTCTATTTGTTTTCCGTTCTTCCCATTTATACTCCATCAGCTTTCCCCTCTTTTTCTTCCCTCTTTTGGACTGAGTATTTTCTTTTAAATTTTTTTATTTTGAAATAATTTTAGATTTACAGGAGAGTTGCAAAGATGGTACAGAGTGTTTCCAAATACTTTTTATCCAATCTTCTTTACTGTTAACATCTCACATAAACATGGTAGTGTATTTATCAAAACTAAGAAATTCGCATTAGTACAATATGTTTAACTAGACTACAGACTTCATTTGGATTTTCCCATTAATTCCTTTTCTGTTCCAAGATCCCATCTAGGATACCACATTTCAGTTAGTCATCATGTCTCCTTAAGCTCCTCCTGGCTGGGGCAGTTTCTCAGACTTTTCTGGTTTTTGATGACCTGGACAGTTTTTAAGAGTACTGGTCAGGTATTTTGTAGACTGTCCCTCAATTTGGGTTTGATGATTGCTCTTGATTAGTCTGTGGTTATGTACTTTGGGGAAGAATACCATAGAGGTGATGTGCCCTTGTCATTCCATTATATCAGGGGGCACATGACATTAATGTGACTTACTGGTGGTGTTAACCTTGATTACTTGGTTAAGATGGTATTTGTCAGACTTCTCAACTATAAACCAACTGTTTTTCCCTTTTCAAATTTTATTCATTATATGCAAGTCACTACATTCAGCTTATATTCAAGGGGAGGGGAATTAAGCTCCACTTCCTGGAGGGACAAGTATCTAGGAATAATTGAAATCTTTCATATTTTATTTTATCTCCACCATTGGTTGCTTAGCTATAACTAGGCTTTGTGTGTGTGTGTGTGAAGTTGCTCTAGGGTTTAAAGCAAACATTTAAAAAATGGAAATGTAGTCAGTTTACAGTGTTGTGTTGATTTCTGGTGTACAGCACAGTGATTCAGTTATACACATATATATTCCTTTTCATATTCTTTTTCATCATAGGCTATTGCAAGATATTGAATATAGTTCCCTGTGCTATTCAGTAGTACTTTGTGGTTTTAAAACACTTTTACCCCAAAAAATCAAAATCACTAATTAAAAAAGACCCATGCACCCCAAATGTTCATAGTGGCATTATTTACAATTGCCAAGATATGGAAGCAACTTAGAGGTCCATCAACAGATGAATGGATAAAGAAGATGTGGTACAAACACACACACACACACACACAAAGGAATACTACTCAAGTATAAAAAAAGAATGAAAATTTTTTGTTTGCAGCAACATGGATCAATTTGAAGGCCATTATGCTAAGTGAAATAAATCAGACAGAGAAAGACAAATACTGTATGAAATCACTTATTGGTGAAATCTAAAAAATACAATAAACTAGCGAATATAACAAAAAAGAAGCAGACTTACAGATATAGAGAAGAAACTAGTGGTTAGTGGTTACCAGTGGGGAGAGGGAAGTGGGAAGGGGCAATGTAAGGGTAGAAGAGTAAGAGGTACAAACTATTAACTATAAAATAAGCTACAAGGATATATTGTACAACATGGGGAATATAGTGAATATTTTATAATAACAGCAAATGGAGTATAACCTTTAAAAATTGTGATTCAGTATACAGTAACCTGTAACATATAATACTGTACAGCAACTATAGTTCAACTAAAAAATAAAATGAAATGAAACAAGGATTTTTAACTTATAACAATCATCTTAAAATCCTATTATATGACTTCATGTACAAGTAATAAACTTCAAACAGCATGTTTTGATTTCTCTCCTCCCATCCTTTGTGGTACTGTTGTCATACATTTTGCTTCTGCATATATTATAACCACTCCCCAAATACATTGCTATTATTTTTGCTTTAAGGAGTCGTTTATCTTTTTTGGAAATAATTTATTCAGGTGAAATTCACGGAATATAAAATAAACCATTTTAAAGTGAACAATTCAGTGGCATTTAGCAGTCAATTATCTTTAAAAGAAAATGTTTTTCAAAGGTTGAAAACAAGTCTTTTCATATTTATCCACATGTTTACTATATCTGGTGCTCATCATTGTTTTTTGGAAGTCTGAGTTTGCATCCAGTATCTTTATCCTTAAACCTGAAGAACATCCTTCAACATTTCTTATAGTGTACATCTTTGGATATTTTAAAGATGTCACTCTATTATCTCCTGGCTTGCAACATTTTAGTTGAGAATTCATGGTAATCTTTAGCTTGGTGCCCCTGTATGTAATGTGTCTTTTTTCTAGGGCTGTGCTTAACATTTTCTCTTCATGTGTAGTTTTCAACAATTTGCTATGATGTGCCTTGGTTTGGTTTTCTTCATTTTTTATCCTTCTTGAGGTTTGCTGAACTTCTTGAATCTGTAGTTTATAGTTTTCATAAGATTTGCCAAAATTTCAGCTATTATTTATTCAAATATTTCTTTCTGCCTCCAGATCCTTCTATTAGACTGTGTGGTATTGAAACATAGGTCACTGAGGCTCCATTAACATTTTAAAAAATAAAAGCTTTATTGAGATATAATTCACACACCATACAATTCACCCATTTAGAGTGTACAATTCAATGGCTTTTAGTATATTCATAGATATGTACAATCATCCCCATAGTCAATTTTAGAATATTTTCTTCTCCTCCAATGAAACCCCATACCCTTAGCTATCCTCTCATCCCTAAGCAACGACTAATCTACTTTCTGTCTGTATAGTGTTGCCTACTTTGCACATTTCACATAAATGGAATAATAAATTGTGGTCTTTTGTGGTGGTTTCTTTCACTTAGTATGTTTTAAATGTTCATCCATGTGTTAGCATGTATCAGTACTTCATTCCTTTTTATGGGCAGATAATATGCCTTTGTATGGATATACTACACTTTGTTTATGCATTCATTCTGTTAACTTTTTCTCTCTGTGACTCATTGTGGATAGTTTCTATTGCTATTGCTTCTATAGTTCACTGATAATTTCTTCTGCATTGTCTACTCCACTATTCGGCCCATCTAGTGAATTTATTTCAAATATTGTAATTTTCACCTCTAAAAATTCTACTTGGATATATATATATATACATATACAATTTTAAAATTTCTTTCATCACTATTTTCATGTTTTCCTTTCAAGGCTTCAGTATATTTATAATAAGTGCTTTTAAAGTCCCTGCTTGTTAATTCCCTCTCTTATTTCTGGCTCTGTTTCTATGGACTGATTTTTGCCCTGGCTTTGGAAGCAGCACAATTTCCTGCTTCCTTACCTGTCTAGTTTTTTTTTTTTTTTTTTTTTGGATCCTAAATATTGTGCATGTTTCGTCATTGAGTGTCTGGATTTCATGTCTTCTTTTTAACTTTGTTCTACAAGGCAGTTAAGTTACTTGAACATCAGCCTGAGCCTTTCCAGGCTTGTTTTTAAGGCTCATCAGAACAGGCTTACAGTAGCATTTATTCTAGGGCTAGTTTATCCCTACTGCTAACGTATGACCTTTCTTGGGGTTTCTGTTGAATGCCCTGGATTTTCTCAAGGTTTCCCTACTCTGACTGGTGGGAAATTAAATGTCTGTCAAACCTGTAAGGGCTCTGAGAATGTCAGTTTACAACTCCTCGGTAATTCTTTGCTTGGCTTTTTGGAGTTTCACCCTATATGTGTATACTTTAGTATCGAGCAATTCAATCAAGCCCCTACGCAGATATCTGGAACTCTTTTTCAGTGTTGCTCTCTCCTTTCCAGAACTCTGCCCTGCAAATTCCAGATACCTCAGTCTCCCAAACTCTAATATCTTTCTCTTTAACTCAGAGAGACCACTATGTTCTTCTGAGGTTTTCCTTTCTCACACCATGGTCCACAAAGTGCCTCCTGGCAGAAACCAAGGGCTATCAGAGACTTCACCTCATTTGTTTCCCTTCTCTCAGAGGTTGCAGTCCTGTACTGCCTGTTGTCCAATGTCTAAAAACAGCTATTTCATTTTTTGTTGTTTTCTAGGTTTTTTTTTAATGGCAGGAGAAAAAGGTTTTTGAATGTCTTTCTCAAAGGCTTTTATTTATTTATTTATTTATTTGTTTATTTAGGGAGGGAGGTAATTAGGCTTGTTTGTTTATATGTCTATTTATTTTTACTGGAGGTACTGGGGATTGAACCCAGGACCTTGTGCATGCTAAGGGCATACTCTACCACTGAGCTATACCCTCCCACTGGGAGAAAAAGTTTGATGCAGTTTACTCCAACATGGTTGGAAGCAGAAGTCACAGTAGAGATTTTTAAGCAGGGACATGATCATATTTGTTTTTAAGGAAAAGCTGGTGGCCTTCTAGTAGTCTCTTGAATGTGCAAGAGGTAAATACTAAGACAAAAAGATCAATTAAGAGATTAAGTTGTCTATGAATGAGCTGCTGGTGGGCTTAACTAAAAAAGCAGCAGTGGGACTGGAGAGGTGTGAAAACATCTTAGAGCTATTCAGGAGGTGGGGCTGCAAGACTTGCTGATAGATTGGATGTTGGTGGTGGGTGAAGTAAAGAGTTCAGGATGTCCTCGTGTTTTCTGGTTTGAATAACGAGAAAGATGGTAGTGCTATTTACTGAGACTCGGGCAGGAGAAGATTTTTTTTTCTTTTTTTAGAGTATGTGGTTTGATGGTGGAGTAGAGTGGAGATGGTGAGTCCAGTTGTCAACATGTGGACTTTGAGGTGCCTGTGAACCACCCTCATGGAGAAGGCAGTTGGAGATGTAAACCCAGGGTTTAGAGAAAATCTGGGGGCTGAAAAAATAAATGTGGAATTTATGGCATATACATGGTAAATGGGGCCATGGGAATGGGTGAGACTGTTGGGGAGAGGGTGTCCAATGAAAGGAGAAGGCAGCCCAGGACAGAGTGAATGTCCTCCTTTCTAGCAGAGAGCTGGAAGCTGAGAGAATGGGCCAGAGTTTAGGGACATCATGATGGGGGAGATAATAGGATAAAATGGGAGCCCTGTTGGTCCTGTCCGCCGAGGATAAGCCCTGGGAGGGACTGCCCAGAGGCTTAGGCCCCAAGGATGGGAGATGCAGCACAAGAAGAGAAGTTGCCAGGTCCCAGGGCACATTCTGCTAACACCACACTTCTTTTGGCTGATGCTCTGCCCTGCCTGCCTCATCTCCAGGCACGGCCATTAACACCATTACAAAGAAAAGGCAAACTAGGGCAAACCAAGGCATAATAGAACTAGAAATAGTTTCAAAACCCCAAAGTAGGAGAAAATCTCAACTGGTATTTTGGAGGCGACAGGCAGCAGTTGTCACTCAGTCTCCGCAGGCCGGCATTGTCAACTTGGCCCTGCGCCCTGCAGCTGGGGCTGGCGGGCTGGCCACACTCCAGGAAGCCCACACATCTTCACCCCCACCTCTGGCACTGGGAACCATGCCAGCACCTCCCCAGGCAGCCAGCCATGTGGCCAAGCCTAGGGAGCAGAGTTAGGAGGACTCGGCTGTAGCTGGGATAGACAGGGAGAGGCAGAAAGGGGACAGCCTTATGCAGTGGTGGCAGGGATGCTTGAGGCCAGTCCTAGGTGCCCACCCTCAGCGGCCTCCCTGCCTCTTATTGCCAAAACTCACTCGTGCTCCTCAGAACTAGTGAACTAGCAATGGTGTCACCACCCAAATGCTACTCGAATTCATTCTCTGTGGCCTATTGTTCTTCCATTGGCTCCTGTCTCCTCCATGGGCTGGGAGCTCCCCTAGGCCAGGGACCTGCTGCAGGGGCTATTTGTTTGACTTCTCCACAGCGAACCCACCTTGAAAAAATGCCTCGGGGCACATTGAAGGGGACCCTTCTTCATCAGCTTTGCCGTCAACTTTGCTGTCAACTCAGATGCACGACATGCTGACTGGCAGAGTTCCTTTTCACTGGGAGCCTCTTGGGGCGTTTACACTAGGATCTGCTTCCCCCCCAATTTCATTTGCACTCAGCTTCTCAAGGACACAGCTCTTGGGTAGAGTGAGGTACATATGGATGTCTTTTTTGAATTAAAATGAATAAATATTTTGACATGTTGGTGGAGGGGGGTTTCCAAGACACCTATTTGAGGAAATTAGAGACCCCTGAGCTGAGGGGGAGAGTTGGTACAGGTTCTCTTCAGCAGGATGGGAAGGTGCGAGGCTGGGAGCCCTTCTAGACCATCGGGCAGGAGCGCATGCTCAGCCTCTCCCCCAGACCTGGGGAAACAGCGTTCTCTTGCCAGTGGGTAGTGGACTTTCTGGGCTTCAAGTGGCATATGTATCTATTAGGCTACTCATCTTGACCCACTGGCTCTTTGCCTTCAGTGATTGGTGGGGGTGGGGTTCCTCTGAGAAGCAGTCATCAAGATAAAGAGAATGATGTCTGAGAAACAGACATCAAGATAAAGTTAAATGTGCAAGTGTTGCATTGGGGGAGACATCCGTGAAGGATACAGGAGAGGAAGTAAAAGTGAAGGACTGACACCTGAGAAAGGAGAGGGGGAAGGAAGGAGATGTGGGTGGGAGGGGTCTCGGACCCCAGCATGGTTCTGAGAAAGTCTTGGCTAGATTGACAGGAAATCCCTGAGCAAGGTTAGCCTGTTGGAAGAGTCCCATGTTCCAGGGATGGGCTGGGATTGGTATCCTTGCCAGACTTAGTCATTGGCCTGGGGGAAACAATGGCCTTGATGTAAACACCACCATGGATCTCAAAGTAGAGCCCCTGGGGCTGTTGGTGAACTCCACTCCCCCCAGCAGTTTCTCTTGAGAGCTGAGCAGTCCATCTCCACACCCACCATCCCTGCAGCCTCCTGGGACCTCCGCTCTGCCACCTTGCCTGGGACCAGTCCTCACTGGTTTATTCCCAAGGCAATAGTTTCTCCCCTTCCAGCCGAACGCCAGGCCAGACAGTCTGCCTGGGCTCCTCAACCTTCATGACAGGGCTTAGGGCCCCAGACGTCAGCCTTGCTGGAAGGCCTCTTGGAGCAGGCTAGGAGTAGGGGACACTGGGGAGGGGCTGTGGGCTTTGATTCACCCCCAGGCATGTAGTCAGTGCAGGCAGTAGAGACATCAACAACAGCTCTCCGAGGAAGGCTGCCACTGTTTCTCTCCTTGATCTGTGCCCTCTGCTTTGAGGGGGACCTGGAAGCCACCTCCTCCTCCCCTTGGCCTTCAAGGAAACAGCAGTCTGGCTCCTCGTAGATGTATGGATGAACAGCTCTTTGTGTGGCCTTGGCCAACCTGTGTTGCTTGTGGTGGGGAAAAGGGTAAGGGATGCGGCAGTGGGTAGTGGGCAGCTGACCAGGGCCAATGGTGTCACCTGCAACCAGGGTCCTGAGAGAAAACATTTCCTCTGGAAGGAGGGCACAGCACCGGCCTGGCTGTTGGTCCCTCCTGGTCCATGTACCAGGCCTGTTTTGATGCTGTGCCTCCAGCACCTAGTACTCAGTGCCCAGTACCTGTTGGCAGAACAAGTGCCTTCTCCTGGTTCCCCCCCGCACACACATTGACCCCCTTCACCCTGCACTGGAATGTCAGGTTCGTGAGGGCAAGGACTTCATTTTATTCCCCACAATAGCCTAGCTCAGAGTCAGTACATAATAAGCATTCAACAAAGAGTATCCACTGGGTGCCAGAGCCCTGTTCCCAGGAGCACAAGAAGGAGGAAAGGGTAGGCCTTGCCCATGAAAGCTGGTAGCCTTCTAAGGAAACACAACCCCTTAGGCAGCAGATGGGGCGCCAGGATTTATGCTGAAATACCTAGACATAGGATCCATTTAAAAGAAAGCTCTGAGCAAGAACAGAGCTGACTGCAGCTGGCTGCAGAAGACTTTGGTGTGGAGGGGGACATTCGAATGACTGAGTTGACAAGAGCGGGCTGGAGCCAGCTGCTCCACATTTCTTTTCTAGGCTTCTTATTTATGGGGAACACATGTTCTGATCCAGAACTCTGGACACATGGTCTGACCAAAGGCCTAGATGTAGGAAAGTGGGACTGGCCTAGAAAATCCGACAGGACACTTCCTAGTGCCCTGCTGGAACTGCTCATGGTAAGGAACAGCCCAGATGGAGGCCAGTCTCTCTGCTGGGAGCTGGGTCAAGTTTTCAGGCAGTGGGTCTTACCAGTAGGCCTATCTCTGGCTCTCTTGCTGGAGGTTGGCATAACCCAGGTGTATCGAGGGAGGAGAAACTCTTCTTGGACCTATGAGAGCAGCAGTGCATTCTCTTCACCCAGCTCAGCCTGGCACCCCCAGAGGCTCATTGTCACCATGGCAGCACACCCCTCCAGGTCCTTGAGTCTTTTTTTTTTTCTGTATGTATATATATATATATATATATATATATTTTTTTTAATTGAAAGGTCCTTGAGTCTTGATCCAATAAGAGAAAACATGTTATTCATTCATGCATTGCCTTTGGACTTCTAGCTGTTGTCACTGCCAGTTTGAGACTGTAAGGGCCCAGAGGGCAGGTTCCAAGACTCTCTTATTCTTTGAGGGAGATTATTCTGTGCAACTTCAGATTCAGTGAAAGCTCATAATTGTGAGAGAGGACTCAATTAACAAATGCAGTTCCTGTGAGATGTCTTACGGTTGTTTTCCCTGTGTTGAGCATGGGATTGGCCTGAGCCTCTCACATTCCTTTTTTTTTTTTTTTTTTTTGTTCACACTCCATTTTGAGCAGGGTGACTAGGGTTGGGGTTCAGGTTGAGACTAGGGTTATGGTTGAATTAGGCCTGAGTCCATGGCTAGGGCTAAATAAAAGAAAGTGGTCCACGCTGGAATGGAATCCATGGTCTTGGCCCCCCCGGGCTACATCAACCAAAGATAACCAGCCCAACATTTAGATATTGTCTGTTGCTCATAAATGACCCACTAGGACTTGCTTTATAAATCTTGGGGAAAAAGCTCAAAGTTCAAAATTTTAGTGGGATCTAAAGGTATAGTGGTCTCCATTAATGCAAGAGCTATGGGTGGAGCAAGATTCATCCATGATTGGTCATGAACATGGCAGTGCCTGTTCTTTCAGGAACTGAGGCTTAGCAGAGAGTAGTGTTTGGAGGGACCAGTTATTTACAAGCTGAGGAGAGTGTGGGTTTTCCTGGAGCCCCAGCAGGGGCAGGTTCTGAGGGGAAGAGATATGGAGGGACACCATGGTGAGGGCTCCTGCAGACAGTCTTTAGTTTCCTCCTCCCCTCCCTCTTGGCTGACACTGTGTGCTAAGATAAGAATTGTGCTTATTGTTTCACAAGCATTATCTTATTTTTTCCACAGGACACTCTATGAGGAAAGTCAAATATCATCCCATTTTACAGATGAGGAAAATGAGGCCGAAGAAAGCTAAAGAACAAGTCTTCTGCAGGTTCAGAACGGGGCTAGGAGTGGAACCCAGGTCTGTCTGACTGCAGACACTTGATGACTGTCATCTTTGCTGACTCAGCTTTTCCTGGGGCCTAGGCTTGCTGTGGATTCCCAGGGGACAGGTGGGCACCAGAGATCCTGGTACTTCTGATGCAAAAGTGCCCCAAATATGACTTATTCATAACACCCTTCTGGTCCAGCACCCCTACAGCTCTGCTCTCCCTGGAACCCCTTGGTCCTCCTGAGCCTCCTCAGAATTCTGCCAGCCCCATATGAGCAGGTGCCTGTTCCCTGGGGCATGTGCCATGTCTACACACTCACCCCCAATGACTGGGGTGGGGCCGCCCCTCAAGCCCCTGCCACATCCCGCCTCCTGCCTTCCTTAGCTCTGCCATTCCCCTCAGCCCTCCCACCTCCTGATAACTGTGGGAGGATCTGGCAACTTCCACATGAGGTTGGCTGGCCCCTGTCCAGGCTGCATTTCACTTGCTTATTTCCTAACCATGTTTCTAACCTCTGGGGCCTCTGGAGACTCAATCTCAGTCTTGGCTGATTCTGAGCAGTCCAGTTTTTAGCTTATCTGCGGATTTCATTAGTGCGTTGTTTACTGGCATCTTACAAAGCTTTTAATGAAGGTGTTTCTGAAGACTGAGCCTGGGGTTGATCACTCTGGCTGGCCTGAGTTTGGTGTTCCCGAGGCCAAGCAGGTGGGTCCAGGCTGCATCTGGCCCGGTGAGCTGCGCTGGTGGGACAATCACAGGCGGAGGCAGAACCCCAGACCCCATTTCAGATTCAGCTTGAATCTTACCCACAGATGGACTCTGGGGGCTTGAACTCTGGGTGGCAGTGAGCATGGGAAGTCATACTAATAAACAAGCCAAGGTACTTGCAGCAGAGACACTGGCTTAGAATTTTGTCCCAAGGGTCTCCCCCTACCACTCCTCCTGCCATCCTCATCACAGATTTTAGTGCAGACCTGCACACTTCTGTGTTGGGATGATGAGGGTAGCAATAGTCTGTGGAAGGGAGCTGGTCCAGACCCCCTCTGCACCCTTGCACTGGCCCGGATGGAGCCACAGTGTAATTCATGGTGTCTCACTGTGGAGTAGGGCAGGGGGTCGCTGCCAGGCCTACACTGGGGCTTTCTTCTCTACCCCACCTTCTCCTCATCCCATCTGAACTGACCCAAACTGGCCCCTCGAGGAATATGGATGGCCAACCTCTGGTGTTGATGCCTCCTCTGTTTGGAAAGGGTCACATTTGCCTCATTTCCAAGACAGCACAGGAAAGTGGGACTGAAACCTGGCGACTCTGTTACTGTGTGTCTCTCAGTCCACACCCGGCTCCTGTCCAAGGCCCCTTTCGCGTTTTCAGGCAGAGCCCCGCGCTCTCACACGACTCTTCAGTTCTCTTGTACTGCACACGAGCTGTTTCCAGTGTGTTCCACCTGTCTCTCCAAATGGATTGTTGATGCCTTCAAGGCAGAGACCGAGGCCTCTTCTTTTCTGTGTTCTCTATTGCGAGTGATGAGTATGCAAAAACAGAAATAAGCCAGAGTTGAAGAAATGCAGAAAAGCTCACATTTCCCACTCCACACTCTCTTTCCTCTCTCCCCAAGAGCCTTATGGGCTCATTTTCAAGGGCTGGCTGACTTGAACTTAGGAGTTCCAGACCTCGCCAGGTAACACGCCTGTGGCCCCGGCCATGCGATGTGCAGGGAAATCACTGTAGTGAAGAACTTCCATCACCCCCTCCTTCAGGGAGTCTGCAGCCCTGAGAGGGAGGGAAAATGGCCCCAAATGTAACTGGAGGGTGGATCTCTCTTATTTTGTGAGTGTGTTCCTAAAATGTGTATGGGAGTGGAATCTTCCATTTGATGCACTCACTGGGGGAAAAAAATCACTACTTAAGGAAATCTGATGGTGAAATTGTTTTAAACTAATGACCTTAAATTTATTCATTTCATTTCTCCATGATCTTTTGTTTGTTAGGCTCTGAATCTATTCATTTACCAATTATCTAAGAAAAATCCATCCATCCTAATGAATTCATCCATCTGAGTGAATTCCAATACAGAGTAAAGTAAATACACATTAATTCATAAAAAGGAATACAAACATTTTACTTGCAGTCACTTATTTTTCAAAGTGAAGCATCGCACCCTAATGGACCCACTGTGTTATACTAGGACTAGAAGCCGAATACAAATAAAAGCGGGTCTTACTGTTCTTACCCAACAGAGGGGTATGGAGGTGAGCTTAGATTTGTATTTAATTGTCATTGGGGTCTACTACCTAGTGTCTCCAACGGAATCTTCCCGCAGAGTACAGTGAGTCAGATAGGCTGTCTTCAGATAGGTACTAACTTCTGCCACTTACCGAGTGATCTCAGGCAAGTTACTTAGCTTTTTTGGTTCTCAGTTTCCTTGGCTATAAAATGGGGACAGTCAAAGCAACTACCTTGTAAGGGAGTGATTCGGATGAAACATGATACTGAACGTTCAGAGTGAGGCTCTTTTGAATTAGGTGAAGGTAGAGGTTGTGAAATAGGGCAGCAGGTCCTTCCAAAGGTGACTCTGAAGCATAATTCCATTACCCAAAGGGCGAGTTCTTCTTGCCATGCACCCACAGTAAAAATGATTTTCCCCGTGGGAAGACAGGGCTGGGGTGGGGTGCTGTGCCTGTGAGTTTCAGTGGGCCACTGACAGATTCTCCCATTACACTCCTATGGGCAAGGTGTCCACTGGGGCTGGATGACAATCACAATCATAAATATTAGCGAGAGCTTGCTTGTGGAGCTCATGCATTTAAAATAGAATGGTAGAGAAACAGATTACATTCAAACCTGGAAGGCTTCTGTAGTAGATGGCGATGATCTCCCCACCCCCCATAGCAGTCTAGCTGGGGTCACCAGCAGCTGTACCAGAAGGCTCTTTCCAGAAAGCTGAGGTTCCCCACTTCCAGTGCCTGCAGCTTCTCCAATGGAGGGAGGGCTTTTTCCAGCATCTCTGGAGCTTGCCTAGCCTAACGTAGGAACCCAACCCCAGGGCAACTTTCAACTGATGGGGGATGGGAATAAGTGCGAAAATGCTCTAGCCTTCCCCTCCCCACTGCATCCCAGCATCCAGCAGGACAGTTCTGAGGAATGACACCACCGTTTCTTAGCCAGTCCCTGGCAGGATGGAGCGAGGGTTGCACCTGGGACCAACTGCTATTTCATGCCCTGTACATGGCTTTTCCCCCTTTTCTCACTTTCTGTATTTCTGCCTGTGTGCTTTATGGGACCACCGCCCCCAGTAAACTCCCTAAATCCCAGTCCTTGCCTCCAGATCTGCTCTTGGGGAAAACCCAAAGTAAAACACTTTATTTTCTACAGTTCGCAAGAGAGCCAGGTGGGTGGGGAGACAGGAGCATGAGAAAAGCTCATTACAAAAGAAATAGAATAAGCCTACCAGACATCTGTTTTCAAAGCACTTTCTTTCACCTACATCCTTGTTATTCAAAGCGCAGAGGAGCCACAAGGGCATCACCTGGGAGCTCATGAGAAATGCAGGTCCACCCTCGGCTGGCTGAATCCAAGTCTGCATTTTAACGAGAGCCCTAGGTGTTTGTGTGCCTGGTACACTTTGAGAAGCCCTGCCCTACATTGTCCTCCTCTATTCTCATGAAGGTCCTATGACAAAGTGTTACCATGTGTAGTGGGTTGAATAGTGTCCTCCCAAAATTCATGTCCACCCAGAATTTTAGAATGTGATCTTATTTGGATGTAGGGTCTTTGCAGATGTAATGAGTTAAGATGAGGTCACACTGGAGCAAGGTGGGCCCTAAATTCAATGACCGGTGTCCATATAAGAAGAGGAAAGGATGCGCGCACGCACACACACACACACACACACACACCAGAAAAAGGGCATGTGGCAGAAACTGCAGTTACGCTGCCATAAGCCAAGGAACACCAGGAGCCACTAGAAGCTGGAAGAGGCAGGGAAGGATCCTAACTAGAGCCTTTGGAGGGAGCCTGGCCCAGCACACAACTTGATTTTGGACTTCCAGCCTCCAGTGCTGTAAAAGAATAAGTTTCTGTTGTTTTAAGCCAGCAAGTTTGTGGTACTTCATTACGGCAGCCCTAGGAAACTCATATACTGTTAACCTCAATTTCATAGCCAAAGGCGGCAAAGTCAGGACTTGACCTAGGCACAGTTTGTGTTGGGGACTCAAAGCCTCGAAGTCGGTGCTGTGCCCAGAGGGACTTGGCGTGCATTTCCAGGGCCCTGTTCCTAGCCCTGCCCTGCTCCACTTTGTTATCCAGGACTTGGAAGCAGGCACGGGGACACATGGCCCAGGTGTGCAGATGACAAGAGGCTGGGTTATCATGGTGGATGGCTGAATTAGGACTCAGGAAGATTTAGACAGGTTAGAATGAGGGCCCAACACCAGCTGATGGAACCCCCACCAGGATGAGAGGACAGCTCAGTGCTTAGGTTGCAAAGAACAACCATACAGAAACAGGATGGAGAAAGCTAGCTTGACAGATGTTCTGATGGGAACAAAAATTAGGGCAGGTGTGTGGGTGGTGCAAGTGACCTTAAGCTCAGCTGGAGCTGAGAGTGTGATGCAGTTAATGGAGCAGGATCCTGGCCTTCAGCTGCATTAATAGAAGTGGGATGCCTGCCTCCCGTGAGCAGGATCTTCTGCTTCTGCTTTGTGCTGCTCTTGCCACCCCTGGAGGACTGGATCAAGGCAGGGGTACCATTTTTTAAAGGGGACTGAAAATTAGGGAGTGTTTGTGCCAGGAATGGTGAGGATTTAAAAAAAAAGTGATAACAGATGCCATTTATTGAATGTTCCCTACATGCCAGACACTGGGCTGAGTGAGGCAGACACTGTCCCTGCCCCGGGGAAGCTTACAGCCTACTGGCCAATAAACCAGAAGCAGATACATAACACGTATTTATTTAGAAACCTACATGTGCTGCAGAGAGGTGCGGAGTGCTGTGAGAGCACTGATCCGGAGAACCTGACCCAGAATGGGGATCAGAGTTTTCATCTTTAAGTCAATTTTTGAGGGCTAAGTGTTACTAGGGGACTGTGGCACCTTTGAAACAGAGATAGCAGGTTCAAGGGTCCTGGGGCACATTTGAACAGGGTGAAGAGTTGTATTATGGAATGTGGCTTGGTTAGATAAGGGAGATGCCATTTTAGCTGCATTGTGAGGAATGGATTGGAGAGAGGCAAGAGTAGGTCCAGGGAGGCCAGTCAGGAGAGGGTTGGAGCCATCCTGTGTTAGTTTCCTATCATTGCTGTAACAAATCATCACAAATTTAGTGGCTTAAAACAACACAAATATATCCTCTTACAGTTCAGGAGGTCAAAAGTCTGCAATGGGTCTCACTGGACTAAAATCAACATGTCAGCAGGTCTGTGTTCCTTCTGGAGGCTCCAGGGAGAATCTGGTTCCTCCATCTTTTCTGGCTTCTAGAAGTGCCCACATTCCTTGGTTCATGATGCCTTTCTATTTTCTAAGCCAGCAATGGCCAACTGAGACTTTCTTATGTCCCATCAATTCTGAATCTGACTCTTGTAACCCGCTCCCTTTCACTTCTAAAGACCCTCATTATATTGGGCCCACCACATAATCTGGGATAATTCCCTCATCTCTCTGTTTTAAAGTTAGCTGATTAGCAACTGTAATTTCCCCTTGCCATATAACATAACACATAATTCTGGAGATTAGGATGTGGACCTCTTTAGGGAGCCATTATTCTTCTGACCACACACCCCAATTTACATATATCATCTCATTTATTCCCCATCCCCCCACCCCATGAGGTTTGTACTATTAGTCCCTTTTTTACAGCTGGGGCCCTGAAGCCCACAGAGGCGACCGCCTAAGGTCACACAGCTGGGAAGTGGCTGAGTCCAGAGTCAGACTCCAGGTTGATACTGCAGATGCTGTGATCTTAGCCCCTGCCCCTTAACACCTCTCCATGTGGAGGGCACAGGGGAGCCGACTTCCAGTGTGCAATGTTCTGGCTGTTACTGTGACACAGAGCCAAGTTCTTGGTGACTCCAGAAGGCAGAACCAGGTCAATAGGTACAAGGAGGTAAATTCTAATTTTTAGTGACTCAGAATGTGAGAGCTGGAGGGGACTTGAGTGGTCATCTAGTCCATTTTCTTCTAAGGAAACCAAAGCCCAGAGAAGGAAAGTACAAGGCCACGCAGCTAATTAGTAGCCCAATAAGGATCTTTTTATCACAGTTCTCCCAACAATGGTGTGGGCTGCAGTATTAAGTGAGGGGCTTCTTGTCATCAGAGGGGGCTGAGCATCTGACAGGGACCCCATCCTGGGCACAGGCATTGCTGGCTATTGTGAAGCATGTTGAGAGTAAGTTTTTAACCACAAAATGCAAAAGTTTGTGAATGATTTTCTTGTTTTCATAACTTAAAGCTATTCTTCCTACAATAGTATCAGTTTCACCCATTTGTCCTCTGGTAGAAGGCTTTTTAAAAGTTGATTTATTAAAGCACAATTTACATACATTAAGATTCACCCTTTTAAGTGTACAACGCAATGTGTTTTAGCAAATGTATGCAGTTATGTATCCATCACCACATTCCATATAGGAAACATCTTCATCACCTCAAAAGGTTCAAAAGGTTCTCTGTGCCTCCCCTTTCTGAATTGTTTATTTTCAAATAGCTGGAGACTCACAAGAAGTTGCAAAAACAGGACAGAGAGGTCCCACATAGCCTTCATGCAGCTGTCCCCAGTGATAACATCTTCTTACCGAACCACTGCACCACATCAAGCCCAGTGAAATGATACCGGTGCACCATCTGCTGGGACCACAGACCTTATCCAGATTTCAGGAGTTTTTCCATGCACTCATTTGTTTGTGCGTGTTTTTGTGTATGTTCGATGCAGTTTTATCACGGGTATAGTTTTGCATAATCACCACCATAAAGGAGCTCCCTTGTGCCACTCCTTCAGAGTCGCACCCACCCCCTGGCCCGGACATCCCTAATCCCTGGCAAACAACTACTAATAGATTTCTGTGCCTCTTTCCATATGCTTTATTGTTAAATTGCATTTTTAATTAGAAACTAAATTGATGAATAAGCTCACATTTGGAAAAATTCCAAAATTCAGTTATTTTGGAAGATCTCCTTGAGACTGCCTTCCCAAGCCAGTCCCTTTCCAGAAGGTAAGCATCGTTAGGGTTTTGGGTAATCCCTTTTAAGCTTTTGTCTATGCAGTTGCACACCATGACGGTTTATTTTATGTGTCGACTGGACTGGGCTGCCGGGTGCCCAGATTAAACATGATTTCTGAGTGTGTCTGTGAGGGCATTTCAGGAAGAGACTGGTATTGGACTCAATGGACTCAGTACAGGAGATCACCCTCCCCCGTGTGGGTGGGCACCATCCAATCTGTTGAAGACCCGAATAGAACAAAAAGCAGAGGAAAGGTTCAACATAGTCTTGGAAGTCCTAGCCACAGCAATCAGACAAGACAGAGAAATAAAAGGGATCCAAATTGGAAAAGAAGAGGTAAAAGTGTTACTATATGCAGATAACATGATACTATATATAGAAAACCCTAAAAGGTCCACACAAAAATGACTAGAACTAATCGAAGAATTCAGCACGGTAGCAGGTTACAAGATTAATGTTCAAAAATCAGTTGCATTTCTTTACACTAACAAGGAATCAACAGAAAAAGAAAATAAAGAAACAATCCCCTTTAAAATAGCAGCCAAAGTAATAAAGCTCCTAGGAATAAATCTAACCAAGGAGGTGAAAGACTTATACACGGAAAACTATAAACCATTGATGAAGGGAATTAAAGAAGACTTTAAAAAATGGAAAGATATCCCAAGCTCCTGGATTGGAAGAATCAATATTGTTAAAATGGTCACACTGCCCAAGGCAATCTACAGATTTCATGCAATCCCTATCAAATTACCCAGGACATATTTAACAGAACTAGAACAAATCATAATAAAATTTATATGGAACCATCAAAGACCTAGAATTGCCAAAGCATTACTGAAGAGAAAGAAAGAGGCTGGAGGAACAACTCTACCAGACTTCAGACAATACTATAGAGCTACAGTCATCAGGAGAGCATGGTATTGGCACAAAAACAGACATATAGACCAATGGAACAGAATAGAGAGCCCAGAAATGAACCCACAAACTTCTGGTCAACTCATCTTCGAGAAAGGAGGCAAGAATATACAATGGAATAAAGACAGTCTCTTCAGCAAATGGTGTTGGGAAAACTGGACCACAGCATGTAAATCAATGAAGCTAGAACACTCCCTTACACCATACACAAAAATAAACTCAAAGTGGATCAAAGACTTAAACATAAGACAAGATACAATAAACCTCCTAGAAGAAAACATAGGCAAAACATTATCTAACATACATCCCAAAAATGTTCTCCCAGGACAGTTTATCCAAGCAATAGAAATAAAAGCAAGAATAAACCAATGGGGCCTAATTAAACTTACAAGCTTCTGCACAGCAAAGGAAACCATAAGTAAAACAAAACGACAACCTACAGAATGGGAGAAAATTTTTGCAAACAATGGAACCAACAAAGGCTTGATCTCCAGAATATATAAGCAGCTTATACAACTTAATAAGAAAAAAACAAAAAACCCAATCCAAAAATGGGCAGGAGACCTAAACAAGCAATTCTCCGAGGAAGAAATACAAATGATCAACAGGCCCATGAAAAAATGCTCAGTATCACTAATTATCAGAGAAATGCAAATCAAAACTATGATGAGGTATCACCTCACACCAGAATCATTCAAAAGTCCACAAATGATAAATGCTGGAGAGGCTGTGGAGAAAAGGGAACCCTCCTACACTGCTGGTGGGAATGCAGTTTGGTGCAGCCACTGTGGAAAACAGTACGGAGATTCCTCAAAAGACTAGCAATAGACTTACCATATGACCCAGTCATCCCGCTCCTGGGCATATCTCCAGAAGGACCCCTACTTCAAAATGACACCTGCACCCCAATGTTCATAGCAGCACTATTTACAATAGCCAAGATATGGAAACAGCCTAAATGTCCATCAACAGATGACTGGATAAAGAAGAGGTGGTATATTTATACAGTGGAATACTATTCAGCCATAAAAAACAACAACATAACCCCATTTGCAGCAACATGGATGCTCCTGGAGAATGTCATTCTAAGTGAAGTAAGCCAGAAAGAGAAAGAAAAATACCGTATGAGATCACTCGTATATGGAATCTAAAAAAAAAAAAGAACATAAATACAAAACAGAAACAGACTCATAGACACAGAATACAAACTTGTGGTTGCCAAGGGGGAGGGGGTGGGAAGGGACAGACTGGGATTTCAAAATTTATAGATACTGACAGGCATATGTAGCATAGATAAACAAGATGATACTGTATAGCACAGGGAAATATATGCAAGATCTTATGGTAGCTCACAGTGGAAAAAAATGTGACAATGAACATATGTATGTTCATGTATAACTGAAAAATTGTGCTCTACACTGGTATTTAACACAACATTGTAAAATGACTATAACTCTATAAAAAAATGTTTTAAAAAAGCAGAGGAAAGGACAATTTGTTCTCTCCCTATCTACCCGCTTAGCTGGGATGTGGGTTTTCTCCTGCCTTGGGACTGGGACCTAGGCCATTGGCTCCCCTAGTTTCTCAGGTCTTCAGACTCGGACTGGAACAACACTACTGGCTCTTCTGGGTGTCCAGCTTGCAGATGACAGGTCGTGTGACTTCTCAGCCTTCCTGATTGTGTGAGCCAATTCCTCATAAAAATATATATCTACATCTAGATGGATAGACAGATAGATATCAGCTATTGAGCCTATTTCTCTGGAAAATCTTAAAACACATACAGAATATACATTACATGAATATGCACTGTACTATAAAATATATAGTTGTATGTGTGTGTTTAACCTATATAATGCATCATATACCTTGTATGAAAAATACATATTGTATGAAAAAAAAACACTGCTTGGTTTTTTTCACTTTAATTATATATCTTGGATAACTTTCTGTATCCATACTTTCATGCCTACTGCATTAAAAAAAAAAATCTCTGCAGAGCATTCCCATACTATAGCTGCCCCGTAACTTACTGAACTAATCCACTGCTGGTGGACATTTAGGTTGCTTTTGGTTTTTTCCTTTTCCAATCAATGTTGCAACGACCAGCCTTTGTGCACACATGCAAGTACTTTTCATAAGTTGAGAGAAGTGATCTGCTTTCTAGAGCAGGAGGAAGATGGATGAAGTTCCAGCTGACAGACAGAACTACCCCAGCCCTGGTGTGGCAGTGGGTCCCCCATAGGAATGCCATCTGGGATAGTTCATTTCGGACGCTGACAACTGCTGGGCTTGAGGACCTGGGCAGTGCCTTTTGGCTCCAAGGGTTTGAGATTCTCTGATTTAGCCATTGCGTGACCAGAATTCTGTCTCTGGTCTGCTCACTCCTGGGCAGCTCTTAGGTCCCACGAGGTGAAGGAACATAGGAGGCCCCCTTTATTTGGGGGAAACCATGTATTGTTTGGATGAAGTCTGTCCCAACTTAATGTTTCCCAGCCCCAGAGAGACCACATGCCACCCCTGCACAATAGATATGATGGAGCCAAGAAATAATCAAGCTCTTTTCCAGTGGTAAGAGTGATGACAGGTCCACTTTCTTCTAAGGAAACTAGGGCCCAGGGAGGGAAAGTCATTCACCCAAGGCCACACAGCTAAATTAGCAGCCTAACAAAGAACTTTCTAACTAGAGGGTGTAGAGAGTGCCTTCTTCCAGATGGTGCGTATTCTATGGGAGGTGTGTTGGAGCAGCTCTGTATCTAACCCTTTGCTCAGCCTCAGCTCCTGTCCACGACAAGCCCTTCAGAAACTGGGGAATGGTCATATTGCAAAGCCCCACCTGCCTGAATCCTAGCACGTGTTTGCCTATGCCAGTTCAATAAGTATACGTCCACCCACTCACCTGCTCCCCAGGCCTACATGCTGGTGAGGACAGAAGCGGTAGTTACGACAAGAAACAAATACAAGAATTGTTAGCATTTGACAAGCATTTTCTGCTCTCAGAGGGGTCTTCCCATCCCCTCATCTGCTCATCGCACAGTTAGGAAGGGCAAGCTCTAGGTTTCATATTACAGAAGAGGGGACACCGAGGCCCACTGAGAGAGTGAAGGCTTTGCCTCAGGTCATGTGTGGATCAAACCGGCCAGGGTGCTGGTGCAAGGACCCTGGTTTCCTGATTCCCAGCCAGATGCTCTTGCCAACACAGTTTTCTGCCAGGGCCACAAGCTCGGAGCCTGGTCTGCCCCTGTGCTCACCATGGAAGAGAGATGCTCAATGCACCATGATCATGGCCCTGTCCTGCCCTTTCTGGCTGGGAACCATTTGAATGTGAACCTGAGGCTCTGTGACCCTGAAAGAACGAGGACCATTCAGCCCACAGAATCCAGATGCTTAGGGCTCAGATGTGGGAACCCACCACCATTGGTCAGACCCACTCTGACCAGGTCTGGAGCAACTCTGTGCCCTAGTAAACATGCAAGTGTCTGGATCCTTTGGATGGAGGAAACTGCTGCTCGGGGTGCTCATGGGAGTTTTTAGGGCACTTTAAGGAAGGGACTAAGAAGAGAGGAGGGCACCCTGGGCAGGGGCCTGGGGGCAGCTGAAGTACAAGAGCCAGACAGCAGAAGGCTTGTCCAAAGGGCCTGGAAAAGCCCTGCTGGCTGAAGAGGAAGGTTCACGTGAGGGCAGAGCAGGAAGTAAGACTGAGGGGTCAGGTGGTATTTTCCCAAGATGGCTGCAAAAATACCTCCCGTCCCACACGTGCTTCTGACAGTGTGACTTTGGCACTGCCCCCACCTTGGAGGTGTAGGGGCTGTCTAGGTTCCTGCCTCCCAAAGCCAGGCAGGCTCCTATGGTAGAAGTGAGGCTAGGTGACTTTGGAGGTGAGGTCATAAAAGGAGATACAGCTTCCACCTTGCCTGCTGGAATCCTCACTCTTGAAAACTGAAGCCACCCTCTGATTTGTTTGAGTGTTGCTATACTGTGAGGGAGCCCAAGCCAGCTCACAGGGAGAGATCACAGGAAGAGTCTCCGAGACAACACCAAGAGAGAGATGCCTAGCCTGTCCCCAACTGCTGCAGCCCCATCCTCCCCACCCCCTCCTGCTCCAGCTCGAGTCACTCTCTGACTGCAGCTTTAGGAGGGATCCTTGAGCCTGAACCATCCAGCTGAGCCCTTCCCAAATTCCTGATCCCCAGGAACCATGAGACATGATAAAATGATGGCTGTGGTCTTAAGTCACCAAGGTTTGGGGTGACTTGTACACAGCAACAGACAGATGAGGTTGGTAAAAGCAGAGTAGTGTTGTGCAAAGGGCTTGAATTTGGGGGTCAGGAAATCTGGCTTTGGGGGTCTAGCCTTGCCAGTATCTTGTCATGTGGTCTTGGCCAGGAAACTTCTCCTCTCTGGGCCTCAATTTCATTATTTGTGAAAACAAGAGGTTAGGATGACATGATTTATTTATTATTGGGCTGGGGAGGTAATGAGGTTATTTATTTACTTATTTTAATGGAGGTACTGGGTACTGAACCCAAGAACTCATGCATGCTAAGCACACACTCTACCACTGAGCTATATCCTCCCCCAAGGATGGTGTGATTTAGAAAACCCTTTCTAGTTCTAAAAAGTCATTTGGGGTTATAAGCCTCAGAGAAGTTGAAAGTTTATCCTTTAGTAATGGAGAATCACTGAGCAGAAGACACGCTGAGAGAGGGTTCTAGAAACAAGAACGTGTGGATGAAGACAGAGCTGGGAAATCCTCTATCCTCTTTCTCAACTGAGTGGAAGGGGAGTATTGAGGTGACAAGAAATCCCCAAGCAGATAACTGACACGGGGAGGAGGGTTGGGGAGGTTGGGTAAGTCGGAGGCAGGCTGTCCACTGGCCAGATTCAGAGCCCAGAGCTGCAAGGGAGTCAAAGAGGCCCCTCCCATTTGGGGAAAGGACCCCTCCAGCCCTTTCCACCTCAGAGTCATCCATTTCCACCTGCCTGAAGGAACACCAATTTATGAAATCTCTCTCTCTCTCTCCCTGGTGGGCTATTTTATGCTTTCCCACCTCTGGAACAAACCCACAAGGCTCATCACTTTGCTCAAATGGAGCTGAGATTAGACTCTAGCCGTGTGCCCCGTGCTCAGATGTCAGGGCCCCAAGCAGTAATCACCATAGCTAGCCCAGCACAGGGGAAGAGCCCGGCCAAATGTTCTCAGTGACTTCTCTGAGCCCTTTTGGGGTCTGCCCAAGGACACCTGTCCCTGGGCCCCGTTCTAGACTCTTGAGCTGTGGGGAATTGGGGTTAAATGATACCCTCACTGCCATGGCTTCTCCAGGCTGCCATTTCTGTGAGACAGAGGTAGCCTGCACTCTTAACTGGGAATGGTCTCTTAGGAAAACAATGGGCAGGCTGGTGCCAGTGGGGGTGGGGTAGGTTCACTTCTTAGCAACAAAGGGAGCATTTGAACAGAAAAGAAGCCTGGGGGCCTCTGGGACTGTCTCAGTGGATGATACCTCTCTGCTCCTAGACGACTTCAGGCAGCTTGGGGACCTGGACTCCCTTTGCCTGTAGCCTGTGGCTAACACCTCCCCAGTGCGAAAGGGGGCTGCATTCCTGCGCCCTCCGCTGGGGGAGCTGGCCTCTCCCACACCCATGCTGCCAAGGCTCACAGCCCTGCAGAGAGCTGCACAAACTGGACGGCCGCAGCTGGGGAGGGGTTGGGAGCAGAGGGTTGGGAGAGCATATCTGTCTAAATGGGCTCTGCCAGGCCGGGGTTGAACGCTGTCTTTTCTTGGGGGAGGTCAAGGACACAGCTGAAGCCCATTTGCCGCCCCCTCCCTCCTAGAGCCCCGTGATAGGAGCTCCGAACACTCACCGAGCCATTCGTATGAACCAGACACTGTTCTCAGCCTTTCCCATAGCTTACCTCGCTGAATCCTTCACAACAGCCCTATGAGGTAGGTTTATTATTACCTCTATTTTAGAGATTAAAGAATAATAATTTAGAACACCCTGAGGCACATTGAGGTTAAGTAAGCTACTAAGTGGCTCAGCCAGGATTATGAACTCAGACTGTTCGGCTCAAGAGGGCGAAACCTAACCATTAGGCCTTGCTCCCTGTCACGTGACAGGCTGGTGACATCGTCCCACCCTCTGGGGCTGCCCTCTGAAGTGTCCCTTCAAGGCTTGCCCTCTTGGGGCCTTCGTCCTGCTTTGAACAATTTACTGAATGCTGAGGTCACACCAAGGATTGTGCTAAGCACTTGACGTGTGGCTTCTTTCTACAGTCCTCACAACGACCCCAGGGAACAGGGATTGTTGCTGTCTCCATTCCACAAGGCGTGGAAACTGAGGCTCCAGAAGGTTTAATAATTTGTTCAAGGTCAAGTTAGGAAATAGCAGAAGCAGCATTTAAATTTGTACCAACATCTGTCTGATTCTGAGGCTCTGAGAACACATTTTATTCATTCATTCATCTAACCAACCAAAATGTTATAGACCACCTGCCATACGCCAGGCACTGTGCTTAGCACAGCTGGGGACACACAGCGGCAATATTTCTGTATATCTGACTCAGCTGACACGCGTCTAAGGAGGAACGCCACTTGAGACGGAAAGTCTTCTACATGCCACAAGAGAAACCAAAGAGCAGGGGCTCTAAGAGCACAGAGGAGAGAAGGTGGGACCACAGGCTGTTTCTAAAAATCCAGTCTCCAGTCCCACCTCTGCCTCCGAAAAAGAGCCCTCCAGTGAGGGGACTTCAAGCAAAGGGTGATTCCCACAGATGAGCACCAGGAAGACTATGTGGATCCTTAACCTGGGCCCCTGAGCTTCTAAGGAGTCTGTGACTAAAATTCAGAGGGCTTGTGAACTTGGATGGGGAAAACTGAATCTTCATTTCTGCTCTCTTTTAAGTACATTTTAGCATTTCCTTTGATCATGAATGCAGGCAACAATCCACCATGATCTTAGAGGGCCTGTGACTTGGCCACCAGCAGGAATCACACATATCATATTTGAATGAATCTTAAAATATCAATATGCTCATCGCTACTGTGAATAATGACAGTTATAAGGCTACTGCTAGCTCTTGTTATTTAATTGCTAAAACTGAGGCACATGTAACACAAATTTAAAAAATGTGTTGATAGCTGTGTTTCAATATAATTGGTTTTGTTATAATCCTTTGTATTCTATTTTATGCATTTAAAAACATTATTCTAGTATGATTGGAACATTATGCTGTATACCAGAAATTGACACAACATTGTAAACTGACTATACTCCAATGAAAAATGCAAACAATTTTTAAAATAAAGAACAAAAAACCCCCATAATTAAAAAAAAATAAAAACATGATTCTGAGAAGCGGACCACAGGCTTCACCAGACAGCTAAGGGGTCTGTGTCACAGAAGAAAGCCAGGAGCCCCAGGTTAGAGCACCCACAGTCTGGCTGTAATTGGCCCCAGCCCTCCTAGGTGACTTCTTCCCGGGGCGCCTATACATTTGCACATGCTAAATCGGTCTGTGCAGATCCTTGCCATTCCTGGATGGGGGATTCCCCCCACCAATAATCCTACCTTCTGTCATTATGACGTGCCTGCGAATTGGTTTGTCAAATGAGCAGTAGGCCTACTGGGATCAGGATCAGGATCAGGGCAGACAGTGGGGTCTCAAACTCCTTCCTGGACACCTTGTACCAGCTAAACGAGATTGCTCCCTGTCCCCTGGGAGAGCTGCCCACATCCTACCTTCTCACCTTTGCCTCTGCCATTCCCTCTGGCTAGAATGCTGGCCTATCTCCAGCCCTAGGCCCAAGGCCATGCTACTCAAACATCAGATCCTCCAACCATCCAGGCTAATATCATGTTTTCATGCCCCAAGACCCAATATTCTGGTGCCCCATCTGAATACTTGCTCAAACACTTGAGCTGATCCTCAGCTGTTTCTTTGAGGAACTTATTGGCCTCGGCCCAGAGCATTTTAGCAGCTTGATGTGGGCGGTAGCCTTTTGTCCCAGCCAGAATGCAAGGTAGGCATGTCCATTTTCAAAAAAAAAAAAAATGATAACTGCACCACCTGGATTCCTGATACCCAGAGCGCTCAGGTCTGAATTTTAACCTGCAGCATAGAAGCCTGCTCTTTGCAGGCTCGCCAAAGAGCTGAGCCTTGACCCCACCTACCCTGCATCTACTGGGAGCCTGGGTGCCAATGCCAATCTTTGGGGAAGGCTTAGTCACCATGGTAATGGAGTGACAGGCCAGAGACTCTAGGCTAGATAATGAAGAAATGAAGAAAGCAGAGGGCTGATTGAGTGCAGAAAATAGAAGGATCAGTGGACTGGACTTCCCGAAGAGGTTGAACAGTTCTCATGGGAATGAGAACATGAGCAAACTGGAGGATGTGGAGGTAGCTGAGAGGCGAGGCTGGAGAGTCACTTTTAAAGTAGCACAGTTGACAGCGATGTCAAGACCCCCGGTGTCACTGTGTAAGTGTGGCTTGGAGAGGGGTGCAGAAGGTAAAGGTGAGGAGGTTAAGGAATGCAGAGGCCAAGGCGTTGGAAGGGACATCCATAGGAACATTCAAGTCACCCATGATAATGGGGCACTTCTGGAAGAGAAGAAAATCATCAGCTGTTTTACCAAAAGCCTCTAATGAATGAGAGAAAGAGAGAAAGATGACAGCGATTGGGAAGGGGAAAGATTAGCACAGCCCAATGGTACAGATCTTGGGACAGCAAGCAATTAAACATTGGAATTCTTCGAGGTCTCTCCTAGTTCTGCTCTTGCCATTCTATGATCTTTCCCCAGGTGACCAATTCACTCCCTGGCTTCAAATATCTATCCTGATGGCTCCCAAATGAATATCTCTACCTCTGATCACTCTTCTGAGCTTCAGACAGCTTATCCAACCACACACTTGATAGCTTCACTTGGACCAAACTTATGACCTGCCTTCCAAATGTGGTACTCTTCCAATCTTCTCTGTCTCTGTGCTACCACCATCAGTTGTCTAAGTCTGAAACCTGAAAATTATCCTTGACAGTTCCCCCTCTCTATTTCCCACGTCTGATCTATTATTGAGTCCTGCTGATTTCACCTCCTAAGTAGGTGAAATTGAATTCATCCACTCCTTTCCATTACCACCCTAGCCCCAGCTACTATCATTTCTCACCTGGTCTAAGGCAATACATCTCCATGTACACTCGGCCCTCTCCAATCTGTTCACTCTGCAGCCAGCCTGCTTTAAAATGCAAATCTGATCTTGTCACCTCTCTGCTTAAACATATCAATGCCTCCCCATCATTCTCGAGATAAATGTCAAAAGCCTTAATGTGACTCTAAAGCAAATGATTCCTATCCTTGACTCAACATTAGAGACACTTGTGGAGACTTTAAGATATTGGTACCTGGATTTGGCCCCAGATCACTAAATCTGAACTTTGGGGTTGGACGCCAAGTAAGGGTATATTTTTTTTGAAATTCTCTGGGGATTTTAATTTTCAGCCAGGGTTGGGAACCTCTGATCTATATAGGCACCTCCCTGCCCCTCAATCTCCACCTTAAACAAGTGGCCACCTCACACAAGTGGCCACCTCAGCTCTGCATTCTGGCCACACTGCCCATGCTGTCAGTTTCTCGGCCTGGAACATTCTCCCTTCCCTCCAGCCCACCCCCTTTCACCTAGATAGTGACAATTCATCCTTTGGATTGCAGGTAATTAATTGTCATGTTCTTGCCCCTCTCCCCATATACACGTTAAATCAGATTCTTCCTAGCAGTCATCCAATTGTACATTTGTATTTATTTTGGTGGTTATTTGATTTCTGTCCATATCCACCACTGAACTGTCAGCTCCACGTCTTAGTCACTGCTGAATCCTTAGTAGCTAGCACAGTGCCCAGCACAATATAATGGCTCAATAAATATTTGATGATTGAATGAATGTGAGGTAAGATGAGGTATTTGAAGCCATATGAACCAAGTATGTTCTTTGACCACAAACTGAATTCTGAATCTTGGCCATGAACTGAACCCTACTGTTGGGCCCAATATGGAGTCAATGTCCTTGGCTACAGCCTAAGTCCCTCTTCACAGCTGCTTTGACCAGTGGATCTCAATCCTGGGTGCCCCTTATAATCACCAGAGAAGCCTAATTAAAAATAAAAAAGTCTGGCCCCACCCTAGATCATTTAAATCAGAAATATATGAAGTAGGGCCTAGCCTAATTTGTTTTTCCCTTAGCTTTATTGAGGTATGAATGATAAATTTAAAGGATGTATATTTTGGTTGGACAATATGTTTTTTATATCAGAATATTTTTATTTATTTATTTAAAAATTTTATTGAAGTGTAGTTGATTTACAATGTTAGTTTCAGGTGTACAGCAAAATGATTCAGTTATACATATACATACATATACATCTTTTCTTTTCAGATTCTTTTCTATTATACGTTATTACAAGAAATTGAATATAGTTCCCTGTGCCATATAGTAGGTCCTTGTTATTTGTCTATTTATTATTTTACTATAATGAAAATTACCATTTTAATTATATATTAAAACAATATGATTTTTTAAAGGTGTTCATCATGATGATTTAATATATGTATACATTGTGAAATGATTACACAATGGAGTTGACAAATCCATCACTGCACAGTTAACCTTTTTGTGTGTGTGGCGAGAACACTTAAGATGACTCGCTTATCAAAGTGAAAGTGTTTGGGGCTCCTCAGGTGATTTTACCGTGCAGCTGCAGTTAAGAGCAATGCTCTACCCCTTGCTCCTCCAAGTATGGTCCACGGCAGCAGCTGCATCACCTGGGAGCCTGTTAGGAATGCAGAACTCAGGCCCCATCCAGCTCTTCTCAATTAAAATCTGCATTTTAACAAAGAGCCCAAATGATGTGCCCAAGTGATAATGTTTCAAAAGCATGGCTAAAGAGCCAGGCAGGAGAGTGTGGACTTCTGGGTGCTCCCAGTTTCCAGGGGAGGGTGTGGCTCCACTCTTCCACAGTCCCAACTTAACGGCTGCCTCAGCGTTTTGCCAGGCTGGTGGGTCGACATCCTAGTGTAGATGCTGCAAATAAGGTCTTAGCGTGGACAAAAAAAAAAAAAAAAAAAGAAAGAAAGAAAGAAAAGAAAACAACCAAACACAAAAACCCTATCCTGGATAGAAGGGGCAAAGCAAAGGTCTCTATTTCATCAGGAAAGCTGGGACTAGCAGAATATGCTTGCGAGGAGCCCTTTCTGATGCGTGAAAACAATAGGATAAAGAACCAGCCCTCGGTCCTGTCTCGTCCCTGCACCCAGCTAACCGCGGGGCTGGGCCTAGCAGTGAAAACGCATTGCAAGCAGGATGCTTGCGCGGGGGAACGGGTCTCAAAGCCGCATCTCCCTGCAACTCACCAGCTCCTCACCCAACCCCAAATCTCTCCCCGTTCCCCCAAAGTGATCATACCGTTTCTGAATGTCAGGCTCGTTTTGGCCAGGAGCCCTGATTGGTGGGTGGGGCCAGAACCCCCAAGTCGCAGGACTCAGAGAGAGACACGCTGTCCTCCCCCGACCCCCGGCCGGCGGGGGAGACATCGGGGGACTGATCCCGGCCGGGCACCGAGAGGCGCTGCACTCGTCCCTGGGGGCGGATGGAGCGCGTGGCTTCCGGGGCTGGCTGGCACTGCCTTGCCCGCCGCCCGCCGTCCCGGCCTGGTTCCTCGCCAGGAAATGTCTTCTTACTGGAAAGACGGCGGCTGTCTGCTGCAGCCGGTAGCAGAGTTTGCAACCAAGCTGCACAAGCCCGGGGCGACAGAAAACTTTGCGTTCGTTTTTGGGAGTGTTCGGGTAGAACCAGCGTTTTTTTAAAAAAACACCTGCTAGGTCCCAGTTCGTAAAGGAGCACCCTCAACCCCACCGGGGGAGGATGAGGGTGGAGGAAGCATTTTCACGGTGGAGGCTTAAACATGACCAGAGGCGCCGAGTCGCAGCGCCCAGGACACGGCCCCTCCGGAGCCAGCTGCTTGCTGTGTAACTGAGAGCCAAGTCCTCTGAGGACACTCCGGCCATTGGGTAAACACTCTCCTTGTCTCTCCAGCAGCTGGGGGAAGCCAGGGCACCCAGCTGTTGCCCTGCCAAAGAGCCAAGGTGCTTCCTTCCAAAAGCCGCAGGCACTGGGTCCTTTCCTGGAGGACATAGCTTCTGAGAAAAGCAGACTGTAGCCCCTTTAGGGGAAAAGCACATCTATAAAATCCTGTGCCTGGATGCTCAGCACTGGCCCTGGGGCCTGTACCCGCCTGCCTTCATATTGGCAGTGGTTCCCTGGGCATGGGATGGTCTCCACTGAGAAGTTAGCTCCCTTGTGAGCTCAGTCCCACCCTCTGCCTTCTTCCTCCTGTTTCCTTAGTTTTTCTTATCCTTCTCTTGTTTCCAGCTTTCTTACTTCATCTTCTCTTCCCATTCATTCCATCTCTCCTTCTTCTCTTCCTTCCTTAGAAATTCACTTAGAAATGCATTCATCAGGTATTAAGCATTGTAGTAGTCAGCTCAGGCTGCCATAACAAAATACCATGGCCTGGGTGGCTTAAACAACAGAAATTTATTTGTCACAGTCCTGGAGGCTAGAAGCCTGAGGTCAGGGTGCCAGCATGGTAAGGTTCTGGTGAGACTCTCTTCCTGGCTTGCAGACAGCCACTTTTTTGCTGTGTCCTCACATGGCAGGGAGAGGGGTGGATGTTTCTTGCTCTGTCTCTCTCTTCCTCTTCTTATAAGGCCACAGAACTATGGAATTAGGGCTCCACCCTTATGACCTCATTCAACCAGATGTGACCAGTATTATTAACAAAGTGTGAACAGAACACACTTTGGAGAAGACACAGTAGGAGAATGGAGAGGCAGGAGTGAATAGATGTCTCAAGAAATCAAGGAGAGCTTGACAAAAGAGGTGACTTTTGAGCTGGCTCTTGAAGTATGAGAAGGAGTTTGCCAGACAAAGAAGAGAGGAACTGTACTTCAGGCAAGGAGAGTAGCATGTGCAAAAGCACAGAGTTGTGAAAGGACATGGCCTGCTTGATAAGCAGTGAAAACTTCTGTAGCACTGGAAATGAGGGTGTATAGGAGGAGTGGCAGGGGGTGTTGGAGATGCAAATTGGAGCTCTCCTGTGAAGGGTTCAAGCAAGAGGTGATGATGGCCCAAGTTAGGGCAGGGACAGCACGGGGGCGGGGTGGTGGTGGTGGTGGAAAGTAAGAACAGAATGCAGGAGACACTGGCAAGACCAAATTGGCTGATTGAATGGTGGGGGGAGGAGGCAAGAGTGGAGGGTGACTCCTGGATTTTAACCTTAGGGGACTGGCATCATTCCCTAGATATGGAAGGAGGAGTAGATCTGAGGTTGGGGTGAGAGTAGAAATAGTGACTGTGAGGCATCTCTAAGACATCCTGAGGAGTATGGTGGGTGCTGGGGGTGAAGTGGGGATGGAACAAACTCTATGCAGGTTCGTAAGCATATGTGAGGAAACTGTCTGATGTTGGAGAGAGAACCATACTAAAGGATTAGAGGGAACAGTGCTCCGAACTCACACAGGGCTGGGAATGGTGCCAGTTCCCAACCAGTTAACATTGAGGCATTGGGTAGAGTACACAGAATGTCTTGCCTTGATATTGGGGAATAATTAGCCCTAGACTGAGCACTGCTCTGGTCTCATCTAACAAAGCTTAACAACAAGACCCAAAGGGATCAAACAATTTCCAAGACACTTAACTGAGTCTCAGAACAAAGTTCAAGAATATTTATAGCAGGGTTTCTCAACTTCAGAACAACTGACATTTTGAGCTGGATAATTCTTTGTTGTGGGGGCTGTCCTGTGCATCATAGGATGTTTACCATCATACCTGGCCTCTACTTATTGGATGGTTGGTTGCCAATTACCATTCTCCAGTTGTAACAATCAATAATGTTTCCAGACAAACAAAATCATCCCTAATCGAGAACCACTGATTATATAAATAAGGGCATATTAAAGAACCCAACAAAGTAGAATTCACAATCTGGTAGCCAATAAAAAAGTTACCTGGCATTGATGGAGCAGGAAACTGTGGCCCATAAGAAGGAGGTCAATCAATTAATTGAAATCAGACAAGAACTGACACAGATGTTAGAATTAGTAAATGGGTACTAAAATAGTTATTATAACTGTATTTCAGACATTGAAAAAGTTAAGTAGAGACATGGAAGATATTTTTTAAATACCCAAATCAAACTTGTAGGGGTGAAAACTACAACATATGAGGTGAAAAATACATTGCGTGGGATTGATGGCAGACTAGATACGGCAGTAGAAAAAACTAGTGAACTTGAACACAAAGCAATAGAAAGGATTCAAAATAAAACACATACAGAAAAGAAGAATGAAAAAAATTAACAGAACATCAGTGAGCTGTAGGAAAAATTCAAGTGTCCTGATCTAAATATAGTTGGAGTCCCTGAGGGAGAAAAATAGACAGGTAGAAACAGAAAAAATGTTTGAAGAAATAATGGCCAAAATTTTTCCAAATTTGATGAAAATTACAAACCCAGAGATCCAAGGAACTCAGCATACTCCAACTACTCCCAGTACAAGACATATGAAGAAAATAACACCAGGGCATATTATAATCAAATTTCTTGAAATCAGTGATAAAGGGAACATCTCAACAGCAGCCAGAGAGAAAGGGCATCTTATGTACAGAGAAAGAAAGATAAGATTTCTTATTGTAAACAACACAAATGAGAAAACTATGGAGCAAAATCTTTTAAAAACTGAAAGAAAAAAAACTATCAACCAGGGATTCCATATCTGGCAAAAATATCTTTCAAAAAGGAAGGCCAAACAAAGACAGTTCAGTCATACAAAAGTTGAATGACTTCATTACCAGCAGACACACAATACAAGAAGTGGAAGGAAAATGATAACAGATGAAAATATGGATCTACACAAAGGAAGGAAGAAATAGTAACTACACAGGTAAATATATAATACTTTAAAATTATTTAAATATCTTAGATAGTGGATTGCTAAAGCAGTAATAATAATAATAATAAATGTGGTGTGAGATTTATAACATACATAAATGTAAAATGTATGACAACAGTAGCACAAAGGCTGGGAGGGGAGAAACATATTGTAAATATGTTTTTATAGTATGGGTTATGTGGTATATACCACTTGAAGATCAAGTGTGATAAATTAAAGATATTTACTATATACCAAAAAGTAATCACTAAAATAACAAAACAAAGTCATAGCTGATAAACAAATAAATGAGATAAAAAGGAACCATAAAAATATTTAATTAGTCCCAAAGAAGCCAGAAAAAAGGAAACAAAGAACAGATGGGACAAATAGAAAGCAGATTAAAAATGATAGATTTAAACGTAACTATATAAATAATCAAATGAAATGTAAATGGTTTAAATACCCAAATAAAAGGCAGAGATTTCAGACTGGAAATAAAAGCGAGAACCAATTATATGCTGCCTACAAGTACAGATCTTCCTCTACTTACGTTGGGGTTATGTCCCAGTAAACCTTTGGTAAGCTGAAAATAATGTAAGGTGAAAATGCATTTAATACACCTAACCTACTGAACACCATGACTTAGACTAGCTTACCTCAAACATGCTCAGAACACTTACATTATTCTACAGTTGGGCAAAATCATCTAACACAAAGCCTACTTTATAATAAAATGTTAAATATCTCATGTAATTCATTGACTACTGTACTGAAACTGACAAACAGGATGGCTGTCTGGGTACAGAATGGTTCTAAGTGTATGTTTACCCTCAGGATCACATGGCTGACTCGGAGCTCTAGCTCACTGTTCCACCCAGCATCACAAGAGTGTATCATACCATATACTGCTAGCCTAGGAAAAAATCAAAATTCAAAATTCGAAGTATGGTTTCTACTGAATGTGTATGTATCACTACACCATTGTAAAATCAAGAAATCATAAGCTGAACCAGTCAGGGACTATCTGTAAAGCATTTTAACTATAAAGTTGAAAATAGGTTAAAAAGTAAAAGTATGGAAAAAAGATATACCATGCTAACACTAATCACAAGAAATTGGAACAGCAATATTAAATAAGTAGATATTAAGCAAAAGTTATTACCAGAGATAAAGAAGTTCATTTCATAGTGATAAAGGGGTCAATCAAGAGGACAAAACAACCCTAAACGTTTCTGCATCTAATAACAGACCTTCAAAATACATGAAGCAAAAGCTGACAGAACTACAAGTGGAAACAGAAAAGTCCACGATTATTGTTGGAGATTTCAACTCTCACCTTTCAATAATTAGGAGATAGAATAAGTAGGCAGAAAATCAGCAGCAAGGATATAGAAGATAAGAAGAACATTATCACCCAACTTGATCTAATTGACATTTATAGAACATTCCACCCGGCAACAGCAAAATACATATTCTTTTCAAGAGCATACAGCACATTTACCAAGATGGATAGACCATATTCTGGACCATAAAACAAGTCTTGAAAAAATTAAAAGAATCCAAGTTATACAAAGCACATCCTCTGACTACAATGAATTTTAATTAGAGACCTGTAACAGAAAGATCTTTGAAAATTTCCCAAATATCTGAAAACTAAATCACACACTTCTAAATAATCCACAAGGCAAAGAAGGAATCAAAAGGAAATTCAGAAAGTATTTTGAAATAGATAAAAATGAAAACATAACATAGCAGAATTTGTGGGGTGCCACTAAATGCCTTATCTTAGAAAAGAACAAAGGTCTCAATGATTTTCAGCTTCCATCATAAGAAAATAGAGAAATATGAACAAATTAAACCCAAAGTAAGTGAAAGAAAGGAAATAACAAAGATCAGAGCAGAAATCAAGGAAATAGAAAAGAAAGAAATAATAGAGAAACTGAAAGTTGGTTCTTTGAGAAGATCAATAAAATTGTTTATTCTCTAGCCAGACTGATCAGGAAAAGAAGAAAGAAGACACAAATTACCAATATGAGGAATGACAGAGGTGATATAGCTACAGATTCTACAGATATTAAACAGATACTAAGGGAATGTTATGAATAACTTTCTGACAATAAATTTGACAACTTAGATGAAATGGACAGATCTTTTGGAAGATACAAAATACAAAACTCACTCAAGAAGAAATGGGTACTATGAATAGCCCTCTATTAAGGAAATTGAATTTATAGTTAAACACCTTACTACAAACATAACTTCATGGCCAGATGGCCTCACTGGTTAATTCTATAAAACATTTAAAGAAGTAATACCAATTTTATACAAAGTCTTCCAGAAAGTTGAAAAGGAAAGCATGCTTCCCCATTAATTTCATATTTATTATCAATATTACCATGATAACAAAACCAGAAAAAGACATAACAAGAAAACTACAGGCCAATATCTTTCATAAATATAGATGCAAAACTTAAACAAATCAATCTCACTATATACACACACACACACACACACACACACACACACACACACACACACACACACACACACACACACATATAAAGAATTCCCAGCAAGGCAAATTTGGTTTACCATTAGAAAATCAAGCAATTATAATTCACCAAATTCATGAACAATAACAACAAAAACCCATACCATATGATTGATTATTGCAATAGATGCAGGGAAAGGGTTTGATTAAATCCAACATCTATTCTTGAGGAGAACTCTCAGCAAGCAAGACATAGAAGGAAACTTCCTCAACTTGATAAAGGGTGTTATGAAAAATATACAGTTAACATAACATTTAATGGTCAATTATGAAATTCTTTCCCCATAAGATCAGAAGCAAGACAAGGATGTCTGCCCTTATTCAATATTTTACTGGAAGTTCTAGCCAATGCAAATAGTAAAGAAAATGAAACAAAATGCATCCTTATAGGAAAGGAAGACATAAAACTTTATTTGCAGATAACACAATCATTTATGCAGAAAAATCTAATGAGGTCTACAAGAAAGCTACCAGAACTAATAAGTGACTTTAGTAAGGTTTTGGAATACGAGATCACTTTTTATTTCTGTATACTGGCAACAAAAATAATTGGAAACTGAAGTTTTAAAACAATGCTCTTTACAATTCAATGGGGGAAAGAACAGTCTTTTCAACAAACGGTACTAGGGCAAATGGATATCCACATGCAGAAGAATGAGGTTGGTCTCCTTCCCAACACCATACATAAAGTTACCTCAAAATAGATCATAGACCTAAATGTAAGAGTTGAAACTATAAAATTCTTAGCAGGAAACATAGTTGTAAATATGTGTGCAATTGTTTCTTAGATATGACTCCAAAAGCAAAAGCGACTAAAGAAAATACAGACACACTGGATTTAATCAAAATTAAAAACTTTTGTACATCAAAGGACACTATCAAGAAAGTGAAAAGACAGTGCACAGAATGGGAGAAAATATTTGCAAATCATATCTGATAAGGGTCTAGTATCCCCAAATATAAAAGAACTCTTACAACTCAACAATAAAAAGACAAAGAACTCAAGTAAAGAATGGGCAAAGGATCTGAATAGACACCTCTCCAAAGACGATATACAAATGGTGAGCTAGCACATGAAACATCATTAGTCATTAGGGACATGCAAATTTCAAAACCACAGTGAGATACCACTTCACATGCACTAGGATGGCTATAATAAAAACAAAAATGGAAAATACGTGTTTGGGGAGTTTGGGGAGAAATTGGAACCCTTATACTTTGCTACTGGGAATGTAAAATGGTGCAGCTACTGTGGAAAACACTTTGGCAGTCACTCACAAAGTTAATCATAGAGTTCTTATACGATCCAACAATTCCACTCCTAGGTATGTACATACATGCGAAAACAAGTTCGCACAAAAATTGTGCCCAAACATTTAAAGTATCATTATTCATAATATTCTAAAAGTGGTAACAACTGAAATGTCTATCAACTGATGAATGGATAAATAAAAGTGGTACATCCATACAATGGAATATTGATCAGTCATAAAAAGGAACAAAGTGCTGAAACAAACTACCACATGGAGGAACCTTGAAAGTATGATACTAAGTGAAAGAAGCCATTCATAAAAGGCCACAGATTACATGACTCCATTTATATGAAATGTATGGAAGAGGCAAATCCATAGAGACATAAAGTAGATTAGTGGTTGCTAGGGGAATGGAGGCAGGGGTGAACTGACTGCTTATAGATATGGAGTTTCTTTTTGGGGTGGTGGAAATGTTCTGGAATTAGATAGTGGTGATGCTTGTGCAACTTAATGAATAGATTAACAACCACTGAGTTGTACGCTATAAAATGGTGAATTTGATGGTATGTGAATTATATCTCAATTTTTAAACTGGGCAAAGGATTTGAATAGATATTTCTCCAAAGAAGATGTATAAAGATGGCCAATATCAGTAGTCATTAGGGAAGTCAAATCAAAACAATGAGATATCACTTTACATTGCTAGGATGGCTAAAATAAAAAAAAAAAGACGAACAATAAGACAATGGGATGAGGAAAAACAGGAACCTCATGGGATTGTAAAATGGGACAGCTACTCTGGAAAATAGTTTGGTAGGTCCTCAAGAGGTTAACATAAAGTTACTGTATGAATGTAAATGCTCACTGGCATATACCCAGGAGAACTGAAGACATAGGTATATGCAAAAATGTGTGCATGAGGGTTCATAGCAGCATTTTCACAATGGCCGAAAAGTAGAAACAACCTACTGATCTGCACGACACTATTAATACACACAACAACATGAATGAATCTCAAAATAATTCTTCGAAGTGAAAGAAGTCAGCAAAAAAAGATGCATACTGTTATTCCATTTATGTAAAATTCTAGAAAATGCAAACTGTACAGTAACAGAGAGCAGATCAGTGGTTGCCTAGGGTGGGAGACTGGGGAGGGGATGAATGAGGGATTACAACAGGGCAGGTGGAAACGCAATGGTCGTGATGGTTTCATGGAGGTATGTATATGTTAAAACTTAGCAAATTGTACATTTTTTTGTGTGTGCCATGCACACATGGCATGCAAACTGTGCAGGTTACTTTATGTCGACTATATCCCAAAAAAGCTATAAACAAGGAGCAGATTTTTGAACTGATGAGCTGCAAGGTCCTTTCCAGCCCCGGTTCTGTGACACCTACTAAAGGGAATTATCCCGAAGCCTCGTACTGAAATGGTGCTTTGTAATAGGATGCCCAAATCATTGAGACAAAACTGGGGATTTTGCTTGAATTATTCAAAGACATGCCTTGTTCTTTACCTTTCTGGGACTGTGTAGACAGAGCCTCAAAGCCCTGTGGGATGACAGAGCAGGGAAGTGTCTCTTCAAGCCAGCGGGAAGGTGTCCAGGTCGGACGGAGGAGGAAACTGGGGAAACGACAGCCTAATGAGAGCTGCTCTTTCCAATTTCTTTACATCTATGATTCAGAGGATTGGCTCGCCATGGACATTCCAGACCCGTGAGGCATCTCAGGGCCGTGAATGCATAGACATCCCAGGGGAAAAAACAATGGAAGACAAGGTGGAAATGAGAAATGGCCTTTTTAGGTCTCTTGACCCAAATGCAAGGAGCTGAGAGGATATGGAGGAAGAGGTGGAAGTCTCTCTTCCCTGCAGGAAAGGAGATTATGATTTGATGGGGTCTGGGGAAATCAAATGCAAGACATTGCAGACCTGGAATGTCAAACCTCCAGGGATGACTTTTAGATGGACGTGCTACAGGAGCAGGAGGAAGGAGGTGATTCCCCTCCCTGCCTGATTGCAGTGAAAGCCAAGAAGGCAAGGGAGGGAAAGAATGAAAAGCCAAGAGGCACGCTTCAAAGTCATTTGTCAGCTGGGCAGCGCCTTAAGCCAGTGCCACGGCTGATGGATCACCCTGTGGAAAGTACCTGCGGAGATGGACCCAGCCCAGGAGGCTGTCACCCTATCCTCAGCCTGCACCTGGAGCAGATGCTTTAAAGGAAGACAATCAACACCCCAAATGCCTGAGGTGACTCTGGGCAATATTTACACCTGCGGAGAGTGGCATTTTCTTTTGATCCCAGAGGGTGATAAGTTAGGAGCTTCAAGTCTGAAGCAGGGGAATTGAGTGCTCTTGTAATTTTATCCTACACAGTGGAGCGCCTACATAAACTCTTCTTATCCAGAGGAATGTCGACCTCAAATATCCTTTTTCACCTCCACCCTCGCTTCTCCCACCATCCCAGGCCCTGTGCAGTGCACTGCCCTGTCTACCAAAAGGCTGATAACATCAGTCAATATTACCATGATTCCTTAAATTAGGAAGGCATCCCATGGTTTATAAAGCCCCTTCCCCTCCGTGATCTCGGTTTGATTATTATTCATCCTGTGAGACAGGCATGCTTTCTCTCATTTTTAGGAGAGGAACATGAGTGATATGAACACAGATACTTGGATTCATTCATTCATTCATTCATATAGTCATTCAAATAATGACTGAACACCTAATGTGTCAGGCACTGGTTAGGTGTGAAACATAATGATGAAACCAGACAGCCATAGCCCTCGCCCTTATGGAGCTCAGTCTAGTGGGGTTAGGGGGGAGGTAGATGGGGAGAGACATTAACACAAGACAAATCTAATCACAAACTGTGAGAGGCCTTATTACAGGGGAATCTCAGCCAGTCTGGAGGCCAGGGAGAGCATCTCCTGAGGAAGTGTTATTTGACCTTAGAGCTGAGCTGATGGATGATGGGAGTTAACCAGGAGATGATGGGGTGGGGTAGAGAGTTCTCCAAGAGGAGGGAGGAGTATTGGGAAGGCATTGGGACAGGAAGGGACATGGCACAGCAGATAGAAAGAGGGAGAGAGGAAAGAAAGAAGGCTGGCGAGGTGGGCGGGGCCTTGCAGGCCAGGGCCAGGAATTGAATCTTGATCCTCTACACCACGGGGAGCCACAAAAGGCTTTGAAGCAGAAAGCAGAGCAGAACTGGCCTGACTATTCCAGTTGCTTTGGTGAATGATGTCTGAGGACTGTTGGGGCTTGAATGGGGCTGGGGCTGCAGAAATATAGAGAAGTGGACAGATTTGAGAGCTATTTGGAGGAAAAATTGACAGAAAGTTCATGCTTTTAGGATTTCAGCACACTAGGGATGTGAATGGAGGTAGTGGGGTGTAGCATGTTGAATGGGAGCCCCCAAAGGTATGTCCATGTCTTTACCACTGGAACCAGTGAAGGTAACCTTATTTGGAAAAAGGTCTTTGCAGATGTACCTAAGTTAAGGATCCCAAGATGAGATCATCCCAGATTATCCAGGTGGGCCCTAAATCCAATGACAAGTATCTTTATAAGAGAGAGGCAGAGGGAGTTCACACAGAAGAAAAGACCTTGTGAAGATATTGCAGCCCCAAGCCAAGGGATGCCTGGAGCCATCAGAAGCCTAAAGAGGCAATGATTCTCCCCTAGAGCTTTCTTGATTTCAGACTTTTGGCCACCAGAACTGACAGAGAGTATATTTCTGTTGTTTTAAGCTGCCAAGTTTGTGGTAATTTGCTACAGCGGCCTTGGGAAACTAATATGTGGGATTTTGCTATAAAACGGCTACTTTTCTTTTTTCTTTCTTCTTTTTTTTTCCCCCAAAGTGTTGCCTTTTTAAGAATAGTAGATTATTGGGCCCTCTCTTTATGTGTTCAGGAAACGTATGAAAGACAAAAAGACGTGAGAAGCCAAGAAGACTTCAGCCCGTGGCCAGGGTTAAGACCCATGTGGTGATGTCTCTGATCACTGTAGGGGTACAAACTTAGATTTGGGATGGAGCAAAGCTGACTGAGATGATCTCTCTGACTTAACCTCATTATCTCAGATCTCTAAGCTCATATTCAAACTGGCCAGAGACTCAACACCTAGTCTCCAACAGTCTTTGCTCTGTCTCAGCACACAAAGGTACCAGCTTCCAATGAGGTGACTCATACCAGTCAGAAGGACCATCATTAAAAAGTCTATAAGTAATAAATGCTGGAGAGGGTGTGGAGAGAAAGGAACCCTCCTACACTGTTGGTGGGAATGTAAATTGGTGCAGCCACTATGGAGGACAGTATGGAGGTTCCTTTAAAAACTAAAAATACAGTTACCACATGATCCAGCAATCCCACTCCTGGGCATATATCCAGAGAAAAATATAATTAGAAAAGATACATGCACCCCAATTTCCATAGCAGCACTATTTACAATAGCCAAGAAACAAGCTAAATGTCCATCGATAGATGATAAAGAAGTTGTGGTATATATAGTGGAATATTACTCAGACATAAAAAAGAATGAAATAATGCCATTTACAGTAACATGGATGGACCTAGAGATTATCATATTAAGTGAAGTAAGTCAGACAAAGATGAATAGCATATGTGGAACCTAAAAAAATGATACAGATCTTATTTACAAACCCAAAATAGACTCACGGACATAGAAAACAAACTATGGTAACCAGAGGGAAAAGGGCAAGGGAGGGATAAATTAGGAATTGGGGATTAACAGATACACATTACTATATATAAAATAGATAAACAACAAGGACTTACTGTATAGCATAGGGAACTATATTCAATTTCTTATAATAACATATAATGGAAAAGAATCTGAAAAAAAATGTATGTATACATATAACTGAATTGCTTTGCTGTACACCTGAAACTAACATTATTAATCAACTACATCTCAACAAAAAAAATTTTAAAAAGGTACCAGGTTTGAGCTCATACAGTATCCCACCTGACGTAACTGTAGGTAAGATTTGCCAGCAAAGCTCGAGGAAGAAAGGTTCAATGGCCCCCTGGACCTTGGAAATAAACCTGATGGTTCGAGAGTGGCCATCTTAGTTCACAGGGCCTTGCTGCCTGAGGAAGGAATTCACAGGGCTCCCCTGGGGGACTAGTGTATTTATAGACCCTAGAGGAGAGGAAGGATGGAGGCTCCTGGGAGACGTCATAGAGGATGTGCAAAGGAAATGAAACTGCTCTGAAAGACCAAGGGAGGAACGGGGACCTGCGTGCCTCTGGGCGAGGCCAAAGGATCAGAAGGAATTGGGCAGGATGCAGGGAAAAGGGGGCAACTCTGTGGGGCTGGCGTGGCAGCAGGGGTGAAAAAGCCACTCTTTACCTTTTTGGAGGATCCCTCTTAGGACCAGTTTGGCTACTGAACAGTGAGTCCATTGAAAACATTGTAAATACTGCTGGTTATCTGAATTCCATTGCCATAATACCTTTCAGGAACATAGTTATGTGTCAAGGGAGGTGCATCTGTAAGGGGATCACTGATTTCTTCAATACATAAGAGCAGCTGAGAATGTATACAGTTTGCCAGGAAGTTGGAATAAACGTATAAGTTGCACAAACATTTCTGGGACGTTTGGAACCTATTTGGATGTGGCTGAAAGGTGCCCTGTGGAAGGATTTAGCATGTGCGGGGACTGAGGTATGGGATTAAATGCCAGGGAGGTGAACAGAGGTAAGTGTGGTTATGCTGCAAAGCAGCTACTTCCCTAATTTTTGCAAAAACAATACCTTATGATGGTTAGTGTTTGACTCTGCATGCTTGGGGAAAGGGCAGGTGTGAGAGACAAGATCTTAGTCTGTGGCCAGGGTTAGGATCCAGTTGGTGATAAGGTTTGGGAGGCACTGGACACCAAGACAAGGGGAGAATCATTCAGCTAGCTGAAGAAATCCTAGCAATGTCCCCAAATCCAAGCAACCAAGTTTTTTCCTCCAAATGGTCATTAGGGTCTTTAGATTTCTAGAGTAAGTTTCAGGTTAATTTACACATCATTAACATCATGGTCTCACACCCAAAGTGGAAAAGTTAATCCCCACAGCATCCACTCTATGGCAAACATTGTACTGGCTGCTCTGGGGGATATAGATGAGTTAGAAAGCCCAATTCTGGCCAATAGAATTAGAAAGGCAAATATTTAGTAATAAGGCAGGAGCTAGTTGTCAAGGAGCTAGTTAGTGAGGCATCAACCAGCAGCTGGCCTCTTCTGCTGCTTGTCAAGTTCCTGTTAAGTAGCTCCAGAGACAGGGGAAACTTTGAGGCTCTCCTTAAATATTTTTTACCAAGGTTGCTGCTACTGAACTTCTTTGATCATTAATTTAGCTCATGTCATAAGGAACAAATTGGATGAGTGATATTGGAAAGGTTTATTATTATGAGGTGCTCCAGAAAGGCTGATTGTGGAATGAGAGTCCCGCGCCTAACTACAGCGTGGTGAGTGCCTTCACAGTCAGCTGGATCACCGCTTAGCCAGTGAATGAGCAAGAGCTGTATGCCGGGAAGGTACTGAGGGAAAAACAGGGGGCAGGAGTTAATTGGACCTAGATCTCTGTCCTGACTTGGCCATCAGCTTTCTGTGTAACCTTGGGCAAGTCACTATTTCTTTCCAGGCCTCAGTTTCTGCCTCTCCATAATGAAGGGGATGGGACTCTCTGTTATGGGATTTCTCTGATTACTGACCAGGCTCACCATTCTCCAGGTGTCCGCTCCCCACTTCACTTTTTATGTTACTCCAGTCAAAATAGCCACTACCAATGCGGGGTGGGGGCGGGGTTCACGTCTTTAGGTTATTTCTGCGAACTGTTGGTGCAGACCCATCTCAGAACTTGTCAGGCAAGCTATGGTGATTTTGCCCAAATAAGGATACTTGATATGTATCATAAACCCAGAGTGATTATTAACATGGCTATACAATTCCTTCCTGCAGTCAATGAATATTTATTGAGTATTTGCTTTGGGCATTAGCACTGCTGGTGAGAACACAAAAATGAATAAGACATAGTCTTACTATCTTGTAGTATTGGTAAGACATACACAAATACCTATGAGAATATATAACATTTATACAAGGCTTGCCTTACTAGGAGGACCAAGCAGTGTACCAAGCACTTCCTAGGTACTGATTTGTTTAAGTCTTCCCATAACTCAGGGAGCTAAGCCCTTTTTTTCAGATGAGGAACCTAAGGCTCAGAAAGCATAAATAATTTGCCCAAAGTTACCCATTTAGTAAGTGACAGAGTGGCCTTATTCCAGAACTCATGTGCTTAACCACTGTGTTGCGCTGCTTCCTAATTTGATTCAAGACAGTTATGAGTTTGGTTTTAGAAGTGCAAATAAAGTGATATATGGGCCCAGAAAAGTGAGAATTTACTTCTCAAAGCTCAGCGATGGAAGTGTGTGGGCTTCTAGGTTAGGTAGACCTGGGGAAATAACTTCCATTAGCCTTAGTTGCCTCATCTGTAAAATGGGAATGCTAAGGGGTAGGATTACTTCATAGGTCTGAGGATTAAATGAGTTAATGCATGTAAAGCATTTAGAAAAGTGCTTGACTTGTAGCACATGCTCAGTAAATTTTAGCTACATCCTCCACCTCCTCCTCCTCCCCTTCCCCCTCCTCCTCCTCTGTGGGGACAGGCAGAGAGGAATGGGCTGCAACAGGATTGCACTGAGGCTTCAGTGGCTGAACCTGTGGGTTGAAAGTTGGGTTGTAATGAAAACACTAATTTGAAAAGGTACATCTGCCCCATTGCAGCATTATTTACAATAGTTATGGAAGTAACCTGCCTATCAACAGATGACCAGATAAAGAAGATATGGTACATATATACAGTGGAACATGACTCAGCCATAAAAAAAGAATGAAATAATACCATTTGCAACAACATGGATGGACCTGGAAAGTATTATGCTTAGAGAAATGTCAGACAGAGAAAGACAAATACTGTAAGATATTACTTATATGTGGAATCTAAAAAATAAAACAAGTGAATACATATAACAAAACTGAAATAGATTCACAGATATAGAGAACAAACTAGTGGTTACCAGTGGGGAGAGGGAAGGGGGGTGCAAAATAGGGGAAGGAGATTAAGAGGTACAGACTGCTAGGTATAAAATAAATAAGCTACAAGGATATATTATACTTGATCTTAGCCAAAAGGACAAGAAGCTATACAAGGATATATTATAGAGCACAGGGAAGATAGCCAATATTTTATAATAACTTTAAACGAAATATAGTCTATAAAAATGTTGAATCACTATGTTGTATACCTAAAACTAATACAATATTGTAAATCAACTATACCTCAATAAAAATTAAAAAAAAAAATAGAAAGTTGGGTTGTAAGTTGCCAGAGGGGATCCCTTTTTGAGTTGACTTTGAAGCAAGGTGAGCTCTATGTAGAGCAGCCAAATGAAAGTCACTAAAATATCTCCTTGCTTGAAAAGGTGGAACTTGATATTACTTTGGGGAATAGGACATACTTCATAGGATGACTATCACAATACCATACCTGGGAGGCAAAACCTCAAACCACTATCATGCCTTAACTCCCTGGATCAAGTGCCTTCATCAGATTAGCCCCGGCGGAGACTGGTGCTTTGGGGGAATAAGACAGTGAGCAGTTTTGATGGCTACTAAGAAGACAGGTGTGGATGGAACACAGCAAAGACAGAGCTGTTCCTTCCTAATCAGTTCCAAGAGGTCAGAGGCCAGAGCCCAAGGGTGGGTGGGGGACATACCAGGAAGAGGAGAAAACAAACATTGAATGGGCAACTCCTGTGGGCTGGGGCCTGTGCTAAGTCCTTTGGGGGCATTATTTTGTTAATTTCCCAACATAATAAGGTATGTACTATTGTTACCCTCATTTAACAGCGGAAGAAAGTTAAGCTCAGAGAGGTTAAATAACTCCCTCAAAGTCGCACAGCTAAGGAATGAGATTGAGGAGCATGATTTGAATTTGGTTGTTTGAAATCCCCAAAGTTGAGTTGTATTCTTTCTAACACAACACCTGGCTCACTCAAACTCAGAGGGCAGGGAGCCGGACACGTCAACCAAGTAGCGGTGGATGGCGGTGATGACATAGGACACTAAGTGGAACTGAAGAGCTTGTACCCAGCACCAAGGAAGGCAAAAAGCCACAGGTTGGAGTCACATAAGTCAGCTATCTCATCTCTGTCACCAACAGTACACTGAATCCTACCCTTGTCATCAGGAGTGCCCTTGAACTTGATTGGAAACTGAGTCATGAAGACCCCTGACCACAGGCCTGAGCCCCAGGTGCAGTGGTGCACTTCACGGCCACTGCTGCCTCAGGGCAGGAGGGTGGGGATGGCTTCCTGTACCTCCTCCCCACCCCTGGGAAAACACTCTTAAACATTTATTCTGCTGAGATTGACTCAACAGTGTAATCTTCCTGAACAAAAGACAGCACACATTTCTACCAACTGTGATTTATTTCAACAAGCCGTCTCCAAGTGCCAACTTTGTGTCAGGCACTCACGGGCCGCTATCATTCCAGTGACCTTCAAGTCTGGTGGAGACAGGTATGAAAACCGGTCGGCTGAATATGCTATTGAGATCAACAGGAGCCCACCGGGGTTTCAGAGTTGCATCCCTTGCCTCACGATCTTGGGTTCCAGAATGGGTACACGGTGGGTGGACCCTCTCCGCAGGCCCGCAGAGCACGGCATGCAGATATAAAAGGGCATGCCAGAATAACTGCCGATGACAGTTCCAAGCATCACTATGAGGAAGGAGACAAAGTCACGGAGGGCAAGACTGGCCTGAGAAAGTAGGGAGATGAGCTCTTGGATCTAGGACTGGAAAAATGGATGTCATTTGGTTAAATGGATAGAAGGATTGAATTAAAACATAGTTCTCTCACGTGGCCAGCTCTTTCAATCTTGCTCTACATGCCTGCCTTCTAGTTACTGAGAGTTGCTTGCCTTATATTTGTACTGGGCTTGCCTTTGTATGTTGTTCCCTCGTGTGTGTTGAAGACCAGGTAAGGTGGGGGAAAAAATCAGAGAAAAAAAGTAGAATGATGGAGTGCTCTAACCCAGCACTGTCCGATAGAACTTCCTTCAGTGATCAGAGGGTTCTAGTCTGTGCTGTCTAATACAGTAGCCCCCAGCCACAGGTGGCTACTGAGCAATTGCAATGTGGCCAGTGCCACCGAGGAAATGAATTTTTCATTTTATTTTAAATGTTGTTAGTATCTATCGTATTGGAAAGTGCAGCCCCAACCACGTAGCAAATAGCCCATACTCACCCTAGTAAAGGAGCAATTAAATGCGAACACTGGTTAATAAACCTAGCTACAGGGGCTCTCATTTGCAAACACACGGGCTGGTTCAATCAGGGTTGGGGGATCATGGTTCCTAAAAACCATCCTGCAAGAGTTGATTCCTGGATTTGCACAGTGCCTTCAGGTACATGATCTCATTCAATCCCATAAGAACCTTGAAGCGGGTAGTGCAGAGATGATCATCCCCAGGAGATCCGGTAGACTTAGGTGACAAGAGCAAGGCCCTACAGCAGATAAGGGTAGAGACTAGAGGTCTGGTGTTTCTCTTCCTGGGTGGAAGGCTCTTTCCAGGAAGCAGCACAGGGGAATGATCTCACGCTACCAATGCCCACTGCTCCCCCCCCTGGGCCTCACAGATGAAGAGAGATGCTCTGCTTCACCTGTCTCCGCCTGTTTCCTACTAGACTGGGGCTAACAGCGTCACAGGCTCTGAACAAGAACCCTGTTTTATTCCTTTTCCATTACCTTGATTTAGGCAATAGAAATCGTTTTGAAAGGTTCATTTATGTACTCAAAATTGTGTAGGGAGTACCAAGCTGTCCCAGGCATTGTTCTAGGTCGGGGAGACAGTTGTGAACAAAGCAGAGACCCTTGCTATGGAGCTGACAATTACGGTGGAGGGAGACTGATAGAAAATTGTGCACATACTAGATGGTTTTAACGTTTCAAAAATATGTTGAATCTACTGTGGTCTCTCACACCTTCACTGGCACACATACACACTGTCCAATGTATTTTTCGTGTAAATCTGGACTTGCACTTCAGGCATACAGCCTGGCTGGCTGAAATGTGGAAACACCTTCTGATTTGGTCTTTTAACATGTGTTGAGTGCCACCTATGTGCAGAGCCCGATATTGGGGACTTTAGAGAGATGCTGAAGAATGAGAATACAAGGTCCTATCTTCGGGGGTTCCCAGCACAGTGAAAGAGGCAGTCCCTTCTCTTGGGATCTCCCAGGCTGTAGGAGCTGACAGTCCATCTGGGAGAGCAAACAACTTCAGGACCCACTTACAAAGGGGAATCCCAAATACATGCAAAATGAATCCAGCCTAGACTGTTTGGAGTTAGGCAAATGGCCCCTTGTCATGATGATAGGGAAACAAGAGAGGGAACGCCATCGGGGCTGTTGCATGTCCCACCAGCAAGGAGGAACCCAGGGGCAGCCTCTGCTGGATTACTGTTATCCTGGCAAGTCTTCTAGATGAGATGGGATTGGAGGTGCTGCTGTAAGAAGGAAGACTCAGCTGAAGGTTGGGGTAGGGGCATTCCAGGTAGAGGGTGCCTCCTGGGGGATGGTAGGAGAAATGGGGCGCCGGGCAAGTAGGCAGGCTTGGGCACAATTCAAGTCCAGTTGAACATGCAGCAGAGAGAGGAGGGCCAGTGTATAAGGGTTTGGCTAAGTCCTTTACAGCAGCGCACCGGTGGGGAAGGACCGAGTCAGAAGTAGAGGGGGTGAGTGGGGGCAGCGCCCATGTTTCTCGAAGGCTGTTAAGGAAGCGAGGTGACAAAGGGTGAAGTGTGCCCCTCCACCGCCCCAAATGCTTCCTGTGTTTGAAACCCTTCAGGTCTCCAAAACCCTCTGGCCCCTGGCCAGGCGGGCATTGTCCGGGGAGCAGTTGTGGGCTGTCAGAGCGGCCTCGCAGCCTTTGTTGTGGGGCCACCTCGAGGTTCCCTCTCGCGCCCTGGCTCGGGCTGCCGAGTGCGTGCCGGGAGGGGGGCGGTGCGGGAGGCTCGCTCCCTCTCCCTCTTCCTGGCCCCCCCTCCAGCCCTCCCGATGACCACATGACCAAGTGGGCTCGCGGCCAAGCTACAGGCTACAAAATGCAGCCCCCGGAGAGAGCGGGGCGCACTCTCGCTGGCAGCCTGAGCCACGGGCCGCTGGAGCCGCAGCCGAGCAGCCAGCCCCTTGGAAAGAGCTTGCCGCCGCCGCCCCCGGAGCCGCCACGGCCAGCTGGGCGGCGCTGCCCCGCGGCGGGAGAGGGAGGCCGCGGGAGAGGGCAGGCGGCGGCCCGCCAGCCTGCAGCGCGGCTTGGGGCGCACCGCCTCGCCTCCCGGGAGCCACGCGAGCTCCGCGCCCGCCCGCACGAGCCCCGGCTCGAGCCTCCCTCGGCCTCCGGGCTCCCGGCCTCTCCGCCCCCACCCCCGCCCCCCGCCAGGGCCGCGCCGCGGCGGCCGAGGAGCAGCATGAATCTGCGGCTCTGCGTGCAGGCGCTCCTGCTGCTCTGGCTCTCCCTGAGCGCGGTGTGTGGAGGTGAGTGCGCGCCCTCCCGCTTGCCCGCGCACAGCTCGCCGCTCTCCCGGGCTGCCGCCGGCGCCCTCCCCGCCCTCCGCGCCGACCGTCGCGCGCTCTCCGCCTCCCGGGAGCCGGGCTCGAGCCGCGCAGGAGCCGCCACGCGCCGGTCCGCCGACTGACAGGGCGCCCGGGTCCGGGGACCAGCCGGCCGCGGGCACCGCTCTCTCGGGGGGTCTCGGCTCGACCTCGGGCGTCACTCGCCCGGCGCCTGGCCCCTCGTGGCCGCCCCTCGCGTTCCGAGGAGCTCAGGGCCGCAGGCGTGAGCCCCGTGACCCGCGCCCCGCACCCCATGTGGTGGAGGGCATGTTGGTGGGGGCCCGTTCCGCTCCCCTCATGGATCATTGGAGGGAACTGACCTGAGCCCCAGTGGGGAGGGGGCTGAGTTCCCGCGTTGAAGGTTTTCTGGCCCCTGAAGGTTAGGGGCCGCCCGCGGGTTCGGGGGCGCGGGCCACTGGGGATGATGTGCCAAGATGCAGACGTGACACTTGTTGCATAGGCAGGAGCGAGCGCGCGGCGGGGGCGGCGGCGTGGAGACCAGCTGTTGCTCCTTTCAGCCTGCATGTGAGCAGAGGCAGCCTCCCCTGGGCCGGGCCGGGCCGGGCCGGTCTCCTCCCTTAACCCTACGTCCTGGCTGGCCTGCTCTCCTGCTCTCACACAGAAGGCCCTCCCTGCGGCCTCCGTCGCACCCCAGGGATTCAGTTCTTCGAGATCCTGGCTGCGGCCTCCCCTCTGCCCCAGGCACGGGCATGCTTCACCTCGGTCCCCCGTCCCCCCTCACTCCAGGCACCAAACCAGGAAATAGCGCTTGACCTGATACCTCCATTCAGCTCGGGGGAGTGGGTTGGGGGGGGGGGCGGGAGGCGTCCTTTCGCCCCCACCTGTGCCACACCCCTACCTGGCATACTTGGCACTGGTGCTCCCTTGCCCTCCGCAAGCCTGGTCTGCAGTCACGCCCCAGCCACCCTAACCCAGGCTGCCTGTCCTCTGTGTATCAGTGTCTCCTGGGGCCGCCAGCTCCCACCTCCAGCTGCCACAGTCCTGTGATCTGTCTGTTACTGCTGCCTGCCTGGCACCACAGAATAGGAAGGCCAAGACCAGGTGGACTAATGCTATTGCCAGGGCTGGAGTCACAGGGGGGTGGGAACCAGGGGAAGGAGAGAGCAGGGATGCAAATTTCCCCGAGGAAGGGCCCAGGGCCCTCCTTGGTTCCAGACCCTCTAGGACAGGAGGATGTCCTGTAGCCCTGGAGCCTCTGAGGGGCCTGGCAAGGCTCCACTTCTGACTTTGTATGTCACCTCCTTTGTCTGTTCTCGCCTTTTGGCATTGCCCTGGCCCTGGGAGCCCTGCCTGGGTTCCCACAAATGCGAATTGGTTGGATCCAGCACGCCCTGCCTTCAGCTGGCTGTCCAGTGGGCTTTCTCTTCAGGGCCCAAACCTGGGGTCCACCACCTCCTTGGTAAGAAGGGAGCAGGCTTTTCTCTCAGAAACTCCTGTCAGGCAGGCAATGGCAGAAAGAGAGCAAAACATATGAATGAAGGACACTGCCTGGGGCATGCCCTCCGGGAGCCTGCCCTCCAGTGCAGTTGGCAAGACCAGACACCCACGGGACACCACTGCTGGCAGTCTGAGATGGTGCCTCCAGGGAAAAGGGAGTGCGTGCAGAGAGGGCATCTCAGAGGAAGCTGGGCCTTCCTGATCGGCCCACGTGGGGCCCCCTCCATAGGCTGTGGGAAGACCCTTGGCTAACTGGGACCACCACTCGGACCCTTCCAGAGTCCAGCTGCTTGGGCAGTACTGGTAAAGGGACAGCTGGTTTTAGGAGGAGGGAAATGCTGCATCTGACCCAGACCCTGCCCTTTCCCGCTTCACTTGACCCTTCTTCATCAGGTCACCTATTTCCACAGCCTGATTTGGGTCAATTCGTGGCCCTCACATTTTGTTTCAGCCTAGCACTGGAATCTTCCAAGGCTCTGCCTGCCTCTTCACCCCCTGTCCTCTCCTAGAGCTGAGGGGGTCACCTCCGTACAGGTGGCCACCAGCCCAGGGTCCAGAGACACATATCCTGTTCCTCCTGCCTCCTGTCTTGGGTCAGAGAAAGGGACCTCTTCTGAACCACCTTGCCCTTGGCCCAGACTTGCGTGCTCTCTCTAGCCAGAGTCCCCAGTCAAAGTTCCAGGCCTGAAACCCATGCTTCCTCCACAACACACTCTGTCCTGACTTGGAATGCACCCCCACCAACACACACAGACTCCTCCGCTGCCTCCTGACCTGGGATACACTTTGCTCTTCTGAGTCTGAGAGCTGCTGGGCCAGGGCCAAGTAGCCCTTGGTCTTTGAGCACCTCCACCTCTCTTTCTCTTTGTATCCTCCTCCTTCTCCCCTCCCTAGTCTGAGCTAAGGCCTGCAGTCACCGTGATAGCGTGGGGACAGCCTCCTGTACCCCTATGTCTCACGGAGGGGGCATCTCCACTCCATCCCCAGCCCCTAAGCACTAAGCACCCAGGAAACCTGAGTCGGGCCTCTCAGCAGCCAAGGACTAATGCAGGTGAAGCGGAGGACCGGGCTGCCAGGGCATGATGTGTCCATGGTAGCAGCACAGCTGGCATGGGAAGACAGTTCAGGGCACTGGCCCAGGGGCTGGGCAGACAAAGGAGGGGGACCTTATCCTCAAGACATGTGCAGAAGCCCAGAGCAGTGGAGGGGACATAGCCAGTGCCACCAGGGCACTTGTGTAGACTTTTAAAGCCATCACAAGACAGGTGGAACAGCGAGAAAAAAAAAGATGCTTCATTTTGAGTGAGGACGGCATGTTCCTGAAAAGTGGCACACACCTCTCTGTGCACCGGCAGGGCTCACGCTGCATAAAAAGCAAACCCTGTTTACCCCTGACTGTGGTTTGCAGTGGAGATGCTGTACCTTCATTGCTGATAGCACTTTGGTCTCTCTAGGCTTGAGACTCTATGTGGGACTGCCCCAGCCTTCCTTTAAGTAGCAGATGAGTTAGAGGAAGATATTTAAGTCCACTGGGGATGGCCCCAGTTTCTATAGGGGAATTCTTTTTTATAGCCGGGACCTTGGCAGTGATGAGAATCAAAAGCCTCTGATTTGTCCCTTTAGACAGGATAAAGCCAGGGTTTCAGGTGTCAGCTTATCTTAGGATGAGCCAGACTCCAAATCAAAAGTAGGAAACAGGTGGGCGATGGTATCAGGGTAGGGGAGGAACAGCAGACTTCCGGCTACGAGGACAGTGAGCCCCCTACCCAAAGGGATGCAAGATGCTAGGGGCTGCTGGGTGACTGCTCTCCAGGGCCTGATTGAGAGCTCGGTCAGCTTACAGAGTTCTTCTCTGTAGGCCTAGAGTCTCAATGTCTCCCTGGCTGGAGTGTGAGCCCAGCAGCCATATTCCTCATCCTGGCTCTGGGCATCCCCGACTCTTAGGGACCTTTACCCCAGCCCCCCCGCCCCAACTGCCACCACCACTCACAGTCCTGGGTGCTGAGCATTTGGAGATGATACCCTCCCCATCTGGGCACCGTGCCTCGCTTCTCCATGCCCACTGTACCTTGGGGGCCTAGCCTGTACCATTGGCCAACCCCTCCACCAGTAGTCGAGGTCATGGACGCAAGAACCAAGGCCTCACTGACAACTTCAAGGTCCTTGTGGTCCTCCCCTATTCCTGGCCACACCCTCAGCACAATCTTTTTCGCCCTGAGAGTTTCTCTGGTCCAAACTCCTCATCAGCATCATTCCTATCCTCTCTCAGAGGGCAGGACAGCCTTGAGGGGACTCCAAAAACAGAAGGCAGAAGCTGAAGCAGCTGGGGTGGGGGCTTAGTGAGGGGGCTTCCCTCTTCTCCCTCCCTGGCCCAGCCCCTTTGCAGGTGGCACCCAGGGAGTAGTCCTATGAAGGATGGACTGAAGCAGCCTCTTTGCCCCTCGCTGTACTACTGCCCCAAAGGGTGAATAAAATTTGTGTTTTCATTCTCATTAGGTGATGGGATTAGGGGAGGAGTTGACACATTAACCCTGAACAGAGCAGAAGCCTGAAGGGTGGCTGGTAAACTGAGAGGGCCTAACAGGCCTGTGACTTCTCTCCGGGAGGGAAGAGGGCAGAGGGCTAGAGTGTGCGTGGGCATGTCTGAGAGTGGAGAGCAGCAAGCCCCAGGGGCCTGGGCAGGGTGGGCCCTGAGGACAAACCTCGCCTGCTTTTGGCGCATGAGGAGGATAAATGCCTGGAAATTGTGTGCTAGTGAAGGAGGAATCACGAGCGCCAAATAGCCAAGGAAGGAAAGGGAGCGTGGGATTCTGGAAGCAGGGAGGAAGGAAAGGGAGAGCTGTCGAGGGTATAATTGGGGGGCTAGCAGCCAGTGAGTGGTTATATGGAAACTGTGAGCTGGTAGTGGAGATTCACAGATGGATGGAAATAGGTCTCAAGAGACAGGGATACAGCTGAAGGTGAATCCGATGGTGCGAGGAGAGGGAGACAGGAATTCATGATCACTGGCCTCCGAAGCTGTATTTCTGCAGACCAGCCCTGTCTGGGGCATGGCACAGGCACTCTGCCAGGCGGCCTCCTGCCCACCTCCATCGCCTCTCCCAGCTCTGCCTGCCTCCGACGGCTCGGCTTGTCTGTGGAGTGCCAGCTCGCTTGCTCTGGCTGGACTGCAGCCTCCATGAGAGGCTTCCCACATGCCTTGTCCCTCATCGCACCCCAAAACACCCAGCACCACTCGGATTCTGTCGGCAGGGCTTGATCTGGCATCAGGAGGCTTCTACTCTAAACCAAATGTGAACAGATGTAGAGAGGGGCCCCCTAGAGCAGAAAAAAAGCCAGCTGGGATTGGAATGGAGGGAATTTGCATGAGACACAAGATGAGGGTATGATCTGGGGATGAAAGGAGGTAGGGCAAAGAGGGTACCAACAATAGCAGCCCAGTCCCCTCCCTATACACTTGCTGCTTCAGGTGACCATTCACTCATCTGTATTCTCATTATTCGTGCAATATTCATTGGCCTCCAAATCTGGTCACAGGCTGAATAGAACCCACCATAAGGCACACAGAGTCACAGACACCCCCTTACCTCCCCAGCCCCCAGCCACACCCACAGGGAGGCTACAGGAGCAAGTGAGCCTCGAGATGGCTGAGCACTGATGAGACAGATGCCCAGGGGTGAGGTATGAGATCTCTAGGACTCAAAAGTGGGTCACTTGCATATCAAAGGATGTAGGAGTACAATGACATGATGTTCCAGATTTGCTTTCAGATACTTCCACAAAGAAAGAAATGGGCGAACTAAAGCATATGTAACTCCATCTGGATAACTGTTGAATCTGGGTGATGGGCACGTGGTGGTGGTGGTGTGGGGTTCATTTCATTGAAATATTCTATGTTTGAAGTGTATCAGTTGCAAGGGTGCAATGCGGGGTTATTGTTTGCTGTGCCCCAGCCGCATACAGGCAAAATGCCCCAAACTCACCCCTACCTCAGTGAGGTTCTAAACACAGAACATGTTTGCGCCTGTTGGAAACGTGAGAGGACTGTCAAAAGGACAGAAAGCCAGCTGTATAATTTGCAAGATGTTAGTTCCATTTGCCCCAGGACAGCATAAACATGGCAAATGGTTCATTGGTTGGAAGACAAGACAAACTCTGAGAGCACCACCTCATGGAGACATTCTGACCCCCCCACCCCACCCCGACCCCGGGCTCCCACCCCCCAACTCCCAGGGCCCCTGGCCTGTCTGCATCAGCCTTTCAGGATGACGGGCTTTCTCATTCCTGCAGGTCCCCTGCTGCAGACTTCTGACGGGAAAGGAATGGAGGAAGCCAACATCCGCCACCTGGTGCAGCCCAGAGGGCCAAGGAGCGGAGCAGGGCCCTGGCAGGGAGGTCGGAGGAAGTTCCGCCGCCAGCGGCCACGCCTCTCCCATAAAGGCCCCATGCCTTTCTGAAGCAGGTACTTGGGCCTCAGGTTGGTGGGCGGCACAAAAGGGGCAGGGGAGGAATGGCCTGGAAGCTGCGTGGCCCTGCTGCTTATTACTGGCTAGACACTGGCACCAGGCAGTCTCGACCCCACACACAACATGGGGGCTTCCTGAGCATCCATTTGGCCCCTGCAGCGGGGCCCAGAGAGGGGATTGACACACAGGGCCCATCTCCTGACTCCCCAGGAGTTGGATGCTGGCTGTCTTCCACCCTGCTGCCTGGGGTTGGGCAGGCCGGCCCCATTGGAAAGTTCTGGAAGTCCTGGGAGGCCTTGATGAAGTGGGGAGGGGTGCCCGAGGGTCTGTGTACAAGGTGCGCAGTGTGGATCCTCACAGACAAGGGAGGGAGGCAGAGGGCCTTGGGGGTGGCCTCCGGTGGGGAACAGGAACAGAAAAATCCAAGGTGGCCGCAAAATAGCAGGGCCTGAACCTGTCCCCAAGGCCTGGCCTGCTGTCCTTCATCCTGTCGCCAGGACAGGGCAGCACCAACTCAGCGGTCTCCGGCTTTAGGTTCAGGCTTGGCGGGGGGTGGGATGAAGGTGATCTCCTCTCCCATCCCGGGTGGTTCCTTTGACCTAGGACATCTCAGTGACTCCTCTCTGGTCATTTTTCTCTCTTTAGGACTGAAAGGACCCCACATGCCCACCCTCTGCGATTCTCTCTGCTCCGTAGATCCGTAGATCCATCTGCTTCTCTGGAGCCCTCACATCTGCCACTTGGCTGGCACACGTCTTAGCAGCTGATGGTCCCGGCTCTCCTTCCCCACCAGCCTCCCTGAAGGGGGTGTCCTGCCCCTAGTTCCGACGATTCCCCTTCTCAAGCTCAAGGATCCCTTCAGCCCCTCTTCCTGACTTGGGAGACCCTGCACTGGAAGGCTGTCCTTCTCCCCGGCCCTCGCCCTGCTCTAGTCCCTACCGCTTCCAGCGAACACCCTAACACGGAACCCTCCTCTCAGCCCTTCCTTCCTCAGGTCTGCCATGGGGGCTGGGTGGAACCTCCTTCCTTCAACAGGCTCCAGCAGACCCCTTCCCCTCACCTGCAGAGGGGAATGGAGAGCCGAGCCATGGGAGACTCCAGTGAGAGGGACTGGGGCGTTGGGATGCTGACAGGGTGCCTTGGAGGGCATTGCAAGGGGGCGTTGGTACTCCAGCGGCAAAGGGCAAGTGAAGCATTGGAGGAGTGGAGGAATAGCTACTGTGGCCTCTTCCTCATCCTCGTGTTTGGCCCCAGTAAGGAAGAGGCAAGGAGCAGGGCCATGGAGTACACTGTCACTTCTCTCACCTCTCTGTGTCCCCTAACAGTCCCTCCCACTCACTCCCATTCCCCCACCCCCGCCCCAGCTAGTTCAAGCTCCAGCTCAGGAGGGGAGGGTACTGGGCCTGAGGTGGCTCTATACCATCCCAGGAGCAAAAGCCAAGCAGGACGATTGTTTTTGCCAAGAATCACAGCCAATCAGAGCCAAAGGAACCTTGGAGATCACTTAGCTCCACCTCCTTATGCAAACTCCTGCAAACGAACTCAGGGGCCTGGAGAGGGATGGTGACCCGCTCAGTGTCCCCACAGAGCCAGGATGAGGGCCCAGGGCTCCGACTCCCACTTGGTGATGTCCTCTTCCTTCTCAATGATGCCTTTTCCAAACTCATTAAGTGCCTTTTCCTGGGGTTGGGACCGGGGATGGCTACGAAGGGAGGGGCAAGCCGGCTTTGAACTGCCCCCTGGTGTTGCGGGGATGGAGCTGCTCCCTCCTCCCTGGCCAGCCCCCACTGGTCCATTTTCCAACCTGGCCTAGAAAGTTCCCTAACTGCCCATGGCCCCCATTCCTGAAACGCGGGCAGACCCTGGGTACTGCCACAGTGGCAGCTCAGGCACCGAGACTACCTTTGCAACCCCAACACTGGTTTCCAGGAGTCAGGTGGTGGCCTTAACCAGTTGGACTCAACAGCTTTCCCTTTGTGTTAACCAGACCTTCTCTCCCAGCGGCCTTTCCTTGGGGAGGGGGTGGGGGAAGAAGAAGGGAGGGAGAGAAGGGAAGGAGGAAGGAAAGATGGGAGGAAGTGTAAGTTTGAGCAGACTTTCTTCTCAGAGGCCTCCTGGGAAGGAGAAAAGGGAAGACAAGAGCCTGATGACCTATGCATGGGTGGGATCAGGGGGACTCAGGGCCCCCCAAGTCCCACAACAACCCCATTTGCCTACCTGCTGCACCCCCTTCCCTCCGCTGCTGCTAACGCTGCTGCTGCTGCTGCTGCTGCTGCTTCAAAGCTCACCCTGGGGAGCCAGGCTGGGCGCCCGCCACCCCCCAGTACCCCACAGCCCAGAGTAGGGGCCAGCCAGTGCCCAAAATGCCCCTTCTGCCCTGGATGCCTCCACCGGGGACTGGGCCTTCTTCCCCCCCACCCCCATCTCCTGCCGCTGATACCAGATGCCCAGCCCCACGGGGAGGGTGCGGGAGAGGGGGAGGGATGGCTGGGCAAGTCTGGAGACACAGGGCAGAGTGGGGCAGAGGAGGTGCTGAGGGGCTGTCTTATTTAAAGTGGTTGTTTATGATTCTTATACTAATTTATACAAAGATATTAAGGCCCTTTCCATTACAAAATCGTCCCCTTCCCATAACTGTGTTCACTGTGTTTGTAAAGATTGTTCAGTGTAAATATGTCTTTATAATAAAGAGTGAAAGGCTGACAATTCGCCCTTACTCTTGGAGGTCAGGCTCAGGAGGGGCGCTCCTTTCCCCTGACGTCCATGGTCATCTCCCCGCCCACGAACTTCACGTGCAGCGAGAAAAGTGCCTGCATCTGAAATCGGTTCCAGGTCAAATGGCTTCAGACTAATTTGCCACAAACTCACAAAAGGAATCTCTATGCTTAACGACAAGTTCACAAAAATGCAGTCCACTTTTAGGTGTTTTGGCATCTGTTTGAGTGTCCTGATTTTTTTCTTTTGCACTGTCATTTAAAGGATTTTTAAAAAGCAATTTATTTAAGAATATTCTGACTAAAGAAGGGATTTCTACTAAAAATGGTTTTGTATCCTTGGCGCGTGTCTTCTATTTTTATCTACTTTTGAACAGTCTTGGGACTTTTTAGCCAGTTTGCCTTTCTTGAGAAATGTTATGTTTCCTGCAATAAATACATTTGGTCATGACTTTGTATATATCATTTTCTATTTCACGAAGTAGAGTTGCTTGATAGCCTGAGAAATAAAATGCAAGGAGTTCGATGCAGTTCTACCCCATCTGTCTCACTTCTTCACGCTTGTTGTCAAAATGCCAATATCCTGGAGAACATTGGGTACATGCTAATTTGGTTAATCAACTCATTAGGTGCACACCGGCATACACAATCCAAAGTAAAACCCAGTGAGGAGATAGGAGTCACCCAAAAGGTGCATTTGATAAATCTTGTGGGAAATTCTACAGATCTGACAAGTATTTAGTTCTAGAAATATACAATTTGAACAAGGGTCTTCAGACACTTGCTAAAATGTCATAAAACTGCTCAATGAAAGATAAAATAGAAGATGCCACCCACAAGCACACAAAACAATCTCATCATTGACAAAATGTTGCAGATTGTGACATAGTGATTTAAAAATACATTATGTTGGAAATGCCTCTGAGGAAAATTGGTACAAAATGCCGTCTTTCAAAATTACTACTTTGACTTTTAGACAAACTGGTTTTAGGCAAGGAGTTTTGGGATGAGCTGGCTTTATGCTGATTGGTCTGTTACCGCCTTAATCACCCCAAAGTTCTAATTTCACATGAAACCAAAGAGAAAGGGGTGGTGGCAGGGCAGGACAACTTAATACTGACCCATTGGTGTGTAGCCCTTCAACAGTTTGCAGAGCCTTTTAAATTTTTTTATTTCTTGGGGGGGGGCAATTAGGTTATTTGTGTATTTATTTACTTAATGGAGGTACTAGGGATTGAACCCAGGACCTTGTACATGCTAGGCATGCACTCTGCCACTGAGCTATACCCTCCCTGCTACAGAGCCCTTTTTTTTAAAGTCAATTCATTTTATTCTCCTGACAACTGGACAACACAGACCACCATCCCAATTTTACAAATGAGAAAACAGGCTAAGAGAGGTGAAGCAACTTGTCCAAAGTCTCACAGCCAGTGAGTGAAGAATCTAGAATCTGGACTTCAAATTCTAGAGTGTAAGCTCTTTCTATAGTACTACAGAAGTTCCCCTAATTAGAGAGAAGACTTAAGTACAAAATGCGGTGTTCTCAGTAAGCATGATGGAAATAGACGGCGTGGTGTGGACTGGTGGGATGAGAGACAGGCCAGTGGAGGCTGACCAACTAGCACTGGCCCCAGAAGACCCAGTTGCATTTGGTTGAGTTGGCAGGAGGATGGTGGACAGCCGGGGTGGAGACAAGGGGAGTAGCCACCAGGGTCCTCCAGGCTTATGTCATCACTGAATGCTAGTGGGTGGCTGCAAGTCTGACCTCCTTGGGGCAGAGGATGAGGCGGAGGGAAGCCAGTGGCTTTTCTGAGAAGATATATTAGACATCAAACCAAAAGAAGGCGGGACATGTAGGCTACCACCCTTTGGAGATATCTTGACTTGACCAAATAAATACAATCAAATCAATGTACGGGGTTGGTTTTGAAAATGCAGAAGGAAAAAAGAAAAAGGAATTGACTTTTTGTTCACCAATTGTTTCTGGACCAAGAGGTTGGGGTGGTTGGGGGTGGGCAGAGAACCTGAAAAATAACAGGGCTTCAAATCCACCCAGAAATCAGGCTGCCCCTGAAATGACAGGAATTTGGGAGGCAAACAGACTCAGACCACACAAAGCATTTCAGGACCCCAGGTGTGGTATAAAATGAGCCACAATCAACAGCCACTTTGAAGCCTAACATTTGGGATTCTCCCACAAGCCCTGGCTGACTTGGTACCCCCTGCCCCAGGGCTGGGCTCCTCTGCTGCCTGGCCCAAACAGCCATTCTGATGTGCTTATACAATTTTATTTTTCAGGCCTAGTGGTTATTCAACTGGAATTTCTCAACCCCAAATTTCTGACTGGAGTGAGCCTGTGTCAGCTGACTGCCAAAGGGAATGGCAGAGAAGACTTAGTACCTTCCGTTCCGGCACTGCAAGGGCCTGCTGACTCTGTTCCCTGGAACCCCTCACATGGAAGGGCTCTTTTGAAAACCCAGTTTTCCCTACACCCTGGCCAGTGCTCAGAGACGGCCTCCTCTGGCTACTACTGCCTTGCACTGCAGTCAAAGGCCAGAGCTGCATCTAGGACATTTCCTAGACTGTTTCAAGTCAGGGGTCAGCAAGCTTTTTCTGTCAATTGACTTGGCAGGCCGTGAGGTCTCTGTCCCAACTGCTCAAGTCAGCCATTGTCAGGCAAAAGTGGCCAGAGACAAAATGTAAATGAATCGGCGTGGCTTGTTTTGACAACCTTATTTGTAAAGACAGGTGGTGGGCTACAGTTTGTCAAACCCTGTCTCACGTGAAGCATCAGCAAGGCCTTCAACTCAGCCCTTGAGCCCTTATCTGGGGCCTGACAGGAAGACTTCCATTCTGCAGCAAGGTCTAGAATTAAGGAAATTGAGTGCACTGGTTAGGAGCTGGCCTCTGTGCCTTGTTATCTGATGATAATCGGGCTTTCAGTGGAAGCGGAAGTTTGGAGTCAGATCAAGGTTCAAATCCCGGCACCACTGTTTACTTCTTTGTGAGACATGAAAAGCCAGTGTCTTGATCTCAATGAGCCCTGTTTCTGCATCAGGCAGTATACTCTGCCTACTTCTCAGAGCTGGGGTCGGGATTGGATGTGATGATGCAGGTCAAGTGTTGGGCACAGTGCCTGGCTCATGCGATGTGCTTCCTAGTGGGAGCTCATATTATCTCTACTAAGGTTCACTCTAACCCTGAGAGGTGGACAGTACAGCCATCATTATCCCCAATTTATTGATGGGGAAACAGGCTCAGGGAGGTCAAGTGGCTTATTCAAGGTCATCGAGCTGCTAATTGGCAAATGAAGCCTCAAAGCCGCTTCCGTCCTCAGTTCAGTTTAGCTGCTAGGGCTCTGCTTACAGGATGCTCCCCCAGCCCTGAAGGTCACAGGCAGGTGATGCCCAGATAGGAACCAGGGTTCATTTCCCCATCAAAGCCCTTGCATTTCCCTGCGAAATATACACTTTCTTGCCAGACCGAGCATGGCCTTCACCACAATGGAGGTGACAATGCCCAAACCGATGACTGATGGGGGAATCTAATGATTGTACCTCCCAGCACGGGATCTAGAGGCTTAAAAATTCTGGCTCCTCCAAGTAGTAAGGCTGGGTCACACTTCACCTTTCTGAGCCTGTTTTATTGTTTCTAAAATGGAAAGACTAATCCCCAGCTTTCTCACAGGCTTGTAGTGAGACTCAAGTGACGTTTCTGAAGTTGAGGTTTGGTCCACTAAAGAGTGTGAGGCAGGTGTGAACAATGCCCACCTCCACTGATGCCCAGTTTGCATGTGAAAGTGCTTAGTCATCTGCAAAGTGCCATCGAAATTCATTTCTCAACACTGGACAAATGCTCATTGAGCGACTACTGGGTGCCGCATTCCTCATGACCTGGTGAGGGAGATCCAATGTTATTCCAAAGTCACAATAGCATGTCTGACCAGGACTGTGGTCAGCGCTCCTGGGACAAGTGCAGGACCCACAAACAATGCAGGATCCAGCTGGGGAGGGGAGTCAGAGAAGCTTCCTTGAGGACAAGTGTGTGGTAGGGGACTTTAGGGTGACTAGAGGTAAAGCCGAAGGGAAGTCCTAGCAGAGGGAGCACACAGCTTGAGTCCCAACACAAAGGAGGGAGTGAGTGTATGTGATTTATTCTTAAACCCATTTCCCAGACAGGAAGTGGGTCTAGGGAGGGGTTGTGACTTGCAAAATGAGAGCTTCCACTTAACTCCTTTGGGCTGGCTGATTCCCTTCCACACTCTGGGCTGGGCAATGCGAAAGCAGGGCCCTGCTGTGGTAATTAAAACATCCTCTCCTGATAACTTGGCCAACGCTCTATCGATTTCATCAGCTGCACGGGAGGGGCTGAGGCCCCACACCCACAGGACTGGGGGACTGGGTGCACCTGGGACTGCTTGCCGGCTGGCTGGACACTTTGCAAGCTTCTCAGATGTTCCACTTTCCTTGCGCTCCGCCTCCCTTTCTCCTCCACGCCCCTTAGTCTTTGGGCGAAATTCAGTGTGGCGTGGGAGGCTGCCCCCTGCTGGCTGAGCCTGGGAATGTCAGGGACTTCTCACCGGCCATTGAAGGAGCGCCCCTGAGGTCACCTCAGCTGTCCTGTTCCACAAGTGTGAGACAGAGCAGAGATCAAGGTGTGTGTGGAGGGGCAATCGGTTGGAGTTAGTCAACGATGACTCTTTTAGTTGCTTTTGCTGCAGGACTCTGAGTCTGAGCATGATTTTGTGAGTATGAGTGTGTACACCCCATGACTTGAGAGGGTGTGAGGGTGCGTCTACAGGTCATGGGCACAGGTGGGCTCTGTGTGTGTGAACACTGACTGGGCAGGTATGTGCACCTGCTCCTCAGTGTGCCGGTGTGCATGCTACCTGCTTGCACCCGGTATGCAGGTGGAGGACGGAGAGAAGTTGCCATCCAAGGATGCCAGAGTGAAATTCTCCAGCCTGTGGCTTCAAAGGGCAGCAACCAGCTCTCTGAGTCCAGGCGGGGCTCTGTTTACATCCATACAAGACTCTCCTAGGCTGGTTCTCAGGCTGTCCCAGAGAGCATTTCCCTCAGTTTAACCAGTTTTCCCCCAGCAGGTATACCCCCGTGTCCTCCGCAGCTACTGGGGGAAATCTCCTAGCCTCTGGAGGCAACAGCAAATCTGATTTCTGCACGTGCTCATGGGACAGGCCCAGAGGAGCACCCCCACACCTGCCAAGGCCCGATCCTGGGCTGCTTTTTTCCTGTGTGTGCTAGTGCAGCTTTCCTGGGCGTTCTTGAACATTCCAATTGGTTGGCCCATGCCATGCTGGTTATTAAAGATTTTCAATCATCCCTGTCCATTTCCTATGCTCCCAAGTAATATACCTATTTTAACCTGGAGCTTCTTGAGACCATGATTTAGGGTATTACTCTTATTCTGAAGCCTAACAGAAAGTTTTTTTTTTTTTAAACAGCCCTCATCACCTCTGCAAATGGCATGAAAACCCTAGTCCACCTTACCAGTCTCAGCAAGCAAAATCCCTTGGTCAGGCCATCAGCCATCGGTTAAATACTTGTGCCATAAGATTGAGAACAGAAATGTCAGATCAGAGACTAATGACTCCCTTAGACTTTGACCAAAGGCCCAGCTTTCTGAGTGAGATCAAAGGGATGAGGGTTCTGGAAAATTCGAGTTCAAGTTCAAGTAAGTACTCAGGAGCAGGCCTAGCCTTGTCCTTTGCCCATGGATAGAGACACCAGCCACACCCACAGCATTTCTAGGAAACACCCTCTCCTGCTCACTGGGCTTTGGCCTCAGCTCCTCCTGGAAGAAATGCAAACAGTGGGGAGCTGCTCTCCACAGCTTACTGCCAGCAGGAGCCCCTTCTCTGCCTGCCCCCTGACTTGCTCCTTCCAACTGCCCTCCTCCCCACAGGCTGGCCCTGAGGACCCGGAGGCCAGTGTGATAGAGGGGAAGTTTGCATTCCAGTTCTGCCACTTGGTAGCTGTGTCACTCTCCCGCTCTGAGCTCTGCCTCCCTTATCTATAACCCATGACTGATGATTGTACCTCTTGAGTTGTCTTGAGGCTCAATTGAGACACTGATTCTGAAAGCACTTTGAGAAGGAAACCACTGCTAGAAGCATGTAAGGGGTGAGCGCTTCCCTTAGCCAGTACCTCAGCAGGGCAGCCTCACCCTTGTCAGGATCCCTTTTTCACCCCAGGGTGTTCAGGAAGCAACAGTCATATAGAATCCCGAGGTTGACAGGGACCTTAGCTGAGGCATCAGTAGATAATACAAGCTAATATTTATTGAGCTCTTATTATATACTCTATATACACTGTTCTAAGTGCTTTACATATATTATATTCATTTAATCTCCATAACAACCCTACGAGGCAGAAACTCTTATCACCCCCATTTTAGAGACAAGGAAACCAAAGCTCAATAAGTAAATTGCCCAATGTCACATAGCTAGTCATTTGGGCCAAGATTTGAAGCCTGGCCATTGGTTTCCAGATCCTGTGCTCTTAATCATTGTGCTCTACTGTCTCTACACAATCCTCCACTGAGTAGTCGTTTTGCCTCTTCTTGCATACCTCCCATGATGGGGAGCTCATTACTTCACAAGGGAGCCTATTTTGACTTCACATAGCTGTGGCTGCTAGAATCTTCCCGCAGGTCTGGCCAAGCCTTTGGTGACCCAGACTACACAAAGATAACAATTCCCTGAAGACTCAAGAATGGTGAAGTTTAAAAACAGGAGACTACAGAAAGCAAACATTCTCCCTGTACCCCCTGCCCCCGCAACACACACAGACTCTCTGACCCCATTCCCTTTGGCATGCCAATACCTCCTCCTTAAATGGAGATTGAAGCACGAAGTAGAATAGTTACTCCCATCTCATTATTCCTCTTTCAGCTGGGGAGTGAGTGAGCAGACCTTCCTACAGTGATAGGCCAGGACATATGCAGCACTCATTGTATTAATAGATAGTCAATAACTGCTGAATGAATGAATGAATGAGTGGACAAATGAAGGAGGCTCATAGCCTCCTTTCCTTCTAGCCTCAATCTCCTGGAAGAGTTAGTTTTGCATTGTGCTTTGAGATCCTTGAAAAGCAGCATTTCCATGGTAACGAAACATATAGATTTGCACCTCTGCAGGGCCAAATTCTTTCCTGTCACGCTGACGCTGAGTTTGCTCCAGAAAAGATCCTAAACTACCTTCTGTGCCCATGGAGTGGGTCACTGTCAATTGGGAGGCCTGAGGAGTGGGCACGGCCATGGGCGGATCCCCCAGCGCACATCTCCTCAGGGAAGTTCCTGGGCTGATCGACCTTGCTGGGGTTTCCATGGTAACAACACTAGGCTAATGGGTTGCCAGGGTGATGGTGAGCTACTGCTAAGATTGCACAGGACCGGACCACACAGGGCCACCGAGTTGAAAAGATGCTAATAACACCTTTCTGAATCTCCATGGCAACAACACTCAAGCACCGGGTAGGCTTTGTCCCAAATGCAGATTAGGCCCCCACCCACCGTACTCAGCAGGAACGCCCTGGGAGGCAGGCCACTGGCCCAGTGTCCTTTGGGCTTGGCTGCTGCCATTTCTCCCCAAGGGGAAGAGTCAGCCAGCCTGGGCTTGCTCCCCCTTAGAAGCCCCATCTCTGCCACAGGCCCCCTTGCCATACTGGTCTGGAGTGTCTGGCTGAAGAAGCCTGGATTTGGGCAGTTGGGATTCAGGGAGAAGGTCTGGGGAGGGAAGAGGGCTCAGGGTGGTTGGCATGTGAGAAAGTGGAGTTTGGGACACCTTTGGGATTGGAGACATCTCTTGGTGTGGCTACTCCCAGGCCACTGGGTTCACACACTCTGAAGCTGAGGCAGCAGCCAAGGCGCCATCTCCTAGCAAATCCAGGAGTGAGGCCAGAGATTTCAAACTACTTTTAAAGCTGTGGCCCATATGAATGCCATCAAAGCAGGACTGCGGAGTCCTGAGCCCCCTCATTCAGTCTTTTCCTTCTCCCCACCACAGTGTCCCCTGAGGCACCTAAGCTTCTGTGGAACATAACTGGAAAAACCTCTGGCTTGGGCCAGTCCATTTGGAGAGACTAACTGGGGACCAGAGAGGGCAGGTGACTTGCCCAAGGCCCCACAGCCCATCATTTGTATAGCCAGGACTGAAATCCAGGACTCTCATGCTGGTAGTTCCACTCCCAATAAACTAGTGTGTTATGAACTTCTGGGTGACCTCTAACTCGAGCTCTTTGAATTCCTGAGGATTGCCGGGACTTCTGTCTTTCTACCCATTAATGGAGGTTATAATAAGGATCTGAGGGAGAAGAGAAGGTTCCATTTTGGAGACAGGGAAAAATGTTTAAAATGGACCTTCTAAATTTGACATTTCTGAGCACCTACTGTGTGCTAGACATTTTGCTAGCACGTGCTTTCTGTGCAAGATGTCATCTTATTTCTTCTTTATAACAAACTATTTAGACAGGCATAATTCTCTTCATTTGGCAGATGAGAAAACGAAAGCTTTGGGAGTTAACTGAAGATTGGGTCTATTAAATGCTGAGCATCTCTTCGGTAGGGATGCCGCCTTACTAGTTCTGGTAGGGGATTCTGGGATGAATGCTGACCCATGGTCTAACTCTGATGACACTGAGCTGTGGCAGGTGGATCCATTTGAAGCATTAGAGCCCCCTTAGCAATCACCCCCCCAATTAAAACCACATTTAACTCTGCCCGAATCAGGGATGACTGGAAAGCAAATCCAGTCTGGAAGGACAGGCAGGTGGTATTCTTCACGACACAGCTGCTGGCCCCAACAGGCAGAACATCTTGTGAGCTGGGATGGGGAAGGTGGTGATTCCTAGTTGCCATGGAAATTTGGAGGAAGGTGTTGAACACCACGTCCATCACGTGGAAGGTCTGGGGCAGCCACAGATGGAGTTACCCCCCACCCCAGTTGGTGGCCTGGTGGGTGTGGCCCTCCTGTGTCTGCCCCCAGGAACTGCCCCAGTGTGTGAGCTGCGGCCAGAGGCTTTCCCGGGGCTTCACTGGGGCTCCAAAGGCACTGAGCTCTCTCAGGTGGCACGCCTCCCCACGACATCCTTTCCTTCCTTTGGACTCCATCCCCTGTAGGATTATGGTCCCTTTAACCCTGCTTTCCTCACACCTCTCTCCCATCGCATAATGCCCTTGCTCGGCTGGAGCTGGTCTGCGTTTGCTCTGGCTGCAGTGGGAGCCTGGGAGTCCAAGCCCTGACTCTTGGTCCCAGTTGATGGTGTGTCCCCAGGTGAATCATTTGACCTCCCTGGGCCTCAGCTGCCCTCTCTGTAAACTGGGCTGTGGCAAGAATCAAACAAGATCTCAGCTGAGTCACGTTCCTAGGGAGACTTTCCCTGGTGCAGCAGACCAGGTTAGGCTGAGATCTATGTTGAGACCTTCTTCTGTGCCCCTGCAGCCCTCTCACTGCCCCTCTGCTGGCCCCTGTCACACGGTGGTGTCACTCTTTGCTAGCCGCTCTGCCTCTCGAGGCTGGGAGCTCTGTAACTGCAGAGATAGGCCTCTCTGGCCCATTGAAGTAGCCTCTGCCTCCTGCAAGGGCACATAGTAGATGCTTAATAAGTGTTAAGAGAATAGAGAGAGTGATGAACTGCACTGTTATGTCCCTCCTCCTCCCTTTTCCACACTTCTCCCCCCACCCCCTGGCCCAGTATAGTCTCCTTAGGGTGCTGCTGTCCCTAGGGCCAGAAGGCGGCATGGTATCGCGGCTAGGAGCACAGGCACTGAAACCAGATGGCCAGCTCTAGCTGTGAGACCTGTGGGCGAGGTCCTGAACTTCTCAGGGCCAGTTTCCTGATCTGTAAAATGTAGGTGTTGATATTGTGTGTCACTGCCGTGTGTGTGTGTGTGTGTGTGTGTGTGTGTGTGTGTGTATGTGTGTGTATGTGTTTCTAATACTACTTGGCACCAAGTAAGTGCTCAATAAAAATTGAAGGGGAAATGGGGGGCGGGGTGTAGCTCAGTGGTAGAGTGTGTGCATGCATGAGGTCCTGGGTTCAAGCCCCAGTATCTCGACATTAATAAACAAATAAATAAATAAGCAAATCTGTCTCCCCCCAACACAAACAAAAAGTGCAAGAAATCAACTATATTTCAATAAAAAAAATTTTTTTAAAGAAATTGACTCAAATGAGATTTAAAAAAATTGAAGGGGAAAGCAAGGAGGGGAGATCTTCATCCTGATTAAGGGTAGGGCTTCCCTCCCTCTAAACCTCCCCTATTGTCCCCACCCGAGTTTCTGGTTCCAGTTCTGTCCCCTGGGAAGAAAGCCCAGCCAGGCTACTCCAGTCATACTGATTTGGAGCCAGCAGGCCTCAGAGCAGGGCTGAGTCTGATACCCCTGTGGCCTGGTCCTCCTCCTCCCCCTGCAGCAAGAATCACTTTCACTTATTTACAATGCGTTTGTTAAGCACCTGCCGTATGCCACTCCCAGGCCTTCTCAAGCATTGCTTGCATCAACCCCTTGACCCTCTGCTTAAAACTCCCACCTTAGCTGTGTAACCATCCTTTCTTTTCTTTTTTAATTTTTTTTTCTAAATTTTTTATACAGTGTAGTTGATTTACAAAGATGTTTCAGGTGTCCAGTAAAGTGATTCAGTTATACATATACATACATACATATTTTTTCTTTTCGTATTCTTTTCCATTATATGTTATTACAAGAAATTGAATATAGTTCCCTGTGCTGTACACTAGGCCCTTGTTGTTTATCTATTTTATATATAGTAATATGAATATATAGTGTCTATTCATCCCCAACCCCTAATTTATCCCTCCCTGCCCTTCCCCTTTGGTAACCATAGTTTGTTTTCTATATCTGTGAGTCTGTTTTTGGTTTGTAAATAGCATTTGTATCTTTTTTTTTTTTAGATTCCACATATTAGTGATATCACATATTTGTCTTTCTCTGTCTGACCAACCGTCCTTTCTTTTTTAGCATTGTGTCTCCCTCAAACAATGGCCCTCCCCTTCAGCCACTCAGTAGCTCTGTGATCTTGGACTAAACCCCTCCCTCTCCTGTACCTCAATTTTCTTATCTAAAAAGGGAGGTTTGGCGGGGGAGGGTCTAGCTCAAGTGGTAGAGTGCATGCTTAGCATACACAAGGTACTGGGTTCAATCCCCAGTATCTCCTCTAAAAATAAATAAATAAGTAAGCCTAATGACCTCCCCCCTCAAAAAAAACACACACAAAAAACAATAAAAGCATGAGGCTCTCAAAGGGCTCTTGAGGACCCTTGTAGCTCAGGCGGTTCTAGGTGGCTGGTTGTCATTGGCTCCCTGTCCAGCGGTCAGGGTGAGTTGTGTGTGTCCTAGGGCTTGAGTACCCTGCCTGCTGGGAGAGACTCACCCCCAGTCTCAAGGTATTCCAGGTTACCTGGGGAAAGGCTAAGGCCAGAATGGGGGAGGGAGTGGGGCTGCAGGCAGAAATTTCCTGAGGGAGACCACCATCTCCCCAGTGAGTTTCCAAATGTTGCCAAACTCTGGAGAGCCAGCTGCACTGAGTGGCTGGGAGAGGAAATCATGGGGACAACTCTTCTGCAGGGAGAGTCAGCCTGAAAGTGTTGGGACCTAGTGAGGAACCAGCCCCAGACTTGGAACACTCTGAGATGGAATACCTGAATTCTAGCCCTGGCTGACATCCCCCCTCTACACCAGTTTCCTCATCAGTAAAATGGGGATGATGCTCTAACTTGCTCTGCTGGCCTCACTGGATTGACATGAGGATCAAATAAGAATGTATGGATAAAAGCACTTGTAACCTTCAGTGTGCTATAATCATGCTCAGAGGCAGAAAATAGGATGCCCTTCCTCCTGTCCCAAGATCTGGCTCTGCACTTTCCGCTTCACCTCCACCATCTGCAGTCTTCACCTCTCCACTGGCTCCTTCCCTTTGGCTGTACTTAGAGCTTCCTTCTCCCTCCACTGACATGCACGTCACTTTCCCGCAAATCTGAGACAAATGGTCTCTGCCAGATGCCTTCATTTGCTCAGCCCATGGTCCATCCTCCTATTCCTGCTCTCTGGCCTCCTCCCGTCCCCGCCCCACTTCACCCTTCATCCTCCTTGATGTCTCTGCAGGCATGTGGTCCCATTGATCCTGCACCCACCTAAGTCCTCTGGTTTCTGTGGTGGGCAGCTTCTGTGATGGTCCCCATGAGCCCCACCTCCCAATATTCCCGCCCTTGTCTAATCCTTCCCCTAGTGTGTGGGCTGGACCTAGAGATTTGCTTCTTATAAATAGACCATGGCAAAGGTGATGGGCTGTCACTTCCAAGGTTAGATTGTAAGACTATGACTCCTGTCTTTCTCGCACTCTCCCACCATCTCTCACTTGCTGGTGCTGTGAAAGCTTGCTGCCACGTTGGGATCTGCCCTATGGAGAGTTCCACGTGGCAAGGAACTGAGGGCGGCCAACAGCCAGCAAGAAACAGAAGCTCTGAGTTTAATAGCGAGTGAGCACCTGAAGGCCTCCCTGCCACAGCCTCAGGAGAGAGCTGGAGGCCATCCTCCTGCAGGTGAACTTTGAGGTGCTTGCACCTGGCCAAGATCTTGACTGCAGCCTGGGAGAGACCCCGAGATGGAGGGTCCAGCCAAGCCATACCCCATTCCTGACTGACACAAACCATGATATAGTAAGTGCTTGTTGTCTTAATCTGTGGAGTTCTGGGGTAACTTGAAAAGTTCAAATCATTGCTGTTACTTTCCAGCAGTTTGGACAAGATGACTAACCAAACATCATCGGGGGAAATCTGGCTGGGCCCGGCTGAGTGAATAGGGGACAATGAAGTCACTAAATATGATTTGTTCCCTCTTGCCTGGGAATTAATGATCCCAGACACACTGATGGAGGTAAACAGAAATGTTCAATCATTTAGTGTCTGTGTGCCCAGCACCAGAAAGTGTTGCATCACACTCCACAGAAATAGAAAAAAATCTAGAAATTCAAACAACCTAAATCCCTTAATAGGGGAATGGGTACATAAATTGGGGCTTAGCTGTGCAGTGAAATACTATAGAGTTAAACTGGATAAATAATATGATAATGATAAATCTCAAATATGTACATAGCATCAGTTATATAAAGCTTAAACACTCATAAAGCAATCCTAGAAATGGTTTATAGATTACAATGCATCATAAAAGCATAAACAAAGTGCATTGGAAAGGAATATGTTCCTCTCCTGAGCTCCAGACTCATGTACCCAAATTGCCCACGTGCCCTCCACATTTGGATGTTTCATAAGCTTCTCAAACCGAATATGGCCACAACCAAGCACCTGATTCTCCACCCCCTGTGGTAAACGGCAGTACGTGGCAACTCCGAAGTGGCTCAGGTGGAAATCTTTTCAGTCATCCATGATTCTTCCCTTTCTTTCACATCCACTCCCCATCTAATCCAGTGGCAAAGCCTGTTGACTCTACTTTCAGAATGCATCTAGATTCTGCCTCGTCCCACCCACCATTACCACAGTGGCCACACCACCACCTTTCACCTGGATTATTTCAAGGTGCTCCTAACTGATCTCTCTCTTTCTGATCTTGTCCACCTACATTCTATTCTAAACACAGCAGCTAGAATACTCCTTTACAGTCTAAGTCAGGTTATGTCAGGCCTCTGCTCAGAACCCTCTGGTACCCCCATCTCCCTCATTACAATGATGAGTAAGGCCCTACGGGATCTGGCCTTCATTTGTCTCCAGCCTCACCTCCCGCTGCTCCTCCTTCCACTCTCCATCCCAAATATGCTGGGTTCTTTGTTAGTCTTTGCTCACTCCAGGCAGATTGCTACCACAGGGCCTTTGTAACTGGCTACTCCCTTTTCCCAGAAGGTTCTTCTTCTGGACATCAGCATGGCCTACTCCTTCCTATCCTGCAGTATCTGCCTAAGTGTCACCTTCTTGGTTAACCTCCCCTACCCACTGTCTTTAAACTTGCAAACCCTTTCCTAGTCACTATTCCTCTTCCCTCCTTTATTTTTCATCCAATTGCCCTTATCACCATGTACCATAGACTATATTTTACTTGTTGGTTTACTGTTCTTCCCCTTCCTCCCACTAAAATGTCAAATTCCAGAAGGTTGGGGTTTTGCTCTGGTGTGTTCTGTAGTGTATGCCCAGTGCCTAGGAGCCTGGCACACAGTAGGTGGGGTGAGGGGCAGCTTCCACCCAGGAAGGTGTGCTATCATCAGGGCAGGCTTTCTGAAAGAGTCTTGATCCATATCTACAGCAAAAGTAGCTTCCAGCCCTGCCACAGCTGACGGCCTCCCAGGAAGCAGGGGCTGGGTGTGTGTGTGAGAGATGTGGGTGGACCTGAGAGCAAATGGGTAGGAGCTACAGCTGTGTGTGTCACTGTGGGGTGACTGTGCACTCAGGAGGGAGAGAGGGGCCTTTAGGGTGAGCCCAAGGAGCAGGGACCAAGTGAGACTTTCAGATTCGGTCCTTGGTCCCCAGCAGGTGTACTTGTGTTGCGGCCAGCCTGGCCAGACCCTCCCTGGCAGTGTCCTTTGAGGGGCCTGAACTGGTAGTGACTACTTGGCCAAGCATCTCTGAGGAGGTGGGAGGAAGCTTCAGGCATTTCCTCTCCTGAGCCAAAGGAATGCCGGAGAAGCCCCGAGAACAATGGGGAGCCAACAGCCCCTTGGAGGCCTTGTGATGTGGGCCTCAAGGGGGGTGCACAGCTGCCGGCCAGAACCTGGGACAGGGGACAGGGGCTGGCGGGGATACAGAGGAGCCTCGGAATCCTTGAAGGAGGAAGCCGGAAGCAGCTGGGGATGACACTGATCGGCATTTCCCGCCTCAGGATGCCCTCCCGCTTTCTTCACTGCCGCCGCAGCTGCAACAGCAAAGGCTGCAGCTTCCCTCTGGCCCCAAGTGGCCATCCGAGAGGTTGGGAGCTGGAGGGCCCCGGCCTCCCTCCCTGTCCCTGAGGAAAGCAGGCAGCTCCCTCAGCCCGAAGCAGGGCGCCCCGTAGGCCTAAGGGGAAGCTGGGCTGGTTTAAGGGGACCGTCTGTAGCTCTTTCCCTGCCTGACCCTGGGATTCTGCTGCCTTTGCCAAAAGAGGGGCTAGTTCTGAGGGCTTTGGGGTCTGGAAGATTGCTGGTCCTCTCGCTCTGCCCCAGGGGCCCATCCCAGCGGTGTCTGGCTGGGCATCCTCGGCCTCCACATCTTCACCTCATGTCAGTGCCTCAGGGAACAGCACTAGGCCGCAGGCAAATGGCGGTCTGTCATTCTGGACAGCCTACTCCATCCTAGTACTCTCTTCCAGGACTTCTCAATCTTTTTTGCACCCCAACTCATTCTAAGTGTGCTCCCATCCGCATACTTGGGTTGTGATAACAACCCGGCTACACGGAAATATGTGGTAATCATGGCCACACCTATCAGTGGTCCTTAATGGTTGCTTAAGGATTCTGCATAGGGAAAACAGGCGAGGGGTCCTGCACATTCCCAGCGCAGAAGCTGTAACCCCACCCTTTCTCCTCCATTTAAGAAGTCCTGCTGGGCTGAAAGTGACCTTGTTCTGGCAGTAACTCTGACCCCACTGTTATTTAAATAAGAATCACCCTGAATCCAACCTCCTTTATCATTAAAAGGTCACTCGTTTGCAAACTTTGATACTTTATTATTTAGTAACACACCTCACAGCGGATCTGCCTCAATTCTGTTGCTGACAAAATGGCCCCATCCAGAGCCTGCTCTGGAATTCCATTGCCTTAGAGGAGTTCCAATGAGTGGCCCTCCCATGGATGTCTCAGCCAGGGTAGGGGTGACCATGAGTCCAGATGGCAGGCTGCACCAAGGGCCAGCACCCGGGCTGCGCGCACAGCCGCAACAGCTTGGCTCTAGCCCCGCTGAACACTGGGAAGCAGCCTGCTTACCATCCTCGAGGTTCACGCCACCAAGCTGGAGCCCATTCCAAGAGGACCAACTCAATGATCCAGGCACATAGCGCTGCAGAGCCCAAAGAGCAAAGATGAGACTCTGCACCAGGAGATGCCTGGGAGAGATAAAGACACGGGCAGCTCTTCAATGAGAGAGAGCAAAGGGTGCCAAGAGGTCATGTAGAGCTCTGCTGTCCATGAGTCACCAGTGGCCACGTGCTGCTATGGAACACTTGAAATGTGGCTGGTGCAAAACCAGGTGCCCCATCAGTGTAAAACACATTGGAATTGGAAAGTGAGGAGGGATAAATTAGAAATTTAAGATTAACAAATACACCCTACTATATATAAAACAGGTAAACAACAAGGACCTACTGTATAGCACAGGGAACTACATTCAATATCTTGTAATAACCTATACTGGAAAAGAATCTGAAAAGGAATATATATATATGTATAGGTACAAGTGAATAACTATGCTGTATACCTGAAACTAACACAAAAGTGTAAATCGACTATACTTCAAAAAAAGAAAAAAAAAAACAAGGGTAAAAAAAACACACTGGAATTTGAAAACTTAGCATTAAAAAAAAAAAGAATGTTATTCATGTAACCGCCACTGCAATCAAGATATAGAACAGTTACATCACCTCAAAAATGTCCTTCATACCCCTTGGCAGTCAGTCTCCTTCCTGATATCCCACACCATGGAAACCACCAATCAGATTCTTGTCCTAGAATTTTGCCTTGCCCATAAAGTCATATACACGGAATCAAATGATACATGGCTATTTATGTCTGGAACTTATACTTAGTATAATTCTCTTAAATTCAGTCATGTTGTTACAGGTGTTAGAATTTTTCATTGCTTAGTAGCATTTAATGATATGTCTGCATCACAGTTTATTAATGGTCATTTTGACTGTTCCCAGTTTGAAGCTATAATTGATAAAATTTTTAATAAATATTAAAAAAGAATATTAAATATCTCATTAACAATTTTCATATTGCATACATGTAAAAATGACCATTTTTTGATAAAATGGTTAAGTAAAATATACTATTAAACATATAAAATTACAAAGGGGCACGAGGACCCTTGCTTGTGGGGAATATAGTCACTATCTTGATTGTAGGGGTGGTTTTCCAGGTGTACACATGCGTCAGATCTTAAACTGTATACCTTAAGTATGTGCAGCTTAGTATATGTCAGTTATACCTCAATAATGCTGTTAAAAAATTCTTCAGTAGCTACACTGCTGCTACCCGAGAGGATAAGCAAGAACTAATTTCACCTGTTTATTTATTTTTTCAATGTGGCTATTAGGAATTTTAAAATTACGTGTGTGGCTTGCATTATATTTCTACTGGACAGGGTTGAGCTAGTGATTGTACCCCATTACACAGGTCATGAAACTGAGGCCCAGAGAGGGAAAAGCACTTACTTATATAATGAGGTGGAAAACACTTTATTAGTTAATGATAAGAATCCACAAGCAAGAACTACTATGTTGGTAAAAAGACTTAGATAAGTTCTTGAGGGTAGAATGATACTCTCCCTGACCTTCATTCACACCAAAGGCTTCAGGATGTGGGGGAAGAATTTGGAGAAACCTCAGAAACCCTGGAGGGAAAGAGTGAGGAGCAGAGAGGATGAGGGACAGAGGAGGCAGGGAGGTGGCGGCAGTCTGTGAGCTGTGTGTGATGTGACCCCTTCCCCAGGATTCCATCAACCAAAGACCTTCAGTCAATTCTACTCTCATTTTCTTGGTGAGAACTGAGGAAGGCTCTAGGTTTCCCACCTTGGTCAATGTGGTGGAAGCAGAGACCATGACTCAGACTGCAGGAATGCAGGAACCTGGGTGGCATAGGAGGCCACGAGACTGTAAGTCTTCCCAGAAATTCACATATACCTTGGGTCATGGCACAGGGGGCAGGGTGAGGGAGTTCAAAGCAATGTCATTTAGATCTCAAGGGGCCTGCAGGACCTGGGAACTCAGGAATCCAGTAGTATGATCAGAATTTTAAAACTTAGGAAGAATATGATCAGAGTGACTGAAGCTTTATTTCCCTCCTCCTCCCCTTAATTCAGCAATTGAACCAAAAAAGGATTAAAGAAGCCTCTACCAAGTGCAAGGGCACGGTCCCCCCGCCATGCTAGGTGCTGTGACATGTACAGAAAAACCATGTGGGCTGGAAGCCCACAGAAAAGTCATCCCAGCAAGAGGTGGCACAGGCAACGAACAAAACTCCAGGTAGAGTAGTTAAAGGTATGTGGGGGTGCGTGGGGCCACCAAGAAGACAACGCAGACCCTGGTAGGGCCCAAGTCCAGCCCCAGTGAATGGTGGGCCTGACTCAGGGAAGGGCTAGCTGCCTCCATAATGGCTGGCCAGGAGGGAAAGGAGGGCAGGACAGCGGGCAGCATCTGGAGGCCCAAGGTCAGCAGCAACCGGGTCAGTCAGGTGGGAAGGGGAGCAGCAGGTTGCATTTGGGGGGAAGGAAATGTGCAGGGTTGGGCTCTGAGAGCCTGACCAATCTGGCTGTACTGTAGACTGAGAATCCCAGGATGAGGGGGGGTAAAGCAGCCCAGATGCGGTCCAGGGTGCCTCACGACTACTGTCAGGGCACAATATGGTGGATGCTACTGGGGGCATCCCTTCACTCTGTCTGCTGTCTACCGGGCCCCTGCTTCAGCAATGCCTGCCAGGAAGGCCCAATCAGGGAGTAGATAGATTGGTGTGAACCAGCCCCAACTGGTGCCCACATAACACACTGGTGACAGGTCCCTCACCTTCCTGTGGGGAGGCCAGCCAGGCCCAGGGAGCAGCTGTGCTCTACCCCTGGGTCCTGTTATCAGCCATTCTCTACTCCATTCAATCATTCACTAAGGATCTACTGAGCACCTCCTGGGTGTAAGGCCCTGTGGAAGTTCCAGGAAGGGTCCCAGCCCTTAGGTAACTGGGACATGTACATATCTTGTTATGACACTAAGTAATTAGTTCCTCAGGACAGATCCAGCTATAAGGCTATAGGCAGTTAGAGGAGCGAGAGAGTATTTCCACTTGGGGGATCAGGAAGACTTCATGGAGGAGGTGGCATTTGAGCTGAACTTTGAACTGCAGTAGCATTTGGATATTAATTCCTAAAACTTTATATAGCGCTTACTGCATACCAGATACTCTTCTACATGCACTACAAATGGTAACTCATTTAGGGCTAACCACAATCCTATGAAGTAAGAGCCATTATTACCCCCCATTGAACAGATGTGCAATTGGAGGCACAGGGGCCACACAGATGGTAAGCAACAGGGCCCTGAATCAAACCTAGACAGAGACCATGTTTATCACCACTAGGCTATACTGTCTCTTGGATGGGCAGAAATGAGGTGGGGTCAGAGTGGTCCAAGGAACAGAATAAGCAGACAGTCAGGGATGCAAGAGATGATGGCCCCCTCCTGGAAAGCAGAGATGAATCTGTTATGACTGGAGTGTTTGGTGCATGAAAGGGAGAAGTCCAAGATGGGCCAGAAAAGGAAGGTGGTTTCCAGATAAGTTCTCAGGCGCCTGAGGGCAACGGATCTCGCAGCGCTTTGAGGGAGGCAGTGGTGCTCACCTCAGACCCGACTCAAGAGAGGAGGTGCGCCCCTCTGGATCCAGGCCCAGCTGAGAGGGTGCTGCCCACTTCTCAGGGGGCCTCGCCACGACCCCCTGCCATCCACCAAGCGCTGAGGCAGGTGTTCATTCGGGGACAAGAATGGAAAATCTGTCATACTCAAGGCAGGAAATTCCACAGTGAAGGCCCCTTGAGCTGCATCATTGCAGCAAAAGCTGTCACCCATGCGAGCAGGTCCCGTTCCTGTTTTGTTTGTTTAGGGATGAATGTTGTTATTCCCTGCTCTGCCTGTGTTTACATCGGGGAACATTTGCCATCAGAAAACAAAGTCCAGGCAGCGCTCCCGCCCGATGCAGGGAGCACGGGGCCCTGCCCTTCTGGCATTTCCTGCTCGCTCCCACCTGACAGATTTCTCGATTGAACAACATCAAAGATCTCCTCTTTTGGCGTCCCTCTCATCTTAAAGGGACTGGTGCTGAGAGGGAGCCATTTGACTCTGGAAGAAAAGCAACTCCCAAACTCGGCGTGCTCGCTCGTCTCCAGCCTGGGAGAGAAGTGAAACAGGCTTGTTTCACAACCCCCGGCAGGCAAGCAGGAGCAGGGAATCCAAGGTCTGGACCCTCGTGCCCTGTCGCAGCCCACCCCCAGCCCCGGGAACATCCTCAGGAGCCCGCAGGGCGGAGGCGAATGGAAAGCAGGAGAGCGGACACCACGGACCTCCAGCCTCCAATATGAGCACCTTTATTTTGTGGATGAAATAACTGAGACTTAGAAGAAAGGAAGGATGATGATGGGACCCAAAGGAGGGAGACAGAATAGGGGGAGTGGTGCAGAAAAGAAAGGCTATGGAGAGAACAGAGTGAGGGTTGGAGAGAAAGGGCTACCCCATCCCCAGCCTTGGCAGCCATCTGGCCAAAAGTCCCTCTGCGCCCTCTGCTGCCCCCACTTGTGGCCGTCACCTGGGCACTCTGCCTCTTGCCAGTGCCTGAGCCACATCTCCTTCATTCCTCACCGCCCCACTGGGACCTTCGACCAGCCCTCAGACAGCTGACTGCATCCCAATCGGGCCAGAATTGAGTCTGCCCACCCCATCCCAATCCCTTCTCTCCTTCAAGGTCCAGCCCCCATCCCCCTTCCTCTGCAGTGGCCCTCCCAGCTCTCTCCCTCTTCTCCACGGCATAAAGTACAGGCGGTAGAGTCTCATACTGGGCTACCTACAGAATGCCCCTTGGGTTTCCTAACCTCCGTCCTGCGTGAGACGACACATTCCATCAGCCAGGGCGGAAGCCAAGTCCTCTCCTTTTTCTCCCTTCCCCCTTCTCCTCCTTTCCCTTTCCTTCCTCTCCCCTCCTCTTGCCAACAGCACCCAACGATGCGCCATGCTCTGGTGTCCAGTAAGACGTACTGATATGATCCAATGAGCCTCACCATCGACAAGAAGGATCCAGTGACCACTGAGACTAGCGGTGACTCAGGATGGGGATTGGGGAGTGGGCAGGTGGCTAAAAGAAAAGAGCAGAAGAGATAACAGGAAGTCTGTGACAAGGAGAGGAAGCCAATTCCCAAGAAAAGGTAGAAAGTGACAACACGCTGCCAGTGGCCAAGAAGCCGAGGAGAGGTACAGAGAAACAGTGCCCTACTTACACTCTCCGGGCGCTGGCGCCCTACCCCATCAGATGCACGGCTGGCTCCACCCCACCTCCCTGCGCATGCGCACCCAGCTCCAGCTCTAGCCATGGAGGGAGTGTGGAAGATGGGGGTGTGGGTGGTGCACCCACTCAGTGACTCTCTCTGGCCTGGACTCTGGGACCCACACCAGGAGCTTGCACACCTAACTGCAAGGTCTTGTGGGTGAGGCGGCTGGCTCCCGGGTTGGGTGAGGAACAGAGCCCAGTTGGCCGTTGTCAGGCTCATCTCTGATCCTGCTTCCTGCTCTCCCAGAGCTAGCACAGTGCCCGGCACACAGCACGGGCCCAGCAAGGCCTCGCCAGTTCATGGTAATGAGAGCTGCTCTTTCCAGAACACGTGCACGGTGCCTCACAAGGATTACCTCATTGAATCTGGACCATCCGATGAGGAAGGTGCTGCTTTTTCACTCCATTTTACAGATGAGAATATGCATGCTCAGAAAGGTTAAAAGTGACTCATCTGAGGTCCTAGAGGGAGTATATGGTTGGACTAGTATGTAAGTTCAGGTCTGTCTTGTGCTAGTCAGGCTCATCACCCCATGTTTTAGTGTGGAAGGAATGAAAGAAACTGGAATTCATGACAATGACCTCATTGGCCCTGTGCTTGAAGCACAAGGCATGAATTGATGTGAAGTTCCAAGTACAGCCCCCCTTCCAATGCACAAACATGTACACACACATGTACGACACACATACACACGCACACACTTCAGGCTTTGGGTGCAAATGTTGCAGCTCCCAGCAGGGAAGTGACTGCAGAGCAGGCTGCTGGGGGCTGGAGGGGGAGGGCTGGCCTAGGACAGGGTTGCCTTCACACTAAAAATACAAAGCCAGAAGGACCAACACCAGCTGAGGTTCTCAGCAGGAAACAGAGCGCTGCGGAGGGGGTTTGCCCCTTTGAGACTTTGGGGGCCTCTTGTGGTTGTCCACCTGTCCCTTCAGTTGCAGGAGAGGCATGGGGGTGGGGTCATTTCAACACAGCAGCTTCCCAAGCACCTGTAGCGGGGCAGGTGGGTGCCCTCAGTCTGAGCTACTGGTGCCCAGCCCCACCCAACAGCTGCCAAACACAAGAACAGTCAGAAAGAGGAGATCCACCTCCCAGACCCTGGCAATCCAGCCAATGCCCAAGGGCATAAGCATACAAGGGCCTCCAGGTAGGCCACAGGAAACACCCTCCTGCCTTCAGATCTTTGCTTGTAGGTCACTTTCTCAGGGAGGCCTACCCCAAACACCCTATTTAAAAATCGCACCCATCCCCTGCTCTCCCCAGGCTTTATTTTTCTCCAATAGCATTTATCATGAAATTATTTTTGTACTTACTTATTTTCTTTATTGTCTGTCTCTCTGTGTCACATTGTCAGGATCATGAAAGCAGGGAGTTTAGGCTATTTTGCTCACTGCTGTAGCCCCAGTACCAAGAATAGTACCTTGCATAGCACTGGCGCTCAGGAAGAATCTGATGATTGAATGAACTCACTGCTTTCTACTATTTTTGAGCATGGTGCAAAATATATTTCCATTCTCACGCATTCTCAGCCATTCCCAGGGGTAGGCATGGTGTTTGGGAAGACAACCATTAAACTGGCCAGGGTGAGATCCTAACTTAAAACAAAGAAAAATTCTTATAACATGATTTCCCTGCCAAGATCAGTAACTGCAGTTGTCACTGTTAAGGAAGGGCCTCACTGAGGTTCAAAGCTATTCCATCACGTACAAGATCAATGAGAAAATTCAGGAGCGCTCTGGGCGCACACAGGTCTCCTCCAGCATTATTGTTTACCACCACTATCAGCAGACGGGATCTAAAGTTTAGTAGGAGCTGATGGAGCACTTCCTAAGCAACCTAGGTCAACAACGACCACAACAGAAACAGGGGAATTCCCGCTCAGTGACTAATAATAGCTCATTTCACACTCACTGGCTGGGTGGCCTCAAGCAATTTACTTGACCTCTCTGAGCCTTAGTATCTTTGTTTGTAAAAATGGGAATAATAATGGCGCCTACCTCCTAGGGTCACTATAGGGCTTAAAACGAATGAGTAATAAAGGTGCCTACCTCCTAGGGTTGCTGTAGGGCTTAAAACAAATGAGTAGACGTAACATGCTTGGAACAATGTGTGGTACACAGTAAGCACTATATAAGTGTCACTTATTTGTATGGTTCTTTCTAGACAATGAATGTATCTAGGAGTGGATCTTTATCCTTCTTTCCCCAATGTCCACGGTGACATCTAAGCAGAATATGCATTAGCTGTTAAGTGTTATCAGTATCACGACCACGACAACGATGATGACGACAATGATGATGATGATTAGGAGTGTCACTACTCGATTGATGTGTCTTCTGTTGGAACCACGAGCTCCATGAAGACAGGCAGGGACCGTGACTGCCTAGAGCCCTAGAACACGGTGAGCACTAACCCTAAGCACAGTAGGTGCTTGAATCTCACGTGTGACTTTCACCCAGGGCTTTGGTGACACTCCCGCTACGTTAGGACTCAGGTATTCTCAAATATTCCATAGGGGAGTCAGCCACGTCCCTCCCTCCTATCGGGGAGACAAATGATATAGAGACTTCAGGCTCTATTTTCCCTGGGGAAACTCAGTCTAGGAGGTCCAGCCCTGAGAACTCACTTGCAAGCCATTCAGAGGGAAGTCCTCAAACAGGGAGGTGCAGATTGAGATCACTGTTACCAAAGAAAGAAACTGGCCAATGCTAAAGAGTATCTGTGTCTGCGGTGGTGGGAGAATTTGTGGCTTTACCTGGGTAGCCAGATCTCTGTGCGGTGGCAGCAATGGAGCTGAGATTTGAAAGATGAAAAGGAAGCTGACTGCAAAGATCTGGGAGAATAACCTTCCAGGCAGAGGGAACAGCCAGCACAAGTGCCCCGGAGCGGCCAGGGGGCTGGGGTCCCTTGGAACTGAATGGAGGCCAGTGTGCCTGGGTCGTCAGGCAGAGGGACGAGGCCAGAGAGGCAGGCGCGGGCCCTGTAAGGCCCATGAGGGAAGCCATCGGAGAACAAGCTCACGTGCCCAAGCCCTTCCCCTCCAACGACCTGTCAGAACATAGTGCTCAAATAGCTAGTTGTTAAAGCAGGTTCCTGACTCCTCCTCCTTGGCAGCCCTCTGCTAGCTCTCTGCCTATTGCTATGTGCTGGAAAATGATTTTCAAAAATAATAAGAAATAGAACTTTGGAGAGGGAAATTTGTAATACATCAATTTTGAAAAATTGAATCCAAAGCCTGGTCTCTGCCCGATTCATCTGAATTTCCTGAGTCTCTATGGATATATCTGTGAGGAAACATTTGTGTTCACATCCTGGGCAGGAGACACAGTAAACCTCAAAATATACCAAACCCAGGGACACGTTTCCTACCCCACCCCCACCCCTAAGAACCCAATTCAGAATCAGGGCCCAGGTCTTGGCTCCCAGCACCCGCCTGGAAGGCACTCTTAGGAGTCTTTCCTGCCTTCTACTCGCGGTGCTGTTGCTCTGGCCCTAAGACGTTTCTTCTCAGCGGGCTCGGCCCAGGAGACCCCTGGGCAGCACACACGGTGCTCAGCACATATCCACTTGCTCGCCTCCATTTCCCAGCCTCCCATGCAGTTCAGTTGGGGCCACGTGACGAAGTCTGACCAAGGGAGAGTCGTTGGAAGTCATGTACATCATTTTGGGGTCTGAGGTGGTCAAGAATTGTTACGTGCTCTGACTGAGTTGTGTCCCCCTCAAATTCCTATGTTGAGGCCCTACCCCTCAGTGTGACTGGATTTGGGTTAAGGTAGTAATTAAAGTGAAATGAAGTCATGAGCTTGGGACCCCGATCTAATAGGACTGATGTGCTTATAAGATGACAGACCAGAGAGCTCAAAGTGAGAAGGTGGCCGTCTGCAAGCCAGGAACAGAGCTTTTACCAGGAAACAAACTAGCCAGCACCTTGATCTGAGCCTCACCAGCCTCCAGAGCTGTGACAAGCCCACGTCTGTGGTTTCAGCCACGCAGCCTGTTGCAGTTTGTCACGGTGGCCTGAGCCGACTAAGACACCTGTTTCCTTCCGCATCTCTCTCTCCCCCTGTCCTGGAGATCTCAGAGGCCACGTTCCAGACAGCCTGGTTACCTGTTGTCCAACCTGCATTAGACTTTGTGTGAGCAAGAAATCAGCCTTTCCTAAACCACTGAGATTTCAGGGTTTCTGGGTTACTGCAGCATAACCTCGCCTACCCTGAGCAACACATGGCAGCAGAAAAAAGGCCAAGGTCTGTCTATACCGTGTTTGTCCAAACAAGAGCAAAAGCAGAGGAGTGCCGTCAGAGCTTCTCATTCTACCCGGCTTGCCCTCCAAGACTGTGTAGGGACCCAGTGAGCCCCGGCTACTCAGACAGATGCAAACTGTGCTTTCTGGGTCCTGGGATTCAGCCAACAATGAAGACATAAGCTGGCTCAAGGAGTTCATTGAGGTTTCAAGTCAGAGAACCAGAGCTCCAGCTGCTAAAAGTTGGGAAACCCTGGGTGATAAGGCACTGTCTCCAGACAGCCCCCATTGAGATGCATACCAGTTCCCTGGAAGGGGTCACTCATTTATCCACTGACAACCAGCTGGCACTTTCTTAGGGATCCATTTCTCAGGGGAAGGCTGGAGGGACGGGCCCAGGGTCTCCGACCCTGGGTCACAAATTAGAGGCAGACCACACAACTTGGCCGAGGATTGGTTCTCTTCTACCCATGAGAGGAATTGAATTTCATCAGGAGCAGGAGGGCCATTTCACTACTTCAGGTTCCCTGTGACTTGGCACTGCTGTGCCCTTCTGGGGCCAGGCCACCTGCATGACCATCTCTTTAGACTATCCATTGAGAGAGAAAGGAAGTGAACTTTGGGGGCTAGCTTTTATTCATTCATTCATTCATTCATTCATTTAAATGCTTGGCAAGACTTACTTACAAGCATCTTCTTCCATCTTACTTTCCACATTCTTCTTCTCTTCCAAAGTCAAGCTCAACTCTAATCTCCCCTAAAAATAATTAGCCCCTCTCCTTGGACCAGCACGCCCCAGTTTATATAGAGCTTCTACCTACTTGATGTCACCTGATCTTTCCTACATTCCCGACACATTTGTGTTATTCTCAGTTTGCAGATGAAGAAACAGGCTCAGTGAATTCCATGAGTTGTGGGAGGCATGCATCCAATGAGTGAATTTTTTTTTTTGCTACACCAAGGTGCCTCTCACTTGCCAACTGGGCCTCAGTGAATCTCCCCTGGCACCATGGAATTTTAAGCCTCTTTAAGCAGAACTGCAAATAGCTGAGGTCAATAAAGGACACATTCTAGCTCCAATCCTTGGGAGCTGGAGCAGAGGCATACAGAGCCATGCACTTACCATTCAGCAGGATGTGAGTGAGACTTCTGTAACCCTAGAACTGGCCACTAGGGCCCAGGGCTGGAGACAAGTTACGGGAGAGGGCTGCCAAGGAACTTCCAGCAGTGGGGGTGGGGGACGCTTCCCTGAGGGCTGATTAGAGCCTACCTACTGAACAGGCTCCACTGCTCCGACCGCCCTCCCACCCAGTCTCTATAAGCGTCATTGGGGCATTACTGGGCTCAGGATGCTTTGGAATGGTGGTGTGGCTTCCCCTCTCCTGAGCCTGCAGCCAGATAGGGGGATTCCAAGAGAATTCCATCAAGGTTGGGGGCCTGTGAAGAGAGGAGTGTGGCACGCCATTCCTGATTGGACATCTGCTTGGGTGGCAGACTTGTGGCTCAGCCTCAAGCCTACAAGAGCCAACTGGAGGGGAAGTGAGAGACAGGACAGAGCAGCCAGCAGGGGCACAGTGGTGTGACCAGGCAGAGTGCATTTTCCTTGGTCAAGTGGATGCCTCAGCAGGGAGCGAAGCTGGAACTGTCTTACCCTATGCTACCCAAGAGGACTGGTCGCTGAGTGAGGGGACCCCAGGAGCAAAGGCTGGTGGGGAGATAGTGCTGGCGGGAGGTGTGTCTAAGTATGGTGTCGGGGGTGTCGATTGGAAGCGGTAGTGGCCGAATAGCTTCTCCGCCATCAAAGAACTCTGATGTGAGTGGGGAGGGGGCTCCAGAGCGTTCCCAAATTGGGGGCAGTGACTGAAGAAGAAGAAAAGCTTTGTGTGTCTGTATCCCACTGAACTGAGACCCCACAATGAACCAGCTACACAATGTGAAACACCATCCCCGAAAACCTGCCACCCACCTGACCTTCCTCAAAAAGCTCTCGCAGCCCTGGTCTCCTTATGGCCCCTCTGGGGTCAGGCTGACCCGGCAGCTGGAGGAAGGGAGCACAGGGTCTGGGGCTGGCACAGCAGCTGACCTGGACTCAGATGGGCGGGCACAGAACAGACAGACTTTCCCCCAGGGGGCCCCAGCTGAGGCGTGCAGCAAAGTGACCAGGGAAATAGCACCCCCCACCTCCTGACGTCGTCTGTGTGTGTGTCCTCAGGTGTAAGGTGATGGCGGCGTCCTCCGCACTGGGCTGCAGGAGAATGAAATGGGATCCTGTCTGCCAGGTTGTGGGCCCCAGGCCTCCTTGAACCATTCACTCGCTGTGTGACTTGGAGTAGGTCTCCTAACCTCTCTGTGGTTGATCTCTTAAGAAACCAAAGCATGTTTTGAAATACCTGAAAACAGATGTTAAATGAAACATAAAGAATTTTTAAACTGTCTGAAAGCAGAGTGCTAGTCCGTATGGTCTCTTAAGGTCCCTTCCTCTTCTGTGTTTCCATGATTTAAAAACAAAACAAAATACCAGCGAAAACTTGGAACTGGAGAAGGAATCCAAACACCAGGGAGACAGCTTTCTGGACCGCGCCCACAAGCCAAGCAAAACTAGGGTTATTCTGCCCCCTGGTGGACACCTCTGCCACTGCAGTCAATGCCCGTGGCCGTCTAGGTTTCAGGAGGTTTAGAATAACTTATGGTCATTCATTTACTCCTCACACATTTATTGGGGGCCCCACTCTGGGCCAGGAGCTGTGCTGTACTCTGTGGATACAAATGAATAGCACTAGGACCTCTCCTTGCAGGGGACTTGTTATGACATGATTTCTTTTGTGTTATGATTCCTACTCATCTTGTGTGAAGCTTACAGGGTTTAAGCTGTTAGGTAACTGCAGCTGGAGTCTCAGTGGCCACTGTGAACTTCCATGCTAGTTGTTGTGAAACGTCCGGTATAGGACTGCGAGTGTCTTAGAGGGATAAGTCAGTCTTACTTTAGAGAAGGGATTTGTTTGGCAACAACCAGAGAAAGACTGCACTAGGACAGGAGCAGTTGATAGAGACAAGCCCCCCATGGGGCGGAACCATTACACCCGACTGACGGACTCCTGAAAAGGGACCACGGAGCCCAGCGACTTGAAGGCTCCTCACGGGAGGGCTGGGCCCCACGCTGCTGAGAGCTGTTCAGAGGGTCGCTGCCGGAGGTCCTGTGGGAGCAGAGGGCGACTCCTGCTCACACTTGTTGTGAGACCCGTGTCCGGACTGGAGACCCATGCTTGTGTGGAGACCCTTCCTCTACGGACTTCTCCTTGGAGTGGCTCCTCACCCCCCTCCCTGTTCCCCCTACTCTGACCAACCTGTGTGTCATGCAACTTGGGTGCAGTTAACCTAGTGATTCGTGAACTGAACATTGGCTACTGTGTGTATCTCCCATTCCGTGATTCTTCCCCGGTCTCACCACTGGGCGTTCGTTACAGGGCTGCAGTCTAGCGGGACAGACAGACACACAGAGATCATTTTGGTACAATTAAATAAGGGTTCTGTTAAAGGTCAGTACGTGGCGTAAAGGAGGTGTGCTTTGGGAAGGCAGGGGTCAGGAAGAGCTTGGCGAGAAGAGGTGGTGGTTGAGTTTGATGAATGAGTTCTTTAGGTGGCTGGGGAAAGGCCTTCTGGACAGAGATGGGTGTGTGTGAAGGCACGGGGCACATGTAAGGGATGATGGAATGTTCCATATGCTGGGTCCATACTGTGGGTTGTGGGGACACGAGGCGGAGGGCTTGGATTCAATCCCTGGATGATTAGGAATCCTGGAAAGGCTTTGAGCAGGGCAGTGACATGGTTAGGTATGAATTTCTGAGTTCCTTCTGGTTGCTTTGTAGAGGATGGGCTGTAGAAATATCAGGCCAGCAAGGCCCTTGGGGGCTTGCCAGATTTAAAAACAAAACAAAACAAAACAAACCAGGATGCCTGCTGAAATTGGCATTTCAGACAGAGGAGAAATTTTAGTATAAACCTATCCCAAATATTGTACAGGATATACTAAAAATTATTGTTTGTGTATCTGAAATTCAAATCTACCTGGGCATCTCATATTTTATCTGGAAACTCTATCTTAGAGTCATCAAGGAGAGATGATGGAGGCCTGGACTAGGATGGAGGTGGTAGAGTTGGATAGAACTGGAAAAATTCAAGGGGTATTCAGGAGCTGGAAATGAAAGAACTATGAGGGAAAGTGAGAGGGAGGTGTCAAACATAACACGCGGTCTCAGTTTGGGCTGCATCCCATCCCAATCACCATACACACCGCCCCTGCTCTGGTCTGACTCTGCCTGGCTCCCTTTGCTTCCGCACCTGCTTGGTTCTGCATTTTGGTCTCATCCCTTGTTCAGTCCAGCTAATCAGCCACGGCCTGGTGCCTGGGGTCCAGCGAGGACCCCTTTAGGCCCCGGTTCTTTGCCTTTCTGCTCCGCACTTCACAGCTAGCTAGCTAGCATGAGGCACCCAGCCCAGGCCTGCACGGCTGACTAGGACAGATCTTTCCTGACACGGAGGAAAATCCCAGCCATTTCCAGAATGCTATCAGTTTCCCCAGGGGCCTTCTCACCCCAGAAACCTGGGACCAGAATGGTGGCCTGGCTTCTCAGAGCCTCTTGTGAGCCAACAGTGCCTCCCAGTGGCCACACAGCACACTGCAGGCTGAGTGAGCCAGGAGACTGGTTTTTAGGCTGGTTTCTAGGAATAGCTTTACCATCCTGATCTCTCCCCTGGCAGGGCACAGGGGTCCTGCCCCTGCTGGTGGCCATCCCTCAGGCATGCTGTTGGCAGTCCTCAGCTCTTATGGGTCTGAACAAGACATCTCTTCTGTGGACCTGCTGGGAGAGAGGTGACACATATGAAGACATCCCAAGAACTGAACAGCTAGGCCTTGAGGTCTCTGTTATTGGCAGACTCAGGAAGACTGTCCAAGTTGAACTGAACCCGAGGCCCTCAAATCCCCAGGCTTCCATATTTGAGAGGAACAAGCCTACAAATACAGGACCCCATCCCTACTCCAATGCCTGCTTGTGGACATCCCCTCCCAGAAAACTGGAGATGTGGCTGGGTCTCACAGATGAGTTCCCAATGATGTACATGTGGCCAGCCAGAGCCACCAGAGATGGATGGTGGCCCAACTGTCCAGCACAACACAGCCCTCTCTGGCATCACAGCCCGTCATCAAGAAACTAGCAAATGTTCCACTGGCTCTCTCTTCCATACCCGAGCCTGCAAGTGCTGGCCAGAACCAAGGTTCTCTGCCCCAAGCCAGGGAGCTGAGAGACATCGGGCCTCAGGTGACCTCGATGGCTGGAGTGCAAGGCTGGTCTAGAGTAACTGAAAAAGTCTTCTGAGGAGCCCCGCTCAGGCAATCCAGGTCCCTCTCTTACCCTCTGAACACCCCAGCCTGTGGTGGGAAGGCCAAGGAGGTCACTGACCCACTGCTGGTGTCTCCAGCGCTGTCTGGCCAGAGATGGTGAGCCTTCCCCTAGGAATGGCATGCCCTCTGCTTTCTAGCAGGTTTTGGCCCTCAGCCTTTGCCAGGGCCCCTGGGGGCCCTGGCCCCTCTTTTCCAGGGCCCAGGACTTTGCAGAAATATGCAACTTATCGTGTGCCTCATCTGTGAAATGGAATAATAAAAATAATAACACTCACCTCACAGTACATGAGTTAATTCATGTCAGTTGCTTTGTTGTGATGATGAATATTTCTCAGAGCCTGAGACTGAGCCTCAGCAACGATCTAGACACCAGCTTGGGTCTCAAGCTCTCTGCCTTCTGCTCCCGCTCTGGGTCTCCACGTGTCTACTTGAAAAATGAAACAGGAATCACTCCATCTTTTCCATGGGCTAGGAGTGTCTCAGAATGAAGACCTCTGGAGGGTCTGTGGAGCGGGGTGGGCAGTGGGGGAGACCAGTTATCTTCCAGTGACTAATGAACAACAGTTTGCCTGATGTCTCGGGATAAGGGGCTGTGGTCTGCCTGTGACATCAAGATACCCTCCAGAGGCTTCCCACCTAGACCTTCTGCTTTAGCCCCACTTCCTGGCCTCCTTTGAGAGACACACATTTGGGAGGCCCAAGGTGGCCACCTTCTGCCTTCTGTTCAGCCAAGGGGTCCACCTGCTGCAGAATAGCCCCGTCAAACCCAGATTCCTTGCGACACTGGGTTCCACCAGGCATCACTTATCATTCATGTTTCCAACCCGACCACCTGGCCAATGACCTCCTCAGGCAGGGGAAGAATTTCTCAGTCTCTGATGAAGGGCATTTGTCCTGGTTTGAGTGGGAAGTATGAACCCAGCCTTGTTGCTACCCAGCTGCCCCAATGTGGTTTATCAGAGAGCGAACACTAGAATCACGCCCAGCATGGGGAGATGCTCAGACAGGGGGACTGAGCCTGAGGGACCAGCACACCCACACTTCCCATGTAGCTCATGTTCATCCTAGGTATGTGCTCGCTGAGAGGTAGGGGGGTGAGATCGCTGCACTGAATAGTCGTTTTTATCTCTTTTTTTGTTCTGAGCACTTTTATGTGAATTCCTGCAAGTTAAATGCCATGTGATACATACTTACCATCAGGGCCAACCTCCAGGTTTGTGGGTGCTGTGTTAAGGGGCTCCAGCCTCCAGTGGGGGGGGGCTCAGACCACCACAGTCTAGAGCAGGGGTAAGAAAACTTTTTCTATAAAGGGCCAAATAGTACATTTTTTAGATTTTACAGCCTCAAGGTCTCTGTCACAGCCATTCAACGCTGCTTTTGCCACCAGAGACAGAAGCAGCCCAAGACAACATGTACAGAAGTGAGCATGACTGTGTTCCAATAAAACTTTTTTTGCAAAAACAGATGATGGGCTGGATTTGACCCTTGGGCCATAGTTTGCCAATCCCTGAGCACAACTGAGACAGAATTTTACAAGACTTATCCAGAGGTGAATTACACATTCGGGCCATAGTTTGCCAACCTCTGAGTACAACTGAGATAGAATCCTGTAAGTTTTATCCAGAAGTGAATTACACATTGGTCACAAATATAAGGTCATTGAGAGTCTTTGTGGACATCTTAAATGGGCCTATGTGGCTGGGTAGGTGGGTGGGGCATCTGGCTTGGGTTCCTCAACAGTCTATCCTGTGCCTGTCCCCACAGAGTTGGCCATCCTGGCATTCAGGGTCTCCTAGACTGTGGCTGGATTAAGTCTGAATCTCAACCAGGGCCACTGCACATAGGTAACTGTCCCTTGACTGTGCCAAACCGTTTGTGTTAACTCACTGCCTGATGCCAAGCACATCGCCAGCCAACCCTGGGCCACCCCTGGCCCTGCCTAAGGAGAGAAGGGACTTGAGTCTTGCCGGGTTAGGATTGTGCTGCCATTCATGGAAGACACAGGAAGAGAAGGTTTTGGGGGAGGACAATGAGTTCGGTTTGGGCTATGTGGATTTTAAGATGACTGCGGGACATCCCGGGGGAGGGATTCCAGCAGGTAATTTTCTACAAGCATTCACATACCTGAATTCAACTCTACTCACGCTGCCAAAGAAAGAGAGAAAACGAGAAAGGAAAGAATTCTAGTGAGGCCGCCTACCCTTCGGCCAAGTGAGCACGTGCTCTGGAATGGATGTGAGACTAATAAATGGGTCTAGTGGGTCGGCTGTTTCTTCAGTGGGTCTCAGTTCTTCCACGCCTGTCCTGGTGGGACCATCTCCATGGGCTGAGTATGGGCCATGTATTTACAGACGCCACTGTACTTGGGGTGCGTGTGTGCATGAGCATGCCATGCTTCCTGGGAACATTATTTCACTTTGGGAGTATTTAAGAGATTGTCTGGGTATATTCAATTTTTGCCTAAAGGAACTGACATTCGAATGTAGACCTGAATGGGATATGACACCAGTGTAAATCGAAGTAGAAGATGGCGAGAGCCACACTGCTTCAGAGAGCGTTTTGAGATTCACTAGTGCGCATGTGGCAGACAGAGGCCACTCTGTGGGGTTTACTGAGTGGGAGTAATATGCTGAGTGAGTGGGGTTTGCAGAGCGAGAATACAGAGTAAGAAGAGAAGCATCCTGAGCCGAGGCTGAGGACCTAGGGTGCGCTGTCATTTAGCAGGAGGTCCGGGGATGCAATGCAGCCTGAGACAGACTGATGGGTGAGGTGGGAGGAGAACAGGAGTTTGGGTCCTAGCAGCCTGGGGGAAGGAGTGTTCCCGAAGAAGGGGTGGAATGCTGCTGAAAGGTCGGAGAAGGTGAGGGTTGAGAAATGACCTTTGGCTTTGGCAGCATGGAGGTTGCTGGTGACCTTGGTGAGAGCAGTGTCAGAGGGTCAGGCCAGGAATGGGTCAAGGGGCGAGTGGAGGTGAGAAAGTGGGCATGGGAAGTGAAGATGACTCAAGAAGTGTGCCCATGGGGGGCAGGGGACAGATGGTAGAACAGAAAGGTTTCTATCCTTCAGCTGTGACTCCTTTGTATCAGGTAGTATGGTTCCGGGGGTGAGCTAAGGAATTCTGCCCACTGTTGCCAGCCCCTGGGCTCCTTGCCCACCAGGGCTGCTGTAACACAGTACCCCAGAGTGGGTGGGTTAAACAACAGAAACTTATTCTCTAGCAGTTCTAGGGGGCCAGAAGATCAAGGTCAAGTTTGGCACGGTTGGTTCCTACTGCGGAGCATCTGTTCCAGGCTCTCCCTGGCTTCTGGTGGTCTGCCAGCTGTCTCTGGCCTTCCCTGTCATGGCTCTGTGTCTAAATTTCCTCTTTTTAGAAGGACATCAGACATGTGTGATGATGGCCCACTCTGCTTCAATATGACCTCATCTCACCTAACTAATTACGTCTGCAATGACTCTGTTTCCAAATAAGGTCACATTTACAGGTACTTGGGGTTAGGATGCTAACATGAGAATATGTGGAGGAGGGAACCCACAATTCAACCTATAACCAGCCCTTAGATCTCTTTTCTTTCCACTTCCTCTCCAGTCGTCTGGCCCGGGATCATCCAGTTTCTCCCTGTGCATGTCTGCGTCTCCCCCTCCTCCAGTGGCCTTGTCACCTCCACCCTCCCTGCCAGCTGACCCCTCTCCAGAGACGATCTCACTCCTTGGCTTTCAGAGGCAAAATCACCTCCCTACTCACAGTGAAAATATCTAAATAACTTGGAAGAGGGACGGTGAAGGGGGCAAGAGGGGAAAATGCGATTTAATGCCACCTGGTTTTCAGCAAAAGTTCGGGCTGAAACCTCTAGGGACTTTAGATGATGACAATCCAATCTTGAAAAAATGTTTTTGTTTTTGTGGATTTTTCAGGCCAGAAGGAAAAGATTGTAAGGAAAATAGCCATCAAATGCCTCAAAATGGAAAGAAATGCTCATGAAAGCAGAAAAGTTACTGCAGCTTTAAACACCCAGTTCACAGCTGGCAAGCATCATTCTCCTCTGCCATCTACTGGCCACTTAAAGAAGCCTTGCTCTTTGGAGCCGGTGCCACCGTTAGAGGTAGAGGAGTGGTCCAGGATTGCTGAATGGCCCTTGCTGGTGTCTTTGTATGTGCATGTGGCTTAGAGCGACAGGTCTCAGTGGAGCCCCGAGGCCCACAGTCAAGATGGGACCTTGGCCGGCTGGGGCACGCCAAGCTACCCTGTGGCGTTCTGGTCTGAAGTGGCAGAAGCCAGAGGGGAGATGGCTGCAGATGCGAAGGACAGTGCAAGCCTGGGCTGCCGGGGAGCGGCGGGCAGTGGGCCTGGCTCCGCGCCCGCCAGGCCCTCTCCAGCCGCCTACGTGCCGCAGCCAGACACTGTGTCCGTTCATTCCAACACACAGACGTTTCTTTCTTTTATGAACTAATGTTTTCTTTAATCTCTTTCTGATATAAAAAGCAATGCAGGCTCATTGTAAAACATTTAGAAAACCAAGCAAATATAAAAGGAAAGCATTGAGGTTGGCCCCAGAGGGTGTCTTGGAGGGCTGTACCGTAATCTCCAGAAGCACCCCAGAGCCCCTCTGAAAGCACACGCAGTTTAAGGACAAGCTCTGCTTGCTGTGCAAAGACAGCTTGCAGCTTCAAGAGAAAGTCCCTAGCCTCCCTTTGAGTGACTTCTAAAGCTTCCTTCATAGATGTTCTGGAGCCCCCCCTGCCCACAGTGCCACCACTGCTGTCTACTGGACACAGCGTTGACCGTCACCATTTTTGTGCCTATGTGTTTATCTTTTTAAAATTTATTTGTATTGTGCTGTAATTAACATATAACTATATTAGTTTTAGGTGTACAAGATAATGATTCACTATCTGTATATATTGTGAAATGATCACCAGAAGAAGTCTAGTTAACACCCTTACCGCACAGCATTTTAAGTTTTTCCCTAGTGATAAATACTTTAAAGACCTCTTCTCTTAGCAGCTTTCAAATATGCAATACAGTGTTGTTAATGATAGCCAGCCCGCATACCTTACATGTCTTAGCTTTATGTATTATCTTTATATCTGATTTATTAAATTTTATGACATTTGGTACATACCTACTTATATCTTGTTTTCCACTCAATGTTACATCTTATTTTTCCCTGTCACCATTCCTCAGCAACATTATTTGTAAAGGCTGCATAATATTTTATCCATACCAATCTGCAATGTGTTGACTCAGCTTCCGGTATGGAAGGCTATGTAGACAGTTTCCAGTTTTTTGTCCTAATGAATGATGCTAGGCTGAGCCTCCGTAGACCTACACCTTTGTGCTCCTCTAGGATCATTTCCTAGCAGCAGAATTACCACTATGAATGCTTCCAGGCTCTCGATACCCATTGCCATATTGCTTCGAGCATGGTGATAACTCATTTACCCTTTGACAAGCGGCAGACACGCCTGCTTTCCCTCACCTTTGCCAACACCAAAGTTTAAGATGACACAGACTACCGGGTGCCAGGCAATAGGCTATGTGCTGGAGACACCATAGTAAGTGAATTTTTAAAAAGATTGTGGTCTCTGCCTCCGCAGAGTTCCTGAGTTGGTGGGAGAGAGTGACCTTGATCAAATAATAAATGTGTAATTAGGAGCTGTGGTGATTGCACTGGATGAGAGGAGAGGGTGTGAGGAGAGCCGAGCACAGGAGGAGTTGGCTCTGTGGGGAGTAGGAGCCGAGAGCAGTCAAGGACAGAAGCCCCACATGGCTGAAGCCAAGAGAATGGGGGTGGCAGGATGTGGGCGGAGGTTGGAGTCAGTGACACTCAGACCCCTGGGACCTTGTGGGTCCCAGGAAGAATTCCAGAGAGCCACTGAAGGGTTTTAAGCAGGGAGGGTGGTGTGGTCAAATTTACCTTTTGAGAATCACTAATTTTCATTAAAATTTTTGAAATTGTGGTGAAAAATCTGACATAAAATTTACCACTGCTGGTTCTTTTTTTTTTTTTTTTGCCCTTTTGAATGGTTGATTTTTAAATGCACGATTCAGTAGTGTGCAATAGGTCCCCAAAATGTTTTCATCTGCAAAACTGAAGCTCTGTCCCCATTAAACAACTTCCCATTCCCCCTCCCCCAGCCCGCCGGCAACCACCATTCTGCTTTCCATGTCTATAATCTGACAACTGTCAGTGTCTCTTATAAATCTAATTATGCAGTATTTGTGTTTTTATGCTTGGCTTACTTCACCTGGAAGAATGTCCTCAAAGTTTGTTCATATTGTACCATGTGTCAGAATTTCCTCATTTTGAAGGCTGAATAATATTCCACTGCATGCATATACTATACTTTGCTTCTCCGTTCATCTGTCAATGGACACTTGGGTTGCTTCTATGTTTTGGCTATTGTGACTGACAGGTGTGCAAATACCTGTTTAAGTCCATTTTCAATTCTTTTGGATCTATACCCAGAAGTGGCATTTTGAAATTTTGGAGGACCTTTGAGAATCACTTTTAGGAAGCAAATTCAGCAAGGCTGGTTTTATTGCCCTACAAAACAATAGAAAATACTACTGGATGGCTGCTAAAAGCTATTATCTTCTTGGACTACATTAATATAATTTACTAAGTACATACACACACACACATGAACTCCTCTAAAGTTAACAGAATTCAATGTGAACAATTAAATGTATATACATTTCATATTTCAGGAACACCTATCATATCCAGACTTATGTATTTAAGTGCTTTGAGGGACAATAGTTGTTAACCAAATATTGTTGAGCATTTGCTCTCTGTGAGGCATTGTGGGGAAACCCAAAATATGCCTAGCTTAGTTTGGGGGAACCCCCCACTCTCATGAAACTTCTGGTCCCAGAGTGGCAACAACACCCTTTGGTGTGCAGTGTGTTAAAATAGTTGTATAAAGGGAAAGTTCTAAGAGTTCATAGGAGGCAGTAGTCCTGGGGAAAGGCTTCCAGGTGGAGGTGACATTGGGTTTGATAGGGTTTGGGCGGGTGGAGTGGTAGGGGCTAGAGGTTCCAGGTGGATGGTACAGACCGAGCCAAAGAGAAGACTATCTGTGAGTTTAGGGGAGGGGAGGGCATGAGAAGGTCAAGAGTGGGAGATCCTGCAGGAGAGACTGAGAGCTTTAATGCCAGACTGAAGCATTGGCACTTTGGTGGTAAGTGGTGGTGAGGGGCCGGAGGGGTTTTGACTTAGGGAATGACATCAAAGCAGTGTGTTGGGAAGATAAGCCTGGGTGTGATGTGTGTAGGATGGACTGAAAGGGAGAGATATTGGCCGCTGACAAATTAGACAGAAAGGGGTTAAGAGGGCTACCCGAAGCTTGAGGTGATGAGGGTTTGAATTCAATGGTGGGGCATGGGAGGTGGGCAGCGGAAAGGCAGGGGGTGGGGGTGTGCTGGATGGAGGGGATTGTGAGTGACTTGACCTTGGCCCCTTTTCTGTGGATATCCCATCACACCTTTTCCCTTTCCCTCACTTCCCCTTCCTGGACGTCCTTCCTTCCCTTTCCTTTCTCCTTCCTTCTTCCTTTTTTTTTTTGTTAAATATTATATATACATCTTATGATGACCAGTCTTACTCATTTTGGTTTCCTTCTGAACCTTGCATTGTGGCCTACACTTAGCAAGTGTTTGATTAACACATGTTGGCTTGTCGTTGGTGACTGATTAGAAGTGGGGCAGGAGCCAAAGATAACCAAGGGCTCAAGCCTGGGTGCTGGGAGAGAGGGGGATGCCAGGAGAAGCTGGTCAGGGTCAAAGCCAGGTTGAATCTGAGCTACTAGCAGGTTATCCAGCCGATTTGAAACCTTGGGATATAGCTAGAAGAGAGAGGAATCTTAAGGCACATCCTCACCTTCACCCTCAGTCCAGCTGGGGAGATAGTGGCTGTGTTTAAGAGCACAAATTTTGGTCTGGGATCATATTCTGGCCCGCCACTAGCTGAGTACCAAGTTAGGTAGTCTCCCTGAGCCTCAGTTTTTTTCACCTATGAAAGCAGTGTCAATTAGTAGTCTATCAAGTGGTTGTCAAGGCTAAAGGCGAGGTTAAATGTATTTGTACAACTGGGAAAAATGATAGCTACAGGTATTCATTATTATTACTATTATTAAGGGTAGGAGAAGGAGCATGAGTCATGTGACTCCATCCACAGCTTCCTGCTGCAGAGTGAATAAAAGGCAGCCTCCTGCCCCGGGCTCCTACGCGATCAGGTCCCTCCCTGCCTACCTCTCATCCAGCACCAACCTGCACTGTGCTCTGACTGGCTGTCTGCAAACTCAGCTTTGCTGCCTCAGGGCCTTTGCGTTTGCTCTTTCCTTTGCTTTGAATGTTTCTTTGCTAGATCTTGTGTGGCTAGCTTTTCTCGTGTCTGGGGGTTGGTGTATATACTGTGTAATCATCATTCAAATCAAAATCCAGCATCTTGTGGCTTCCTGAGATTTAAGTCTTAGCTCAAACATCACCTCCTCAAAGTGACCATCCCTGACCAAGTCTCCTTGCCGCACCCTCTGGCACGTCGCCCTGCTTTATTCTCTCCAGAGCACTTGTCATGACCTCCAGTTACCTGTGCACCGTTTATTCTTATGTCTACCCCCCCCACCGCCCCGACCTCCTAGTGAAAGCTCCGTGACAGCAGCCACTGGACCGTGTTGACTTAATATCCTCAGCATCTTGAACAGCACCCAGTGCACAGGAGACGCAATAAATTCTTGTTGAATGAATGGCTGATGTTTAAGATGCAAAAGGAGAGGTGATGGCGGTGGGGACAAGTCCGGGGAAGGTAGGAAGAGGGAAAGCTGGAGACATTTTGATATGCAGGGTAGGGCTCTGAGAGGGCTGCTTCGGCTGACCGCTTTGACATTTTCACAAAGTAACGGGTGCAGGCACCTGCTGAAAGCTGATGGCAGCAGAAGAGGGGTCTGGGCCTTGAGGCTGGTGGAGGGTTTTGGAATAATTATGCTAGCTGCCATTTATCTAGCATGGCTCCAAGCCCTTTAAACGTATTAGCTGATGTCATCTCATGACAATCCTATGAGGACAGGCATTCTTATTACTTCCATTTTAAAATGTGGAAACTGAGGTCCAGAGAGGTCAATTAACTTTTTCCCAAGGTCAGACATCTAGGACATGGCAGATCTGGGGTTTGAACCCTGGCAGTCTGTCTGTTGGAAACTGTGGGAAGCACCATTGCAATTTCCTGCCTCCCTGGTCCCTGAGGCATGGGTCTATGAAGGGACAGCACAAGATGAGGAGGAGGATTGTGTAATGAGTGGTACATAACAGGCCCTGCGGCAGTCTGTCAGCCAGCATGCTGTGCCAGGAAGCCCAGGAATGGGAGCAAAGAGAGTGAGTGGGACGGGGAGGGGGATGACTCCAGGTTAGGGAAGACAAAGACAGAGGCTGAGGCATTCTGAAGTGTGTGAGGAAGGGGGTTTCTGGGCAGAGAGAACAGCATATGCAAAGGCCCTGAGGTGGGGAAAAGCATAGCTCGCTGGGAGGAGTGAAAGTTCAGTGTCAGAGTATAGTGGCAGTGGGCGGGGAAGAGGGACTGGTCGGCATTTGAAGAGTCCAAGGCAGAGCCCAGGCGTTGGTATTTTATTAAGTACCCCACGTTATGCAGCCAGGGATAAAACTCACTGATTTAGTGTTTTTCTTTTTTTAATGGAGGCACCGGGGATTGAACCCAGGATTTCATGCATGCTAAGCATGCTCGCTACCACTTAGCTATACCCTCCCCCCAAGAAACAGTGATTATGACTGGTTTTCAGGTAATGCCGGTTTGGGGCCAACACGTTGAGAAACGCGCTCCAGATGATTCTAATCAGTACCAAGGCTGAGAAGCACTCATCTGAACTGAAGATGGGGCACAGGACCACGGCTTTGAAGTGTGAGCAAGGAACAGGCAAGGCCCTCGTCTCCTCCAAGGGAACCGGGCACGGGAGCAGCTTCCACAGCACAGAGGCAAGGCAGAGGCAGCACTGGTTGGGAAAGAATCAATTCAGGTGAGGAGCAGTGAAGGTGGCAACTGGAGGGGGGATTTATCTGTGGAGCAGGCAGAAAAAGGAGGACTAGGGCGTAGGAATGAGCAAAAGGAGGCTGACAGGGTTCTTGAGGCTCAAGGTTCGACTGCAGCCGGGTGTCACCTGCTGGTGTTGGCACCTCATTATTCATCCTTTAATTTACACTTCCCCCGCTACTCCCAAAATGATTTGTGGCCAAACTCTGAAATATAGAAGTATGGAAAGTGGTGCGACGGTGTCTGTGGTTGGGGGAAGGAGGGCGGTGGAGCAGGCTGAGCACGGGGTCTGATTTTACCTGACTGATGAGGTTGCTAACATCAGATGGGAGCCGTAAAGCCTTCGGCAGTGTGGCCAAGACCACGCCATACTGTATGGTGGACAGCAGGGTGTCAGGGGGCAGGGACAGGTTAACATCTACACGATGCGTCAGGTCCCATGCGCCCCACTTCGTTTCTTTCTCATTTAATAATGCAGGACCTGGGGAAGCCTGGATTTTCTTCTTGAATGCACTGGGAAGTCACTGAAGGGTTTTTAAGACGGCAGTGATGAGACTGACGTAGTTGTCATATACGATCAGCGCTATGCCCACTCCACTTTGTAGGCCAGGAGACTAGAGGTTAGCCAGTCCCAGATCACACACAAGGAGGCGGTGGCAGAACCTAGATCTAAAACCAGGCCTCTCTGACATAAGGCAGTTGTGGCAAAATGTTAACAGTTGGTGAGCTCAGGTTAAGGGTATAGGGTGTTTGCTGTATCTTTCTTTCAAAATTTTGTAATAAAAAGTTGGAAAAACAAACTAGGTCTAACGGCAAAGCTTAAGCTCTTTTCTCCACTGTGCCATGCCGTATCACTAACCCGAGTGACATTAAGTCACTCATTGTTCCCTCTGAGCCCAACTCTGTGCATCAGAACAATGGGATTGGATTAGAGCACCACTCCAGTTCTCTCCCTAACACTGTACGATGGTGTCGCTGTGGCGGTGTGTGGCTTCAGATGACTAGCCTACACCAAGAGCCAGGTCTCCAACTTGTCCTGCGGCCACGAAGGCCCTCAGGGTTGTCCTGTTACAGCAGCGGGGGACAGTTTCTAACCTCAAGGAAGGGGGCTGAGGCCGCTCTGTCACGCTGCCTGCTGCTGTGTAAACACGGTTGCCATCGGTCTCGTCCACTGCGGGGAATCAGGCGCAAAAGGAAATACCTTCCTCTGCCAAGGCTTTGGGTGGGGCTAGAAAAACGGCTCACGACAACACTGAATCAGCACATGCATCAGGGTCAAGCTCACAGTCAGAGGGAACTGGAAGAGGGCCCCGGATGGGAAGAACCCTCCAGCCGAGGCCTCATCCATCTCAAAGGGAAAGGGATTAGAACGCCCAAATTCACACTAGAGGCCGGCAGGGGAGCAGAGGCACCATGCCGAAATGAGGGGTTTCCTCTTAAAGCGTTAGAGTTCAGATGAGAGCCCCCCAAATGTACTAAATTCACGGACTTTGTCACCCCAAGAGGTAATACAAATTCAAAACTGATTTTTCAAAAGTTGCAAAATGAATGACGTGAAAACATTCTTTGGGAGGCAAGGCTAGCACTGAGGCTGTGTTGGCAGGGGCGACTGGGTTCTCCCGAAATGTGTCCAGCAGAGTCTGTCAGATTTCTAGGGCTGCAGCGATCATGGATCTGACCCAGTGTGACATTTATGTGCATTAAGAATCAACATCTTTTCTCCTAACAGTGTTATTTTCTTGTCTGAATCCCCAGGGCTAAAATAAGGATCCTTGGCTGGCCTCCAAAAGCCTTGGGACTTGTTTATTAGCCTTTGAAAACATGTGGCTACTCCTCTCCAAGGGCAAAATACTGAAATTCTTCTGACAGTTCCCTGTGAGGCAGGACAAGACAGCATAGGCGGAGCTGTGGGGACCGCGGCAGTCAAGTGGGTCCCCGTTACACAAGCCCCCTCCTAGGTTCTTCCTAGGATCAGTCACACTTTGAGTTTTCACACAACATATATTTATTCAGAAAAAAATCTGCAATAAATTATAATAAAAAAAAGATGACACGAAATACAGAATCCCACTAGCAGCTCTGCTTAGTGACCAAGACATTTTGGGGAAATATAACAAACAATTACAGAAAAAGAATCAGGAAACAGTGAAAGGGAGACTAACGCCACATCACCACATGGGGCTGAACCATTCTTCCCTAAAATGACAGATGCAGAGTCCTTCCCTACCAGTTGGAGCTGAACTCCTGCCTTCAGAGGAGCTATGAAATGGTACATCAGAGGTACTCAGGACTTAGAGGTTGGGGTGCTGGAGGAGGCACAGGAGGGAAGCAGATTTCATATGTCCACTCTATTTCTTGTCTCCCTCCCCTAGAGATTGTCTAAAACCCTCAACCCTCTGTACATCTCAGGACCAGAGCTGGAAAAGAGGTTGAGGCAGCAAACCAACCGAGTGCACCTGCCTTAAGAAGAGCGAGCTAGGGTGCTGCCCACAGCCCCCACTAAGCTCCCAGGTGGCAACAGACTGGAAAATGTGTCCAGGACAGGCATTTCCCTGTGTCTGTGTTACAGACTTGCCCAGCTTCTATCATCGGCCTCTCCTGTGATCCCTTTCCAGCCTAGTGGAGACGACAAAAGTGTTCTTCTCAGTCTGCCATTAACTAAGCTCAGCCTCCTGCCCCCGACGTATTACATCGGCAGCTATTTGGCACCAATAACTTGAGTCCTACTTCCATAACTCCCAAACAGGAAAGGATTTGACCAGAATATCACAGGATACATATCTTTTCTTACCCCCAAAGAGCTCAATGCATAAGAGATGGGGGAATTGGAGAACTGGTTACTCAGTGGTGGTGTTTCCCTGGCTCTCTCCCTCGATGCTCTAGAAGAGTCAGGAGTCAATGCCCAAGACTGCATAGAGAGCCTATCCATGGGGCTCCTTGGATTTAATGTTAACATGTAAGAATGAGCCAACTCAGGGCGGTTTTGATGAAAGAAAACCAGGAGGAAGCCAACTGCATCAAGCAGTTTTGCAATCATTGGCTGGTGGCTGGTTTCCCAGCCAACAGAGATGAATTTTTAAAAAGAGGGCTGCCCCACAGGAGCTTGAGTAAATGACAAGCTCAGAGGGTTGTCTAGGGCGGGAGAGAAAGGTGCTTGGCTCGTCCCACTGCAGTCTCCTTTTCACTGCACTGGGTAGGGTGTCTGGGAGCCAAGGGGAGCTGGCTATAGAGCCCAGAGTGGGTCCTGATGAGGGAGGGGGTGACATCTGCCCCCTGGTACTTCCGGAGACCAGAGAGGGGGTTCTCAGGGTGACCCTCGTACCCTTGCTGGGGGAAGGAGCAGCATTTAGAGAGGCACACTTGAGGGACCGACTCCCTGTCTGACTGTGGTACAAGCGCCGCCCCGGAGGTGGAGTTCTAAGCGGGGGGTGGGTTCCCCAGACACCCAGGATTGGTTCTTGTGTAACATTTGAGTAAGAACAGAAAGGGATGGTAGGAAGCAGGACCTGTCAAACATGAATATTCTCACTCCTGCCATACTCATAGTGCTTCCACTCTGACTGTGAGCCTCTCACATCAATGGGATATCATCTCTAATAGTCCCGAATGTTCTGCTACCAAGTGTGGCCTAAGCCAAGAGAATATGGTTCCACCCATCGCAGATCCATAAAAGGCCAATGTTACAGAAATATACAGATGCCACTGTAGTAGCAACACACAAATCCATGTACCGACCACATAGAGATGGTTAACTCACTGCTGGGGACACAAGGAGTCACTAGCCTCACCCAGACTCCCTTTGACATGATAGTATTAGCAAAGTAGCGTGCAAAGGGGTGATCGGAGCGGGGTGGGGCCAAAGTGCATCAGACGCAGGACTACAGACAAGTCTGAGCGACAGCAAGTAGTGCTTGTAGGCCTAGAATGGGGACAGCTCAGAATCTAGGCCTAGGGTGCTGAGGGCAGTCAGGACGGCTGGCCAGGAGGGCAACACACTCATCCCCAGATGTGTCAATACAGAGCTCTTCGCCTTAGAAAGAGAGAACACAAAAACACCAAAATATGGTAACTTTGGCTTGGCAATATAAGTCTAAAAGTATCTTGCTGTGTAGGGTACGGTTAAGGGAGGGATTAGGAAACTCTCTTCCTTTCGCACTAGAAACAACTTTTTCATGCCAACAGCCTCGAAATTCTGCAGCAGACCCTTCCTGTGGCATGACTTTTCCAACCACTATGGAATACTTGGTGCCCAAGATCTTCCGCCTCTAGAATCTCGGAGAGTAGTAAGAGACAAAGGCTTATTGTTAGTCTTCATCGCTCCCAAGCAGAAAACACAGCAGGAACTGGGTAGCACGCTGGCGGTCGCTTGGAGTCTGTCTTGCCATAAGGTTGGGTGGAGGCCTCAGGAGGAGACTAGTGAAGAGTGTAGCTAGACGGCCAGAGAAAGAAAAGGGGAAAACCCTTGGTCAGACACAACCTAAGCAAAGCCTGAGGGGTGGGGGTTGGGGGCCAGGGGATGCAGGCAGTGGGAGGGAGGTGACTACCACACACCAGGACATTAAGGAGGGAATACACTGGGTACCCCGTCCACCGCTGTCCTGACTAACACCCCTACGTGGCCATTCTTATGAAGTACCCTTACCAATCATGTTGGCGTTGACGTTGTTGTATTCAGAGAATTTTAAGAGTTCTCGAAGGAATGCCATCAAGTAACGAAAAACATTTCTATGGCACCCTGGAAGCTGGGAAATCACCTGTTTTTTTGAAAAAAGGGGGGTGGGCAGTGAGGAGAAGACGTGGAGGTAGGGAGTAAGAAGAACTCACAGCTGCCTTACAGGTAACTTATAATCCAACCAATCCAACCCTTCCAGGACCCCATTCATCTGTCACAACCCTCCTTTATTTGCTCCAGATCAACACAATATCTGTCAAATGATAACTTCCAAGGTGAGATTGTCATACCGTTTGGCCCCGTTCACTCAATGAGGAGGCCATGTGATTACCACACATTGACACACCCAGCCCACTTCACAAGCAGGTCGGTGTTAACCTGGTCTTTTCCCATCTTCCCAGACAGGTAGCTGTGGTATCTGCCAAGCAGCTGAATGGTTTTCTCTGCAATGTCATTGAGCACGATGGGGGCTCCTCCCGATACTCACTAGTCTGATTTGGAGGTATTCTCAGCTACTGTGCATCAAAGTCATTTCAAGATTAAAAACAAACAGCAAGGAGACAAAATGAAAGGCTCACGAGTGTCACCCACCCTTCCTGGCAACGTCAGCCAGAATTCCACGTACGATCAGCTTCACTGATCTCACCCCAGAGCAGAGGTAGCCACCCTACTCGAGGGGCCAACTGAACAAGGGTGGCAAATACAACAGGAAATAACACAACTAAAATGTAAGGGTCCCAGCTCTTAATGCTGGTGTCCTGCCATGAACAACAGATCCAGACCCACCCTACCACATGGCTGGCTGCCCATTCGGCTCTGTGAAATCAATGATTTTCTCTGTGAGGGAACCTGCCTCAAATCCATTCTCAGAGCAGCAAAACTCACCTGTCGGCAGATCCGGGGATCCTGAGCAGAGTCGAGGCATCGCTGATACAGCTCGTAACAGATGACGGGCTCTGGCAGGGCTTCCAGGAAAATGAGCAGTGCCTCAGCCACGGAGTGATTACTGCCAGCTGGATTGACTTCTGTCAAGGGAAAGAGGCTCCAGGAAAAAGGTCATGCTTAGACCCGATTTGCTCCCTTCCTCAAACTCCTTCAGGGACGGCTTCCTTCCTTTCATTCAGGGTACCCTGATCTGAATTGGGGTTGGCCATCTTTCTGGTCCAGGAATGCTGCAGCTGAGTTGTTATAGACTTGATCAAAACCTCTTGGGAGGTTTGGCCCAACTTGAGAGCCAAGGGACCGTGGCTTGTGGAATGACAGTTCACACTGGAAACTAGTCACCGATGTTTCCCGTCCTCCTCCCTGTCTTTAGGATGGTGCCAGTGCGGTGGGTCCTCTGTTCCATGCCCAGTAAACGTCGTTGTTACCCACCTCTGATTCCTTTCAGTAAGAGCCTGGTACAGAGAGAGGGGTCGAAGCTTCCTGAGGTGAACTGAGACACAACTGTATAGTCAATGACTACTTTATAATAAAAGACAGTTACGAAGAAAATAAAGATGGAAACATGAAAATCAAATGGAAGTGGGAAGAAGTTTGGGCAGGTACACATCCAGCTTCCTAAGCCTTTGTTGGAAAGGATACGGATTGTCTTGGGAATGCTGGTGTCCAGACAATCAATGATCTGCTGCAGCTCCTCCTGCATTCCAGGGGTTTGGAACAGGTCCTCCTACCAAAGAGGTCACAATGAATGGAAGAAGGCAAGATAATCAGCCCTCGGGTTCTGACGAGCACCCAGGGATCAGGAGGGCAGCGGGAAGCAGAGGGAAGGCTGGTATGCATAGTCTTGATGAGGAATGGAGCTGTGAGGGCACCTTTTCCCTTCATCATCTCATCCGTGTGAAACTGTTTCAAACTAGAAAATTATCTTCAAAGGTTTCAGCCTGTACCTGATTCGGCGGGGAACTGAACGGCTAGATCGGGAGACCCACTTCCAGCCTCCTGACAGGTAGCAGGCAGAGTTGTAACAGGAGAAGCACATTCAAACCCTGCTCTGCAGAACACTAGGGTGGGAGCAAATGGCATGTCCGCACCAAACCTCGCTTTCAAATTCTATTACTTCTCAGCAGGTAAGACAACATTATCCTTCAATTTAGCCCCAAGAAACTGTTCTTTTTTGGGGGGACTGGGTTGAGGGTAGCAGGTATTTTAGGTAGGATTTAAAAGTCAGGACTAAATTAAAGGAATGGGCTTGAAGTTTGCTTTGGACTTTGACATCTGCAATGCCCACATGACAGCTAAAGCAGGCAGCACGGGCCCAGGCGCTCAGCGGCGCAGCGAAGGTGTGTGTAGGCAGGAGACAGGTGTGCTCAGTTCGGGCCCCAGCTCCGCCACTATGCTTGTGCTGTGGTCTGAGATAAACCCCCTAGCTTGCACGCTGCAGCTCTCACATCTGTAAACAGGATGCTTCCACCTGCCCTGGCAAAGTGACAGTGAAGTAGCTTGGGAAAGTTAAAAGCACTCTATATACAGATGTAAGGTATTATCATTTCCCGCTGGACTCCCACCTCCCAAAGCTGCAGGGTGGGCAACTCCCACTCACCTGGTGACAAGCGTATCTGAATAAGTGATCGACCAGAAGCCAGATCTCCTTGGGGACCTTAAGAGGTCTCTCACTGGCACCTTCATCCAAGGGAACCATCTGCAGAAGGGATTTCTCCTAAGAGATGACAAGAGGTGAGATCAAAGGGGTCTCAGGAAAAACTTCTGTGTGTAATATAATCTCCAAATTCTGCTTAGGTGGGTACAATCTGATCTTCATCTCTTAGGATTTTTCGTTTTTTTCTCCCTGGGGACACTGTTGGTCAGAAGGCACTCTGACTGATTCCCACGGTTAAACGATCTCCTTTTCTAGATGCTTCACTTAACCGTTAAGCATTCCATTTGCGTTTATTACGTTTATCACGTGGATGCACAGTGTGCTGTAAATCCTTTCAAGGGTGACACAGAACCGGCAATACAGTCACGGTAGAGTCCACACATCGCCGGAGACTCACGGACCATTAAATTACAGTTGTGAGCACAGCACTTTGAGAGGGCAGCACCTAGTTAGGTTTCTGTTGACTTTTAACTTATTTCTCTTTCAGGTCTTACCTCAATCAGAGCTTTCACTGTTGATTTAAATGAGGTTCTCTGGTTCTCAGGAATTAAAGACAATTCTCCACATTAGACCTACACTCATGAATATTTCAGGCTTGGTAAAAAGGTCTAATTTTAAGGCACTAAAACTCACCAGCCTTAAGATCCGGAACTAGTTAAATGAATACAGCACACCAAGAGCCGGAAATACCATGAGAAGTCTCGGCTCTGAGCGCAGAAGTTACTCTTTAGAGTAATAGCTCAGCAGAGATTTCTTGGGGCTTTGACTCCCTTCACCTAACTTTCTGCTCTGTTAGATTCTCCTGAAAGAATCTCAGAGAAAAGCCCAGAAGTGATATAAATTACAGCAGTAACTAAATCTGAACTTGAAAATATCTGGGGAATAACCTCAATTATCTTATGTTTATATAGTCAAATATAAATGATATCAAAAAGATATGTGACGTAGGTTAAAGGACATCTGAAGGCAGCCTTCAGAAAATCCTGGTGACCAGTTTTTGGCATCTTCGTCCTCCTACACCTCCAGCTTAAGGTCATATAATTATGTATGTTCACTTAGGAAATGCTGTAAATTCTGTCCATAACCCTCAGCCATGTTACTTTGAGGGAAAGAAAAGAAGCATTTCACTACTTCCAGAGCCCGTGTTCACTAGAGCAGAGGGCTCTTCTTAACATTTTGTTCTTCAACAAGCATGGGTGACCTTTTAAAGCTGCCTTGCCTTTCTAAGGGAATAAGGAAGAGAAGGCAGCACGATAGTTGGTTACTATTTAAAATCTTCTTCGCATTAATTTTGCTTCCTTTCTCTCTTTCCATGGGATTCTATCACGTAATATTCACAGTCGCTAGAGCGCCCAGAACATCTATCAGTGGTTCATTCACTAACTTCTTTCTGGTTCCAAGTATGAAACCCAGGCATACACACGATACCTGAGCCAAAACACTGTCCACAGTGCACTCTGCTCACCTGCTGGACCAAATGCAACACATGTACAGATTCTTTAGCAGACACCTCCAAACTTACCACATATAAATTATTCAGCACTGATTCATGTACTTAAAAAAAGTCTGACATCCAATTAGCGCTTTTCCTGTACTGAGGCAACACACGGCACCGTTTAGGATGAAAAGACAGAACACGGCCTGCTATTAACAGAGAAGGGCTAGGAAGCAGAGCCGTCTCAATCCTCAGTGGTTTAAAAAGGTTAATAAAATGCCGGTAGGTTATATACACCATCCACTATGCATCTGCAAATTCGTGTGATATGAAATGTCATACTTGCGTCTCTGAAGTCTAGAGAAAGATTATGCACAAGAAATAATATTTTTAAGAAGTCCACAAATGATCCTGAACTCTAATATTCAAAGGGAAACCAGGCACACTTTGTCTTCTTGCAATGGGACACATTCAGTGCCCGATAAGCTCACACTGTAACGTCACTGCTAATAACTAAACACAAAAACAGGACGCCATCCCCTCCATCATAATGCATTAAACTCCACCAAATGGGGAGGTCATGTTAGAGACTGTGTGAAAGTGCTTTAAGAATGTTTTCCAACTGGATGGCTGTGTGTGGAGCCAGGCACCCTCCAGCCTGAAGATGGAGAGGCAGCAAAGCACCACAGGAGGAGGGTTTCATTGGTTCCTTCACTAGGTATCCAGGAGACCCGGGTTCCAGTCCCCTCTGCCCCATTCTCCCGATGTCAGGAGCAGTTTGACTTTAGCGAGTTTTTCAACTGTCCTGGGCCTAGTTGTCTCATCTGTTAGGATGGAGAAAATGAAGACGGGGGCTCTACCACATGACCCCTTATGATCTCATTGGGGTTCTAGTCTACACTCTATTTCTTGACCATATTTCTATATATTCTTTCAGTAATTAATTATTATTATCACTACTCCCAAATCACTCTGGTGTTTTTTTTTTTTTTTGTGGTCTCTCTCTTTTTTTATTGAAGTATAGTCAGTTTACAATGTTGCATTTGAAATCACTCTTAATGCAACAGGAATTCACTTCTGGTTTTACTATCATTGGAAATGGAAAACAGCTGAGCCGTACTCGCCTTCATCTTCTGAGCTTTCACATCCATCAAAACAGCTCTTTAATCATTTCTCATTTCAAAAATACAAATCTGGAACCTTGAGTCCTATTGCTTTTACGTACTGGGTCTCAACGACTGGACTGGTGCAGGAGATATCTTTCCTGTACTTCAGACACACTTAAAGACAGCTGGCAGGACTTTGGGGGATTCTCACGGAGTCAGAGGTCTCTGATATGGGAAAGCCTAGGGGGAAATTCCAGGGACCATGGTTAAGTGTGAATCAAGCACAGGGAAACGCATACCTTTTCTAGGAAGCTGTCTTCTTCCTGAGAGCAGAGCAGGAAAAGAAAGTCATTGACAGATAGAAAATGATTAGAATTAATTTACAGAATTAGAAATAGATCAGTATTATTAGAATGCACTAGCTTACTAGATACATACACTTTAAACAGCTTTAAATTCTTCAAATAAGTCATGATTGTTGCAAATGGAACACACATATGCAAAGTTCTCTATTATGCATATTAAATTTTTATGCAGTTTATTGAGACTATCACTCGAGAAACACACATGTGCAGTCCTAAGATGTTTGTGTCATTTGGCAGCTGCCAGCTGACCCAGCCAAATGCCCACTGATGTTTCCTTTCCATGTGCTGCTTAGAGGCAGGCCCTGCGGCTACACAGCATGTGCCTCACTTGAGGGCCACTTCAATGGAAGAACATGGTTGTGAGCCTAACAGTGGCCATTTGGGAGGCAATGGTAGGCTTCTCTCCTGTCCACTGCCTCGCCTCTCACCTTAGCTAGCCTCCTAAGCACTATCCCACAGTCCTTTCCATCTCCCTGATCCCACTCCCCTCCTCAAGGGTCCCTAGAGTCCCCAGAAATGGAGGTCTCTCTGAAATGCAAATTCATTTCATTTCAGACCTTTGTGAACCATAAGACTTATCATTATCCCTTACTGTGCTTTCCTATAGGGCGTAAGAGAAAAAAGAGAAGCAGGGCAGAGGGAACAAGGTACCTTTCTAATCGTCTCTGTCTTTTGTGTTATTATTACAGCGCAATGACAACAACAGAACAATAACAATTGCCACCACTTAGAGGGCATCTGCCCTGTAGCATTAACTGTGCAAATGGCTCCTACACAATGTCATTTAGGCTGCACATGTGAGTAAGGTGATATTAGTCCCATTGTACAGATGAGGAAACTGAGGCTCTGGGAGATGAAATTATTTGCCGGCAGTCACACTATTAGGTATTAAGCAGCAGAATCAGGATTAGAACTCTGGTCAGATTGATTCCCCAGTCATTACCACTATGCTCCCTTTTGATAACTCAAAAAGGATAAACTGCTTCCTGGACAGAGAGGCAGGGGAAAGCTGCGAGAATGTATTCTACTCCAGAGCAGGTAAAGACGGTTACAAGGCAGCATGATTAGTGGAAAGAGTACAGACGCTGCTGTCAGACAGTCCTGGGGACAAATCTTCATTCTACCTCTTATTACTTTCGTACGGACCTCAGGCAAGTTACTAAACTTCATAAAGCCTCAGTTTCTTCATCTCTAAAACAGGGATACTAACCTTTGCCCCACAGGGACAGGGAAGCAGCCTAAAACCCAGGGCAGGTGGGGCAGTGGTGGTGCAGGATGCCAGCAGCAGGCCTGAGTCTCTCAAAGCTCCCCACACCTCCCAACTGGCATCTCCCAATCTGCCGTGGGCCACCAAGAGCGTCAATATAAATCCTACGTCTCGGGCTGGTAGTAAAAGGAGAAATCCCGATCTCACCACCAGAGAAGTGCAGGAGGCTGGACGTGGGGAAGGATGTGTTCCCTCACATTCCAAGTAGTAATGCTGAATGCATTTCCCCTAAATAACTGTTACGTATGATGGGTAGGTTTTTTGGTATTATTAGATACATTATGAATTAAACATGCTTTTGTAGGTTCACCTAGACTTTTAAATACCACATATAAAATGAAATAAAAATAATCAGAGTAATGGTGATTCATAAAGTATACAATATTTATAGTACTGTAATCACTTTTTAATATGAAAGTTAATTCTAAGTGCCAAACATCTAATTTAACTCAGTTTTTTAAGATTTAGGACTACTTACTAACATGTCGAGAATCTGCCTGTCTGACCAACTTCTCTATTCCCCCTCCATGAATACTCGCCACATGATATGATGAGTAACACCAGGCAGAGTCCTTATACACTAACCTGTCAGACCAAGCCCTCGAAAAGGTTTCCTTTGAGCAGTGACCATCTACCAGTGCTAGGCACTGGGCCAAATGTCTTTGAGGGGTTGAGGGTGTATGAAAAATGAGGCTACATGGAAGGGAAAGACGTGGTCCTTGACTTGGGTTTCCAACTGAGTTGAGGTAAGGAGGCCCTGAATTTATGGCCTGGCAGTACTCCAATTCACCAATATGAGTTCTTGATAAATGGTTAAAACAAACAAACAAACAAAAACAGGGGCTCAAAGGAAGGAGAGATGGCTTTCAACTGGGGCTGTCAGGGGACTTTTCACAATGGAGACATGACCTAACTAGCCCTTAAAAGAGTCACAGGATTTTAAAGGGTAGAGATGGGGTGGGGATGTTACAAGTGGAAAAGGGCAGAAAGAAACAAAGGTGGAGAGAAGGCAAATCACAAGGTGAGACTAGGGAAAAGCTAGTCATCTGGTTCGTGGGGAGCATGGAGGGATACTGAGAAAAACAGCAGGAAATAAATCTAAAAAGGTACGCTGAAGTCAGACTTTGCGAGACCATGAATGACAGGTAAAGCAATTTGGAATGTCTTCAGCAGGCATGCGGGAGCCACATGTCTACCTTTAAGCAAGGAAGTGATAGGCCCCAAAGCTCTACTACAGAAAGATCAGTCTGAGAGCCCTGAAGAGGAAAAACAGAAGGCTAGGGAAATTGAGGTGAAGGGAACGGTTAAAAGGCTGCCGAGGTAGGTCAAGCAGGAGAGTAAGCACCTTCACTAATAATGGGAAAACAGCATCTTAAAAAAATGAATGGATACAAGAGAAAACTCTGAATGAAGAATTAAAAGGACTTTGACACTGGTGAAGGAAGGGGCAGCAGATTTACACTGAGAGTTACTTCTCTGGCCCCAGGCAGACAGTAGATGTAAATTATATTTATTTCAACACTAGGTTCAACTCTGAAAATAGAAATATCACTTAGCCCCCACTAATAAAGAGCATTCTCGTGAGGCTGCTACTAATCATTTAGTTCCACTGACTTCCCTACTCTCTGCAAAAGGCTACGTGTTCATCACATTACAAAAGGGCAAGAGTTCAGGATTCTCCAGCAGGGCAATCCTGGCACCTATGAATATGCTGCAAATCATTCTTCACATAACAGCCACCCTGCGAGTTCTCCCAGTAGTAAATGAAGCCAAAATAGTGTATAAAAGAATCATTTGGAGGCAGATTCAAATTTAAAAACAAAAAATAGAAAACTGAATAGATACTGAAGTTCTAGACCTTCCTAGAGGTCATTCATGTGAAATGTAAAAAGAAACAGAAACCATACACCTAACAGGGTAAGAAAATTGTGGTCAGATCAGTAAGACAAAGTAAACATCTAATGGAGGGAATGACTGGGGACAAATTACTCACCAAATTATTTCTGTTATTTCAAATTTTTGATATTGACCTCCTAATAAACATGCCCCCAAGCAAATATAGCTTGTTCCCTCATCCACCTGTCAACTTTTTTCATCTCTGTATTTACAAGCCAAACCTTTAACTAGATCTGGTGGGTCCGAGCCTGGTCACCTCTCCACTAGTCCAGTCTACATGCAAACCAGAATGTTCCTCCAACTGTGCCAACTTACAACCTCATACTATTCATCAAAGACTTCCGATGGTTCTAGATGCCCTCTGGCTCCAGGATAAACTCATCTGTTGACTTTAAGACTCTCTATCCCCTGCTCCCATCCTAGTTCTCCAGCTTCACACACCTTATCCTTCTCCTTTACTCTCCCCAGGGGAATCTTACACTTTTTCATATGTGGTCTTTTCACTTTCACCTTCTAACCTTTATTCATGATGTCCCCATGCCTGGAAGAGCCTGCTCACCCAGTATATTAATACATATTTCTTAAAAACTTGGACTTGACTTAAAATACTTCTATGAGAAACTCCAAATCACTTTCCTAGCCCACTTTATTCTTGTGTGCTGAACTTATTTCTAGTCATGTTAATGCTATATGCATCAAACATTCACTAAAGCCAAAACAGGCTGATTCTGAGATTAATTTTCACAGAGATTAGCTGATCAATCAATAAGCTTTTATAGCATATAAGGGCTTGAGTAAACAGCACAGGAAAGGAATCTATAGTTAATATAAATTATAAGCGCCAAAATTCTTATTCTAAATGACTTTCCAGAATATTGAGTTACCAAACACACTGGACATTAGCCAGTAAAGATGGTTAATGTTTAGATTATCTCTAACCAAACTCCTCATTAACCTTGATTTAGAATTTAGCCATATTGTACATACAAGTAAACTTTCATCACCAATAAATCACAAGAACCCACATAAACTCCATAATACTTCGTATACAATGTACAATGAATACATATTGATGATTATATGCTACTTGATATGCCAGTTAATAAACCAGAAAAATCTATCTTAAATTCTGGAAAAGAACAAAGATAATTACAAACAGATTCTCCTCTGTTTGCCACTTGTGCTAATCCCAACGGTTCTAGTCGTGGCAGTCACTGTCATTGAGCAGGGCAGGAAGAATGAAAAGGACTTATGCCAGTTACTTCACTCTGCACTTGGGAGGAAGAGCATGTAGCACAAGAATCTTCCTGAACCAGAACATGGACAGTCAACACAGGCACTGAACTCATTTCTGGTTTCATCCAAATTTTTCAGTAAATAATACAAAAGAGGACAATAGGTACCATTATGAACAGCATTGTCTCACGGGATCTGAAATATCATCTTGGGGCTTGTAATAAGCATGAACAAACAAACCTAAGAAAGCATTTGAGAAGGCCAAAATCAAGCCAAAAGAGAGTGGGAAGGTATTACAACCTGGGTACAGATAATCTTCAATCTCTTGTTTACTGCCCTGCACTAATGTGGATAATTTCCTCATCAATGAGATACAGGAATTTAATAATAACTAAGTGCAACGGGCTGTGAAAAGAATCAGAACTCTAAATCCTACAAAATAGAAGCTTTAACAGAATAAATGGTGACCACACACATACAATTTAAAAACAACTCAGCAATTCTGTAATGAAAAAATGATCAGGGGTCTACTATTTTAAACTTTGAATCATTTGTATACAAAAAGAAGAAAAAGGGCTTCCTACAGAGCCACTAACTCCACTAAAATTTTTGGCTACTTCCTATTCATGGTCAAATGTGGCTGAATTACCTGATAATATTTTAAATAAAATAAAATAGTTTATGCTGGTTGAGCCTCCTTCCAGTCACTTTAGTTAATATGGGACAATTACAGTAAAGGGTAGTATAATGCTTCTGCCAACTCTTACCAAGAGGTTCCAGTTTATAGTAAACAAGGTGAGAGGAGGAATCACAAAAAGATAGGTTTAAAAAGTACCAAGAGGAAATAATCAGACAAATTTAGGAAATAGTGGATCCTTGACAGGACAATTGTCCTGGACTTTTTAAAACTCAATGTCATTAAAGGAAAAAAATGAGACAACTGTTCTCTAAAAGAGACTGCAGAGACCTCACCAAATGTACTGCATGAATCCAGATTGGATCTTGGCTTTAAAAAAGCTATAAAAGAAATGACTGGGATGACTGGTGAAATCTCAATACCGACGGACTAGTTTTCTTAGGTGTCAATAATGGCACTGTGCTTACATAGAAATGATACTTCTTCTTAAGAGAGGCAGGTCGAAGTGTTCACTGGTGGAGTGACACATCACCACTTAATTTCAAATGGCACAGCAAAAAAAAAAAAGTATACGTTTGTATATGTGTGTAAGGCATGTGGGTGTTGACGTACTGTTCTCTCAATTCTTCTGCACATCTGCCATTTTCATAATGAAAGTCGGGAAACGGAAAGCTGGGAAATTATGCTTGGGATGGAGGGAAGGGGAAAACAACTTCATTTAGAAAATATTCTAAAAGGTGAAATAGTAAATTTAAAAGATTGGAATATGGTGGTAGAAGGAAAAATAAGTGTCATGAAAAATAACAGAATGTCAGGATATGAATTTCTGAAGAAATTGGTCCTCTCAACCAGAGGTAATATGCTCAGTCATAATTCCAAGAAAGAATGCTGGGACTGAACTCAAGGGTTTTAATCTGCCATCTGAGTCATCGCTAAAACAATTCCATGGCAACAGAACAGATCACACTCCGACAAGCCAGCAGCCTGCCTGCCGGTCTAGCCCTCCCCGCAAGATGACACCATCACCGCTCGGCTAGGCTGAAAGGACCAACGTCAATGCTAACGGGGATGATAACACAGGGCTGTCACGTCAGCTAAGTTTATTTGGTAAAAGGCCAAGAATATACTTTGATAGCCCAAAGGGGTCTGCACACAAAACCGATAATATTTTCTTTTAGAAGAAAGGTTCTTCATAGGATGAATTTATTACTAAATAAATTTACATTCCTGAAGATACGAAGCATTTCCTCCACAAGAACATTGATATTATAGCTTGGTGCTGGGGAAGGGAAATCCTCTTCCTTTCTTTTCTTAAGGGAGTCACATTAAACTTGTATCAAACTTCAATGCACATTATAATCATCTGGAATGCTGATAAAATGCAGATCCCCAGGTCTCACGACCTGGGATTCTGATTCTGTTGCCAGAGGTGAGTGGTGGAGGGGCCTGTGCTTGTGTAAGGACCCCTGGGGGTCCTGGGACAGGTACTCTGAGGTTCACTTATGGTCTAGGCTCCAACAAGCAGCCAAGTTTGACTTGGATTAGGCAGGATGATGCTGTGAGGAGCTCTGGACTGGGAGTCAGAAAATCTGGGTGACAGATTCATAACTAACGTATTCCACTTTGGGCAAGTTATTTTCTCTGTGCCTCAGTTTTCTCATACGCTTAATGAGGATAACACCGCCCTGCTCCACTTCCTGGACCTCACCTACATGCTAATTTATACAAAAATGACTTGAAAGTATGAGGAGAGTAACAAGTAAGCATTATCTTTTTGAAAAGGGAGGCTGTAATCTAATTCAGTGAACTTCGTATTATTATATTATATTCCTGACAAGAGCCAATTACAGATTACCCTCTCCTCTTTCTTTTTAGGCTTAATCCAGTGAAAGGCGTGCTAGAGTAAAGTGACATTCTTATTCTTATTTATCACTTGCCATCCATCCCCTCCCCTAGCCCTGACAAAAGAGAAAGCACAGAGACAAGGAGGACGGCACTTAAGTACTGCGAAAATTCTGTCCTAAAGGAGATTCATGTCTTAGCATGCTCTTACCAAGTCTATGAGTTTGGTAACAGGAACTTCTCGGATTGGCCTTTTCATGCGGCACAAAGCCTCTAAGGATGTACCAAAACAACTTGGGAGGTAATTTCCACTGATGGTCAAGAAGTAATCTTTGCCTCGATCCAGGTGAAGGACAAGGATATCTTCAATCTTATCTTCCCCTGAGTTCAGGATGGTCACAGAGTCTTTGCTGACATACACATCAAGGGAGATGTCCACGGTCTCATCTGAAATGTAAGAGATGCCACATGGTACCAGAAACTTCCAGTGGAAAAGCAAAAAGGGGACGAGAACCCACAGAAGACGTGTCCTCTAAAAAAACCATCAAGTGATGAAGGAGAGATGGGATACCCCAAAGAGGGAGCCCCGATATAATAACAGTGAAGGTAAGAGACGTGTGGTTAGAAAACAAGAAGTTAAAGGGAGGGGATGGGAGATGGTACATCGCAAGCAGAGACAATGGTAAAGGGAACACTCACTTGGCTCCAAGTAGCCCTCAAAAGGTTCAGCCCGAAGCCATGGCTTGCAGTACTGGCTGTCATTAAGCTTAGGGATGAAAGAAAAATGGCAGGGAACCTGTCCATTGTTGCTGATCTGGAACTTCTCCTTTTGCAGTTGCCGAAACTTCACATTCTCAAACACAAACTGGGGAATAACAGACAGACACAACCATGCATCACTAGTAGGGGAGGTAAGTCAGTTGGATTATTCCATAGAGAATATGAATAAAGAATAAGGTCATTATCAACCAGGTGTACGCATTCACCAACGAGCCAGCTGTCCACCATCGCCTCTCACGTACTATAGACTCACGACGGCAGAGGAGGAGTTAGGCAGCTTTTGCTACTTCTCTAGGCTACTCTGCTCCTGGGATCCTAAGAGGATAACCCAACCTCGGGTCAAGGCATTCATCCCATGACCAAGTCCTGGTTCCTGAGACAGGAATTAACCAGCAACTCTGAAACATTAAATACGAGTGGCTAACATCTGAGGGCTTACTTTGTGCCAGGTGCTGTCTGAAGAGCTTCACAGGTACTGACTCGGGTAATCCTCCCAACCACCCCTGTATCCAGGAAAAGAAAGTGTGCCTCTGGAGGGTAAAACACCTGCCCGTGGTCACACATCTACTAGACGGCAGTGCTGGGACTGGGACAGAGGCAGTCTGCCTCGGGCTCACACAGCCCTCATCACTTGGCTGTGCCGCCTTCTCCTACTAACATGGTGTCTCCTGTGCTCACCACGATGGCCAGCAGACAGGTGGCCGCGTATTTCTGCTCACCTCCCTCCTGCTGAGTTCCAAGGAAGGAAGGAAGTCATTTTCCATTCTGTCCATGATGCGTACAATGTCTTCAAACACTTTCCGATACCTCCGTTCATCCACAACCTTCACCTGAAAGAAAACGAGCCCTCTTTTCAGTCTTACGTGCTCCAAGCTCATCTTTCTTTGAGATTACCTAACAGTTTAAAACCAGTCATTCTAGAAACGATTTCAAATAAACTGTGGTTCAAACAACATCCTCAAACACTTCCTGAAATCTCGTCCATCTACAAATTTTTACCTGAAAAAACCAAACAGATCCTTATTTTAGTCTTATGTACTCTCAATGTATATATTTCTAAGAGCCTAACCATTTTTAAAAGGTCATTAAAACAGACATAAATTAAACTAAGCATGACAGAATCACACACCTGAAGATAAAGATAAAGTTAACTGGTTAACTTTTTGGAAAAGTTAAATCTCTGTGCTAAGAAGCTTGGCAATAATAAATTTTGGGGAAGAATATTTTCTTGTTCCATTGTTATTTGGTGGTGGAGAAAATGTGACGATTGTGCTAAAAATTATTTCCTGCGCTGCACAAATTGACAGTGTCAAAACCTACCTATGACTGTTTCTAACAATGATCATAAAAGTTCTGAAACAGCAGAAAAAAATGAGTAATAGATTTAACTCTATTAGCTGTTACGTACACTGCCAAGAATCATAATATCAATGTTCAGGTTATATAATGATAAAGGTCTGCTAGTAAATAAACCCTACAGCCATTTTAGAAAACAGCTGATACAAAATGTCCCAGATTAGAGTAAAAGCATGACAACAGACAAACAAGCCAACCTGACTAACAGATCAAAAAAACCTCCCATCTGACACAGCATGCTCAGCTTCCTGATACAGCTATGTTTTTTTAACTATTAAAGCTTTATGCAAATCGATGCCCCAAATGAACATAATTAACATAGCATTTTCACTTATTAACATCCCAGTTTCTTTTGAGAATACAAAACTTCACAAAATCAACTTTAAGAAAAGACTGATGCATGCAGTAGAGGCTGGAAAGCCAGTGCAGAAAATAAGAACAGCAAAGCTGAGGCCAGCGCCTCACGGACTGGGGCGTTTTTCACATGTCTGTACCACAATGCTGCGGGAGCTGAGCGGCAAGCAACCCCGAGCATGTCCGGGTCCCTGCTGCAGTGTTAGCTTGGAAGGAATTTTGTACTTTTTAAAATACTTTCACAACACTTTGCAACTCTTTATTTCAAAAAGAATTTTACATAAGCCATCTTATTTTCACAACAACCTGTGAGAATACCAAAGCAAGGGTTATTCTTCTCATAGTGGAGAATATTGAGATACAAAAAGATTGACTAAGCTGCCCACGGCCACAGTTAAGAGCAGAGGTGATATGTGGACCTCTAGCATTGAAGACCTTTTCCAAAACACCAGGTACGCAACAGGACCAACTTGGGCAGGTCTTAAAAACAAAGAAGCCCCGGCCCACTCATCACAATCTGCAGGGGGTGGGGTCCACGCATCTGCATTTCTTAAAGCTCTTTCGGCAATTTTATGTCCACCAAAGTCTGAGGACCAATACAACAGATCCCACCCACAAGTGCAGTGGTGGGAACCCCATCTCAGCTCAATCTCAGCCAGCCCACAGCAAGTCTGAAGTTAACTGGTCACCAAGCACTTGGTCCCTTTTGTTAACAGTCACTGATGCAAATAGTGGTAAAAATATAACATGGTTCTTAAAGCCTCCAATCATAGCAAGCCCAACAGTCCAAAATTTGGAGTGGTTACCCAATAAAATCAAAGCTTTTCTCAGTGGGTTATCATGATCATAACCCTTAATGCACATTAAAAATAATAAAGGGGATGTCATACTAAGTGAAGTAAGCCAGAGAGAGAAAGGAAAATACCATATGATACCACTCATATAAGGAATCTAAAAAAATGACACAAATGAACTTATTTATAAAACAGAAGCAGACTCACAGACATAGAAAACGAACTTATGATTACCGGGGAGGAAGCAGGGAGTGGAAAGATAAACTGGGAGTTTGGGATTTGAAGATACTAACTACTATACATAAAATAGATAAACAGCAGTGTCCTACTGTATAGCACAGGGAACTACATTCAATCTCTTGTAGCAACCTATAATGAAAAAGAATATGGAAAAGAACATATACATATAATATATATATATTATATATAAAACTGAATCACTATGCTGTATGCCAGAAATTAACATAACATTGTAAACCAACTATAGGTCAATAAAAATATTTCAAGATGGACAAAAGTCATGATTGCCTCAATAAAATTTAGAGTCTATTCTAAGAGCAAGAACTAACTTTGTACATAAAGGAAATGCCCCAAAGTCATTCCCCTTTAAGACAGTAGTAGGATAAGACATAATGGTGATAACCTATCTCAGAAGCCAAGAAAATCAGCATATATACAGAGGAAAGAAATTTACCCTGCTATGCTCTTTGCATGTCTTACCTCATTAATCCTCATAAGTAGGTACCATTGTTATCCCCATTTTATAGAGAAGGAAACTGAGGGACAGGGAGATGTTACATACATTTTTCATGGTTACAGTTTAAAAGTGGTTGAGCTGGGACGCAAATTTAAGCAGTCTAGCTATAAAATCCATTCTGTCAAGCACTGCACTATATAGATTTTGACAGATTACATGACCACAGGTCTGGAAAACTTACAAGAAATAATCTGAATATACTAGCTTTTATAAATTGAATCAACAAGATCCCAAGATAAAACCTGCATACTAATAACACACAGTTAGAAAACACAACGTGAAAACAAAAACTTTACTCACAACAGAGACAAAAATTTAACTAACTGGCCATTAATACAGCCCAGGATGCAATCGAATAAAAGAAAATTTTCAAACCTGTGCTCCTGGAGGGGAAGACTTTACTATCTAGTTAAGTTAGTAGGACTAACAATATGCTCTTAAGGTAATAGATAATGCTGTATTCTGACCAGTCTGAGCCACTGCCGTACCCACCCCTCCACCTGGACCTCTCTTTTGGGGCTTCCCCTCCTTACTATCTATCTGGTAAGAAGCTACATCCTTGAAGATCTAGCCTAGAACTCTTCTTTACGTATAATGACTTTAGAAGGCTAAGGTTACTCCCCAGCCCCTATGCAGCATGAGAAACGTCTAGTCAGTAAAAGGCCTAGAGTGTTAAGAGCCATATGGATAGCATTTAGGAGGGCCGAGGGCACTAACTTCTCAATGCTGCAAATGATTATTTGGTTACGGAAACATTTATGGCCCACTGAATTACTGATCTGTTCTGAGCCTAAATAATGCTCTCAGAATAGATACTTAATACACAAACCAATGAATGAATGAACAAACAAGTGTTTACCCCAATATGGAAGAGGGCGCTAACAGGCTTGTGGTCACTGGTTTTCAGTTCCATGTGACTCCGGTAATGAAGCTGATTGACATTAATTCCTCTCCAAAGAATTCGGTCACACCAGGCTGGAACCCGACATTTCCCACTGCAAATTAAAGAAAAGGAATTAGAAGGAGGCTATACCACACAAGAACGTGATGCCTACCACACTGGGTCTGACCAGAGTTAGGCCCTCTTGTTGTATGCTTCTCCTTCTCTAATGGCCCCAACTGTCATCTTCCCCACCACACCACAAGCTCCGTGAAGGGACTGTGCCTGCTTGTTCACCACTCAATTCCCATCCCCTAACACAGTATCTGGTGCAAAGCAGGTGCTCAGTGAATAGTTATCTAATGAATGAATAAATTCATTAAACCTTCTTAAAACACCCTCTGAAGGTCAGGATTATATTCAGAACACTTCTTCTTCATTTGCTTGATCAAATGCAATGACAGATAGACAATTAATAAAATCTAAAAACCCAATCTTTCATTCCTAAACTGGGCTTAATCACTGGAGATGGGTAATGGTAGAGATTTCTTTAAACCTGGACTTCTATGGACAAGTCTAGCTTCTTCTAATCGAGCTGAACTAACATCTAAGCATGCAAGTCTGAATATTTAACAGTCCATAAGAATACCAAGGGGAAGGGAGAAGCCTATTTATCACTCTATTAAAAAAGCAACACCTGTACACCTGATCCAGATGGTGACACTAAGTTCTTATCAGTAGCTGAATTCAGTTGACTCTCAAGTCAGGTGAGTGGAAGAAACAAGGCGAAGTGTACAAGATCTGTCAGAGTCACTTTTCACTTGCTGAGCATCTCCCTCAGAGGACAGGGATACAGACTCCTCCCCACCCCACCCTAGTTCTCTCTGAGGCTAAAGAAGCTTAATATGTCCAGGGATTCTCTTTTTCTCTCAGACTTCTGGGCTCAGTCAGCTAGGAAACCATAGGAAACAAAGAAATAGTAGGGAGAAGACCAGGCGTGTACTGTCAGGGGCACTTTACTAGGGGTGATCAGGAAGTCTCAGGGCCCCTTAGACAGTGGTTCTCAGCTTTCTTCAGCAGCCATGGAGGTCGAGCCCAGGCACCGCTGTTTTTAAAAGTTCCCCAAGAGATTCTAATGTGTACTCAGGACTGAGAACCGCTGTGCTGGAAGAATCCTTAATGGCGCTTTGTTTTCACCTCTGGTACCCTGAGATAGAGTTGAAAAACAGTTTGGGCAACTCTGCTGAGGTGATAAAAATAAGGCACTGCAGGTGGCCCAGAAAACTTCGACAGCCTGACAGAGCAGTTAATACTGCCCTGTGTTAAGCTCACCTGTGAGTACACACGAATTAAAAAGTCTTCTGTAATAGCACTGAGACATTATGTTTTTATATCTGCTTCTGGCGAGACCTAAACATTCCCCAGCTCTTCATCAACACAGACAGATGGAAATAAGATCAGGTCTTAACCTATCTCATGAGGAGCTTCTCATTATCTTACCTGGAATCCCATCGGTCTGTTTTAGAGTCATACTTATAAGTGGGGATAAACTTGATGTCCCCTTCCATGAAGTCTGCAAAAGCCTTTTTCTGTGTGCGCTGAATATTTAGCTAGAGATAGAAAAAAAGTATCACATAAGCAGGGTAACACCATCTTAATATAGGTGATAATCAGGTTGATCAGCCATTTCTAAGTATCTAGGTTCCATATCTTTTGCAACTGTCAGAGTACATACATAAAATTTCTGCGCCTTATGAAGTACATTTTGACATTCCCACAGCACTTAAACTTACCCACAGAAAGGATGCTTATTTGAGTACATTACTAACTTTTCATTGCTAACAGTGGTCAGAGTAAAATGAAAAAACAAAACCTGAATAATCATAAGTTCCCTGAAGTTAGCACAATTTTAATTTAAAAAAAAAGCACACAACTGTTGAATGGATAATTCCAAAAGCCAAATTCAGTGAATAGTTAGAAATCATTTTGAAAGTTACCCTCACTCAAATATTTTAGCAGTATTACATAAGATTCAGAACTTACTCCAACTGTACCCACTTTGGAGGCAGGACTGAGGAAGAAATGCAAAGAAGTTGGCCAGCCAACCTCAATGTGAAGGTACACACAGCCAAGAAGGGCTCACTGTAAAAACCATTCTACTGCAAAACTTCAGGATTTTGACTATGTCTGAAGATCAAAAGTCTCACATTAGGATTTAAAGATTCCAATCAAGTGGAGACATTTTCTTCCCTCAGTAAGAAGCATTCAGTTTTAGCAGCCAGTATCCATATGCTGAAGTAAAAATTCAAGTCATGTGCCAGGTTCCAAGGCAAATTTACAGAATACTAGGTTCCTGAATATCAAGTTTTATATAAATGTTACCAAATCAATGCTTCTCCCACAGGTTTTAACATCTATAAACCAGCTAACCCCAGCTTCTCAATCAGTTCCCATTAGACCACTGTGTGTGCTATTTTTCCCAGACAAACTTCTCTTCTGTGCTTCCCAAGCCCCACACAGGGCCTCCCTCTTTTACCTCCAAGCTGTTGCTAAGCCTGCCAAGTAATCATAGAGCAGCTTTCCCTGCTCCATCTGCCAAACCACATCAACATAGCTGAAGGCCCACTTCCTCCAGGAAGTGTTCTCCAATTAACCCCACCCGTTCTCCAACTCATTTATACAGATCTCCAAAATCTCTTCTTGATAAAGACTTAATGAAGAAACATTATATTTACTTTCATCACTAACGGTATCTCTTCTCCTCCCATCTGAGCGTGTAATAAAAGCACTGCCTACTTTGTGTGTATTCACTGCATCACCAGTCACAATGTTTTCCCCAGACAATGAGACCTTTCCGTCTACTTCTAGAGTAAGATACACCTCCCATGGGTCTACCTCATCCACCTAACAACTGTATCTGCTATCAAGGAAAGTACCTATAAAATAAAAATTTACTGACCTGGTCAAATTTCAAGAGTCTCTGAAGGTCATTCTTGTTAATAAGACTCTTCACTTCATTGGCATCAGGCATGCAAAGTCTATAGTTCAAATCTCCCAACCAGATGACAACACTGGGGATCAAGAAATATATGAATAGAAGCAGCAGTAATGAGCATAAAAGTCAACCAGAGGAGAATGGAGAGAAGAAAAATGGGCAGATTACCGATAAGCATTCGTTTATCACTATCTGACGAGGGGTTTAAGCTATAACTATCCTTTGGGGACAAGCACTGCCAACACCTGAAAGGGACTAGGGATTACAGACAGGCAGGAGGGCGGGCAGTCCACACATGGAAAACAAAGCCAGGGAAATACAGTGTATGTGTGGGGTTCAGAAGCCAAGGAGTTAACTGCCTGAGAGAAGCGTGTAGTTTGTTTGCTGGACTAGCTTCAAAATTTTGCCTGGCTGCTTGCCAGGTCTCTAGGGGAAGAGAATCTGAACGTTTGCGGCCTCTCCGAGCCCTGATGTTCCGCAGGCTCTCCAGTAAACTCTGCATGGTCTAAGTGACAGCTCGCTCAGGCAGGGCTCACTCGCAAATGTTGGTCCAGGGCTTTCTCCTGCAGCCGAGATGTTTATCCCTGCCCAGATCCACAGTCCGAGTCCCAGGCAGGATGGGGAAGGGCGTGCCACGGGAGCCTCGGGCCCCCAATCACAGCAACAGGCCTTTAGGTGTGCTGAGAGCCCCACAGAGGAGACCTGAAATTACCACAGCAAGATGGGTTGTCTTGTGAGCTGTCTCAAGTTCTAGATGGGTCTCTCTTTGCCAGTCTTAAATGCAACATGAAGTTTATGGAATCCTGGGGAAATAAATTTACGGAATTCCAGGGCAACTTTATGACCACTGATGTCAAGGCCTTGTTTGACCACTGTGAAACAGAATTCCGTATGATCCTAATTGTTGAGACAACATGGAAACAGGCCAACATCGCTACCTTTCCCTTCTCTTTCCTCAATTACTCCACTCTCTACTGATTCTAATACCCCTAAATTATCTTTTGTTTTCCTACTAATTCACATCTCAAACCACTTGTTCCAAATCTCATCACTCTCTCAGGGTTTCAATTACTAGTATTAATTTCCTTACAACTAATTATTTTCTACTAACAATCCATTCCTCAACTGATTTCTGTTTCTACCCTTATTAAGTCCCATTCTTCACTAATCTTTCATATTATCCATTGGTGTCTTTAAGTCTCCACCACCTCTACTCTTATTGATTCACAGCCAGTAAAAAGAATAATGTAGATCTATATTTACTGGCTTGGAAAGAGATTCACAATAAATAGGATAATACGGTCCTATATAATGAGTATGTGTGTGTTTGGATGTGCACGGAGAAAAGTCTAGAACAGCACTATTCAGAAGAAATATGATGCACATCACAAATTTAATTTTAAATTTTCTAGTAGCTGCATGTAAAGAAGTAAAAGAAACAAGCGAGAACAACAAATTTCATTTAACTCAGTATATCCAAACTACTGTCATTTCAACAAGTAATCAATATTTTAAAATTGAGACATTTTACAATTTGTCCCTACTAAAATCAGTGTATAGTTTTCGCTTACAGCACATCTCCATTTGGACTACCTACTTTCAAGTGCCCAACAGCCACCTATGGCTACTGGCTGTCATCCTGGACAGCACAGATCTAGAAGGAAACACACAGAATTGTTGATGATGGTTTTCTTTGGAGAGAGTGACTAGCTGGGGAGAGTAGAGATAAGAAATGAAGGAGTTTTACTTTTACTTTTTATTACATTTATGAACATTTCTATTTTATAATAAAAAATAATAAAAATTGACTCCAGTTGACAGACCTCCCCCATCATTACTCTATATGCCCACTAATGGAACTAACCTTTCCTCTGATAATAAATCTAATTTCTCAGACTCAATGCATCTGCTATTCCTCAACCCCACCCACCTCATCTTTGTGACCTCAACCCCTAAACAGTAATCTCTCACTTTTCACATTTCTATAGTTTCATATCACCTTTAATTTCTTCTCAGCCCCACTACTCAAAGGTAAAGGAGAGGGGGAGGGTATAGCTCGGTATGGTAGAGTGTGTGCTTACAATGCATTAGGTCCTGGGTTCAATCCCCAGTACCTCCATTAAAATAAATTATAAACAAATAAACCTAATTACCTCCCCCCACCAAAAAAAAATAAATAAAACCAACCAAACAAAGGCTAAAGGAGACTTAACCACTCACTCATGTTTCATGATGTTCAGCTGTGGGAGGGTCTGATTTGGGACCACAAAACTCATTCGTGCGCAAATGTCCTTATAATCTTGATTCCTTCTCTCAAAGTCCTCCACATGGGCAGCCAGATGGGAATTGACAATGCAAAAGGTAGTGTTGTGAAATACAAATCTCACAGCTACCCCACCTTTGTTTCCCTGTTAGCAAGAGTAATTATTCACAGTTAGTACAAAGACACAACTAGCACCTGAACTTCACATGGACATAAATCATAATCCAGCTCATTTTCAAAGTAACTCACCATCTTCCCCATGATTCCAGTTCCAACTGTTTCTGTAGCAACATCACGGATGTATCGCCACTGATCCTTTCTGGCAAATATCAGGAGCATCATCCCAACAAGGCGGACTAGTTGAACCTATGAGTTCCAGGGAGTTAGAAAAGGTTCTTGTTGATACTACTCTTTGCCACATAGCTAACTTCCCACAACTAATTTTCCACCAAGAAGATACAATCATGCCCTAATCTGAATTCAAATCCTCTAATTTCCCACTGGACTCCATAACGAGAAAACAGTATTTTTCTGGGAAAGCTCTAATCTGTCTCTGACCAGTAAAAAGTCTTCAGGGACAATGAGTACACTCAGCTCTAATCATTATTTTAATCACTTTTTAGGCTACCATGAGTAGGCAGCATTAAAAATTCAAATAATAAAGATAAAGCCTCTATCTCAGTGTGTTCCTTTTGTTTCTCCTTCCTAATTTCTAATTTACAATATCCTAAGGAATTAACATTTATAAAATAGCAATCCTTTTTACTTTGATTATTATTACTCTGTGAACTAGGACTAGAAATATGTCTAAAATCTGTATTAGGCAAGCACCTGTATGAGAGGAATAACATTGTCAGGAGTCTTATTACCTACATCAGCTATAAGAGGATGTAGACGAAAATTATTTAGACAGACAACTCCTTTTAAAGGGATTAGTATGGTAGCCTTGTACTTAAAATAACTCTTCTGGTAGCCTCCATGTGCTTTCTAAAGTCCAACAAATTGGCCCACCTTGCTAAAGTCAACTCTACTCTTGACTTACAACCAAGTTTAGAGCTCATTTAAATTCCACAACACTTCTGTTCTTGCTCCAGTTCCAAAGCTTACCCTATGCACCCACATGCTTCAAACTGCTTTCCTGGAAAGCATCCAGTTCTGACCATGTCAGTGAGCAATTTCAATCTTCATCTCTTATTACACAAATCATTTACCTTATATGTAATCATTTTGACTTAATTATGGTTATGCGAACAATAAAATTTTTTTTTTCTCCAAAAAGCTACCTAAGCAATGAAACTATAGGATCAGGAAGCTTAGGGAAATTTTTTTCTATGAAATAGGAGTAAAAATGATTAGTGTGTCCTATTCTAGTATTACATATACATGGGGAAGAATTCAATTAAACCATTCTTTTGGAACAAGCTATAGATAACAGAATAACTTGCAGTGAATTCTATTTAGTCGTATACAAAAAAAAAGATAATTAAATTCAGCTTACTTTCTTATACTTGGCTTTGGAATGCAAACTCCTCTCCACAGCCAAGGACCACTCTTGTTCCTTCACAGATTCAAAGTAGAAAAAAGCTTCTGTGCTCAAGTCCAGCTCTTGGAATCTGAGAAAACAAGAGGATGTGATGTCTATACACATCCCATAATTATTTTTGACTACCTCCTGTTCCATTTTCTGGGCCATTAGGTGAAAAAAGGAATGGGAGAGAGATGAATTTTATGGAACTGCTCTGCTGAGTCAGGTGATCAGTAAGGACAAGTAGCTTTCTTTTCGAAAAACTCCCCCACAAGTATACACAGAGGCTATGTAAAATACAAACCAAAGAACACCTCCAAAAGGGATAATAGCAGACCTTTGCTTATCTATCCCAGCAATAGCCATTGTTGGAATTAACCTCGAGTCTCAGTTTCTGTGAAGAATATAGTTTTCTATGGATTTCAAGAGGATTAGATGCTTCGTTACATCATTTTAGGTCTGTTCCTTTCTGATCTCACAAATCTGACCCACAAGTTAACTCTCAGATAAAGTCTACAGTAGGTTTTTACACACAGTTAAAAAAAAAAAAAGGGAAGGCAAAATATCACGTAAACTAACACCAAACGTATAGCCAAAATGAAATTCCCGACATGTATTTTACCCAATGCAGTAGATATCAGGAGGATTCGGATCACAGTTCAGCCAAGGTTCTAACCCACTATCTGGAGACTGGCCATTCACGTTCCAAGTTCCAATAAAAAATCTAATAGATAATACCAAAACATAATTTAAAAACAAAGGTCAAGTGTGAACCAATGGAAGTTCTATACAAGGGTATGTTCACAATAAGCCAACATAATTTCTCAAACTGTTTTGCCACATACACATAAAAACCCCTTGCACATAGAAAGAAAAGGCAGGGGGCTTATTCTAAGTTTTACATCAGGTAAACCTACAGAAAGGAACCAAGTTTCTACTTTAAAAACACAAATTTAATTGCTCTACCACATTTCCTTTCAATGAAACTCCATCCAAATTTATACTTGAAGAGAGAGCTTGTGGATGGGAAAGAGGTATCTTCATGCTGTAAGGATACCTAATACGGATAACTGTTCCATAAGGAGCTGCAGTTAAATCCAAAAACTTACTTCCCAAAGGATTACAAAGACATCTGTGTAGGAAATTCTGCTGAGACAGATACAGTATTAAGGGGGAAAGCAGAAGGGAAAACTCATGACTGTCTTTACTGTTTACATACAAATATAAGCATCGTGGGGAATATGAAGAACTGGAGGTTTCAGCACAGGGATGTAGTTATGACTGAGTTAGAAGAAATGAGGCATAATGGGATAGCAGATGGGACTGGAATCTTGGACTAAAAGGGTGCATGCTGTTAGCAAATAACAAAGAACAGTGTTGCTGCTTTGTACATCAGGATACATACCACACACAGTGGGTCCAGAAAAGAGGATATCAACAAGCAAAGATGAAGTGAAAAATATAATAGAGGAAAGAATCCAAGACAGATCTCCTAATCAAGAGGATTGGGTGAAACTTCCTTTAGTTAACTTTCCAAAGCAGGTAGGTTAAGATCTAGTGGTAACGGTGGACTTTGCCAGCAAGCCGGCTAGATAAACACACTTGCTTATGGAATGTGCTAGGAGACAATTCCCTAGTACCTGTGAGCTTGTTTTGGTTCTCTAAGAGTAGACAGAAACATGAGTAGATGTGAAATCATTAGTAATGAGAAAATCCAAGGGAAAATGTAGAATTTGCATTATCATGGATGTGTATATTATTGACCAGCATAGACAGGGGCCTGAAACAGCTCACCATTCCTTTTTACTATGCTTTCTTTTTTTAAATCGACATATAGTCAATTTACAATGTTGCATTAATTTCTGGTGTACAGCATAATGATTCAGTTGTACATACTATGCTTTGATTCTTAGTTAAGCTAATTAAATTAATACCTTAAATACCAAAAGACCACTTTCTGCTATACCTACTAACTTTTAGCCTCAGTAAGTAGAAAAGAGACTAACTTGAACGTCTGGATGTTGACATATTCTTTCTCTCGCTTTGCCAGGATATGTTTGATGAGACCCTCTCGTTGCCCAGACTGGGTGTTTGGTACAAAGAGCTTCCGCATGGTGTTGGTCACCTTGGGCTGTTCCTTGTTAGAAACTTCTTTTTCACGTGGAAGCCTAGCAAATAAATGAGGAATTCAAAAGTGAAATAGCCTTAAATAGAAAAGTCTCCCACGTGGGAAATATGTTTCAACACAGGACTTACATTCTATTCACGGAAGAGGGTGGAGGTGGAGGTTCCCGATGAACCCCTGTAGGCTGATTCTGCAAATTTGTTTTCTTGTCCACATTCATAGATGAAAAATTATCCTCAAATCCAAGAAGCCCTGAAGGACACAGAACCCAGAGTCAAAGGAGGGAGAAAAGACAACATTCAACTTATCTAGGTAGACAGGACTTTGCTTTGATCAGCAGTTTTGACTTGATCAATATTTGCTTAGCAGCGTTACCAAACAGAAAGGTATAAGGGTAGCAATAACTTAGACTGGGGGGAGAAGCACATCTCTCCCTGAAGCACTGACATATTAACTAGACCACAGTCAGTCACATTAATTTGGAAACTGAATAATAAGAGCTAGTATTTATAGAAGACTCAGCACAATCCCTGGTTGATAGTAAGGGATTATATATTATCTTACTTAATCTTCACGAAGACCCCACAAGGCAGGTACTATTAAAATGCTTCCTATGTTACAGAAAAAGAAACAAAAGCTCAGAGTTGTCAAGTAACTTGACCAAGGTCAGTAAGTCGGAGAACTAGGATTTCAATCAAGGTAGTCTCGCTCCGGAGTCTGCACCCCTCTGCCAAGCTGGCTCCTGAACAGCTAACGTGCCATTTAAAGGATCAGGAGTGAACATTAGTCAGTGGCCATAGACTTGATACAACCACTCCAGAGGAGAAGGTATCTGACATTGACATTAATCCACATTATTTTATCCATTCAGATAAAATCTATTGACTCTGCAAGGATCATAGCAATCAGGGAAAAAAAGAATCTTTTCAGTACCTGAAAAAACAGAAGATTTATCCTTAGTGTCTAATTTCTGGTACCAGCTGGACGAGTCCTTTTGCTCCGGAACAAGAAGTTGTGACTGAGCTGAAGAGATAAGGATCATGGTCAGAAATTGAGGTGCCCTTCATTGAATGGAATTTACCATAACCAAAGGCCGTTCACTCAGCACTCCTTAAGTGTAGGGGCTAGCACCATTCTTGAATACAAAGGAAGAAACTAAGAAAACGCAGGTAGCTCTGGGATCATCTGGGACCAGAGGAGGATTATAGTCTGCAGTAAACTGTCCAAGACATGGCGCTGAAGATTCTGGAAATTGACTCAGTGTTCTTAAAGCCGAAAAGACTTATTCCCTAACCTATCCCTGGGTTCATTCCTGAAGAAAAAAAAATTGCCTATCAAGGTTCAAGGGGTGAGGTACTTTGCTAATGGCCACTTGCCTCTGTATAGCATGTCCTGTTCAAATGGTAGAAAGAAAACTGCCAAGTCTTGAGTTACCTTCCTGAGCAGCAAGGACCTCTGAGAGGAACTTCAAGCAGTGTTCCTCATCGGGGATTTCAAAGCGGCGCTCTCTGGTCCAGTCCCCCTGAACCCGAATTTTGCAGCCACCTAAAAAGAATGGAAATCCACACACATATTCTATTCTGTAGCTATGTGGGACCATATTTTCAACTTACCAATTTAATAGGAGAAAGTCCAGATCACAAATATTCCAGACCTCTAATGTACGAAGCATGCCTGTAATATCACGGGATTTGGTGAGGTGGTGGTGGTGGGGTGATGCAGAGAGGGAAATCTAAGACACTGATGAACTGTGCAAATGAGCAGTCCAATATAGTGCTATGATGCATACAAAAATCATACTTTCTTACATTCTGATATATTGCTCAGATGTCAATGTAAGAACCTCCAAATTCTAGCAGAAGACTAATTCCTCAACCACCATCCTCCCCTCACCTAGTTGAAATTCCTACCATTTCAAAATCTGAATTATGTAGTAAGAGTCTTGGAAGCGTGAAGGGAATAAAGGAACTAGGGTGGTTTGTTCCCAGGTACAGATTGTACCCAGGCAATTGAATTTACAAACTAATTAAAAAAGAAAAGAATAATGAGATTGGTTTGAATTATTCTGAAAAGAAGCATCTATCCCTCATTTACCTCAAGTGAAAAACGTATGTCTTGAATAAACTCACAAAAGCAATATAATGACCTATGTCCAGGAGTGGTCTGGTTCAAGTATAGCCAATTGGAAAACTGTGTAATTAGAAGCCAAGTTATTTAGGACTTCAGCTTCTTCTGTATATAACATACAGTCTCCCCTTTTCTAATGCCCTATAGTTATCATCTGTATCAACTGTCTGGATATGGTGACCTAGGAAACCTACGTACTTGTTTATTTCTTATTTTAACTGATTTATTACATATATTGCTTTCTCACATGGCAACTTGCAGGCAAGAGGCAGGCTGCACATATGGGTTATCCAACACAACACTGCCGATGGTCTTCCGGGGTTGTCTGGGACTGAGGGGCTTCTCAGGATTCAGGATGTTCAAAGCTAAGATCGGGAAAGTCCCAGGCAAACCAGGATTGCAGGTCACTTTCTTGATAACAGTGACGTCAGACTTCAGAGACAGAAGGCATTTAATGACTCTAGAACTGGACTCTTTCACACTTGTAAATTAGAAATGAGAAAATAAAATGAAAACCCTAGTTTCTTGGGGTAGAAATCCACTTCTGAGCCTTTGGATCTTTTTTCCCTTTGCATTTCCTTATGTTTCTATCTTCACAGATTTAGTGATCAGAAAAAATGAGGTAAAAATAGAAAATGAGGGAAAAAGTGAAAAAGAACCCAAGAGACCAGAGATAAGAAAATTAATGAGGGTACTGGTGCAAGATGGAGAAAAAAAAAGGGGGCATGAATAAGAACTGTCAATTAGCACAGCCTTGAATATACAGAGAAAACCTCCTTCAGGGCACAAGGAGTCCTCTCCTTCTCAGATAATTTATATTAAAAAGAGAAGAAAAGAGCAGTTTCTATCTGATAGAACAAGAACACATATCCTCTCTCTCCCACAATCCTTGAAAGATATACTTTAGCAAATATAAAAACTAAACTGACCCATTTAACAAACAGAAGATTCCAGAAATTGCTTACAAAGTAACACTAGATGCTCTCTCAGCATGTTTCATGGGAAAGAGGACAAATCAGCCCCGCAACCCAACCTTCTACTCTCCTCCCTTCTTCCAAGCCCCTCTGGCCTCTCTGTGATCAGCAAACACTCCTTTATCTTCAACTTCTCCCCTGAACACTCCCTGCATCTCTCAGTAGCTCTCAAGGATAGCTGCATTAGAATCTACCGGAGGCACTTTCAGAAAATACTGACATTTGGGCCCCCCATCCCATGCCGATAAAACAGAAGCTCTGGGGGTGAACCCCAGGCCCTGGTAGTTTTAAAAGCACTCCCTCAAGTGATTCTAGTGCATCCAGACTGAAAATCAGAGTCACCTGCAAACTGGCCGGCCCCTGAGAGCAGCGCTCCCTGAGTGACCCTCTGAAGTAGAGGCTATTTATAAGTCCCCCACACCCTATGTAATTTAAGACTGGTGTCCTTATTTCTCCTCATGGCCATCTTCAGACCATGCCCTCTTCTCCCTCAGAAAAAAATCCTTTCTCCTTTGAGGCTCACCCACTGGGCTTCCCTTCCTTTCTCCACGAGATCATGTACCATCCTCCCAGAAACTTCTGAATCCAGGATTCATTACCTGACTTATAAGACTTCCTTTCCTCTCAAACTCCTGGGTCCCTTCAAAATTAGCACCAGCCAACACTTTTGACTTCCTCATCCAACAACCCTGCCCCTCCATCTCAGCCACCTACCCTCCAGTCCCTGGACCTTTCTTTCATCATAGAAACACCACCACCTCTTAAATCTCTAATTCAAATGTCCCACTCTGAACTGTTACTCATTCTAGCTTCCTTGCTCCTATGGGAACCTCCAGCCCACTGATCCCTCCGCTTTTTCAGTATCCATTTGCTCCCTCCTGCTTTCACTTCCATTTTTTAAATCAAACAGATGTCATCATTAAATTCTGTTGCAAAAACCCAGAACTGCCTCACCGCTCTGTTCTTCCACAACACCTACCTGGCTAACTTCCAACCCTTACAAATCCAACTAACTGCCTTTTCTGTATTTATGTCTGAGCAACAAGAGGGATTAAACACACACACACACACACACACACACACACACACACACACACACACACACACACCATTATGAATTGATTGCTAACCTCAACTGGGCCCTCTATGATAAGAAGCGATCTAAGTTTCCATAGTCAACTAGTCTCCTGCTACTATCTGGAACAACTATTCACACCTTCTCCTCAATCTTTCTTTTTTTTAATTTTTGGGAGTCCTTGATTTTTAAAATTTTTTATTTATTTACATATTTATGTATTTATTTATTCATTCATTTTTTAATGGAGGTACTAGGGACTGAACCCAGGACCTCGTGCATGCTAAGCATGCGCTCTACCACCGAGCTATACCCACTGCTTCCATATTTTTCCTCAATCTCTGGATCCCCCTCTTCTCAAGCTCTCTCCTTCCAAGCAGACTGCTTTACCTCATACTGCAGAGAAAACGGAAGCTACACATGGAAACCTACCTGTATTTGTACGCATCTTCTCCTTTCCCCTCTGACACAAGGAGGAAAAGTTCTCTTGATCAAAGGCCACCTTCTCCTTGAATTATAACCCCTCTGATTTTCTCAGGAATCCTAACTTCACAATCATTCCCTAGACACCATCCCCGAATATCTTTAGCCTCTCCCTCACACAGGCTCCCTCCCATCAGCATTAAAATAAACCATGTTCTAAATCCTCCTCATTTAAAAAACAAAAAAAGTTCCTGAACCCCATATCTCCCTCTAACTTGTCCATCTCTATATTCTCCTCCACAGTCAAGCTTTAAAAAGCATACAGTTGCTATTTGCTCCCCTCCCGTCTCTCTCCTTAATCCACCCCAATATGACTGTGGCTCCCATCGCCCTTCTGAAATTGCTTTGTTAAGGTCTCCAATAATCTCCATGTCGCTAAATCCAATCGATACTCTTCAGTCATCTTATCAGACCTATCAGCAGAAATCAACAGTTGACCACTCCTTGAAATAATCTCTTCCAAAGGCTTCCATGACACCATAGTCATCTAGTTTGTCTCTCTGTCTTTGGTCACACATTTTTAGTGCCCTTTGAGGTACCTCCTCCTCTATCTGAACTTTAAAAAGTAGAGTTCCTTAGAGTTCAATCCTGAACCTTTTTCTCACTCTGTATCAGCACTGTCCGCAGGACTTTCTGTGATGATGGACATGTTCTCTAACCTCACTGTCCAATATGGTAACTAATGACCACATGTGGCTGATGAGTACTTGAAATGTGACTAGGGCAAATGAGGAACTGATTTTCTAATTTTGTTCTAATTAATTTAAATAGGCACATGTGACTGTATCTGATAGCACAACTCTATATGTAATCACTTCGTCTCTCATAGTTTCAAATACCATCTATGTGCTAGTGACCCTGACCTTACTTCTGAGCTTCAGACGCATACATTCAGCTGCCAATTTATCATCTACACTAGAATGTCTCAAAGAAATCTCAAACTAAACACAGGCAAAAATTGAATTCATGACCACTCCTAAGGAAAACTCATTCCTCCTGCAATGTTCTTATTTCTGCAAATGATACCATCATCCACATTCATGCCAGAAACCTGGGATTCATCCTTGACATGTCTCTTCAACTCAGCCCCTATACCCACACTAACTTCTGTTGATTTAACTTCCAAAAACACTTATCAGATCTGTCCACTTCTCTCCATTTCTACTGACACCATACTCTCCAGCTTGAACTGCTAAAACAGCCTCCTAACTGGCTGCCATGCAAATGATGACACCCTGGCATAAAATCCTTCATATTCTTCCAATTTTTTAAATTAAAAAATCCAGATTCCTTATCACGGCTTACAAGATCCTATTAGGTTTGGTCCTAGCCTGTCCTACCTTGGCGCCTAAGCCTTATTTCAGGCACCCTGGCCCTCTTTAACTTCAAACAAAGTGTCAAGCTACTTCCCAATTTGGGGTCTTTACACATGTGGTTCCTTTTACCTGGAATACTCTTCTCTCTCCCATTTTCACCTGTCTCTTACTTATCCCCTCTGGTCTCAGTTTAAATGTCACTTCTTCAAAGAGGCATTCTCTAAGCACCCTGCCTAATTTAGTTAGCACTCTTATACACTCTCTGTATTTCTCCTTGATAACATTTATCAAAACAGCCATTATGTGACTGTATCTTATCAGTTTAAAGTCTGTTTCCTGCACTAAGTTTCATGAAGTACCATGACCATATTGTTTTCTGCTATATCCCTAGAGCACAATGCCTGGCACATGAAAGGTATTCATATTTTTATGGAATGCATTAATGGATTATAGGCATCTATGTGATACTAGTACCAAATAGCACAGAAGCAAGAACCAAAGCAGGAGCAGCAACCTTATCTATGTTGTTCTCTACCGATTGTGCAGCACTTAGAGCAGTGCCTGGCAAGTAGAAGGCACTCAACAAACATCTGTTGAATAATGAATCAAAGAGGGTTTAACATTAGGAAACTAGTATAATATAGCCCATCAACAGGTCAAATAAGGAAGACCAATATAACCATCTCTATAAATAATGAAAAGACATTTGATAAAATTCATATACAGTCACGATTTTACAAACCACACAAACTTGAAATAAATGCAGTTACCTAGTATGGTTTTAAAAACTCAATCAAATAAACAGGCAATAATGTCCTCAATAGTGAAGCACCACTTGAGACATTCTCACTGAAATCAGGAGCTAACCATAAATCATTATCATTATTTAACATAGGTCTCAAAATTCTTGTTGGTGTAATGAGACATGAAGCCAAACTAATAGTTACAGCTGCTAGAAAGGACACAAAAGCATTACCTGCAGATAACCAGGACTGTCTATCAAAACCAAAAAACAAAATAAACAGCCCCCTCAAATCAAAAATAAATTTCTGTGAAGTGGCTGGATAAAAGATAAATATCTAAAACTCAACAGCCTGCTCTGTATACTAGTGATAAGAAATTAGGAGATAAGAGAAAAAAGGTTCCACTGACAATAGCAGCAAACAAATAAAATCCACTATAAAATACTTAACTCATAAATGTATGATATATATGAAGAAACTACAAAATGTTACTGAGAGATATAAAGAGAACCTGAACAGGTAGAGATATACCATGTACCTGGACAGTGAGTTAATTTTATAAAGGAGTAAATTTAATAAAACTTGGCACACATCTATGGTGCTATATTAGCCATTAAAATTATGTTTTTAAGTAATTTTAAATTACATGAGAAAAGGTCACAATATAATGTTAAATGAAAATGCAGGATTAAAACCACATATGAGGATTCTAATTATGTAAAAACATAAATAAAAGACTGGAAGGAGATATATAAAAATGTTCATTATAGTGGTGATCACTAGGTTGCAGGAGCATAATTTTAATTTGATACTTTGAACTTTTCTGAATTTTCCAAATTGTACATAATGAAGATGTATTACCTCTATAATTGAAAAAAAAAATTTTTAATGTTTAATACCAACATCCAGACAGCAGGAAAATACATAGTTACATTAAAATCAGGCCTTCCTAACAAACCCAAGGTCTCCCTCCGGCAACATACTGTGTGTTCTGAAGGTTTATATATGAAGTCCAAGGATCAAGAGAAAATCTGGTTTCACTGCAAATATTAATAAACAGGTAGAAATAACAAAGGATTTTATTCAAGTGGTTACTTAACTACTTCCCATCTATGATTCAGTAACTTGAACTGCGGATAGAGTAACACATGGCTAACTTCTATGCAGGAGAGGCCAACAAAACGAATGCCATAAATTAGGTGCTTATAAGATAAAAAGGCACAGCTCAGTTTACTTTTCAGCTTTGGATCAAATACCTATCTCTACACCAAGAACAGGACATTTAGGTATCTTATTTCAGCAGCAACATCAGTCACTGCTGAACTGCTTTTGCTCAAATTTTGCTTTTTTAGTGTTATTTTTGCCTTCTCCTTTTAAAGCATAATAAGACATAGATATTATGCTATTTGCTTTCTTGGATATCTGCAGTAAAAGCCAGAAGCTGGGTTTACTTAGCCTTTCAGTAAACAGCCCTTAAGACTTCCAAAATACGTGACCAAAGGAAAAAAAAATTAAACCCAAACCAGAAAAAGCCTGTTTAAACTGTTCAATACTAAATAATGGTGCCAAGGCCAGGGACTGTGTCTAAGCAAAACTATGTATAAACCCACAGCCCCAAGCTGAGGGTCAAGCCCCATTCATCCAAGGTCTCAACCATGAGATAAGGCAACTCATTTGATTTAGATTCATGTGATCACTTACTGTTTTCCATAGCAACCACAGAGTAGTCATGGTAGCATTAAAGTGCCCATTTTCTCCTCCCCATGTGAACATAGTACAATTAGATGATAAATGGAGAACAACTTGCACAGAGAATCAGTGATGATTTGCTTCAAACATATAAAAATAAGATGGAAAGAGTGAGAAGGAAGACCACATTCTCTCTGATAAAGAATGCCTTGAGGGGAGGGAAGGATATAGCTCAAGTGGTAGAGCCCATGTTCAGCATGCAAGAGGTCCTGAGTTCAATCCCCAGTACCTCTTCCAAGCAGAAATCAATGAATAAACCGAATTACCTTCTCCTCAGAAAAAACCAAGCAATACAAGAATGCCTTGAGAGGATGAGACTTAAACAAAAGGCCAAAATTATTTTAAGAAAAAAAATATCCCTGGTAAAAGAGGGACTCTGTAGCCTCCCAAAATAATATAACAAATAAAGGAAAACATTATGATTTAACATGTAAAAATAAAAAGTGGGTGGGGGAAAAAAAGCTTAAAACATAACAGCAGTTTAAAAAAAAAACACTCATAAACCTTATGTGCTTTAAATATTTTCCAGCCCTTCCTACAATATTCAATTCCACAGCAATGACTTAACTGAGAGCAACAATACTGGTAGCTCAAAGAAGTTCAGCATTAGAAAAGCAGATGATCAGATTTTCAACTTTTTAAAGATTCTTACCAGCCACCTGTTTTTTTCTTAAGCTTAGGCTAAATATTTTTGGAAGGCAGTGCTAATATGTATGGCTCCCTTAAGAAAATGGAGAATACAGGATAAGATGATAAGATAAAAGATATGTAAAAAGGGTATCTTAAATACAGTGGGTATTCAAGTAAGTATATGTTGAATGAAAATCAACTCCATTCAGAAAGATACTCACTGTTTGAAGCTATGTCAATCAAAAGAGTTTCTTCCGCTTCTGAAGGAAAAGAAAAAAGAACAGGATCAGGGGAGAAAAACCTGTTCATTACAACCAAAAGAAGTAGACAGCTAACTAAATAACTGCCTATCTCAACCACCACTCTTAGATTTTAGAACACATTAAAAAATCCTTTGTTTTTTTGTTTACCATTTTTTAAAAAGGTTTTTAATAGCACTAGGTTCTAAAGATTGTGAGCAATTCAACTAAAAGAAAAAAGAACTGAACAAGTAACCAAATGGAATGCCTCAAAGCAAATCAAGCAATGACGACAGCAGGGAATATAACATGCTAATCCAAGGGAAGGTGAGTTTAATTCCCCTCAACTATAACATACTAATTTAAAATAATCTGACTCTGTCATTTAGATAATTCTTATAAAAAGCCAACAAAGTGACCCCAAAGGCCTAGAGGCCTTTCTGAACTGAAATGTAGTCTCTGAAAATTCCCCAGTGATCTCATTTCTTCCACCGCTGCCCCATACAGAAGCAGAGAAAACTTGAAGTTCTTTCTCTTCAGGCTACCATTAACATCCGTGGGTCCAAGGCTTACCACACCCAACAAGGAAGTATAAAATGGGGCAAAGGACAGCCTGCAAGTTCAGAGTTCTCCTTCCTCTCCATGGCTCGCCCGGATTTCCCTCCTAACCTTTAGTGTCTAGGCCCAACCCATCTCTTCCTCTCTGACTTTCCAGGATTTGGCCAACAGCACCTGCTAGACCCTTTCGGCTATTTAAACTCTGGGTACTGACCCCTTAGGATTAGTTTGGATGTACCTTGGCCAGATGGAGCAGTCTCAGCCTTTTCTAGCTGCTTCACAAGCCTGGATTGTATATTTGGCTCCATCATTCAGGCACAACAGAAGTAACTGGTAAGGAACTAGGTTGTCTAATAACAGAGAACAGTCTCAATGCTCTCACTAGCATGATGAATGAAGCAAGCGACAATAGTGCATCAGGACATAGGTATTATATGTCCACCACTGCTCTTCAGTAACTTTAATTCTTTAAAATCTAAGCACTTACAGACTTTTCAAAATAGATGTACAGGTCAGGAAACAAAAAGGATGTGAAAACTCGAGGAGGTCACTGTTCCTTTTGTTGTGAGGAACTACTGTGTGCACGCACACATATTTTCCTAGATTCCAATCTAACCATCTCCCACCTATTTCTTATTAAAAACAATACTAAGAGAAACAGGGTAAAAGAAACTCTAGAAGCAATACAAAAAGATACAGATTTGATAGGATACTAAAGCCATGTTCTTTGGCTTTTCTCCTCCTTAAAGAGCTGAGGAGGTAACAAAGGGCACTACACCATGAAAAGTGAGGTCAGCACAGTGACTTACTACCACATGCAGGTGACCCGTTCAGTATGTCTCTCTCACACAGGGCAGGTTAAATGGCTAAATAAAAGACTTCATTCTTCTATACAATGTGGATGTTATTTTTGTGGGATTTTTGATTCTTAATACACGCTCTCTTAAAAAGTCATGCTCACTTAGTATTTCTACTTACAGGAATAAATCCTAAGGAAATAAGAGACGTGCAGGAAGTTTTATTACTTATTTATCCTAATGAAAAATAACCCAAATGTCAAATACAGGGAATAATTATGTTATAGACCATTAAATGGAATAGTATACAGTATTAACAGCATGGAAAAAGCATACATAATGTGATGGCATGTGGAACAGACCAAAAACTATATACAGTATGAGTCCCACTCACCCTGAAAGTTACATGTGTAGAAAGAAGAGAAATGTTAGATATTTATCTCCAAAGAATGTGAATTTACTCATTTTCTTTATACTTTTCTGTTCTTACCAAACTTTTTACAGTATACATATGCTACTTTCATGATCATAAAAGTTGAATATAGTTTAAGAAAAGAATTCACACAAGGTAGGATTCGAGTTTTCTGAGAAGCTACGACTGATACAGAATGTCTATTTGATGAAGCCAACAGACCTCCCAGAAACATAATGCATTTTTTTCTCTAATCATCAATTTCCTTTCTGGAGCAGTGTGAGATGACAGAAGCAACACCTCCCACACAAACCTCCCAATTTTTGAGTCTCTTTGTAGCAGATGAAACAACAGATTTTCTGTTCTCTTTCCCCAAATTTGAGGGCAGGAAGCCAAATATTTCCTCCCCAGAGTCGATTTGCTTATGAGTCACCAATGTCAAGGTTTGAGAATCAGCACAATTAAGTGTAAGGTATTACAATGTTTTAACTTCAAATAGTGTGGGGGGAAAGTGCTGAATGCGTGTGAATCCAAGTGACCTTGATAACTTTCCAATGAGCAGTGTCACTTAAACCCAAGAATGTGATTTAAATCCACATACAGGTCCATCAGCAATAAAGGACTACCTACATAGATAACAGACTACATACATCTCTAACCCCAGCCAGGGGTGTAGGTGAGAATATGTATCTTTCAATATAGTCCTTCAGCACTTTTAGACGAAGCATTTATCATCTTTTCAATGGTAGATAAGTAATGTTATCTTTCTACATAAAGAGTAATACATTTCATTTTATGTGCAGTGACAAATTTCAATATATATTACACAATGCAATAATGACCAAGGGAAAACATTATAAAGCTAGCTAAGCAATTAAAGTTAGTACCTTGAACACATCTAAAGTGGCTATTTATAGGAATGATATCTTGAACATGCTGTTCCTTCTTGTGCAACCGGATTATTAGCCTAGGAAACAGAAGAATGCATCAACGAAGAGCTACTGAAAAACTCAAACATTTAACAATAAAATATATTGCTGTCCTGTTATACAAATCTAGTCTGTATTTATTAGACTTGCTGTATCTTGTTCCCTGGATCTGAGCATCATGATAGCTACATATTGCTCTAGGTCTAAAAGGATATTAGTGGTGATCAATATCTGAATGCCCACACTGTTCCATGCTATCAAGGACATAAAATAGTCTATGTCTTAAAAACAGTTTACCATTTTAAGAGCGTGAATTACAGTGCACACACCTTCAGAGCATGCATACCAGAGGGAGGAACTAACAGCCAGGTGTGAAGTCCACCAGGGCAAGGACTATGGCTGTCTTTCCACCACAGTATTTCCAACACCAAGTACTGTGCCTGGCACATCGCAGTCATTCAAGTTCGTTGAATAAATGAATTAGAAATTTCATTAATTAGCTTTCTGATTATATTCCCATGGTTTTTACCAAAGAATGATTCTATCTCTTCAAACAAGTATATAGGTTCATGGAGAAGTAAGAGAAGTTGCCCAGCCAGCTGGATCAGTCAAAATAATCCCAGTGACCAATAAGGCGTAGATATCACAACCAGATTGCCTTTATATTCCTTGTGTTTTAACCCTGATTTCCAATTTCATGTTGGTATTTCTAAGTAAACATGACTGAACTCGGCCCCCCAGTACCAAATGGCAAGACTTCTATATTCCTATGTGCTCCTGAAATACTAATTTTCTTTCTTTAACATTTTTTATTGATTTATAATCATTTTACAGTGTTGTGTCAAATTCCAGTGTAGAGCACAATTTTTCAGTTATACATGAACATACATATATTCATTGTCATATTTTTTTTCTCTGTGAGCTACCGTAAGATCTTGTGTATATTTCCCTGTGCTTTACAGTATAATCTTGCTTATCTATTCTACAAATTTAAAATCCCGTCTATCCCTTCCCTGAAATACTAATTTTCATTTACTACTTGTCCTTAGTGGCCCAGAATCAAGGTATAACCTACTGGTAAATGGCCATTCTGAACATCTCCTACCTTTCCCCAAGTCATTCGTCAGGTGGGTCTTTTTGCCAGGAACACACTTCTCTTCTTCCCGAGACCTAGCTCAAATATTACTTCCTCTGTGAAGCCCCTCCCGATACCCCCAAGCAGAACTAGGGGCCTCATGCCCTTTGCTTGCCCCTCAAATAGAGCACTTAACACACTCCATTATAGTTACATTTATTTCCCTCACTGATTTGACCTCCTTGAAAGCAAAGACTTTATCCTATACAGTTGTGTCTCCTAATAGATGCTCAATAAATATTGGTTGAATAAACAAACTTCAGCTATAAACAGAGATGAATTTCTAAATGTACTTGTTCAAATTCTGATGTTAAAAATGTAATTGTTTTGAAGGGTTTGAGTTCTATTTTGTTGTCTTTTGGGGGCTTGTTGTTTTAGCTTTTTGAATTTCCTTTCAAGGAGATAACATGGGGAAAGGAACTGCTTAGACAAAACTAAGGGAAATAAACGTATTAATGCTGTCTTTCTGCTCTGATCCGGCTTGCCTACTGTGCAGGGGTTTATACTGTAAATATACACTTCTCATATATAAATTGTATATATTTACAATATATACAAATATCAAATCATTATGTTGTTCACCTGAAACTAATATACTGTTATATCTCAATTTAAAAAAAGAAGGAATAAAGGAATAAAGGGCAGGCCCTTTTCAGCCTGCAAAGTTCATGAGTCGAGCAGAGTCCTATAAACCCAGATGGAGACCAGAAACTAGACAAGGCTGACAAAGCAAGGGTCAAAGAGGAAGAGCTTATTTTCAGTCAAATGAACACAAACCAATATAATCTCCAAGTAACATAGACTAGAAATGGTGTTAAACATTAGCAGGAAAGCTTCAACTGGACTTCACTGTGATTGTTAAAAACCATCACAAAACAGACAACACGGACAGACCTTGAGGGTATTACATTAAGTGAAATAAGTCAGACAAAGACAAATGATCTCACTTATGGGTGAAATCTAAAAACAAAAACCAAAAAAACTGAATTCACAGAGAACAGATTGGTAGTTGTCAGAGGCAGGGGGTGAGAAGTGGGTCAAATGGTTAAGGGGGTCAAAAGGTATAAACATCCAGCTATGAAACACATGTCATGGGGATGTAAAGTAGAGCATGATGACTATAGTTAATAATAGTGTATTGTGTATTTGAAAGTTGCTAAGAGAGCAAATCTTAAAAGTTCTCATCACAGGAAAAAAACTGTTAACTATGTGTGGTGATGAATGTTAACAAGACGAACTGTGGTGATCATTTTACAATATATACAAATATCAAATCATTATGTTGTTCACCTGAAACTAATATACTGTTATATCTCAATTTAAAAAAAGAAGTGCAAACTTTCCCCAAAAATCCATCACCAAACAAAGACAAACTGGGAATTTAAGTCAATTCCACAAATATTTAACATCTACTATGTGTTAGTCACTAAATAAATTATAGCAAGAGAGTAGAGCTAGAAATAAATATAAAAATTCTACTTAGGTATAATCATTCCTAACAACACAGAAAGATGAAAAATAATAGGTACATGGCAAAACAACAGAAATCAGAATTTGGTAGCTGGAAACAGAAAAGAGTAACAAATTGTTAATGCAGATTCAGCACCATCCCTAGGAAATACTTTGATTTGTTCAAGGAAGGTTAAAGATGAAACAATAGGTTGCCTCATAATCCATTTGCCTTGAAAATATGAGTGTCAGTGTTTGATTCATTGCGTGCCAAAAAATTTAGTCTCTAAAGTAAATTTCTCCTACTGTTGATAGCAGGAACTACAGGACTAAAGATTACAATCGGCTCCAAGTTCTAGGATAAAAAAGGCCCAAAGTAAAAATAAAAGTTCTGGACACCCAAGTCAGAGAAGACACCCACAGGACAAGAACTTAAGGACAATGGATGAGATGACTGTATTAGATGTCTCCAATATATAATTTCAAAAGAGACTTCTCAGTGTAATTCTGAGATATATTACAGGGATTCAAATTTCAGCTATGCTACTTCCCAACTGTGAACAAGTGACTTAACCTCTCTGCGCCTCAATTTCTCTATCTGGAAAAGGGGAATGATGATGATAATACTACGAATTCGCAGTAACCTTCACATGAAGGTTAAATGAACTAATTCATGAAAGTGCTCAGATGAGTACCCGGCGCATACCAAGCCACTGAGTGTTAGCTGTGCGATGCTCATAGCTTATATACAACTGGAACACAGAATTTGATTTCTCTACAGGGAAGACACAAATAGTCAGGAGAGCTACCACTGCAAGTTTAAAAATTCTTCTAAAACAAGAGACCAGATAGAATGAGGCATTTATCTCAAGGCCAGCTGCTCACTCCCTTATCAGCTGAAGAGAGTTCCAAACCTACTGAACCAAGGGACCAGATCCTGGGCTGTGGTCATGTCAACAATGTAGCTATTTTATTTAACCTTCCTAATTTTGTTTTTAAGAAGAGGAAACCGATTTGTCCAAGGCTGGTATCTTCCCACCCTATTCTTGCCTTTGAAAGTGGCAGTTGTGTTTCACTTTCCAATTCACTTTTCTGTTGAATTTACTTTTTATTAAACTCGTCTTTCGGGGTTTGCTGAAATCTGGGAAAAATAAAATGAATTTTTCACATCAGCAGAACTGACCAAGGAGGACCTAGGGAAGAGCTACTTCATAGAACCAGCTGACGTCCAGTTAGAGTGGCACCAGGAGTCTCAGAAAAGGGCAGGCTAGGCCAGTGGGAATTTCTTCTATGTAAATTGGACAGCATAGATACAGACTGAGTCTGGACAATCTAAAACCAGGACTGAGAAAAACTCTACTTTTAGGCAGAATCCAATGTTGGGAGATGGCAGGTTTTAAGTGATCAACAATTTTTAAAGTCTGATGTCAAGAAACCAGTGAACTAAGGGAGGTGGCATGGGCACACAGGGACAGGGACTTGTGATATGTGATGGTCACCAGGGATTCTCTTAAGATGAGGGATTAGTGGCAAGGGAGTGAGATCAGCAGCTGTAGTGATGGCTTCTCAAAAATCTTTTGATCAGTCAACAGGCTTTACTGAGCTCCTATGTGCAAGGCAGAATGGAAGGTAACCCAAGCGTCGTCTACATTTCTACGCATTTCATTACTTTTTCTAACAGTCAAGTCAATAAGGGAGGCAGTTACTGGCCTACACAAAATCATTACTGAATTAATGAATATGCCTTCAAGCAAATGGAATAAGGGGGTGGGGAGACTGGAGGAACCAGTTGAATGAGGTTAAGAAAAGGCACTTCTGTAAGGTTAACAATGAAGCGTTTCTATGGTACTTTTACTTTATGTAAACCACTTTCACATTTATTAGTCTCCCAGTTAAAACTCCAAAGGCTATAAGGTAAGGCAGTTACTGTTTTTATTTAACTGATGAGGACACTAAGGCCCAGAGAGCTTTATTGCAAGATTACACAACACATGTCAGTTGCAGGGGCAGGAACCAAGAACCCAGGCTTCCTGCTTCCCCGCCCATTGAGTCCTTCCACTGAGCCACACGGCCAGAAGCAATCAATCTACCAGCTTGGAAGTTGGGGACAAAGCCCGCTGGTTAGAGCACTGGCACTTCACACCTGAGCCCGAACCTGTTGCCTGCGAGGCCTCAGTGGGAGGAGGATGGGTGGCTGGTCGCGGTTTGGGGTTGGGAGGTAATGGCAGGCTCCCCTCCTCTGTGGGTATCAGGTGGTTACTTACTCATATTGCCCGTTCCTCTGGACTAGGGTCAGGGCGCAGGGCTCCCGGAGAGGACCCTTCATCTCCATACCCTCGATAGTATGCGGGCGCCAGTCAAGGGTCTCCTCTAGAAGCGCGGCCACGGAGTGGACTCGCGGTGCGGGGTGTAGGGAGGCCCCCGCCACTCTGCCCACCCTCCGTCCCCGGCGTCCGAGGCATCAGCTCCCGCGTCGGCCCCCCTCCCCCGCTCGGCTCGGCCTAGAGGCCTGACCGCCCCCCACCCCGCCCCTCCGCCGCGCTCCGCAGTCCCGCGGACCCCCGCCCCCGCCCTGCGCGGCCTCCCCTCCCCCTTCTCTCAGGCGGATACGGCAAGGGGCTGGGCTCCGACCGGGAGCCGCGGCTCCATCCCGGCGGCTTCCAGGCTCAGCGGGGCTGCGGACTGCGGGCGGATCCGACGACACTGCCTCCCGCGTCCTCACACCCCCTCGCCTCGGCTGCGCGTCTTTCGGGTAACGGCTCCGTGCCGGGCGCCGGGCGCCGGGAGCCGGAGCCGGAGCCGGGAGCCGAGAGCCGAGAGCCGGGAGCCGGGAACCGGGAGCCTGACCCGAGAGAGAGCGGCGCCTCCCGCCCCCGCCAGTTTTCCAGGCCGCCGCAGATTCCGCCCCCTGCGGCCAACCTGCGGAACTGCAGGAAGAGACCCGACGGACCGGGGGCGTCACCACCACGTCCAGCAAGTAATACGTTTTCAGTGCGGCCTGTGACACCAGAATTGTTCTGGGGACTTTGAAGATTGCCATGTAAACAAAGCAGTCATACCTATGCGGGAACTCAAAGGTGTTGGGGCTAGTAGGACCCACGTCATCCATTCAAAAATCCTTAGTATGGTTAATCGAATGCACCGTGCTGGCTACCTCTCCGATGTGCCCCCCCCCTTCCATCCCGTAAATTGGAAAAATCCCCAAAGCTCAAGCCTTTGCTCTTTCTTTGGCCCTCTCAAGGTCACCTCTAAGCAAGCAAAGGCCATATATATCCCTGGCCCAGATCCCTTGCCTAATATAACCCATTGTTACCCCAGCACTGAATGACAAGACTAACTCATCGTTATTTCATACAGCGACCCAGGCTTGAAACTTCAAAGCCATATGCTTCCTTCCTCTCTTCTAATTTCTCTGTATCCAATCAGCCAACATGTCTTGTTAATATCTTCTTTGGAATGACTTTTAGATTCCTTGTTTTCTCGCCATTTGCACTGCCATCACTTTACTGTAAGCCCTTGTGATATCTCCTTTGACCATTTTACTCTCTTGACAGTCATAAGAATATTCTTCCCAGAGTAATGTTTCAATTGTGTTTCATTTGCTCAAGAATCTACAATGGACTATATATCAAGACAGATTTTAAAGCTATAGTAATTAAGACAGTGTGGTATGCAGGTAAACAAACCAATAGAACCAAACTGATCCATATGTGTATGGAAAGTTGGTTTGCAGCATATGTGACATTTCAAATCAGTGGGGGAAAATGGATTATCTACTAAATGGTGCTGGGACTATTGATAATCCATGTGGAAAATTATACAATTAGATCCCTACCTCACACCATAGAGAAAAAAATTATTTCAGGTGGATTAAAGATGTAAGTGTGAAAAGCAAATCTTGACAATTTTCAGAAGAAAATAGCAGAATATCATTATGACTTTGGAATAGGGAATGAGAATGATTACTTAAGACACTAAAAAGCAAAAACAATAAGGGAATTGATTGACACAATTAACTACATTAAATTTCAAAATACATGCACTTCAAGACAACTTAAACAAGTTGAAAGACAAGCCACAGACTGCTAGAAGTTATTTTCAATGCATATAACTGACAAGGGCTAATTTGAGGTTCTACACATCTAATTGTCATCACCTTTGTGATTTCCTCTCCCACCACTCTTTCCAACCCACTCTGCTTAATCCACTGCTTGTTGCTATTCCTATGACTTTCCAGGCACACTCTTGCCTCAGGGCCTTTGCACATGCTGCTCACTCTGCCTGCACTCTCACCTCCTTCAGGTCTTTGCTCAAATGACACTTTCTCAGTGAGTTCTTCCTAGACAATTTTCTTAAAATTGCAGTTCAACAATCTCCTTTCCCACTCCCATACACACATGCTCCCTATCCCTCCTCCCTGCTAATTTTTCTCCAGAGGATTTATCACTTGCCATTATTCTATCTATTTTACTTATTGATTTTGTTTCTTGTTTACCATCCCCCACTAGAATGTAAGTTCTATGAGGGCAGGGATTTTTGTCTGTTTGGTTCATTCCTGCATTCCCAGTGCCTAGAACCATTCCTGGAACAGAGTAGATGCTGGAAAAATATTGATTAAGTGAATGAATGAATGAATTCATATCCAGAATGTATAAGAACCCCTACAAATCAGTGAGAAAAAAAAGAAGCCTAGTAGAAAAACTGACAAAATATATAAATAAGCAATTCATAGTCAAAGAAACTCAGATGGCCCATAAAGACATGAAAGGATGCTTTACTTCATTACTATTCATGGAAATTGAAAATTAAAACCATGGGATACTATTACACATGGTTTGACAAACACTTAAAAATTCAGACAACACCAAGTGTTGTTGAGAATGTAGAACAGATAGAACTCTGATCACTGCTAGGAAGAGCAATTTGACATTGTATAATAAAGTTGTATAGGTAATACCCAGAAATTCCATTTCTAGCTACAGACCAGGGCAAAATTCTAACCTTTGTGCACGAGGACACATGTAAAAGAATGTTCATTGCAGCATTATTGTTACTCTAAAAAAATGGAAGCAAATTAAATGTCCATCAGTAGGTGAATGAATAAATAAATCATGGTGTTCATGAAGTTGAATACTATTTTGAAATTACAATGAATAACTCAAGTTATATGTATAAACAGAGTTAAAACTCAAAATATAATGTTGAGCTTAAAGAGAAAATTATAAAACATGCACAGTAGACCCTTTAAATAAAGTCTGAAAATATTATATGTTGCTTATGGCTACATAGATATAATAGTAATAATATATAAAACCTGAAAGAGCACGATCATCACCAAATCCAAGAGGACTGAGACTGGGGAAGGTCGTACAGGGAGTATCAATTCCATCTGTAATATTTATTTCTTTAAACACAATTGAAAGTTGATGTGGCCAGATTTGATAGATCTGAGTGGAGGGTACAGATATTGGTAATGTCATTCCATGTACTTTCCTGCATTTGAAAATGTTTGCAATCAATGAAAATGAAAAATAAATAATATGGGAAAAAATAAAGAAAAATAAAGATAAAGAAAGAAAGAAAAACAAAGAAATAATAAGAGCCACATCAAATGCTGAAAACAGGACAAGGAAAATGAGGATTGAGAGACTTTCTCTGGATGTGTCAGGAGCCCACTGGAGACCACAAAATCCATGGTTTCAATAAATGGTATAAGTAGGAACAAGATTACAGGGAATTGAGGTGAGATTGTATACTGAGGACATGGAGACGAGAGACCATGTTTTGAAGAAGTTTGGAAATAAAAAGGAGCGAAATACAATTTTAATTACATTAGTTAGAAGGATTAAACAGAAATGTATGACAAAACCTGAAGCCACTTTAAAGCAAAGAAGGAGTCAAGGAAGAGGAGGACATTTAAGACACTATAAGAGGGAGGCAGAAAGGTTGCAAGAAAAATCCATTGGTGATTGGGAAAGACAAGGATCCAAGACGCAGATAGAGGAATCAACCTTAGAGAAGAGGAGAGATATTTCTTCCTCCAAGGCTACAGTTTCCCCAGCACCTAGAACAGCGCCCAGCAGATAGTGATGGACTCAAATATTTGTTGCAAAGAATAAGAGGTTATGAAGAAATGGAACTATATTAAGGTGAGGACACTAAAAACTGTGGTTTCTCACAAGGGAGATGATGATTTTTTTTAAAAGTAGTAAGTGCATATTTTATTACCAATGACAACAATAATAATCCTGGCACCTAAGATTGAACACTCATGTGACAGACACACTCCTCATGGCTTCAAGTACATATTTTCATTTATTCTCACTAAATCCCCGTAAAGTAGTAATATGATTGTTACCATTTTAACGATGAGAAAACAGACTCAGAGAGGTTTAGCAACTTGCCCATTAGCTAGTAAATGGCAGAATCAGGATTCAAACTCAGGTTTCTCTGACTCCAGTGCCCAAATTTTTAAATAAGACATTATGCCATTCATTCAATATTAACCATCGTAACAGTAAGTATTTTAGTTAGAACCCACTAGGCGCCAGGCACTATGGTAACTGCTCTACCTGAATGATCACATTTTATCTGATGAAATTTCTGATGAAATTGAAGTTGAGAGGAGAGGGTTTGGGGACTTGAATAAGGCAGAGGAGAGGGGAATAGGCACTGTTGGAGAGTGGTAGAGATTCCAGAAAAGTTAATAAAGGGTTTTAGAGCAACAGAGAGCGCTCAGTTGGAGGCAGATGGTGTGGATTTCCGTAGTGGTCCACATCAGAATGGGTCTGTAACTTTCTCTGGCAATACTTGGCAGATGGAAATCAGGAGTAGGGAAACTATCCCAAGAAGGTGCAGTAGGCTTGGGAATTAGTATAGCAGGCAGAGCAGAAGGTCATGGGGTGAGGGAGTCTGAAGTGGTGTTTAGGATGTATACTGACCCAGAGTCAAAGTTGGGTAAAGATATGTATCCACTCAGCCTAGGGCCAGCAGAGGGGGATGAAGGCAAGCTTGACTAATTTCATCATTTCCCTGGGCCTGATCTGATCTTGCAGCGAATTTTTGTATCTCTTTTTTCAGGATCTCTTCCAGGATCATGCTTACTTACATGCTTCTGTATGTGTTAAGTAATTTTTTGTAAGTTGGCTACAATCATTATTTTATTCACCACTGCCTTCTGACTTACTTATGGTTGCTAATGATACTATGATTTAACTAGTTATCAAGTTTGAAACTTCAGATTTATCTGTGAACCCTGCTTCTCCTTCATGTCTGATATCGCATAACTCAAGTTTTGTCAATTCTATAGTAAATTCCTTAATGTCTAGCTCTGGTAATTCTCACTTATCCTCATCAGATGGCATTTTGCCTAACTGAATAAAGGTCTTATGCCTTATGCTTGTATTTACACATAAGACATCCAAAGGAGAGAGTTAAATGGTCCTTGAACAAAATTCAAATAAATGAAATTCTAGCTTTGAGAAAACACAAGTCTCACCACTCACCATCACCACAACCCCCTCTCCGCCACACACACACACACACACACACACTCACACACGTAAATGGGTGCTCAGTGCCTGTCTTTTATTCGTTAAACAACTATAACTAAGTGCTTAGGACTTACAGGCTTTCTGGAGATGAAATTTAAAAAGTGAGCTCTTAGAAACATACTATGAAACACGAAAAGAAAATGGAAAATTAAAAAATAATAATTTAATTAAAAGGCCACAAAATATAACTTTATATCAAGCTCATTAATTATTAAATTTCACTTTCATTAAAAAAAATCCATTGTCTTCTAAGACAATTTTTTAGGTTGGATCTTCTCACTTCCCAAGAATTTCTAAGTATGCATAATGATTATGGAGAAATCACAGCCATTATAAGTGAAATTAGTTATGCACAGACCAATAATTTCAAGAGCAAAATTACAAAAGCCCTTTCAAAAATTTATAGCAAAAATATAAATTTTTAATGCAGGATGGGGGTGCATTTTAATACGTTTCATACGCTGCTGGCTGAAGTCTTCACAAGCAAGAGAGCGTAGGGCCTGCAAAGGCAAAAGCAGGCCTGGCTAACATAGATGAGGCTGGGGAGGAAGATTTCGCGTAGGTGAGTCAGCAGCCAGTGGCTGGAAGGCAGGCTGAGCAGAGGCATAAATGATTCATTGAGTTTTAAATCACCACTAGTTGAAAAGCCTCGCTTTTATTCTACACAAATCCAACATAGATAGTGCCTTCCATGCAGAGCTGCATAAAGAAGAGCTCATTTGTACTTGTATATTTCCATTTCTACTTTTCATTCCTTATAGAATTTGGGGTGGGAAAGGCTCATTTGAAGGGGACAGGCAGAGCAGGGGAGCTGGTCTCCTTTGGCACCTGAGGCCCTAAAGGCCCTCCTTCTCCCCCTACGTCTCACCTTCCCTTCGCTGCTTTATTCCAGTCCTGGCTAGTTTCTTAATTCCCTTCACCCTCCACCTCCATTTCATTCTCCTTGACCAAGCTCCCCTTTCTGCTTCACAAATCCCATAGCCAGGTCTGGCATCACCCAGGCTTACTTTCCCTCATAAATTGGAGTTCAAATTTATTAAAAAGGATTCTGTACTGAACAAACCTTTTCAGAGTTACCTCCTAAGACTACTCTTCACAAACCTTATGCCAGACCCAGCATTTCCCTTAAGAACTGAACAAGTGCAGTGGTTAGTAGCAAGCAGGCGGGCATGCTCATGACCCAGATACTCCTTTGATCGTCCAGCTGAATACTTCTAACTTGCTATCTTGGTCTTGACCTTTATAGAGTGTTAAGTTATTTTTACTGGTCACAAGCTGTTTAACATATAACCATAAAGAATCAAAGAGATGCTGATGTTGAAATACAGACTCGTAAAAATGATTAAAATTCTACAAATTCTCAAAGAGATACTCATCAGACCCATAAGCTGCATTTATCTGATCAAAATTCTTACACAGCACATAGCTATTTCTCTGGTACTTTGAAAACCCTAAAAGAGAAAATAGAGTTATGGCTGAAGTCAAGTCAGTTTTTCACTTAGCAGGAATCAAAATTATCCACATTTGCCAAGTGAAACCATCTCTCTAATATCATCGTTTAGAAGTTAAACACAAATATTATTAAAGTAAACAAGCCAATATTTTTGAAAGCACAAAATTCAAGAATTCCAGTCAGGTCTTGAAAGCAGTTGTCTATTTGCGGCATTTCATCTACACTGTGATGGATCTAATGGGTTGATCTATAAAGATTAACCAAGTGCTCTTCTACCCTCAAACCTGTGACCTTTCGAGGCAGGACGTGACACACGAGGCTGGTCTCAAGGCCAACGCAGATGTCGCAAATGAAGGACAGAACATACTCTTGGTTTTTAGGTTACTGTTTTATGTCGCAGTCCAGGGTGTAAGACAGAAATATTTGGGAAGAATACTTGCTGGGTAAGACATGTTATGTCCCTCACCCCATCCCTCCATCCTAAGATAAGAGCCTCAGAGCTGAGAAGGAGGCGAGTAGAAAAAGAAATCTTAGAAGCTGGAATCTTGTGGTTATAACAAGGGGAAGCAGCACTGGGTGGCAGGAGGGACCGGGGCCATTAGAGGCCTGATGTGGAGTTGGCTGCCTTAACGGGTGGCAGCAGGGATGGGTGACAGGGTGACTGGACATCTCAGGGAAGGCCAGTGAAGAATATATCAAGAGCCTAAGAAGTGAACACCTCCTCCCCACCACTGCTATTTCAGTCTTACATAAACTCTGGAGTTCAAAATCAACGTGATGGTCAAGAAGGAGGGAGAAGGGGAAACTCCTAAATCTGATTGAGTTTAAACATGGAATACACACACACACAACTTTGACTTGACTGAATTTACATGGATAAGTCTAGATTGTTTTCTGCTCTCGGGAAGAATGGTGCCAGTAAAGAGAAATTAAGTCCAGATATAGGCAGTGTAAACTCCACCACCTTGTCTGTCTTGCTACGGCTGTATACTGAGCACCGAGCACCCAGGACCTAGCACCATAGTTATTTGATAGGAGTCTGTGGAACAGACAGGTAGCCCTTATAAAAACCAATGCGTGATTTAGAATTTTCCTAAGGATGTTAAGCAGCAAAACACGTTGGGAAATGCTGCTGTAATCAACTTGACTAATTTCTTGATCACATACTACTCATTCTTACACCCATCTTAGTATTGCTGTCTTCCCCCAACCCCCACCCCAACCTCCTCTGCAGCTGTACCTGCTGCAACCCTCCCTGTTCTTCATTGCTCACCTCAAATAGTCCTCCCTCTTTGAAGCTTTTCTCCAGTTACCTCTCAGCTGGAAAAGAATGCTCCCTCTTCTGAACAACAGCCTTTCTCTCTGTGTACCTTTTATAGAACTTCTTGGAATTTCTCAAGGTCTGTTTTGTATCTTTTTGTTACAGAATAAACAAGCACACAATGAGCTAGCACAGGCTGAGCTCTGCATGAGGTCTGATCATTCTTATCTCTACTCCTCCACCATCTCCCCAGTGCTTTACAGTTACACTTTTTAAAGTAAACGTTTACAAAGTATTTATTTATATATTCCTATAATATATCTACTTTTCCTTCTTCTAAGGTTCATAAAACATATATGTCCAGTTTGTCAAATTATTACAAAGTGAATGCCCATGTAACCTCTATCCAGGTCAAGAAATCAAACACTGCTAGCATTTTGGAAGACACCCCCAAACCAGGTGCCTCTCTCTCTGACCACCCCTTTTTCCCCCACCCAGAATTAAACCAGGGTTGGTATAGAGCTAGCATACTCTCATGAGGTATAAAGCTCCTGTCTGATTGGATTTGAATCATACCAGTCATTAAAGATTTTGAAGATCATCTCTGGATATAACTACTATCTTGCCTTCTGTGGTAATCATTTATTTGCTTTTCTTTAGAGTTTTGTCAATTATGAATGCAGCCACAGATATTTTTGCCTGTTTTTGAACTTTCTATGGATGGCATCATACAATATGTACTCTTTTATATCTTGCTTATTTCACTCAGTATTATGTCATGCATGTAGATATATAAAGCCACCATTTTCACTGATGTATAATATTCCACCACATGAATATGTCACATTCATTCTCCTGTTGATGGACATTTGGGTGGTTTCCAGTATTCGGTGATTACAAACAAAAGCTGCTGTCAATGTTCTCATACATAGATTTTGGTGTACATAAAGAATGATTTTCTCTAGGGTAGATTATCTTAGTGGAATTATTGGATCAAAGATGTCACCAGTTGGACTCTCCAGAAGCAAAAGCTGAGATGGGATGTTGAGTGCGAGATGTTTATTAGGACCAACATCTGCAAAAGAAAGGCAGGGGAAGAAGGATTGGGCAGAGGGAGAAGACGGGCTGTGATCCAAGTCTGATAAAGCTTGAACCAACTTGGTGTGGAGCTTTGGAACAAGTAGTGCCCATCAGTGTGTTCTGCGTCAGGCCTCGCTCATTTACACGGCTGCATTGCTCATTCATCTTCGGGAGAGCATGACCTTGGGCAAAGCAAATCTCTGCAGCTAAAGCAGACCTTCAAGGAGCTGGCAGCTGTAGGCTATCTGTTGATGGCATTCCCCATATCTACGCAGAATGTCTTTCCTTGAAGGGGAATCTGGGTGGCACATCTCCGTTTCTCTCTCCATTTCACAATAGGGTACATGTGTGTTCAGCTCTGGCAAAGAACGCCAAACTGATTTCCAAAGTCCTTGTACAATTTGCACCCTCAGCTGTATGACACGAGAGTTCCCACTGCTCCTCATCCTCACCAACTCTTGGTATCGTTCATCTTTTCAAAGTCGCAGCCATTCTAGTGGAGGTATTGCAGAATCTCACTGTGGTTTTCATTTGCATTGCCCTGATTGCTATCGAGCTTAAACACTTACTCACATATTTATTGCTTTGTTATGTCTCTTTTTTCCACTTGTGTTTGCTTTGTCTTCCTGGGATAGTTAGTCTCAGGTAGGGCTCAGCAAACACAGCTTGATGCTCATTTTTGTATGACCCTTGACCTAACAATGGCTTTTATATTTTTTAATTGTTGAAAAAGTCGAAAAAGAGATAATATGTCATTACATGAAATTTGAACGTCAGTGTCCATACAGAAAATTTTATTAGAAGCTGACCATGCTCATGATTTACCTGTTGTCTATGATGCTTTCATGCTGCAGCAGCAGAGTTTAGTTATTGCAATAAAGACCTTACGGCCCACAAAGCCTGAAATATTTACTCTCTGGCCCTTTACAGAAGAAGCTGGCTGATCCCTGTTCTAGGTCACTGGTTCTAAAGTGTGGTCCCGGGACCAGTGGCATAAGCATCACCTGGAGATTTGTTAGAAAGGCAAATTCCTAGCCACACCCCAAACCTATCCATTCTGAAACTTTGGGAGTGGGTCCCACATCTGTGTTTTTAACAAGCCCTCCAGGTGATGCTCGTGTGTTAAAGTTTGAGACCACTGGTCTAGGCTCAGGACAAGGACCTAGTCCATTTTCTTTGCAAGTCATCAGAGTTCCTATTTTATTAAAGAAGGCATCTTTTAATTTTTTTTAATGGAGGTACTGGGGATTGAACCCAGGACCTTGTGCATGTGCTCTGCCACTGAGCTGTTACTCTCCTCCCTACAGGTCTTGATATATTATTCTACACATAGTGGGTAAGCTGTAAATGTTAATGGACTAAATGCTCCAATCAAAAGACATAGAGTGGCAGACTGGATAATAAAGCAAGAACCTTCAATATGCTGCATACAAGAGACCCACTTTAGGGAGAAGGACACATATAGATCAAGAGTGAAAGGATGGAAAAGGATATTCCATGCAAAAGGAAAAGCCAAAAAAGCAGGTGTAGCAGTACTGATTTCAGACAAAATAGACTTTAAAACAAAGGCCATAAAGAAAGATAAAGAAGGACATTTTATAATGATTAAAGGAGTAATACAAGATGAGGCTATTACACTCATTAATATATACGCACCCAATATAGGAGCACCTAAGTACATAAAACAGTTACTAACAGAGATAAAGGAGGAAACTGATGGGAATACAATCATTCTCGGAGATTTTAACACTGCATTAACATCACTAGACAGATCTTCCAGACAGAAAATAAATAAGGCAACAGAGAAATTAAATGATATAATAGAAAAATTAGATTTGGTGCATATTTTCAGAGCATTACACCCCCCCAAAATAGGATAAACATTCTTTTCAAGTGCACATGGAACATTCTCTAGGATTGATCATGTACTTGGGCACAAAAGAAGCCTCAACAATTTTAAGAAGATAGAAGTTATCTCAAGCATCTTTACTGACCACAATGCCATGAAACTAGAAATCAACAACAGAGAAATGAAGGAGAAAAAAAGGAAAGCATGGAGATTAAACAACATGCTATTAAAAAACCAATGGGTCAATGATGATATCAAAGTTGAAATTCAAAAATACCTTGAGACAAATGAAAATGAAAACACAACCACACAAAATTTATGGGAAGCAGCAAAGGCAGTGCTAAGAGGGAAGTTTATAGCGATATAGGCCTTCCTCAAAAAAGAAGAACAATCTCAAATAAACAATCTAACCCACCAGCTAAAAGAATTTAGAAAAAGAAGAACAAAAAACCCCAAATGGCAGCAGAAGGAAGGAAATTATAAAGATCAGGGAGGAAATAAATAAAATAGAGATTAAAAAAAAAAGCATAGAAAAAATCAATCAAACCAAAAGTTGGTTTTTTGAAAAAGTAAATAAAATTGACAAACCTCTGGCCAAACTCACAAAGCAGAAAACAGAGAGAGCACAAATTAGCAAAATAAGAAAGGAAAATGGAGAAATTAAAACAAGTAACATAGAAATACAGAATATCATACGAGGATATTATGAAAAACTATATGGAACCAAACTGGATAACCTAGAGGAGATGGACAAGTTTCTGGAAACATACAGTCCACCAAGACTGAATCAAGAAGAAACTGACCACTTGAACAAACCGATCACTAGAAATGAAATCGAAATAGCAATAAAAAACCTCCCTACAAATAAAAGTCCAGGACCAGATCGCTTCACCGGGGAATTCTACAAAACATACAAAGAAGAACTCACACCAGTCCTTCTCAAACTCTTCCAGAAGATTAATTTTTTTAACAGAGGTACTGGGGATTGAACCCAGGACCTTGTGCGTGCACTCTACCACTGACTATTACCCTCCTCCCTATTGGTCTTGATATATTATTCTACACGTAGTGAGTAAGCTGTAAAAGAGCCTTAAAAAGTGTTCTATAAATATATTATTATGCATGAGAAATCTGTTCAAAATGGACACCTAGGGCAAAATTAAAGGAAGCAAAGTGGGAGAAACCGGAGGGCAACTTAACACCTGAAGGGTACGTGTGGAAGGTGGAGGACACACTGTCACTGGGGAGCCAGCCCCTGATCCCGTTCCCTCCACCTCACATCATGTAGCCTTTAAGCAAAGAAGTATCAGACATGGTCCCTGTCCTCAAGGAGGTCACAGTCTAAGTAGCGAAGTGTCCTGACCTTCTTCTTCCTCATTTACTGCCTTTCTTCATAACTTACCTTTGAGGAAGTGTAATTGCACCAAACTGCTGACCCCAGTAAATGATAACGAACAGAGAAAATCACTTGGCAAACAACAGTTCTGCCTTACTTCCACTTTAGTTTAGGACCGACTTTCGGACTAACTTTCTCATATCCTGGCTTCTTCCTTGGCTCAAAGCATCACCTTGCTTTTTTCTTTTTGTTAATTATCATCCATTGAGTGCATATTGCATGCCAAGACCATGCTAAATGTTTTACATATGTATACTTTTACATTAAGTCCTCATAAAGCCACTTTGGGTTAGGTATTATTTTATCCATTTTACAGCTGCAAATCTGAAGCTTAGAGAGGTTAAACAATTTGGTAGAATTCGAACTCCAAGCCTTTCCGATTCTAGAGCCCAAGCTGGTAATAATTGTGCTATTCTCCCTCTAATAATATTCACCATTTGCTTTTAGCAAACCCAATTCACATTACTTAACATGTGTTTTATGTTTCAGGGCACGCATGGGTGTGTAGAATTTCAGGGAGGGAAGTATTTAAAAAATCTGGCTGTATCTTTTTCCTGAGCTAGGGTTTGAGTGATAAATTTTAAAAGTAAAAAATCCTTTCACGTGCAACTTAAAATGATAATGTCAAAAAAAAACAAACACAACCAGTTCCTTAACCAGGTAACATTATTGTAAACAGCACAGTGATTTATACTTCTTCCATTACATTACACATCACTGCATTGTCTCTTCAGTGTGAAACTATTCTTTTCACTTTTTTGACTTACCCTATCTACTGGCTCCTATTCTTTCTATTAGGTATTTTTCAACTTGTCCAGTTTTGAGCAATATTTTTTGATTCATCTGTGAAAATGTTATTTTTTCCTGTATTTTTTATTGAAGTGTAGTTGATTTACAATATTGGGTTAGCTTCAGGTATACAGCAAAATGATTCAGTTATATATATATATATATATTTTGAAACATTATTTATCTATAAGAATGAACACCTTCATCAAGGAAAATTAGGAGTAGAAAAGCAAAAATAAGAAAAAAGTCACCCATAATCTTACCACGTTGCTGTAACTGCTGTTAACATTTACAGTATAATCTTCCAGACTTTCTCCTTTGTGGAAATCTATTTATATAAATAGTTCCTTCCTTCTTTCTTTCCTTTCCTTCTTTTTTTGCAAAAATGAGATGACTCTATTTTCTTGCTTGCCTTTTTTCACTTAACAATCTATTAGAAGCATGTTTCCATGTCATCAGATACATATATACATAATCATTCATACTGACTGCATAGTATTCCATTATGAACGTACTATACAATATTCTCCAAACACTTCTTCTTGGACATCTAAGTTGTTAGGTTTTCCCCCTCCCTGCATTCAAATTGTCCTGGGTCCATTACTGTTCCAAGACTTGACTTTGGGTACATGCAAGAATCCCAAATTATTCTCCAACTTCTACCTTACAACAACTTCTATGTGGAGCTGAAGAAATTATCTGGCTGTCCATAGTACCAGAGCCTTAAGAGTGACAATTTCTTCTCATAAACTCAGGGGGCACACCATGGAGACAATTGGCAGAAATATTTTTCAGTCATCTTCTCAATATGATTTCCACAGTCCAGGAGGAAGCCTTGTGAAGTAGAGATTACTTAATAAAGGTGAAGTGGAAAGATGAAGTTTGGAGCCAGACAATCTGGGATTTGACTCTGGCTTCTGTCACTCACTAGCTGTGAGACCTTAGATGAGTTATGTAGCCTCTTTAAGTTTATGTTTTCTGATCTGTAACACAGGGATAATAATATTTATTTCATAAAATTACTGGGAGGATTAGCAATGTCATATGGAAAGAATCTAGCACAGTGTCTGATACAATAGTGAGTGCTCAAGAATTGGGAGATGTGTACTAGCTATTACCACTACCTTTTCCTTAATATACAGAGTACTGAGGAAATGTCCCATTTTCAAAAATGTCACTATCATCAATGTCTTTAACAAGAATGGTGCAGAAGCTCACTGATATGAACAGAATGGTTACTACAGTGGTAAGCAAGATACTGTCCCCAGAATCTTTTGTGCCAGTTTCTGAAGAACATTGATTAGTGGGATCACAATGTGTTTTTTTTTGTCATACTGTGGTTTCAGTGATAAATTTCAGATACAGGATAAGAGAAGGAACACCAAGCCCTTGACCTTGCCTTTGTGGAACTTTATAAACGTATTTAATACTGTCACTGGACACGCGTTCTGGTAGCTATTCAACAAGTTTGGCTATGTGAAAATGTGACTATTGGATAACTTCTACAATGATCATAATCAGACAAAATGGACAGATTCTTCTGTACAGTAGGATTCATTTTGAGATTCCCAAATACGACCTAAAGGTTCTCTAAATAAAATAAAATAAAAATTTGCTTTGTTCTCCAATCTCAATGGAGCAGAGCAATTCAAGATCATTTCAAATGAAAAGACATAATAGGGGAAAGTCATAGCAGACAGAGCAAGATGTTGTGTAGGATCAGAAAGGAGGTGACTTGTAGAACAAAGTCTACAGATCATGAATTTTAGGCCGATTTGCAAATAAGAATAGCACATGCTCTGTAAATAGCAGCTGTTGCCACAAGCCAAAGGGCAATATTTACATGAATCCTGTGGCAAGGTCTATGGACCAAGCATTGACCTCTCCAGCCAAACTTATACTCGGTAGCACTTTGAGCCGTGTTATCTTGAAAAGGAAGGATTACATTATACATACAGGGACAATTGCCAATGTACAGATATGTTTTGTCCCCCAAATTAATTTCTAAATTCTTTTTTGGGAACTTGGAACACATGTTCCCAGAGAAAAGGTGTTATGACAGGATGTGAGTTTCCCAGATTTCCTCACAAAAGTGCACGTAGCTAACGATGTAACTGAAATATCATACATTGGCAATGAGAAATACAATCGAATAAAGGACCCTTGCAAGCAGGAACACATACATACACAACAGATATTTCTTAAGCCTTTCTCCTGTGAAGCCCCAGGCAATGAAAGGTGATTTCTATCCTCCCATAGCTGCAGTTTGGTGATAAAGAACTCTTCCATTGCCCTTGTCTGGAAGGGTCTTTCTCAAGTCAGGTAGGTGGTTGCATGTATTACAGCATCCTTCTCTTTCAAGTGCTTCTCAAACTTTCCCACCACACAACCCTTAGTGACCAAGGGCATTGGACAGTTAGTGGGGAAGGGGTAGGGTATCCAACTAGAAGTCTCAAGCTTTTATTTTGAGGCACTTCAAATTCAGCAGTTCAGTCCTTAATACATCTGCGCATTTTAGTAGAAAAATCGTGTTTCAAATGACCTGTTAAGTGGCTTAGGTCCATCCCACTTTTGGACTAAAGTCGATGCTTCAGAAATAAGAACTATTTTTAATACTTATACTCCAAATATTCATTTGATAGTACACATGTGTACTTCAGGGTGAGAAACATGAGCACGGAGTGGGGGGCAAAATCTAAAGTAAATGAGACGAACATAATGAAAGTAAATTCAGAGTAAAGCTAGCACCACCAGCCTCTTCTTTCCTCTCAGTGACACACTCCTTCAATCACCTGTGTCTTGCTCTTGGCTTCTTTTTCTCTGTTCAAAATCAGTCCCTGAACAGGATCTCACACTCCTTCACTCTAAGGTGTAAATGACCAATACTAGCTAAAATGTCACAAGGTTTTTGTGTATTAAGGAGTCACAGCTTTAAAACAAAAAGGAATTTAGGGTATTATCCCTAGGAAAAAGGGATATATTGGGGGCAGGGGCAACTGTGTGCCTTTCTGCTATTTGCAGAAATCACACTTGATTTCAAATTGGTAATTTAGGAAGATGTGTTGAGGGAAATTAATCATGATTTCTTTACACTTTGGAAAATATTTGCTTCATTTCGGAAATTGTAGGGTTTGTGATTGTTGTTTGGTATACTGTTTTCTATACATTTTTCTATCTTTTGTCCCTAATATCTGAAATTTAGAAACTAAGATGTAAATCTTCCCTTTATTCGTCAAAATAAATGGTGGGGAGAAATAGGAGAATAGTATTTAATAATTGACATTTGCATACTTTTTACAAAATGCTTTTATATCCATGATCTTGCATTTTATTGGTGTTGAACTACTACTAAATAACAACAGGGATACGAAGAGAACACCAAAAATCACAATAACTCAATCCAGCTACTATTATTAAGGCACCTACCACGAGTTGCCACAGGTTCTGTGGGGACCTTGATCTTGCCCCCCAGGAGTTTAAAAATTCAGTGGTGAGAGCAAAAGAAGGGCTACTGCACACTGGCCATCGAGAGGTATGAGTTCAAAATAGAGCGACTATACCTAAAGCCCCGAGTCACGCTTTGCCTTGTAAGTGAATGTTCGCAGCTGCCATCAGGAGATTCAAGGAGTGCTTCTGCTTCTGCAGAATTTACGAAGGTGGGAAGTGCACCACCAATCCCCGTTTGGGGACCTGGGAAAGGGCAGTCCCCAAAGGGGTTCTGGGCTTTGCAAATGGTGATACAGACCTTCTACAGTAGAGCTATTAAGCAGAGGAAAAGTTCTTTGTGCAAGAAGGGGAGAGCGCCCCGAGGTACAAAGAGCAGATTTAAGGGGAAGAGGATTCCTTCTGCACACATCTGCGAGGGGAGCTCAGGCTGACTGGTGGGGGCGTGTGGGAAAGGAGATTTTCTGGGGGCCGCGGGCTGCGGGTTCCCGCCTCCACCCCTGTCCGAGCCCCACGCTCAGGCAACAGTTGGTCGTGCGGGGCCGGCCCGGGCTCCGGGTGGGGAGGGGGAGTCTCGCGATCGTTGAGGGGGGGGTGGAGGAAGGGGGGAGGGTGACGGGGGGAGGCCATGACGTAGGGTGGGTGGACGGAAGTGGGGCAGGGTTGAGGGTTATTTAAAGAAGGGGGGGCCGAGCGAAGGGGTTGGAAGCGAGTGATTCCCCACCCCTGCTCCATCTAGCTCTTTCCAGTGCAGCCACTGCCGCCGCCCAGGAGCCCTCGTCCCCTTGCTCGTCCCCCTCCTCGTTCCCGCTCCCACGCCATGGAGCCGGACACCGCCGCAGTGGCAGCCACCGTGGCAGCCTCTGATGCGACCGCCACGATCGTGGTCGTAGAGGACGAGCAGCCGGGGCCGTCCACCTCTAAGGAGGAGGGAGCGGCCGCCGCGGCCACCGCGGCCACCGAAGCCACCGTGGCCACGGAGAAGGGCGAGAAGAAGAAGGAGGTAAATAGGAAGGGGGTGTGTGTGCAGTGGACAAATCCCGTACCGCCCCTCCAAGGGGCCCAAACCCTGACCTTTGGGCGCCGACATGTACCCACGAAGCTCGGCGGGGCTGGGGGCTGGGGGAGGCGGGCGCGCGGGGTGGGGGCGGCGGAACAGTCTAGCATTCGCTCCCCTCCCCCTTTCCTTCTCGCCGCCTGGAGGGCGGGGGCGGGGCTGGGGCGCGGGCGCGGCGCGGGGTGGCGGGTGCCCGTTATCCCGGGGCTTGGGGGCTGGGGCGCCCCTGGACAGCCCCCGGCCCCCTTCGCGTTCCCGGAACTGGGGTAACGGGGTGGGGGATGGGGCCGTGCAGGAAAAAGCCTCCGCCTCTCCCTCTCTTCTCGCTCGCTGCCTCTCCCCCCCCTCCCTTCCCGTCGGCCTCTGCCTGGGAAATCAGGGCCCTTCAATCCCACACTCATGCAAAAAGGGTTTTACTGTTTTTCTTTTTTTTTTTTTTTCAGTCTGAATTTCCAGGTGCCGGTGGTTGGGAGGTGGAGGACGATAGGAGAGACTTTGATTTCTCTGACTGGTAGTGTCGGCCCTTTGGGTGGCAGGGGAAAAAAAAAAATCATCCCTTGTTCGTTTGGTCCCCGCCTGCTGAGTGAGGCGGGGGGGGGTGTCACCCCGAGAAAATGAGCTCTCGGCGTTGTACCCCCGCCTCCCCAAATCCACACCCCAACTGAGGAACAGTGGACGGTGGTTTAGGAAAATTTCCAACGTGTGCACCCTCACCCTCTCCTGCCCCGCCCCCGACGGTATAGTGTTTCACTCCAGGGCCACCCAAATGGTCCCCCAATCCGGCCCCAAGCCTTCCAGGCTTCCGCCTCCCTTTCCTAGTGGGCGCTGCTGGCTCCTGGACACACGCAGGGTGTTTTTTTTTTTTTTTAATTTTTTTTAACCCAGCGTCGCCAGGATGAACTGGTGTTAACGTACTAAGGGGACCGCTCTGACACCTATTAAAGCCAGATCCAGAAAAATATGTATTATCTCCATAAGGTATATTTCATATGGACCGAGATGTGCAAATAAAACTATGAAATGCGTTGAAAAATTGAGATTAAAAAAATAGGATGGGGCATAAGGATTTTTCATGTATAATAAAACTGTGGAGCTGATCATTTATGGCTGGATTTTTTTCCCGTTTACGAGTAGACATATCGCAATTAAAAAAACGGTAGGTAATTAAAATTATGCTTTAGAGATCTCAAGTGGCTTTGTCTGAATCATTATATGATCCTATACGACCAAACGAAAAGCTTTTGAGGGAAATTAACACCTTTTGCCGTGAATTAGAGTAATTTTAAATTCAGCAGTTGCTTAAGTGACATATTTTACTGTTACAAGGCTGACTAAACAGAAAGACAATTGTAGTGCTAAGTGAAAACCATAGAAAACAAACGCGTTTAAGATCTGTGTGGTACTTGGATCCATAAGACAATATGGATGATTAAAGCTGGGCCAAATACCACATATCAATATAAATCAACGTTGGGAAATTGAGGAATGTGTCTAGGTGCCTTTTATTCCCTAGACTGGGCAGATGTAAGTGCTCAGCCGTCTTTTGTATGGCAGTAAAGATTGTCAGATATCCAGGGTGTATACATTTTTTGAATTGTGAAGAGATTGCGAATCAATTAAAAAAAAACCTTGTATAATAAGCACTGAGTTGATGCATATATATTCATGTACTCTGTGGCCTCATCAGAAATTGCCCTAATAGTACCTCATTTGTCTGCTCAGGAAATGAGGTGCTGCCCGGCAGGAACTTTCTGGATATCTGAAGTTTACTACTTTCGTCACTGCATCTTCTTTATTTTTAATTTTTTCTTAGAAATCTGAGTAGTACCAAAACATCTACTTGAGTGCTTTCATTTGTACCTTTCTGCCAAACAAAGTAATCCAGTACCCCTCATCTAAATATTTGTGCACTGCCTTGACCGCTTAAACAGTGTACTAAAAGTACAGATTAACCTTTTCCTCCTGTCCATCAGTGACTGTACTCTGACAGTGGCACATAGGCATTTGAGATCTAGGAGGGTGTTTCCCGTCAATTAAATAATCACCTCCCAGACATTTCCAGTCTTGTGCTGATTTTTCCATAATTTTTCAGCCTCCTCCCTCAATTCTCAAGCTATCACTTTTTAAACACTTCATCTACTTTAATCAGAGAGAATTGGTTTACGATATAGGACATAGGTATGACAAAACCTTTTCATTGAAAACAACTGTAAAATACAAAAATACAAGTGAACACAGCAGGGAGAGGGAAATAATTTCACCTGAACACCAAGAAGAAGGGATGTCGCTGCTGTGGAGCTGAAGTTTTAGTCCTGGCCTGCTGTCATCTCTTCTTGCTCTTGACAGTGTGCCTTCTTCTAGTGGTCTTTCCTGTGTCACTTGCTGCTGCCTTTATTTTATTCTCTGTAGAGTGGGAAGCCATACTATCAAACTTGCTGGAACTGTATATCAAATAAAAGAAAATAGACTGAATGAGAGCATTTTCATGGTGCTTGAAGTAGGTGAGACTTGTGGATTGTCTTGTGACATTGAGCTACAGAAAGGTATTTTTGCTTACCTTCTGGTTCTTGAACTTCCTTGGTTTAAGTGACAGTTGGATAACCTAATGCTGTGAAAGTTGGAGTTGGTATTTTTGGTAATGAATATGTCAAGAAAAAGGTCATGGTCTTTAAGAGAGGGCATCTTGGTGACCTTGTGCAGCATTCTCATGGCATCTAGACTACCAGACGATAGTATCCATAAGGCATTCATTAGAGTATGTTAGTCACCTTTTATCTTTTCTTGTATGAGAGGTGTATTTGTGAAAACATATACATACACAAATGTGAAGGTTTAGAAGGTAGGTATTTTAAAATTTGTTGTGGAAGATAGTGCCAATTAAGTAATTACCTACAGCTTTTAATGGCAGTGCTCAAGATTATGAATTTTAATTATCATATAACTAAAATTTTATGGTATTCTAACACAAGGTAAGCAAAAAAGTAGTGAGTAAAATGTTTTTCTAATATTAAGGCTTTAATTTTCTATAAGTGAAATTTACATCCGACGTTATTAGATATATACTTGTATATATGAGGCGGAGTAATTTTGAAACCTGAAAACTAGATTTCATTTAGCTTTTCAAGGAATAATGAAGGTGTGGATTTTGTTACCCAGTTTTCCTGACTTGTTGCTTTGAAAATAAAATAGGATTTATAGTATATGTGACAGTTTGAAAGTGTGGGATTGAGGGGATTTTAGTGGTTTCTATTCTCATCCATCCAAAATTACATTCACAACACCCCATATAGATGATATATACATATAAGATGCTGTAAATCAAGACGGCTGTTATTTGGGTTAAGAATAACTGAACAATATCTGATCAGTGCTCCAAAGGATAACATTGACCAGGGTCAAATTCCATAATCTTAGTTTGGATTTCCTCAAAATAGAAATTTTAGTAAATGTTGGAGAACATTCATTAACTATTTGGAGCCATGTTTTTCTTCTGTTTAAGATCACATTCTTCTGTTGATTTGTGACCCAAATTTGCAGGAACCGGGTGTCAAAAGCCATGATCAAATGGATATAATTTCCTTAGTTTTATCAAACAGATTTGTATCCTGACTTGTGCAAAATTTGTGTTAAAACTGAAACACTTTGGTACTTAATGGGTAGATTTGTGTTTTTATTTTATTTCTTGATTTCTTATAGGGAAGGAGATGTATTCTTCATATCTATTTATATTTATAAGTACGAGCTTGGCTTTACAAAGGATAGGATGTGTGAGATAACCCCCTAGATAATTTCAGTATTTTAAACTAGTTGATTTGTGTTAGTTTTCACTAAATTACAATTTTTTAATATCAAAATTTAATAGTTAATAACTCTGAGAAACTGCTTCTACAAAATGTTTATGTAATATAGCTTAAAACAGTTTCTTTCCGGTTGGACAAAATGAACATAAACCAAAAGTTTGAAACTGTACTATTTTATTATTTTAAATACAATCACATTACATTACATAAAAAATTTAAATGTTCTGATTAGAATATGAAAACAATATTTAAAAATCGTGTCTTTTCAGGAACAAAAACCGCAGTCTTTTCTTCCAAAAGTTTGGCTTGTTTCCATTACATAAAGAAATGTTTCTGAGAATTACTATTTACTTTCCTTGAATTCTTTGGTTTGTGGTTGATAATATTCTAGATTTTAAATCTCCTATTCAGTGGTTATTCTCTTTCTTACACTTTACGTTAGAGAATAGGTGGAAAGGCTCATTTTTCCATCTTTTCGGTTTCATTTCAATTATTGTAATTTCTCTTGCTTTCACAATTCTTCTCATTTTTTTAATTGGACCTCAGGTGCACAGAACTGGATTAATCATAAGCCCTGCTCATGACATTCTCTCACCATTGGTCTATGCATGGCCCATGTTGATTTATTTATTTAGTATTTAATTGCTTCTTTCTTTCTTCAAATGAGAATGTTGACCTTGCTTTGCAATTTGATGATTTATTTTCTTTGAAATTCTAGAAAAACGTTTCTCCATTTCAACTTAAACTTGCTGCTAAAGCTTCTAAATCTGAAAAGGAGATGGATCCAGAATATGAAGAGAAAATGGTAAATACGTTCTTGGGTAGGATAGTGAATGTAGTAGTTGGTTTTTATAGAAGAGATGTGAAAGATGAAAAAATACATAAGCATGGGTATATATAATGAATACAGAATCATAGGTTTTAGAATTGGAAAGTAATTTAATATATAATCCACCGTAATAGGTTTTTGTTGGATAAGTGAATCTCTTCATTTTCAGATGAGGAAATAGAATATCAGAGAAACTGTATGGAATAGTTGGGAACAGAAGCCACATCTCTTTGCTTTTGTTTAGCACTCTTTACCCCATAATTGGGTATTTTATGCTAGAATATTTTATCCACAAAGTAAAAATATCAGTGGCAGTATCAGTATGGCTGAGAGAAAGTAAGTCACAAAACCAGACTGATTTTTTTTTTTCTCCTTCTCTCCTTGCTTTGGGTATATGAATGAAAGCTACGCATTATGAAACATGTAATATGGTAATACATTTTCTTGATAGATATTTTGCCCAGTGTGTGAAAATATTACATACTCAAGCAGTATAACTTCACTTATGCTCACCTACAGCTTTGATATACATTTAATTATCTAACTTTTAGTCACTAAAACCCATATTTTAGCTTTAATTTTAACTAGACTTTTATGCCCTGGGATCTTTCAAAACCAGTGAACTCGGTTAACTCAAAAGAGAAATTACCAGTAGTTGGAACTGGAACTGAATTTCTTTGAGGGATTGCTGAGGTGTTGTTTTTGCAGTAATATTATAAAAATAAGTAGAGATAAAGTACACTTTCTGGTTGCTCATGGTGATTTTACAAAACTCCATGCCTTAATGTTTAAGACCACATCTAACGTAGACAGTTAATGTTTTAACAACTCTAAAAACAACATTCCAGTGAGGATAACATAAAGTGGAAAGGTTTTGGCTTCCGTCCAGCTACTGGTCTGAATGTGTTTGTCTAATTCTTGTATTTATGTTAATGAATTCTTGTAAGTTTCTGTATTATTAATTATGCATCCTTTATTGGCAATCAAATATTCTATACCCTGTGGTCAGAAAATGACTAGGAATTAAAAAGTCACCTTTTTTTTCCTTTATGTGGAATGATGTAGACATTTTTTGATCTTTTAAGATTTTTTAATGAACAAAAGTTTTATTGCATTTATACTGTGTAAGTTATACAACCTTTTACAATTTATTGAGAAATTTTAGTATGTATCAATTTTTAATTGCTGATATATAGTAACTATTTCACTTGTGTATGTGTGTGTATATATTTTTTCTCCAAATCCTCACTTTGGGGAGAAACTTTATATACTCTTAGCATAAAACACAATTTTCCAGATCACTATAGTTGAAGAGAGAAATGTTTATTACATTATTGTGCCATGACATTGAAAATATTTCGAGGCAAGATGACACTGTTCCAAGATTTAAATTATTTCTAGATGAAGCTTGAAAATTCTTGGTTAGCTTCCCAAGCCACTCAGAATTTGCTATTTTGACCCCAACTCTTTCAGCAGGATGCTTCTTACTGCAACATTTATCACGTCTGTCAGATCACTTGACCTCTATTCAAACTATCTGAAAACACCATTTTCAAATTCTGCTACTTACTAGCTGTGGGAGCTTGGGCAACTTACTTAACATCTCTGTGCCTCAGTTTTATCATCATTAAATGGGGATGACACTGGTACCTACCGCACAGGTTATTAAGAGAATTAAATGGGTTAGTATGTTTAAAGTGCTTAGACTATAGTACAAAGTAAGTGCAATATAAATATCTGTTAAAATTTGAATGAACACAAAAGGAAATCATTACTTTTTCTTTTTCTTGTAAATTAGAAAGCAGATCGAGCAAAGAGATTTGAATTTTTACTGAAGCAGACAGAACTTTTTGCACATTTCATTCAACCTTCAGCACAGAAATCTCCAACATCTCCTCTAAACATGAAATTGGGGCGCCCTCGAATAAAGAAGGATGACAAGCAGAGCTTAATTTCTGCCGGAGAGTACGTTGCCATCTTTCTCTGCTTTCTTCCCTTTCTCCTGCCCTCCCTTCCTCCCAGCCTCCCTCCTACCTCCCTTCATACCTCCCTTCCTTCTTCACTTATTCAGTGTGATTTTCTATTCAAAAAATAAGGTTATTGTCAGTGTAAATATGTTCTGGAGGCAACAATATTTTTTCTCACTGGAAGTCAATCAGTAGAAATATAGGCTGGTTCTGCCAACTTCTAAGCAAGACTCTAGGTAACTCTTTCTTCATAAAAGATATTAACAATGTCTAGTGACTTAATGGACACCTTAGCATTTGGGTTGAATATGAAAGTACTTTTTCATTTCAGCTACCGTCACAGGCGCACAGAACAAGAAGAAGATGAAGAGCTTCTCTCGGAGAGTCGGAGAACATCTAATGTGTGTGTTAGATTTGAGGTATCACCTTCGTGTAAGTACTTCATCATGTTGGTATTTTTGTTTCTCGTTTGGTTTTAGAAAATTTTTACTTGGCTGTATTAATGAAAATACGAGAGAGACATCCTTGATTTTTTTTTTTCAGACGTGAAAGGGGGACCACTGAGAGATTATCAGATTCGAGGACTGAACTGGTTGATCTCTTTGTATGAAAATGGAGTCAATGGTATTTTGGCCGACGAAATGGTAAGGAGTTGGTAGATTAAAACACATTCTCAGTTATCAATAATTTTTATGTAAATTTGAAATACCTGAGCTGAACTGCTTCGCTGAGGCTTGGAGGCTGTTTTATTTAGTTATAACAGGAAAGGCTTTTGTAAAGTCAAGAATTGTTTCTTTAAGTACCCTCTAGAACATACAGTTTCACAGGCCACAAAATGCTTATTGAAATTTCCTCAAATGGTATAAAAAAAAACTCCTTGTACTTTTGAGTGAATGAATAAACCAAACAATAAATGAATGAATGCATGCATGAATGAATATAAATGCCGCCATGTGTGATAATCAGAAAGTGTGAATAGATGGGAAAAAGAACAAAAAAGTAAAGAGCAGTGTTGAGTCTTGACAGTAGAGTGCCAGGTGGGAGTCAGGAAGAAAGCTAAGGAATGATGGACATATAGTTGCCACTCCATAATAATTAATCCTAGGGAGGTTCCATAATTTTATTCCTCTCCTCCCTTATTGCTGGTCATTTGGATTGGTTAATGTATAGTATGTATATAGTATATATTATGTATCTGTATATAGAATATATTGTTCATATATATGTATATCTGATATATAATAATACTATTATGAAAACCCTATGAGAATTTAGTTTTTCTGCACCTCTCATATTATTTCCATGGGATTTCTAGAAGTGGAATTACTTGGTTAAGGAGTATAAACATTTTAAGATATTGATACATAGCATTCATAAAACCCATCTCATAAGTGAAATATCAGATATGGTAACTCTTATAAAAATAGGTTCAAACTTAGGTTTGTTAAAGAAATACATACTTCATGTAGAGATAAAGCCAGAGGCTGTTTTAAATGGTCATGCAACATAGGACGGAATTCTCTTTCCCATGGGCTAGGTCGTGGGTTCACAGGTGTTCAGTCAGTATATTATTTTTTTAAAAGTCCACTGGTCTAGGTAATCTCTCTAGGGTCCTTTCTGGCTGCAAAGTTCTTTTATGTTCTGTTCTGTTACGGTTCCTTAGGTCTACAAGGTGTGAAATGCAAGTACAGAGCTACATGCCCCTTGAGATGTGTAGTCTGAATATTTCATGCCAGGGCTGTAATAATGTTGGGGACAGTGGGAAAGGAAGATGATATCTAAGCAGGCTGGTAAAGGAAATGTGTCTTTGTGAAGTAGACAAAATTACTAATTTTGCAACTAGTGGGAAAAATTATATACATTTCTTGCTCCTGTAGGAGTAAAAGTCTCTCAAATAGAAAGTTACTTTGTTGAGTAACTTTCTAACTGCAAGTTCTTGGTTTCTTTTTGTGCTCATGGTAAGTATTGAATTGGAATGGTTATTCACTTCAAAAAAAAGTCTTTTAACTTTTCCCTATGTGAGATAGTTGGCAAATACCTTTTGTAATGTTTCTACTAATAAAATGTTGCATTAAATAAAAAACGTTTATGGATTTTTTTTTCCTTGTGATGATAATGCAGGGTCTTGGTAAGACTTTACAAACGATTGCTTTGCTTGGTTACCTGAAACATTACCGAAACATTCCTGGACCTCACATGGTTTTAGTTCCAAAGTCTACTCTACACAACTGGATGAATGAATTTAAACGATGGGTCCCATCTCTTCGTGTTATTTGTTTTGTTGGAGACAAGGATGCGAGAGTAAGTGAGAAACAGGTTTAAAAAGGGAATCAAGAATAGCATCGTTTCTGGTGTTAAGTTGTATCCTATTGCTATAAAAGGCATTTGAGTTGACTGCTACTATTAAATAACACTTAACTTGTGCTTAATCTGTGTTAGGCTCTGTTGTAAGTGCTTTTTATATATTAATTAAGCTAATTCTCTTAACACTTATATGAGGTAGATGTGTTAACCTGTTCATAATGGACAATCCATTATTATGCTTACTTGCATTTACTTTTAACTAACTCATTAACCTCAGCTTTTTTAAGTTGCACTTTTAAGTGACATTTTATTTTAAAAAGTCTTATTTTATTAACAGTATATCTTATCAGCGATTCTATTATTTGTGCTGTTTTGATGCCAAAAATGTATAAATTTCCATGTCAGTTTTTTTATTTAAATTTTTTACTTTTGACTTTGACTTGTAAACATGCACATACACATGAATGGAACCTTTTCTGTTTGTACAGAGAGCTTTGTGTTTTGTGTTTATGCATAGACACAGCTTTTAGTTTTGATCTTTGAATAGAAAAATACATGTATGCATATATTCTTAGATAATATTATAAACTCTGGGTTCTTGTTTAAGTTAGCAATGTGTAAATATAGTAGGCTACAATTATTTTAGGACTGTTGAATTAATCTAAAAATAATGAATTATGCAAAAATACCAAAATGAATAATCAGCTTAGAAAGCATATTATTAAACTTTGTCTTTATTTTGTCTCCAGAGAACACAGTTTAAAGATTTATTCTATTTTACATATTTAGATAGGTTATCAAAAGATATCCTCAAAAGAATGGTAGCATAATGAATTATGTAATTTCATTTTTATCATTTTGCTTGAAGAAAAATTACTTAAATTTATTTAAATTTAACATAAATAATTTAAATATTGAAATACTGAGTTCATAAATTTAGAATTACAGGCTTGATTCTTCCTTATGGCTAATATTTCCCAGTAGCAAATTAGTCACTTAGAACTCTTTCTGATCACTGTTATTATTTAATGTAATACTATTTGTTATAAAACTTTGCAGTTCTAAAGTACTGATTTTTTTTGCTAAAATTATTTCTTGAAGGTCGTAGATACTGAGAAATATGTAGGCTTGTATTTTCATCATGTCTCAGTAAAAATGTACATCAGTGGTTTTCAACTATATTTAATGGAATCCAAGGGTTTCATGAAGTATCTCTGGGGATTTTCAGGAAAGACTGAATGTATTTTATTGGTGACTGCCCTATCTCTACCCGACGGGTGGTTGAAATTCTTCTAGAGACTTCAAAAACATCTTAATCTTGAAAACTAATCTTGAAAGTCAGTGTTTTTCAAACTGCCGCTCATTAATGGGTTGGGAATTCAGCTTAGTGGGTGGTGACTACAATTTTTTTAAAACATTGAGATAGAATATAATAGAAAATAGCAGAGTTTCATATGTAGTGAGGATACGTATTGCTTCTTTCAGTATTCACGTTCTCAAATATGTATGTGTATACTGGATTGCAACCTAAAATACACTTTTACTGTGGGCCATTGTCAAAAGAGTATGAGAACCAGTAATTGTAATTACATAAATAATTATTGTGCCATATGCGACACGTATAGGTGTCATTATATATAGGGAAAATCCAGATCTTTATTTATAGACAGATTTGAACCTTTGTAACCACACAGGATAGATATATTGGGTCTTTCTATTTTCTTGGCCTTCTGTCAACATTTTATGAGCTCATATTTTGGTAGTAAAATATTTGGTAAAATATATGATGGTAATACAGTAGGTAATTAAGTTTGGAAATTATTAGAGAAAATCCTGCTCCTGTTTAAAACTAGTGTAGTCCTGAAGTATTTAGAGGTGTGATTTCCAAACACAGTTTTCAACCTCTTCCTTTTCCACTCCAGAGGCATCAAAGGTCATGGATATGGAAACAGGAGATCTGGTTTTAGTTCTAGCTTTGCTACTGGCTGTGATGTGAATGAATCTTGAAGGGCCTTAATTTTTGTCACCTGTAAGATGAGAGCTTTTGGATTATGTGATCTTTAGTGTCAAGATATTTAACTCTAAGTCAAGTAGTTACACAAATTTCAAAGCAGAGCTAATTTAAATTAAAATATGTATATGTTCCATGAAACTGTAGGAGGAACCATTAAACTGAATATTACACAGAATGAAAGATAAGATATTTGCAGAACCAAATGGGATCTGGCACCCTGGTTCTTTTTATTTTGCCTCTAACTCCCTAATATCTTAGATAACTTTTTGACTGACCACTTCCCAGGGTGCAGCCGAGATTTACAGAAGCCTTTTTTCTGTCCTCTACTTCAGCTCAGGCAAGCCTTTTATACATAATGGGCACTCATTGAGTATTTGTTGAAAGAGTCCCTGGTGTTTGGTACATAACTGAATTTGTGAAATAATGATTTTTATAACGTGAACAGTTAATTTTGTTTATGCACTGTAATTTTGGGTTTACAGTGCTAATCAACCCCTTTTCAGTATAGATTTTGCTGCTCCCTGTTAACCTTTGTGGTTTTATTTTGACCCATGATAAAAATAATCTAGAATTCAGTTCATACAAATTAAAAATGCTTTCAGTCAACTTGGCTACCACATTGGCCACTGCCTATGAAGGTTTAAAAATAGTTTTAAGTAGTCTCACCATTTTAAATAGACTCCTGTACTAGATAAAGTTCCCTTTATAAAGTCACACTCATTGCCTCATAACAACATCAGGGATTTCACAAAAACATTAGGGGGCTTTCATGACCCTCGAACAAAGGTTTTGACTCACCCCTGCTGGAAAGTGAAGGAAACATACAAGGCATCTCACGAGGTTGGAATCACTCATGTATATTGAGCTTTTTCCATTTATTGGAATGATAATGGCGTTGGTAATGCTTGGATCTTGGTAAAAATATGGTATTCGGAAAGTAGTTCCTTTGCCCATGTCCTTTTGACACGATGTAGTGTGAAGAGAGCGCCTAGTAATTGTCATCTTCTGGTGATATGAACTTCTCCAGTTCACTGAATATACTGTATTTGTTTAATGAAGACTTTGCCTTTCTTTTGTTGGTGAAAATATTAGCATGTCATCCAGATAATTGACCACAAAAGTATCTTTGGGCCTCAGATTTCCTCTCTCTAAAATAGATGAGACCAAATGATTCCTAGGGTCTCTTAAAGTTCTTAATATTCTCTTGATGCTTTAATTCTGTGACATCTTGTCAGCAAATTCTAATATAAGGAACTTTATTTTGCATCAGGCTGCTTTTATTCGTGATGAAATGATGCCAGGAGAGTGGGATGTTTGTGTTACTTCTTATGAGATGGTAATTAAAGAAAAATCTGTATTCAAAAAGTTTCACTGGCGATACCTGGTCATCGATGAGGCTCACAGAATAAAGAATGAAAAATCTAAGGTAAGCTAGTTCTCCATGTCTTTTTAAAAGTTTTCCTTTAACTACCACATAGGTTTGTTTGTTTTCCTGAATTCAGAATAAAAAAGTGATGGAAGATTGTGATTGTATTCACAGAATGTAAATGAAAATCAGTTTTTTAAAGTGGTTTGGAAGTTTAAATTATTGAATGCAAGGCAAATGAAAATTGAGCACAGTTTTTAATGTAAAGAAAATTTGGTGTTCATTTGCTATACCTGTTGTGGCCTAATCCTCTTATGCTACAGTATGTTAATATTTTGGCAGTGTTTGGTGTACAAGTATTGTTTGCATTGGTTTCTTTTTTTATTGAGGAACCACCTTATGTGTATTCATATGGATTAAAAAATTAATTACCTAGAATTATCTGATTTGTGTGAATTAGAGTGTGGTGTTAACATTGAAAAGTACCAACATTCTTGCCATTCAACTCCATTAACAGTAGGAAAAGCATCAGTTACTATGATGAACCTCTCTTTGGATCACTGGGCTACTTTGGGAGAAACGGTCAGTACTGAAGCAAAACCACCAGGTGGTGGTTTTCAAATTGGAATTAATACCTGATAAGAAGGATGCATGTTAGAGAATACTTGTTAATTTAAGAGCACTATAAAAATGTGCATTTTTATTGATAAGATTGCAGTTCTTTTCTACTTTTTGTGCTTTAAGTTTTGTAGTATCATATTTAAAAATTGAATATAAGAGTTCAACTCTGGTGCTTAGAAATTGTGACCAGACCAAGACAGAACTTGGCTTGGCATGTAGGTGAACATGCCCAAAGAAGGACGCATTATTGTGTAAACTGACTAGCCTGGATTCCATGGAGTTCTGACTGTTTCGGTGAACCCAAAATGGACAAAATAAATTTTTTTGAAGTAGGGGAACAGTCTCAGGTGTGACTCTGATCCGCATTCTTTTAAGTGTAGAAATGCCTCGAATTTTTTGTTCAAGTTAAGGTGGCAGTGTCACCTTAACTAGGATATTTTTCCATAGAAGATTAATTTTCAAGTTTTATTGTACTCAAAAAGTATATTGGGTTGGATGAAGAACTGAATATTGAACATTGTAAGAAATAAAACAACGTTAACTATTACTTTTCTAGCTTTCAGAGATTGTTCGTGAGTTCAAGTCAACGAACCGTCTTCTCCTAACTGGAACACCTTTGCAGAATAACCTACATGAACTCTGGGCCCTACTCAACTTTCTATTGCCTGATGTCTTTAATTCTGCAGATGTAAGTTTGAGTCATACGTTTAAGTATAATTTTCTTATGTTCATGGACATCTGTCTTCAAAGCACAGAATGTAAATAGAAATTTATAGTTCTTTTTCATTTGTAGTTTTTTATCTGTGTGCTTTGGTTTTCTCAGAAAAGAGCTCTTGAGTAGAAAGTTTTTCAAATGGGGATATTTAGAGAAATAATGTTTCTTTTCTTTGAGATCATCCTGCCTGTTAAACTTTGCCTCTATCACATTGCTACCACAACTTACGACATGAAGTAGGCTGAGTTCAGAACAGTGCATTCTAAATTTTCTTGTGATTACATTGGTGACTGGGACATTGTGCTGTACACCAGAAGTTGACACCTTGTAACTGACTATACTTCAGTTGTAAAAGTTATTTAAAAGTAAATAAATACATAAAATACGTTTTCTCGTAAATACATTGCAAGGGCTTTCTGCATACTAGTTTGGCAGATGGAGTGATTGAAATAATCTGATTATTGTAGGCATTAACATTTGGTGAGTATTAAAGAGCTCATAATATGTAATTTGAAAAGCAGCATATTTTGTAAATGAATGATTTATACTGTTTTTATCATTAACACAAGGTTATGCTAGTGCAGCAAACTGAATTGAATGATTTAAGGACTTTGGAGCTCGATTTTCCTCATTACTGATATTAATTGATAATAAAAAGTACCAAGTTCAGCTATCTATTGGTTTGTATACCTTATCTTGCTTTTGTTCATTTTTGTTGTTTAATTCATATTTTCATTAGTATGTCTTCGACTTTATATTCTTATTCCTACTCCTCTTAACTGGATATAATGCTCCTATGGTATGGGGAAGCCTAATAAAAGGCTTTTAAGGAAAAACTGCTGATGGAGTGCCTATATAATGGGGTTCAAGTTTTGTTAACTGTACCACTATTTTATCTATTTTCAGAAGTAAATAACATTGGCCATCACAGTTAACATATTTTTGAAAGTGCTTTTAAAGTGAATTATTGCTATATGAGTTGTGTAAGAATTTATAGAATATTGCATTTTAAAAAACTGTGCACTTACTGTAGAATTTTTACCCTTCCACAGGACTTTGATTCTTGGTTTGACACTAAAAATTGTCTTGGTGACCAAAAACTTGTGGAAAGACTTCACGCAGTAAGTAATAGCAGACAAAATTTAGTAACTGAGCCAGAAAACCAACTGCCGTAGAATCTGTTTGAACTTGTGGATTTGCGTCTTGTCTCCATCTCAGTGCTTTTCCCTCTCAACCTTTCTGACAGCCTCTTTGGGAGACAAACTCACACTGTGTCCTCAGTCTGTCTGTGGAAACCGATTTTTTTGCTTTGACTCTCCCCCGTGGATAATGAGGCCCTCTCCCATAGAGGCTGTCCACTCTCCCGCACCCAGCACATCCTCGGTATTGCATCAGTATTCTCCTAGTTCCCCAGTGCTGTTTCGAAACCACTTCTTCTCCACGGTCATGTGTAGAACTCTTCCTTTGGGGCTCGAGTTATCTTGCAAGTCCACCCTCCACCCATTGTCTTCTCTGTCTTCTACTCATTACCAGGTGACTTCCTCACTTTCATTGAACACCAGGTTTCCATTCTTTGATAACAGCTTCTCGTACCCTTCTAATTCTTTCACTCATGTAACTCCTCTTGTACCTGTCCTGTTGCCTTACAGAGATACCCAGTCCCTGGACCCCTGCTTTCCATCCCTATCTGTCAGCCCGTTTCTGTTATTACCTCTTCTGTACCCAGCAAAGAGCCCATTTGCTATCACTTGAGCCATTTTGGCCAATATCTCAAACTCCCTTGCTCTCTTGACCTGCCAGTTCTGCCCTAAAAGCCCTAAACTGGAATTATGTAACTGTGTCTCTGTCCTCTGGGTTAGAATTCTACTTTTACCCCTTATGAGCAGAGTGACCTGCTCTGTACTGGGGCTGCTCAGCTGATAAAGATTACACCCACCGTACAGGTTGGAACCACCGTGGTTTTGTTACCCTAACATAAGCTGGGATTTGACAATGTTGGTGAGCCTTCAACATGGCCTTCTTCAGCATCCTTTCCCTTTTCTTGTATAACAGCTATTTCAGACTTTCCCCAATCTCCCCAAGACTTCTTCTCCAGGTCTTCCTTGCCCTCTTCCTTTCTCAGCAAGGAACATCACTCCTTTCTCAAAGAGAAAATGGAAGTCCTTAGCTAGGAACTCCTTCAAGGATATCCATCTTCCAAGGTTAGCTGTATTTGTGCTTCTTACCTTCTGTTTGAGTAGAAGAAGTCTTCTTTTTCTGGGCAATGGCTAATCCTTCCAACACAAACCCTGGATCTCAACTTTTCTTGTTTCCATATGGACCTTTCCCCTTGACTTATCCTTTTTATTGACTGAATTTTCTACCTCTCCTTCCGTATTGGTTCTTTTCCCTCAACATGTAAGCATGCTCAAGTATCTCCGTCATTAAGTCCTAACCCACACTGAGACCCACCCACCCTCACGTATATACAAAACATTACTCCCTCAACACAGTGTCCCTCTGTAGCTATGATTCTCATTTATTCCCTTGCTAGTTAAGCTTTCTGAGACATTGGTTTATCCTCTCTATCTCCACCACCAAATCTCCTAGTCACTCTTTTTTCAGATGTACACCTATAACTTTTTTAATTGGCTTAGCGGAGTTTTGTGTGGAAGTGGCTATAGAAGCGTTTCACTATTTTTTTGTCTGCTATTTTTAATAAGCATCTCAAGCCTTCTTTACAAATTAAAAAAAAAAACGACAACATATTGTCCCACTCTCTCTCTCTCCTCCGATCCTGGCAAAATGTACCCTTGGTGTGGCAGAGGTCCCGTCTGTTTTCCCCTGCACTGTGCCCCGTGCGCTTGAGCCGGAGTAACTGCTCGTTAGACGTTTATTGACTTGAAGCCCTAACAGTCATTCGTGCTGTCAATATTTGTTTAGAGTTAAACAGAACAAGTCAAGAAACAAATGACGTTGCGTAATGGAGAATTTATTGTGAGAATGCAGAAGAGGAGTAGAGGACAGGTCTTCTAAGAATCTTGTAACACAGGTTGTAGCACCGCTGGGCCTCTGACAGCGGGAACTCGGGCAGCCCTGGGCGCTGCTTACTCTGTCTCTAGTGGGTCCGATTCACTCCTGGATCCACTGACCACTGACTTTTATCCATTAAATACAACTGAAGCTTGTCTCACAAGTGTTTGTGAGTTTTCGGTTGCTGGGTTCAGGGTATACCCTTTGGTCAGCCTCCTGGCTTCTCTCTAATGTTTAGCACCGCTAGCCACTCCTGCTTGAAGTGCTTTCCTGCTTAGTATCCGGGCTATGGAATGGATTTTCTCTTAACCTCTTTCACTACTCGATTCAGTCCCTGTTACAGGCTTTTCTTTTTCTGTCCCTGAAAGTTTCCTATTTTGTAGGGCTTTGTCTTTGACTTTCTTTTTCATACATGTCCTCCCTGGGGGTCCACTCCCATAGTTTCAGCTACCACTCGAAGCTTACAACTTCCAGATTTCTCTCTCCTTATCTTTCGCCTAAGCTAGATTTACATGTCCCTCTGCCTTCTGAGTCTTCTACCTAAATGTCTCACAGGCAGTTTAAACTCTTAAAAATGCCTCTTAGACAAATTTAAGAGGCCCAAACAGGAAACCAGAAGTCTTCTTTTGCACTTCCCTTTTCCTTACCTCTCATGTAACTTTAATAATAATAGCTGCAGTTTACTCGCCATGGTCAAGCCCTACACGGCACGACCACAGACTGTCACAGCAGCCTTGAAAGTAGGTATCTTTATCTCCATTTAAAAATGCTTGGCCTGGGCATATACCAAAAATGTATTTTTGATGAATGGATGAGGAAACAGGCTTGGAAAAGCTAAGCAACTTGCCCAGCTCATAACAGCTACTCAGGGACTGAGCTGGCTGTAGAATCAGCCTAATCTGGGTTTGAATTCTGCTTCTACCACTTACTGGCAAAGTGACTGGTGACATTACTAAAATTGAAATAATCACATTTCCTTCAAAAGATTTATTGTAAGGATTTAATACTCTTATGTAAAATAAAGTTCATGGTGCAGTGTCTGGTACATTGCAGGTACTCTACAGATTTTTTTCCCTTGTGATAGAATCTGCCTTGCAGGTGTACACTGATTATTTCATGTTTTCTCTCTGTTCATTCACATCTTTCTTAACATTGAAGCATTTTCTCCTCATTTACATATTTAACCATTTTGAAATGAACTGAATTTTTATTTCACTTTTAGAGACCTTCCAATCTACTCTGACCTCAGATTTCCTCTAAGGTTTAAAAATCTTATACGACAGCAAATTTTTTTAAAAGGTTATTTTTTACGTCTTCAGTAGTCAGTAATCTTGTTGTCTTAATTTTTAATGTCTTTTGTGCCATCAGATCATGAATGTCTAATTTAGGTCCCCTACTCTGATTTTCTAATGGGCCATTACTTGGTTCTTTTTTACCAAGAAAGTTAGCAGCTGGTGTTGGTAGTGTTTTTCAGATTATACAGTGGGAAGTAAATTTCACATTAGGGTGTTGTCGATGAAATAAATGGCTTATAACATTGAATGTTTTATAAACTTTTATAAAAACTATCACTTCTTAGGTTTTGAAACCATTTTTGTTACGTCGTATAAAAACTGATGTAGAGAAGAGCCTGCCCCCTAAAAAGGAAATCAAGATTTACTTGGGACTGAGTAAAATGCAGCGAGAATGGTGAGCTATTTTATTTCCATTAGAATTTATTTATGTATAAGGATTTATTAAAAATTAGCTTTGTAGTGGTTCAATTGTGCCTTTAGTTCATAAATTACATTTTATGTTTAAATGCCAAGTTATGTAGTCCAAATATTTTTATAGAAAATTGAGGAGTATTTTATTTAACCTTTAGGAAAGAGCATGGACCTGGACATCTATAGACCTGTGTTTGAGTCCATGCTTTGCCTCTTAGTAGGTATTTAGTTTGGACAAGTTATGTAACTTCAGTGTCCCTTCTGTAAAATGGGGATAATAATACTTAGGTTATAGAGATGATGTCGGAGTTAAAGGGGATAATGTCACTGGCACATTTGTTATTGTTGCTTTTTCCATCAATGAAAATAGTAATAATGATAATAATGACAAGTAATAATAAGATGAATGAAAATATCAGCGATGTGGATATTACAAAAATAGAAACTGGAATAGTTTGATAAATACCAACAGAGCAGGAAATTGACATGAGGAGTCACAAGGAATCATAAATTAGACATGTTAACAAAATGTTGCTTATATAAATGATACTAGTTCACTTATATAGTGAATTCTCTATTATTGAAGCCAGTATCTGGTAGTGGTGAAGAGTATATGTCTCTGGACTCAGTCATAAGATCAAACCCTGGATTTGTCCCTTTCTTTGGCTCTGAATAAGTTGTTTTACTTCTTTTAGCTGCCTGAATTTCTGTCTATTAGATGGGGGTGACCCTAGTACTTATCTTGGAATTGTGAAGATTTAACAAGATGATTCACATACCTGGCACTGGCACTCAGTACAGGTTGGCTGTGGTTATAATGAAATATTATGACTGTCCAGGAGGATACATAGGTCTGTTTTCAGCTGGGTGAAGGTCTGGAAAAGATAATAAAAATGTTTATAGGATCAGAAAAAAATGACCTGTACAGACAGGTATAAGAAATTGTTTTTAGCTCAAACAGTAAAAGTTGGATACCAACTTTCAGCAAATATTGTAGTTATTAAATAATTATCAGATGTAGTTATCTGAATTGTCATCAGCTGATGGAAATTTCTAGCAATGGATAAAGCAGGAGGAAACAGGTTAATAGGCAACATACAAGTTAAAATGTTCAAATCTTCACTAGTTTCTTGGTTTTGCTGATCAGATTTAGTCTCAAATCAAATCTTTTTATTTATCTTTAAACAGGAATCTAAGCTGGTCACCAAAGGGACATTTCTTGATGGCATTAAGCTTTTTTAATAGTCGATGATTAATTATAGTATAAAATTTTAGGTATACCAAGATCCTGATGAAAGATATTGATGTTTTAAACTCTGCTGGCAAAATGGACAAGATGCGACTCTTAAACATTCTGATGCAGCTTCGAAAGTGTTGTAATCATCCTTACCTGTTTGATGGTGCTGAACCTGGTCCACCCTATACCACTGATGAGCACATCGTTAGCAACAGTGGTAAAATGGTAGTTCTTGATAAACTGTTGGCCAAACTTAAAGAACAGGGTGAGTTACAAATCCTCAAATTAACATGAAATAATTTAAGATTGTATATGAATAACATTTTGCATAATCACTCGTCATTCACTCATCCACTTGTTCTGCAGACATCGTTGAATCCTTACTGTTTGTTAGGAACTGTCCTACGGGCTGGATATACAAGGATGCGTGAGACAACTGTCCTTGCCTTGTAGATGCTCACAGTGAAGTGAGGGGGAATAGTTACAGCTCTTTGTGATCAGTGCTGAGAGATTGGGACTTGGGGAAGTTTTCACAAAGATGACGTTTGAGGGTAGCACTGGAGAATGTGTAGGAGTAAACCATGAGAGAAAGGAAGGGAAGGGATTTCCAGGGCAGTGAAGCAGAGGTGTGAAAGAAGGGAGTGCGGAGCTGTTGGTATTTGGATAGAGTGGTAGTTGATGAGTCTGGGAAGATGGATGGGGCCAAATTACAAAAGGCCTTTTCAACTATGTTTTAAGGAGTTTGGACTATTTTGAAGGCGGTGGGATATGGTCATAGAAGATTTGGTTGTGGACAGTGACATGACAGACTTGTGCATTAGGAAGAGAAGCTTGGACCAGTATGGGCGTATCTACTGAGGATGAGAGAGTAGAAACATCTTCAGGGCAGAATAAAGGCAGACTTTAAATGATTTCAATGTGTGTGGAGGGTTTTGAAGGCTTTAAAAATGCATAACTCAAGAAATGCGTAATTCTGTAGTATCCCTTGAAGAGGTGTGTGTGTGTGTGTGTTTAATGGAATGTTCATGTGCTATGTATTTATATTGCTTAGGATGTTTTATTTTTGTAACTTTCAAGTTAGTTTTACACAGGTGGAATAACTTGCCTTTTTTTGGTGAAATGTTTTAGGTTCAAGGGTTCTCATTTTTAGCCAGATGACTCGCTTGCTGGACATTTTGGAGGATTATTGTATGTGGCGTGGTTATGAGTATTGTCGACTGGATGGACAAACCCCACATGAAGAAAGAGAGGTGAGGAAGAGAAAATAAAACAAGATTTCAAAAATGAGAATTCAGTTAAGCTATGTTTCTCATCATTAGGTAGTTTTGAATTTTGCCCTTTTCTTTAGCTGGGTGCATTGAATTTGTCGCTACCACCTCTCTCTCAGATCTTCAGCTGGACTTCCATTACACTGACTCTTTATGAATCATTCTTTCCAAGGTCTTCAAAGACATTCTCACTCATCTAACCACTGCTGTCTCTGACCTTTGAATTACTGTTCCTCAACGTACTCTTTGACCCCCGATTCTATGTCATTTTCTTTTCTTGATTTGCCTCCTACAGTAGACCCTCGCCATTCGTGGAGTTTAACAATTGAGATTTTTTCATTTTATGAGCAACCCTAAGAACTCATGAGACAGTATGTAAAGGGAATAATCTCAGTCCTATAGAAATTTTGTAAAACTGCAATGGAACAACAGAGGTGTAGGTGCTTATCACGCATTTGGATCTTGGAATACCAAATGATTGTGGTGCAGAAATGAGTCCCGTAGCTAGTGAGGAAGCCTACCTAGCACCCAGTATCTTTCTCTAATTTGGAAATTCTTGAAGATTTTTAGATTATTTCTCATGAATGTCAGGGGTCTAATGTATTTTAAACCCTTTAAAGCACTTTTTTTGGGCGAGGGCTTTGCTAATTTATCTTCTCTTTTCTGTGATCCTTTAGGGCTCTGTCTTTGGCCTCTGTTTTAAGTCTATACTCATGCTCTGGGCAGAGATCGTGATTTCATGGTATAGTGGAAAATGCATTTGAACTTGGTTTCAGAAGACCTGAATTTTAGCACCAGCTCCACCACTATGTAGTGTGTGCAAGCTATTTAATCCTCTGAGCCTCAGTATCTGTAACTGTGTAGTGTAAGGGTAATATTAATGCCTAGGCTTCTGTTTTCCTGACAACGTTGTGAGGATCATTGGATATAATAGATATGAACACAGTTTTTGTACTGTGCAGTACGTAGAGACCACAGGTCATGAAATTGCACATGGGCCTTTTTACCTCTCAGTTCTAGGACCCTTTCTCAGGCCACAGAGACTCTCAGCCTGTGTCCCTCTCCTTCCATACCTACAGTGGGCACTCCATCCCTTGTGTGCTTCCTTAGTGAAACCTGGCTGTCATATACCGTAGTGTCACAGCAGGAGCGCAGGCCCTTTTCACATTAAGGGTTTCCCTGCTGCCCCCTGTGGGGAAACAGTTGTAATATTTATAAATGTGGGGATGTTTCAAAGCTTACATTGTTCCCTGCTCTATAACGTTTTACTCTCTGAAATGGTAACTTGAAGCTTTATTGGGCTTTTACTAATTTATTCCTGAGAATGAATTTCTCCAAATCCACCTTAAGCATAGGCCATTGAGTACAATTCAAGATGGCCTTTCTTCTGGAATGAAGATGAATTGAAGGCAGAAGAGTAGGTGCTTTCCGATCTCGAATAGTTAATTTGCATTTCTGACTAATCTCTCTGCTCATGAACAATATGGACATTACCTAATTATGCCCAAATTATCTGGCTTCTTAAAATGTCAAATAATGTTCTCCCTTCAGAGACTTTGAATTGCATGTTTTGACTTTAGATACAGCAGAGTGCGAGCTGTTCATTTTGTTTTGGAAATGTCCTGTCTTCCCATGATGTTGTTGTTCAGACAAGCATTTCATCTATTTTCCCAATAAGAAGGGGAAGACCTCATTTGAGTCTTTATTCTAGTTGTTTGCCAGCAACTAGAATAATAAGCAATTCTTTCTCATTAGCCCTCAGATTTGCCCTTTCTCCATTGCTGCAGCTAAATTCAGCCAGTCCCTGTCACCTTTACTTATTGGCCTCTTTGCTTTTATAGAGAAAGGAACTAACATTTATCAAGCAACGACTATAAGCTAGGCAACTTACAGTTCAGTTGAATTCTCCCAGCAGCCCAGTAAAGTATTGGCATAATTTTCTCCATTTGAAACTGTGTCTCAGAGAGGTTAAATGCTTGCTGAGAACCACATGTGTAATAAATGGTAGAGTTATGATTCACGCCCAGGTTTTTGCTATTTCCTCTACACCGATTGCCTCTCACTACACCATGCTGCTTTCTGTACCGCCCCTCTACCTGCTGTGCGGGCTGCGGCAGAGTCACCTTCTCTGCCTGCAACTTTTGACCATTCTTAAAAAATACAACTTCCTGTATTTTGTGATTATAAAAGTAATATATGATTGCCAAGGAAATTTGGAAAATAAAAGTATTTCTGGCCAATCTTTTTGTGCATTATAACATATATAAGTAATTGATATTATATGCTATACACTGCACTTTTTACTCAGTTAAGTTGTACTATGTGAGTAAAAAAAATCATTGTTAAGAATAATTTGAATGTAATATTTCATCCTAGGGACATACTATAAATAATTTATCCCCCTATTGTTGATCATTTAGGTTGTTTCCAATTTTTCACTATTATAAATAATGCGTAAGTAAAAATCCTTATGCATAAATCTTTATGCCCATCTCTGATTATTTCCTTAGGATAAATTCCTAGAAGTGGAATTACTGGGTCAAAGGGTATGAACACTTTTAAGACTCTTGATGCATATTGCCAAATTGCTTTCCAGAAAGGTTGTACCAATTTACACTCCCAGCAGCAATGTATGAGAGTGCCCGTCTCACCGCCCCCTCGTCAACATTGAGTATTATCATTTTTTTAATCTTCAAAAAATGGTATTATGTTGTTTTAATTTGCATTTATTGAGTTACTAGTGAGATTGAACATTGTTCTTGTGTTTATTAGCCATTTGTATTTGTTCTTCTGTGTATTGTCTGCTCTTTTATATTTCTCATTTTTCTTTTGGGGTTTTAGTGTTTTTTTCAAACTAATTTGTATGAGATCTTTATATAGTAAGGATATTAACATCCTATTAATTTTTAAGACTCTTTACTAAATATGCCTGGATTACCTTCCTAATTTTCCTCATTACTTCCCTGTCTGCCCCTTTTCACCATGTGGAAATAAGTTTACTTACCTCCCCCTTTATCTGTTGCTCTCATTCCCATTTCTAAACCTTTTTCTTTCTTGATTGGTCTTCTAAACTATATCTTCTTTATTAATCCTTCATAAACTAATGGGAATGAAGTTGAGATTTCTGACACTTTTACCCCCTAGATATATTTCAACTCTCACTCAATTAAAACATTTTCACTATTATTGTTTTAAAATAATTTAAATAATTTATTACTTGCTTAGTTAAATTTGTCTTTGTGATTGTTCTTTGTCTTTATTGATGTAAGCTTCTAAAGATTAGAACTTTATGTAATATACTTTTTATAGCAATTCACATAGTACAGTTTATAGATAGATGCTTAAATATTTTTGAAGATGGAAGAGTATTATAAAGAATATTATTAAAATATTATAAAAAAGAATATTATAAAGTATTATTCTAAAAAGTGGGGTTTTGAGCATGCATGTTAAAAAATGTATATTTTTTTCTTAAGGACTCTGGTAGTATAATTTGATTTTTCTCTCTTTTTCTTCCATCTCCTGTGTCAATCTTAATAAAAAAAGGAAGCAATAGAGGCCTTTAATGTTCCTAATAGTAGCAAGTTCATCTTTATGCTGAGTACCAGGGCTGGAGGCCTCGGAATTAACTTGGCAAGTGCTGATGTGGTTATACTGTATGATTCAGACTGGAATCCACAGGTTGACCTGCAAGCTATGGTTAGTAATTTCTAATGATGTCGGAAATGTATCTTAGCTCAGAAAACTATTGTTATTTATAGGGCACAAAAATAATTAATGATAAAAGGATAACAACAATTTGGGGGAGGTTTTGTAGATGTTATAATAGATTTTCCTGGAAAACAGAGTTGGCTGTGCTAAGTGCAAAGACAAATGGAATGAAAATAAACAAATGCACCCCAAATTCAACTATAGAATTTGTGTGCCAATTTTGGCTTTTATCATGAAACAGAAATGTCATTTTTTTCTCATTCCTGAGTATTGAAGAGGACACATACATATGTTTTAGTGAAAAAGGCTTAAAAATTAATCTCTCAATATTATGCTGCTTAACAACTGAATATATTAAAATCCTTAGCATTGAAATTGGGAGAGGTAGAATTTTAACTTTTGTAATAAAACAGTTGGGGCCAGAAGGTAAAAAGGTAACAAAGGAATATATTCCAGGAAAACATTTGCTACCTAAGGACACCATCAGAAACTATTCTACCTTTTAAAAAAATTTCAGAGAGCTGTCTGTTATCTTTCATCATGGTGTCATTTATTGAACTAGAGCTCTAACTTCAGTCATTGTGACTCACATTTTAAGATCAATATAATTTCAGAAGTAAAACAGATACAAAACAGCTATGCATTCAAAATCTTGAGAATTTGTGGGACAATTGACTGTCTTTGGAAACAATTAAAGTTATATGCCAATGATGAGGCATACCCTAGAAGTTCTTCCTTTTCTTTTGTAATAGAGAATTGAAAAATATTGACCATTGGGACAGTTTAAAATCAACATGCTTTGGCATAATTATTACTACTTTAGCGTGGTACTGAACTTCCTGTTTGATGTGACTAAGTAGGAGTAAGCCCCAGTAAGTTGCAGTGTTACTGAACTGGAAAACCTATTGATAACGCTTCATTTCCTTAAAAGTGTTAGAATATAGCTGATCTTTCACAATTTACTGATTTGAGTTTGAAATGTAAATATATGTAGGGGTGTTGTGTTCTCTTTCGGTGCGCTGCTTCGAAACTGTTACTGGGCTCCGGTGTTTTTACATTCAATACAAGGACTGTTTTGAACCTTGTTTCTTTGATTTTTTTTTTTTTCTCGACTCCCCTCCTCCCTTCACCTATTTGCTCTGGCAGCTTCTGTGTTTTAAAAACACTCCCCCTAGTTGTTTTTATGTTATCAGAACTTGCCACCTGTCACCTTTACCAACTATAAACCATAGGACCAATTCTAGACCATATAGTAAGGGTATTAATATCCTATTAATTTTTATGACCCTTTACTATAGATTCCTGAATTGCCTCAGTAAACAGAAAGAACTGCTTGCTGATGAGGGAAAGCTGACTTTTGCCACCATAGCAACCCTTGTTAACTACTTTGCCCCTCACTTAAAAAACTCCTTGCTCTAGTGTAGAAGGTGTTTGTATTTAGTGGCTTAAAGTTACTTAGTAACTTAATCCAGAAGCTTTCAGCTCCCTTTAGTCCTCATCTTAAAGGGGCCTTGTCTGTTGTCCTTCTGGAAGTTTCCATTCATGGCATGGTAGAATATTTGCAGATTTCTTTGTTCCCAGGGTTAGATATTCTTAATATTCATTATCCTCCTTTCAAAACTGGCAGGTCTAGAGAGATCAGGAACTAATTTTATTTTCAGAATTTTATAGCATATGATGGCTATACCACACACTGTATCCAGAGTTATTCAGAATACCCAGTGTCTTACATTAGGATTCTTTCTACTAGGATCGGGCACATCGTATCGGTCAGAAGAAGCCAGTACGTGTGTTTCGTCTCATTACGGACAACACTGTTGAAGAAAGGATTGTTGAAAGAGCTGAGATAAAACTGAGACTTGACTCGATTGTCATACAGCAAGGTATTTATATGTATAAACTTAATTAGGCTTTTTTTTTTTTTTTGCAAAAAGCACATGCAGTTTTCTTCAAAGGAGATTACTTTTAATGAAAATTGACCAAAATCTGCAAATTTAGTGACAGAAAAAAGTCAATTAAAAAATGCTAATTTAAATCTTCCTATTTCGAAGCCTTGCATTCAGTATATGGAGTAGGTAGGTGAACATCACTGGCTTATAGTTGAATGTCAGTGGCATGTCTCTTGAAGTACTTGATATTATTTAGCAGATAAAATGTTTGGTTTAAAATTTTGAAAACCTGTATTAGAAGATGCCTTTTCATACAGAGAAGTTTGACCTGTGAAATGAAGTTTGAACATAAAAAATGTTTCTTTCTGTCCTATGTTTTGACTGAATTTTACAGAAGGAAATTCATATTGAATAGAAGGTATGGTAGAAGAAAAACTTGTAGAGTTGTTCATTAAAAATTACTTTAAAGCTCACTAATTTTCTGTTACAAAACTTTACTTATGGTTAAATGTATTGTCTGTTTAGAACCATTATGCTCTGCTTTCTCTGGAATATCACTGAATATATACAACTTTTATTTTTATTATTAGGAAGACTCATTGACCAGCAGTCTAACAAGATGGCAAAAGAGGAAATGTTGCAAATGATACGTCATGGAGCCACCCATGTTTTTGCTTCTAAAGAAAGTGAGCTGACAGATGAAGATATCACAACTCTTCTGGAAAGAGGGGAAAAGAAGGTTAGTTAAAATGGCATTTTGTTTTCACGATGGATTTAAGATCAGCATACTTCAGTGTGTGTGCTTATTGTATTGTGTTGTTTCAAATGCATGTTTCAAACGACTGATATTCTCTATAAGAATTTGTAGATTTATATCCACAAGTAATTCAGAATTTATTTAGTTTAATTTTTGATGAGAAAGACTAAGAACCAGAGTTTGAAACTGAATGACCTTATACCTCATGCTTACAATGTTGGTATTTACTTTAAAGTCAAATAAATTTTGTGTTTAATCACATATATCAGGACTGCATTTTTATAACCTTTTTTTTTTTGCATGGGATTTGAAATTGTCTACTGATACATTGTGTTACCTCAAAGTCTTTTGTGAACATTTCATTAAATATTAAAGCATTATTTGTTAAAGTATAATAAGCTGTTTTGGAATATTGCGATTTTGTGTTGAATTTTCCTTTTTTTCACAAATTATTATGGATAATTTCAAACATAAGCAAAGGTATACAGAATAGTGTAATGAACCCCCATGTATTTATCATCCATTTCCAACAACCATCAACCAGTTCTGCCCCATTCACACTCCCAGTTCATCTTCCTCCTTCCCTGGATTATCTTGGAGCAAATCTCAGACATGTCATTTCAGCTGTAAATATTTCACTATATATATCTAAAATATAAGAACTCTTTAAAAACATAATCATTATGGCATTATCCCACCTGAAAACCCCCCAAAATTCTTTAACATCAAATATCCAGTAGTATTCATATTTCCAGTTATCTCATAAATAGCTAATGCTTTTAAAAAAAGGTTTCTTTTTTTTAAAGATCAGAATGCATGTAAGGTCCATACATTGTCATTGGTTGATCCGTCATCTGTATCTTTTTTTAATCTGTAGGCTCTTCCTCCATTTATATATTATTTCCCTTATAATTTATTTGGTGAAGAAAGTGGATTATTTGCCTTTTGAGTGCTCACAGTCTGGATTTTGCTGATTCCATCCCCCTGGGGTATTTTACCATGTTTACTTATTTACTGTATTTCCTATAAATTGGTTGGATTTACTTTTCAGACTATATTTTTTCTGTTTCTGAGGATCTATATCTAGGTATCTATGTATATTCATCCATATATTTATGTTACGTCCCCAAGATTTTTTGTTTTGTAACTGACCTCCCACCCCCCACCTCTGGCAACCAGCCAGTCTGTTCTCTGTATCTGTGAGTTTGGTTTTCTTTTTCTTAGATTCTACATATCAGTGAGATCATATGGTATTTGTCTTTCTCTGTCTGACTTATTTCACTTAGCATAATAGCCTCAAGTTCCATCTATGTTGTCATGAATGGCAGGATCTCCTTCTTTTATGGCTGAGTAATATTCCATTGTATACATAGACACCACATTTTCTTTATTCATTCATCCATCAGTGGACGCTTAGGTTGTTTCCATGCCTTGGCTGTTGTAAATAATGCAACAAACATAGGGGTGCAGGTATCTTTTCTAGTTAGTGTCTTTATTTCCCTCAGATAAATATCCAAGAGTGGAATTGCTGGATTGTATGATAGTTCTGTTTTTAATTTTTTTGAGGAACCTCCATACTGCTTTCCATGGTGGCTGTACCAATTTACAGTCCCACCAATAGTGCACAAGGGTTCCTTTTTCTTCACATCCTCACTAACACTTGTTATTTCTTGTCTTTTTGGTAATAGCCATTCTAACAGGTGTGAGATGATATCTCATTGTGGCTTTGATTTGCATGTCCCTGGTGATTAGTGATATTGAGCACCTTTTCATATATCTGAGACCATATGTTGAATTTTGAGCAATCTTGTGTTAGTATGTTTCATATTAGTGTGCAAAATGTTGTTTAATCCAAGTTTGCCTTTATGGTTAAAATAGTAATGGCTACATCTTCAATGATAAAAGATTTTAAAGAAAGCCTAAATGAGAACATTTCATAAGAACCATTTAAGTATTTAAAATACTTGGGGCAAATTAAATTTATGTTCAAGTTTGATGTTAGCATTGCATTCTTACCTTGTAAATTAACAGACTGGATATTTCATGTCAGAAACTGATTTTTAAAAAGGTAGAGAATCCACAGGTTTTTATAAGTAACTTCAGTGATAAATTTCTAATTTCAATGCATTCAATTTTAGACTGCAGAGATGAATGAACGCTTGCAGAAAATGGGAGAGTCTTCTCTGAGAAATTTTAGAATGGACACTGAACAAAGTTTATACAAGTTTGAAGGAGAAGATTATAGAGAAAAACAGAAGGTAACTTTTTACCCTCAACCATTATATGCTCAAATTAGCATTTCTTTCCATAACAATTATGTATTAGTAAAAACATTGGCACTTACCTGTTACAATACTCTGCTATAGAATGAAAGTGATGTAGGTCAAAATGATCTTATCCAAGGGCTAACTTTAATGTATTTTGCTGGTTTATTATTGTTATTATATTATTATTATTATCATCATTGTCATTATTATTATCATTTTTGCTGTTTTTGCTACTACTACTACCACTACTTTTGTTTTTGAGAAGCAATATAGGATTGTGGTTGAGTTCCTAGATTCTGAAGCTGAAATCACAACTGTGTCACTAATTAAGTGACTTTGGGTAATCAGTTTTTTCACCTATCAAATGGAGGTTGTAGTAACTACAGCATAGAGTAATTAGAACAAAATGTGTGGCACTTAGTGTTAATTGTATTAGTAACAATATTGTTAACATATAATTATTTAAATGCCAGAAGGACTTTGCTACAGGTGGTCTCATTTATAAGATAATGCCTTGTCATATTATACTTCATGGACAATAAAGGTTTTTTGAAGAAATGGTAGTTTATTTTGTTTAAACTAAAATTATGGCTCTAATTTTAAAAACTTTTAATTTTGAAATGACTTTAGACTTTACTGCAAAAAATAGTACAGAGTTCACATATATCCTTCACTCAGCTTTCCCTAATGTTTTTAAAAAGGATTTTAGAAGCTTTATTTTTTTCATTATGGTTTATTACAGGATATTGAATATATTTCTGTATGCTATACAGTAGGACCTTGTTGTTTATCTCTTTTATGCGTAGTAGTCTGTATCTGTTAATCCCAAACTCCTAATTTATCCCTCCCCCACCCTTTCCCCTTATTGTAACTATAAGTTTGTTTTCTATGTCTGTGAGTCTGTTTCTGTTTTATAAATAAGTTCATTTGTGTCATTTTTTAGATTCCACATATAAGTGATATCATATGATATTTATCTTTCTGTCTGACTTACTTCACTTAGTATGATAATCTCTAGGTCCATCCATGTTGCTGCAAATGGCATTATTTCATTCTTTTTTATGACTGAATAGTATTCTATTGTATATATACCATATCTTGTGTATCATATGTATTCATTCATCTGTCGATGGACATTTAGGTTTCTTCCATGTCTTGGCTACTGTAAGTAGTGCTGCTGTGAACATTGTGGTACTTGTATCTTTTCAAATTAGAGTTTTCTCTAGTTTGAGGGGTGGGACTGCTGGATCATATGCCAACTCTAGTTTTAGTTTTTTGAGGAATCTGCATACTGTTTTCCATAATGACTCCACCAGTTTACACTCCCACCAACGGTATAGGAGAGTCCCCTTTCCTCCACACCCTCTCCATCAGCTTCCCCTAATATTAACAGTTTACTTAGTCATAGTACAATGATCAAATCCAGGAAGTTAACATGTTTTCCCCCTAATTTCCTTTCCCTGTTCCAGGGTTTATAATCCAGGATCCCACTTTGCAATTTTTAAAAAGCAGAGTTTTAGTTTTAAGAGCAGTTTTAGGTTCAAAACAAAATCGAGTGGAAAATACAAAGAGTTCTCATATTCCTTCTGCCCCACACCCCACAGCCTCTTCCACTATCAACATCCCACACCAGTCACCAGTGTGGTATGTTTGTTACAGTAGAACCTACATTGACACATCATTATCATTCAAAGTCCATTGTTTAATAAGGGTTCACTTATGGTGTTGTACAGTCTGTGGGTTTGGACAAATGTATAAATGAGTGGTATCCACCATTATAATATCATCCAGAATAGTTTTGCTACCCTAAAAACACTCTTTATGTTCTGCCTGTTAATCCCTCTCTCCCCTTAACCCCTGGCAGCAGTTGATCTTTGTACTATCTCCATAGTTTTGCCCTTTCTGAGTGTCATATAGTTGGAATCATACTGTATGTAGCCTTTTCTGATTGACTTTTTTCACTTAGTAATATGCATTTAAAGTTCCTTCATATCTTTTCATGGCTTGATAGCTAATTTCTTTGTAGTGCTGAGTAAATACTCCATTTTCTGGATGTACTACAGTTTATTTATGCATTCATCTACTGAAGGACATCCTGATTACTTCCAAGTTTTTGTAGTTATGAGTAAAGCTGCCATAAACATTCATGTGCAGGTTTTTGGGTGGACATAGACTTTCAACTCCTTTGGTTAAATCCCAAGGAGCACGATTGCTGGATTGTATGGTAAGAATATGTGTAACTTTATTGCGTCAAAAAAATATTTTGGAATAAACCTGACCAAGGAGGTGAAAGACTTATATGCAGAGAACTATAAAACACCAATTAAGGAAATTAAAGATGATTTAAAGAAATGGAAAGATATCCCATGCTCTTAGATTGCAAAAATTAATATTTTTAAAATGGCCATAGTACCCAAAGCAATCTACAGACTTAATGCAATCCCTGTCAAATTACCCAGGACATTTCTCACAGTACTAGAACAGATAATCCTAAAATTTATATTGAATCAGAGCGGACCCAGAATTGCCAAACCAATACTGAAGAAAAAGAACGAAGCTAGAGGAATAACCCTCTCAGACTTCAGGTAATACTACAGAGCTATAGTAATCAAAACAGGGTGGTGCTGGCACAAAAGCAGATATATGGATCAATGGAACAGAAAAGAGAGCCCAGGAATAAACTCACACATCTCTGATCAATTAATCTTTGGCAAAGGAGGCAATAATATACAATGGAGAAAGGACAGCCTCTTCAAGTGATGTTGGGAAAGCTGGACAGCGGAATGTAAATCATTGAAGTTAGAATGCTCCCTCACACCATACACAAAAATAAACTCAAAATGGTTTAAAGACTTAAACATAAGATGAGACACTATAAACCTCCTAGAAGAAAACATAGGAAAACATTCCCTGACATAAGTCTTAGCACTGTTCTCCTAGGGCAGTCCACCCAGGCAATAGAAATAAAAGCAAAAATAAACAAATGGGACCTAATTAAACTTATAAGCTTCTGCACAGCAAAGGAAACCATACGCAAAACAAAACGACAACCTATGGAATGGGAGAAAATATTTGCAAATGATGCGACTGATAAGGGCTTAATTTCCAGAATATACAAACAGCTCATACAATGCCATAACAAAAAAACAACTTAATCAAAAAATGAGTGGAAGACCTAAACAAACATTTCTCCAGTGAAGACATACAAGTGGCCAGTTAGGCGCATGAGAAAGTGCTCAATGTTGCTAATTACCAGAGAAATACAAATCAAAACTACAATGAGGTTCCGTCTCACACCAGTCAGGATGGCCATCATTTAAAAAGTCCACAAACAATAAATGCTGGAGAGGCTGTGGAGAAAAGGGAACCCTCCTACACTGTTAGTGGGAATGTAGTTTGGTGCATCTGCTATGGAAAACAGTATGGTGATTCCTTTAAAAGCTAAAAATAAACTTACATGATCCAGCAGTCCTACTGTCGGGCATACATATCTGGAGGGAACTCTTAATTCAAAAAGATACATGCACCCCAGTGTTCATAGCAGCACTATTTGCAAAAGCCAAAGCATGGAGGCAACCTAAATGTCCACTGAGAGATGATTGGATAAAGAATATGTGATACATATAACTACACACATACAATGGAATATTATTCAACCATAAAAAGAATAAAATAATGACATTTTCAGCAAATAGTTGGACCTGGCAATCATCATCCTAAGTGAAGTGAGCCAGAAAGAGAAAGAAAATTACCATATCACTTATATGTGTTTTTTAAAAAATGACACAAATGAACTTATTTACAAAACAGAAACAGACTCACAGACATAGAAAACAAACTTATGGTTAGCGGGGGAAAGAAGGGTGGAGGGATAAATTGGGAGTTTGGGATTTGCAGATACTAACTACTACATATAAAATAGATAAACAACAATGTCCTACTGTATAGCACAGAAAACTAAATTCAATACCTTGTAATAGCCTATAATGAAAAAGAATATGAAAAGGAATATATACACACACACACACACACACACACACACACACACACAAATGTCACTATGCTATACACCAGAAATTAAACACAACATTGTAAACTGACTATACTTCAATAAAAAAGGTGATTAATTTTGTAAGAAACTGCCAACTTGTCTGAAAGTGGCCATATTGTTTTTGCATTCTTGTGGGCAGTGAATGAGAGTTCCTGTTGCTCCACATTCTCTCCAGCATTTGGTGGTGTCAGTGTTCTGGATTTTTGCCATTCTAGTAGGTGTGTAGTAGTATATCTTTGTTTTAATTTGCATTTCACTGATGACATATGATGTTGAACATCTTTTCATTTGCTTATTTGCCATCTGTATATTTCATTGAAGAGGTATGTGTTCAGATCCTTTGCCCATTTTAAAATCAGGTTGGTGATTTTCTTATTATTGAGTTTTAACAGTTCTTTGTATATTTTGGATAACAGTCCTTTATCAGATGTGTGTTTTGCAAACGCTTTCTCCCAGTCTGTGGTTTGTCTTCTCATTCTCTTGACCCACATTGCATTTTGTTGGTGTGTCTCCTTGGTCTCTTCTCATCGGTGACAGTTCTCAGTCTTTCTTTGTCTTTCATGACGTTGACACTTTTGAAAAGTATTGGTCAGTTGTCTTGTAGTTTCTCTCTCACTTTGGGTTTGTCTGACATTTTCTCATGATTTGACTGAGGTTGTCCATTTTTGGCAAGAATGCCTTGGAAGGGATATTACATCTTTTTCAGTACATCCTACCAGGGAGCATATGATGTCACTATGTCATGTTACTGGGGATGTTAACCTTAATCACTTAGTTGAGGTGGTGTCTGCTGGGTTTTTCCATTGTAAAGTTACCATTTTTCCCATTGTAATTGATAAATATCTTGGGGGAGATACTCCTCAAACTTTTACCCACTGGTTTTAGCATCTTTTGGTGGAGTTTGCCTGCAATAGTTATTATTGTGGTGTTTACCTAATGGCTTGTGTTTCCTTCATTCCATCTACATTTATTAATTGGAATTTTTCTGTAGGGAAGATCTGTCCTTTCTCCCCATTTATTTATGCACTCATTTATTTATATCAGCATGGGCTTAAGGATATTTATTTTATTTTTTTGAGTTAATAATGCAATTCTTTCATTTTAATTTTGTTACTCAAATTGTTCTATAAAGCTGTTATTTTTTAACTGGCAGAATAAATTTTATTAACACTAAAAAAGCTTATTCTTGGGTATTGATTTTACTGAAAAGTGAGAGGTCAGCCATTTTAGTTTGCATTGCAACTAGTATCCTGATAATACTTTGTTACCGTTATTTCTGGTTAGGTTTTAGTATCTGACCAAAATCTATCTGATTATTCTATCTATAACCTTAATTCAGACTACTTATGGTTTATTCTGATGAGGTGATAGCCTGCATGCACAGGGTAGAAACTGCCTTCCTAATATGCTTTTTAGATCTCATTATGTGATACAAATTTTATTAATTTTACAGTTACTCCTGTGGGCTTATTGGTTTTGAGTGTTTTATAAAGTGGAAAATATCAAACAGCGAAGAATCTAAATATCAGTGGAGCTTCTTATCTACATTATTAGAAGAAAATTAGGCTTAGTAAAATATCTGTCTATTTTTTTTTCAGAGAAAAAACAACTTTATTCCTCTATTATCATGGACATTGGGAAAACATTTTTTTTTAATTTTTTTTAACATTTTTTATTGATTTATAATCATTTTACAATTGTCTATTTTTAATAAAGCAGGTTTTCCTGTGCTTATAATTCTAGCAAAATAATGATGTACAGATATATGGAAATTTTACTAATAACAAAATGATGACTTGTGCTTTTATAATTGAATGTCTCATTAGATCAGAATTTTTCTGAATATTCTGAGTTGAGATTATATTTATGTCTTTCCGTATTTTCTAGATAGGTTCTTAAAATAAGTTCATATTATCTTTTGAAGAGAATTGAAAACCTGAAAGAATATTGTTCATAGATATTATGGGAACTGCACAATGAGGTAGATTTTCATATATGATTTGTTGAACCAGTTGCACTACTTTATAACCATACTTTGTGAATTAAGTCATAAGTGACACTGATTCTGAATAAATTAATCTGAATAAGTTTGTGTTAATGTACTTTATCTGAAACAAAGTAATTCAGCATGATTTATTCTGTTTTTGCAAGTTCATTAATTGGCCTCTAATACTTCAAATTTGAATACCTAGACTTTCAAACAAGTGTAAGTTAAATGGCCAAATACATTACTTCTAGAAAGTTAATTTATTATTATTTTCACCCCAATTGAGACAAATAAAATACTGGTTATGTAAAAATATCTTTTCCATTACTATCATCTCACATCAATCCTTCTGAGGGGAAAAACAAAACAGAACTCATTTCACTGTTCTGGGTATTTCTCATTTTACGTAAACTCACATTATACTATATGTGAGTATATCTCATGGACTCTTAGAGTTAAAAGAGACCTTAATTTAGTCTAACCTTTTTTGTAATTAAGAAATCTCACCTATAGCTTCTAGGACAGTTATCTAGCCTCTGTTCGAATGTGATCATGTTGGGACTCTTACTCCTCTCAGGATATTTCATTTCACTGTTTTATGTTCTCTGGTTCTCAGAAACGAGTGGCAGTCTACTTCCCTTTGACTTTCCACGTTGGTTTTAATCTCATGAATCAACAAAGAAATGATTTTTTCCTATTTGATAGGCTTTTACATATGTGGATGCCACTATTTTGGGTTTCTTTAGTCTTTACTTCTCTAGACACTGAGAATTTATAGGTTTGTGACCATTCTAGTCATCTTAGCTTATCATCCACTCTTGATATACCAAGGTTAGAATACAACCTGCAGATAAGGTCAAATGGAATGGCACCATTACTTAAAAAAAAAAAAAGAAAAAGAAAACTATCCTTGTTCTTGCACCTAAACTTGGTATACAGTACAGAGCTTTGGAATTTGGTATGTATAATTGTGACATATAAAGTAAGTTTTTGTTTTTGCTTTTGTTTTTTTTAAGTTTTTTTTAAGTTGAAGTATAGTTGATTTACAATATTGGGTTAGTTTCGAGTATATAATAAAGTGATTCAGTTACTTTTTTCAGATTATATTCCATTATAGGTCATTACAAGATATTGAACACAATTTCCTGTGCTATACAGTAAATCCTTGTTGCTAATCTATTTTATATATAGTAGTTTGTATCTGTTAATCCCATACTCCTAATTCATCCCTCCCTCCCTCCCTCTCTCATTTGGTAATCATAAGTTTTCTGTCTGTGAAGTCTGTTTCTGTTTTGTATATAGATTCCTTTGTATTATTTTCATTCCACATGTAAGTGGTATCATAAAGTATTTGTCTTTCTCTGTCTTACTTCACTAAGTATAATATTCTCTAGGTCCATCCACGTTGCTGCAAATGCCAATATTTCATTCTTTTTTATGGCTTAGTAATATTCCAGTGTATCTGTATACCACATCTTCTTAAGCCAGTCGTCTGTTGATGGGCACTTGGGTTATTTCAGTGTCATTACAATGGCTATTGTAAATAGTGCCACTGTCAACATTGAGGTGCATGTACCTTTTCTAATTAGAGTTTTATAAAGCAAGTTTTGATTCTTCCTAATGGCTTTGATTTTCTCTCGCTTCTACAACCTTGATGTGCTTGACTTTTATAAAACAGTTTGGAGTAATTAAAATCCTCATTCTTGTTTCTGTATATAGCTTGGAATGGTGGAATGGATTGAACCTCCCAAACGAGAACGCAAAGCGAACTATGCAGTGGACGCCTACTTCAGAGAGGCATTACGTGTCAGCGAGCCAAAGATTCCAAAGGTAAAACAGTATGAGGCCAGGGTTTATGTCCTACAGCAGAATTCTCATGTAACATGGTCTCTGATTGAGATTTCCTTATATTAATGCTACATCTTAGTCCCTAAAATACAGCAACAGTACAGAAAAGTACTTGACATGGCTCAGCCATATAAATGGATTCCATTGTATTTATTTTTCTATATAGAAAAGAAATTTAAAAAGATAAGTATGTTCACTTCATATACTAGAAACAAATATATATATAATGCATTTTTTCCTCCACAGGCTCCACGACCTCCAAAACAGCCAAATGTTCAGGATTTTCAATTTTTCCCACCACGCTTATTTGAGCTCCTTGAAAAGGAAATTCTTTACTATAGGAAGACAATAGGCTATAAGGTAATTTTTCAGTTTTTTAGATTAGCATAATCTTTTAAACGAATATAATCTTTTGAACTAGACTAGGAAGCGTTCCATTTTAATGTGAATGAACCTAAGAGTAAATCAAAATAGTGGTGTTTTTAAAACCAAAGAGGAGGTTTAACTAGAAGTAAAGCATCAGACTGCCCAATCACCAGTAGCATCATCACTAAATGGGATTAAAGGAGAATTGTCCAATATTTCAAAATAGTAATAATAACATATTATTTTAATAATGCTAGTGTTCAAGTGCTCAAAGAATATGTAGAATGAACAACAGGTATGTGTTTAATTAGAAGTGAATGTATTATAGGTGATAGGAAATTTTTTATTATTTTCCTCAAAATGACCCAGAAATAGTATTTGTGTGTTTATTGCTCATAGATTGATGGAAGCCCTGTTGGTGGTTAGTAGGTTGCAATCACTTAGGTGTTAAAATAATGATAAACAAGATAATGAATTATATAATTTTAAAATGACCTTTTGGAATTCAAAATTCGTATTTATATAGGTAGATAGGAATCATTTATAGTGAGTGAAATTTAACGTTTGTTGTACTAAAGCTATCACATGGAGAGATTGGGCATACCAGGTTATTTCTGTATGGTGAAATTGACTTTCTAGTGAATGGAAAAGGATGACCAAAGGTGTAATAATCAATAGTATGAACAAAATTGTAAAACTATTAACACTTATAACTTGATGAAGATTTCTATTTTATGAATTGGAAGTTACGTTTTAAACAGTATTTTGTGAACCTTTATCACAAGTGGAACTATAGCCAGTTATTTTGATTAGTAGCTGTAATGTGCCTAGAAAAGCTCCACATGTATAAGATATTTAGTTAGTTAGTATTTTGGAACCGAGTGGATCTCTAGAGTGTTTCTACTATTTGTCCAGAGTTGGAGAATTGTCATTTGAAGTAGAGCAAAAAACCTTTGCTTGCTATTTATGTACCAAAGTTTAGACATATATAAATAGGGACAAGAAAGTTAGAGTGAATATAAGTGGAAATATATATAAATAAGAATAAGAGACTTATAGTGAATATAAGTGGTTAATTATAATCTGGTTAAGGAAATACGATTAAATTTGAGTGTATTTAACCAAAAGGACTGGATAAAATCCCTCTTAGGAAGTTGTAGAAGAGTAAAGTGAACCATGGTTGAACATTGAGACCAGGCATAAAACCAGTTTCAAAGAAAATGAAAACAGCAATATGTTAGAAGAAACAGGCAAGTTACAGGTTCACGATGTAAAATAAAAATGGTAAAGTTAATAGGGTAGTTAATAAGATTTCATGAGATAAACAAATATGTGTGTATATATATATACTCACTAAGGATTATAAAAAATTTTAAGTTTAGGTCATTATTTCTGTTATTTTTATTAACTGTTACTGCTGAGACTTGAAAGGAGAATGAAATTGAAATGTTAGACCTCAGTTAGTAATCAACCAAATATCTGTGTAGAGCATTTTATAAATGAAGAAATATTTTACCACATTGTTCATTTGATTTCTAAGAAACCCTGTGAGATAGACGTTATTATCACCTCCATATAGTAGGTGAGGAAACTGAAGTTCAGAGAGGTTTAATGGCTGTTCAAGGTCAGGTAGCTAACAGAGTTGCCAAGGGTGCTGGTCTCAAACACAGGCTCTCAGCGTGCAAGTGCTATGCTCTTTCCACTCAGACGTTCTGGGCTATTTCTGCATGTTACATAACCCTGCTTCTTTCTGCAGTCCTAAATAAGGACTGTGTTTACAGTGGTTTGACATGTTGTTTGGGAGGTGAGCCAAGTGGTAGTCAAGTAGCAGCAATAAACAGATCATCTCTGCTAATATAACTGTTTATGCTCCTTCTTTGGAGATACTGAAATTCTGTTCCCTGTGATAATACCGTACCCACCACATTCTCATCCTGGCTCTGATTTTAATCTAAACAGTGCCTTTCATTACACGCAGTTTGTGGTTGGGGGTGGGGTCTTACCTGACGTTTGGGTGGTGACCAACTGAAAGGAGATGGAGGGGAGAGGAAACTTTAGGAGAGGGAGGGCTGAAGGGACAGCTGTGAAAGGTGATAGGAAGGAGAAAGGTGTGAGAAGAGAGGACAGGCATGAATGAGGAGAGGGAAGATGCTGTGGGACCCACGCCATGGCACCTTACTGTTTTCTCTTCCTCTCTTCCCCGAGAAGAGTGACAGAAGAGAGAGTCAGGGTGAAAGGAGGGCTGTTTTTCATTTAATGCATATTTATTGAGTGCCCCCCTGTGCCAGGTCCCATACCAAGCTCGGAGGATAAACTGGCAGATTAAGACAGATAGCATTCCTCAGCACATGAAACCTACATTCTAATAGAGGAGACAGACATTAAACTGATAGTACAGATGTTATTTGTTTTCAGAGCTTACAAAGGGTGCTATGAGGGAGTGTAACCTGGGTATCTAATGTGGATTGGGAGATCAGGGAGGGGGACCCTAAGGACCACCATTTAAGCTGAGATCAAGAAAGATGCACAGGAATTGGCCAAGTGAAGTGTGGGAGAGATGCACTCAGGTAGGGGAGTCACAGGTACAAAGATGTTGTGGTAGGAAGGGGGATTTCCCCTTGAGAAACTGAAAGAGGGCCAGTGCTGCTCGGGAGTGGTGAGGAGGAGAATGACCTGAGATGAAACTGGTGAACAGGTTGAGTCGGATCATGTGGACCACTGAACATTAATTATAGGTCATACTAATTAGGTTGAACTTTAGAGTAAAGGAAAACCTTTGAGATATTTTTAAGGCAGAGGGTTTGGTGGGTGATGAAATCATAACAGCAGATACTTATTTAGTCCTTACTTATGTTGCTTATTCTTCTTAGTTATTTAAAATGATTAGCTCATTATCCTCCTAGGAGCTGTGGACCTCCATACCTATTTTACAGGTAGGGAAACTGAGGCATAGAGAGGTTCAGTAATTTGCCCTGAGTAATTTAATTCAAGATCAAACAGCTTGTAAGTGGTAGAGTTTGATTAGATTTACATTTTTAAAAATCACTACCTGCAATACAGAGAATGTTGAGTTTCTCCAAGGAAACCAGCCAGGAGGCTGCTTCAGGGTGAAGATGAGGAGCTGGTGGTGGCTCAGAGTGTGGTGGTGGCGGTGAGGATGGAAAGAGAGTCGAGCCCCTACCACCCCACAACTAGCCCTGTGTTCTCCTCAGCCCCATCCTGCATTGCCTTTATATTGTCTTAAGACTTGCCTTGACCCTCCGTATGCATACTTAGCTGAGGATTTACAAGACAAAGAAGAATACGTTATGGATGTTGGTTCTTTCTGAACCTTGTCTCTTCCATTCTTTACCAGGGGCTACAGACCTGAGCTAAGGTGGGTGCTTGAATTGGGTGGGTTTTGTGTTTGAGTTAAGAGTACAGTTGTCCCTCGGTATCTGCGGGGCATTGGTTCCAGAAGCCCCCACAGACACCACAATCCGTGGATGCTCAAGCCCCTTATATAAAATGGCATAGTATTTGCATGTGACCTATGCAAATCTGCCCATATATTTTACATCATCTATTACTTATAATACCTAACACAGTGTAATTGCTATGTAAATAGGTATAAATACAATGTGAATGCTATGTAAATAGTTGCCACGTGTGGCAAATTCAAGTTTTGCTCTATGGAACTTTCTGGAATTTTTTCCTGGATATTTTTGATCTGAGGTTGCTCGAATCTATGGATGCAGAACCCGCGGATACGGAGGGCCGACTGTATAGACAGATGAGCATGGCATGTTAATCATCTGCAAAAGCTTCCTGTAAAGGATGATGTGATACTGATAAGTGTTGGGCATATCTTCTCAAGCATACCTAGCATTGACTTTCCCCCCTACTAAACCTCCAGAAAACTCACCTGAGCCACAAAGTGAATGGAGCAATAGTTTGTTCTCAGATGCACAGGACTGCTGTAGTGGAGTTTCCTGGTATTCTCTATGCACAGTTAGGGTCTCAAAAAGGGACTCCTTTCCCCCTTTTTGCTTAAATGATTGTTAGCCCAGGGGAGAGAGGTGCTGTCTGTAGCTGGGAGCACGGTGGTGCATGGTACCTTTTTGTACATTTTGAGTCCCCACCGTCGCATTCTGTAGTGATTGGGAGCATGGCTGGTGAGGGGCCCAGTAGGTCTGAAGCAATTGGTAAATAGCATTTTTCCCCAAGGCCTGCTTATTTGCATTTTTATTCTCTATTTTGTTTTTTTCCCCTCTGTATTCAGCATAGCAAGGTCACAGCAATATTGCTGATAATAAGATGTGGAATCAAAGAATTTTGTTTTATTTGAGGCTGATAGAAGTATTTGTTTGTTTTGCCTTAACCACTTGGTGGATAGCAGTGCATTATGTGCCAATTTTCCTTGCTGTCTAAGCTTCGACCTTGTTGCAAATTAGACATATTCAGAAGCTCCATTACTCTTGAGATTTAAAGGAGTTACTTTAATGCTTTTAGTCACTTGTTCATTAAAATCTTTCTATTGGAAGAAGGTGACTAAATTGAAATTTCAATTGCAGAACTGAAAGAATCCATAGTATCCAGAAATCCCACTGAGTCTAAGACCTGAAGTGAAAGAGTTACCATATTAGAAGCTGAAGAAAGCTGTAGAACATTCTAACATATATCTTTAGTAAAAAATTCTTTAGGGGTGGGTATAAACATTTGACAAATGCAGAAAGTTCTGTAATCTTTGTGAGTTTTGGTAATGTGTCATCATGGGCCACCTGTTTTGCTGTGGTGAAACTCAAAATACAGCGAGCTGATTTAAGGTTACTGCTTTCATTTTGTATGTTGTCACATTTATTTCAATATTCCATATTTCTGTGAAATGCTTGCTGAAACTCCTAAGAAACAAGAGCAAGAAAAGTTTTTCACTTTTCCATGGAATCTCTTAATCACAAATTCCCTAGGATCTGACCAGAAATCCAAGTAATAATTGAGATGTTTCCTTGGAAGGAGAACTTCTTGTATATTATAGCTCTGCTAAGTGTTGCTGGGGGCCACCAGTAATAGACACAGTGTGAGTACTTGAGAGACCTTCTGCGTGTCTGTGTTTAGTACTATGGTTCTATAGCTTGTCTATTTAATTCTTCTTTAGCACTTTGAAATCACTCTATCACTGTAGGAAGTTTAAAGCTGATAAAAACTTCATGAGGTAAAAAATAATAAAAACCTTTTAAAAATAATAAATATTAAGAAGGAGTTTTTTGGTAGGAGGAGATACAGGAAGTTAGGAATTTTGAGTCATTTCTAATTCTGAAAATTTTAGCAGCTATTTATGTGAGTAATTTTTAGAATGAAAATAGTCAGCGTAACAATGAAGTCATTCTAAAATTTTGCTGTATTAAAAATATGAGCAGTTGATGTGGAAGAAGTAGTCTACAGTGGCTCCTAAAAATCTAGTAATATAATATTCTAATTTTGCTTTTATTAAAGCTCAAGGGGGAAATTTTCAGTATTGGGGATATCTACATAGGAATAAACAGTTTATTTTGGGTGGGTACATTATGCATTTTCTGGCATGAAATTAGATGTTTATGAAATTATTTTATTTGGTTAAACTATGCTTTGTTGGATGTGGAAAGTTTGAAGCTATTTGGTAGAGAAATATCTTAAGATTGAAGAGGTTTCCCTCAATTACAATTAAAACTTGAGGCCAGCAATTTAAGGGGTATATTAAACTTTTAAAGCTATATCTGTGATTTTTTTTCAACATTTTATTATGAAAAAATGTCAAACAGAGAAAAATGTTGAAATAATTGTACAGTAAACACCCATATACATACCACATATGTTCTCCAGTTTGCATCTTACTGTATTTATTTACTTTATTACCTATTTGTCCATTGCTCCAGTCTTCTATCAAATGGATATCCCTCTTATTTTTTATGCATTTCAAAGTTGTAAACATATGTATATTTCACCTGGAAACACTTCACCATGCATATCATTAGCCATAGTTCAATATTTGATTCTTTTTATAAGATAAAATTTACATATATTGAAATATATAAATCTTAAGTGTACCAATTTGATGAGTTTTGACAAATGCATATGCCTACATAATGGAAGCCACTATAAAGACATAGAACATTACTGTTACCCCAGAAAGCGCATCTTCCCAATCAATCCCCATACCCATTCCCCAGAGACAACCCTGTTCTGGTGTTGTTTTCCTCTTTAGATTAGTTTTTTTTCTCTAGAATTTCACATAAATGGAATCATACATTATGTGTAAGTCTTCTCTCACTTAGCATAATGTTTTTGCGATTCATCCATGTTGTCCCATTATCAGTGGTTCATTCCTTTTTTATTGCTGAGTACTATTCCATTGTAAGGATATACCACAGTTTGCTTATCTGGTCTCTTGTTGATGGACATCTGGGCTGTCTTCTGGGTTTTGGCTCTTATGAGTAAAGCTGCTGCAAGCATTCTCCTAAATGTCTTTGTACAGATATGTTAGGAATGGAATTGCTGGTGTGCTTGTAATTTAAAAGTGGAATTTAGCCATTGAAAAAAGTTATTCTAAATCATGAGTGTCACTGGACTACATTTCCTTTTTAATTTACACCTTCTTTTCCATTTCCATTTGCCACCATCCTAGGCCAAGTGATCATATCTCATTTCTAGAATATGACAGTTTAGCTGGTACTCTTGGCTCTAGTTGCTAGCCCACTTCAGTCCATCTAGCACAAGACTTATAGTTGAAAACACTACATTTTGACATTTTGCTCCCTTGTTGAAAAATCTCCAATGGCTTGCTGTTGCTTCCTGTGTAATTTCAGAAGGCCCTCTAATTGTCTCTACCTGGCCTGGTTTCTTACCCTTCTCAACATAAACCCTGTATGCTCCTTCCTGGTTTTGCCTTCACTGTTTTTGCTTATACTGCTCCAGTCTAGAATATTCTTTCTCTCTTCTCCATCTTCCCAAATCCTTAGAGTTCTTAGAGTGCAGCTCAGAACTCCACAACTAGGTTGTGAGCTCTTTGTGGGCAAGGACCATGTCCACTACTTCTTTTGTATTCTAGTGATTGCCTGTCATAGTGCTATGGATAAAATAGACATTTAGTCAATACTTACTAATTTGATTGTCTGATACTGATGATTACATACAAATGAATGTATTTTTTCAGTATTTCCTTTTTATGCCCAGTTAATAGGTTTTATTTTTAAACAACTATTGGATCCAATAGTTTTAAAAATATTTACTTTTAAGTTACAGTGCTGTAGTTTCAAACTCTATAAAGTAGGTATAACAATGAGAGAAATGTACCCTAATATGTATTACAATTACATTATAGTAAAACCCAGACTGTCTGATACCCCCAGAGGATGAGTCATTTATGATAGGTGGGCATTCCAAATAGTGGAAGGCTTGCTGTCAACCCTTTTCTTTTCACATGTAACAGAATGCTATAAACTGTACTATCCATGTTATATACCTGCCCTCTTAAATCAGCGTGCTGCACTGTCACTGCAGATGCACATAGAAATGGTGTGAGGCTTTGCGCCAAGTGACTTAGTCTGTCACTCCATACAGTGACTGCTGCTCCATACTGCTCAACTGTATGGGTTGTCTATGTTCACGGTGACACACTGAGGTCCCTGGGGCTACGGTTTTGAGATAACAGGTGACTGGCTGACTGCTTGCTTCCTTGGAGAGCTGAGCTTCTGTCCTCAGTCTTTTGAACTTGAGCTCTCTTCTCAGTTGTCAGTGTATTGCGGCTCTGTATACTATACACAGCTGTATAGTATACATTATCCTTTCTGTTGGTCACTGCTACTTAGTCTTTTTTCCTTGACTGCGGGTCCCATCACAGCTGTTTGTGTGCTCTGCTTACCCCTTCCCTCTTATGTATAGTCTCTTATTTTTTTTTTTTTTTTGCTTCCTTATTCTGTCACTTCTTTCGGTCTTTGCATTTGATGTGAAGATGCTCTCTCTTTCCATACCCCGGCAGGCAATAAAAGCACTCCTTTCTTTTTGCACGTTGAACCGATCAGAGCATTGGATGCAATCTTCAGGTGCATTGCCACTTATCTGCCCTGGTCTATATTGCCAGGTGAATATGGGCTCTTTTCACACTACCAAACTGTTTGTTTCTGGGGCTTGAGATTTTACTGTATAATGTTGATGTTGGGGATAATCATATGATTATTATTACCATATATTACAATATTATTAGGATTTTTTGTTCCACAGTATAATTAAATCTAGAATATAATGTGGCACTTAGCAATGGGCTTTGAACTCTAAAATACCATGTGGCACATTTAAGAGCAGTTTTACTTTGGTAATATCATGGTGGTAGAAATGTGGAAAAGATCATGTGTCATTCTGGTATGACTTTATTTTGTTTACTGTTGAAATAACTCTAAATATTGATATGAGTATATACACCCTTCATTAATTTTTTTCAACAGATTACTCATAACACATCTGTTGGTTTTTAGGTCCCACGGAATCCTGATATCCCAAATCCAGCTGTGGCTCAAAGAGAGGAGCAGAAAAAGATTGATGGAGCTGAACCTCTTACACCGGAAGAGACTGAAGAAAAGGAAAAACTTCTCACACAAGTAAAATATTTTAAGGGTTGAAGGACTTTTAGTCAACCAACAGAAGAAAAGAAAATATAGATCACATTACTTTTGGTTGTATGGGCCTGGTACCCTGATTGGATGCACCAGCAAAATCAGGGCTATTTTGTAAACGTTCATTTAGACCAAATATCCCTATTTTTTCTCCCTTTTATAGAGTACACTTTTTTCAAAATAATGGAAAATACATGAATATACAATATAAGTGTCAATTGTTAGAAATAAGACATACATTTTATCAATCATAATAAGGTCAGTTCATCCACATATGAATCCTGAAAGACAAGAATTACTAGCATATTCTTGCAAATTTAAATTTATTTTATTGATTATGAACTCTCTTCTGAAATTATACTCTACTAAACTTTATGGAATGATTTCATAATTCTCAAAATGCCTTATATCCTTTCTTGAAAAGAATTGTGATATGATGATGAGAAATTTCTGAAACTTTTTAAGATGCTCATTGTATAGTTAAAAGCAAATAGTTACTAAATAGGGAATATTTCCATTTGAACAACATACTAATGCTTTTTGGTCATTGTTGCTTTAATGAGTTTTTTGAGTGGCTTACTTCCAAAGTATGATACCCCCTTAGTGTATAAAGTTGCCAGCAAGATTTATTCATTCAGTACATTCTTTTGAACAATATGCAAAGCACAGTGCTAGGAAATTTTCCACATTAATTATTGAAATATAGTTTTTATATTTATATCTTATTTATTATATAGGTTTTTTTTGTTATAATGTGATTTGATTAAATGAATTTTTATAAATTATACTCATAAGTTTTTGAGCCAAATGCCTGGAAGACAAAGTTTAGTTTGAAAATATAATTGCAGCTGGTTGAATATTAGGACTTACCACAGAATAAAATAAAACATTTAAATATTCATGTTTTATTTTCAAAATTTGTTTCCTGAACACAAAAATAAAGTTATGGTCTTTGAATGTTACTTGGCTTGCAGTATATTATGAATGCACAACCTCCTGTGAAAATATAGTCTCAACTGAGAAATTGCTTTAGTTTGTAATTATAAACAAAATCAGGTTTTTTTGCCCCTCCCAGTAGTTGAAGTCATCTTTAATCATCTTTTTCTACTGCCCTAAATTATTAATCTTTAAAAAAGTCATGGGAGTACAAAGGAACAAAATGTGGGGTCATCGGAAATCCTTATCAGCTAAAGGCTAGGGATAGAGTTTTGCACTGTCGAGAGTATCACATTTACGTGGCTTGGGAAGTAAGGAGTGGAAAACAAATTTTTGATTTTGTGACTTCAGAGGCATGCTAATAAATACCAAAGAAACTTAAAACACTGATTGGTCGAACTGTTCTATCTTTTAGGAAAGAAATTGGGCCCAATAAAATTCTGTTGATAGGCATTCTATTTATGAATATAATTTGAACAGAAATTATTTATTCACAGTTTCTTAGAATGATATAAAGAGCTACAAAAATTTTTCTGCAGTCTCTTTTTTTTCCCCTTCATGTATTTTTTTTGATTTAATGTATCCACATTTTTTTCTTAATTTACATGGGGACAGGTCTGTGAAAAAAAAAAAAAAACAAAGTACTGGAGTATCAGGACTTCAGCATTTATATTGGCATTTTTATTTTAATGCATTTGTATTTTAATGTACTAGGCATCTGTAAAATATGGAATTTTAAACTACACAGTATATTGGAGCTCTAAGTCAGTTTTTAGTACCTGGAGAGAAGTACCTTGTCTTCATGATAGAAAAGCAGTTATTTTTACAATAACTCAACTCAACTTTTGATTCCATCATAAAAAAACTGGGATTTTATAAGGAGGCAAATATTAAGCCTTTGAAACTATTTTAAATGTATCATTGTATAGAACTGAATAGAACAATAGTTTGATTTGTTAATTTAACCTTTGTTGATGGTGCTTAATTTTTTGTTCACAGGGATTCACAAACTGGACTAAGCGAGATTTTAACCAGTTTATTAAAGCTAATGAGAAGTATGGAAGAGATGACATTGATAACATAGCTCGAGAGGTGGAAGGCAAATCCCCTGAGGAGGTCATGGAGTATTCAGGTTTGTATACTTCAGAAATGGCGTTTAATTGTAACCTTATGTATTTTCTTTAGTGTCAATTTAATTGTACCTTTGTTCAGAGACTTTTAGACTTTTATGAATAAAATTTAGGTGAAAGTATAAAATATAATTGTATTTCTAGGAAAGTTAAGATTCATCAAAACAGATTGCTATCATCCTTACTAGTTGGCTAATAGAGCCAAGTATAGCACTCATAAAACAAGGGTAGCTATTGGATGAGCGTTGGTAAAATGCCCGCGTTCCCACCTCTGGAATTTGGTCATCTTCTGGGCAAGTCAAGTCTGAGACTTCAGTTCAGTGGACTGAATTAGTGTCTTTCTAGGTTGTCCTTGAAATAGAGAATTCTAATCAGGCCCTTTTAGATCCTCAAATACTCTCAGGATTCCAGTTTGGTCCAGGCAGGTCATGTGGATTCCATTAACTCCAAGCAGACTAGAATAGATCTAAAAAGACTGCTTGAATAAATATGTTGATTGCTCCTGGAATCAGCTTGCTCTCTTACTCAGCTGTGGTTTTGGTGTTGACCAGAAGTAGATTACCTGCTGAAGTGCATGGAGTTAATACTAATTTCCATGTCACAGAGCATCCAACTTCAGATTTCTGAAAAGAAATCTTATTAAAAATAAGTAAATGTTCCTAGTAAGTTTTCTTTATGTAGAACATAGGAAGTTTCTCAAGTCCAATTAGGTTGAGCTCTCAAATTTAGTCTGAGTATCAGCTGTATAGAATCTAGGGCAGTTTTTCCCATAGAAGCAATGTTACAAGGTATGTAGCCCTCAAAGCCTTTTTCGCCTAACAACTGAAATTCCTTATTTTTGCAGTGAAGAATAGTAGGGAGGAAACGTTACAGTACTAATATGCCAAAGATTAACGCAGACTAGGTACAACTTTTAATCTATGTTTAGCACTAATGCTTGAAGAAATCCATGTTTAATTAGAGAATAGATACATATATTTTTTATTTTGAAAATCTGACAAGGTCTTCTGGTGATTGCCAGGGACTTTAGAGATTAATCATGTTGAGTTTTTATTTCGTGTAGCATAAGATCAAGTCCATGAATGTCCTTTTTTTTTTTTTTTTGATACCAGCGGAACATTACTACTGCTCTTAGACTTTATCACGTAAGTTTAGGGTATTTGGGGGCTTAAGGAGGGAAAAAATAGAGAATTTTAGCAGCAGGAGTTGAATGAAAAGAGTGTAAAAGCATATGCGCAGAGAGATTTTCTGAAGTAGAATTTTCTTCAAGAGGTAGAAAAAGGAAGATAGCATCAGTGTGTATGAAGTTGCAAGAAAAAAAAAATGATTAAAAAGGGTATCATGTCAAATGTTCCTGCTTGGGGCAGCTTAACTGGGGCCGTGACAGAGGATGGGGAGATTTGAATGAATTTATGTAGTTAGTTGCAGTAAAAGAAGAAATATGTACCATTGGCTGTTCATGAGTATCTTATACATAGGAAGCATTTAAATATGTGTTGAATGAATAAGTGAGAAAATGAATAAATGAACACAGGAACTTACAAAAGTCAGAGTACTAACATTCCTTTCTTGGTAGACTCCAAAAATGAAAAAAAAAATTGAGAATGTAGAATATATCATTAGAAGGCCCTCAAGTCATAAGATGTGACATATTAATGCAGCCAGATTATTTAGCTCATTTATAAAATTTGGGTGATTTGGCTTTTTTTTTTTTTTAAGAGAAAAGGCTATTCCAAGTAAGTTTAAACAACAAGCTATATGTCACTGGAAATATTGTAAGAATAATGAGTGGTTCCAAAAGTGAAATAACAGTTTCAGTAGAAATTGCTGCTTTATAGGAAGTTTGATTGTCCTGTTGATAATGATTTCATTTCTCTTTCTGCTACTAGGAAGCTATATTCTCTAAGTTCATATGACCACTCTCTCTTCTGTTTCACTTTATACTTTTATTCAAACATTATATAGAAGGCACCAAACATATATGCATAGCTTAAATCAGTATCTGTAATATCTTTTGAAATTCAAGTCATTTGGGATGGATAATTAAAAACTCCATAATATTTTATGAAAGGAAAATCACTAACCTAAAATCTTGTTGAGATCTTACTTTTAAATGAAAAGAGGTATTTAATACTCCTCATTTATTACCCCTTAGGGTTATTTCATAATTGAACATATGTCATACAGATGAGTCTGAATCTTAATTTTAAATTTACACTTAAATACAGTGTAAGCTCACTGTGTCCTTCCTTTCCTGTTAATTCTTTATTCTTCAGTTCCTTGGATTCATTTGCTTAAGATGATAGAATTATAAAGTAATAATTCTGTTTTTCAGCTGTATTTTGGGAACGTTGCAATGAATTACAGGACATTGAGAAAATTATGGCTCAAATTGAACGTGGAGAAGCAAGAATTCAACGAAGGATCAGTATCAAGAAAGCCCTGGATGCCAAAGTACTATATTTCATAGTTGTCAAATTACCAATAGATTGTTTTAATTGATGATTAAATGAGAATTAGCTTTGATTTATTATTGTTGCACATTTAGTTAAAAGCACTGTTTTGTTTAAATCCACAGATAGCAAGATACAAGGCTCCATTTCATCAGTTACGTATTCAGTATGGAACCAGCAAAGGAAAGAACTATACTGAGGAAGAAGATAGATTCTTGATTTGTATGTTACACAAAATGGGCTTTGATAGAGAAAACGTGTATGAAGAATTAAGACAGTGTGTTCGGAATGCTCCTCAGTTTAGATTTGACTGGTTTATCAAGTCTAGAACTGCCATGGTATGTATTCTTTTCTTACTGATTTCCTCCAACTTTTTATTTTGAAAAATATCAAGTTTCATATATTCTTCATTTAGGTTCTCTGATTGTTAACATTCTGCTACATTGGCTTTCTCCTCCCACCAACATATGGATATATATATTTAAACATACATACATATAATCTATATATAGAATCTATATATTATATCCAGAAATACAGAAACATATCTATATTCAGAAATATAAGTCTGTATTTTATACTTATTAATATTCAGATCTGTATTTCTGAATCATTTGAAAGTAAATTGCAGACATCACGAGTTTTCACCTCTAAACACTTCAACATTTATCTCCTAAAATTAAGGACATTCTCCTACATAACCACAATACCATTATCCTACCTGAAATTGTAAACATTGATTCAGTAATGTCATCTAGTGTACAGTCCATGTATAAAATTTTCCACTTGTTCCCAAAGTGTCTCTCATAGCTGTTTTTTAAAAATTGATGATCTAGTTAAGTTTCACATATTGCATTTGGTTCAGTCTCTTTAGTCTCTTTCAGTCTACAACTTTTTGTTTGTCACAACAGTGACTTTTTTAAGGTGCCCAGGCTTGTTTTGTAGAATGTTCCACATTTATCTCATTGTTTGCACTTTATTAGATTTAGGTTAAGCATTTTTGGCAAGAATGCGAAATAAGTGATGTATACTTCTTACTGCATCACATCAGGAGGCACATTATGTTAGGTTGTCACACTCCTGGTGATGCTAAGTTTGATCACTTAGTTGAAATGGGGACCGCCAGAGCTCTCCACTTGAAAGGCACATTTTCCCCTTTGTAATTAAGCAGGTGGTACTTGAGACTGTGTGAATAACTTAAGGATTTATTTTTAATGAGAAGGAATTGTTGCTAAAGTTGAATTTTTATAAGAATGTTATGAGACAGAGAATAATTAAGTAGAAGGGATTTTATTTTTGCTTCATGCAATTTACCCTGTTACTTTCTAACATGAATTGTATTCCTGTTAAATCCTAGTGCTGCTTAGCAGTGTTCTTGATGATACTGGAATAAATGCAACACGTTTTTAATGTTGGCATCGTCAGTCTTTTGTCAGCTGAGGTAATTAAGATAGAAATAGATTTATACAGCCTAAACATTAAAAGTAGCCAGAAACTAACAATCCAAACAATGGATATTTTTCTTAAGTAGTTTCTGTCTATCATAAAAGTTTTCTTGGCCAAAAGTTCGAGATGTGAAGGAATGGCTATTAATATTTTGTTTGACCCATTTTATATTTTCAGTTCAAGTTGAATAAAAAGAAAAAATCTGAGTTGCTGTACTGGGATGCTAATTTTGGTGAACGTTTGCGAGATCAGATATTTCTTAAAATTTTAATACAACTTTAGAGTTTTTGATGGTTTTACAATGTGTCTATCAAGTTTATGGAATCCATAATGCTGGGAGAGGTAGCAAATACTTTGGATCAAAAATCCAAAAGGAACTGGAGAAATTGGAATGATGGGTCAGTTGAATCTCCCTTGCAAGATGACAGTTAATAGGGATAAATGTAAAGTGCTATATTTGTACAAAAGAATATGAAGAGGTGTATTTGTTAATATGATACAGGAGGAAGACTTGAGGAAAGAGTAAAAAAGCTAAGACTTAATCTGTAGCATAAAGGGCTGAAGTTGGATGTAGGGCAGAGTTGTTTGACAGGGTTCTTTGGTCCACTGAAATAGATTGTTGAAGAACAATGTAAAATAGCTTTTCTATTAGCTTTGAAAATGAGATTCCATTTTGATGGTCTGAAGACTTTGGCAGTGAGCTAGTTGGCCTTTTAAGGTGCCTTCTAGTACAGTGCATCTATCACCATGTTTAGCAGGGAACTCTTTTCAAAAGCCATTCATTTAAACTTTTTAGCCATTTGGGGTTTTATGTGTATAATGATCTAATTTAGAGCAGCACCAACAGCTTGTAAAAGACAAATGCCCACCTGCATTTGTTGATGAATCTTTTTAGATCATACATGCCCTTTTATGTGATAGAACATTTGCTGAATTTTGAGTATTCTTTCAGTGATATTTTACTAATTTTTAAAAGGTTGAGAGTTTAATGCTGTTTTCAGTTTCTGGAATCATTAAACTGAAACAGTAGGCTGAAACAGAAAGTGCAAAAAAATCTTATGTTATTTGTAATAGGAACATGACTGTAGAACTCTATAACCTTATTTCATTCTCCAGGAGAAAACCCAGTATATTTTTAACAACCACTAGATGTCTCTGAACTCCTGTGTAAAGAATCCTTTTTTCCTCCATCTTCTTCCTACAAAACATTTACCTCTTTCTTCACCAAGAGGTTTAAATCTCTAATACATGTTTCCAAAGAACAGATACTAACTACATACTTGATTGCAAAATGAAACTTTTGTCTCTTAAAAATGAAGACATTTCTGTCCTTTATTATGTTCTGGAAGGTGGAATTTATGATTTCTAAAGAATCTTGAAAAACATATTAATAGTTTATTTCATATTAAATACTTTAATCCAGAGTTTTATTTGTTAACTTTTCAACCATATTGTTTTTATTTCCCTCCTAGTTAATGGATAATTTTTGCTTATATTTCTGGATTTACATTATATGTAATATATTTTAAAATATGCATGCATATATTTAGACCATCTTTTTGAAATATTTCATGATAATATAAATCATTAGGGAATTAAAGAACTGGATTATTATTATTATTCCTCGATGATCTCTTTGCCCCACTCATTTTAAATAATTGGTCCTGTGTAGTGAATCATATTCACAACCTAGGAAGTGAAACTTCCCCATTGAAAGAAGCATTGTGATTTCCAAAACTGAAATAATTTGTTTCATTGAGAAACCTTATCTTAGAAATACAGAAGATGTAATTTGATTCATTATGTGAGTGTGTCATTGTGTTCAAATTAAAATTTTATTTATGATTAAACTTTAAACTTAGCTTACTAAAGAAGCTATCTTTAAAAACATAATCTTGTTTAAAGATGACTCTTTCCCAGAGACACCAATAAGTAGTGTGAAATACTTAGAAAAAAAATAGAAACCTTGGTAGTTACATTTTATTTGGAGAACTCAAAAGTACTGAATTCATTGCTTCTGACTTAGCTAACAGTCTTAAAGTGCTTAAAGGCATGAACCTCCACTTGTGAATGTGCCTCATTTTGAAAGCCTTCAGCTAAAGGTTGACGATTTCTTTGAGGCTCTTCTTCATTTAAAAATGCTGGCTATACAAAAGAGAAAATGAGTTCTAGTTCGTTTCTCTGTGCTAAAAAGATTGTGATTTCTTTCTCTGAGAACTTGTGTGGTCTTTAAGTAAGTAATCAGTCTCTATTGAACTACATAAGCAAGTAGGAAGGGTATGATCAGCTTAGATTTTTAAGCTCAGAGCACATGAATCACCCTACCATTTTCCTTCTAAGAAAAAAGTGTGATGGGGTCTTAGTCTTAGGACATTCAGAAACTATCAGAATTAAAAGGACCTTTGCCAAATGACTGCAAGAGGAAAAGATAATACTTTGTATTTATATAGTACCTTTCATATAATGCTTACCAATCCTTTTACCAACATTAGCTCATTAATTCTCTTGTCATTCCTTTTAGGGAGTGAATGTCAGGGTCCTCTCTCTGTTCATTTAGTGACAGACTAACATGACTGGGAGATTTGAGAAGACTCTGAGAAGTTTACTGGAAAGGACATTTGGAAAATATCCAAGTAATTCCTTGGACCTGCTTAGGTTCTTTTAAGTACTTAAAGGAGAAAAAGCAGAATTTAATTCTCTGAGATAAAAAACTTTTTTGATATAATCATTTACTGCTTCCTTTGCAGGGTTGCTTTGACTTTTAATTTTAGTCAAGAAATATTCTTGCTTTTTAGCCTCTACGGAGCCTTTTTTTCCTTCTCCTGTAGCTCAAGAAGCTATGTGTGCATAGCCTGTGGCCTTGTCCCTGACAGTTGAATCAAAGTATTCATAATTAGTTATTATAATTAACCTGCCTTTTGTAGTAGTTTAAATGAATTTTGTGGGTAGTATCTCAGAGAGAGAATCACACACTATTGTATACAATGTAATAAAAATTTCATATTATTGCTGTTTGTTTTCAGGTTACAACTTTATTATTAATGATAGTGCTCCTTATTTAAAATTGAGAAAATGACATTCCTCATTAGAATGGTAGGAGGAAAAAATACTTTTTAAGAAAATATCGCTATAGCTCTTTATTAGCTTGCTTCCCTTTTTGTCAGTAATAGAAAATGTTAACTAAGTTCTTAGTTCAGCACAGGATAGTTTATAAATTATCTGTCCAGTCAGAGAAGGATTTTCTTTATAGACATTTTAAAAAACTGAAAGTCAAAGTCAAAAATTTCCAACCTATTCTGTAGTCACAATAACACTTTATTGCTTATGCAACATAGCCTAGGAAATTTTATAAAGAAGTCCATTCATGATTTTTTATTTTGTGTATTAGTCCTTAATTATGCGATAACAGCTAATGATATTTTACAGCAGTACATTCTTAATGAAATGTGAGAATATGAATTAATACATTATTCATAAAATAATAAACTGTAAAATTACGGGTTTTCTTGACTATAGAATTATTAAAATATTAAAATATATTTATGTTTATTTCCTCAAGTGATTGAGAAACTAAAATGTCCCTTTTCAGCCTTAATTTTGAAAAAGGTCCTATATGGAGGTATATATAGAAGAGGTGGTGCTTATAAAATAGATAAACAACAAGGTCCTACTGTACAGCACAGGAAACTATATTCAATACCTTGTAATGACCTGTAATGAAAAAGAATATGAAAATGAATATACATATATGTATACCTGAATCCCTATGCTGTACACCAGAAATTAACACAACATTGTAAATCAACTATACTTCAATTAAAAATAATTTAAAAATAAAAATAAATAAAATAACCAAAAAAAAAAAAGAGAAGTAATGCTTAACTTTGCCTTAAGGGTTATGTCAGAGCAATGGCTTCACGGAAGAGGTCCTTCTTGGAACTGAGTATTGAAAGATTAGGAATGAGTTGGCCCTGAGACTGTAGAAACAGCATATGCAAAGGTAGAGACAAGCACAACATGTGCAGAAACTGCAAGCAAGTTGGTGTGGTCGAGCATGAGTAGGGAAGTACTGGACGATGGGGAAATAGCTGGCAAATTACGAAGGGCCTTGTCCCCTGTATTGAACTTCAGTCATTATTCTAAGGGAAACGGAGAGTCACTGAAAGATTTTACCAGGGCAGTGACATGGTCAGACTGACATTTTAGAAATACTGTTCTGTGGAAGTAGGGTCATGTCTAACCTCAATTACCATATAGGCTGATCATTCCCAAATTTCTGTCTCTGTCTTTTCTATGTTCCTCCTCTTTTTTTTTTTTCTTCCCTTAGCTAATATATCATCTGCCCCAGAATCATTTTTTTTACTACTGCTCTCTTAACCTTCAAGTTCAAATGGTTAGATCTAAACGGATCAGCATAATATCATGGAACTTTTGTACTTTAGTTTGCTTCTTTCTCATAGACCCCTGAAGTTGGATCAGATTTGGATAGAATGTGAAGAAATGTAGCAACAGGGTTGAGTTCTTTTTTCTTTTCTTTTTTTAAATTGAAGTATAGTTGATTTACAGTGTTGTGTTAGTTTCAGATATACAGTAAAGTGATTCAGTTATCCATATCCACACACACACACACACATTCTTTTTCAGATTTTTTCCATTGTATGTTATTATAAGATATTGACTATAGTTCCCCGTGCTATACTGTAGGTCCTTGTTGTTTATCTATTTTATATATAGTAGTGCGTGTATGTCAATCCTAAACTCCTAATTTATTCCTTCCACTCGTTTCGTTCCCCTTTGGTAACCATAAGCTTGTTTTCTATGTGAGTTCTTTTTTCTTTTCATTACTTTTCTTCTCTTTTTATGTACCTTTTTCTAATGATAGACTTTACTTAGCTATAATCCCTGCAGCTTTTGTTTTTACTAAGTTTGAGTAGCCAGTTGTACATATCATGTGTTTTATTAGCATCTGTAGTGTTTGATTTAAGACTGAACACTTCTAACAACCTGAAATATGATAAATTCACTAACAGGACTTCATTTTATGTATTTATGCTTATGTGTTATCTTGTGAGGAGGTGATGTAACATTTTACAAATAACGATGTTTAAGCAGCAGCAGTTAGGTAAAAGCATTATAACATTTGATACTTGTTTAAGAAATATAGGATATATTTATTAGAATACTAACTCCCATCTAACTGCCAATGTACTTGGGCCCTGAAATTCTAGTATAGAATGCCATCGCTTTTTGTTAGTATGATACAGGTTCCAAAGTGACAAAGAACCTAGGAAATATACCACAGAATATATAGTTGAAGGAATCAATTCTGGAGGTAAAATATAGGGAGCTTACAAAAGAGCAAAGGAGAAAAAACACCCATTTTATTTTACTAAGAACTATAGAAGAAAATTCTGACTTTGTAGTACTTCCTACAAGTTTAGAGGCACAAATATGGAGTGCGATTTATTTATTAATTTTTTTGCCCTTGTTCATTTACCTGCTTTTGACTTTCAACCATAATGGGCACAGACCTTATGTCATTCAGACTTAGGCAGGCTTAGTGTTTAGGATTCTAGTACATAGGAAATGTAATGTGGAGTCTCTTTAATCTCTTTCAATAAGTCACTTCAGGTCTGCTGATGCTTTTTGTGCGTTTTGAATTGATGCTTTGAAGCTGAGTATTGGGGCAAAGGATGTTTGGACTTGGTGCCCGGCGTGATTGATATTCACGACACGGCACGGGGCAGCACCACTTACTGCAGACAGCCCATCATTTATTAAATAAAGGTAGAGATACATGTCCTAGTATTCAAAAGTTGAAACTTGGGTGACTTTGCATTGAATAGAATCATAAACCATTAAAAAGATATGGAAAACCAAGGCAGCACAGTTTGTTTAAAGTCGATCTAAAGTCTGTGGTTTAAAACGGGGTTTGCAAACTGCAGCCCTTCACCTGTTTTTGTATGGCCTGCAAGCCAAGAATGAATTTTACATTTTCAGATGGTTGGAAGAAAGTCAAAAGACTATTTTTGTGACATGTGACAGTTGTACAACATTCAGATTTTTGTATCTGTAGGTAGGGTTTATTGGAGCCCAGCCAGGCGCATTCATTTATGCATTCATTGCCTATGCCGAGTAGCTATGAGAGACCGTGTGGTCTGGCACGCCAGCAGTATTTACTGTTTACTGTCTCTTCACTGAAAGGATGTGCTGACCTCTGGTTTAAAAGAATGTGTAAAAAAGGTGGAAGGAAAGAAATAATATAACCAGAGGTAGATATAAGTGTTACACAGTTCTTCAAGAAAAGTGTTAAATGAAGGGTGAGTGAAGGGGAGCCCGAAAGAGGGAGGTTTGGGAGGTCTGGTGGTGACTGTGGTGATTGTGATGGGAGCATGAGAGCTGCCTTGTAATATCTGGAAGGTTGTCACACAGAAGAGGAAATCAGCTTGTTCAGTCTGACTACAAAAACAAAAGTTAGACCTAGAAACGGTTTTTGGAAACTATAAGGTAGCACATTGTAGCTTTTTGCATGAGGGAGCATTTTTAACTTGTCCACAGGTGGAGTAGACAGCCTTGGGAGGTAGTGAGTACCCCATCATTGGAAAAATTCAGACAGGCTGGACAACTAATTAGCAAGGACCTAGTAGAAGGGATTCAGCATCAACTTCAGTGATTTTTAAAGGTCCCTTCCAATCCTGAGCATCTGTAATTTTATGAACTCCCACTATTGAGAATCTGTATCAGGGGAAGATTTCAGAGTACAAAATACATCTCTGATTACGTGACTCCTCCTGCTTAAGAATTGTCAGTGAGATCCTTTTGTCAACTGAATTAAGTAAACTTGCTTAGTTCTTCGTTTTTCGCTTCTAGGTTCTTTGTACTTTGAAACTTAGTCTTATCCGTCACTCTGACCCTGCACATCATTTCCCAAGTTGGTTTCTACCAAACATTGTTCCAGGATTTGTAAATAAACAATACGCAGAACAAGGTTTTGTGTTTGAATAGATTTGGGAAATGCTGATACTGACTCCTGCCCTTGACACTTCCAATTTACCTTCGAGTGCTGAAAGCTCTGAGAAGTCCTGCCATGAAGAAGTTTGTTTAACCTTTTTCAAATCTAGCATTTCCTACACATGTGTGAACACAAAGTCCTTTTTTCCCCCTTTGGCCACAGCTGTTAATGCTGCGGAGCAGTTTTCCATGTGTCATTTTCCTGCTCTTTCTGTTATCTTCATTGTTTTTGCATCACCTCTCTTCCTCTTGTGTGCTACTTTTCTCCCTCCAATTTCCTTTCTAAATCGAGCATGGGGAAATCACGAGAGAAAGAGATAATTAGGCTACAGAACAGTTTAAGACTGTATGAACCACTCCCTGTAACCCGAGGAAAATAGGACGATAAAAAGGTACAAGAATCTAGGGGAATATGTATGTGAAAGGAGAAAACCACGTGAGATAAAAATGCTTTTGACATCATGAAATTTCTTATAGTCGTTTTATAGTCACTTAGTTATTCAAAAAGTGAATCACTGTTTTATTGGTAATCTGGCCTTCCTCCTTGTAATTTCTGGGTTTTGCCAGTGTTCTGTTTATGATACCATCTGTTTAGTTAGGCAGTCTTTTAAGTGTGTGAATGAAAGTTGGGATTGGTGTCTCTGGAGAAAGTGGCATTGCCTCTGTTAGGAAGGTGACATCTATGCTCACCCATTCCTTGGTGCCTTTCTCTAGAGAGTTCGATTATTTTTCTGTCTGGAGTAGTTAGTGACAGGTTAAAAGGAATGAAGGTAAGAACTTATTATACAGTCTATTTATAATCATTTTCAGATATTCCACTTCCCTGCATGAGATCATCTCAAAAGTATTAGTTTTTTTCTGAACCACCCATATGAACCATGAATATGTATCTAAAGATATCTACAGTCACAGGCAACTATTACTTATTGAGAATAATAATAGCCAGAGGGTATAGCTTAATGACTTAAGAATCAGCTTCACATAAAGACTCTATCTATTCTCCCTAGAAACCAACAATCAAATCTCATCAGGGCCAACTTAGCCCTTTCTATAATAGATAAATTGAATAACATGCTGTTTAATTTGTATGTGTGTTCTTGAATGAAGCTCTGAAGTGTGTTTGGTCTGCATGTTAAAGATACTACTATTGTTTTGGTAAGTAAGGAAAATTCCAGTGTTATTTTTCCTAAATTATTTAACCTTGTGTAATTGAGGATGCATAAGAAACGTGAATGTACCAGTGTTTTGTTATGTTATTTTTAATAGTTAAACAATAATTTGTTATTGAAGAATTTTTTTCTGGCTAGACTGTCTTTGGTTTTCTGCCTCCTTTTTTGGGCTTGAATTTTACATAGTAGAAAGTGCTTGGATAGTTGGTAACCTTTCTGTATGCCATTTTCTGGCTTTTATTTAGAAAGATAAAACAATTTAAAAAACATTTGCCATTTCTTAAAAATGTTACAAATGGCCCAATACCTAAATGTTCATTGCAGAAAATCTGGAAAATACATGCTGGTATAATGAAGAAAATAAAAATTATCATTGGTCCTACTTTCAGAAATAGCTGCTGTTGACCACTAGTAACTCTCTATATAATGAGTCCCCTCTCAGCTCTTTCTGTGTATGTATGTGTATAGTAAGATGTGTCTGTGTATTCCATTTCCAAATTACCAAAAATTTAGTTCCCAGTATTTCTTTGCTAAAAACAACACTGCTCTACTGTTTTGTAAATCTCTTATTTCCCTACATGAAGCATCTAGGAGTGGAATTGTAAGATCAAAGGTTATGGGATGTTTAAGATGCTTCATTGATATTCCCAAACTACTCTCTAGAAAGATAGTGTATTAGTCCGCTTGGGCTGCTGTAACAAAATACTGCAGATGGGGTGGTTTAAACAGAAATTTCTCACAGTTTTGGAGACTGGAAGTCCAGGATCAGGTCACCCTCAGGGTTGGTTTCTGATGAGGCCCTTCCTCCCTGGCTTGTAGATGGTGTCTTCTTGCTGTGTCCTCACATGACCCTTTCTGTCAAGTGTAGAGTGAGACATGTCTGGATGTCTCCTACTCTTCTTATAAGAATTCCAGGCCTGTTGGATTGGGCACCCACCCTTATGACTTCATTTAGCCTTCCTCACCTCCTTAAAGGCCCTCTCTTAAAACACAGTCACATTGTGGGGGTGTTAAGGCTTCAACCTACAGATTTGGGGAGGACACAATTTTTTAGCAGGTAGTAACATTGGCTCACATCATCAGTGAATGAGAGTTCCCATTTTACCATCTCACTACCGGCACTGGATACACACCCACACATGCACCCCCCCAAATGCGTGCACGTGTCATTGCTCATCTGATGAAGTTATCTTTCGTTTACTTTGCATTTCTTTGATCGTTAGTTTGAGTGAAAAAAATTTTTAGTAGTTGGATATTTTAATTTTTTATAAGTTTTCTATTCCTGTACTTTGACTGTTTTTTTGGTTGGGTACTACCAATAAGCCTACATTTTTATTTGAACGTTTAGGTATTTTATATTTTATCAGATATTTTTGCTTACACAGAAAAGAAACCATATTTTAAGATGTTCTCTAGCCTTTGATATTAAACTGTTATTTACCTTTAAAATACAGCGAGGTATACAGGGTTAATATACATGAGCATCCATACTAATGAATCTTATGTTTAATGCTCACTATGTGTTCATAAAAACTGTTTATAGTTTGTATACATTGACTTGCTGGCAGTGAAATATAGGTAGTGGCAAGGTTAATGTGGAATCTTTTCAGCTATTGTTTGCTGTTAATTAACAAATGCAGCAGTGTTTCCTGATACATGCTCCTCAGAACTCTGATCTCACAAGACGTCCTTTGAGAAAGGAGTTCTGTTGGTTGAGTAGCTTTGGGAATTGCTTGCTTCCTAAATCTCCCACCACCCTAGTGCTCATGAGGAACTTAAAGGCTCTGAGAAGCCCTGTAGTAAAGAAATCTGTTTGACTTTTGTAAACTGAGTACTTCCAAACATACTTTCACAGTAGGACATCCCCTTATTTTTTTGTTTATGTGATTTTTGTTAACTTTTTATTTCAAAATACTTACAGATTCATGGAAATTGTAAAGAAATGTACAGGGAGGACCCATGCACCCTTCACCAAGTTTTCCCAGATGGTAGCATCTTCCATAAATCCAGTGCAATGTCACAACCAGGAAATGGACATTAGTACAATCCACAGAGCTCATGCAGATTTCATGGGTTACGGATGCACTCATGTATGCATGTGTGTGTAGTTCAGTGCAATTTTATCACGTATAGATACGTGTAACTAGCACTGCCACAAGACTCCCTTGTGCTAGCTCTTTATAGTCACACCCACTCTCCCCCTATCCATAGCCCCTGGCAACCACTGGTATGTTCTGCATTTCGAAACTTTGGTAGTTTCAAGAATGCTCTATAAATGGAACAATGTGGTATATAACCTATTGAAGTTGGCTCTTTTCACTCAGCATCATTCCACTGAGATTCCTCCAGGTTGTTGTGTTTACCAATAGGTCTGTCCTTTTTATTGCTAAGTAGTATTTCATGGTATGGATGTGCCACAATTTGTTTATCCATTCACCCACTGAATGACATTTATCTACTCCCCATATTTTTGGTGGAATACCCCATATGAATATTGTTCTGAAGAATACCAACTTTAAAAATTCTGTATCACAGAAATGATACAATTAAAGAATTACCAATTTTTAAAGATTGTACCTGGATTGCAGAAATTAAAAGTCTTTTATTATTTGGTTTAGGAATTCCAGAGACGCTGTAATACTCTGATTTCATTGATCGAGAAAGAAAATATGGAAATTGAGGAAAGAGAGAGAGCAGAAAAGAAGAAACGGGCAACTAAAACTCCAATGGTAAAATTTTCAGCATTTTCCTAACTTTTAGGTAGATCCCATTTTTTTACATAATTAAAATGCCTATATTATGTTTAATGCCATAGTGATATCTATTATAAAAACTGATTTTATGAAGTGCCGATTTGTTTTTGACAGAGAAAGAATTACACTACAACCACGTTTCCTATTTGTAGAACGTATGGTTAGGAACTCCCTAGTAACAGGGTTCAGTATTTAAAGAAATTCCTCGTGACTTTTAAACAGAAGTAAAATGCAAGTAAAATCCTTTGAATTGAGACTAGAGTTGTCATGAGGAGTAGGAGAGGGCCGAGGTGGGTTGGGAGGGGCTGAGATTGAAACTGGGAGTTTTGATTTGACCAAATAAATTTTCTGATCTTTGTGGAACTATGAGTGCAAAGAAGAACTTTGAGGAGATAGCAAAGCTTTACTTGGTTTACTTGGTAATTAGTTAACCTGTGAATAATAAGATGACTTGATTTTAATTCAGTCAGGTTACCTTGTATAGTTACAATTTCAAATACTCTTTAATAGATACATTATTTGAGTGTGGTTAAGTAAACGACCATATTTCATCAAGTCTAAGATGCCTTCCATTGTAAGACACGGCTTTATTTTATGTACCACTAAGATAAACTGCTGCCAAGTGACTATGGTTTGTCATCAATTATAGGATTCATCCCGACTTCAGAGATGCTAAAGTGGGAGAGAAATGTGCATCATAGAATATATGAAATATGGCATTTTAACATCTATCATAAGATTTTACAAAATAAGACACTCATAAATAAGTTTGCCCAGAAAACTTTAAGTATTAAGTAGCTCTTTAAGATAAGCGTACATTTATAGTACCATGTGTAAGTAGAAACTTGATGACTATTTTTGATGGGTATTTTATGTCTTTTCTTAAAAAGAAACATCTTTGAAGGTTATTTTACATTGGGTTATATAGTTTGTTGGGCTATATAGAACATTAACTGTGAGTATAACATTTAAGTGAATATTCATGTTAAAATTTTTTTTTAATGCATTTACATCCTAGATTTAACATTGTTGGGCCATTTAAAAATGTGCATATTGGAGCAGAACATTAAATCTGTTTCCATTTTAGTCACAGAAAAGAAAAGCAGAGTCAGCTACTGAGAGCTCTGGAAAGAAGGATGTCAAGAAGGTGAAATCCTAAAGCCTAGAAATAAAGTTTTAAATGGGAAACTGCTATTTTCTTGTTCCCATCTTCAAATGCTAATTGCCAGTTCCAGTGTATTCATGGTACTCTAAGAAAAATCTCTTTGGTTTTGATTTCTTGCATATTTTATATATTTTACAATGCTTTCTACCTGAAATGTGTAGCTTTATATTTTATGCATTCTAGTATTTTTGTGTACTGTATTTTGTGCATTTCATGTCTTCATCAAAATCCTCTCAGTCCTTGTTCTTTTGAAGCTTGTGCTGAGGTTTTAGCTTTTCTATGTTTTATATGCCGCTGCTTTGAAAGAGAACCTAGATTCTATAGCTGTATTATTGTTGTTTCATACTTTAAATTTATATGGCTGTGGAAAAATGAATTAAAATGATTTGAGGAGAAAGACTTTTTCACTTCTTTGTTGCTTTCTTTTCTATTGAGTATGGGCTTGTACGTGTTACTGCATACTGTGATTAGCATAATAATTGTTTCTTTGAGGTCATCTAAATATTTTTCCTAAAGGAATAAAGGGTGAGAACAGAAAAATATTAAAAAAAAACTAATATTTGATACTGTGCTTGCTGTCAGTATGCATTACATTTAAATTATTCTCTAAATATTCAAGTGGGAAAATATAATAAAGAAACGTCTATAAGAAATTTAATTATTTCCTGTTTTTTGTGCAGCAGAAAATAGTTGTGTTTACTGAATTGTATTGCTCACAACTATGTATTTGGTTGAAAGTTAAAGCTTGGCTTGCTGACTTGGGCCTGCTCTTCTGTCCCATAAAGCCAGTTCAGAGGACTCTGGGTCTAACATGTAGATCTACTAACAAGTGAGTTAAGAGTATGAAATAAGCACTATGCTTGCAGAAGAGTGGGGGGTCTTCTATAGGAGTACAAGTATGCTCGGATAACAGACAGTCAAAGTGATCAGAGGTTTTGCACACCAAGAGTTTCTTTCCTTCCGACACAGGTCCTGCCCGCACAGGTCAGAGGGCCGTGAGAGTGGGAAGGGACCTGCCCCACACAGTCACTCGAGGCTCCAGGCTGCCCGAGGCTCCCCTGTTTTGTAGCTGTACCATCTGGAACACGTGGCTACTCGGCTGCCGCTGTAGGAGAAAAAAGAGGCTGGAAAATCTCCTGTAGGCTCTTTATTGCCTCAGCCCAGAAGTGACACGTCACATCCATTTATATCCATTGTCCAAAACTAGTCACATGGTCCTGTGTATGTGCAAGAGGCTGGCAAACGTAGGGGAACCAATGGAATGTTTTACATTACTGCCTCTGCCCCAGGGGTTGTCATCTCAGGAAAGAACCTGGGTCTGTCACATGAAACTGTTAGTGTGCAATTAATCAGGGTCAAGGTCAGGTTATAAGGGAACATGGAAAATGGATCAGAATCTAGTGTGAAACACATAGCAGATAAGCAAAGCTGGGAATGCAGGACAGTGGTGTTAATTATCAAAACAAAGGTGGACCATTAGAGTTGCCCTCTCCCCCTGCCAAGATCTTTTGCATTTCCTGTCAGGCTCTGTTTAGTGTACTACTGGCAAACCTTGGTAACCCTGAGTGCCAGTCAGCATCTTTCACATCCTCATTCTCATTGGGGTTCTGCATATAGGAATAGATCTTCTAGAATGACAATCCTCTGTCTGCTGGACTCTTTCAAGTCTTCATTCATTGTCCAGATTTCATGTTTCTTACTGCTACCCTTCTGATTGGATTCCTTTGACTGTTTCCACAATTAGGACTTATACTCTGTTGGAAGTTGACGTGAAATTGGGGTACTATTAAGCAATGAGTTTATGATGATGTTAGGTCAAGGGACCCAGAGATATCCAAATCTGTCCTTGGTGTATCAGCCATTTCTGTAAGGTCTACAAAGGAGGCAAAGGTAAGCAAAGTAACACTTCACTGGCTGGTGCTTTGGCTTCAAACTTCAATCCAGAGCTCTTAAACCTCAAATAAAATCTTGGAATTTTCCACTGCCATGATATTAAAAGCTACAGTCACCTGAGATGTGGAAAATGATACCTTAAAGGGTCTTATTTAATACCCCCAAGTTCTGTGCACTGAAAAACAGCCCAAAGAGGGTCCTGGCTTCTGACAGATCAGTTCAACATTTCTTCCCTTCGGGAGGAATGAAGATGGAGGGCAGGAGCAAACACAACTAGGATCTTTGAACTTCTTTCATGGAAACCTAACAATCTCTACTTCTTGTTCTTTCTCTGTTAACCCAAAGGGCTTAATAGCTAAGCTCTATGTGACTATCTCCTTTAGGGGAGAAAATCTGCAGGTAAGTCCTTATAGTCTTTTCATGGGGCCATTTCTCTGACCATATCATGGCTCTTTCTTGAACCGAGGAGATGTGGTATTCAGCTCTCCAAGATGTTCAGTGATTGCCTCTAATGTCATCCTTAGGAACTTGTGAAATGATTTTATTCAGGACAGTAACTTAAAGATGACTTGGTATATTTAGTGAAAATTTCATCATCTATTCTGTTCCTCATCCTAGATTATGTATAGTTGTTGAACATAACCTGCCAAGGAGGCCCATTCAGTGAACATCAGATGATGGCACAGTCCAAGCATGACAGAAAGCCCCCGAGTCTCTATATGGAACCTCTCTTATTGTCAATTTTCCACAGAGAAATGAAAGTGTCATGGAAAATTTCAAAGTCCCAACCAAGAAATCCCATTTCCAATGAGAGGCCTAGACTGCTGGGTAGTGACCCTAGACCTGGCATTGTGTTCGGGAGAAAGAGCAGGATAGTCGGTTTACCCCGTCAGCTGCCCAGAGGCCGGAAGCAGCGGGAGAGAATGCTGTGTCCGTGAATGCAGTATCATATGTGCAAGGTGAGCCAGCCCTCGAGCAGGCGGTCTAATAGATTGTACTAGAATCTGACCCATCCTGACTCCTTGTCTAGAGAACGTGTGAGGAGCGGAGTGGGTAGAACAGGCGCTCTTGAGTGGTTTCCCTTACTCCAGGAAGAAGAGAGGTGACTAGATTTCCCAATAACTCTCAGGCTCCCAAGAGGCCCTCGTAAAGCATCGGTCTTGAGCCTTTGGATCCTCAGGACTTAATTTCCTTGGAATCAAAAGAAGGCAGAGAGCTCAGAAAGCTCTCATTTTCAGTCTTTATTGCACAATTTCTTCTTGTTCCCTGGCTCCCTAGCCTACAGGTGCTTATGCTGTTTGGAAAACCTGGATTCTTGTCAGATGACACATTCTCCCATGAAATATGCCCCCGAGTTTGGTCCATCGTGTGAGACTTCTCCACTAAGTTATTGAACTAGAATCTTTACAGCTTTCTTAGTTGCTAGGTGTTTGGTTTGAAAAGTCTCTACCAACTGGTGAAACTATCTACTGTCAGCAAAATAAAATGCCACTATTTCCAAATTATTGGCAAAGGCCCCCACAGTGGTCTATTCTTCCTCCTCTATGGGTGGTCGCCAGTGCAGCGCATTCTGATCCCTGGGCCGCTTTCATTGATAATGCTGGTGTCCACATTGCTTTCTCTCCAGGTGTTCTTGACTTCTGAAATCCTCCAGTTGTCGTCAGATTTCAGACTTCTATCAGTATTCTACCTCATGTCTCCTGAATTTAGTCTGCCTAAGCTACCCTCCCAGTACACAAGGGGCAAGACTTTCCTGTGGTTCAAATGCACGTAGCAACACTTGTTTCCTATGTCCCCTGCGTTATTATTTCTGTGTGCTCCAGCTGATTTCTGACTGCCAGTGTCTCTTTATCTGAGGACTTTATCAGAGGCCTTGAAGGCTTTTCTACCCTTTGCATGGTAGGCTGGAAGAGCTAAGAGGGTAACGCCTCTGAGAGCAGCTCTCAACCAAAAGCTGATGGGAGTTGGTGTGTGAGCACAGCAGTGCACTCACCCCTTCAGCGAGGTCTCCTAAGGTGTGTTATCTGTATGGTTCCCCAGACTTTACCCATGAGACTAAGCCCCTGTCATCCACAGTAGTGGCTGTGTTGACAACACACTCCTTATTGACTGCTTTCATTTCCCTGTATCACTTCCTCACTTCCCTAGGAGTGTTTCCTGGGGTCAAGTCCAAAATAAACTCCTTGCATTAACAATTGTTGTCTCTGGGTCTGCTTCTGAGGAAACCCAAATTCAGACCCTCACCTTGTATGCACAGCTTTTCTTAGCCCTTAGTTATTTCATAAAAAGTTGTAGGGTGTTTAAGGAGAGAAATGCCTGGATAGTAGATCATTGATCTGTTCTTAGATCTACCCCTCTGTGGGCAGTTAGTGTGTGACGTGACTGGCCCAGGATGTTTTGCACTGGTACATAGTATTCGGTTCTGATTTCTCTCCATTAACAAATGCGACTTTGTCATATAACTAATAGCTATGGTACTGAAAATTATTATCAGGCAGAGGTTAAAAGGTTCCCAAGTTTTTGGTAAGGCCAAAGCTGGTGCCCAGGCTACTGTTTCTTTGTGTTCTCCATGATGGTTTGTGCCCCTTCCCTGCAGCGGTGGTTTACTTAGGTAACTGGACCAAGTGACGGCCTTCCTCACTGTATAGTAGCATATAACCATTACAGAACCTGGTGATAACTGCCTTTTTCTTCTGTTGGTCTAGTGACCTGAGTATTTGTCCCTTTCCTGATACATTGCTTTCCCACTAGAAGAACTTTCATCGAGGCCACTATACTCAGACTCAAGCTATATCTTTCCCTTGACTTTCCACCTTGCCTTCCATATTGCCCTCAAGACATGCTTGGTTAATTTCTGATCTTCTCTTTGTGAGATAGATATGAGAATTTGTCCATATGTAAGACTATCAAATTATGTGGTCTATTTTTTAGGGTCTCCATATATCTGTGGGAGGTTGATGGTGAGTATTATTGATGTCCAGCTGTCTACTTCCCATCGTGCATACAGTTTTGAACTAATGTATCTCCTTCACAGGTAGAGGCCAAAGCCTGTTTGCTATATCCAAGACAGAAAAAAAATCTTTGAATAAGGTCCCACCTTTGCAAGACTATTTGGTATGTGACCATCATCATTAATTGGGATCGATACCTTATTTATCTCTGTCCTCGAATCAACTGTAAGTCTTCAAATGCCATTACTTTTTGTACTGGCCATATGAGAGCACTGCCAAAATATGATAATTTACCCATTTTCTCCTAAGATCGGCATGGTATTCCATTTACTGTTCCCCAGTGTGTGTTAGCTATATTGTTTACAGTTGGATTCTTGGCCATCCTTACATTTGTGATAGCTGATTACAGTTAGGTCTGGGTATATGTTGGTAGGTATGTCCTTTTTTCCTTTTATATATGCCCATCCTGATTTCTAAGACCTCAAGATTTTTTCTTTTGCTTAATTTCCTAATTCTTTCTTAGTTTGCCTCCCATCACTCCTAAAGCTCAAATTATCTCCTGGACAAGAGTCTATTTAAAAAGATCTTGAGTTATGTGGATGCACATCAAGGATGGTGTAGCAGCTGGATAGAAGGAGCCTGGGTCCCTGATGACCATGGAACTGCCTGACCAACCCTGGGGTACTCCCACTTTCAGACTTCTTTATCTGGAGAAAGAAATAGTTTCCCATCTGTTTAAGCCACTTTTTTTTTTTTTTTGCAGAGTGGGTGAATAATTAGGTTTACTTATTTATTAAGTGCTGGTACTGGGGATTGAAGCCAGGATCTCGTGCATGCTAAGCATTCGCACTACCACTGAGCTGTACCCTCCCCCAGTAAGTTAACACTTCTCAATAAACTTTGATGAAGTTTGTTTTTCACTTTAGTTATATCCACCTGGTTATCTTTTTCTATTTTTTTTTTTTTGGATGCAGATACTGGGGGTTGAACCCAGGACCTCATGCATGCTAAGCAGGCACTTACCATTGAGCTATTATTACCCATCCCCGCTAAGCTATTGTTTTTATTTTTGTTGTCATTGGTATATGGAGCTGTATCCTAGCTAATACCCCAACATTGATGCCTTTTTATTGATCAAGTTTTTATTGAAGTAAATTCCCTTAAGCCAGCTAAAGTCCTTGATCGATTTTCTAAACTGTACAGACTTTTCTTCATTTGTATTTTTATTCTACGGAAAGTATTTTCATTAGGATTGATTAGTTTCACTTTAAGTTTACAATAAGGATTTGCTTTATCACTAAACTATTTCTTGTAGTAAAATTTTCTTTGCATTGTAAATTATAATGTGTGGACATTATTTTTTTTTATCAAAGTCTTTTTCCCTGGGTCAAATTATACAGATCTAAATTTTTTAAGAACGTGATTTTTCCATAAAATTAGAGTTAATAACAAATTTTATTTTGTGCAGTTTCACAACTTGTCATGTTTTTCTATTGTGGCTATTTCCATCAGGTCTAAATTTTCTCAGGTCAGTTTTCAGTTTCCATTGTTACAAATGACATGTATTTTTTCAGCTTTTTTTATTTCTAATAAATTTTACCATGTGCCGTTTTAGACATTGACCATTTTATTTTGTGTCGATTACTTCTAACAGTTATATTCATTATGCCTTGGAAATTGATATTAGTTTCTTGGTTATTTCCGTGAGGAAATTGTGAACAACTTCCCTCAGGTGTTCCAGAATTTTCCCATTCTTCAGGGTGGATCTATGCTATTGCACATCCAAAGCTTATGAATATAATCTTTCCCCCTGTGGTTTGTTCCTGGCAGTCTCCTTTGGTGCAAATCCTCCTAAGTGAAGATTGCAATTACCATTACTTTAAATGGGAAAAATGTTATGCACCCCTGAGCCTCCAAATTGACACCAATTTTGTTAAAACAGCACAAAATTTCCATTAAAATAGACTCAAGTGATTTAATAATTAACATTACTTATCATAATACAACCTAACTAGGCAGTTTCTCCCAGTACAGTTATGAATATTTACCTGTTCTCCTTAAACTCTTTGTAGCTATTGTACATGCAACATACAAAACTCTGTTACTCTCCCCAAATCATAAAAATGATATTGAAAGTTTGTTTTCCTACCTTTAATGCAAAGCACATGCACTTCAATAAATATAACAATAAAGATAAATCAAGTAAAAGAATGCATTTTATGTAAGCTGATTATATACTTCAGTGAAAAGAAAAAGGAATGCATTTTAGGGGCATGGCAGTGCCCTTCATCTAAAGCCCAGCAGGAACACACCAGTAGTTGAACAAGTTGCATTTATTACTTGCTGCAGGGAGAGTGAATACACACCATGGGGAGCCACGGGGCCTGTCAGTGAGAGGAGAGTAAAAGGAGCCTATTATAGGATTTGGGCTTTGGTTAGGTGATGGAGGGAGCGTCTAAGGAAGCGAGGGTTCATTCTAGATTGAAGCTGTCAGAAATCAGGGACGATTCTATGACTGGGTATCTCAATAGAATCTTTTTTTATAGACAGCGCCAGCTAGACAGAGGATCAAGCTCTAACTGATAAAGAAATAGCAGTTCCTCATTTTAGCCGAGAGCGGATGGTGTTTGGTGGTTTGTTTGGGACATAATGACCTTGATTTTGTGCTTATGACAAAATTATGAAGTGGCTTTGTTTGTCTCACATTCTCAGGATAACCTTGTTTGAAGCTGGTATTATGTGAACCGATTAATGTCCAATAGAAGAAGAACATGCCTGGCTGTGAGCATCAGGCCGGCTTTCAGATTTCCGAGGCTGCCTTTTTTTTCCCTTTCTCCGGCATCACCCTCCGGGTTATCATTGCTCTAAACTGGTACAGCAGGAGTGCTCTGAGGAGAGACCCTAACACAACATGTACCTACTCTGTAACACGATGTTCCTGTCCCGCGCTCAGCTGCTTTCAAGGCGTCAAATCTGTATTTATACATTCAAAGAAATTTTTTATAAGTTGAAATAGAGGTATTAAACTCCTAGTACAATTGAATTCTTCTAACCTGAACAGTCCATACGCTAGGTTGAGGAAAGAGCCAAATTCAGAACAAAAATGTCCTGGGGTCAAAATGGCACGGTCAGAATATAGGCCGTAAGAGCAAATGTCCAGTGTTGTCTGGGAATGCCCCAAGGTCCCACATGTTTATCAAGGCCCCAGGCTGCTCATGCTGCTCCTCTCGGCACTGGGCCAGAATTCAGATAAGCCCTTTTGAGGCTGGAAACGTCCACCTTTGCTAACCTAAATTGTTTGCTTCGGAACTGGCTTTCCATGCCATTTTTGCTGCCACTGAAGTTGGCAAGGTTGTGATCCCTTGTGATCCACTGTCGACATTGCTGGTGCTGGGTTGCACGCTGTCATCTGTTATGACTGAATCTGGGGTGTCTGGGGTGGAACACTCCCACTCCCATCACTTCCCTGGCCCTGCGGTGAGATCCTCACCCAGGCCACCACTGACTAAAGGTGCGCTATCAAAAACTGGGCTGAAATTCAAAAAGTTGAGCTCTTTAGAAACATTAACTTTTGTTCAGGACACCAGAAGAGCTGGGTGAGCTTGGTTACTGGGTTTGCCGCCCCACAGATCCACTCCTTGTCTTCCTCTTTGAGTGGACTGGCTTGGGGCGAGGTCTGGCCCACTGGGGTCACCTCTTTCTATTCTGATAGTGTTTTGATCCCAGAAGCTTTGTTGTTCTTTGTGCCACTGGGCTTTGGCCAGAGTCCCCTCTGTCCATCCTGACAAACGTCATTAACTTTACATGTTCACTTAAAATTTGTGCCTTCATTCATTCATTCTTCATTTAACTGGACTTAAGATTAAACTCCTGGGAGAAAGAGCTGTGGCCGTGATCCCTTCTCTGACAAAATGCCCGTCAAACTTTGCATCCCTAGGAACTTTCTCGGTCTCTGTTGCTCTGTGAGTATTTCTCTGTTTCTTTCATTGTCTTTGTCTTTCTCCTGGACTCCTGTTAATCGCCCTCACCTGCTCTTACACTCAAACTAATTTAAATAGCCCCCTCCTCAGGCATTCTAGCAACTTACTCCGACTGTCCAAACCTGAAAAGGAGGCTATTGTAGGGCCGCCAGCCAGCAGGAATCCAGGCACTTAAGCTTTCCGTCTCTCCCAGGACTCTATGATGTCTCTCTCACTGTCTCTGACATTGTCATTCTCTCTCAGTATCTCTGCTTCTCTCTATACGTGATTATACCTTTAATGGATGGCCTCCTTGATTGTGTTTCTTGGTACCTCGTGCTGTGCAATGCATTCTGCTTTTGTGGTTACTTTGCCTTGCTGTGATCCTTCATAGGTCCTTCTCTTCCTCCGGGCATTCTTGGTAAGCTTGAGTTGTCATTTCTAACTGCTTCAGTCTTCAGATTTTCGAGTGAGAGAATCACAGGACTACAGATCATCTTCAACGTCAGGTCACATTGTAGGTAAGTGTTTTGATTGACTTGACTATACCTGGGTCAGGGGGACACCCTGCAGCTAGAGGGCAAGGTCATGTGATATAAAACTTGGCAGCATGAGCAGCAGAGGGTACAGGCAGGCAGTAGGCTAGCAGGCAGTAATTGACATGTCCCTATGGTTTGTTTCTTGCGCATTGATACACCAACCTTTCTCCTATAGGCAGCACCAAAATTGTCTCTGCCTAAAACAGTTTCCCTGTTATATCTCAGCCACAAACACCTGCTCCCCCGACTTCCAGGAGGAAGATAACTGGGTTTCATCTAAAAGTAACATGAAAAGACCACATTAAAAGCTGCTTATCAGACTCAGTGTCTATAACTTTTAGGTGGCATCTTTAAATCTGCCATTCTGGGGCCTATGATTGCTGGTTCAGAGTATGTACTGCATCGTGCAGCTGCTTGGGGATGGTGAATTTTATATTGGAACTGGTAGGCACATATGTATTCCAGAGGAGTTTCTTGTCCAGTAAATCCGACCAATTGGAGACACTGCCCCTGGGAAGGTTCTCAAACTGGAGCTTGGATTGGAATCACCTGGAGGGCACATTAAACCACAGACTGCTGACCTCCACCCTCAGAGTTCCTGCTTCTGTGGGCATGTGCCTTCTAACAAGTTCTCAGGTGATGTCAATGCTGCTGGTCGGGGAATCACACTTTAAAAACCACCATTCTAAGGTGCTTGAATCAGGCCTCTGGTGGTCAAGCAGAAGTCGGGTTTTGTTGGTAGTTTCAATCTAGGAGAATTTCTTTTGGTCATCTGTCACTTGTGTTCCTGGGAACCCCTATATTTTTAAACCCGAAGCAGAGGTCTCCCTGTGTTCTGTCCCTCCCAGCACATGGATTGCCATCCTTCCTTGTGTGCTGATTGTGATAATCCATACTCACTGCCGTGAATAATCACCACCACTTGTGACCAACCCTAGCTCCTCCCATCCTCTGTGGATTTAGTGATCACTTTTCCCACTCTCATTTCCTGCCAGGAAAGGACTAGCTGCTCTGGCATCAGTCTTTTTCTGTCTCCAAACTCAAATTTCTAAGACTAGAAATCTGATTGGCTGGCCAGGTTATCTTTTTGTGTCAGGCCAAAAAGCATTGCTGGCTGGCCTGTGGATTTTCAGCCTTTGGATTATGAGTCCATCCTGAGTCATGTTGGCTGTGGTCAGTGAAGGGCTGAGTAATATGGTGTATAACATGGCTGCCTGGGCAGCAGGGGCACAGGGTAGGGGGGTTGGACAAAGGGCCTGGGGCCTGGCAGGCACTGATGAACGTGTTGAGTACAGCTTATTGACTGGCAGAGTTGATTTCCAGATGGCACCCACCATACTGGTTATTTTTATTAATTCAGTAATAATATTAAAATATAAATTCAAGTATACTACTGTAACTATTTAATAACCAGCTGTACTGGTTATTAAAACACTGAATACCTCTTAGTGATTGGAAAATAATTCCTTCCCTCAAGTGCCTCCCCAACCCCAGATGACCTGATCCCTCTCACGGAACCCCAAGATTTCTGTACTGCCCAGCAACTAAATAGTTAATTTGTGGTTTAGCAGAGGAGTTTGGGCTTCTACCTTAGAGCCAGTGTTGGCCTCCAGTTTGATTGGCTGATGTCTGTGCCATACTGGTTGCTAAATATTTTGAACACCAGTCCCATGACTTGCATGGAAAGAGGATTGAAAATCCATATTACAAAAAGCATATATACAATATTTTCTATGTGTACTTGCATTAGTGTAGTTGTAAACTAGGTATCTCATAGTTTGGTTGATTTCTTTTAAAGCAATTTCAACATGTCTTTCTATAAAGTTTGCATTTCTAAAACATTCACCATTTATTTCTGTTAAAAAAAGGAGAAATTGTGTATTTAAAGAGGCATTTTTTATGTGATAATATTTCCTTAGGTTCACCCTTTTATTGCCAGAAAAATAAATTTTGGTCACAACTCAGAATGAGTTGATTGCCTGTAGGTTAGTAGTATATTCTAGGAAAACTCACCTAAGGAAAAATAGTCCCCTTTCCTTTACAGAGAAGAACTGATTTCATAGTAGAAACACATTTATTAGAGTCTTCTACAGGGCTGTAATGGAAAAGAACCTCAAAACAAACTGAACATTGTTGAATGTTTTCATTCCCAGTAGGGATGTGGCATGATGTATAGCGTCTGGCCAGAGTGCTGTGCAGTGGCTGATCCAAGGATTGAGTAAATAATAAGATCCCGAAATGAACATACATTCAGAGAACACATGAGGTCTTGAAACAAGCTAGAATTCATCAACTGATAGTAAAATGTATAGGATGCAAAGTATTACCCTGAACACTCAAAGAACAAAATTACATTTGGTAGATTCTTCAGCAGTTGAAGTGTATTTGCTGGAAGGAACTGCATTATGTAGTTCAAACTGAAAGAATACAGGCTTCAAAAAATGCAAAGGGAGCTGGGAGCTTTATTCAAGAAATGTCTCCTTTTGCTAACCTCTTCAATGTATAAAGTAATAAAAATGCCCCATTCAGATTTATTAAAGTATGAAGCATGACTCTGAAGCAACATGACGATTGTGTGTGACTTATGGAATGAGGGTCATTATGTTAGAGTCATAAACAATGGTTATCACTCTTTGGGGAAGTGAAGTAGTCTAGTGAATAGACACTGGACTAGACATCAGGAAATCCCAACTTCTCACACTCCTGCTGGGCTTTAGAGACCAGGGAGAGGCATGATGATTGGGGGAAAGAGCATTGGTTTGGGGAATCAGACTCCTCCAGGGTCTAGTCCTAGCTTCTCCACTTACTAGCTATGTGAGCTTGACACAAAATGTTTTGTTTGTTCATTCATACTGTTTTTTAGATTCCACATATAAATGAAATCATATAGTATTTGTCTTTCTCTGGCTTATTTCTCATAACATAATACTTTCTAGGTCCATCCATATTGTTGCAAATGGCAAGATTTCGTTCTATTTATGACTAAGTAATATTTATATATATATACACACACACACACCACATCTTCTTTATCCATTCATCTATGAATGGAGTCTTAGGTTGTTTCATTATCTTGGCTATTGTAAATAATGCTGCTATGAACATAGAGGTGCACAAATCTTTTCTTTTTTTCTTTTTTCACATTTCTTTTCAAATTAGTGTTTTCTTCCTTCCTTCCTTCCTTCCTTCCTTCCTTCCTTCCTTCCTTTTTCTTCCTTCCTTTCTCCTTTCTTTTCTTCCTTTCTTTCTTCCTTCTATATCCACTTTGTTGAGAGTTTTTTTTTTTATAAACAGATGTTAAATTTTGTCAAATGCCTTTTCTGCATCTGTTGAGATCATCATATGATATTTTTCTTTTGTCTTGTTAATATGGGATCATGTTGTTTGATTTGCAGATATTGAATCATCCTTGAATCTCTGGAATAAATCCCACTTGATCATGCTATATGATCCTTTTAATGTATTGTTCAATTTGGTTTGCTAGTATTTTGTTGAGGATTTTTACATCTATGTTCATCAGGGATATTGGCCCATAATTTTCTTTTTTTTTTTTTGGTACTGTCTTTGTTTGATTTTGGTATCACAGTAATGCTGCCTTGTAGAACAAAAACAAGGGAAGTTACCCTTCTTCAATTTTTTTGAAATATTTGAGGAGGATAGGTATTAACTCTTCTTTAAATGTTTAGTAGAATTCATACATTAAAGTAGAGGTATCTCTTTATCAAATTATTATTTACTTTACAGAAGGACCCACTCTAGGTTTTGTGTGAATAGCCATTCATGATTTGTACTGGAATGTGGTTCAATTTGTAAAAATTCAGTCTGTATGAAACTTCACATCATACCCAACAAATATTGAATGAATGAGTGACTGAAAGAATGAATATAAAGCTAACTACTGTAGCATGAAATTGAAAATGCCATTTTATAAATACCTGCAGGATTAAAATGTTTTGATACAAATTAACAACAGTAAGTTGTAAAATCTTAAGTGCAACAGGCAAGCTACTAAATAGAAACCTTAATGAGTTGCCAAAAAGCCAATGATTGGCACTTAGAAGAGTTCATTATTTTGAAGCTAAAGTTAAAACTGCTTCCTGAATAGTCAGCCTGTGAGAAAACATTCTGCCGGTTTGTGGTGATCTTGGAAGTTAATTTAAACATGGAGCTATCTATTAAAGAAGACATCTTTATGGCATGTGTACAATTCAGCAACTGACCCATACTCCATTTCTTGAGCTACAATGGAGTTTGCCAGTGTCAAGAGGGTCAAATGACTTTTCTTTGCAAAGAGAAAGGACCACAGGAGAGATGAAAGGAAGTTTGAAAAACCGTAAAGGAAACATAAAGGAAAGGGTATTATGCTCCAAATCTTTAAAACGTAGAAATGGGAGGGGGAGGTCATTTTGAACACTTACTGTGTTGTGCAACAGTATGCTGTACATTTTTAATAACAAAGGGGAAATCAGGTCAAGATTTCTGCAATGTATATCAAAACCAATGGTTTATACATTACATAAGGCATCTTTGAATACAAGGCAGAACAAGAACTAGGGCAGTGCTATTTTTCTTTATTTGGTTAAATGAGGCATAGTTATTGGCCTCACATAGGTTTTATATTAACACAATGCTGGAAGGGAGTTTCTACCTTTACAAGGTATAAGAGAAAGGACAAGTGGAGTTTAATTCACAAATGTATTGTGTGTCACAAACTATGGTATGTCCCACAAAGCCTGGGGAATGATTTTGTTTTCCAATAGGAGCTAAGAAGAAATGGGAGTGATTTTAGTTCCAGTGAGATTTCAAGATGAGCAAAAGAGCTTCAAGATGGAAGGAGTTAATTTGATTATAAAATATTTCAATACTTTTTACTGGTATCATATGAATTTGGAGCCCCATGCTAACATTTTCAGAATTGTAAAATGAATGAGTTATATTAATGGTGAGGAATGTCATCCTTAAGAGTACCTATAGTGATTATGTAAACTAATCTTTGCATTTTATAAACAGGAAACCTTAGGCTCAGAGTTCTAGTGACTTGCTTGATGTCATACAGTGAATCAGGAGAGAATTGTGACAAAATTTAGGTCTTTTAACTCCTAGTCCAGTGTTATTTCTGATATCTCACACAAATTGAAAGTTTTTGTGTTGTTTTATTTATTTATGTTTTAAACAGCTTTATTATTTTGGTAGGGCTAGCATAACAAAATACCACAAACTAGGTGGCTTAGAACAACAGAAATTTATTGTATCACAGTTATGGAGGCTAGAGGCCTGAATCAAGGTGTCAGCAGAGCCATGCTTCCTTTGAGACTGTGGATAGAATCATCTCTTGTCTCTTCCTAGCTTCTGGTGGTGGCCATTGACCCTTCGTGTTCCTTGGCTGGCAAGTGCATCACCCCAGTCTGTATCTCTATGATATTTCCCCTGATTTCTCTCTTATACCAGTCATGTTGAGTTATGGACCAACCTCACGACTTCATCTTAATTTGATTAAATCTGCAAAGACCCTTTTTATAAATAAGGTCATATTCACAGGTGCTGGCACTTAGGATTTTAACCTGTCTTTTTGGGAGATACAATTCAACTCAAGTCATAATATCAATTTTATTGATATATAACTCACATACCATGTAATTCACCTACTTAAAGTGTACAATCTATGGCTGTTAGTATATTCACAGAGTTGTGTAGCTATCATGACAATCTAATTTTAGAATTTCCATTCCTCCTAAAAGAAACCCCATACCCATTAGTAGACACTTCCTATTTCCCCTCTTACTGTCCCATCCCTAAGTAATCATTAATCTACTCTTTGCCTCTATAAATGTGCCTGCTCTGGACATTTCGTATAAATGGAACCATACTATATGTGGTCCAATGTGATTGTTCTTTCACTTAGAAAAATGTTTTCAAGGTTTATCCAAGTTGTAGCATGTATCAGTACCTCATTTTTTATAGCTGAATAATATTCCCTCGTATGGTGGATACACTGTTTTTTGTCTATCCATTCATCAGTTAATGGACATTTGAGTTTCCACTTTTGGACTATATGGATAATGCTCCTTGAACATTTGTCTGCAAACTTTTGTGTGGACATGTGTTTTGGTTTCTCTTAGGTAAATAACTAGGAGTGAAATTGCTGGGTCATATGGCAACTATATTTAACCATTTGAGCAATTTCCAGATGGTTTTTCATAGTGGCTGTACCATTTAATAGTCCCACCAGAAATGTATGAGGGGTCCAATTTCTCTACATTCTCCCCAGTACTTGTTATTGGTTATCTTTTTTATTGTAGCCATCCTAGTGGGTATGAAATGGTGTCTCCTTGTGGTTTTAATTTGCATTTCCTTAATGACTAATGATGTTGAACATCTTCTCATGTGCTAATTGCCTATTTGTATATCTTCTTTGGGGAAATGTCTATTTAGATCATTTGACCATATCTTAAATTGAGTTATTTGACTTTTTATTGTTGAGTTGTAAGAGTTTTTAATAGTCTGGATACAAATCACTTACGAGATACATGATTTGCAAAAATTTTCTCCCATTTATTGGTTCTCTTTTCACTTTTTTTCATGGTGTCCTTTGAAACACAAAAGTTTTAAATTTTGATGAAGTCCAATTTATCTATTTTTGTTGTCGTTGCTGTTGCCCAGGCTTTTGGTGTCATATCTAAGAATACTTTGCAAAATCTGAGGTCATGAAAATTTACCTCAGTATTTCCCTCTAAGAATTTTATAGTTTTAGCTCTTACATTTAGGTCTTTGACCCATTTTGAGGTAATTTTTGTGTAGGATGTGAGGTAAGGGTATAACTTTATTCTTTTGCATATGGCTATCCAGTTGTCACAGCACCATTTATTGAAAAGAATATTTTTTTCCCAATTGAATGGTCTTGGCACCCTTGTCAAAAATCAGTTGAATCAGTTGATCCTAGACACATGGTTTTACTTCTGGTCTCATGATTCTACTCCTGTGATCTATATGTGTATCCTGTGCCACTACCATACTGTCCTGATTACCACTGCTTTTTAGTAAGTTTTGAAATCAGGAAGTGTGACTCCTCCTAATTTGTTCTTTCTTTTCAAGGTTGTTTAGGCTATTCTGGGCAACTTGTAATTCCATATTAGTGTTAGAATCGGTTTGTCAATTTCTACAAAGAAGTTGGCTGGGATTCTGGTAGAGATTATGTTGAATCTGTAGATTAATTTGGGGATTACTGACATCTTAACAATATGAAATCTTCCAATCCATGAAATGAGATGTTTTTCCATTTATTTAAATCTCTAATATCTTTCAACAATGCTTTGTAGTTTTCAGAGTATAAGTTTTTTACTTTTTAAAAAACTTATTCCTAAATACTTTATTATTTTTGATGCTATTGTAAATGTAATTGTTTTTTAATTTAATTTTTTGATTGTTCATTGCAAGTGTATAGAAATGCAATTTTTTTTGTATATTCATCTTGTATCCTGCAACCTTGCTGAACTTATTTATTAGTTATAATAGATTTTTTAGTAGATTCTTTAGTGTTCTCTATATACAAGATCATGTCATCTGCAAATACAGATAGTTTTACTTCTTCCTTTTTACTCTGGGTGCCTTTTATTTCTTGCCTGATTGGGCTAGAGCCACCAGTACAATGTTGAATAGAATTGGTGACAGTGAGCATTTTTGTCTCGTTCCTGACCTGAGAGGGAAAGCTTTCAGTCTTTCACCATTAAGTATGATGCTAGCTATGGATTTTGAGGCTCTCTTTTAACTAGTCTCAACTGATCATCCAACTTTTTCCCCACTACCAACCTTTTCATGCCTGTTTGCCCAACTCCCCAATCCCAGCCATGCTCACAAAGACCGGCTGGTCTAAATAGCCTGATTTTTAAAATCCTTTTCTTTACATGCCCTGTTTTATTTCTGCCTCTGCACCCACTGCTGATATAGTTACAGAGAAGGCTTCATTTCCTCCAGTGATCTAGCTCATAAACTTCCTCAGGTTGAAGCTCCATCTCCCAGATTATTGCACCACCACCTCCCTAGCAGACACAACTGGGCACACGTACACTTGTGGACACACACACCTTGTAATTCTCTGACTCCCCACTTCATAGGTGCTTGAAGCTAATTTATATTTTGTTTCCACTCATACCACTTTGTAAATGTTCTTTTGTTAATTTGGTTATCTTTGTCTTGGCTTTAACAACTACATTATAGTTTTCTACAGAGCAAGGACCAGGAACCCTGTATTTTAATATCATCCACAAAAGGGCTAAACACAAAGGCTTGTGGGAGCCAAAGGGGCTCAGTAAAAGCTCACTGACTTCAGTCAAATTTTGTTCTCAGGACCCCCTCTTCTTTGTGGACCACTATGAAAATCTCAGACCTCCTGATGCCCCACATATCTCTATCAATGTCCCATTTCCATGTCCAAGCCATTTCTCTTCTCCTCCTCCTTATATTGGCTGAGTTTCAGAGGGAGATAATTGGCTCCATCAAGTTTTACAGCTTAATGGAAGTCTCAACCACGTTTACCTGCTTTCCTTCCAGGGTAAATGCATCATAAGCCAAGGCAAAATCATTCCCCAGCCCTTGTGTAGAAAATGTATGATTTTTATATTGTCCCCATTAAAGCAATATAGTCCACTAGCTGTGACCTCAAACATGACCTTCTTTAAAAGTGAGTGCCTCTCAGTGTGAGATGTTCATTCTCAAGGCCAGGCCCACACTAGGGTTTGAGGGTTTGTAACAAAAGTCCCAGATTCCTGAACACAGCACCAGCTGTTGTTTTCTTTCCTGTGGCATTTGCCTGGGTTTTTTTGTTTGGGTTTTGTTTTGTTTTGTTTTGTTTTGTTTTGTTTTTGATGATTTACTGCAACTAAAATACTGACATCTCCCTGCCTCACCCCATTAACTATGGCAAATGTCATAGAATGAAGATCCTTTGCAATAAGCATACCACAGATAGCAGAGTGTAGGGCTTGGTCTTGTTGCCTTAACAGCTAAAAAGGAAAGCTGCGTGCCAGTTTCAGGAGAAAAATGATTTTTAATAGGTATTTGCTGAGCATGTAGCCTGTGTCTCACATGTGGGAGTGGACATACAGGTAAATACATAGCTGCTGCTCTAGAAGAATTGATAGTCTCACTAGGGTGATAAGACTGCCATGTCTCAAACAGAAAACTGTTAAGTTAGAAGTAGTGTGTAATAATTGCTAAAACAAGAGCAGAGGAGCAGACCATCAGCATGACATGGAGTCAAGGAAGGCCTCTGAGAGAAGGGGAACTCAAGTTTGACATGGAAGGATTTTTATGGACAGAGGATAGAAAGGGATACAAAGAAACTGACATGAGGTTGACAATATAGGGAGGATGACTAATAGGCCTGAAGGTCCATGCTAGGAACCATTTGGAGATAACGTTAGTAAAATAGGGTAAGTCTAGACTGGGGTGTATCTTGAGTGGACAGAGTCACAGAATATTAGAGCTGGAAAGGCATTGCTAATATTTCAGCTGAAGCTGGAATTCTTAGTCTAGTGGCTACTTCTTACTGTTTTCATTCAATTTTTTTAAATCCATGGAATTTTTTCTTCAGATGGAATCTTATGTTAAGAAGCCCAATATTGTAAGGCAAACAAAAGTGAAAGTACTTTGGTTGAATTTAGGCAAGATCAAAATGAACCCAGCTGAGATATGGATACAAAATTATTTCCATATCATTAAATCTTGTGGACACTCAGTCCCCATGTTGCTTGGCTTCTCAGTAGCCTACTACATTGTTGACTACTCTTTTTTGCTAAACACACTCCTTTCCTATGTCATCTATGATACACCTCTTCTGATTTTCCTCTTCCTGGCCTCTCTGTCTCAGTCTCATTGGGTGCTCATTCTCCTACACCTAGAATCTAAATGTTGGATTTCTTAGGACTTGAGCCTCAGCCCTTTTTACTTGTTCTCCATTCTCTGCCTAGGCAATCTTATCTGGTGACTTCAGGTATAATCTAAATGATGGTGACTCTCAAGTTTTATTTTCAGCCCAAGCCTCTCCTCTATTACTGATTAGGGATCTCCATCTAGATATACCACATGTGCTGCAAACTCCAAATTTCCAATACTAAACTCCTCTCCTTCTCCTCCCCACAGTCTCAAGTTTGCACCTTCTCCTGTGTTCTGTATCTCAGTGAATGACATCACCAGCCACCTAAAGTTCCATGCCTAAATCAAGGACTCATCCTTGACACCTTTTATCCCCCTCTCCGATATTGTCATTAAGTCCTGTTCATCTTACCTTCTAAATATCTCTTGAATCTTTTCACTCTTCTCCATTTCCATCACTGCACTGTAGATTACCACTCCCCTCCAGGCCACCATCATTTCTCTGTTGGACTACTGCAGTAACCTCATTGATCTCCCTGCCTCTATTCTTTCCCCATTTCCAGTCAGTTCTTTACATTACAGCTGGATTGTGCTTTATAAAGCATAAATCTGACCATGTCACTTCCCTGCTCAAAAGCCTTCAGTGGCTTCCCATTGCTTGAGGGAAATGTCTACATTTATTAACACATTTTAGAAAACCTTTTATGACCTGGCATCTGTCCACTTGTCCAACCTCATTTATTTAAACAGGAACTCTCTCTTACAGTAATACTCCAACCATAGTGAACTTGTTTCGGTTCCCTGTATGTACCCTATTCAAAGCCTCACAGCTTTAGCCTGTTGAATGGGTTTCTACTGACTGGAACTCCCATCTGCACACATACTGCCAGACTAACTCATCCTTCTAGTCTCAACTGGAATGTCCCCACCCCTGGGAAGTCTTCATAACTCCACTCCCACTTCCAAGTCCAGAGAAAATGTTCCCCCGCCACAGTCTCACATCTCCTTGAAAGGTTAACTTTTTATAGAATGCATCACACATTACTATAATTGCTGCTTTAGTTGTGTATCTTCCTAATTAACCCATAAGCCCGTGCAAGCAGGGTCCATCTTGCCTACCACTGTATCTTCAGTGTGCAGCATGGTGCCTAAAACATAGTAAGTTCTTTAAAAATGTCTGTTGAATGAATACACGAGTCACACCATACATTAGAGCTTATACTATCTTTCAAAAAGCTGAACAAAGTATAGTGACAATGCAAAACTTAGCCATATTTCCTTCATTTTACTTTTTTTATTTGGTGTCTTCTTAAAGGGGTACACTTTTAGATCTTGAAAAATCTTTGCAAATGCCCAGGGTATGATTGTCTGATGATTAGATATTTGGTCAAGATGATTATGGCTGAAAATCTTGCCAATTATTCCGTGGGGAAGACTTTCCTTTTGACTTGTAATTACGGTTACCTAACTTCTGCAAAGATTCACTGGGGAAATTAAAAAACAAAAGATAATTAAAAATAAAAGATGGCACATTTTAAACTTATATAGTCAACTAAGGTACCAGCTCTCTCCCTTTTCAGCTATTTGTCATTTATAAACCTCAAGATATTTGCTGAGAAGGGGCTATTTTCTTTGTATTATGGGCACACTGGCAAGAGGCTGGAACACAGGAAGACACAGATGAGAAGTGAGAGATCATTAAGGGCCAAATCAGCAAGTGAACATGAGGTTGGCCTCATGAACTTCTAAATTCTGTGAATTTCATTTCCGATAAAACAGAGGAGCCAATTTCAAGCGTTGGAGAAAGGTCCTTGCCTTTTCAGCCACGAGGCAGTTCAGCAGGGTTACAGAGTAGCTTTCTGGACAGGCCTCCGTGGCCCCAGTCCCACCTCTTAGACAACAGCTGCTGGCTGAAAGATCTTCTTGGATTCCTGAGCCTCTGGTCTATAGTAAGGAAACCATGCCATGGTTGACAGAGAAGTGGGCCCTGCCTCCAGTCTTCCAGGAAAGGCAGAGTGAATATCACAACTCATTCCAAATTCATGTCTTCAAAGCTCCTACCGAATACCCAGGGTAGCCTACTGCCCTTCAAAAGGTAAAAATCAGCCTCCAGTTAAACAAGATGTGAGCTGAACACTAGGTAGTATTTCATGATGCCAAACTGGGCAGCTTAGATATGGGAGAGCCTGCCTTCCTCTGACGGTTCCTGTCAAGTGCCTGTCTGCTCCCAAGAGATCTTCTCTTTAGATGAACAAAAAATAGCACAAAAAAGGAAGAAGTTATACATCATGTGGCATCAGGGAGTCATCAGATGGACCCAGAAAAAGTATTCTTGGAAACACTAAGAAAATGGCAGTAAGCAGGCCTGGCTTTTATTGACATTCTGAGTCTTCCAGGACCTTTATAATGCCCCTACTATCCATAGCCCCCAACTATGGCCTCTATCCTAAGCTGACTCTCTCTGAAAGTACCCTATTCTCTGAGTAATTTGTTACCCAGTTCAATAAACTACTAATACATGCCAACAGCCCTCCACTGCCTTCAAATTTTCCCCCTCCCATTTTCTTTAGTAGGTGACTGTATTAGTTTCCTCGGACTGTTGTAACAAAGGACCACAAACTGGATGGCTTGGAACAACAGAAATTTATTGTCTCAGTTCTGGAAGCCAGAAGTTCAAAAACAAAGGATTAGCAGGGCCATGGTCCCTCTGAAGATGCTAGTGAAGCATTCTCTTCCAGGCTTCTCTTTTAGCTTCTGGAAGTTCCTTGGCTTGTGGCAGCAAAACTCCAATCTTCACATGGCGTTCTTCCTGTGCGCATGCCTGTCTCTTCAGATGGTGCTCTTTTTATAAGGAAGTCAGTCATACTGGATTAGGAGCCCCTCCTACTCCCATATGACCTCATCTTACCCTAACTAATTAGGGTCTGCATCAGTGCTATTTCCAAATAAGGTCACATTCTGAGGTACTAGGGGTTTGGCCTCCATATATGAATTTTTGAGGGATACAATTCAACCCATAACAGGTTCTATGTAGGTCAGTAAGATTCGAATGACTTAAAATGGCTTGTTATCCCTGTAAATATATATATATACATATATATATTTATATACACACATATATACATATATACAATAAATAAATATAAATATTATAAATAAATAAAAATATAAATATATATTTTTATTTATTTATTGTATAGTCAGTTCCAATGTATCAATTTCTGGTGAACAGCACAATGTCCCAGTCATGCATATACATACATATATTTGTTTTCACATTCTTTTTTGTTAAAGGTTATTGCAAGATATTGAATATAGTTCCCTGTGCTATACAGAAGAAACTTGATTTGTTAAAAATCTATTTTTATATATAGTGGCTAACATTTGCAAATCTCAGACTCCCAAATTTATCCCTTCCCACCTATTTCCCTGGTAACCATAAGATTGTTTACTATGCCTGTGGGTCTGTTTCTGTTTTGTAGATGAGTTCATAGTGTCCGTTTTATTTTTTTTAGATTCCACATATGACTGATATCATATGGTATTTTTCTTTCTCTTTCGGGCTTACTTCACTTAGAATGACGGTCTCTAGGTCCATCCATGTTGCTGCAAATGGCCTGTAAATATATTTTAAAAGATGCCTTCCCTACTTTCATTGAAAGTACTGACTATGAGGAAAGGCCTGGAGACCATCATTCTAGAAATTTGGAGAACTGGAAGGCATCCAGTAAGGAGAGCTTTAGAGATGCTATGTGTCCTTGGAGACAAATGCTTAGTATTTTTATGCAGAGAAGAGGGAATTTCAGGAAAAAGAATATACAATGGGGGAATTATTGTTTAACTGGGTGCAGAATTTTTTTGCGGTGAAGAAGTTCTACATTGGATGGTGGTGATGATAGAACAGCAATGTAAATGTACTGAATGCCACTGAACTCTACACCTAAAAATGATTCCAATGGTAAATTTTATGGTATGTGTATTTTACCACAATAATTTTAAAAAAGGAAACAAACAAGAAAGGAGAACCCATGTGACTTTCTCTGAAGTGGGTCAGGGTTATGGGTAGGGAGGGAGAGTAAGGCCAACAGTCAAGAATGAGAGTACAAGACAGAATTCCAAGGGGGGATTGACTCAGAAGGCAGTTGGGAATTACACACTAAGGATGGTGACTGTGAGATCACTGTAAGGTTTTGTGCCTTTGTAATTCCTCAATATTGTTATTTTATTAATAAATAGTAATGGTGACAATGAACAATTATTGAGCACTTATTATATGCCAGGCACTGTGCTAAGCACTTTCCATTGTCTACTCATTTAATTTTAATTTTTATAACACCTATAAGAAAGGCGCTATTACTGTTCACTATTTATAGAGAAATTGAAGCTCAGAGATGTTAAATAATTTGCCAAAGCTCACTCAGCTGGGAAGCAGTGGATTTTGAGCCAGTATTGGTAATTTAAAAAGGAAATTGTCCATTTCATTTAGGTCTTCAATTTAGGTACAGATTGAGACCTTTTTTGGCATTTAAATTGTAGGGCAACTTTTAAAGGAATTATAAGTTACACAAGAAATACATGAATATATTCTTCTTATGAAAATGAAAATATTATTTATTATCTCCCTGTTGATCATAATTTCCACCTCCTTTCCCCAGAAGTAATCACTATTATCTGTTTGTTTGTAGACTTCCAGAACTTTTTCTATTCATTACATTTAAATATTGCTTTCTTGAAGCTTTGGTAAAATGTGTCAATTTCTTTTCAATGAGCAAAAAAAGGATTGATTTATTTTATTTTATAATTTTTGCTTCAACTGTCAAATGCAATTTTTTAAATTATTGAAGTATAGTCAGTTTACAGTGTGTCAAGTTTCTGGTGTACAGCATAATGTTTCAGTCATACATATACATATATATTCCTTTTTCATATTCTTTTTCATTATAGGTATTTTATTTTGTCTCTTGCATGTAACATCTAGTTGGATCATTTTTACTGTCTTTTAATAGATAAGTTTAATTTATTCACATTTACTGTGATTACTGATGTGTATGAGGTTATTCCTACTTCTTATTTCCTGTTATAACCATATCATGCTTTCACTTTATTCATTTTTTTCTTTCTGCTTTTTGTTGAATGGATTGAGTTTTTTTATTACCCTTCTTTCAAGTTGGAAAATTATACATTTTATTTCTATGTTCTACTAATCACTCAAATTTTTTTTATTTTAGGGAGAGGTAATTAGGTTTATTTCTTTTTTAATGGAGGTACAGGGGATTGAACCCAGGACCTTGTGCATGCTAAGCACACACTCTACCACCGAGCTATACCCTCCCCCACCCTTAAATTTTTAACATACACATAAAGTTACATTTTTTCTAACACTGTAATTAGTAAGTATAACCTTAGCATGCTTTTACTACCCTCTTCTCTCCATCCCCAATTCTCATATTGATAGTTTTGGATTTGAATGTCACTGCTTCCTCTTGGAATCAATATTCTTTCTGTAATATATCCACCAGGAATTCTTTCAGTGTAGGTTTGTGGTAGATAACATTACTGAGTCTTTATGTGGCTGAAAATGTCTTTATTTTACCCCACTTCTTGATAGGGTTCTAGGTTCAGAATTATTTTCCTTTAACAATAGGAATGCTCCTTGTTTTCTTGCATCCATTGTTGCAGATGGAAGTCTAATGTCGAATTGATTCTCATTCCTTTCTGGTACTCTGAGTTCTCTTTCTGCATTGGTACCTTTTACCACTTTATCCTTGGTTTCTGAAATTGTACTATAATGTGTCTAAGGGTGTCTGTGTGTGTGTGTGTATGTTTAATTTATCCTCCTTGGCACTTGATGGGACTTTTCAATCAAAACTCATCATTCTTTAGTTCTGGGAAAATATTGACTGTTATTTATTCAAACATTGCCTCCTCTCCATTTTGTCTGCTCTCTTCTTTTGGAACTTCTATTAGACTGATATCCAGACTTCTAGGTCTGTCTTCTATGTCTTTGTACTTTTACACTTTCTACCTTCTTAACTCTTTGGGTTCTACTGGATAATTTCTCAGTTCAATCTTGCTGCTTATTTGCATTTCATGTAAATCTAATCTACTATTTAGCACATCTGTTGAGCTATTTATTTTAATAGTTATATTTTAATTTTCAACATCTCTAAGTAGCTTTAAAGATAATCTTTAGTTCTTATTCAAAACCATTTACTCCAGTTTTCTGGATGTAATATCCTTCCATTTCTTTCTGAGGGAATAAATCAAACGTATGTGAAGGTCTTATTCTGATTTTCCTGTTAATTTTGTTTGTTCTAACTCAAATTCTTTTACTTACTGACTTTGTTGTTTCTCTTTAATGGTATGAGTTTTCCTTACATGTTCGAAGTTCTTGCCTCTGTCTGCACAGTCTGGTTGAGGGACTGGATGGAAGTTGCTACTGTTCGTTGTGATCATTTTAAAGGAGAGTAGGAGATCTTCCTGGAGGAGGACATGGGTGAGTGTTCTTCCTGACATGAGTGTTCTTTATTCCTCTCGGAGGCTGTAAGCTTCATCAATAGGGTTGCCAGGCTAAGTAAATAAAAGAATTCCCAAGTAAATTTCAGGTTAGTAATGACCTCTTAAAATATAAGTATGACCCATATATTGTACGTTAAAATCTTAAAATGTTAGAAGTTTTGAATTTAAATTTGAATTGCAGACAAACAATAATTGCTTTTTTAGTGTAAGTATGTCCCATGCAATATATGGGGCATAGTTGTGGGAAAAAAGTCCATTGCTAAATCTGAAATTCAAATTTAACTGGGTGTCCTATAATTTGTCTGACAGTCTTATACCTAAAGCTTTGATGTCTCTTGGATTCAAGCTCCCTACTCATGGCTCCCAACTAGAAGCAGATATTGTGCTGCTATTGTTGAGACCACCTGGCCTGTAGAGGGAAGAGGTGGGAGGGCTCCTATTTGATGTTGTACTGGTGTCTCTCTTGAGCTCTTCCTGTTTCCACCACCTGAAGGCAGGAAGCAGCCTTTGGACTGCTCTCATCTACTACAGCAGAATTTTACCACCCATGTCGTGGGCTGTCGTTTCTCTCTTTAATGCTATCCCACCCACTTCATGTCTTTCAAGGATTCCTCTAAAGTTCAGTAGTTCTGGCAGCATGTATGAGGCCTTACGTCTTGAAGTCACTGATCCTGCACCTTCATCTACCAGATGATACTATCTCTACTCATTTCCTGGCATGATCCTTTGTTTCTGGTTGTTTGAGGTCTTCTGGGAAGGAGAAACTGGGTATTTGTGTCACCTTTGCAGCCAGGCTCTAGGGGTGAGCAGAACTCCATGAAACAGAATGGAAAGTGATATTTGGGGAGGAGAGGAGCAAGGCATCTAAGATCAGTGGCAAAGGAAGTAAAGAGATGGTGCTCCTCTAGGCACTAGAATCAGTGTTCTGGGTGTGAATCCTGGTCACCACTTACTAGCTTTGTGACCTTTACTTATTTCCTCTGGCCTTCAGCTTCCTCATCTGTAAATGGGGACATTACCTGTTACAAATCCAGAGGAGTTGCACAGGAAGGCAGGCAAAGAGTGAATATTTGCTTCTTTTTTAAGAGTTGACTTGTAGCATTGGGGGTGGGGTGGGGTCACATCAGCTTTGAGCTTAGTGCAGTTGTGTTTGGGATTTATCTGCATGGTATAAAGCCTACAGTGTCAGGAGTGATTGGTTTTCTTTTGGCTTTGTGTGATTTCAATCAATAATTACACCTATTGATCAAAGGCATACATTCAAAACATTAATTTACATTGAGCATCTTAACTTCATAAAATGGTGACAACGGAATTGGCTGAAATTGATTTCCCTTTTGTTTTCAAAAGAAAAATTCTCAGTGCTGTGCATATCCTCAGTGTGATTCAGAGCTGAGAGGTGTTTAATTATCTACCAATATTACAGGGAAGAAAGTTCTGCAAACATTGTTAGGGTGCAAACTGGAATCCCAGTGGGGCTTGTTCACGTGTTCTTTCTAAAGTTCATCCACTGGAGTGGGACCCTCTTTCTGGACTTGGAGGGAGTTGAACATGAGGAACGATGCCCTGGTTGGTGAGGAAGGCACCTTGGCTTCACAAGATGGCTGACTTGGAGGATGACTTCCCCAGGGTCAGAGAGCCTGCACTCCAAGCTGAATTCATTATGCCTGTCTTAGGAAGGTGAACAAAGGCAGGCTAGGCCTGCTGCTGGGACCAAGGGTGACATGCAGGACTTTTCCATCTGTACTTGGTAGAGACTTAGGGTTCCACGGGTGAGTCTCGAGAGCATCTGGGTGCAGAGATGGGGAGGCTGAGTTTATAGGACTATTGGTTCTATCCTTACTTCAAACAATAATTCTGTGTTGTCATTGTGAACATTTTCTCTAAATAAACTCATAGTTATAGCCTAGCCTGGTTTTGTCTTTGCTGATATAACAACCCCTCAAACATACACACTCTATTTGGATGACTCTCCTCTTCCTGGAGGGTCTTTCCAAGCCAGCAACCAAAGCCTTCCTTTCCTCAACCTGCATTATCTGAAGCTTATTGGTGACAGATTGATGGCATTGACGGACCTCATTCTTTACTTCTCCTGTTGTAAGCAGGGTGTTCTGCCCGATCTCAGGACTCTGGGCTAAACCATGTCATGATTTGCCCAATAGGATGCTAGCAAACATATTGCAAGGAGAGGCTTGGAAAATGCTCGCCTGTTTCCTCTTGCTCCTTCTTGCCCCTCTGCCCTTGCTCCCTGCAAGATCCGTGAGAACGTGCTAAAGCTGGCCCATCAGAGATATAGGAGAGGCACAGAATGGAGCCCGGCCACCACTCAATCAAGCTGAGGCCAAACTAGATCAGCCAACAGCCAGCTGATCTCTAAACATGAGTGAGCCCAGCAGAGACCAGTCAGCTGACCTGCAGCTGACAGTAGACCTAGGAACAAATCTAGCCCAGGTGATCAGAACATCCCAGCTAAACTGTAGACTTGAGAGAAATAATAAATACATGGGTGTCATTTTGAGCCACTGAGTTTTGGGATGGTGTATTGCACAGAACTATTGTCAAAGTAGATACCAGATATACTACCCAGTCGCTGTGGCTTAGCTCGAATCAGTGCCTAGCCTTCCCAGCAACTCTTACAGGCGAGGATGCTCCTTCCTCAGAACTCCTATAGCAGTTACTTGCCTATTCGGACTTTTCGATTCTCTACATCCTATTGGAACCATATGTCATTGACTCCAAGATACCATGGGTGGAAAAACACACCATTATCTTATGACTCACCAAGCAAAATAACACACCATGAAATCTACAACTTGCCATCCATTGGAGGACACATCCTAGTGATTTCAGAACATTTAAAGGGTGTTTCTTAGAATCAATAAGCTACAGTAATTAACCCTTCAAAGTTTTATGTCTTAGTTCTCCATCAAGATTGCCCTTGAGTACAAATACTGGGTTTTCATCTTTTTGGGGGAACAGCAAAGTTAGTGCAGCTTTGGAGTGAGGCAGACGCTCGTTCAGATTCTGAGTCTCTCACTTAACTCATGTGAGCTGAGGCAAGTGACCTAAATTCTCTGAGCCCCAGTTTTCTCTCTCTAAAAATAGAGATAACCGTTCTTATCTCAAAGGGTCCTTATGAGAATGTATTAGCTCATGCAAAGAATATAGTGGGCATATACAACAATGTTTAATTTATTTCTTTGATTAGGTAATATAGGTGCATGATAAAAATTTTGAAATGGGCACAAAGGACTGTAGGGCAAAAAAAGCCTCCCTGTTATCACTGTCCCCCGCACCCCGCCTCCATCACTCAGTTTCCCTCCCAGGAGATTATCACGGTCACCAGTTTCTCGAGACCCTTTCCAGAGAGGGACATAGTAGTCATTTAATAAACATTAGTTTCTTCCTGCCTCTTTTGAACCCCATGGCTCCTAGAGAGCTGGACCTTTCTTAAGGGCCAAGGTGCTGATCACCCATTACGGTCTGGGACTCTGGATGGAAACAGTACAGGGAATTGGACTGAAGAGACTAGTGTCAGATGTTTCTGGGGGAAAAAGTGTTTGTCGACCCATCCTCACGTAATTGCCTCTTTTTTCCTTTTTTCATAAGTGCTTAAGTGCAGAAAAATTTCAATTAACAGAGGGCTCATTACTTGGGTGCAAGTTAATATAAGTTTTACTGTAACTGCCACTTCTTCGAAAGTGCTGAGACAGGAAATACAGACTTCACTCACCACGACTGAAAAGCTAGCCAAGCAGAGGAAACCAAACTAATAATGTGGCTGGTATTGTCAACTACTATACATACGCAGATAGAGGAAACCTGTATTGACATAATAATAATAAATATGTAAAGAAGCTCATGGTTTACCAATAAAATCATTTACCATGTTGCTGACTTTACTGGAAAATGATGCTTTATAACCAGACTCTCAGTTTGATTGATACCTAATTAAAAATTCACAAGGCTCAACTTCAAGCACCTCAAACTATATTAAAGTCAGTGCTATACCAACGGAGGCATAATATCATTTAAAACCAAAGCAAGCATGATCATTTATTTAAAGCTTAGAAATAGTTCGGAAAATTGCAAAGTTGCATAAAATCCGTGGCTACATACAGGAAAACAGCAGTGTGATTTAGTGAAAAAAAACTGGGGACTCAGGAAGACCCGGTCCCAGTTCTGCCTCTGTCGTGATTGCACTGCAAGAGTCTTGGGTGGGTCACTTCTCTCTGGCCCTCCATTTTATCATTGGTATAATGAAGATAATCATGTCTGGGTTTTTTTTTTTTTTAACCTTACTGGATTTTTGTGAGACTCAGTAAAATGATGTATGTAAACTAGTTCAAATGGTATAAAGCAGTCCCCAAATGTAGTTCCAAATACATTTGTTAAGCTCTTACCATGTGCTGAGGACTGCGTGGTGCTAAGAATACGTAGATAAACAAGCCCAAATCCTTGCCCTCAAGAAACTCACATATACAAGCTGCCAGCGAGGGGCGCTAGCGTGGTGTCACCAGAGTTGCTAGAAAAAATATCGGATGTCCAGTTAAGCTTGAATTTGAGATAAACATGAAATAATTTTTAACATAACTTTGTCCCAAATATCACACGAGACATGGTACAAATTCTTCGTTACTCGCCTGAAATTCAAATTTAACTGGATGTCCTGTATTTTCATTTGTTAACTCTGGCAACCCTATATGTCATGCAGAAGTATGTACAGAGTAAAGAAGTAAAGAAGTGCAGTGGAGAAAGTAATGAATTCTGTCTTGAGGTATCGGAAAAGGCTTCGTGGAGGAGGTGGAGAGAGATGACCAAGCATTTGACAAGGGACTGTGATTGTGTGGGATGGGGAGAGGAGGAGAGAGCCTTTTACCCAGCGGGAAAAGCAGCAGCACAAGGCAAGAAAACCCTGGGAGAGTGTAAGTGGAGGACTGGAAGCTACTCCAGGCTTTTCAGTGTTGCTGAAACGTAAAAGGTGAGGTAGGGAGTGACAATATTTGAAGTCCCTGGGAAAGGACTTATATGGGCTCATGAAGGAACTTATATGGACTTTTAAGTCTAATCTCTATCCCATGATGAGGCAGTGAGACTATCCAAAGAGAATGTGGGAATAAGTTTCCTGGATGGATGGGTAGGTGGATAAATTTGACCACAAAGGCAAAATACTAGGCTGCTTCTATGTAGAGAAAGAACAGCTAACAGGACAGAGATTTTTGTTATCCGAATGTGGGAGCCTGGGGAGGAGAAAATGGAGCTGTTGGATCCTAGAAAGAGCAATAGGGGGCCCTTTCTTAAGCTGGAGGACTAATGAGATCACTGTAGAATAAATAAACTCAGGAAATGTGTACTTCATCCAGTAGGGAGTACATATACATTTTTATTACCCCAAGGGGTGGTAGAGGCTGAGAAGATAAATAGAAGGGGTTAAAGAAGTGCTGATATGTGGACAGAGATCTCAGGGTGCAGGCAAAGTTATAAATATTCAGTTAACACGTATACATCTGGAAGGCTGGAGAGGTGGGTGCCTCTGTGTTGGTTTACAGAAGGAAGCAAGGAATTTGCTGGGCAGGTCAAATGACTGGAGGATTGAACTCTGACCATTAGCCGAGGGTATGCGAGAGCCAGCTTGTTCTGGCTCACAAGAGCCAATGGTTAACTTTCTGGGAAATTTTGCAAGCCAATTTTTAAGCCATTGTTAAAAATTAAATTATATAAACTTCTAATTAAAATCTATGTTAAAAACACATAGGCCAAACTCATCACTTCCTAATTGTTTTACTACATTTTACTTCTGTATGCTCTTGAGATTATATACTTACCTTTGTATGTGGAAATACTATGTACCTTTGTATTACTGTATACATCTTCCCAACTCTGTGATGTCAAGTTGGAGGTTTGAGATCGGCCATGGTGGGAGCATTTACACCATGGAAATCAGCAAATATTAGAAATAAGGGCTTCCCCCCACCCACCACAGAGAGATGGTTGCTAAACATTTAGCATCTAGCCAGTGGGGAATAAGGGCTCCCTCCCCATTAGACAGAGCAGTCGTATAGTCATATTATTATCAGGTTGAACCATATGAAATTGCTGCTACTCCATCACTTTTGATCTATGAAAATGATCATTTCATATGGTGCAGTCTAATCCAAAAGACACTCCTGAGCTGACTGAACCTTGAGCACGCTGGTTTTGTTAGTAGGCACTGGCTACATTTCATCTTCCATCTTTCAACTTTTCTGAATCCACAAAATGCACAATCATATGTGGGAAGCTTGTACCTACCTGTGGTAGAGATTCTTAATTGTCCCCCAAATGTATTCCCTTTTCTTCATCAGCAATAGAACCCGAGTTCTTTAGCTGGCCACAAAGTCATCAAGAATGAGGACTACGTTTCCCAGCCACTCTTGCAGTTAAGTGTAATCACGTGACTAAGTTCTGGCCAATGAAATGTAAGCAGCAGCAGTATGTGCAACTTGTAGGAAGCGTCCTTAATGGGACAAACCCTTCCCATCCCTTTCCCACTTTCCTTTGGATGGAATGGGATCATCATGGCTAAAGCCCCAGCAGCCAGCCAGTACTGTGTAATGACACTGGGAATGGAAGCAACACACTAGATGGAGCAATGGAAGAGGAATCTAGGTCTCTGACACCGCGGGGTATCACACCAGTCCTACCTGAACATGAGAGGAAACTAAGCCTCATGTTGTTTAAGTCATTACTTCCTTTTTGTTCCTATGTTTTCCAACCAGGAATTGCCTAATAGAGTCGTTTTGAGGATTCAATGTGATAATACAGTTATCACAGTGCTTGACCACAGAGCGCTTACACAATACATATCTAATATAATTAGGAGCTCACCTTGGTAACAGAGAGCTGGGATCCACCACCTTAGTGTAGGGTGAGTGGTATGATGTGGAGAGAGGAATTATCAAGGGTGTTGCGGTGGGCTGGCACTCAGATAGGCTGCTGGCACATTCCTTTCGAACAAATGTCAGAGTCTGAGGGAGAGAGGGCTCCCATGTGACATCTGGAATGTGCCATCACATTCTGGTGTAGTATTTCTGTATGAGACGAATTGTGCCAATACAGAAGAGGCCTGCTACCATGGTGATGATGACACTAGCCATATCAAGGAGGTGAAGTCCTGTGACAGCAAAGAGCAGTAGGCTTTTTGGGCAGTGACCATGTGGTAGGTTCCGGAAAGAGCAGTCAGAACCTGATTTCCAGGAACTATGTGAAAATATGTCCTAAAGTGGAAGTTGCAAAACACTCCAAGGATCCTTCCTCATCTGTTCTTCGCCATCACTAACTTGAGCCAGAAGGAAGAATTTGGATGCAGCTCGAGTTCCTCCAATTCTGCAAGTGGGAACTGAGCCAGAGAAGGATGACGCTGTTATTCTGTCTTTGTGTGTGATGGTCTTCTCCCCTAGGCTGGTGGTCTGGACAACACCTGTTGGTTATAAATCCGGGAATGACAAACTGAAAATGAACCGTGGAAGGTCAGAATGTTTACATAGATATGTTATCTTCGAAGTAATCCCCACACTCCTACAGCCTGCTAAAGAGACACCTGCTCCCCAACTCTGCCCCCATGGAATTCTGATGTAATTGATTCACTGAGGAATATTAAGTTAGTAGAGTATTAACATGTAAAGCTTTCATGTTTTCTGAACACTGATTCCGACCTTGCTTTGCTGAGTGCCTCTTTTTAGTCATAATCTTCTGGTCCTTGTCAGTTAGTAAAATTTACTCTATTAAAAAAATTCCAATCTCATGTCTGATTCAAAGATTGCTCCCTACCAGGTTTCTGTCTGGAGGGGTGGATAGGAGAACTAGAAGCAGATGCAGGGGCGTGGTATTCGCCCCCATTCTTCTTCCCCGTCCTGCTTGTAATTTAGCTCCTCTGCCACGGCGCCCTAGCTGTCTGTCAGGGGTAGGGAGATGCCCCTGGTCTCACCTTGGTCAGATTTGCTTCTAGCTCTTGCTGGCAGCTCCTGTTGCTGGGCTACCTTCTGTGTGCGCAGGCAGCCTCTGTGGCTTTCATGGGAGTGCTGTCTGGCCCCACTGAGAACTCCCTCAGAGAGGGGCAGCCTGGTCTTTTGCAGTCATTCCCAGAAGCCCACATGCCCAACATCCTCACTAGATGGGTGGCCATGACTTTGGCCCTGAAGCTGTCTGGGTAGCACTCAGGCTCCTGCTCTTCTGCTCCGTGCTCCTTCATGTGGAGTCCCAGAACTGCTGTGGTCCTTTTCTGTGACTTTCAAGGGCAGCAGGGATCTGGGAGTGGGAGTACCACCCAGTATTATCCTGTTCTCCTCCACATTAATGGCACTACAATCCTTTCATGTCCTACTGGGACAGGCTATTCCAGCAAGTCACCTGGCTTTAGAAATCTCCAAGTGAGGAGCAGGGCCCAGCCTCAGGATTCACACACCCTCTGCCTTTAGAGAATCTAGATCACACTCTCTTAAGGATTATTGCACCCAAAGGTATGAGGGTGCGCGTGCAGAGTCTACTGCTCTTCCAGCATCCTGCTGGAGGGTACCGGTCTGAAGATACCAGTCTCCTCCTCTTCCGGTTCTCTTCAAATCTATGAGAGATTCTCTTGGGGTCCACCCCTACTTCCCTTGCCTTTGGTGGAGGGAAGAGAAAAACCTTTTCTTCTTTTCCATCAGGCTGAAATCTCTAATAAGTTGCTCTCTCCCTTCCTCCAGACCTCAGGGAAGTAGACTGGAGGTGAGAGGGGTAGAGGGTAGCAGATGACAGTATGTCTAGTAAACCCTGGGGAAACACCTGGTCTCTCTCGTCTGTTGGTGACTCTCTTTCGACTGTGAGAGCATCTAGGCTCCAAGACACTTCAAGCCTGGAGCTAAAGTGCCTGAGTTCAAATCCTGAATTCTCTACTCACTTACATTTTCTGTGACTTAATTTCCTCATCTCTAAAGTGGAAGTAATAATAGTATATACATCATAGGGTTATTGTAAAGACTAATTGGACTAAGATTCGTAATGTGCTTAGTACAGTGCCATGTACATAATAAATGTCATGCAAGTTTACTATTATTATTGTTATTATTGCTTATCCTCAGTTTTGGACCATAGTCACCAATTTGGGGGCAATAGGAGAAGTCCCCTTCAACATTCCGTTATGTGTGATGGGTGGATCATGAAACCAACCTAGGGACAGAGGAAGACATTTGGAGTCGCTTATGGTAACACTTCTAGTTAAACTGAAGCCAAGCAAAGATAGAAACTCACTATATCTACTTGAATGTCCCATTAGAAAGATCAGGAAAATAATCTTGGGTGAGTCATTGGTCCCTCCATCCCCAGTTAGTAAATCGAGCAGGCTCCCCTTCTGGTGGAGGAGATGCTGTGTCAGAGGAATATATTCATTCATATTAGGAGCCAACACATTCTTAATAAATGCTCCACATGCACTCAAGTGAATTAGCATGCTGCGTAAACTCTGGAAGGATTTTTCTAACTTTCCACTGGATAGAAACGCTTGTTTTATTAATATAGTGAATAACAGCATTCTGTAAACAACTCATACTTTTTAGATTTACTCCTGTTAAAGAATGCCATACTTAAGTGCTTGGAATTGACACTTGAAAATGAAATACTGCAGCAAATAATGGGGAAATTGTAGATGTATTTTATACCTCTCTTTCCCAAATCAAAAGGTCTCATAAATATAGTCTCTAAAAGTGTCGGTGGGGGAGTTAACATAACTGTACAAGCAATAAGCCTGACCTTTCAGTGTAATTTATTTTCGATTTGCTCAATCCTTTTTTATTAAAACTAGCACATCTGAAGCAGAATTAAATCCTATTATAACAGGTGTGTGATCGTATCAGTTTCTCCCTGCCAGCGACCCACTTTATTAAAAGTTACTTTGTTTCAAAGGAGGATAACTTGATCAGGAGGGCAGTGGGATGCCTTTGGAAGATTGGGGACAGCAGGGGAAGGATGGTTTTATTTTCCTGTGAGCAGCTACTGTTACCAGTGAAATCAAAGAATATTTATGAGCATTTCTTTTGTGTTTGAAAAGCCATGGTGGGATGTAATCTTTCCACTGTGTTTATAAAAGGTTATTTCTCTCTGAGGTTATTTAGACCCAGGAAGACAGGTGGGTTCAAGCTGTTCTGTAGCGTGATCCACACATTACTTAGCTTGTGATCATTTTCATGTGCAGTGTTTTTATTCTAGTGACCATTGGAGGGGAAAACAACCTTGGAGACACTACTTAGATACAGAGCTACTTGGTAGAAACTAGCTTTCAATATTTGGTTTCTGTCAGGGAATCTAATTCTACTAGGTCTTTCAAAAAGATTTAGAATTTGAAACCATCGCTCCACTGATGAGTGGTTTGGCCCCTTTTCTCTTGGTTTCATCTTTTGGTTTCTCTATCTTTTGTTCTGCCTAGTCTTCTTACTACCCAATTCAATTTCCACTTCTTCTGGGAAGCTAGTCCTGACACACTCCTGCCCACGGTGACCTCTTCCCTCCTCCCAAATCTGATCACTAACAATTTATATCCATCAGCTGGCCACTGATCTGAATGGATTTGTCATAACTCGCCTATCAACTTGAGAACTCCTGGAGGGCAGAAACTCAAGCCAGCTTGAGTCCTCCTTGTAGTGAGTTTGAGGGCAAGTCAGGGTTGATTAAGAAAAAAAATATGACCACCAGGTGGCAGTAACACCCAATAAGATTGATTTGGGGGCCAATTGGACAGGTTTGCATGGTAGAGAGGAGGGCGTGTCCCTCACAGCATGAGACCTTCTAAAGGCTACATTACAAGGGCCACCACCCAGAAAGGCAGGAGGGCAAGGAACGTCCAGGGAAGAGTGGCACTGGAGAGGGAGCTTACACATCTAGGTGCTGTTGCTCAGCCGAATAATGGGAGCCTCTGGGGCAGAGAGCTCTGAAGGGCAGCGGTGGCTTGTGGTCTTTTACAGATATAGGGTTTATCTCACCTGTGGCTAGCAGATGTTAGGTGCAGTTTTGCAGGGTCTGCAAAGCAGGTAGGCTCTCTCTCAGTGGCTAAATATGTGCCTATTTGGGCTATATTTGAAACAATTGGCTATGTAAAAATTTCAGTTTGTTGCCTACTGGCTTTTAACCCATAGATCCCAGCCTGCTATGAAAAAGTCAACAACATAGGGCTAATATACAGAGGCCCGGAGTTGCTAATCTCTTCCAGCTTCATGACAAGGAAGTTCTGCCTAGGAAGGCAGGGAAGGCAGTGAGTGCAGCCTGATGGAGCTGACTTTGTTTGGAGCATAGTCTGGAAAAATTCATGGCTTGGGATAATGTCAAAAACAATAGGAAAATCAATGGCAAATAATTAGAAAGGCCAATATTGTAGCTAGCCTGGGAAGTCATGTTACTGGTTGGGTAAAAATCAACAAACTGGAGATTTACCAGGGAGATTCAGGAATTAGACATCCAAAGGGATCCATGCTAAGACCCCAGATATCTCTGGTGGTCTGGAAGGCTGTGCACATGTGCAAAGCTGTGCCTACTTAGGAGAGACCAGAGAGGGCCCTGACAAGATACTCTTCCCTGGATGAACATGAGGCCTTGCAAAAGGCTGTTTGTAAATGCTTGAATTTGAAAGCATTCCCTAAGCCACACACAAATCCATTGACAATGGGTCTTACTGGTTAAAGATGTTTAAGCATAACCTCTGACCAATTATTGGCTAACCACTAAGTTATGCTTACCCAGGGACAATCCTCAGGAAGGCAGGTTTAAAAAAATTTTTTTTAAAAGCTGAGCAGAAACATCAGAGGCCATACACTGCAGGGGAAATAGGCCAGAATTACTCTAAGCACATCAACAAACAAACAAACAAACCAAATGAACAAAAACAGCAATAACAATAACCTCTGGAGTTATTAGAATTCAGAGTTGCTATAATATCTAATCTAAAAAATAATTTTTTTCAAAAATATGTGTGAGACATGAAAGAAACAGGAACGTGTGACTCATACACAAGGAAAAAATTAGTGGAAATTGTCTTTGAGGGGGTCCAGATATTCAACTTACCAGACACATGCTTGAAAGAAGCTATTATAAATATGTTCAAAGAACTAAAGGAAACCATATTTAAAGAATTAAAGAAAATATGATTACAATGATTCATCAAATAGTGACTATCAACCAAGAGATGAAAATTTTATCAAAGAACCAAATAGAAGCTCTGGAATTGTAAGAAGTCTAATAACCAAAATGAAAAATTTACTACAGGGGCTCAACAGCAGATGTGAGGCGGCAGAATAAAAGAATTAGTCAAATTGAGGATAGATCAATGGAAATCATGGGATCTGAAGAACAGAATGAAAAAAGAGCAGAAAAAAATGAACAGAACCTCAGAGACAGGTGGGACAACATCAAGTGTACCAACATATATATGATGAGTGTCCCAGAAGGAGAGAGAGAAAAATATTTGAAGAAAGAAAAAAAAAAGATCAATGATTAAAGACCTAAATGAAAGACCAGCTACTATAAAATTCATAGAGGAAAACATAGACAGAACACTCTTTGACATAAATCACAGTAATATTTTTTTGGATCCATCTTCTAAAGTAATGGACATAAAACCAAAAATAAACAAATGGCACCTAATTAAACTTAAAAACTTTCACACAGCAAAAGAAACCACAAACAAAATGCAAAGACAACCTACAGACTTGGAGAAAATGTTTGCAAACAATTCTGCCAACAGGGATTAATTTCCAAAATATACAAATAGCTCATATAGCTTAATATCAAAAAACCAAAAAACAGATATCCCAATCAAAAAATGGGCAGAAGACCTAAACAAGCAATTTTCCAGTGAAGACATACAAATGGCCAGTAGGCACATGAAAAAATGCTCAATATCGCTAATTATCAGAGAAATGCAAATCAAAACTACAGTGAGGTATCACCTCACACCACTTAGAATGGCCGTCATTAAAAAGTCCACAAACGATAAATGTTGGAGAGGATTTGGAGAAAAGGGAACCCTCCTACACTGTTGGTGGGAATGTAGTTTGCTGCAGCCATTATGGAAAACAGTATGGAGATTCCTCAAGAAACTAAAAATAGACTTACCATATGATCCAGTAATCCTGCTCCTGGGCATATATCTGGAGGGAACTCTAATTCGAAAAGATACATGAATCCCAATGTTCGAAGCAGCACTAATAGCCAAGACATGGAAGCAACCTACATGTCCATTGATAGATGACTAGATAAAGAAGCTGTGGTATGTTTATACAATGGAACTACTCAGTGATAAAAAAAAAAAAAAAGAATAGAATAATGCCATTTGCAGCAACATGTGTGGACCTGGAGATCATCATTCTAAGTGAAGTAAGCTAGAAGGAGAAAGAAAAATACCATATGATATCACTTATATGTGAAATCTTAAAAAAGAAAAAAGAAAAAAGAGGACACTAATGAACTCATCTACAAAACAGAAACAGACTCACAGATAGTAAAAATTTTATGGTTACCAGGGGAAAGGGGCTGGGAAGTGATAAATTTGGGAGTTTGAGATTTGCAAAAGTTAGCCACTCTATATAAAAATAGATGAAAAACAGATTTCTTCTGTATAGCACAGTGAAGTATAATCAATATCTTGTAATAACCTTTAATGAAAATGAATATCAAAATGAATATATGTATTTATATGCATGACTGGGACATTATGCTGTTTACCAGAAACTGACACATTGTAACTGATTATACTTCAATTAAAAAAAAATGGAACCTCTTGGGCATAAGGTCTGGCTTTAGAATTTAAAAAAAAAGCCTCTGGTTATTCTAATGTGAAGCTGGGACTGAAAAACAATGGCCTTGAATAGTCTCTGTCATAGTTAATTTTATATGTCAACTCAGCTAGACTATATTAACCAATTATTTAATCAAATATTAAATGTTGCTGTGAAGTACTTGGTATGGTTAACATCTGCAGTCAGTTGGCTGTAAGTAAAAGAGATTATACTTGATAATGTGTGTGGGAGCCATCTAAATTAGTCGAAGGTCTTAAGAGCAAAAACTGGTTTCCTGGAGAAGAAGAAATTCTGCCTCAAGTCTGCATTATCACCTCCTGCCTGCTTCCTGTTTGCTAGACTGGCCTACAGATTTCGGACTTGACAGCCCACACAATCATGTGAGCCAATTCCTTAAAATAAATATGTTTCACATATAATGTATAATATATTGGTTGTGTTTCTCTGGCGAATGCTGGCTGACACAGACTTCCTCCGTATTTCTAAGGTTTTCTGGTTCCCATTATGTAACCCTGCTCCTGCCCAAACCAGTCTTGCCTTTCTGAAAACTGTCTTTGTTAGTTTAAAGATTTACTGAGAGGTTACTATTTACTGAACAGTTATTATGTGCTAGGCAGCATGCTTAGAGTCTTTCCCCTTACTTCCCTTGGTGGTTGTGTTAACTGAGCTGTCTCTGTCAGTATTTGTCATAGAGTACCTACAAGATAGTACACACCATACATTTTATTCCTCTCCCCCATACTTGTATTAGATTTGTATTAGTGTCTTGGGTCACAGGCATTAGTAACTTAGAGATAATTTTTTTGCCCAAATTGTTATCGTTCTTGTTGCCTGTTGCCTGCTTTCTTTTGCTCCCGATGTATTTTTCTTCACTCTGGGAGACAGGGTTATTTGCAGTGCATTGTGCTCAAAAAGAAGCACTTAAGTATGAGGAGAGCATGGAGTAAAAGTTGATTGCTGTAAATTCAAATTGCACCTTTTCCCTGAAATCTCAAGGGCTCCCATAGGGACTGTCAGAACTGAAGGAGTGAATGCAGGAGGTGAGCATTACTGGGAAGAGGTCCAGATCTAGACCCTTGCTGCTCAGTATACGGTCTTTGGATCAGCAGGCCTGGGCATCACTAGGGTGCATGTTAACCATGCAGAATCTTGGGCGCCTCTCCAGACCTCCTGAATCAGAATCTGCATTTTTAACAGGATTCTCGGGTGACTGATATGCACATTAAAGTTGAGCAGTGCTGGTCTTTCTGCATCTTTCACCTTATTTTAGCTGTCCCATTTGTGGCCATGCACTCACTTTGTGACATGACTTTTGGAGTTAGGTCTCGGACTATAGCCTGGGTTAGGAACTCAGGAAGGCCTGGGACCAGGGCTCAGTCTAGGCCATAAAATAGAGTAACAACAACAACAAAACTGGCCTTGGAATCATTACTGGTTTCCTGAAAACTGTTTTATTTTTCTCTACTTCATCCCAACTGATTTTTTTTGTTTTTGGTTTTTTCTGTAGAACAATAATTTTAAGTAGTACCATCACATTCCCCTCTCTTTTTAAGTTGTTTTTGCTCTTTTCTTGTCTGCCATGTCCCCTCACTCTCAGCACACGGATGGTCTTGTGACACACTCAGGCACAATGTTGTCAGAGCAGATATTTTCAGATGGGGCCAGTGACTGAACCACAGGAGTTCCCCAAGTCTGATGCAAAGCAAAGTGCCCCCAGGGAGGCCAGTCCTTCCTCCACCATCCCTACTCCATGCTCCTCTTTCCCCAAGGAAAGCTGTGTTCTCCTGCTTCTGGAATGCAGCCTAGTTTAGCAATTGAAGTTTGACATTTGGGGACATTTTGGGAAATCACTTTAGACAGACACTCAAGCACAATTCATCCTCACTCCTAATTGTGCCAATCAGCCTCAGGGAAGACCAGGTCCTTCAAGAAAACTGCCACCAAGCCCTCCACTGGGCCTGTGAAGGGGCATCTACAGCATCTTACCTACTTGGATGGGTGTTTGAGTTAGCGTCACATGGGCATCTTTCTGGAGCATATTTTTACTCAGTATTAAGTACTTTTAAACATTTTTAAGAAGTATAAATGGCTGTGTTGTGGAGTAGACTATAATATTTATATGAATTTTTAAGGTAGAGTGCAAGGCTTCAAAGACTATTCTGCTTGTGAAGGGCACTTTCAGGAATAGGTATCTACTCTACCATTAGGAGAGTTAATTGGGCAACTTTAAGAAGCACTGGCTGTGTCAAGAATTATTCTAGGTGATGGGGTTACAGAGATGACTAAGACCCAGCCACTGATCTCCAGGATCTTATAATGGGGGACATAAAACATTCTCAAGTAGGCACTGAGCTCCCGGAGGGCAGGGCCCATCCTCTAATTGTTGTTAAATCAATAGAACAGTTTTCTCCTTGTGCAATGATCACTTTATTTGACAAGTATTGGCTTAACTTAGTTCCTCAGCCTGTGGGCCAGGCGCTGTGCTGAGAGCTGGGGATTACAGCAATAAATCAGACACAGGCCTGGTCCTCAGGTGGACCTTCTAGTGGGAGAGACAATCAATGAGGCAGAGACTCACAAGAGAGCACCATATCCCTGCTGAGAAGTACCAGAAGCAAAGGTTTGTGGAAGGAATGTATTCCACATGGCATGACATTTAAAACTGAATAATTTATTAACATAACATTGTAAACTGACTATACTTCAATTAAAAAATAAAAATTAAGAAATCAAATGTAAAAAAAGACTGAATAATTTTAACCTTGCAAAATTTATCACTTGAAACAACAACAAAAGCTATTATCAACTATGAAAGGAAGTGCTCTTTGGTTTATTTCACTGAAGTGAGTTTTATATGTAAAGGAAGTTTTTGTGGCATCCCTGATAAACTCATGAAAACAGCCCAGACTGAAAAACCTAGTGGTTCGGAAAGGAGGAGGAGGAGAAAAAATTCCATGTGAGAAACTAGAGAGAGGAAAGTGTTTTCTCTCCCACCATGACAACCAAGAGATATGATCTTATCCACTAGGAGATAGTTCTGGATTAGAAGGCAAAACACCTCAGTGACAACTTTCCCAGACCTCCATTTCCTAGTCAGTGAAATAGCACTTAATAAGGTTTGCCCTGCATCCCTTATGGGTTGTTAAAATGATCAAAAGAGCTAAGATATGCGAACTATTTTAAGACTCTAAGGCTATATACATATGACATTACCATGATATGATTTCAGAGGAACAGGAAGGGCCTCTGGCATTCCCCAAACTCCTCACCTATGGGTTAAAAAACAAAACTTGAATTATTCCTTAGCAATAGGGGAAATAAATACTTATTTAACATGAACTGTGTGATAGGTTTTGGGCTGGGAACTTTAACATAGCTAATTCAGTCAATCCTTACATCATTGTTCGGTGTGTGCTATTGTTCCCATTTTACAGATGAATTAGCCTGAAGTTCAAAGTGACAACTTTCCCAAGATCACACACCTAGCAAGTGTTGGAGACAAGACTGAAATTCAGGTTTGTCTGAATCTCAAATTCATCCCCTTAATTATGAAGCCATTTTGCTTCCTCAAGTTGATACATGCTAAATTGCAATTTTCCCTGGGAGGAATACCTGGATCTCAGGCATTCGGTGTCCGAAAGCTGACTGTGAAGGTTTGTCAGCTCTTTTTCTCAGAGTAGGTTTTGACTAAGATTAAAAGCTGGAAGCAGAGGGCACTGGATACCACTCAAGGAGGGTGGAGTGGCATTGAAATATAGAAGATGTAGGGGAGAGAGAAAGGACATGGGGAATCAGTCAAGATGGGCTTTGAATTTCAGCTCTATTGCACAGCTAGGTGACTTTGGGGAAGATATTTAGCTTATTTCAATTAAATGAGAATAAGTTGAAGAATTTTAAGGATTGAGGTGATGCATGTGTGATCAAAATCTGATGTTTTGTTATATCCAGCCGTCTATATCCTTTGAAGGACTGTCCCGCCATTCCGTGTGATTCTGGTGGGGTCGCTAATCATGAGGCCCCCTAACCCTGGCTATAGTGGTGATGGTATAATCTAGGATGAGGCTCTTACAGCATCTTATCCCTTGGCCACAATGGTCTAGAAATGGGCAATAGATCTAAGCAGGGCTAAGCATGTGTCTTCTCTGGATTGGCTTTTGGGTGCTGGGATGGAAATAAACATACTTTTCTATTTGGATATCTAAACTGGGAGCATGTAAACCTGGGGCTATGGGCCATCGTCTTCCCTTGTACATGGAGAGTCGTCTACAGGGTGAATCCAATACACAGAACATAGATTTGAGAGGACAGAGTACTCGAGCTCTTCATTCCACTTTTGGAATGAAGCAGGTTACCCTTTAAGCTTCCTAATTTATAAGTCCCCTATTTTTTTAAATTGAAGTATAGTCAGTTACAATGTGTAAGTTACAGTGTGTCAATTTCTGGGTACAGCATAATGTTTCAGTGATACATATACATACATATATTCACTTTCATATTCTTTTCCATTATAGGTTTCTACAAGATACTGAATATAGTTCCCTGTGCTATAGAGAATAAATTTGTTTTTTAATCTATTTTTATGTATAGTAGTTAATATTTGCAAATCTCAAACTCTCATTTTATCCCTTCCCACACCTTTTCCCCCTGGTAACCATAAGATTGTTTACTGTCTGCAAGTCTGTTTCTGTTTTGTAATGAGTTCATTAGTGTCTTCTTTTTTCTTTTTTTAGATTCCACATATGAGTGATATCATATAGTATTTTTCTTTCTGTTTCTGGTTTACTTCACTTAGAATGACATTCTCCAGGTCTATCCATGTTGCTGCAAATGGCATGATTTTATTCTATAAGTCCCCTATTTTTGTTTAAATAGTTTGAATTGGGTTTCTCTCATATGCTTCTGAAAGAATCATGACTTATACATAGTGTTGTAGCATATATAAAATGCATATACCATGAATAGTGCTGAATAAATGATAATACATGTAATAGAGGAAATAGCTTGAAAAAATATAAATGTAGTTTTCTTATTTGCATTTTGGGGTACGTGATTTTTTTTCTTAGCTCAAGACATCCATCTACTGTTAAGGAAAGGAGATTGAGAATAAAATATGAAAGAAAACATTAACCTTCAGCTTTTGACCTTCAAAATAGAATTCAATACAAAGAATACAGCTTAAAAGCTAGACACTGTGGAGAAAGGATTTTTCTAAATTCTGTAAATCTCCTCTTTAGCATATCAACAGCCAGGCTTGAACAGACAGAAAACAGAAGGGGGAACATTCTTCTCTTCTGTGTCTGCACTGTGAGAAAAACTAAGAGAGGCAGGACTAGCCATGTGCATATCTTAATTTCTCCTCTTCACTGTGCAGTGGGTCCTGAGCCAATAAGGCGCACCTCAGCATACTTACATGAGTGGAAAATGTCGTAAGACGGAGAGAAGATCTACTGCCTTGGTTCTTTGTTGGTATAGACCCTGAGTTGAGAGTTACTATACCTGCAGTGGGGCTCTTTGTAGTGGAGGGGAAACATGCAATACACTGCATGGGCCAGAGAGCTGGATGAAGGGTATGAAAACTATTCAGAAATGTCTACAGCCCAGCAGGAGCTACAGGGAGCATTAGTCATACTACATGTGTCAGGGGCTCTTGCTTACAGAGCATAGTCAACGCTGTGATTTGGGCTACAGCTCAGCTTGGTTCTCCAGTGAACTGATAGAAGATGCTAGAAGAAGCAAAGAGTAAAATCATTGGCACTGTCAGCCTGGCACAAAGAAAGTAGAAATTTAATTTTTAAAGGAACTTAAGAGTATATAGACTTAAAGGCAAGAATAATGTAAGTTGATGTAACATCTCAAGTTGTCCACAAGTATTTCTTCTGCAACTTTCTTGGGCATCCTTGGTTCACAGAGTCTGAAATATGGACTTAATCAGAAGCTTAGATGATTTTAGAGGTCCTTTTCCTCCAACATCCTGTGGTCCTATGATAGGAAGTTTCTAAGGAAAAAAAAAACCTAAAAGTTGTATTTGCAAGATCTGGACTTTCTGCTCAGAGATGGATTGTTTTTATTCTAATTGGTTCAAAATGCCAGAGGCTTTGCAGCCAGAGGTTGGAGTGTCCTGGTGTCTAGTGGATGCATGCTGCTTTAAGGTCCTGACTCCCAGACCCTGTGAGTGTAATAAGCCCCCTGGGAGAGGGTAACACTGAAAATGGAGCCTTCTACTCAGAAGATTCATCCTGCTCTATGTGGTTACCATTCCATTTTTAGACAGCTTCTGTTATTTAAAGTTATTTCTTTCACTGAGTTGAATTCTGTTTTCTTTTTCAACCACGTCCACAGCCTTATTTTTGTTCTCTGGAGTCACCCAGACTAAGTGATTTATTAAAAATAATAACCCTGCCAAAGTTTGAAGATACTACCAATGGTTTCCCCTGAAGTCTTCTCTTGGCTGAACATCTTTAGGCTCCTCAACTAGTCCTCCAAGTCCCCTAATCGTATTGGTTGATCCTTTCTGGATACACTAGTTTTCAAGGTTTCTTGTTACATATGGTGTCCACAACTGAATAAGATATTTCAAGTGTGGACTGCCAGGTGTAATGAGATTATCGTCTCCCTTGATCTCGACACTAGTCTCCTGTTAATTTATGAAGCCAGGGAAAGCCATTTCATCTTAAGCCAGTAACATATGGTCATGACTATTTCGTCAACCTTCGGGCATTGGAAGCCTAGAAGTGAAGGGATGGTGGGGGGTTGCTGAGGGATACACTTAACTTCATTCCATGTTTGGCTTTTATATGCCAGTATACTCTTGCTTTTGAAAAGAGTTATATTTTCTCACACTGTGGCAGGATTTGCATACAAAATCAGAAACTCATGAGTTTTTCATTTGTTCAACACTCGCTCCTTACTTTCTGGGCAGGTTTCATGAAACCCAACCAGAAAATATATTTAGGTTTGATTTACTTTCTTTCTCTGGGATTATTATTCTTATCCAGATTCCCCACAAATACAAGAAGGTCTATCTATACTTTGGTTCCATTTTAGTTCTGGCTAGTTCTTATAGTCCCCCTCACCCTTTCCCACAGTTCTGCTACTATGCAAATTAAGAAGGGTCAAAGCTATTCGTAGACAAATCAAGTAGAATTTATGACACTTGTGATCTGGAGCAAGTTGTGAAGAACACACAGATTAGTAAACAAAGAACTGTGAATCCTTAGATGGCTTTTATATGCCAGTATACTCTTGCTGTATACTCAGTATACTCAAGTTATCAATGTGAGTTGATTATTGCCCTTAGACTCCCAGCTCTGGGTTAGGATGCTTGCCGTGTGACTTACATGTCAGCACTATTTTATGACTCCACAATTCTTTTTTTCTTTGTCCAAAATGATCTAGTCAGAGGCCCCCTGCAAATGCCAGGCATTAAGTGGATCACAATGCTAATTCTTTTGACTGAAGCCTGACTTGATTCAGTGGAAAATGCCTTCAGTGTATTGGATTTACAGTTCATTTAGTGAGTGCTGTAGATGTCAATACATTAGTGTAAACCTGGTGCAGGTAGTAATTTTATTTCTAATGAGGTGCTCAACCAGCATCCTACTATGAAAAGTAGGATGCTGTTCAGTGGGCACAGAATATACCTGTCTAATCAGACCTAGAAAACATGCTAGTCATACATCACAATTATATTAGGGTCACGTGACCTCTGGGACTCAGTCTCCATGTCTGCAAAATGAAAGTGTTGGACAAAGTTCTGAAGCTCTGTACCTGTTAGAATTTTATTAGCCATTTTAGGAAATCCCTCATCTCTAGGACATGTGCTCTGTAATGGATATGGATTTACATAAGCCATTTGTGCTGTGATCTGCACCTTGTACTGGAGCCAGGACACCATGAACCCTCGCCCAACTATCGAGTCTTTTGTGTATCTGAATGTCTTACAAAGGAGGTGCTGACTGCCCATTGTTCTGGACTGTCTTTTTAAAGGATGTTTGTATAAGGAAAAGCCTTGCCATAGAGAGATAGTGTCTCCCTCTGGAGCAAAAGGCAGGCAGGCATGCTTATTGCCTATTACAAAAGCTTCTATAAGCTTGGGTTCCCTAAACTCAGAGATCTTCTCCTGTAATGCAACTTACTTCATGGGCAGGTGTCACATGGCCCTATTCACATTGCCCTGCGGGAATTGGGACTCTGGAAGTAATGCCGAAATGCAGCTATGCCTGCTACTGCTATTGCTCTGAGCAATAATCCTTCATCTCTACTCCAGGAGTCTCATATTTTCTACTAGGATCCATTCAGCTGCAGCAGGTTAACTTGCTGGCTTGTAATTAGAGTAAAATCTCAGACCTTTCATAGTTCTTGACAACCCTAGGCCATGTTCACATTCCTCTTTGCTCAATGTCATAGCACCTCTTCTCTGAAGCATCCAACTGAAAACACATTCTGTCTTTTGTCTAATTGTTTTAGATGTTCATCTTATCTTCCAACTGGATTGTAAGCACTTGAGGCCAGGTACTGTGTACTTTTCCTGTCTCCCCTATAGCAGCTAGCACGGGATGGGTTCATAGTAGGGGCTCAGTAGGCGTTTTGATTGGCTTTGGCTATATGCATGTCAGCTGAGCTAAAATACTCCATACTTTTCTGCATTGAACTTCTTGGCTTGGGTGTCTTATTATGGATGAAAATTCTAGACTGACTCCTCTAAAGATAGAAAAGCTCTAATGAGAGAGGGAGAACCTGTTTGTTTTTCAGGCATGTAGGATGCAAGGCATAGACATTTCTTAATCAATTGGAGATCATTTGACTAAGGGGCCAATTGCAAAGCTATTCTGAGCCCCACATTTCTAAAGATACCAGGGAAAGGTTGTTGTGCTGGACTGCTAATATAATGATCACGTTCTGGCTTCTTAAGAACTAGAATATGATCTCTGTGTTTTTGTAGAATTCAAGAGCCCCAGCAGGGCATCTGTGCCAGCCCACTGCCTTCAGCATCAGTGGAAGCTCATTTGACATTTGACGCAAATCCCGGAGGAGGATTTGACTCCCTATGAGTGCATTCCCCAAAGCCATACACTTGCTGCTTGTATTATTTTAAGTATCCTATTATTAATGGCCCATTATGCCAGAAAGAAAAATGTCTATATGTGCATTTTTGTTTGGCTTATCATTGCTTCCAATAGTCTGAATTATTCAATTAGTCTAACTTCAGTTTTCTCTAAGGGAATATGGAGACAATAGGCTTTCTGCATTTAGTATTAAAACATTAGGACTCAGGGCTCTTTTTGTAGCTATGGCCTGGAGGATGTACTCCCTACTCCTGTAATAAATTTTGCTCTCTCTCTCTTTCACTCTCTTGCAGTTATCAGGACTGCAACACTCTCAATTCAGTCTTCCTGAGTATAGCTGATACTACTTTATAGCTGTGACATGGTTATCTTTTTCTGACTTTAACTTTGCATATCTGGCATTTTCTAACTTTAGTTTTGTAAGTTCAAGATGTTCCTTCTCACTTAGAAATAGTGCTGTTTGAATTTGGGTATGCTGCCACCAAGTGGTTGCCAGTTCTTTGATTCGCATGGTCTCTAAATTCCAAATACAGGTTGCATTGTTTTTGTTGTTGATGGTGGTGATGTATGTGTTATGATTGGGGTAGTGCAATACCTGTGAATAGGTGAGGGTATCAGGTATCAGAGGGAGTTGGGGGTAAATCTTCATAATGCAGCAGGAAGGTATTGAAGGACAAAAAATGGGCCATAACTTGAGGAGGGGAGAGGAAAGGCAATCTGAGGTTCAAGGAATGAGAACAGAGGAGTTGTGGAGTGAAGGGGACAAGGGCAAAAATAAGACAAGAAGGAAAATGACCCAGAGTTAAGTGAACTTGATCACTGTTTCTGCACTTTTCTATGGTTCCGGTACTTGTTCGGGAGTCTGATTAGCAAGATAGATGTAATATCTTAAGCAAGATTGTGCCTTGTACATCTTTGTATCCCCTGCAGTGTCTAGCACAGTGCTGGGCACATAACTGGTCCTTAATAAAGATACGTTAAATGAGTGACCCAAACCTGCTGGAGTTGAGACAATTCGTAATGCAGGAGGGGGTGCTGGCTTGAGACACAGGGACAGCTCCCAAGGAGCAGGTCTTAACAACGCCCTGCCTCTATCATTAAGCTGAGGGCCCAGCACAACCTTAGCTGTGATCAGTCTTCCAAATTACAACCTCTTCTAAATCTTCTGAGTTAGGTACCTACATACCTTGTTTTTCTTCTTTTTTTCTCTTTTTTAAAATCTCAGATCCAAGGCCCTTGAAGACCTTCATACCTCTGAATCAGTCTGGGTGGTTAGAAACAGATGACATATGGAAGCTTTTAAAATTGTATTTTATTGGCTCTGTTCCCCATGTTGTACCATACTCCTTGAGCCTGACACCTGATAGTTTGTGCCTCCCAATCTCCCACCCCTAGACATATAGAAGCTTTGATGGGAGGACTTGAGACTTAGGGCTTCCTTCCATTCATAAGGCGTGCAGGGAATGATGATATAAGGTATTTAAAAATGCATATGAGGAGAAACCTGAGGATCATTCCAAGTGGGATGTTTGTTGGAATTAAAAGCCTAGTCAGACGCAGTTCTCTTCCAGAAGGGGGTTTCTCCCTGCACAATATAGATACCATATTACCTTTGGCTTTGGCCAGCATATGATCACATAATTGGTTCTGACAGGTATAGATGCATACATCTCACTTATTACTCCAATATTATAATTCATACAAATCTGCTGAAATCATCCCTGGTGCTTCCCCCAATGTGGAAATTAGGTCCTTGAGGACAAGTTTGAGTGAGCAGGTATGCTGACCTATTTGGCACCAGGAATCTCCACATCTCTAACACGGAATTCCCCAACCAGGGGTCCATGTGGAGCCACAGAGGATAGTGGCTAACAGTGTGGGCTTTGGAGTCAGATCTGCCTGGACTCAAATATTACCTCTGCCTTGTAGGAACTTTTAGACACAAGGCAAGTCACTTAATATCTCTGTGCCTTGGGTGCCAGGCCTATAAAATGGGGTAATATTAACCACCTTACATGGTTGTCATGAAGGTTAGGTTAAAGAACAAGGCACATGTAGTGTGCTTCACACGGGGCTTGGTGTATAGTAAGTGCATAATCACTGGTAGTTATTATATATATTTCTCCCTAGAACGCAAACATTTGGAAGCGATGGTGCTGGATAGTGTCCCGTCTTGCTCACTACTGTGTCCTTGCCCTCAGCTTCTGAGGCTCGTGCCAATTCCCTGGGCACAGACACTCAGGCTATCTCCCGCCCCACAGAGTGCTGAACAAGTGGGAGCTTGTAAATTAAGAAGGATGTCATTTTCAGTCACCGTTTCTCTAATTTCTTTAGACGTTTCTGAAGAACAATTGGATTCCCTTCAGTTTTAATTTCCCTCCCTCCCCAGATAAATTTTCCAAATGTCCACTTCCTATTTCCACCATCAAGGCCAGAGTTGAAGGAAGCTGACCTTCAATCTCCAACCAGGCTGAGAGCACCATTTGGGCTCAAGAGTAAATTGTATTGGAAAAGCAGCAGAAGCACTGAAATGAATTGTCATGAAATGAGGCTTCAAATGAAAGCACAAGGCAGAGCCTGGTCCTAATTGGCAGTGGAGTTACTCAGGTAAGAGGCCAATTCCAAATGTCCCAGTGCAGAGCTTTTGTAACATGCACCCCTCCCCACCATCACCTCCTTCCGTCCATATACAGCCTTTGGAAAATGATGATTGTTATCATCAGGTAAAGGTAACACTGAGTTATTGAGTTATTTCACATTTCTTTAAAATCTCTAATTCATAAACTATGTACAGACATAGAAAACTTTGAACTGTGGTACAATTTGAAATGTTCCCTGTGGCAGGGTGAATAATGGTACCCTGAAATATTTCCACATCCTAATCCCTGGAAACTTTGATGTGTTACCTAATATGCAAAAAGGACTTTGCAGATGCAATTAAGTTAAGGATCTTGATATGGGAAGATTATCCTGGTTTATCTGGGTGGGTCCAGTGTGATCACAAGGGTCTTATTAAGGGGGACTCAGGAGGAGACAGAGGCAGAGGAGAAGGCAATGTGGTGACAGAAGCCGAGATTAAAGTGATGCACTTGGAAGATGGAGGAATGGGCCAAAAGCCAAAGAATACAGGCAGCTAGCTGCTAGAAGATGACCAAGGCAAAATAAATGGATTTTCCCCTCAGGGCCTCCACAAGGAAACTGGAAGCCCTGTCTACACTGTGTCTTTAGCCCACTGAGACCCATTTCAGACTTCTGACCTCCAGAACCATAGGAGAATAAATTTCTGTTGTTTTAAACTAGTCCTACAAATTCTCCCAGATATGCTAGACAGCCAAAAGTTCCCAATATTAGAATTATCCTTTTGGGGACTGTCACCAAAGGACACAATTGTTAAAAGCTTCCACTAAAATACAAAGGAAAAATGTGTTCGGCAGCATTCAGTCTGTTATGTTTTGATTTGGCTGCTGGCAGAGAGCATGGAAGGGGGCCCAAGATGCAGGGATTTCTGGGCCCTGGGGCATTGTGATGATAGACTTGATAGGTGGGATCTGTGTGGCTGGATACAGCAAGTGATGCCTGGGATGAGAGAGTGCCAAAAGGGAAGAGAGGGAACCTAAAAACTAAATTCTATTATACTTTGTCCTGGGGCCAACCCGTGAAAAACTCAACACCTTGGATGTGAGCACCATCTTTGTGACTAATCCAGCTTCAAGCCTCTCTCACAGAGCTCCCAGTAAGCTTAAAGAAATAAAAAGAATTTCCTGTGCTGGCCAAGTCCTACAAACTCCCTGCCTTTGGGGCTGGATGTCTTTAGTCTGCCCCTGTTGGGTTTGGTCTCTTTCTGGTACTCTGACATCCTGCCACCTCTACTGTTTATTGCGAACCCCTGATGTCCTCTAACTTCAGCTCTTTGGTCTGGACCTGCCAGGTTCATTTCTATTCTTAGAGCCTTGCGTTTCCTGCTCCCAGGAATTCTTTGCTCTAACCTGTAAACTCTTGCCGCCAAGCCCTGGCATGAAAACCATCACCAGGCCCGGATCAGGAGACCTCCCAGATTCCTAGTGAGATGACATTCTGGGGGAGAATCCTCCTCCCCACTGCACCCCGCCAAAGTATTTTGGTCTTTACAATGAGAAGTACTAGATTTACAGATGAAGGATCTTGAATCCAAAAACCTGCCCTCTGTGTCTGCAAACATCACCCATGGTCACTTGCCTTCCCTTCCTTTGATCTAACTCCAGAGATCGCTAATGCTGAAGACCAGTAAGTGGAGGGACTTTGAACCCATTAATAGCTTCACGTCTCCCTCCCCCCCACCTCCCGCCATCTTCACTTGCAGTTTGATGACTTGAATATGAAGAGCATGGACCCGATCAGTCGGGCCTATACATACACATTCAGAGGTGCATCTCTGATCTACACGGTTGACATGGTCTTCCAGCAACTCAGGAAGGAGAGATTTCCTGTCTCCCAGGGTAATTGCCTTGGAGTGAATACAGCGATGTCACCCAAGTGATGCCTATAGTCTAGGATATGTAATAGATTTGTTTATTAAACTTCTAAGAAGCCTCAGGAAAATCCATTCAATATGAGTGCTGACTTCCTAGGAACTGGACGAGGGGGCTCAGGTGTTATAAAGGAGCATCTCTGTCTTGTTTACCAGGCCTAAATTGTATAATCACAAGAGCCCAAGAATATCAAACAGCCCACATCCAATTCAGAATGTGATCTGAATCTCAGGCTGTGTTAATTATTGAATGGTGTTCTAACATTTCAACAGTACCTGCTAGGGCTTGAGTGGTGGTAGAACAGGCCAGGTTGGAGTAGACAAGACTTGGGAATTCAGGAGGGCTTAGTGGGTTAGGGGAAGGCTGGGGCTGGGACAAGGATGTAATTCCAGGGTTTAATAATTTAGTTATTATAGGCTTGAGTACCTGGCGGCTGGAATCCAGTCAGGGTAGGTTCGGAATCAAATCATACTACGAGGGCTAAGAGCAGGTAAGGTGTGAGTGCAAGTATCCACAATTACAAACTAAACCAAGAACCAGATTGTTGGCTAAGCAGAAGTGCCATTGCAGTTGACAATGGTCCTCCCAGTAGTTGGCAGTTGGCAGAGTCCAGATTAGCTGGTGGTTAACTATTAAGGGATCATGGTAGTGGGTATTAGGGATTCAGATCCAGATTCAGATTGGGAAACAGATTTTTGTGTAGGAGATATCGTCCCATAACTGGGTACCAGGCAAAGAATCAGGAGGAAGGACATGGAAGAGCTCTGATTATGGAGGTCCCTGTATTCTGTCAGGAGAAAAAATGTGACTTAGTGCTGAGTTGCTGGATTATTTCAGTCTCCTCCAAACTTCTGACTGGTGCCCTCTACCTCCAGCCTGCCTGTTATCCACACTATAGCCAGAGTGAGCTATTGAACATGTTTAGCTTATACTTGCTCTTAGGAAAAAGACTAGACTCTACCAATCTCTACGAGGCTCTGCATGGTTTGGCTCCTGTCCACCTCTTTAACCTCATCTTCCACCATTTTCTCTTTTACTCTTGACACGCTTGCTGCACTGGGTTTCTATAGGAGCCTCAGCTCCCTACTGTCTCAGAGCTGTTGCATGTGCAGTTCTTCCTGCTTGGAGTGGATATCACCTCCCTTCAACCTTCCAGTCTTCGCTTAAATGTAACTCCCTTCTCTGAGTCGTTTATCTAAAGGAATGCCCCCTTATTCTTCATAACGATTGCACTCACCAGCATCACAAGTCACAGCCACTAACCTTGTCCACTGTGAGCAGCAAGTCACCACCTCCCATGCATCGCTTCCACCAGGCTTTACAGCCCAGTATCCTCATCCCACCCTGCCCCCACAATTCCCCACTGTCATGCCCACCACCATGCCCTCCTCCACTGGCCACACCCTCTAGCCCCACCCACCACCACCAGCCACATCCACCCCTTCTATAGCTCATGCTCCTTTTTGCCCCATCTCCCTATTACTCCCTATTAGCCACACTCGGAACCCCCACCACCACCACCAGCCACATCATACCTTGGACCAACCAGCAGCTACGAATAGTAGCTTTGTACTACTTAGAGTACAGAGGCTCTTTTACTTATAGTTCAAGTATCAGCCTGCTCCAGTAATGTCTTCCCTGACCATTCAGCCTGGATTAGCTCTTCTCTCTGTTTTCCATAGCATGTTGCCCTCCTGCTTTACAGGACTAGTTATAATGGTAATTACACACTACTTTTTGTGATGGTGTTGAATGGTTGTCACCCCTCAGGATCTATGTCTATCGTGTTCACTGCTATTTCCCCTGTACCCTAACACACAGATCTCACAATAGGTTTGCTGAATCTTGTTGTATCGTGAGGTATAGACAAAAAAAAAAATGCCTGAGGCTCAGAGCAGATAAATAATGTCCTCAGGGTTGCATAGCTAGTAAGTACCAGAGTTGGAATTCACACCCAGGTCTGGTTGACTCTAAATCTTGTGGGTTCTGCTTAGCAGGCATGAAGCCCAGGGTTCAACCCTCATTACCTCCATTAAAATAAATAAATAAGCCTAATTACCTCCCCTCACCAATAAAAAATAAATTTTAAAAAATCCTATGGGTTCTTTTTTCCAATTTTTTTTGTATATACATATTTTTTATTGAAGGATAGTCAGTTTATATGCCAGTCATTTCTGCCAGACCATCCGCATCACTTGGGAACTCATTAGAAATGCAAATTCTCAGGCACTGCCAAAGACTTACTGAGTCAGAAACTCTGGAGGTGAGGCTTGGTAATTTGGGGTTTAGCAAGTCCTCCAGGTGATTCTGAGGCAGCTCAAGTGTGAAAACCACTGCTCTCCACCACGCTGCCCAGGATATTGTATGAGATCCAGGTGATTCCCTTCTAGGCAAATAGCCCTAATGGTACCTAGCATGGGGCTCAGCATACTGTACGTGTTTAATAAGTATGTGTTGAATACTAAGTGAATTGAGCTCTAGGGCACATTTGTTTTTGAAAGACATAAATAGGCTTTTTCATCAAACCTGCAGGAGGACAGTGAAAACACCATAAAAAGCCTAATATAAGGGACTTGACACTTGACTGGAGAAAAGTTTTCAGGATGAAATAATTCATTTAAAACCTCCTACTACCTTCTTCCATTCGGGTCAATCATTTCCATGGAACTGTCTCTGACCCCTATGGTTCATACTGATAGCTCTCTTATTTGGCTTCTTTATAGCATTTTGAGTATCATTCGAGCTATCCCTGAATTATATGTCACAATGTATTTTTTGAGTGTCTCAGATATATAAATCATGGTCTCTATAATGAAACTGTATTCTCTTTGGCACACAGACCGTGTCTTTATTTTGTCCCCTCTAGTTTCTACTATGGCCTTAAGTATATAATAGCATGTTGGGATAATATTTTAATAAATTATCCTGTGTGTTTGTGTGTGTGTGTTTGTGTGTGTGTGTCCATCCCTACACCTAGCCTTTCCCATCTATATTTAGCAAAGAAATTTCATCACCCAAGAGAAAGGTTATTATAGTAGAAGGGTAGAAAATAAAAAAAGTTAATTCTTAGCCTTCGAGTTTTGAAAGTCTACTTAGAGTTACAGGAACCAGGGCTTTTGAGCTTCAAAAGCCTAAGCCCTCAAGAACCCAGGACATACACTTCATGACATACATAATAGATTTGAAAGGCTGCAGGATCAATCCAAGCCAGTTTTTTTTTTTCCTCCAGACTGGATGAAAATTCCATGGGATGTGAGAGGAGTGACAGTTAGAACAAAAGTCCTTAGTAAGTCCCTTAACAGAGGTACAGTAACCTGCTTTTTGGGACAAGACCCAAGTGGAAGAAACAATGTAGTCCTCAAGGGGGAGGGGGATGGTGAAATCTGAGCAGATGAGACTGTGCCTGGCCTCTCCCGACACATAGGGAGGCAACAAGCCCTGAAGAGTTCCCCTGAACCCAGCCTGTCTTCGGAGCAGTAGAGTAGTGTTGGCCAAAGGTGTTATCTCTCAGGACAGGGCTTGAGGCAGCCTTACAATTCCCTGGACGCTGGTGAGGTACGGGATGAACAAAGTGTCTTCTGGATAGCCATGAGGGACCCCAAGACCTGAGAAAACTTCAACTCAGCATTAAGGAGGCACAGCAGTGATCTGAGTCAAACTGTGATTGAAGCCTGGGTGGAATTTGAATATCCCTGCAACACATGCGCAGAGCCAACAAAAGACATATATGTCAGCATACCTCTCAGTGGATTCCAGGGTGGACAGCAGAAAACTAAAGATCAAATACTTTCTCTTTGTCTTGGCCACAACCCCAGAGATTGTGGGAAGAGCTTGAACTGACTGAAATTAAGTTTTATACTACCTGGTGGAATGGTGGCTCAAAATAGACTAAGTTATAAGAAAAAAAATTCTTGTGCATCTGAATTTGTGGTTCGATATTTATATCAACCCCATCAAGGCACACTATATTTGGTCAATTGGATTGACTTGATGAACCAAAGCCTTTTTCCTGAGGCCAACATTTAAGAGAATCAGAAGACAAGAAACTCCTTCTGGGGACTGGGGAAATGAGTAGATATTAAAGAGCACCCTGCGCTGTCTTACCCTTTCTATGCTTTCAACCCAGCACTTGGCTTTAGTCCTCAGTAATGAAAGTTGTGTTGCAAATACCAAACACTGCAATCCCCCTGGTTAGCCAAAGAAGATTTGAGCTAGGGTCACGCAACTGCTTACTAAGGCAGGAGGGTGAATTCAGGCATTTTAGAGTTTTCACATACATACAAATGTGGGGACCAGAAGAGGTTTTAAAGTAAGCCTCACATACCCAACTTTGTGTGTACTTACAAATGTATGACTTGATCACTGATTTTGAGCAGGTAAACAGAACTGGACAGGTTCATATTTTTAAGTGGGCTGTAGCCTGAGTATTGCATTTGGAAGGACCACATGATTTATTAAACTGTGTGGGGCTGTTCTGATTAGCTATAGAAAGGCAGAGGTCTCCAGAGTCAATTGGGGCTGTCGAATCAAATTCAATGAATGTCCTAGTGTCTCAATTGAAGAATCCTGCTATTGAGGGACTCCCCTGGAGTAATCAATTAAAAGCAGTAGCATTAAGCAGCTAACGGTGCTGGGAAATCAATGCTGGCATGGAGAAGAAACAATTCCCTGCAATGATTTCTATGCAAATTTTGATTCTTGTATTTAATGACATTAGGATCCACTAATGACACATAACTCAAGGAGGAGCTTCTTTCCCTGTTAAGTGTGAAGCACAATTTTGCCCCTATAACCTTGGCGGCCACTTGGGAGGCCTATTTTCACTGCTGGGAAGCAATAGATTAAGGTAAGGAAGCCCAACTTTCAATGTATCTCTCCTGTGGGAGAGATGGAAGTCAGACAGGAAGGACGACTTTCTGGAGATTGGAATGCGTCCCTGAAAGGGCTAGGACCAGTCCCCCTTTCATTCACTGAGCATTTGTCCGCACCTGCCCCGCACCTGTAATGGCTCCTTTCTCACTGATGACCAGGAGAATCCTATAAAGGCACCTGTAGCTCAGCTCAAACTGTTTTGAGACTTTCCAGATGCCACTACTTCCTCCCAGTATTAAAGCTCGTGGTAGGCATGCTTTTTACCCCAAAATGTGGGTCAAAAGAAATACTGTATTTCTTTTATTCTCTAAACATGATTGAATCTGCTTAGAGACCACCCGCCCCCCAAATTTGGTAGAAAATCCAATCTCAGTGCTTACTGAGGCCTCCAGTCTCACGTTAAGTGCTGGGTGTCTCGGACAATCACAGTGAGTCCTCAGGTCTTCAGTCCACACACTGGATGGTCTCTTCAAGGCTAACAGCTCTGCTGATCCTGGACCAGGCTGAGGCAGAGGGGTTTCTGTCCAGGATGGGAACCCTGGAGTGACCTGGAGTCTGGCCTTCCTTGGATACCACATTGCCATTATCCTCTGAGGTCTTGTTACCTCCCTTTGTACCATCAGAAAACAGGCTGCCTATATTCTCTACTTGTAGAATCTATACAACTCCAGTAGCCCTGCCAGTTTTGAGGACACTGTCTTTTTTTTTTTTTGAGTTATAGTCAGTTTACAATGTTGTGTCAATTTCTGGTGTACAGCACAGTTTTTCAGTCATGCATGAATATACATATATTCGTTTTCATATTCTTTTTTTCACCGTGAGCTACTACAAGATCTTGAATATATTTCCCTGTGCTGTACAGTATAAGCTTGTTTATCTATTCTATATATACCTGTCAGTATCTATAAATCTTGAATTCCCAGTCTGTCCCTTGAGGACACTGTCTTAAAGCTCTAGGTACCTCTTTTTCTGAGGTACCAAACCTCAGAGCCACTTCTATTTTAGGACAGAAGTTTAGCTCTTTGTTTCCTTTTGCCTTGGCTTTATTGTATTTTTTCTTAATATTTAAAATACTATCTTCATTACACAGCAACATATGAAATTATGTACATAAAGATTCTTTCTTAAAAACAAGTAGGATCCAGATAGAGTTCCCTTCTCTACTCCTTTCCTCAACACTAACCAGGCTCCTGCCCTCATAAGATAACCCCCTTGTTTGATGGATATGTAGCTTTCCAGACAATTTCTGTGTTTCTATAGCTATAGGCTTACATGCACAAACAAATACATAGTCTGAGTTCCTTCTACTTTTGCTTTTCAATAATAATATATTTACTATATCATTCCATATACATATATCCATTTCATATACTCCATTATGTAGCAAACCTACTGTGTTTAGTGTCCTGCTTTGTTTTTTTAATATGCTTTTTCATTATAGGCTATTACAAGATATTGAATATAGTTCCCTGTGCTATACAGTAGGATCTTGTTGTTTTATCTATTTTATATATAGTAGTGTGTATCTGCTAATCCCAAACTCCTAATTTATCCCTCCCCACCCCTTTCTCCTTTGGTAACCGTAAGTTTGTTTTCTGTGTCTGTGAATCTATTTCCGGTTTGTAAATAAGTTCACTTGTATCATTTTCTTTTAGATTCCACATGTAAGTGATATCATATGATTTCTCTTTGACTTACTTCACTTACTATGACAATCTCTAGTTGCATCCATGTTGCTGCAAATCGCATTATGTTGTCATTTTTATGGCTGAGCAGTATTCCATTGTATATTTATACACCACATCTTCTTTATCTAATCATCTGTCAATGGACATTTAGGTTGCTTCCATGTCTTGGCTACTTTAAATAGTGCTGCTATGAACATTGGGGTGCATATATCTTTTTGAATTAGTAATTTTGGTTTTAATTTGCATTTCCCTGATGACTAACGAAGCTTGCTGATCATTTTGATATCCTAATTTGTGAAATAATTGTTCAAGTCTAAACTTTTTAATTGGGTTATCTATATTTTTAATTGATTTATAGAAGTTGTTTATATATTCTGAATACAAGTCGTTTGCCCATTATCTATATTACAAAAATTTTTTCGCACACTGGTTTTCCTTTCAGTCCCTTAATGGTGTTTTTTTAGATGAATAGGAATTTTTTATTTCATGAAGTCCAAGAGAGAGGGCTCAAATTGCCAATACAAGGAATGAAAAAAAGATATTACTACAGATATTATATATGTTGAAAAAGATAATAAAAGAATAATATAAACAACTCTATGTCAATTCTTTTGGCACAATAATAGTCAATGCATTGTCTATTTTCATCTTATAAGCTATCACCTCTGTATAAATTTAAAGAAAGATCAGAAAATAACTTCTGCATTGTTACTTCAAAACTATGGAAAGATTTTCCTTCATGTATTCACTTATTCCACATTCGTTTACATCTTCTAAATGTCAGATATTGGGAGGCAGTAGGGATATAAAAATGAACAAAAAAGATTAGTCCTTATGGACTAATCCTTATGGAGCTTACAAACCAGTGGGAGAAAATGATATTGACAATCATCTTAATAACTCATTTCCATTATGGCACATGTTACATAGAAAAGCTAGCCTATAATGAAAAAGAATATGAAAAAGAATATATGTATAACCAAATCACTATGCTGTACACCAAAAACTAACACAACATTGTAAATCAACTACACTTCAATTAAAAAATACATTAAAAATGAAAAAAAGATATCACTACACATTTGTCAGGATAGCTAACATTAAAAAGACCAATAATACCAAGTATTGTCAAGGATGAGGAGCAGCTAGCGCTCTCATACACTGTTTTTGGAGTCTGGTTGGTACAACCACTTTAGAAAACTGGCAGTAACTACTCAAGTTGAATATATGTGTACGCAGTAACCTTACAAATTTGTGTATGTGTATATATAGATAGATAGATAGATAGATAGATATAGATATAGATATCTCCAACAGAATTGTATGTGTGCACACCAAAAGACATGTGCAAAATATTCATAGCAGTATTATTTGTAATAGTACCAAACTGAAAGCAGTCCAAATGTTCATCAACATTGGACTAGATAAATTGTATATTCACATAATGATGTATCACATAGCAATTAAAAAGCACAAAATACTACTACACCAAACAACTAAATTAATCTCACAAATATAAGGTTGAGAAAGAAGCTGGATGCAAAAGAGTCCATTAAGTTCATACACAGGCAAAATTAATCTATGATGATAGAAATCAGAATAGTGGTAGGCCAGGAGGGACATTAGAGAGATGCTTGGGATACTGATTAATGTTCTAAGTCCTGATCTAGGTGGTGGTAACACGTGTGTGCTGATTTTATAAAAACTAATCAATCTACAATTAAGATTTACCTTTACTGCATGTATGTTATGCTTTAATTAAAAGTTTATAAAAATAAAATAAGGATGAATATATTAGAGAGGGTTACACTGCATGATTCTTAATGTTCCTCACAGTTCTAACATGCTATGATTTTGTGTGAAAATGCTTTGAAAATAATAAAATTCTCTACAAGTGTAAGGTCTTTTATTATTATCAGTGGTAATTGAATTCCTAGTTATTTCCTGATCAAACAGCGGCAAAAATTTTGCTTTAAATTTCTATATATTTATTTCCAACTTAAAAATTTGTTACGTCTCTCCTTTTCTGGCTGTTGTTCATTTCCTAGTTTTTTTGAACTTTTCTATCAAGGCCTTGGATGAGAAACCAGAGACAAGTATCATGGAGAGTAATCTTGAACACTCTTAAATTTTGAGCTGGCAATAAACAATGGCAAAGCCTCAAAAGGTTTAAGGAGACTGGTTCATGATTCCTTTGAGTCAGCTGTGGCTTTGCATTCCTCAGACTGGGTTTTCTACTTAGATGCATAATGTAGCAGTGGAAATAATGATTTTCCCAGTCACTTGACCTCTATTAGGAGGTCATAATTCTAACGTCAGGTGAAAATAATGCTAGAAGAATAACAAGACACATTTGACATTCATTTCCAAAAGTAGACATTCAAATCATTTTATCATTGCCATCACTTTTCTTTTCCTCAGCCTTGCCAGTAAAACTCAGTTAATGAATCTGCCAGTAAGCACAGTTAATAGAGTAGCTGACTTATTCTGAGAGCTGAGGCTTTGGCCTCTGAGCTTGTTCAAAACCCAATATACATTTTTTCCCCTTAGAAGCTTTTCTCTTTTTCAGGTGTTCATTAAGAACTCAACTTTCCTGGTATCTGAATGAAAGTTTCCTTTAAAGGTATATTGCCTTTCTAATTCTTGGCTAGGGGGAGAAAAAATGTCTGAAAAGTCTTTAAATCTATTTAGTGAAGTATTTTAAATGCTCATCTTGCACTTTTGAGTGAAGTGTAATTTACATTTCATAAAAGTAGAAGCTGAGCAGCAAGCTGTAAGTAATTATCATATAATTAAATGTCTACTATGAAGGGAATGAAAACGTGAGCTCCTTCATGCTTTCCGTGACTGGCTTATGCAATGGCAAATTAAATTACAGCTCTTTATCTCAGGAAGGCTCCAGGGGACTGACTCAGGCTTTGAAGAGATACCTCTGAGTTGCCAATATAGTTTCAGTTGGAAGCTGAAGTGATCCCTTCGCTGTCCAAGCAGACCACATGGAAATGGATTCTGTAGCTTTGGTTTTAGAAATGGAAACCAGTGTCTGCTCCTCTTAGTGACTTTGAAAACCCCTTTTTCTTATGTTAATATTTGTAAATGGGAAACCACCATGATAATTAATACTTAATGATTACCATGGAAGAGTTTTATTTTTTCAAATTCACAAAGCAGTTGGCCTGGGGGATGATAATCAAATGCCAAATGCATTTGTAATTAGGTGAAATGCTCTCCCTGATCTGATTTTGTTTAATATGTATTTAAAATATGCATTGAGTCCCTGCTAAGTTCAAGATGCCATAGGGCATTCAAAGGTCAAAATATATGTTACCTGCTCCATGGGAGATTATAGTCAGAAAGAGAATAAGAGCTATGCACACAAACAGCTATGAAAAAAGGCAAAATTGGATAGTTATCAGAGAATTCAAGATATGAAGGCACTCAGGGAAAGCAGCAATCACTTCTATTTCTGGCTAGGTAGAGCTGGTCAGGTTTCAGGAAGACAATATATAATCTGGTGTAGGAGAGATAGACTTATTATAAGAAAAGATATTGAGGAAACCATGAGCAATGATAGATGTGGGAAACCAGCACATGGGCTTCAGGGAATGAAGTAGACCAATTTGGTTACTTATTCAACAATCATAGTGGCAATTTATCTCAATTTATGAATAATAACGGTTGGGTTGTACAGACTTTCTCCCTAGTCAAAACCTGTAATGTGATATTCTTGACTGTTTACATTGTTTGGAGCATTGTAGGGGTATAGTGTGAGATACAGATGAAAATGGACATATGGAATTGAATTGCAAAGACTCTTGGGCACCAATCTAATGGAGATAGACTTTACTCAGAGAATCATTTACTTTAAAAATCTTATTGATGGACTGTTGTGTGCCAGGCACTTAAAAAAGGCATGTGGAGTACAGTGATGAATACCTTCCCTGCCCACAAGGAAGTTAGTTTAGTGGAGGCAGTGGGTGAGAAGTGCTGAGGGCACCTGTCCTAGACAAGATGTGAGGTGTCAGGAGAGGCATTCTAGAGGTGGTAATGTCTGAGTTGAAATATGAAGGAGAATGTGAGTTTTCCTGAAATGTGGGATATAGGAAGGGTGTTTCAGGCAGAGAAATGGGAGGGATATTTCAAGCAGAGAGAGCATACAAAGTCACCAAGGTGTAGAGAACCTGGAGAGTTTCTGAGAGTGCTGGCCTTTAACCTAGGGTATGAATTGAGTGGTAAAGAGATAACACTGGAGGGTCTGTAGGGACCTGATCGTGAAAAGTCTTACAGAGGCTATTACAGTGATCTAGGTGGAGCTGTTGTGACCCTGAATTACAAATACAGCATTGGGGGGGGCATACATTTGGGACAGATTTAGGGGATAGAAGTGACGGACTTGCTAACCAATGGAATGTGAGTGATAAGGTGGATGACAGAGTGCAAGGGTGAATCTCAGGTTTGAACTTTAATGTTAGGGAGTGCCATTCACTCAGAGGAGGAACACAGATAAATGAGATTTGAGGGGGAATTTAGCTTTGTTTTACCTATGTTGAGTGTGAGGGGCCTGTCATATATACAAATGGAGATAATGGCAAAAAGTTGAATATAATATTTGTACTAAAGGAATGTAGATTGGGCAGCAGATATAGTTTTGAGTCACAGTATCAAGAGTTGCAAATCTAAATGTCTACAGGATCCAGGCAGGTCACATAAATGGATGATTCTGGCTAGGGCTGATATGGGGTGAAGACAAAATGTGCACATAGGCCCTGCCTAAAGGCATTCACATTTTTTAAAAGTCTGGTAAACCAGCCAAACAAAACCTAGCTACAGTCCATATGAAGCTTCAAGCAGTCAGTTTTCCACGTTTGATATATATAGTAATTACCTATTACAGTGAGTGTAGAGTTTACATAGAGAGAGAGTATGTAGAGTGCAGGAAGAAGCCAAAGACAGAACTCCAGGGGAGCAGTATAAAGAATAGGCAGGTGTGTGTGTTTAGAGAGAGAAAGAGAAAGAGAGAGAGAGAAAGAGAAAGAGAGAGAGAGAGAGAAAAAGGAGAGAGAAAGTTGGCAGGAAACTGTGTTAACCGCTACAGAGTTAGATGAAGAGTATCGACTCTGTGGGAATTTGCACCATAGAGGGGATTGCTAACTTTAACTAAAGAAGCCTGTTCAGTGGTATGGTGGGGGTTAAAGCCAAAATACAGTGGGTTGAGAATTTAACAGAGGAGAGGACATGGAAACTGTGTAGACAACTCTTTCAAGAAATTTGGTTGTGAATGAGAGGTGAGCAGTTGGATGGCTGTTGGTTATTTCTATCTGTATGCATGCCAGGAGAGACTTGAGCACATTGTATGCCAGAGGGAGAGGGTGAGGTTGAAAATGTAGGGGAAAAAAGGATCTAGTGGTCACTGGAGAGGTGGAAACAAGCGATCCAGAGCACAGGTGGAAGCTTTGAGGCAGGCTGAGTGACACCTATTCTACTGAAATTGAAGAGAATTTCATTTAACAAAAGATTAGATGCTGTTCTAGGTGCTGAAGTGTAACAGTTATAGAAGTAGGACAAAAATTCCTGGCCCTGGGGAAATTAATTCTAGAAAGATTGAGTATGTGAAGAGCAAATACATACAAGTAGGGATGGGATGTTGGGAATATAGTTGAAACATTCTTATTTGACAACCTCTATTTTCTCTGTGACCAAAGGAACAGATATTAGGGTAGGAGGCTTAAAAGATATTGGAGAAGTTTTGAAAGTAACTACTGTGGTTCATATGAAAGAGAAGTCTAGGAACAAACAAAGGGACTTCTGAGCAATGAGATCCACACTTGTCTTGCAGTAGAGGAAGGATCCACAGGTTTTTTCTGTAAAGGATCAGGCAGTGAGTATTTCAGGCTTTGCAGGCTGGAAGATGTCTGTAATAACTTACTACTCAAATCTGTTGTAGCTCCAAAGCAGCCATAAAGAACAGATAAATGAATGATCATGTCTGTGTTCCAATAAGACTTTATTTACCAAAGCAGGTAGAGATCTGGACTTTGCCAATGGGTTCTAGGTAACCAACCACTGTAGTAGAGAATTCACAGGATGAGAGCTACTTCATAAGAAAAATTTATTTGACAGCACCCTGGAGGTAGGTAGGAGGGTGGAGGCCATTGCATTGATTCAAGTGAGAGTTATTAAAGATCTGAACTAGCATCGCAGCAGAGGGAATGTAAAGGACGGGAGAGTGAGGAGAGATATAGTGTCATGCCAGTCAGGGGAGGAGTCAATAATCAACAATGTCAAATGCTGCCAAGTGGTCTAGGAAGCTGGGGCTAGAGAAGAGGACACTGGCTTTGTTACTTAGGAGATCTGCGCTGACAGTGGGAGCAGTTAATACAAATATGAGGGTTGGGGTGGGAGAAGGCACATTGCTCCCATCAGGAATGCTTCCCCTTTCTTAAAGATTTTTACCAAATTTCTTTAAAAACGTGAACAAATCTTATCAGAGTATTACATGCACAATGGTAAAATGTAAAATAGTACCAAAAGGCTTTCCAGATAGCAGGCCCCTGCCCATTCCCTCTCTCCCTTCATGTCCAACTTGCTGGAAGTCTAACACCTACTCTCCTGACTATCCTTTGTGGTATTTCCATTTGTATAAATAATAGGCTTTGAGCACTATTTCTTGATATATGGACTTTAGACAACATCTGTTGACATTCTATTATGGCCTATGAATAATTAGCATTTTACATCACTGGTCATTTTCTCCTCCCTAAATACCCTCAACATAATTAAATCATCATCTTTGTTCAAAGCAGTATTCTGTCTTTGCCTTATGATAACTATGTAAGTGCGGTTCACTGCTGAGCCGAGTAGCATATTATGATGACTACGTCTTTTTACGTACAACTTTTTATTCACCCTGGAGTTAATAACGGCTTCACTTTTTGCTTAATTCAAACCAATAACTATTATTTAATTAAACTTCATTCGGAGACAAATGTACATGAAAGTTGTAATAAATAATACAGAGAGATCCCATGTAGCTTTCATCCAAGTTCCCTCAGTGGTAACATCTTGCAGAACTCTAAAAAACCATCAAAACCAGGATTTTGACATTGGTATAGTCAAGACATGGAACTTTTCCATCACCACAAGGATCCCTTGTGCTGTCCTTTTATAGCCGCAGCCACTACCCTTCTGCCTCCACCCACTTCTTAACCTCTGGCAACCACTAATCGGTTCTCCATTCCTCAAATTTTATCATTTCAAGAATCTTAGATAAATAGAATAATATAATAGGTAAACTTTTGAGACTTTTTTTCTTATCACTCAGCATAATTCCCTGGAGATTCATCCAGGTTGCTGCATGTATCAATAGTTTAAGCCTTTTTATTGCGGAGCAGTATTTTGTGGTGTGGATATATCACAGTTTGTTTAACCATTCACTCATTAAAGGACGTCTGGGTTGCTTCCAGTTTTTGTTTATTATGAATAAGGCTGCTATAACTGTGGACAGGTTTTTGTGTGAACATAAGTCTTCATTTCTGTGGGAAAAAATATCCAGGAATGCAATTTCTGGGTTGTATGACGATTGCATGTTTCATTTAAATGAAAGTACTCTTTCCCACAATGGCTGTACCATTTTACATTCCCATTAACAACATATTAGTGATCTAGTTTCTCTGCATCCTCACCAGCATTGGGGTCACTATTTTATTATTTTAGCCGTTCTCATAAGTGTGTAGTGATACCTCATTGTAGTTTTAATGATGTTGAACACCTTTTCATGTGCTTATTTGCCATCTGTACATCCTCTTAGGTTAAGTGTCTCTTCGTGCCTTTAGCTCATTTTCTAATTGGATTTTTTTACTTTGAGTTTTAACAGTTCTTAATATATTCTAGATAAAAGTCTCTTGTTGGATATTATACCTTGCAAATATTTTCTCCCACTCTGTAGCTAGTCTTTTCATCCTCTTAATAGGATCTTTTGCAAAGCAAAATTTTAAATCTTGATAACGCCCAATTTATCAAGTTTCCTCTTATGAGCTATGCTTTTGTTGTCAAGTCTAAGAGCCCTTTGCCTATTTAAATTCCAAATTTTTCTCCTATTTTTTTTCTAAAAGTTTCATGGTTTTATGTTTTACATTTAAATCCTTGATCAATTTTGAGTGAAATTTGTATAAGGTGTCAGATTTAGGTGAAGGTTCATTTTAACTATGGATGTCTAATTGCCCCAGCACCATCTGTTTAAAAAGTTAGCTTTCCTCCATTAAACTACTTTTTGCACGTTTGTCAAAAATCAGTTGGACATATTTATGTGGGCCTATTTATGTTTTCTCTATTTTGTTCCATTCATTTATGTGTTTACCTCGGTGCCAATATCGCACGTTCTTGATTATTGTAACTGTATCGAAAGTCTTGAATTTGGGTAGACTGATCCTTCCCATTTTACTCTTCTTTAACAAAATTGTTTTAACTATTCTTGTTCCTTTGTTTTTCCATATAAATTTTACAATAATCTTGTCCATATCTACAAAAAAAATCTTGCTGGGAGTTTTATGGGAATTGCGTTAAATCTATATATAACTTGGGGAGAATTTGCATCTTTATTATATTGAGTTTTCCAACCCATGGACATGTTACGTATCGCCATTTATTTAGGTTGTCTTTGATTTCTTTCATCAGTCTTATGTAGTTTTCAGTATATAAATTCTGTCTATGTTTTGTTAGATTTACACTTAATATTTCATTTTAAAAGCAATTTAAAATGGTATTATATTTGTAATTCCAGTGTCCACATATTCATTGCTATTATATAGAAATACAAGAAATTTTTATATGATTATTTTCTATCATGAGACTTTGCTGAACTCACAAAAAACTTAGTTTTTGAGGGTTTTTTTGGTGAAATTTCTTGGGATATTCTATGCAGACAATCACATTATATTCAAGTAGGGTCAGTTTGCTTTCTTCCTTTTCCATTTATGTACCTTTTATTTCCTTTTCTTGTATTATTGCATTGGCTAAACCTTCCAACAGTATGTTGAATGGGAGTGATGAGAATGGACATCCTTGCCTTGTTCTTGATCTTAGAGGAATACCATTCAGTCTTTCACTATGAAATATGATATTAGCTATAGATTTTATATAGATACTCTTGTTCAAGTTTAGACAGTTCCTTTCTATTCCTATTTTCCTGAGAATTTTTTATCATGATGGGTGTTGAATTTTGTCAAATGCTTTTTCTGCATCAATTCATATGATCATGTGATTTTTCTTCTTTAGCTTTTTACTATGGTGGATTATACTGATTGAATTTTCTAATTTTGTACCACCTTGCATCCTGGTATAAACCGTACTTGATCATGGTGTATAATTATATATTTCTGAATTGTTTTTCCTAATATTTTGTCAGGGATTTCTGCATCTGTATTCATGATGAAAATTGGTCTGTACAGTTTTTTTTTTTGTACTGGCCTTGTCTGGTTTTGGAATCAATATAATACTAGCTTTATAAAATCAATTGGAAAGTGTTCCTTCTTCTTCTGTTATCTGGAGGATATTGTGTGGAATTGGTGTTAATTCTTAAATGTTTGGTATAATTATTCAGTGAAAACATCTGGGCTTAGAGATTTCTTTGGGAGAGTTTTGAAATTACTAATTCAATTTTGTTATAGCCCTATTCAAATTATCTATTTAATGTTGGATGAGGTTGTAAGCCCATTTGTATTTTTTGAAGAATCAGTCCATATCACCTAAGTTGTCGAATTTATGTGTGTAGAGTTGTGTGTAGTATTCCCTTATGTCTGCAGGGTTTGTAGTGATAGTTCTTGTTTGATTCCTTGTATTCGTAATTTGTGTTTTCTCTTTTTTTCTTTATCAGTTTTTCTAGAAGTTTGTCAACTTTGTTGGTATTTCCAATGAACCAGCTCTTTGTTTAATTGATTTTCTCTATTGTTTCTCTGTTTTCAATTTTGTTGACTTATGTTTTTATTATTTCTTTCCTTCTTATTGCTTTGGTTTTATTTTCTTTCTCTTCTAGGTTCTTGAGCCAGGAGCTTAGATTATTGATTTGATACATTCTCTCTTTTGTAATGTATGCTTTTAATGCTATAAATTTCCCTGTAAGCACTGCTTTGCTATGTCCCATAAATTTAAATATGTTGTATTTTCATTTTCATTTATTTTAAAGTATTTTTTGGTATTCCCTGAGATTTCCTCTTTGACTCATGGATTATTAGGAATGTGTTATTTATTTTTTTTAACATTTTTTATTGATTTATAATCATTTTACAATGTTGTGTCAAATTCCAGTGTTTAGCACAATTTTTCAGTCATTCATGGACATATACACACTCATTGTCACATTTTTTTCTCTCTGAGTTATCATAACATTTTGTGTATATTTCCCTGTGCTATACAGTGTAATCTTGTTTATCTATTCTACAATTATGAAATCCCAGTCTATCCCTTCCCACCCTCCACCCTCCTGGCAACCACAAGTCTGTATTCTCTGTCTGTGGAATGTGTTATTTAGTTTCCAAGTGTTTTAAGATTTTTGTATTATTTTTCTGTTACTGACTTCTTGTTTGATCTTTTGGTATGATTTATACTATTTTAAATTTGTTGAGGCTTATTTTATGGCCTATGATATGATATATTTTGGTATATGTTCCATGGGCACTTGAAAAGTATGCGTATCTGCTGTATTGGGTGTAGTGGTCTGTATATTCCATTAGATCCTATTAGTTGGTTGTGCTGTTCATTTCTACATCCTTGAAGATTTTCTGTATAGTTTTTCTGTCAATTGTTGAGACTGGGCTTTTGTAGTTCACTATTACAATTGTGGATGTGTCTATTTCTCTAAATAGAGAAAGAGTTCTGTCTTTACAACTTTAAAACCAATTCTATCAGTTTTTGCTTCATAAATTTCTCAGCTCTCTGGTTTGGTTCATGCACATTTAGTATTGCTATATATTGTGGGTAGATTAATCCTTTTGTCATTATGTAATGCCCCTCTCTGTCTCTGATAATTGCTCTGGAGTTTACTTCATCTGATATTAATATAGCTCTTCCTAGTCTCCTTTGATTAATGTTTGCATGATATATCTTTTTTTTCTCCTTTTACTTTCAACCTATCCATATCATTATATTTGAAGTGAGTTTCTTGTAGACAAGATAAAGTTGGGTCATGTTTTTAAGTCCACTCTGCTCATCTCTGTCTTTTAATTGATGTATTTAGATCATTTACGCTTGATGTGATTAGGGTTTAGGTCTGCCGTGTTATTTTTTGTTTTCTGTTTTTTTCTATGTTTAATTAATTAATTAACCTTTTTGTGGGTTACTTGAACATTGTTTAGAATTCAATTTTGGTTTATTCATAGTGTTTTTGAGTGTATCTTATTATGTAACATTTTTGGTGATTGTTCTTGGTATTACATTTTATAGACATATACATAATGTCACAATTTACTGGTGTCATTATTTTTACCAGTTTGAATGAACTATAGAAAACTTATCACACTTTATTTCCCTTTTATCTCTGCATTTATAATATAATTATTTTAAATATTCCTCTACCTATGTTTAGAACCACATGTTACAATTTTTGCTTCAATCATAAAACACTTTCAAGTATGTTCTCTTGAGAAGACTGAAGAGAAGAAATGTCTGTTGTATATGCCCATATTTTTGGTCACTGTGTTCTTTATCCCTTTCTGATGTTCCAAGGTTTCTTCTTTCATTAGTTCCTTTCAGCTTAGAGGACTTCCTTTAGCCATTTTTATAAGTAGATCTGCTAGTGATAAATTCTCTTAGTTTTTCTACAACTGAGAATGTCTTGATTTTTCTTACATTCCTGAAACATACTCTTGCTGGATACAGGATTCTAAGTTGATAGTTTTTATGTTTCAGCACTTGAAAAATGTGCCACTTTATTTTGGCATTCAGGGTTTCTGATGAAAAGTCTGATATTATTCAAATTGTTTTTCCCCTATAGGTAAGGAACATTTCTCTTTCACTACTTTCAATATTTTTTCTTTGACTTTAGTTTAAGTTTGACTACAATGTATATTAATGCCAATTTCTTTAAATGTACACTTTTGGGGATTCACTTAGCTTCCTGAGTCTTTAAGCTTATATATTTTATGACATTTGGGAAGTTTTCAGCCATTTTTCTTCGAATATTTTTTCAACCCCACCTTCTCTCTCCTCCCTTTCAAAGACTTCAATGGCACAAATATTAGATATTTTGTTATAGTCTGATAGGTCCATGCAGATTTGTTTGTTATTTTCAGTCTATTTTCTCTCTATTGTGAAGATTGGATAATTTCTATTGTTCTAACTATTAGTTCACTAATTATTTCCTCTATCCCCTCTATTCTGCCGTTGGGACCATCAGTTGAGTTTTGTACTTCGGTTATTTTATTTTTTAGTTCTAAAATTTACATTTTGTTCTTTTAAAAAATTATTTTATTTTATTATTTTATTGAGTTATAGTCACTCAATTAGTCAGTTTACAATGTTGTGTCAATTTCTGTTGTACAGCACAGTTTTTCAGTCATACATGAATATATATATTTATTTATTTTTATATTCTTTTTCCCTATGAGCTACTGCAAGATCTTGACTATATTTCCCTGTGCTGTACAGTATAAACTTGTTTATCTATTCTATATATACCTGTCAGTATCTATAAATCTCGAACTCCCAATCTATCCCTACCCACCCCCTCCCCTCTGGCAACCACAAGTCCACAATCTATGTCTCTGAGTCTGTTTCTGTTTTATATTTAAGTTCATTTGTCTTTTTTTTTTTTAGATTCTACATATGAGTGACATCATATGGTATTTTTCTTTCTCTTTATGGCTAACTTCACTTAGAATGACATTCTCCAGGGATATCCATATTGCTGCAAATGGCATTATGTTGTCATTTTTATGGCTAAATAGTATTCCATTGTATAAATATACCACAGCTTCTTTATCCAGTCATCTGTCACTGGACATTTAGGTTGTTTCCATGTCTTGGCTATTGTAAATAGTGCTGCTGTGAACATTGGGGTGCAGGTGTCTTTTTGAAGTAGAGTTCCTTCTGGATATATGCCCAGGAGTGGGATCGCTGGGTCATATGATAAGTCTGTTCCTAATCTTTTGAGGAATATATATACTGTTTACCACAATGGCTGCATCAAACAGTGTAGGAGGGTTCCCTTTTCTCCACAGCCTCTTCAGCATTTGTCATTTGTGGACTTTAGAGTGATGGCCATTCTGACTGGTGTGAGGTGATACCTCATTGTAGTTTTGATGTGCATTTCTCTGATAATTAGTGATATTGAGCACTTTTTCATGTGCCTATTGATCATTCTTATGTCTTCATTGGAGAATCGCTTGTTTAGGTCTTCTGCCCATTTTTGGATTGGGTTGTTTGTTTTTATCCTATTAAGTCATATGAGCTGTTTATATATTCTGGAGATCAAGCCCTTGTCAGTTTCATCTTTTGCAAAAATATTCTCCCATTCTGTAGGTTGTTTTGTTTTGCTTATGGTTTCCTTTGATGTGCAAAAGCTTGTAAGTTTAATTAGGTCCTATTTGTTTATTTTTGCTTTTATTTCTATTTCTTGGGTAGACTGCCCTAGAAGAACATTGCTGAGATGTATGTGAGATGTTTTGCCAATATTTTCTTCTAGGAGATTTATTGTGTCTTGTCTTATGTTTAAGTCTTTAATCCATTTTGAGTTTATTTTTGTGTATGGTGTGAGGGAGTATTCTAGCTTACATTTCATTCTTTATATTTTCTATTTCTTTGTTGAGACTTCCTACTTTTTTCCCGAGCCTCTATTTTTTCATTTGTTTCAAGTATGTTCATAATTGTCCATTGAAGCATGATTGTAATGTTTGCTTAAAATCTTTTTCAGGTAATTCTAACATCTGTGCCATCTTGAGGTTACCATCTGTTAATTGTCTTTTCTCACTCAAAGATCTTCCTGATTCCTAGTACAAGAAGTAATTCTTGATTGAAATTTACACATTCTGGCTTTTATATAGTGAAGCTCTGACTCTTATTTAAACCTGCTTTAGCTGGCCCTAATTGATACTGATTTGGCAGGAAAAGAGGGGTGCCAACTCATTATTTCCAGGTGGAGGTAGAAGTGCATATTCCCTACTTAACCTCTGTTGACACCCAAGGGAGGAATCTTCATTACTGCTGGGCAAGGGTAGGATTTCCATCTCCCCTCTAGGGCTCCACTGATTAGTCTCTGGATGGGAGGGGTAGGAAGATCTTAATCCTGCTCCCCATCTAACCTTCACTCATACTACAAGTATGGGGGCTGATCTTTTTACTGTTGGGTAGTGGTGAAATTCCTGCCTCTCCTCTAGGCTTCCTCTAACACCACCCTAGTGTGGAGAGGGAGGGACACTTTATTACTGCTGGGGGTGTGTGGAAGTGCAGGCTCACCAGGTGATCTCCACCCATAGTGGCCTCATTATCACCCAGCAAGGATGAAATCCCAACTCCCTACATGGTTTTCTTTGGCACCAACACAGTGGAGGTTTTGGGGCAGCACCTTACACCTTTGTAAGAGTGGAAGCCTAGGCCTGGGCACTTTGCTGGCATAGATAGGGGTGGGGCTACAGTTTTTTCTGTGGTGTTTGACTAGAGTAGAGTGGTAATTGTCTAAAGTTTTCTGTCTTGCTAGGCTTTCCTGGTCCTTGGGCTAATGAATGCAGGCTTTAGTTGGTGATTTCTTTTTGTCTACACTCATTTGTGTTTCTGGGTTGACAGCTTCTTCATCTCCAAGTCTGAGATATATGAAGCAAAAGAAAACTCAAGAAACTCACCACTGTGTTGTTCCTCAGCTCCTGAGGTCCCTAGCTAATCTGCCTTCTTCTCTCCACCTTCAAGAATTTTCCTGTTTGTTTTGTATGTGTTTTCCAGGATTTTTAGTTGTCCTTAGTGTAGGGAATAGGGGAAAATACATTTATTCCATCTTCTAAGAAGCAGAAGTCATGTATTTTTTTTTAAATAAAAGTAATTTATTTGCATAGTTAAAAAAGTTAAAGGACTTAGGACAAAAATCTACAGTCTCCTGCCCCTTCCTTATGCACTCCTGGGTCTCACTTTTTGGAAGAAACCACTTTCAATATTTTCAGCTCTTTTTTCTACTTTTTACTTCCATGTTTCTAGACAAATGCTCATTCTGCTGCTTATTGACTTTAAAATTTTAATATCTATTGATTTCTTGTGGTGGTAGATAAGGATTTAACTTTCTTATACATTTCACCCCATTTTTGTCATTATTTCAAGATAGTTATGTCTATTTTTTATTAAATGGTATCAGGGTTTATATTATTATAATAATGTAAATAGTATTTTTTAATTTTTTCCAAGTTGTTCCATCAAATATACCTCCCATCTGTCCTTTTCTCCTCTCTCCAACATTTCATCATATTTACTCATCTATCATAAGATCCCCTTTACTGAAGATTTCCCTCTTTTAAGGTCTCTTTCTCTCTTCCTCCTACCTGGACTGATTACTCCCTTATCCTGTTGTACCGGTCTCATGATGGGATATTCTTTTTTATTTTTCTGAATTGTATCCACCTACCTGCCTAACCTAACTATTGAAATTAAGCAAATGTAGCAGAATGCTAGCTATTGATGAATCTAGGTGAATGATATCTTTCTACTCATCTTTACTCTAATTTCTAGCTTCAACATTTTCAAAACAAAATGTTTTGAGGATAAGAGTTCCATGGCATTTTGATTCTTATTCCTTCAAATGTAATGTTCCTTCCCTTTCTCTGTGATTCCTTTATGAGTTTCTTTTTGGAAACTTTTTTTCCCCAGATGTTCTGAAGTTTCAGTACTGTGTCTTGGTTTAGGACCTTTTAACACTCATTATGTTGGACCCTTCATGAACACTTTTAATCTGAGTCTCATGTTTTTCAGGCCTGGAATATTCTCTTACGGTGTTCCTGTGATAATTTCCTCTCCTTCACTCTCTCTTCTTTCTATTTCAAGACCCAGCATTAATCAGTTGGATGTTAGATTTCCTGGATTGATTCTATACAGCACTAATATTTTCTATTTTCTGGCTCATCACTTTTGTTTTACTTTTTAGAAATTTTCTGTTATTTTATTTTCTTACCTTCTATTGAGTGTTTTTTTTAAATCAAGAAAGGATGTTGAATTTTGTCATATGCTTTTTTCTGCATCTGTTGAGGCTATCATATGATTTTTATCTTTTATTCTATTAATGTGATACATCACATTTATTGATTTGTGTATGTTGAACCATCCTTGCATGCCAGAGATAAATTCTGCTTGATTGTTGTGTATGATCCCTTCAATGTGCTATTGAATTTGGTTTGCTAGTATTTTGTTGAGAATTTTTGCATGTATATTCATCAGGTGTATTGCCCTGTAGTTGGTTTTTTTTTTTTTTTTTTTTTTTTTTTTCTTGTAGTGTTCTTATCTGGCTTTGGTATCAGGATACAGCTGACCTCATGTAATGTGTTTGAAAGTGTTCTCTCTTCAAATTTTTGGAAGAGTTTGAGAAGAATGGTCATTAATTCTTTAGATGTTTGGTAGACTTTGCCTGTGAAGTCATCTGATCCATATATATATATATATCCTTTTATTTTTTTAAATTTATCTCTATATGGTTTTTTTTCTTTAACTTTTTTTTTTTTTTTTTTGGTCCTGAGCTTATATTTATTAGGAGGTTTTTGATTACTGTTTCAATCTTCTTAGTTATAATTATGTTCAGAATTTCAATTTTTTTATGATTAATTCTTGGTAGGTTGTGTATTATTAGGAACTTATCCATTTCTTTTGGATTGTCCAATTTGTTGGCATATAATTGTTCATAGTAGTCTCTTATGATCCTTTGTATTTTTGTGGTATCAGTTATACTGTCTTTTCTTTCATTTCTGATTTTTTATAGTCCTTTCTCTCTTTTTCTTGGTTAGTCTAGCTAAAGGTTTGTTAGTTTTGTTTATCTTTTCAATGAACCAAGTCTTAGTTTTGTTAATCTTTTCTATTATTTTCCTATTTTCTATTTCACTTATTTCTGCTCTAATCTTTATTATTTCCTTCCTTCTACTAACTTTGGGCTTAACTTGTTCTTTTTCTAGTTCCTTGAAGTGTAATGCTAGGTTGTTTATTTGAGATCTTTCTTTTTTCTTACTGTAGGCATTTTTAGCCATTAACGTCCCTCTTAAAACTGCTCTTGTTGCATCCCATAAGTTTTGGTAGAGATTTTTTAAAGGAAAAAAATTTATAATTTTACCATTATATTTTTCTCTAAAAAGAAAAGGTGCTAATATTATAAAAATGCCTAATCAAAAGTTTTATATCCTGATTGTGGTGATGATTACTCAGATCTACACATATAAATATTTTATTGAACTGTATGCAAAAAAGTTATATGCAAAAACTGATGAACTTTGAATAAAGCCTACCTCAGTTAATAGTATTTTAGCAATGTTAATTTCCTGGTTATGACAACATATTATGGTTTTGTAAGTTATTAACATTGGTAGCAACTGGGTGAAGGGTACACAGGAACTCTGTACTATTTTTGCATCTTTGTGCATCTTAAACTGTTTCAAAATAAGATGTTATTGAAAAAGTCCATTCAAGAGGCAAAACCATTAAAGAAGAAAGTAAAGAACTCAAATCCTACCACCAAGAGATAATTACCATTTTGAACAATTTTGGTGAACATTTTTTTCTGATATCCTTATATTTACTGAGCACTTCTTATATGCTAGGAACGCTTCTAAGAACTTTATGTGTCTTATCTCATCAGTTCTTCACAATAGCCCTCAGTGGACCATACCATTTTAATTCCCATTTTACAAATGAAGAAACCAAAGCTTAAAGAGATAACTTACTTAAGGCCATATAGCTAGTAAGTTTCAGGGCTGAGATGTAAGCTGAGGTCTATCGGATGCCTAAACTCAAGTTTTTTCTCTTTCACTACAATTAATTCTTCTAACAACCCCACTTTGATCAAACATAAGCCTTTCTTCTTCTAGGTGCTGAAATATGAGCTTCCTGAATGTCAAATTTATTGTTTCAGATAGCTGCCTCAGTGGTTCTCATCAGGATGACCATACACCACCAAAACTACTTGCTCAATCTTAGCTTCTATTCTAATAAATTCCAAACACTTCACATTTAGTACATTTTTTCTGAGCTTTATTTTGATTTCCCAAATTCTTCCTATGTCTTCTTTCCTTACAGAGTAGATGCCAAGAACTTTCACCACTTAGAGAATTTTGCTACTAGCATATTTCCTTTTAGCTTCTATATTTATAACTTTTCACTTTGTCTGACTCCAGCTTCTCTGGCCTTCTGTGCATATTGCCAGGATGATTTCATCTGTAAAATGTGTAACTGGCTAGATATAAACCATCCATTTTCATCCTTACATTCTGCTTCTCTCAAACATGGCATCATTTTCCATAAGAGAGGTATAGCAGACCACATATAATGGTAGCTTTCCTTACTCCACTATTACTTCAATTTCTTCCCTTACCCACCCATTGCTATTTGCTATCTTCTTCAATTTCATCAATACACCTGGCATTTCATTTCTCTGCAAGCGTTTGAGAAGAAAATCATATACCAAAGCCTTTTCTTGATGCAGACACATTTTACAGCCTTTGACATTTAAAGAATTTCAGAGAAACCCTAGTACTTGTCAGTCAAATATTGCCTATCCCTTTGTCGCTGTTTCTAGCTCTTTGAGGGGTATGCCTTCTGCCAATTTTAGCACCTTCTGCAGCTAGATTTCTTGTGTCACCTTGATGGCCATTTCCCCTTTCTCCCAGGTGCCACTGAAAACAGCAGTCTTCAAAACTTTGCTGAAGCTCGTATCCTCCAAAGTCATGTTGAACTCAGCAGTGAGGCCAGTAGGGCTGAGAGCATTTCTCTTTTTCAACAACTGGATCCTGCTGCTCACTTCTGGAGCTGTCATGTCAGTTTCTCTATCAGCTGTCTCCTTCTCCTTTGATTGGTGCCTCAACATAACACCACGGCCCCTCCCTTCTCTCTGCTCCTAAAATAATTCTGAAAAGAACTCCATGATCTAAATTTCTCTTTTTGCACTGTCAATCTGTTCAGTCTGTCCATTAAGGCCACCACTAGCCAATATTCTTCTTTCTTAGTCACTCATTCTCAAATGTTCATAGGTCCTGCCTTTAGTTTTGATTTAGCTTTCTCTTTTTCCCTTATGTCCTTGACTCTCTGTATACAAATTCTTCTTGTTCATTCTTTGAGTTTTGCTGTTTTAGTTTTGTTCTTACTCTCTTTGCTCCCCATTAAGTACATTTGCATTTTGGAATTTCTTTTTGGTTCTATAAAGCCATTGGCTTGGCTCTTTCCCTTGGGGACTTTCCTTGAAATGTTAGTTTGCAGGTCTCTCCTGTTACAGCTTCTTAGAAAATAGTAATACATGTGCATGAAGATGTATAGACATACAAGGTTTTCAGCACAATACTATTTACATTGTGAAAAACTAGACAGAAAATGTCTATCAAAAAGAAATTAAATAATTTTGGTACAGCCTTATAATGAAACACTAAAAATGCATTTGAAATGACAATGTAGAGCTATATTTATTGACATTGAAAGATTCTACAACATTTTTCAAAGGCAGGGTAGAAAGTATAAATATACTATGATTATATACATATATATATGTGTGTGTGTGTGTATGGTATTTTTGTTAAATAACACTGACTCTAGTCAGGCAGATTTGATTGTGAATATTGGTTCCATCATTTACTAGCTGTCTGTGCAAATTATTAACTTTCCTGTGTCTTGATTTGCACATTCATAAAATGAGGATAATAATAGCACCTACCTCATAGGGTTTATGTGAGAATTAAATGATGTAATTCATATTAAGTGCTCAGTACAGTGACTGGCCATTATTTCCAGTACAGTTGACTCTTGAACAATGCAGGTTTGAACTGTTCAGGTCCACTAGACACAGATTTTTTTCAATAGTAAATAATACAGTACTACATAATCTGATTCATGGTTGGTTGAATCACAGGTGTGAAACTGGGATTACAGAGGGCCGACTATAAATTATACGTTGATTTTTGACTGCATGATGGATTGGCACCTCTAACCCCTGCATTGTTCAAGGAGCAACTGTATTTAAAAGATGAATAAAAATGTGTATGAAAGTGCTTTGAAGAGCAGAAAGTGACTGAGAGGTAACTGAGAAATACTGAAATGTATTATGGCTTTGCACTGATAATTATGAGTATGGGAGAAAAATCAAAATTCTGAGATGTTCCATCCCCATGGTATGCCACATAGGCTGAGAGGACTTCTCTTCATAAAAAGGGAGGAGAACAAGGACATTGCTTCCCACAGGAAGTTACAGGAATTTTCGCAAAACTCAGAGTATTACAACTCTCATTTTTGACAAAATTATGGCTTAAGTGGTTCCTTCTGTGACATCTCACAGACTCCTTCCCTTTTTTGCAGTATCCAATCAGAAACCAGGGCCTTCAGTATCATCATGGGACAAAATGAGCAGTGGTGGGGATTTCTGGGCGTTTGTGTCACACAGGCTGGCAGGTGGGATATAGGGCTTCATGTAAGGGAAGGTTTGGGCTGTGTGTGAGGGAGACACAAGCACGCTCAACTATTTTGATATTTTAAGATGTTATAGCTAAAGAGGTTCATCACAAGAGGTCTTCATGGAAGACTCAGGCCACCTTCTTGAGCAGGCAGCCATTTCCCACAGGTGGTAGGATGGCTTTTTCTTATTTTCTCAGTATCCCTTGATTTGGCCAAGTTCTCCTCTTACTCAATTTTCTAGACTTTACCTGTTGCTAGACTTTATAGTTACAGTTCTAGACTTCAACTATTCTAACATATTCATTTTGGGGGAACAAATTATTTTATTGAAAAACAGTGCTTTTGTCTAACCATCTGTAATTAGAAGTTTCCAAGGAAATAAGTAATGCCCCACTAGTGCTTAGAGTTGCATGGTGGGTATTTGCCAATTTCCCGAGTATTTGTTAAGAATATATGCCAAAGAAACTTGAATCAGTTGAAAATATATATACTGACACAGTGAAAATTTTGTGTAAATGTAAAGCTTATATGTAAAGCTTCACTCTTCATTTAATAAGCACTGTAATATCCTACAATATAGGAGGCACAGTGTTGGATACAGTGAGCTGAATACATAGCTGAAAATGGTGCAGTCTCTATATATCTCTATACAGTCTGGTAGAGGATATAAGAGATGTATAGGATGTGATCAGTATGAAAGAACCAAAGAAACTAATAGTTTTAGGAGTTTCAGAGGAGAGAGTGATCTCTTTGGATTGAAGGATTTATGGAAGAGTTGGGGGAGGGTATAGCTCAGTGGTAGAGTACGTGCTTAGCACGCATGAAGTCCTGGGTTCAATCCTCAGTACCTCCGTTAAAATAAATAAATAAATAAACCTCCTTACCTCCCTTCTCGAAAAAAAGGTAAAATTTTTTAAAAATTTTAAAAAAAGGATTTATGGAGGAGATAGCATTTGAACAGTATCTTGAAGGCCAAGATGGAGAGGCATTTCCAGTGGAGAAAATGGCATGAGCAAAGGCTGGAGAGAACAAGAGTTTTTCAGGAAGCTATGCATAGTATATATAGATAGAAGGGGCCAAATGACTAGAAATGTTGAATCATAGAGTGTCTGGTCTTGAAGGGGCATTGGAGATAATTTAATCTCATAGGTGAAGAAACAGGTAACTTTTCCAAAATAATCAAGCTGATCTGTAGTAGTTTGGGGTTAGATTATACAGAGCTTTAGATATTAGGTAAAAGATATTTCAGTTCATTTGATAAGCAATGAAAAACATGGGGGATTTTTGGCCTGCAGAGTGACAACAGCAGATATAAAATGATAGCTCACAGTTATTGCACGTTTACTATGTACCAAGCCTGGGGCTAATTTATAGTTGGTACCTCATTTACTGTACTCTGTGAGATAGATACCATTATTAGCCATGTTTGAAAGATGAATGAAATAAGGCTCTTTGAGGTTAAATGACTTCCCTAAGTTCACAGAACTCATGAATAGTACAGCTGAGATCTGAACCCAGTAGTCTGGCTCCAAAGCCCAAGCCCTGAATGACTATACTAAAATACCACCAAGGTGATGTACTAGGAAGTGCTAATAGGCCAGAGGATGAACTGGAATAGGAGAAAGAATAAATCTGTTAGGAGAAAGGAAGGTCAGTTAGGAGACCATTTTAATAATCCAGACAAGTGGTGATTAGTACTAAATCATGGGTGGGAGGTATTTGAACAGAAGACAAGGAGAGACCCAAGCACTATTTTAAAAGAAGACCTGAAAGATTGGAAGCAGTGATGGGGAGGAGAAATAAAAGCTCAATAAGTCAAGAATGCAAGATGATCTCCAAATAAAGGGAATACCAGTTTAAAAACTGTCAATAGAAATGTAATATCTATAGAGAAAGAAAAATAACAGCTTTGCCTTAATCAGCTATGATTAAGTCAAACTTTAAAAAGAAACATTCAGTTCTGAGACTTGAAGAGTGAGATTGACAAGCCAAAGCATGTTAAGTAAAAGATGACTAGGGTGTGGAAGGGATTTGATGGCTAACAGCCACAGGAATAGGGCCTGATTAGCTTGGAGGAGAGAAAGCACAAGAATGGTCTTAATAACTGTCCACAGACATCTCAAAGTCTGTGATATGTAAGGAAGAACAGATTACTTCTTCTGTTTTTTGTTTGTTTGTTTTGTTTTGGTAAGGTATCATGAAGCAGAATGAAGGCCAATGGCTAGAAGGAACCAGAAGAGAGATTTTTGGCACAATATAAGGAAGAAATGTATACAAATGGGATGGGAACTGTGCAAATATGGAAAGGCACAGTGCAAGATGTTGGTGGAATGAATGCCTTGGGAAATAATGGTTGGCCTGGCTCTGTAATGGTCCAAGAATTGCTGAATGACAACTTGTTGAGGATGCTGTGGAGAGCCAAGTAACAGATGGATGGCTGGACTAGGTAAATTTTAAGGGTTACCCCAACACTGAGATTCTTTGGAATTGTGGTTGGAGAAAGTTTGAGAGCTTAGAACTATAGGAGCACTCAGTTCTCAAGTATGATGAAATGAAAGCTTTTGGTAGAATTGTGGAGCAAGTCTTTGGAAAGATAGTAAATCTAGTATGTGTGGTTCTAAAATTGAAAAGAGACAGCTCAGGAAGATGCTTTCTGGTGACTGAAGGGCATACCCAGAAAAGAATGGTGTCTCTTGAGACTCAGTCTCCACTATTGGTCAGTCATTTCTAGGGGATAGTAAAAAGAGTTGAATCTTTCAGAATTTTTTGAGGGGGATTTCTCAGTGGCTGCTCATATAAACAAGGAGGCTGAAACTATTCAGTAACTCATGCAGCAAAAGGTAGAAAGAGGTGCAAATATACCCAACTGGCACAAAACCATGTTGTTTCCAACAGTATGCAAATTTAGGACTAGAGCAAGTGGCTTGCAAATAGCATTTTCCTGCCTTTTTCTCATCCTTCCTCAGGCTGCCTGTGGCAACTCTTCACCTTTGAACGAGGGGAGTGCTTGTACACATATTTTATTTGCCTCAGGCCCTCCCCTTAAGTTGATTGTTCCCTTCTTCTGACCTCAAAAAATGGTCAGAATCATAACAATCTTCTTTCCAGGAGTAATCTGCTGCTTGGTCCATGGACCTCTCTGGAGCAATGATAAATAGGTTTAATCTTTTGGGCCAATTCTGATTGAACGGTAGTGGCTGCAAAGGGCACTGTGGTGAGAAGACATTTGAGGTCTCATGTGAACACAGCAGGAAAGAAAGCCAAGACCGATTAATGATGTCTGCTCTATAGGTACAGCATGGGAAGTTGAAGGCATGCATGCTTTGAAATGTACTAGCCTTGGGGTAGAGGAGAAAGTTGTATATTTCTGCCCCAGACTATTATTATCTGCACCTTGCTAGGTTAAAGGAGTTAGAACACAGGCCTACTAATCCCTAATTCTCATGTATTTCCTGGCTATCAGCATCAAATATAAGTTGAGCAGTGATTCTGGCCACAGCATTGTTTCCTAACTATAATTAAAAATGAGACCTGGCCCTGGTCACAGATTGAGCCCCCATCTGGCCACAGATGGCACCCTAACTCCAGGCAGGTATTACACAAATGATCATTATCGGATGGGTTAAGACAAACCCATTCTCACCACTGGAGACACAGTTCAAGGCCTGTGCTTTATTGGAGGTGGATCAGCAGCTGTGCCTTTTGTCTGTGAAGGACAGTGCATTATTGATATAGCAATATGCCTGTCAGTATTTCTTCTTCAATTATCTAGCTGCAGAGAACACAAATGCTTTATTGCCACAGTAGATAGTCTTTTCCTTAAAAAGAAAAAAAAAAGGAAAGCAAGAAATGAAACTCAAGTGAAAGAAGTAATTTCCTGTGACTGTGAAAACATAAAGCAAATGCCTGAACATGATTTTAAATGGGTCTGAATGTGGCTGATGGAAGGAAGCTTTCTTGGAAAGGACATATCCTGTGAGCGCTGCTGGGTACAGAGCACATTAGGGGGCAAGGAAGCCAGGAATCATGTGCTGGAAATGAGCTTCTATTAAATGAATAGACTTCATACAGCTACCAAATCCGGTCTGGATAAATGCTTTTTTACAATAGTAATGTTTTTTAAATCATGAAGTGACTTGTTAAGGTAGTAATAAAACTGTCAGAGTCTCTACTTTGACTAAAGCTGAGGTATAATATGGGATTTAAAAAAAAATCTAAATCTTTTCAGAATGTGGAGAGGGGGGAAGCTGAGGAATTAGAATTCCGTTTGAATCCCTGTACTGGGTGGAGCAGGGAGGTGGATGCTTTAAAACATATGAGAGCAGCTGTGTCCTATAACTTTCTACAGTGATGGAAGTATTCCGTATCTGCACTGCCCAGTACGGTAGCCATTGGCCATCTATGGCTATTGAGCATTTGAAATGTGGGTAGTGTTACTGATGAATTTAATTGTAAATTTTGTTTAATTGTAATTAATTAAAAAATAAATAGCCACAGGTGGCTAGAGGCTATCATATTGGACAGCATAGCACTCGAATTTAGGTCAGTATCCAGATTCAAAAGCAACTAAAGCCTAAGGAAAAGAAAGAACAATAAGCAAATCCATATGTCTGTGTGCAGTTGATAGCGCTGCTGAGAAGAATAGGCTTTCGTTAGCTTTAGATAGGCCCTGCACCTTGATTTTAGATAAGCATGTGCCAGCCTTGGTGGACTATGTGTCTCTGTGGTCAATCTAAGGATATGGGAAAGTTTAAATACATTATCCTTTACTAATGGGCATTAATGACTTTAATGAGAGCAATCTATCTTGTTTGGAGCAGAGAAATGAATATTTCACAAAAGAAATGTAAATAAGATTTTGATCAAAGAATTTGCTAATGTTTCTTCTCTGCTCATAATAAGCAGAGTTCTATCATTATGTAAGACATTTATAATTCAAAGAAAAAAGTTAATGTTTATTTCAATATCACACTATTGGTGACTTGGACTACAGAATGAAACAAGAAAAAATGATATACCATAAACCAAATTAATTTCTTTGAGTGTAGTTTGGGTAATGAAGCAGATTGTAGACTTGATTGTCTCTCATTTATCCCACTGTCATTTAATGATTATAATTTTGAGGTGCAGCTCTTGAATTTACAACTGTTTCCCTAAGTGCTACCTTTATGCTTTAAAATTTTCCCACTTTATCATACTGTGTTCATTCAAAAAACTTAAAGAAGTCTAGAGTATCTGGTGGATTGGGTACAATGGGGTATGGTAAAAGACAATGCTGGGGTATGATTGTGAAGGACTCAAGCCATTTTGAAATATTTAGACTCTGTATTAGCAGTGGGGGTGACATGAAATGTTTAGAAAGCTTAGTCGCTGCAGTGTGAGGAATGAATTGGAGAGCAGAGAAGATGAAATCTTGATCAGTTAGAAGTTTAGTGCTATGGTTAAGGTGGAAGGTGATGGTGATAACTTAAGGTGATGGTAGCAGTAGAGATGGAAGGAAGTAGACAGATTCAAGAAATAGCTGAGGAATTATCATCTTTAGAAGGAAGGGGACATTAAAGATGACAATCAGTATTACTGATATTTTTCTTTTGTCTCAGGCTCCAATATGGCTAGACACTGAACTGATACTGATCCTGTCTTTACTTAAAATTTTGATATTTTGTTCATCGTGCATTTTTACATTATTTTCGATTTTTAAAAAATCTTGCATTAAAATATTATTTATCTTAATTCTGAATCTTTTACTGCCCCTTTACATTTTGTGTCCAAGGGGAATCCCTCACTTGCCTTGGCCTTTGATAACTGGTAGGAATTTTAGAGATAAATTTTATGTGCTTTATACGAGTATAATTTTCCTGAAATACAGGTTTTCTTGGGCCACTTGGTCTGATCTTTTGCATATGCTTGCTTCTTTCTACCCACCAGAAGTATATTGCAATGGAAGAACTCATTTTTACTCATCTGACAAACATTCTTTGAGCTCCTATTGTATACCAGGCATTGTGTGATGATCTGGGCTTACAGTGGTGAATGTGATCTTTTCAGTGAATGAAACAGAAAAGAAGCAAATAAATATGCAAGAAATCACTTACAACAAATTGTTTTTAGACCAATTGGTACTAAGCGCTTACAATCCTAAGTATCAGGGATACATGGTTTCTGGCCCTATGGAGCTCGCATTCTTGGAAGAAAGCCTCAACTTTGATGGGTGACAAGAAAAGGGCACTGGGGGAAAAGGACAAAGAGAGAGTTGTGATTAATAGGTATTGGGGGAGGAAAAGGCAGGGGAATTGACTTTGATCCAGAACACATAGATAAATAATTGGTCATAAAAATCAGGGTATGGTTAAAGTGGTATATACGTGAAACGGTGTGAGAAGTGTTAGAAACAGCAGGATAGAGCACAGCAAGAGAGATTTGGAATCAGAGACTAAACCAGCATATTAGTATTTAGTAACAATAACAGACTCAGGTCTGGGAAAGCTAGAACGGGCAACAGGAAGCAGTTCGGGTAAATAGCTGTCATCAGGGAGCTCCATCAAGGGCACAATCGTCCTCGAAAGGAGGAGGAGAACAGCACCACAGAGCTTAGAAGCAGAAAGAAAGCACAAACACAAGGAGACATTGGGTGAGCCAGAAGCCTGGTGACAACTGGGTTGGGTGGCTTTGAAATTGAAAGAAAGAAGAGAGAATGAAAGTTGAGGATAACTAACATTTTCTGTCCCTCACAGTTGGAGCAGGGAAGACCATCAACTGAACCCCTGAAGTGTTGTTTTGTCAATTTCCTCTTTGATTAGGAACATGTTGGTCCCAGAGCTTGTGAATCACTCTGTGAATGGCTTCAGCTGCAGGAAGTGGTGCCCTGGGAGAGGAGAGGAACCAGGCAAAACATTAGAGCTAGTAAAGGGAAAATAAGTACACTGCCTTCTCTATGCTATGCATGCCTAGACAAAGGAAGAAAAATTTTAATTGAAGTATAATCAGTTTAAAATGTTGTGTCAATTTCTGGTGTACAGCATAATGCTTCAGTCATGCGTATACATACATAGACATGTTTTCATATTCTTTTTCATTATAGGTTATGGCAAGATATTGAATATAGTTCCCTGTGCTATACAGTAGAAACTTACTGTTTATCTCTTTTATATATTGTAGTTAGTATCTGCAAATCTCCAACTCCCATTTTGTCCCGTCCCATCCCCTTTCCCTATGGTAACCATGAGTTTGTTTTTTATGTCTGTGAGTCTGTTTCTCTTTTGTAAATAAGTTACTTGTGTCTTTTTTTTAGATTCCACATATGAGTGATACCATGTGACATTTTTCTTTCTGTTTCTGGCTTACTTCACTTAGAATGATGATCTCCAGGTCCATCCTTGTTGCTACAAATGGCGTTATTTTATTCTTTTGTATGGCTGAGTAGTATTCCATTGTATAAATATACCACAACTTCTTTATCCAGTCATCTGAAGATGGATATTTAGGTTGTTTCCATGTCTTGGCTATTGTAAATAGTGCGGTTATGAACATTGGGGTGCACGTATCTTTTTAAGTTAGAGTTCCTTCTGGATATATGCCCAGGAGTGGGATTGCTGGTAAGTCTATTTTTAGTTTTTTTTAGGAATCGCCATACTGTTTTCCATAACAATTGTACCAAACTACATTCCCACCAACAGTGTAGGAGGGTTCCCTTTTCTCCACACCCTCTCCAGCATTTATCATTTGTGGACTTTTTAATGATGGCCATTCTGACTGGTGTGAGGTGATACCTCATTGTAGTTTTGATTTGCATTTCTCTGATAATTAGAGATATTGAACATTTTTTCATGTGCCTATTGATCATTCATATGTCTTTATTGGAGAATTGCTTGTTTAGATCCTCTGCCTATTTTTGCATTGGGTTTTTTTTTTTTTTGCTTTTTGTTATTAAGATGTATGAGCTGTTTATATATGCTTGAAATTAAGCTTATTTCAGTCACATCATTTGCAAATATTTTCTCCCATACTGTAGGTTGTCATTTTGTTTTGCTTATGGTTTCCTTTGCTGTGCAAAAGCTTCTAAGTTTAATTAGGTCCCATTTGTTTATTTTTGCTTTTATTTCTATTGCCTGTGTAGACTGCCCTAGGAGAACATTGCAAAGATGTATGTCAGACAATGTTTTGCCTATGTTTTCTTCTGGGAGATTTATAGTGTCTTATCTTATATTTAAGTCTTTAAGCTATTTTGAGTTTATTTTTGTGTAAGGTGTGAGAGAGTGTTCTAGCTTCATTGATTTACATGCAGCTGTTCAGCTTTCCCAACACCACTTGTTGAAGTGACTGTCTTTTCTTCATTGTATATTTTTGCCTTCTTTGTCAAAGATTACTTGACTGTAAGTCTGTGGGTTTATTTCTGGGCTCTCTATTCTGTTCCATTGGCCCATATGTCTGTTCTTGTGCCAAAACCACACTGTTTTAATTATTGTAACTCTGTAGTATTGTATGAAGTCTGGGAAGGTTATTCTTCCAGCTAAGTTCATTTTCTTTAGTATTGCTTTGACAAATCTGGGTCTTTTGTGATTCCATATAAATTTTAGGATTATTTGTTCTAGTTCTATGAAAAATGTCCCTGGTAATTTGATAAGGATCTCATTAAATCTGTAGATTGCTTTGGGTAGTATGGCCATTTTAATAATATTAATTCTTCCAATCCAAGAGCATGGGATATATTTCCATTTCTTTAAGTCATCTTTAATTTCCTTAATCAATGTTTGTAGTTCTCATCATATAAGTCTTTTACTGTCTTGGTCACATTTATTTCTAAGTATTTTATTTTTTTGGATGTTATTTTAAAAGGGATTATTTCTTTACTTTCCTTTTCTGATATGTCATTGTTAGTATAAAGAAATACAACTGATTTCTGTATGTTAATCTTGTACCCTGCTACCTTGCCAAATTCTTTTATCAGCTCTAGTAGTTTTTGTGTGGAGCCTTTAGGGTTTTCTATATATAGTATCATGTCATCTGCATATAGTGACCATTTTACCTCTTCTCTTCCAGTTTGGATCACTTTTATTTCTTTTTCTTAACTGATTGCTATGGCTAGGACTGCCAATACTCTGTTAAATAGAAGTGGTGAGAGTAGCCATCCTTGTCGTGTTCCAGATTTTAGTGGGAAGGCTTTCAATTTTTCAATGTTGAGTATTATGTTGGCTGTGGATTTGTCATAAATAGCTCTTATTATGTTGAGATATGTTCCCTTTATACCCAGTTTGGTAAGAGTTTTTATCATAAATGGTGTTGAATTTTATCAAATGCTTTTTCTGCATCTATTGAGATGATCAATGTGATTTTTGTCCTTTCTTTTGTTGGTGTGGTGTATTACATTGGTTAATTTGTGTATGTTGAACCATCCTTGTGTCCCTGGGATTAATCCAACTTGATCATAATGATTGATTTTTTTTATGTGTTGTTGGATTCTGTTTGCTAATATTTTGTTGAGGATTTTTGCATCTATGTTCATCAATGATATTGACCTGTAATTTTCTTTCTTAGGTAGTGTCTTTGTTTGGTTTTGGTATCAGGGTGATAGTGGCTTCATAGAATGAGTTTGGGAGTATTCCCTCCTCTTAAATTTTTTGGAAGAGTTTGAGAAGTATCTGTATAAGTTCTTCTTTGTATGTTTGGTAGAATTCCCCAGTGAAGCCATCTGGTCCTGGACTTTTGTTTGTAGAGAGGTTTTTTTTTTATTGCTGATTCTATTTCACTTGTAGCGATTGGTCTGTTCAAATGATCTATTGCTTCTTGATTCAGTTTTGGTGGACTGTATGTTTCTATAAACTTGTCCATTCCTTCTAGGTTGTCCAATTTATTGGCATATAGTTGTTCATAATATTCTCTTATTTTTTTTTGTATTTCTGTGGTATTGGCTGTAATCTCTCCATTTTCCTTTTTTATTTTGTTTATTTGTATCGTCTCTCTTTTCTTCTTGGTGAACCTGGCCAGAGATTTGTTGATTTTTTTTTTTTTACTCTTTCAAAAAACAAGCTCTAATTTTGATTGACTTTTTCTATTGTTTTTTAAATCTCTATTTTATTTATTTCCTCCCTGATCTTTATTATTTCTTTCCTTCTGCTGACTTTGGGTTTTGTTTGTTCTTCTTTTTCTAATTCTTTTAGGTAGTAGATTAGGTTGTTTATTTGAGATTGTTCTTTTTTGAGGAAGGCCTGTATCTCTATGAACTTCCCTCTTAGAACTGCTTTGCTGTATCCCATTGATTTTGTGTGATTGTGTTTTCATTGTCTCAAGGTATATTTACATTTCTTCTTTGATTTCATTGTTGACCCATTGGTTTTTTAATAGCATGTTGTTTAGTCTCCATGCAGTTGTTTTTTTCTTATTTGTTTTTCTATGGTTGATTTCTAGTTTCATGCCATTGTGATCAGAAAAGATGCTTGAAATAATTTCTACCCTCTTAAATTTGCTGAGGCTTCTTTTTTGTCCAAGTATGTGGTCTCTCCTAGAGAATGTTACATGTGCACTTGAAAAGAATGTATATTCTGTTTCTTTGGGATGTAATGTCCTAAAAACATCAATTAAGTCCATCTGTTCTATTGTGTCATTTAGTATCTCCATTGCCTTATTGATTTTCTGTCTGGAAGATCTTTCCACTGATGTTAGTGGTGTGTTAAAATCTCCTATTATTGTATTCCCATCAATTTCTCCCTTTATGTCTGTTAGCATTTGTTTTATATATTTAGGTGCCTCTATATTGGCTGCATATATGTTAATGAGTGTAATATCATCTTCTTAAAATGCTTCTTTTACCATTATATAGTTTTTCTTTATCTTTCTTTATGGCCTTTGTTTTAAAGTCTATTTTGTTTGATATGAGTATTGCTAGTCCCACTTTCTTGTCATTTACATTTGCATAAAATACTTTTTTCCATCCTCTCACTTTCAATCTATGTGTGTCCTTCACCCTAAAGTGGGTTTCTTGTAGGCAGCATATTGTAGGCTCTTGTTTTATTATCCAATCTGCCACTCTATGTCAGTTGATTGGAGCATTTTGTCCATTGACATTTATGGTAATTATTGTGTGTTTATTGCCATGTTAAACTTTGTTTTCTAGTTGATTTGGTATTTCTTCTTTGTTTCTTCCTTTTTGTTTCTCTTTTTGTGGTTTGATAATTTTCTTTTGTATTAGCTTGGTTTCTTTTTGGTTTTTGTGACTCTACTGTATGCTTTTGATTTGTGGTTAGCCTGTTTTTCAAGTTTGTCAACCCATTACTATAACTGTTTGCTTTAGACTGCTAGTCATATAAGCTCAAACACATTCTAAGAAGAATGAAAAGGAAATCTACATTTTCTTGCTCCCCTCTCTCACATTTAATGATTTTGATGTCCTCTTTACATTTTCATGTTTATTCTCTTGCAGCTCATTGTAGTTATTGCATTTCCAATGATGGTTTTCTCTTTTCTATAACTTCCTGCTTCTTTTCTATTTAGAGAAGACTTCTCAATATTATTTTTAGGATAGGTTTAGTATTGTGAATTCTTTTAGTATTTGCTTGTCTGTGAAATTCTTTATTTCTCTTTGTATTTTAAAGGATAGTCTTGCTGGGTAGAGTGTCCTAGGTTGCAGATTTTTCTCATTCAGGACTTTGAATATATCTTCTTCAGGCTAGCAATGTTTGTGTGAAGAAATTAACTGAAAGCCTTATGGGGATTCCCTTGTAACTAACTCTTTGTTTTTCTCTTGGTGCCTTTGGAATCTTTACTCTATCTTTTACTTTGGCCGTCTTAATTATAACATGTCTTGGTGTAGGTCTGTTTGGGTTCTTCTTGTTTGGGACTCTCCATTCTTCCTGCACTTGGATATCTGTATCCTTCTTTAGGTTTGGGAAATTTTCAGTCATGATTTCTTCAAATACCTTTTTTATCCCCTTTTCTCTTTCTCCTCCTTCTGGGACCCCTATTATGCATAGATTGGCACACTTTATATTATCCCATAGGTCTCTATTATTGCTTTAATTGGTTTTCATTTGCTTTTCTGTCTGCTGTTTTGATTGAGTCATTTCTATTATCCTTTCTTCTAAATCACTTATTTGTTCTTCTGCATTATTTAGTCTGATATTGACTGCTTTTAGCTTTACTTTATCTTAGCAATTGAATTTTCTGATGTTAATTGGCTACTCTTTATCGTTTCCATTTCCTTTTTATAGTTTTCTACATTTCTACTGATAGTCTCTTTTAGTTCTTTCAGTGCTTTTATCACCCCGTTTTTGAACTCAGGATCTAGTAGACTCTTGAAGGGTCTTTCATTGTTTGTTCTTTCAGGGGACTTGTCTTGCTCTTTTAATTGAGAGTGTTCCTGTGCTTCATTTTGCTTATATTTCTCTGACTATACAAATTTAGGAGTAACAGTTATCTTACTGTGGTCTTGAAGGGCTGTTTTTTTGTTTTTTTTAATGTGGGAGCATTCCTCCCTGGTTTAAACCTCCTCCTGCTTTATTTTGTGTCTAATGATTTTGTCATGAGGGCTGTTTTTAGCATGGATTGTTGCCATGTCTTTCCTCTGTGTGTGTCATCTGTTATCCCCTTGATTGGGGGTGTGTTTGGTGTTGTGGTGACGAGAGCCTTCCCTGGTTGTTGACCGGGGCCTCTTCTTTGCTCTGTGGTTGTCAAAGTCTTGACTGGGGTTGAGTTTGCTCCCCTGTTATTGGAATTGAGGCTTCCAAACCCATTTCTGAGCTGCCTTTTGTGGTAGGCAGGGTTGGAGTGCTTCAGCTGGAAAAGGAGCCGCCCAGTATTCCTCCATGAGAGATGTCCACTGGGAAGTGCCATCTCTGGTGTTGTCTGTCACTTGTTTTGCAGGATTACAAAGTACACTTTGTTGATGCTGCTCTTGTCCCCGTCTCAGCTGTGGGAATGTTGGCAACCTGCTCTGGTGTCCCCCAGGTTCTGCACCTGCAGATTCACCAGTGCAGATCTGCTGATGTCAAGTGCTAGGAGCCACTGTAGTGAGCATGCAGTCACATAGCTGGTGTGCCCCAGAGTCAGCACAGACACCAGCCCTATGTCTTCATACAGTATGCAGGCCACTGTGAACACCAAACCTGCCCCTGTCCTGCACCAGAATTCTGCTCATTTGTCTCAGAGGCACGGGTCCACAAAGGCACCAGTGGAGCAAATCAACCATTGCTGCCTGGGGCTAGAATCAAATCTCAGTCTTGCTTGTGAAATTGCGGGACCCTTGGGTATGAGTTCAGGTTTCACCCTCGCCTCTGCCCGGGATCCACGCACCAGCATTGTGCCCTTGTAGAGCAAGCTAAGAAGATGGCTGTATCTGAACCCTGCCTCTCTTCTTCAGAGAACACTTGGCTGCAGTGGTGCCAAGCAATGCCCTCTGGGCTAGTGGAGTCAGCTGCTGTAGCTGGGCTGTGTTGTACCCCTCCTCCCATGTTCACCAGCAGTGATGCAATCTATGGAGGGACCCAGGCTGATTTGTGCTGTCTCCCATCCTCAGCCTGCACCACACTCCAGCCCCATGAGGCTTCCTCTGCGCGATGAGCCCCAGTCCTCTCCCTGGGCTCATCCGTGGAAGCCTGAGTTCCAGCACCCAATCCCAGCTTGCCCCTGCTGGCTCACTTCTCAAGCTAGGGATCTCAGGTCCCCTCTAGGCTGGTTTCTCTTAGTTCTGTCTGCCAAGCAGCTACTGCTTTCTCCTCTGAGCCTTGAAAGCTCTCTTTCTGTCCCCACTGGAGAGGGGGTGTCCCAGAGTGAGGATGTTTTTCCTTCTTTGCTGTTCCCTCCTCAAGGTACCAGTCCTGCACTAATTTCCTTTTTCTTTTTGTCCTACCCTTTTTTTGTGAGGATTTTTCTTGTATTTCCAAAGTAAAAGATATTCTGCCAAAGTTCAGTAGTTATTCTGTGTGAATTGTCCCATATGTAGGTGGTTTTTGGTGTATTCATGGAAGAGGTTTAGCTATGCATCCTTCTAGTCTGCCATCTTGGCAATCTCCCCTCTAGACACAGAAAATTTTAAACAGCACTTCTTTGTTGATGATGATGATGATGATGTTAAGGTGATTTAAATGTAACATTACTTAGAGAAAAGCATCTAGAATACTGCTTTGCTTTTATCACTAGAAAAATGGTTTTCTTCCAAAGCTTAACTCAATTAATATCTCACCTCCCCCGATATGCCAGAACCACAAATTCTGTAGGGTGTTAGTTATGCATTAAACTCACCTTCTCATATTCATGACGGCTAAATCATTTTTACTTTTATATTGCCTTCTTACTGATATTTTGCCAAATTCACATATGCACAGGAAGAAAGTTGATATTTTCTCTCTGTTAGCATGAAATGCTTTATTGCTTAACTCAATGGCACCACATTAATTCAAAGGGAGAGAGGCCAATGAGACTGGAAATCAAGCCCTTCAATTCCAAATTTCCACATTTATTGCATTTGAGGATGCCAAGGCGTAATGATAAAGTATTCCAGCAGGAAGAACTCACGGGTTTAAACCTATTTACTCTGCTGTAGCTGAATGTCGCTGCATATGACAAATGTTGTGAATAAGTATGTTTCAAGGCCAAAGAACTCTATGAGATATCCCATCATTCTAAAGATCACAAAATCATTTCAGAAATTGAACAATATTACAGCAGCTTAATAACAAATTTGAATCTTGTGTCTCCAATATGTCAAGAGTCCTTTAAAACATCCCGTGACTGGTTTATGCATAACACTAGCATTCCTCGGCTTCGGACCTTCCAGGAACTGAAACTTAAATTTTCCCAAGAAGAGAATCAACTCACTACTTGGTTATCAACAAAATGTTCAAGCTTCTCATGGTGGATGAACTCAGGAAGTCAGGTTTTGTTAGTGTGAAAGAAACATTTCAATGGACCCATGGACCCATTGTACAGTTCGAGGTTAAGGAACTCACTTCTGGCTTTTAGAACCTGCACCAGCTACAATTAATACCTTAAAAGCATTTGTCCTTGTTCCAAAGGCTTAAAAATGCAACCACAGCCTAATAAAATAAGGGCCCGAAATCCCTGTTGTTTTATATGTGTACATCAGTTCTGAATTTTCTGCAATGAGATTTTTTTTAAAAGTTGTCCTCTTAAACTCATTAGCTATTGACATTTCCAAAACATTCCAGCATTTTCTCATCAGACTGTATCCTCCTGACAACTATTTACATTCTGAGGTGGCACAAAAATCTTTCCTAAGGTAGCATGAGCCGAAGTTGGTATCACTTTGTTTACCATAATTGGGATTTTCAGCTTCAGAAAATATAAGGAAATCATTGCTTTGGAGGTTCTTTATATGAGGGGAACACAGACAGAAGGTAATCCCACACTTACCTGGCCTACCCAGTCCTGGCTGTGACCAAAGGGACTCACATTTGAGTCTGCTTTTGGGAAGAGGGTAAAATAGGAGGGAAAAATAAAGACACTTGGGAAAAGATAAAGCCTTCATTGTGCACTTTAATAAAGAAATTTGTAAACAAGATTATACTGTATAGCACAGGGAAATATATACAAGATCTTACGGTGGCTCACAGTGAAAAAAAATGTGACAATGAATATATGTATGTTCATGTATAACTGAAAAATTGTGCTCTACACTGGAATTTGACACAACATTGTAAAATGACTATAACTCAATTAAAAATGTTTAAAAAAATAAATTTTAAAAATTAAAGAAATTAAAAAAAGAAATTTGATGCATATTCCTCACATGACTTGTTTCAACCTGAACCTAAATGCACTGGTCTATAAAGTAATCTTTGCATTTGCAGTCCTGATTTTTCAATTTACTTATTAATAAAGTCCCCCGTGGGCCTCATCAGCTCTTAATTGTTAAAGTATCTCAATGTTGGTGGTGCGGTTTGCACAAACCCTAACCAAACTGCTAACACACCCTGAAATCTCAGCAGGATTAATTTTTTCACAGTTTGAGTGATTTTTATCAGATTAATTACCACCTCCTGTATTCCAATCCCTCATTCTCTGCCAACCCACCCCAAGAACATAGATCTATTTCTGGAGCTGTGAGAAATCTAACTGTCATGATGCATTTAGTTGAATGCTTTTTCTTTTTTTTTTTTTTGAACAAAACTAGGTTCCTGGAATAATTCTTGCTGGGCTGCTGGTTGAAAATTGAGATGCTACATTTAAATAGGTACAGTGCTTTCAAGCAAACAGCAACATGCTTTTGTTTGCATTTCAGGTTTATTACTAAGAATTGCTGCATTTAATGGGCCTTATGTCTGGTTTAACACACCACCAGGACTTCCTATAGGTTTACTAGGGTTTTTTTTCCCCTTTATCTCCAGATAATCATGCCTTGTTTCTCTCTTAAAATGTGAAAACCCTTCTGTATATATCTGGAAACTCTGCAGGCTTCTACCATAATATTTTTAGCCAGTCCCTATTGTGAATAGCAGAGCCAGGTATAGGAACCATTAAGGTGCACAGCAATAATAAAGAGCTAAGCAAACAAATAGAGAAGGGATTCCTTACAGTTGAATGCTGATTGACACACGTAGAGGGAGTGGTGGAGTTGGGAAATCACCATTTCGTGCCATCATAGTATAGAAGGGGCCGGGAAAGAATCATCCATAGATGCTAACTTTGGTAGAGGGGATTTCAGTGAGGAGCTAGATGTATCCATGGCCTCAAGGTGTCTCCTCAGAGATTGCCTTTTGATTATGAAATGAAAAAAGTATACATGGGAAACCTGACCAATGTCGTGACCAGTTTTCAATATCACAGACAGGCATTGTGTCTTCCAAACGTGATGCTCTGATTAGGACACATCACTTATGTAGTTTTCTGGCTGGCAAGGCATAAACTGAACCTAATCATAAGGAAACGTCAGACAAACCAAAATTGAGGAACAGTGTATCAGATAATGGGCTTCTCCTCTTCAAAAACGTCAGCGTCGTAAAAGACAAAGAAAGGCTGGGGAACGATTTGAGATTAGAGAAAGGGACCACGACAACTAAAAGTAATCATGATGCTGAGTTGCTTCCTGTATTGGAGGGACCAAAGTGCCACACAGGACATTATTGGGACAATTAATGAAATAAGAATATGGGCAGGAGATAAGATGAAAGTATCGTAACAAGGTTAAATTTCATGAATTTAATAACTGTGCTGTGGTTATCTAAGAGAATATCTTCATCCTTAGGAGATACAAGCTGAAGTATTAGGGGGTAAAGGGAATTGATGTATGTAATCTACCTTAAAGTGGCTCAGAAAATAAATTACATATGAATATATTAAATAAATGTAATTTTCTATATGGAAATCAATTATATATATAATAAATTATATATATACACACACACATGCATGTATGTATATACAGTTTGTGCATTTAGCCACTATGCTATCTGCATCCCAAAACAAAGCTGATCAATGTATATGTGTGTGTATGTATATATAATTAGAGCGAGAAAGAGAGAGAGAACGAGTACACATGAGTTCTCTGTACTATTTTTGTGACTTTGATATTATTTTTCAAGAATGAGGGCACTCTTATACACTTTGTGGATTCCCATCTTCATTCCTTCACTGACATCACTTCCACCATGATTCCCCCAAACCTGGCAAGTTCGCTTCTCCAAATCTTCCCTGGATCTCCAAGCCCAGCTCCAGTCTGGCCTCCTTCTACGCACCACTCCCTCCTCTGCACCCCTTCGGCACTACTGGTCTCATCATCATTTGACACTAAGGTTGATCCTATTGATTGGCTTTGTTTTGCGATGCAAACAGCATAGTGGCTAAAACACAGGACTGTGGAATCAGACTGAGGTCAAATCTCATTTCTGCCCCACAATCTGTGGGACCTTGAGCAATTTCCTTACCTTCTCTAAGTCTTGGTCCCTTTGATAGGAAACAGCATCACATGAGGGAAAAAGAGCACTCACTGAGAGTCCAGAGACTTGATTCCCAGTGTAGATTTGTCACAGGTATGTGACCTTGTGGGTCTCAGTTCTCTAACCTGGAAAATAAAGGTGTTGGATGAATAAGTGGTTTTCCACCCTGGCTGGCATTAGAATCAACTACGGAGCTCTAAAATATACATAAAATATATGTTTTAAAAATATAATTTGATTGGTCAGGGGTGAGTCCTAGGCATGATAGTTTTTAAAAAGCCCCTGGATGATTAAGGATTAAGATCCACAGGCTGAGAACCACTGAGGCAGCTGATTCCCAAGGTGGCTTCCAACTTGACAATTCTATCATTCTATGCAAATGTGCCGCTGTGAATTCTTCGTTATTGGTATTGAGGCCCCTTCTGTTTACCCTACAATGTGTAGCCTAGGGCTTGATCACACGGTGGGGATAAGCGATTCCAATATGTTAACCAAAATAATGACCAGCTAAGATTTTCCTCTTTTTTTTCCCCAGCTAAAAAGAGACATCTTTGACAATCTCAGCATCTTGACAGAATGATTATTGCCTCCTAGAATCCCCTACTCGCCATAGGAAATTAGCTGTAGCAGTGTATGCTCTTAATGGGAATCTAGCATGTCAATGGGCTATTTCTGTCATTGTGGTTTAGTCTGATATTCCAATATGCCCCTGCTGCTTTTCATGATACTTAGCAAAAAAGAAGAGGCTGCAGTTCCCCCTTGGTTCACATTTGACCAATTGCTATGCTTGAGGCCATCATGAAACACCCGAGGTGTTGAAAATGATTAGGGACAATTAAGATAGTGCAGCCTCCATGGAAAAAGTCACTATCAAGTCTTCGATCTCCCAAATGCACAGGTCCTGTGTTCCTGTAGCAGCAATTACCTAAAAATATCTAAAACTTAATTACTTCCAAAGTGTCAGTCTTCATAACCGGGTATTAGAATGTTTTAATTGATAGTGAAGCTGCAGCTTCCCTGCCTGACACTGGCATATGGCTTGCAAGCTTCTACCTTGATCAGTTTTCTTTCTTCAGAAAGCTTAGTCACCGATTGTAGATTTCAGGTGTAATCTACCCAGAAATGGAATTACTGAACCTTTTTTTTTTTTCAATTTACCATTTCCTGCTTTGAGTGAGAGGGGAAAACACCAAAGGGGGGGGGGGAGAAAGTAAAGAAGAAAAAGGAAAAAACAGCTCAGAGGCCTATGGCAACTGAATTGTTTCGGAAAACTTCCTAGTTTCTTTTGCTTTTGCCTTTCATTTTAAGAAAATCTGATACATATCCAAACGTCAGCTAGGGTCACCTTCATCATCCTTAAAATCCAAGTAAGGTTGGCTGGAACCTCTATCCTAGAGATTGTGGGAAGTCCAAAGCCCTCTGCAAGCTGCGAATTTCCAGGATGCTGATGCCGTTTCTGAGTCTGTTTCATTTCCCGGTCTTCTTTCTGTGCTGTGCCTGCTGTCTCTCTTCTGTACTCTGTTGACTCAAATTCAGAACACAGCCCCTCTTCTTCATTTCCCAACAACCCACTCACACAAGGGAAGTGGGTGTGGCAGATGTTACTAAAGCTTGGGGGATGCAGAGAGATTTTTAACCACAGGCGGGCAGACAACTTCAAATAGAGTGGCAGCCATTCTTGTCCTTCAAGTCCCTCGGCCATTTCTGAAACCCGAGCTCCAGTCTCCCACCGTGTTGTTTCGCTTTCATGCTTTCTCTTCATGGCCTCTCCCCTTTTCTTTACTTTTTGCTCCTTTCCTCTCAGGAGGAATATAAAGGCATTACACATTTTCTTGTGCAGAGCAATTTGGCAATCTCTAGTGCCCAAACTAACTCCAAAACTTAGCTCTGGGCTTCCTAGTACATACCCACAGCTGTGCATGCACTGCTTAAAAGGGCCCATCTGATTGCATTTGTTTTATAGCACATACATAAATAAAGTGTCTGTGTGTATACATAAATACACACATCTCCAAATTTATAAAACGTATTCGATATATCAATTACAACTTAATCTTTTATTTGATGATTGGATTTCCTATAAAACCGCCTCCTAACTCATGGGCAGGGCTGGAGCTTCTTTCTAGTCCTAATTGATTCTCTACACTGCTGTCAAATGAATCTTCTAGAAACTTTTTTCATGTTCTTTCTCTGCACACCACCCTTCATTAATACGATGATCTAGTGAATATTTAGAGATGTGAGTGGTTGATAATGGATGAATGCCCAGATAACTTATGCATTTTATCAGGGACTTTTAAGGTTTTGAAGTAGGGAAGTGAGTCATCATCTATCTGATGTGCTTAGAAGAGATCCTGGAATATAAAAAAGTGCACAGTAAAGGTTAGTGACTAATATTGTTATTGTTGTTGTTGTATTACTATTGGGATTTCAGGTGTGGTAGTGGCTGGGTCAGTGGGAGTGGGATATTGACAAATCATGGGAATTTGTAGGTGCTGCTCAAATTCCTATATTTAAACAGCTTATTGTACTTGTGAGTGAAGTCAGAGCTAGGATTCACAAGTAGCCTTTCTTTGTTGTAGTTACCCCTGCCCACCAACTTCCCCTGGCCATGTCAGGAGTTAACATTAAATGAATGTCCAAACTCCTCAGCCTTCTATGAGACATCTTGCATGATCAGACCCCTCTGTTTCTCCAAACTTCAATTCCTCTGCACCCATACGCAATTTTATGTTCTCTTTATGCTTGTTTTATACCTGTACCCTAACAGATCACACTTGCTAAGGTAACCGTAAAGAGGAATTCTCATTTGGAACTGAGGGAATACACTGAGGTCTACCCAAGGGGTGGTGGTTGTTGGCGGTGGGAGACTTGGGAGATAAGCCTTATTAAATTTCTCCATCATCATGCAGCTCCTATTTTCCAAACAGGCTGTGGTGGTCATCTGCATTCCCCGTTACATTTCATCGAGAGTAGTGTTCCCCAGACTTAAGATTTAATGTGTTTTCTGAACCCCTCCGATGGCTTGCTGTCTCATAGAGCAGGGTTAGTTTTCTTCTGCTCTGACTTTAACCCCTTTCTCAGTGAGAACAGGTAAGGCCAGGGTGGACAATCTTCCCTAGAACCAGGTAGGGTTCTTCAGGGTCCAGAGGCAAGCACCAACTCTGTTAGCAGAACTAGCAGAGGCAAGGATCTCGGGGAAGACCTCCAAGCACCGGCAGGTGGGTGGGAGGTGGAACATTTGGGCATGCTTCAACAGGCTCAGTCTCTACCTGAAGTTTCTTCCAAGGACAGTTATACCCTGCAGAAGTCTGGCTCATTTGTTGGTCCACAGTTTAATGAATGCTATCAATCAAAAAGCATGCTGCTTGCCCATAAGTGAGTTTATTGTTGTCTTCCTGAAACGATTTCATTGGCCATCCAGTCCCCAACCAAAATTCCATATTGGAGACCATATTGAAAACACTGTTTTTTTTGTAAGATGCGAAAATTGGCCCATCTGTTTCTCTCTCTGCTTACCTGTAGACAGCGAATCGGTCAGATACGCCCCTCACCATGGTCCGGACTTGTTCCAGTGCATTACACCAGCCAGAGAATCACACCTCATTCATTTCTGGAGGTTGTTTCCTTTCACAAGGAGGAAAACAAACTGCTTTGGGAAAAGGTCATGGTCTAGTCACAGGAATTTTTCTGACCAGACGCAGCTGAGTGGAGAGAGATCAGATAGGGAAGTCTGGATTAGGAGGGGAAAAGAGATGGCTGGGGCAGGGGCCTGCCTGGGGCTGGTGCACACCATCGGTGTTAGTGCCTGCATGTCTTAAAGGGACTGGGGAGCAGTCTGGACCTTGAAGGGCTTAGCTCACACTGCTTACATCTCTGTGTGCTGGCAGAGGCGTTCTTCTCAATTGTTGCCTCTCCTTTATCCTGGCCTGAAGTATAAAAAGTAGTTTCATCCTCTGTATTAACACCTTGCCCTGGAAATGCCGCCACGGGGTCCTCGTGAGGATCTAAAGTGGTCATCATTGTGAACGTCTTTGCAAATGGAAAACTGCGGTGCAAATGTACAGACTTGGCTGGAAAACCATATAAGCTTAAGATTTGTTGTGACTTGAAAGGTCTTCTAGTCCAATCCCCTAGGCTATGCTGGAAGCATCCACTATTGTTATATTTACTTGCAGATTTACAGAGATAAGCATGACTTGGGGAGCGATTGAGTCATTCAACAAATATTCATTGAGCACCTGCTCTTTTCCCGGAGCTGTTTTACATGCTGTAGGTACAACAGCTAGTGAAACAGACAAGGCCTCTGCCCTCAAATAGCTTAACCTTGAGTAGAGGAGCCATATAATATGTAAAAAATTATATAGATAATCTCTCATCATGCCACATGGTATGTAGGTAATTAAAATAGGGTTTTATGATAGCGAGTGACTGGGGGGAGCAACCTTAGATTATGTTGTCAGGGAAGGTTACTCGGAGGAGGTGACACTTAAACTTAGTTTTGAATGACAAAAAAGAGCGAGGCTGCAAAGACCAAGTGGAAGAACATTCCAGGTAGAGGAGATAGCCGGTGAAAAGGACCTGGGGGGTGAGGGGAAGGTAAGTTTGAAGATCAATGTGGCTGGAAGGGATTTGTGAAGAAGAGTGTGAGGTAGGCAGGGACCCAATGATGAAGGGACTTTTGAACAAAGTATTTATATTTGATTCCAAATGTGATGGGATTCCGTTTTTGACCATCTTAAGTTTGAGGTGATTGTTAGAGAGCCATATATTGATCTACTTCTGTCTCCCCCAGATCTTTTATTTATTTACTTGTGTGTGTGTGTGTTTTATTTTTTTTTTAACTTTATCTACAAAAAGAGTATTTGGTAGCTGACATTAATGCAAGGGGATCTAGAGGGAAAATTATATTGAAAAATTCTGGCAGAGGAAAGCTGCAACTCAATACAGTTTTGAGCTTCTTAGTAACCAAAATGAAGAGGCAAAAGCAGTGAGTTATAACACTCATTTTCTGGGGCAGTGGTTCTCAGTTTTGGCTGCAGAGTGTAATCCTGGAGCTTGGCCAAGCACATTGTGAATGGTGACCCCCCCAGAGCTGCACGACTCCACGCCCCTGCCCAGCACCCGCTCCCAGAACTCCGAATTTAACTGGGCTAGGATGGAGCTGGTGGGTAAAAGTGTTTGCTGTTAGATGATTCTAACGTGCAGTCAGAATTGAGAACTACTAGTTGTGTAGAAGAAAGAGCAGCCACTGATATGAAAGGATAAACTTGTTCCTGAGCTCTAATTAAAGTGGTCTCGGGCATCTTTATGTAAGGGGTATTGAGCTGTGTAATGAATGATGCTAGAGAGTGCAATTTCACACGAGATACCGAAGTCTTCCTCCTTTGCTGCTTCTTATATGTCCCCCCAGTGAAAGCTGAAGTCGTGAGGTCAAAATTATAGTTGTGTAAAAGCAGAAGCCAGGGTGACAGGGTCCAGTCATGTAGCTTTCTGATAATTCGGCTGAGCAGAGTCGTAAAGCTTGGAGAATCATGAAGAAGACAGAGTTAGGGCGCTCCTCGTGAACACCAGGCGTTTCAGCAAGACTTTGCTCAGTTTGGCCATCAAGCCACTCAGGAAGATGCCTCAAGGGGCTAACCCTTTGGGTGGGCTCTCTCCCCCTGACCTGAGGCCTGTGCTTGGCTAGGGAGTGGTTTGTGTTCTCATCCCTTTGAGTTTTGTCGCTGTTATGCTTTCCCATGCCAAGCAGGTTTTTCCTTTGGGGAAAGACACTTAGGCAGAGAATGAAATTAAGAAATAATGTAATGATGATGGCGGCAATTCTTCGCGCAGCCTAAGAGCAGTTGGCTGCTAATTGTGGGGCGGTAATAAGGGGGGCCCTGGGCCATAAGGTTTGCATTTGGAACACCTGTGGTTTTCATTTAACAACATGGATCATTAAACAGCTGCTCAGAATGGCCTTATTAAAACAAACACAGTTGCACTGTTTTATGCATGTGTTATATTGCAGGGAACAGATCACAAGCAAACAGAGGGATCTTGTAAAAAAAAAAAAAAAGACACCCAAAGCATTTTTAAAGGTGCTATCTCACGAAGGCAAATCTAGCTGGGTATTTTTCTGCCTCTGGGAGGCTGAAACTGACTGAACCTGTTAGATTTTGCCTTCAGCCCTCTTGCTGGGGCTGAGGGGCATGGAAACATGGGTGCTGAGTCTTCTGCCGGGGAAGCCCTCACTGAAGTCACTGGCATGCTCTGGAACTGGTCTGTCAGCTTGTTTCACCGAAGAAAGCAAAATGTGCTGCCTGTTTTGTGAAAAAGACCTTCTGGGAAGAAGAGGAGCTTTCTGGAGCATTTCCATCCTCAGGGATGTGTTTGTTCAATGTCACTCACACTCCCACACTGATATCCCCTTACAAGTTTCATCGCACATTTGTAAGATGGCTAATTAAGATTAGATGCTGAGTTTGTGCCCAGAGTCCGAGTGCAGACTAAAGCTGAGATGCACTCTTTTTTGATTTAAAAATAATTGGCCTTTGGTGGAGATATTTTCTAATTATTTGTCAAGTATGTTTTGGATGCTTTAGGACACAAGAATCTTGAAGATGTAGTTTGGACAGGGACATGTTGGTATTTTTAGGTATATTTTTATGAGAATGACAGTGGAGAATGTGTGAGGTGTGTGTGAGAGAGAGACTGAGAGTTTGATCCACCAACGTCAAGCACCAAATGTGCATAAATCTCTTCTATAATTGCATAAATTTATGACTGGAAGTGACACTTTATGTCTTACCCTAATTCTGTGAAGGAAGCCTTTATGCATAGATGTTATTTGTGGCTTTGATGTCATGAAAGGGCAAGAACCGTATCCCATGTGCCTCTTGCTTTATAATCACACAGTCCCAAGTGGTGTTCAGACTATAAGAGTTCTCGGTGGGTCTGCGAACCTATCAGGAGTATAAGGGAGAGGGAAAGGGAGGAAAGACTTAATTCTCAATGGTCTGAGTTACAGTTACCCTGAAGTAAAGTGCAAACAATCATGTGGCCTTGAAGAGACGAATTTGCCTTGCAGTATCCACCACCTACCTGTCTGTCTCCTCTCTTCCGTACGTACCCTTTGGTGCCCCACTGCCCCAACTCATTTCCTGGCTCTGGGATGAGTTGCAAAGTCACTCTTGGGCAAACTTGTTAACACTAGCTGTTTGTTCTTGGTGTTCTTCACTCCCACCTGCTGCCTTCATTCTTTTTGTTTTCTCTTGGTGAGCCAGCCTTTCTTCCATTTCCTTCTCCCCTACCCTCCCTGACAGGTTCCCAGACCCCTTCAGCTTCCTTCTGCCCCACCCCTGTGAAATCCTGGTCTAGAAGAGGATGAGAAACTTCTGCAACATTATGGGGAAGTGACTGATGTAACCCAAAGGGCCATTGTAGCAGGGAAGCTGACCTTTAGCTAATGAGATGAAGTATTACCGTTGGACACTGAGGCATCTGTTAGCTGGAGGTGAGTTTCGGGGCAGGGGTAGGGTGGGACATTTTAGTTCCTTCCTCTTATATTCTGAGATCAAATCCTAACAGGTGAGTAATAATTTTCTGTGCTCTTCTCTCACTACATTCAGTTTTGTATCTTCCCGGTGAGAGCCTGGGCAATGGTAGCCCCTCAGTAAATTTTTTGAACGACTGAATGAATGAATGGGCAGGAGGGTCTTTCCCAGACCTCCTTACCTCACAGTAGTAGCTCTGCCTACTTACAAACTTGACCCTGGACGTAAAGATCAGTGCCTCCAAGTAGAAGAGTATTATGCTGTCAAGAGCATGGAATATTGTGTTGCCAAGAGCATTGTCCAGGGCTCCAGTCTACTGGCAGGGTTCCGTGAAAGACTTTTCTTTGCTGAGCATATGGCCCATGAGATGCATCTGATTCCTCTTCCACAGTAGTTGAAAAAGAATGGGCAGAAGCAAGCTTTCCCTTCCTTGAAAGAGAAGAAGCTTCTCTTTAAGCCTACTTGCATATTGCCTTAGTAATCCAGTCTTGTCAATAATCTAATTGACCTAGCCCACTCTATTTTTCAACAGACCTACTAGGATTTCAGAGATAATGCAAGGAAGAAATCGTGTCAGTCTGAGTTCTGCTTTTTTATTGGCATGGAGACATTGCTTTCAGTTTATGCCTGTTTCCTCCAGGACCCAAGTCTTTGATTTCAAGCCAATATTCAGAGTTTTAAAAAAATCCAAGGTTGACATACACACCTAGACACACTTCCCAGGCAAGCCATGCCCAGCTCCTGGTTTCTACTCTAGGTTTCTAATTCATGAAGCTTGATTTGGCTACAGGGATAAGTATACACAATCTCAAACTGCTGGTATTCCCTTTCCCATCACTTCTGCTTAAAAATGCCTAGGCCATTTGGGAAATGCTAGGTTAACCACCGAGAAAGTTCCTGGTTCTATAGGAATCGCTGATTAACTTCCAGAGAAACATGGAAATAAGCTGTGTGTACCCATGAGGAGTTTCTTTGATCCTTAAACTATTGCAAGCAGGATTACTTTTAGACAATGGTCTATAAAGAAAACTACTTATTCGCTTATTCACTTTTTCACTCATTTGCTTGCTCCTGCCAGGGCCTGAGTTGGGCACCTAGGTTACAGTGGAGAACAGAGCAGACAGGGTTCATGCCCTCAGGTCCCTGGAAGTACCTGTTCATCTTCTTCCGCCTCGGCAGAAAAGTTTGAAAGGCATTGTTGCCCGATACATGAATTCCCTCTAAAACAAGCATGCTGGCTTCAAGTCATTCCTTAAGGGAAGTGAGTAGTTAGGAGAGAAAAATTTAGATGCAATACCTCTCATTTGGACTCCTCATTGAGAATAATTAAAGTGGAAGAAAGTTTCTATTGCTGAAAAGCCCAATGGATAGTATAATGTTTGGAGAATGATGCTTTTTTTTTCAAGTGTACATAATGGATTAGCTATTAAAAGAATTTGGGTAGATAGATGTCCTGAAATATCTGTGATGAATAGGTGTTTTATTAAGATATTTTTATAATTATAAAAATAATATATGTACTATAGGAAGTGCTGAAAATACAGGGAACTATACGAAAATAAAGTATATGATTCCAATACTCAGAGACAACTGCTTTCAGTACAGGTCCACATCCCTTATCTGATTCCTGAGACCAGTTGTGTTTCAAAATTCAGAATTTTTCAGATTTTAGGAAGTAATTCAGTGTATGTATCAAAGATTTTATGATATCCTCAGCAAAATGTGGGGCAGTGCTTTATGATCAAATAGTAATATTTCTGAAGCAAAATGTATAAATATTCACTCTATGAAGAATATAGACTATAAATAACCTCGCAATTGTTCCTGTCAGATTTTAATACCAAATAAGCTATCAGTATCTTTCCAAGAGTCCTTTGTATTTTGGAATTGCATATAAAGGATCATGGACTTGTATTTAACACACTATTTATACAATTTCCAAGCACTTATTGTATGCTGAGCATCATGGGAGGAGTTTAATGTGTGTAGATCTGTGCTCTTCATACTGATAAAGGCATATCTAAAAGATTGGTTAACTGTGCCTTCAAAAGGTGCCTGATGACAAGGAAATGCTGTCCATAGGATTTGTCTGTATCCATCCTACTTGTCAGGCCTTTTATAGCTTTGGCCTGTTTTGCCTGTGGATGGTGACTCTCACGTTCATTCACTTGGATCTGTCATCCCCTGCTGAGATGACCCTATATTTGATCCTAACTCTGCTCCCAATTCTCTTTGGCTCAAAGACCAGATTGTGGCAGCCTGCCCATGTTCTCCAGGCAAAAAAAATCCCATCCTATCCTTGGTTTTGCTTTTGAGAATCTATTCTGGCTCTGACATTTCACAATGACCCTGCTCTGCTCTACTTGGTCAAGTTAAGACAAGCATGACCTGAAAAATGGTTGAGAAAAAAATAAAGGTGAAGGTTAAGTGCATGCAGCATCCATTCAAATCGAAGAGATGGCTTGAAAGGCAAGTGTCAGAAATTAAGCAAGTAAATAAGAGAACTCTGTGAGTCATTGGTTTGTAACTTGATGGCCGCTTGTCTGTGCCTCTTACTGGGTCTGCGCTCTAGCTTTCAAAATTCTACCAGATAATGAGTATTTTGCAGAAGCAAGTGTCAGAGTTCTTTCCTTCATGTAAATGAACACCAGAAATTTGGTGAAATGATAACTAATGGATTAAAAAATATTGAAAACCTGTAATTAGCTGTGATAAACAATATGTTATGCTTTCTTTTTTCTCTTCCGAATCTGCCACTGTCTTTTTTTCTTGTCTAATGCAGTATTTCAGGCCAGTATTGCTTTTCAATTATGTGTCTCAAGCTACAGTTCCTGCTGACAGTGAGAATGAAAGCATATTTTGGTTATTGTGTTTTTCCTTCCCTTCCTCATGGACTCCAAGTGCCTATCTGCTAATATAAGCGTCAGTGACAGGAAGTCCAAATGGAAATGTTATTAGAAAGCTGTGGATATATAGTTAATGAAATATGTATGTTATGATATTGCAGGACATGTGTAATACTGATGGGAACTCAACTGATCTCAATATTTAATAAAGGTTTAATTTAAAATATGGATATTTGGGGGAATGGGTTGCTTTATCCTTTTTGGCGAATGCAGCATATGTTCATTTCTTGCTGAAAATTTGTCTGATGGATTCAATTTCCTTCTGTAACTTCTCATTATGAATTTCCCTTTTTTCAGAAGCATACTTCTTTATGCTGGTCTGGACTCTGGTATTCCAGAATGCCTGAGGGTGAGAGAAAGACTAATAATGTGCTTTGAAGCATTCTGGAGCAACTAAATGGCCCGTTAATGATTCCCTATACTCTATTTTAATTGGCATTTGAACCCACTCTCTGGAAATTTGGACCAATACTGAGCTTATACACTGTTCTTAAAAAAAACCTGAGTGCTTAGTGTAGACATTGGTTAAAATGGTGGATACTTGGAACTGAATTTATGAGGATTGAAATTGCCTGTGTAGTTACTGGAGACGGCTTGAAGACTGGTTGAGCTCTGGTCTTTTTTGAATGCCAAGAAAATGACAGGCTCTTCCAGATCATTAATACTGAGCAGTGAGGGGTCATAGATAGACAACTGGAAACTGTAATCCATCAAAAACCCTGTCTGCTTGGATTTACAAGATTATTTTATTGTCACTTTTGATTTAAACTCTTTGTCCTTCTGAGAATTTACACAATTTATAACAAAATGATAATATATTATTTTGTATCTTTTTGCCAAATGTTTTCACATGTATGCTCATTTTTTCCTCACTAAACCCCTTGTAAAGAGACATCTGTGTACCCATTCTAGAGTGAGAAAACTAAGTCACAGAAAAGTTAAGTAAATTACCCAGGATCAAACATGGAGCTAGGAAATGGCAGAGCTGGGATTCTAAGTTAGGTTTATCTGTACAAAAACAGGAAATGAAAAATAGTTAGATCATCAGGTGTTTGATATACAATGATGTAAGCGTGGGAAATAGAAGAAACAGTTTTGAAAGTTTTGATAAATTGGTTAAAATTTGTCTTCAAGATTTATTTATCCTTTATGGCCAATTTCCTTGTGGGACTGAGCCCTGGGCCAGAGTAGAGAATGCAGATGACTTGGTAAAAAGCCATCTCTATGCTGGAGAACCAACTTAAAATGAATGTCCTACTAACAGCCAGTCATGGGGGTCATGTCCACATGCTGGATAGAACAGTTTTGTGTTATAAACCAGATTAAGTATCTTAAATTGGTACTGGAAGAATTATGCTGCTCACATATTTGCTTGGAGTGAAAGAGCATAGGTTTCCAATCAAACAGCATAAGTACTTGCCCATGGAGACGGCAGGCTGGACAGACAAGTTCATGAACAGGCACATTTTTGTTTAGCCTATTTTCCATGTTGTACTGGGATTGCCTGGAAGGGTAGGCTGCGACCGAGTACCACTCAAGGACTCTGGGAAGCCAGAAGTAGGATGCAAACATCAGGTGCACACAGAACACATTCAAAATTAAGAGCTTTATCTCTGACATCAGACTTCCTGGGTTGGAATACTAGCTCGGCCACTCATTAACTATGTAAACTTTCTGAGCCTTATTTTGCTCAGTTGCAAAATAGGGGTAATAAATGCCTATATAACAGGGATTTGGGGAGGATTGGATGCACTTTACATGTAAATATTTAGAATGATATCTAGCTCATAGTAAGCCCAATATGTGTTATGTGTTGGCCATTATTCTAGTTCAAGAGCTGGCCCAAAGTGGAAACATGGTTCTGTATAAAAGTGACTTTAATCACATAAAAAGCATTTTGGGAAGTGTTTACCTAGCTCCAAGAAGCCAGCCAATCAGATGACTGACATTTCCTATGACATCCAGTTGGGCTCCTATATTTATCCCATTTTTAATGTTTCTTTCTCTGGATTTGTATGTGGTTCTAAGACTCCTATTTTAATGTGTCATTTCTGTCCTGGAACTGATAAAGTACATGTTCGCTATGTCCAAGTGGAAGCAGGTTTTCCAGAAGTGCAGTAACATGCACTGAGTAGGAAATTGATTAACCGAAGACTTTAATCGACTTGTTCATGTGAGTTTGTCATTTTAATTCTTAGGTTTTTAATATGAGCAAATCAGTTAATGACACCAAGAAAACAACTGCCATTATCAGAGAGTAAATAATGGTATAGTTATTCCAGTGTGAAGGTTATTTTTGTATCGTGTTTCATTGTGCTAGCCTGTCTGATTTATGGCTGTAACCAGCCGACCCTGGCTCTGGCCCCTGTCTGCTCACACAGTCATTTTAAGCCCGTCACTCTCAGAAAGGCCCTACCAAATTATTTATGGGAGTCCCTGGGGGTTATCTTACATGAGCTCCGAATTAGCCAGACCACCACCACTGCTGCTGATACCGTGCCCCAGACTCTCAGTGCTGCGGCTGCTGCCTTGCCAGCCTGCTGCATCCATCTGCTTGTCCTGGCTCCCCGTGCTCTCCATCCTCACAGGGCAATCAGACCTCAGCAATCAACGGCAAAGTCAGAAGGGTCATGGCTTTCTCCTTCCCGCGTTATGCTCCCTTAGGGGAATCTCATGGCGTGGTTATTTGGGTCCTGAGGTGCTACAAACTTTTGTCAGCTCATTTGACTTTTACTCACAGCCCTTAAATCCCAGAGCACACATTTGCCCAGTCGGAGTAGTTGGGCTGAGATGGATTTAGGCAACAACTATCCTATAATTGGAAACTCTGCCTGCCCCTCATTCTCACCTCTCTTGCTAAATCTGACTCACTATGCCTGACACGCTCCTTGCCGGATTAGTTCCCAGGGGCCCTACAATCTGTTCAGAAACATGTCTTTGCCTGGGTTCTCCACCCATTCAATAGAAATCTTAGAAGAGATATGGTTGGTGTCCTCAATACAGAAGATTTTGTACCAGTACAAATCAATCGATGTAATTGGCTTGTGAGTGGAGAGTGGTAAAGAAGGCATCATGTAACTCTACCTGCCAGATGTAATTGAATCTTAGATGTGGCCCATTTGAGACCATGCTTTTAAGCTATGTTTCCATCTTTAATCGGCATGCCTGTGAAATTGCCATAGTCTCAAATGTCTTCTCCCCATTCTTTGCAAATACACATGCCTCCCCATTTTCAAAACATTTAATGAAGTTTACCTACTGTATGAAGACTTCCCTAGTTAACCTTAACTGATTCAGAAATAATTCCCATGTTCCACATACACCTTTAATTTTATGTTCATATAATTTGTCCTTTCAGTATGTTTTAAATGTTTCTTTGTTCCCTCATGCAATAGATATTTATGAACATCTGCTACATGCTGGGGACATGGCAGTGAACAAAACAGACGTGATTCCCTGCCTTCACGACCCTGAAATCCTAGGGGGAGAGATGAGATAGAAGTAAACGAACAAGCATGCAAGTCAATTTCAGTGATAAAGGCTATGTAAAAGCAGGACAAAGGGAAAAAGAGTGAGGGAGAGGCAAGCTAACTACTTTACATAGGGTGGCCAGGGAAGGCTTCTCTGAGGAGGTGACATTTTAACTCAGCCCTAAAAATTAAGGAACCAGGCAACAGCAGATACAGAGGTCCTGAGGCAGAAATGATTTTAGTGTGTTCAAAGCACTGAAAGATGACCCCAGTGGAGTTGGAGCACCATGAGTGTGAGGTTGGCTTATCATTCTTCTTGGTTCTGGGTTGTGCTTCTCAATTAGGCTGTGGCTAATCAGGGTCTTCTGTGGTTCCACACAAATTTTAGGATTATTTGTTCTACTTCTGTGAAAAATGCCACTGGTACTTTGATAGGGATTGCATTGTACCTATAGGTTGCTTTGGGTAGTATGGATATTTTAACAATATTAATTCTTTCAGTCCATGTGCATGGTATATCTTTCCATTTATTTGTGTTGTATTCAATTATTTTATTACTGTCTTCTAGTTTTCAGAGTAAAGTTCTTTTACCTCCTTAGTTAGAATTATTCCCAGGTATTATTTATTCATTTTAATGTGATTGTGAATGGATTTTCTTAATATCTTTTTCTAATAGTTCATTGTTAGTGAATAGAAATGCAACAGATTTCTGTATATTAATTTTGTATCCTGTAACTTTATTGAATTCATTGATGAGCTCTTGTTTTTTTGTTTGTTTGTTTGTTTTTGTTTTCTTGGTAGTGTCTTTAGGATTTTGTATATATAGTACCATGTCATCTGCGAACAGTGATAATTTTACTTCTCCTTTTCAAATTTGGGTGCCTTTTATTTCTTTTTCTTGTCTGATTGCTGTGGCTAGGACTTCAAGTACTGTGTTGACTCAAAATGGTGAGAGTGGGCATTCTTGTCTTCTTCCTGATATCTAAGGAAGTATTTTCAGCTTTTCACCATTGAATGTATTAGCTGTGGGTTTTTTGTTTATGTCCTTTATTATGTTGAGGCATATTCACTCCATACCCACTTTGTTGAGAGTTTTTATTATAAATGGATGTTGAACTTTGTCAAAGCTTTTTCTGCATCCATTGAGATGATTATGTGATTTGATGTGGTGTATCATGTTGATTAATTTGCAGATATTGAGCCATCCTTGCACCCCTGGGATGAATCCCAGTTGATCATGTTTTATGAACATTTTACTGCATTATTGAATTCTCTTTGCTAATATTTTGTTGAGGATTTTTGCACCTATTTTCATCTGGGGTATTGGCCTATATTTTTCTTTTTTGTATGGTATCTTTGTCTGGTTTCGATATTGATGTGATGCTGACTTCATAGAATGAGATTGGAAGTATTCTTTCCTCTTCAATTCTTTGGAATAGTTTGAGAAGGATAGGTATTAACTCTTTAAATGTTTGGTAGGATTCCCCTGTGAAGCCATCCGTTCCTGGACTTTTGTTTGTTGGGAGTTTTTTGATTACTGATTCAACTTGCTACTAGTAATGTGTCTGTTCAGACATTATATTTCTTCCTGATTCAGTCCTGAAAGATCATATGTTTATAGGAATTTATCCATTTCTTCTAGGTTGTCCAATTTGTTTGCATATTTTTTGTTGTAATCTCATAATATTTTGTATTTCTGTTGTGTTGGTTTTAACTTACTCTCTTTCATTTCTGATTTTACTTATTTGAACCCTCTCTTTTTCTTGATGAGTCTGGCTAAAGATTTACCAATTTTATCTTTTTAAAGAATCAGCTCTTAGTTCTATTGATCTTTTCTATTTTTTAAGTCTCTATTTCATTTATTTCTACTCTGATTTTTATTATTTCTTTCCTTTTACTAACTTTGAGCTTTGTTTGTTCTTCTTTTTCTAGTTCCTTTAGGTGTCATGTTAGATTATTTATTTGAGATTTTTCTTGTTTCATGAGGTAGTCATGAATTGCCATAAACTTCCCTCTCTCAGAATTGTCTTTGCTCTGTCTCATAGATTTTGGAACATTGTGTTTCCATTTTCACTTGTCTCAGGGTGTTTTTTTATTTCCTCTTTGATTTCTTTCTTGACCCCTAGGTTGTGTAGTAGTATGTTGTTTAGACTCCACGTGTTTTTGGGGTGTTTTTTTTTTCTTTCATTTTTTCCCTTGTAATAGATTTCTAGTCTCATACCATTGTGGTCAGAAAAGATGCTTGATATGATTTCAATCTTCTTTATATTTATTGATACTGGTTTTATGGCCTAACATGTGATCTATCCTAGAGAATGTTCCATGTACACTTGAAAGAAATGTAAATTCTGCTGTTTTTGCATTGAATGTCCTGTATATATCTAGATTAAGTTCTTCTGGTCTTATGTGTCATTTAATATCAATGTTTCCTTATTGATTTTCTGTCTGGATGATCTATCCATTGAGGTAAGTAAGGTGTTAAAGTCCCCTACTATTATTGTGTTACTGACAATTTCTCCACTTGTGTCTCTTAGTGTTTGCTTTATGGATTTAGGTGCTCCTATGTTGGGTGTATATATATTTACAAATGTCATATCTTCTTGTTGGATTCATCCCTTTATCATTATGTAATGCCCTAGTATTGTGGGGTTTTTTTTAATTTTAAATTCCAAATTGTCATTGGTGATATGTAGGAAACCAGATGACTTTTGTACATTAACCTCATATCTTGCAAACTTGCTATAATCACTTATTAGTTCCAGGAGAGTTTTGGGTTTTTTTGTCTCTTATTTGGGATTTTCTCATGTCATCTGTGAACAAAGAGTTTTATTTCTTCCTTCTCAATCTGTATACCTTTTATTTCCTTTTTTGTCTTATTGCATTAGCTAGGACTTCTGGTATGTTCCAGTACAGTGTTGAATGGGAATAGTAAAAGAGAATATCTTTGTCTTATTCTCAATTTTAGAGGGAAAGCATCTAGTTTCTACTTATTAACTATGTTGTTAGTCATAAGTTTTTCTTTTAAATGTTCTTTACCAAGTTAAGAAGGTTTCCTATATTCCTAGTTTGCTTAGATTTTTTTAAATTGTGAGTGAAGGTTGGATTTTGTGAAATTTTTTAAAAAATCTGTTGATTGACTATATGATTTTTCTTCTGTGGCCTGTTGATGTGATTGATCACATTACTTGATTTTTGAATGTTGAAAACAGCTGTAATAAATCCCAGTTGTTGGTGGTGCATAATTTATTTTATACATTGTTAGATTCAATTTGGTAATATTGATGATTTTTGCATTGTGTTTATGAGATATGTTGGTCTATAGTTTTCCCTTCTTATAATATTTTTTTGTTTTTGGTTCTAGGTTAATGCTGACCCCACAGAAAGAGTTAGGAAATGTACTCTCCTTCTGTTTTCTGAAAGAGATTGTAGAGAATTGGTATACTTTCTTCCTTAAATGTTTGTTAGAATTCACCACTGAAGCCATCTGGGCCTTGTGCTTTCTTTTTTGGAAAATTATTAATTTTTGACTCAATATTTTTAATAGATATAGACTTATTCAAATTACCTATTTCTCCTTATGTGACTTTTGGTAATTGTGTCTTTTAAGAAACTTGTTTGTTTCATCTAAGTTATGAAATTTGTGGGCATAGAATTATTCATAATACTATTCATTTTTCTTTAAATGATCATGGGAAAAGTAGTGATGATCTGTTTTTCATTTCTGATATGAGTAATTTGTGCCTTCTCTTTTTTTCTTGGTTAGCCTTACAGATGATTATCAGTTTTGTTGTTCTTTTCAAAAAACCAGCTTTTGGTTCATTGATTTTCTTTATTGATTTACTGCTTTTAATTTCGTTGGTCTCTCTCTAATTATTTTTTACATTTTTTTTATTGAGTAATAGTCATTTTACAATATTGTGTCAAATTCTAGTGTAGAGCACAATTTTTCAGTTATACATGAACATATATATATTCATTGTCACATTTTTTTCCACTATGAGCTACCACAAGATCTTGTATATATTTCCCTGTGCTATACAGTATAATCTTGTTTATCTATTCTGAATTTTAAAATCCCAGTCTGTCCCTTCCCACCCGCTACCACCTTGGCAACCACAAGTTTATATTGTATGTCTATGAGTCTGTTTCTGATTTGTATTTATTTATTTATTTATTTATTTATTTATTTTAGATTCCTCATATAGGCGATCTCATATGGTATTTTTCTTTCTCTTTCTGGCTTACTTCACTTAGAATGACATTCTCCAGGGACATCCATGTTGCTGCAAATGGCGTTATGTTGGTTTTTGTGGCTGAATAGTATTCCATCATATAAATATACCACATCTTCTTTATCCAGTCATCCATCAATGGACATTTAGGCTGTTTCCATGTCTTGGCTATTGTAAATAGTGCTGCTATGAACATTGGGGTGCAGGTGTCATTTTGAAGTAGGGTTCCTTCTGGATACATGCCCAGGAGTGGGATTCCTGGGTCATATGGTAAGGCTATTCCTAGTCTTTTCAGGGATCTCCATACTGTTTTCCACAGTGGCTTTCCTTGCTTCCTTCTCCCACTCTTAATGATTTAGATGTCTTCTTTTACAATTTTGTGTTTATTCTTTTTGTAATTCATGGCAGTTATCTCCTTTCCAGTTATGAGTTTCTCATTTTTGTAGCATCCTGCTTCTTTTCAATTTAGAGTAAACCTGTCAATATTTCTTTTAGCATGGGTTTAGTGTTGCTAAACTTTTAGTTTTTGCTTGTCTGTGAAGTTCTTTATCTCTCCTTCTATTCTTCTTTTTTTTAAACATTTTTTATTGATTTATAATCATTTTACAATGTTGTGTCAAATTCCAGTGTTCAGCACAGTTTTTCAGTTATTCATGGACATATACACACTCATTGTCACATTTTTTTCTCTGTGAGTTATCATAACATTTTGTGTATATTTCCCTGTGCTATACAGTGTAGTCTATTCTACAATTTTGAAATCCCAGTCTATCCCTTCCCACCCTCCACCCCCCTGGTAACCACAAGTCTGTATTCTCTGTCTGTGAGTCTATTTCTGTCCTTTATTTACGCTTTGTTTTTGTTTGTTTGTTTGTTTTTGTTTTTGTTTTTTAGATTCCACATATGAGCGATCTCATATGGTATTTTTCTTTCTCTTTCTGGCTTACTTCACTTAGAATGACATTCTCCAGGAGCATCCATGTTGCTGCAAATGGCATTATGTTGTCGGTTTTTATGGCTGAGTAGTATTCTGTTGTATAAATATACCACATCTTCTTTATCCAGTCATCTATTGATGGACATTTAGGCTGTCTCCGTGTTTTGGCTATTGTAAATAGTGCTGCTGTGAACATTGGGGTGCAGGTGTCATCCTGAAGTAGGGTTCCTTCTGGATATATGCCCAGGAGTGGGATTCCTGGGTCATATGGTAAGTCTCTTCCTAGTCATTTGAGGAATCTCCACACTGTTTTCCATAGTGGCTGCACCAAACTGCATTCCCACCAGCAGTGTAGGAGGGTTCCTCTTTCTCCACAGCCTCTCCAGCATTTGTCATTTGTGGATTTTTGAATGATGGCCATTCTGACTGGTGTGAGGTGATACCTCATTGTAGTTTTGATTTGCATTTCTCTGATAATTAGTGATATTGAGCATTTTTTCATGTGCTTTTTGATCATTTGTATGTCTTCCTTGGAGAATTGCTTGTTTAGGTCTTCTGCCCATTTTTGGATTGGGTTGTTTATTTTTTTCTTATTGAGTCGTATGAGCTGCTTATATATTCTGGAGATCAAGCCTTTGTCGGTTTCACTTGCAAAAATTTTCTCCCATTCCGTAGGTTTTCTTCTTGTTTTATTTCTGGTTTCCTTTGCTGTGCAGAAGCTTGTAAGTTTAATTAGGTCCCATTTGTTTATTCTTGCTTTTATTTCTTCTAGGAGAAAATTTTTTAAATGTATAATTCTATCCTTCTATTCTAAAGGATAGCCTTGCTGGGTAGAATATCCTAGGCTGCATCTTTTTTTCATTCAGGACTTTGAATATATCTTGCCACTCCCTTCTGGCCTGTAGTATTTGTGTAGAGAAATCAGCTGAGAGCCTTATGGGGGTTCCCTTGTAACTCACTCTTGGTTTTTCTCTTGCTGCCTTTAGGAGCATTTATTTATCCTTGACTCTGGCCATCTTGATTATGATATGTCTTGGTGTGGGTCTGTTTGGGTTCTTCCTGTTTGGGACCCTCGTACTTGGCTATCTGATTCCTTTAGGTTTGGGAAGTTTTCAGTCATGATTTCTTCAAATACCTTTTCAATCCCCATTGTTCTTTCTTCCCCTTCTGGAACCCCTATTATGCAAAGATTGGCACGTTTTGTATTATCCCATAGGTCCCTTATATTGTTTTCATTGTTTTTTATTTGTTTTTCTCTCAGCTGTTCTGATTGGGTGCTTTCTGTTGTCCTGTCTTCTAGGTCACTTATTCGTTCCTCTGCATTATCTAGCCTGCTTTGTACAGCCTGTAAGTCAGCTCTCATCTCAGCAAATGAGTTTACCAATTCTACTTGGTTCTTCTTTATAGCTTCAATTTCATTTTTGACATATTTTATATCTCTAAACACTATTTCTTTTAGCTTCTTCAGTACTTTGATCACTCCTTTATTGAAATCTTGATCTAGTGGGCCATCAATGTCTATTTCCTTGATCGTGCTTTCAGGGGATTTCTCTTGATCTTTTAATTGGGAGTGGTTCCTCTGCTTCTTCATATTGCTCATATTGGCTTAAGGAGTGTCAGTTATCTAGTTCTCCTGGAGATGGTGTGCTTTTAATGATTTTATTGAGAGGTCTTTGTGTCTTCGCCCTGTTTTGCAAACTCAGCTTGCTGTTTCCAGAGGCCCTCTGTTGGCACCCTCATCTGTGCTGCTCCCAGTGGCTGTCAGCTAGTAGATTGTGCCCCTCCCAACACTGGGTCAGGTGCTGTGTTCCTGCCAGGAAGGCAGGTGGCCGCCCACCCTCTCCCAGCGCCCATCGCTCCGCTGCTCTGTGCAGCTGCCCGCTCCGCCTCAGGTCAGAGCTCCGAAGGTGGGCTCAGGGAAGACCTGGGAACGGCCCCGCCCCTGCTCCGTGCCAAATCTCAGCTCCTTGTTTGTCTTGGCTGCGCAAGTTCTCTGAGGTGCCAGGGCAGAAAGATCCTATCTGCCTTAGGCTGTAAACAAGTCTCAGTCCTGCCTAGGAGGTTGCGGAGCCCTCAGGTGTAGATTTAGGCCGCGGCCCCGCCCCCACCCAGGTGCTGCGCACAGGAGGAGATGGCGGCTGTGGCAGCGCCCTGCCTCTCTTCTCTCGAGAAGCGCCAGTAATGGCGGCGCGGGTCTGAGGAGACAAAGGCTACAGCGCCCCTCCCCCCAGGGCACACCAGCCATGTTGCTTTGCTTTTTTCGCAATTTATGGAGGACTGAGGTTGTTCGGCTCCGTATCCCCTCCCAGCCATGGCGCGCAGCCCCCTGCAGTCCCCCGGGGCCGCCTCAGTGCAGCAGTCCTTGTCCTCCGCCCAGCTCGGGCCGCCTGTCCCGGCCCCAGCTGCCGGCTCGCGTCTTGGGCTGGGTGTCGCGGGGACCCTTTGTGCCCATTTAACTCAGTTCTGTCAGTCAAGGGGTGCTCGGGGCAGATGTGAGCCTCGGAGGCTCCTTCTCTGTCCCGCTGGCCTCTCTGTTGGAGGGGGGAGACCCAGCGAAAGAGCACCAGTCCTCCTTTGCCTCTCCCTGCGGGATCAGTCCCGCACTGTTTTGCTTTTTCTTCTTTCTTTTTTCCTTTTCTCCTACGAGATTTTTGGCGTCTTTGTCTTTGGAAGAGGGCAATGTTCTATCGGAGTTTGGCAGGTGCTCTGGTTGGCTGAGTAGGTCCACAGATGTGAGTTTTGGTGTATTTGTGAGAGAGGATGAGCTACAAGCATCCTTCTACTCCGCCATCTTGCTTCTCTCTCCTCTCTCTAATTTTTATTATTTATTTTGTTCTGCCTTCATTATGCTTATATTGCTCTTCTATCTGTATTTTCCTAATATGTAAGCTTAGATTGTTAATTTTACATCTTTCTTCTTTTCTAACATATGCATTTGGTGCTATAAGTTTCCTCATAGCATCGCTTTTCCTGCACTCTACAAATTTGGTAAGTTGTATTTTGATATTAGTTTAGTTCACAATGTTTAAAATTTTCTCTTGTGATTTCTTCTTTGACCTATGTTTTATTTAGAAGTTTTTTGTTTAATCTCCAAATACTTTGGTATATTTCCAGTTATCTTTCTGTTATTGAATTCTAGTTCAATTCCACTGTGATCTAAGAGTATACCCTTATGATTTCTAATATTTTTAATTTGTCAAGGTGTGTTTCATAGTCTATGATGTGGCCTGTGTTAGTAAATATCCTTGTGAGCTTCAGAAGAATGTGTATTCTACTATTGTTGGGTGAATTATACTGTAATGTTAATTAGACATGATTGATGGAGCTGTTCAAGTCAACGATGTCATTACTGATTTTCTGGTTGTTGGATCTGTCAGTTACTGATAGAGGAGTGGATTCGTCCATCAGTTTTTGCCTCATGTATTTTTGTGCTCTTTTGTTAGGTGCATATATGTCAAGAATTGTTATATTTTCTTGGATAATTGACCACTTTATCATCATGTATCCTACCTTATCTCTGATAATTTCCCTTTTTTGAAGTCTGCTTTGTCCGAAATTAATATAGCTACTCCAGCTTTCTTTTGATTAGTGTTAGCATAGCATATGTTTCTCCATCCTTTTAATCTAGCTATGTCTTTATATTTAATGTGAGTTTCTTGTAGACAACATGTAGTTTGGTCTTGTTATTTTAGCTACTCTGTCAGTCTCTTTATTTTAATTGATATATTTAGATCATTCATATTTAAAGTGGTTATTGATATTACATGGTAAATTAATATCTACCATGTTCATAACTGTTTTGTACTCATTGCATTTTTTCTTTGTTTCTTTTTGTCTTCTATTTTTCTGGCTTCTTTGGTTTTCATTGAGCATTTTGTATGATTCCATTTTCTTTCCTCTCATAGCATATCAATTATGCTTCTTTAAAAATTTTACTAGAGTTTTCAATATGCACTTACAAATAATCTAAGTCCAGTTTCAAATAGCATTATGCCATTTCACAGGTAGTACATGTACTTCTTAACAGAGTATTCCCAATTACTTCCTCCTGTCCCTTAAAATAGTGTTGTCATTTATTTCACTTATTCATATGCTACAATCTCCCAATATAATGTTGTTACTATTACTTTGAAGAATTATCTGTATTAGATCAATCAAGAGTAATAAAAATAATATGTTCTGTTTTACCTTCTTGTATTCCTTCTCTGATACTGTTTCTTTTTCATGTAGACCTCAGTTTCTGACCAATATCACTTTCCTTCTCTCTGAATAACTTCTTTAACATTTCTTACAAGGCAGGTTTACTAGCAACAAGTTCCCTCAGTTTTTGTCTGAGAGTCTTTTGAAGGATAAATTTGCTAAGTATAAAATTCTAAGTGAGCTCTTTTTTCTTTCAACATTTTAAATATTTCACTCCACTCTATTCTTGCTTGCATGGTTTCTCAAAAGTCCAATGTAATTCTCATCCTCATTCATCTGCATGTAAGGTAAGTTTTCCCCTCTGATTTCCTTCAAGATTTTCCCCTTGTCTTTGGTTTTCTTCAGTTTGAATATGATATGCTGTGTTGTAGATTTTATGGTATTTTTCTGACTTGATATTTCTGAGCTTCTTGGATCTGTGATGTGGGATCTATCATTAACTTTGGCAAACTATCAGCCATTATTACTTCAAATATTTCTTCTGCTCCTTTCTACTATACTTACCGAGATATTTACTGTTTTTGTTCTTCCTTTATAACTAAGGTTCCAAATTTCCTCCCAGTATTATTTTCCTTGTATCTGAAGAAATTCCTTTAGCAATTAAGAGCAGGTCAGCTGTTTATGAATTTAGTTTCTTTTGTTTGAGAGTGTTTTTATTTTACTTGCAATCCTGAAGAATATTTCCACCAGATACAGAATTACAGGATGACAATTCTTTAAAAATGCCATGCTGCTTCCTTCTCTCTTCCATGATTTCTAATGAGAAATATACAATCTTTTGTAACATTGCCCCCATAGATAATGCATCATTTCTTTCTGGTTGTTTTCAGGATTGTTTTCTTTATTTTCCAGATCTTTGACTATAATATATACTGGCATATATTTCATTGGGTTTATCCAATTTGAGGTTTCCTCAGCTTCTTGAATTTGTATTTGTATTTTTAATTTTTGGCTAAACTTGAGACGTTTTCAGTCATTATTTCATCAAATATTTTTTCAGCACTTGACTCTTTCTTCTTCTAGACTCTGAGGACACTATTGTTAAACCTTTTTTTTTTTTATTGTACCACAAGTCTCTGAGGCTCTGTTCACTTTTTTAAAACTTTTTTTTTTTGGTCTCTACATTTCAGAATGAGTAATTTCTGTTGATTTATCTTCAAATTCACAGATTCTTTCCTCTGCCCTCTCCATTCTGCTAATGAGTCTATCTAGTGAATTTTAAATTTATTATTATATTTTATAATTCTAACATTTCCACTTGGTTCTTTTATATATCTTTTATTTCTTTACAAATACTTTTGTATTTTACTATTTGCTTCAAAAGCATTAATAATTGCTCATTTGAGCATTTTTAAATAGCTGCTTTAAAGTCTTTTCAGATAATTCCAACATCTGTGTCATCTCATGACTGACCTCTTGTTTGTCTTCCTAGGTGAGTGGAGATTTTTGTTGTTTTTCGTATGCCTAGTAATTTTGGACTTTGTCATGGACAATTTGAATATTACATTATGAGACTCTGGGTCTTTAAATCTTATTGAGATGTTGATATTTTTGTTTTTAATCAGGTACTCCATCTGGTTCAGTTCAGACCACAGGTATCAACAGTCTTTCTGTGGGCTGAGATTCCTATGTCAGTTTAGTTTTTAAAACATTTGCAGTGCTATTTGAATCTGACTGCATGTGTGCCACCCAGTGGCCAGACTGGGACCTGGGTAGTGGTCTATCTTTTAGTTCAGTTCTTGAAATCATTGGCATGCTAATTCAGACCAGAACCACATATGCATAGTTTGGGAGTGAGGCTAGGAGTTCATAAACAACTTTATAGGGTTGCATTCATGAGCTCCTCCCTCTTCAATCTCCCCCAGTATTTCCTGGTTCCCCGAGACTCTCCTTTTTGGTCTTTTAACCAGAAACCGCCTGCTTTCATAATTGTACTAATGTCAGGGCCAAGCAGCAATAGGACAGAGAGAATATAAAAAAATAATGAACTTAGCCCTGCTCTCTTAGATCTACACCTCAGCTGAATGGAGAGACAAGTTGCCTTCTTCAAAGTTTTGGCTCCCATAAACTGCTGAGCCAAGTTCTGCTGCCACTGCCATTGCTATAGCTGCATGATCACGTAGAGGCTGGTACTATGGAAATGACAGAGAAGGAAAAAAAAAAAACTAGGGTTTTACTCCACTTTATGAACATTAGTAGTTTCCTTTCCTGTACCTCCAGCCAGAATTAAAGAGCTTCTTTGGGGGCTTTCTCTGTCTGTACCACAGTGCTTACTTTTGGGTTTCTGTCTGCCTTGATTTCTGGCCAGGGGATCTAGGAGAGGATAAAATGGTAAACTCACTGCTGGATTGGTGATGCCTCAAATTCTGGTGTTTTTCCTTGCTATCCCTGCTGCTATTTACCTTTCAAATAAATGCTCCATTCAGTCTGCCTGGGTTTTGTGGTTAATTTCAAGAGAAAAGTCTTACTTACTCCAACTTACTTGGGGCCAAATTTCAATTCCATTCTTTAGAGTAATTTTGGTTTGTTGCAGGAAATGATTCATTTTCTTTTTGAAATCAAAGCAAAATAAAAAAGTTAAAACTTAATTAACTGGAACTCTTGAGTACATAAAAATGTTTCTTCTTGGTTACAGCAATTTTAAGATTTTATTGGGGTGATGCCTTAAGTACAACAAACATTCTGCTAATTTCAACTACCTCTTCTCTCCCTATTCTCCAGTTGACACATAAAAGCTGGTGATTGAAATGCAAAAGGCCAGTACGCTAAGTGGAAAAGTGGGATTTCAACTCAAGTATGCCTAATGTCATAGGCTAAGCTTTTCAACACCATATACTGCTGCCTTCTTAAGTTAAATAAATTCTGCCCCACACCTGCAAATTCTACTGACTGTGGTATATTTACTATTCACTCACTTGACCTTCCTCCCCAATCTCTGTCAGAGGAGTATATTTCCCTACCCCATTAACGTTGAACTTGGCCATGTGATTTGCTTGGGCTGAGTGGTGGTTGGAATGTGTTCTCCTACACCTTGACTTTGGGCTTGGCCATCTGACTAAGCAGACATGACAAAAGCAGAGGCTTGGAATGTGCCTTGTGGTTGGGCTTATCCTCTCACCCTTCTGTCATTACCATGAGAAGAACACGTCCCAGGGACCCAGCTACTCCAAGGACGATGAGAGGCATATGGCGCATACCTGGACCCAACCCACAGCTTGGTGCTAAGCCCACATAAGCCTAACCTAGGTGAGTGACATGTGAGTAAAGATAAAATGATTGTGGTTTCAGGTTTTTTAGTTTAGGGGTGGTTTGCTATGCAACATTATTGCAACTGTAGACTGATTATTAACCATGTAAATATTGGGTTGAAGACTTCCTATGTTTTCACATGAAATTTAAGTGAACATATGTTTTTGTTTTAAATTCTAAAGCCTAGGGAGATCTTTTAAGTCTCTACTCTCTTCACTGCTTATTCTGTTTCCAGGACTGTTCTGCTGAAAGGTAGTTCTTACTGAGAAATGGGATTTTCTTCCTTTTTATCTCCAGTTCTGCTAGTTCTGCTAAATTCTACTAGTTTTATTTGAGGCTTCAGAGCACGGTGAGAACTTGTTGCATGAGGCATCAAAGTTCCTACTTCCTTCAACTAAGTTTGTCATTCTTGGTCCCCTTTGCAAATGCAGCATCAGTGTCTATCGGTTTCTTGGCATGGATTCTGCTGACAGGAAGCCGGAGATCACACGGTCGTGTGCTGGGGCACTCCTCATGACTCTGTTTTTTTCCCACATGGTAAACTTTAGAGTAGAATCTAGACATACTTGGCGTTGGATACTATTTCTATCCTTTCATGTTTGCAGGACGAGGGGTAAGCTACATATCATCTTTAAGCCTCAGTTTCCTCAAATATGAGGTGGGGTGATCATCTCTGCCCAGCCTCCCTCACAGCATTGTTGTGAACTTCAGGAGCTCTGTCAAGGTTAAAGGAATCTTATGATTCTTGTTATTTACTCTGAGTATATTCAGCAAGCTAGTAGCTAGTAGCAGTCACCAGCAGTATTCTCTTCTTTATAGTCCTTAGGAGAGGGAGTCATCAGGGAGATGGGTCAAGGCCACTCCATGTCACTATCTCTGGCTTTTGATACAGCCTGGGCTCAGCAATCTCACACTTTCCTCTGCACTCTTCTTCTACCACATGGGTAGGAGGATCCTAACAACATACACCATCTGCTTAGGACTCGAAGAATCCTATTACCTTGACAACAGAGAGGCAGGTGTCAAAGCAAGTCAGCTTTGAGGAGCTGAAGCAGTGGCAGGCTGCCCTTGGCTTGACATTGCTTTTGGCTTCTTAGCGTTCTCCTCACTACTTGCTCAAATGCAGAGCTTGTGGACTAGAGACTAAAGAAAAATGTCTACAGAGGGAACTATATTCAATAGTCTGTAATAGACTATAATGAAAAAGAATATGAAAAGGAATATATATATAGGTATAACTGAATCACTACGCTGTACACCAGAAACTAACAAAACACTGTAAATCAACTATACTTCAATAAGAAAAATATGTCTAGTTAGCTGATTTCTATCAGATTCATGGGCCCCAATGTTGTTTTGCAAAAACAAGGCAGTTCTACATCATTCTTGGTGGTCTTTTAGAACCACACAGCGTGTGGAGCCTGGAAAGGAGTAGAATTATGATTGCATTTATTCTTTGGTGTATAAGCTTAATCGGTAGGACTTTACAGTGGAAGAAAACTCTGGGTTATTATTTACCATGTGTCAGGTGCTGACTCTGATTTAGTTCTGACATTGGCCCTTTCGTCCCTATTTGACAGATCAGGAAACCTAGACTTAGAGGAAGGAAATGAACAGAGGCAGAGGTTATACCCACATGTGTCTGAATCCAAAGCATGTGTTTTCCATGACATCACACAGCCACTGTTTACCTTTTGTGCCTTTTTGGCCATTCTGGGAGTTTGATAATATGCACTCTACCATCATTTTGAGAAACAGTGGTTAGAGCCAAGACATACAATCAGACAGCCCTTGATTTGAATTCTGACTCCATCATTTATCAACTGTGTGATCTTGGAAATTTTATTTAACCTCTCTGAGTCTCAGTTTCCTTATGGGATTAATAATCGTGTTTCTCTCATAGGGTTTGGGGAAGATTAAATGAGATGATACATATGAAGGGCCTTGTGTAGTGCCTGACAGAGTGCTTGGCACTTATTAAGCATCCTCTCTCTCTCTCTCTCTCTCTCTCTCTCTCTCTCTCTATATATATATATATATATATATATAGTCAGTTCACAATGTAGTATCAATTTCTGGTGTACAGCATAATGTTTCAGTCATACATATACATACATATATTCCTTTTCATATTCTTTTTCATTATATGTTACTACAAGGTATTGAATATAGTTCCCTGTGCTATACAGTAGAAACTTGTTATTTGCATTCAATATATATTGACTAGAAAAATTTACCTGTCTCAAAGTGGAAGTATCACTGGAGCCCAAACGTTTTCTGCTTGCTCTTACAAGACATCAGCAGGTTCTTGAGAATTTAGTAATAGGAAGTTAGAGCTAGAGGGGGTCTTGGGGTTGGTTAGTCCAGTCTCCTTATTTGGAATATGGTGAAACAGGTTCAGAGGAGAGTGACTTGGATTTGTGTTACCACCCACTGCTCCCAGTTGCACTTCTGATAAAGTCAGTGACCTTGGGCAGAGTCATGTTTCTTGGCCTTGCTTTATCTGTGAAAACTGGCAAGGATCCCTATCGTTCTATTTACCAGGCCTGAGACTGATAAGGAAAAAATGAGATTTTAGGTATTTGCAATTAGAAAAGCACAGATTTCCTCTAGTATGCCCCTCCCCCTTTCACACATACTCCACATATCCTCATGTTTCTCAGGCCACGCTTGCAATTCAAGGCGTGTCCTCCAACTCTGTATATCTCCTTACGGTCTTCACCATCATTACTGTCAACATTCCTTGTCCTGTGTCCCATTGCCTTTGGGACCTTTTGTCTGTCAAACTTACCTGATGAAGCAAACTATAGGTTAATGTGTTAATGATCTAATGTATTACCTTTCCCACATATTAACAGGATACTGCCCTCAAAATAACGATGTACAGTGGAATTTCATGCATGAAGGCATTAGGTTGTGGAAGAGAGCAATTTGAGTAGATGGCCTTTCTTTTCACATCACCTGGGTGGCCACTTGGAAAATATCTATGTTTTGGAGCCTCCTTAGAGAAAGATAGGCAATCTTAGGGTTACAGTGAGGTGTAACCTTCTCTTGTTAGCCTTTTGCATCAGTGGGTGGGCAGAAGTCGAAGTTGCCTCAGCTGTCGGTGATGGGGCCTCGACCACTTGGGTTCTGGGGTTGGAGGTTGGTATTTGAGACATTTTATAGAGTGTTTAATGGAATGAGGATTGAGATGGCTTTGAATCTGGGTAAAACCAGCAACAGGAATCCTGTTGTAGTCACAGCTGGGGCATTGCTTGCTATTCCTTTGAAGGCAGTAGGTTTCCACAGGTCACCAGGGAGCTGGTACTCATCTTCCTCATCCTCTTCATCCTCATCAGGAGAGACACCAGTGTACTGTACTGGCTGAACAGAAAGGCTGGACCAGGCCTGGTAATTGGCATGGGAACCAATTCTTCCCCATCCGTGTGCCCAGTGAGGCACAGAAACAGGGATTCTTCCTGCATTGCCATTAGTGCTGTGTCCCTTTATATTCTTAGTCTCTGTGTAAGAGGAAGGGTTTGTAGGCATTGCCTAGTTCGCCACTGGTCAGGGCAGGGTGACTTGCCTGATGTTGCAGAGTGAATTCATGGCTTAGCAGGTGCTATAGTTCAGGGCTCCTGATGGCCTACTTCATGCTCCTTCTTGTGTACTACAGTGTCTCTGTTGTGTGAGTTAACATAGCACAGGCAGGTGGCATGGTTTTCGGAAGACCCCTGGTTTTTACTTCCGTGGGTATACATGGACACTCATGATGTGTGTGTGTGTGTGTGTGTGTGTGCATGTAGTGCCTAGAACAATGGCTGGCAGATACCCTCATACATTTTAGCTGTCATTATTATAATTGAAAATATTTTATATATGCATAGCTCAAATGAGGGCTTTGAGACTCAGTAGCCCACTCTTCTTAGGTCATTGATCAAAGCTTATGGAATTCCCTTATATCCCTTCAATCCTCAGAACAGTCTCATGGGGTCAGCATTCTTACTGTTAGTAATGTTGTTGTTATCCCAACGCACAACGGAAATAATAGGCTCAGAAAAGTTGAATGACTTGACCGAGACACACAGCGCATCAGTGACAGGGCTGAGCTGCCCAGGCCAGTGCTCATACTCCTGCACCAGGGCCTCCTCCCCAGGGGCTGTGCAAGCAGTAGTACAGTAGGTACAAGCCCTGCACACTGAGCAGGTTGGCCCTCGATCTGCAAGACCAGACTCAGGGAAGTAGGGGAGCAGCTGTGTGTAAGCAGAGGATGCCTGGAAGGAGTTGTTGAGGGCAGTGGCACCTAAGATGAACTTTGCTTATCAACCAATCATGTTCGGGCCAGCCATCCTCACGAGAGTGCCTCTCCCCATCTCAGCAACCTCTCCCTGCGTGCTCAAGAAATGCCATCTAATTGGAATAAAACTGACAAAAATAATGAATTCAGATCAACTTGAGAGACCCTGCTCTGCCTTGAGAACCTAATATAGAAATGTATCTGAGAAAAAGAAGGTGGAGAAAAGGAAAGAGAGAACACGAGAGAGGGAGGGAGGGAGCGAGACATGAAAGCATTTCACAGGCAAGATCTAAACATATAAAATATAGAGGGAAAAAGCAAGCAGCTGTGTGAGAACAAAAGAATGTTCTGCTCCTCCGTATTCTGCTTGCTGCCCAGACACTTCAATTGCAGCTTCTACTAAATAGTAATGTGGCCTCTCTCTTTGCTCCCAGCTCAAAGAGAATGCTAAAACAGCGAAACAGTCAAAGTTACGGTACAGCCCCAGGTAAAAGTTGATGACATGGAAATCGCACCCCTCACCAACACATACGCTTTGGCAACCCCTACTGGAGAAGCACAATGATAGCAAATACAATGAACCAGAAAGGAAAAGACCGTTGAGCTAAGATGGGAAAAGGAGCCTTTCTTTGGTTCCTGATGGGGTGTTTTGATGATTGCTAATGTCTTTAGTGCTCGATTTTGGAGCAGAAAGTTGGAGTGCAAGGAGAGGCTAGTTACTCTGGTGTCTCAATTCTCAATAGACCACAGCTACCTTAGAAGTGAAAGTCACACATCTGATATGATCATAGACTTTAATTTCTAGGTACTTCTGCAGACTATAAAACTTGAAGAAGAAGTTGAACTCTTAATTTTACCCATTTTCAGGAAGTCATTAAGTGACCAGAGGAAATTCTAGTCTTTAGAAAGGAAATAATGATGGATTGATTGCACAAAACACCGACTGGCAAACTTAATATCAATCCTGTTGAAGTAATATTCCCAAAAGCTATGGGTACAGGTCTGGACAGTGTTCATATGATGATTTCTAGAAACCAGCTATAGAATTCTGCCCTCAAACTTGTCCTGTTAAACATTTTTATTAATGACTTGGTTGAAGTTATAAAAAAAAACAGGCTCATCAGATTTACTAGAGGGCTGGTAAACACAAGGGAAGCCAGAATTAGGATTCTGCAAGTTTTGACAGGTTTGGTAGATAGTCTGAATCTGCAAAATGAAATGTAACGGATGTAAGCATAAAACACTAGGGGGGATGTCCAAGACACTGTTTTCCCTAAATACAAAGTGTGGCTTAGCAGAGCTCATGTAAAAAATGTTCAAGGGTTTTAATAAACAGTGAGCTCAAATGTAAGCTAGCATTTTTAAAGATACATTAATATGATGGGTCACACCTTTGGCTTCCCAGGCTTCAATCCAGATTATTTGAATAAGAATCTCTGGGGGCAGAGCCTAGGACTCAGTATGTTTAAAGCTCCCCAGGCGATTCCAAAGGGAAACCTTAAGTTGAGAACCACTGTGATAACAGAATGTGAGAGAATTTATAATTCCATTGTAATGTGTATTGGTTAAACTACTCCTAGAATTTTTCACTTAGGCTCGGGGCAATACCTTTTACAAACTGAAACCAATTCAGAGCAGTGTGACCAAGATGATAGGGGAACTTGAAGTCATGCCAGCTATGCCATGAGGAACTGAATACGAGCAATCTCAAGGAAGTCATAAAAGCTGCCCTCAAATGAATGTGCCGGAGAAATTACCCTTGCTCTGTTTGGTTCCAGAGATAAGAACTTGAACCAAGAAGACGAAGTAACATGAAGGCAAATTTTAACTCAATAAAAGGAATGACACTCTATCAGGGCTGTCTAAAGATGTAATAGAGTGCGTCAGAAAGAAATGACTGCCCTATAATCTGGGGACTCCAAGCCATTTGGCTGCCTAACCAGTTGGTGAGCAGAGTGTGGAGAAGGCTTATGTTATTCAAGACTCTTGGTGGCATATGACAGAAACCCAATTCTAAAAGCTTAAAAGTAGATGCATCATAAAGCAAGGAAGTGACTTCGGGGGTGCTGATTAGAGGGTTCCAGTGACCTCATCATTTTTTGGCCCTATTTATCTTTGTCTTCCTTTATTCTGCATTCAGGCTCTCTCTATGTGGTGTCCTAGCAACCTTAACAGGGAGAGAAAATTTTTTTCTGATGTTTCTCAAAAAAGTCCTCGGAGAAACACTGATTCTAAATGCACCGATGTGGCCAAAAGAGGGTGGACTCTCTGTGTGTGTATCGGGAAGACGGTGGGGGAACTGGCTGCACAAAAGGCCTTAGGCATTGGATAAAGTTGAATAAGTGAAGATCCCTCCCAGCCCTGAGATTTTAATATTATTTGACAGTATGGCCAGAACGCAGCAGTAAGTATACAGCACTAAGCCTTCCACGGCTCATCTAATAAACAGTCGTTTGTCTGGTCAGGCCTGTCTGTTCTTCCCCACCTTCACACCTTTGCTTGGGCTGCTTAATCTTTCTAAAAAGATCTCCAATGACGCCACTCTAATGCACAGTTCAAGACTCATCGCAAGGCCTTCCTCGTCCCCTGGGTCTGCCCGCGCCGATCTGCACCTCCTCCGAACCGCTACAATACTCTTCACAATTACACATTTCCTGATGTCGTGTATTGAATTTCTTCTGTTTTCACATGTATGGATTAGACCCTATTTAGCAGACCAAAGACTGAAAACTAAACAGATAGATCACAGCCCAAGCCCCAGACTATTCACTGAGTGTGGACACGTGGAACATACTTGGATGGCTCTTTAAAGGCTTTGAAAATGGAATGGACTTTGGAACCACAACCCACAGAAGGTGGGTCAGAACTTAGGCCTAAACCTAAACAGACTGACTGCCTGCTAAAACAAACATGCCAATATCAATATTCTCCATAGGATTTAAGCAAATTCCAAGGTCTCATGAGGCAATATCCAAAGTATTCAGGATACAATCCAAAATTATTAGGCATAGGAAGACTCAGGAAAATCTCAATCCACATGAGGAAAGATAGTCAACAGATGCCGTCCTAGATGACATGTTGGAATTAGCTGAGAAGATTTTAAAGCAGCTATTATTTAGAAAAATACACTACCAAGTAAAGGCAACATCCTTGAAAGAAAAGGAAAACTAGAAAGCCTCAGCAAAAAAAAATTTAAAAATATAAACAATCACCAGATGAAGTTTAAGAACCAAAAATATACAATAACCAAAAATTTTAAAAAAAAAAGGAAAAAAAAAACAATCACTGGATGGACTCATTAGCAGAATGTGGTCAGGATGATTTCATGGACTAGGTTACACTTAGCTGCTGCTTTAAGAACAAATGGAAGCAGACCACATAGAGAAGAGTTGTATTAGTTATCTAATTGCTAACACATAGATAACCGCTATTAGCGTGTTACCCCCAAACACAGCAGTTTAAAACAGTAAACATTATTACCTCACACAGTGTTTGAGAGTCAAGGGTCTGGGAGAGGCTTAACTGAATGGATCTGGCTCAGTCTCTCATGAGGTTGCAATCAAACTCTCAAAAAGGTGTAGTCATCTCAAGGCCCAGCTGGGATCAGAGAATCTGCTTCCCAGCTCACTCATATGATTGTCAGCCCGCCTCCATTTTCTGTGGGCTGTTCCTTGTCATGTGGCCTTCTCCCTAGGGAACCGCTCAGCGAGGCACAGGCATCCCTCAGAGCCGATGACCCAGCTGGGAGAAGAAAACCAAGATGGAAGCCATAATCTTTTATAACCTAATCTCAGAAGTGAGGTACCGTCACCTCTGTTATAATTCTACTTGTTGGAAGTGAGTCTGTAAGTCCAGGCCATACTCAAGGGGAGAGGAGGTCAACTTCACAGTTTAAAATGGGAAAGTAGCAAAGAATTTGTGGACATATTTTTAAAAGTCACCACAAGGCGAGGAGACGCTTCCAGGTGGAGGCAATCACATACACTAAGGGACAAAATCAAGGGAAAGAATTAAAAATGGACACTTAGGGCTGTTTCTGTCTCTGTTTAGTTCAGTTAGGCTTATTATCAAGCACCGGTTGATATGAAGTTTCCCTAAATGTCAAATAACCCTCCGGAGACGCCTACTTACCCGTCCTATGTATCTGGGGGAGGCAGCAGGTCCAGGCCAGGGCCTCACACTAGAGCGTGAAGACCTGCAGCCCCCACAGAATTTTGTTTTAGGATCTTGAAACAAAGGAGAAAATACAAAAGGATACTTTCTTTAGTTGTAGGTGCAGCCTTCACAGTCGCATGGGAAGGTAGACTGGACTTTTAACTGAAACCGGATTGTCCTTGATAACACCCTGTTCTGCCTCTGTCTTCCATCTTCTTAAGAGCTAAATCACTGTAAGTCAGTTCTGCTCTGATGCCGGTTTTGAAAACTCGAGTTTGTTTCAACTGATAAATTAAGAAACAACTTGAACATGAGATGAATTTCGTGTTTGCTTGTGCATGATTCCATCAGCAAGAAACACTAGGTGCACGCAGAACACAACCCAGCTGAACTGAGTTGGGCGGTAAAACGGAAAACACACTCCTCAGCCCTCTATCAGCCACACCCATTCACCTAGAGTGTCACATCTTTCCATCTGATTTCAGATAACACTACCTACTACGTCACAATAACTCCAAACCTGCTACACTCACACCCACAAACAAGTTTTAGGTCTTTTCAAGGTAAAGTGCTGTATTTATTGTAGTATTTATGTATTTCTTAACCATTAACGTGTGTAAATCTGTGCTGCCTTTCTTATCTCATTTAATGTTTTACTGATGTTTTTATTGTTCCTTTAATCCCCATTCCCCCTCTAAACCCTGTGGTTTCTGTTGTTCAATTTTGCATGGTGCAGTAATTTTTAAAAATATATTAATAGTATTACAGCAGAACTGACTGGATAGGTTTTTTTCCTCTTTTTTACTTACCTAGGGCAGTGAATTTGGGTGGACTTGGCAAGCAATGGAAATCAAGTCAGTGAAGAGTCTATGTTGCCGAGGCAAAAAGAACAAGCAGGCGAAGCATTCAAGTACAGTGCAGGTCCTTGTCGTTGGTGGGGGGCCGTTCAGAGCCTCTACCTAAAAACTCCTTTGGTGGATTTTCTCACTAACAGTTACTTGGTATTCTGGCTTCTGGGTCTCCTGTTCTTCTGACCTTGAATATCCTCTTTCACAGCAAGCAGTTCTGTTTCTTTGGAGTATAGAGCAGTGAATGGGTAGTGAAACATTGTCAAAGAATTCGGACTTTATTCCCTTGCTCTTCTGACCTTGAGCGAGGCTAGTAGTTCCTGCTGATTCCATATCCCCTCTGAGAACACACCTTTAAGAACTGCCAAGGACTTTTGACTTTGGATCTGTGGCATCTGATGCTGACATGGTCACAATCAAGTTCCAAAGTGGCCTGGGGCATTGCCAATATGGAACCTCCTTCTCTTATTTCTGGGATGTATTCAGCTTCATGGGAGGAAACAGGGATCAGCTTAATTATGGATTCCTCTTTCTCTTCCTTTTTCCTCATCATTTTTTCTTTTTAATCTCCATTAAGCCAGGTAGTGACTGAGAATTTGGGCACTGGGTCCACCACTCAGTGGTTGTGTGACTTTAGGCCACTTAACCTCTCTGCGCATTCAGTCCTTCATCTTTAAAACTGAGATTATAACAGCACCTACCTCGTAGGCTTGTTGTGATGTATGAATGAATAAGATAATTCATGAAAAGCACCTAGAACCGGGCTACTTGCTTTACACACATTTTTTTTTTATTGAAGTACAGTGAATTACAATGTGTCAAATTCTGGTGTACAGCACGATGTCCGAGTCATGCATATACATATATATATATTCATTTTTATATTTTTTCATTAAAGGTTATTACAAAATATTTTACATAGTTCCCTGTGCTATACAGAAGAAACTTTTAAAATCTATTTTTATATATAGTGGCTAACATTTGCAAATCTCAAACTCTCAAATTTATCCTTTCCCACCCCCTTTCCCCAGTAACCATAAGATTGTTTACTATGTCTGCAAATATGTTTCTGATTTATAGATGAGTTCATAGTGTCCTTTTATTTTTTTAAAATTCCACATATGAGTGATGTCATATGGTATTTTTCTTTCTCTTCCTGGCTTACTTCACTTAGAATGACGATATCTAGATCCATCTGTGTTGCTGCAAATGGCATTATTTTATTCCTTTTTATGGCTGAGTATTATTCCACTGTATAAATATACAACTTTTTTATCCAGTCATTTGTTGATGGACATTTAGGTTGCTTCCATGTCTTGGCTATTGTATATAGTGCTGCTATGAACATTGGGGTGCATGTATCTTTTCGAATTAGAGTTCCCTCCGGATATATACCCAGAAGTGGGATTGCTGGATCATATGGTATGTTCTTAATCAAGACCCAGTGTCTGAGGAGCCCTTAACCATTTAGGATCAAATGGAGATAAAAATAAAATGATTCTGAGCTATGAAATTCGGTCAGTGAGGAAATGTAGTTACATTTATCCACAATTCTTCAGGACTCAGCTATTGCATAGGACAGGTGCAACTGTAATTACAATTTGTATTTATTGAAGTTTATATGCATTGACTCATTTTTTTCATTAACTACTGCTCTTACCCTTGGGGCCAAGGCTCTCAAGGTAAAGATGCTTCTCTATAACTTTGGGTGAAGATTATTTTGGTTATCCAACTTGAACAACAGAAACATGTTCCTGGCTGACCGGCCAGTATATTAAATGCAGTGTTAAATGAGATGGTAATTTAACCAAGGGCACTGATGTCTCACCTCACCTGGTTCAGAATTTGGGGGAGAGGTTGAGTAAGCGTCACCAGTGGCACAGCGTTGGGAGTGCTGTGTCCCTATACTCAATGATGGTTCAGGACAACTGTTCCTACCACCCTGATGTTGTCACACTACACTGATGCCTGTCTCTCTGTCCTTCCTTGCCCTATGTATTGACTGTCTTCTTTCTGTTCTTCAGTTTCTGGGTCTTTTTTGTCCAGGCTTCAACTTTGGCAGCTGGGTTTAACTGCAACCAACTGAATCCACTTTACCCTCTCATTTTCAACTTTTCTTCTTCCCTGGCTTGGTCTCAGAACCTTATCTATTGATGTGTACTTGTAGTAAACCATTATGGGAGCTACTGGTAACACAGGTCAACAATTTTGACCCCAGTAGTTGGGGCTAGGTACCAGCCAGCCCTCAAATCTCTAGGTCTGTCTCTATACTTACACATATTCTGTGTCCCATTTCCTGAACTCTCCCCTAGAGTGGATTTTATCCTTGAATCTGTGCTGAGATCTCAGTGTGTTTATGTTTGGTTCATGCCAGGCAGGGTTTACATTTAGAAAGTAGACTGTCTCTAAATCCTTCATCTTAAAGGACACATTGGTATCATTTGATGAAAGGTGGGCTACCTCATACACTGCAAAAGATTTCTCACTACTAACAAAGCTGTAAGATCTAATATAAAATTGATTGCTCGATTTTTAAAAAATTATTTAAAATGTTCCATTTGAACCATTTTTAAGTGTACCATTCAGTGATATTAAGTACATTCACACTGTTGTGAAACCATCATCACCATCCATGTCCAGAACTTTTTAATCTTTCCAAAATGAAACTCTATACCCATTAAACAGTGTCTCCTAATTCCTCCTTCCCACCAACTCCTGGCAACCACCATTCTACTTTCTGTCTTTATGAATTTGACCACTATAGGTATCTCATATAAGTGAAATCATGAAATCATACAGTATTTGTCCTTTTGTGACTGGCTTATTTTACTCAGCATGTCTTCAAGGTTCATCTATGTTGTAGCATGTGTCAGAATTTCCTTCCTTTTAAAGGCTGATTAATATTCCATTGTTTGTATATATCATATTTTGTTTATCCATTTATCATTAGCCATGGTAAATAATGTTGCTGTGAACATGGATGTGTAAATCTCTGTTTAAGCTCCTGCTTTCAATTCTTTAGGGATATATATCCAGAAGTGCAATTGTTGGATCATATGGTAATTCTGTGTTTAATTTTTGAGGACCAACCATACCATTTTCACAGCAGCTGCACCATTTTATATTTCCACCAGCAAAGCACAAGTGTTTCAATTTCTCCACATCCTCACCAACACTTGTCATTTTCTTTTTTTTTTTTTTTTGATAATAGCCATCCTAATGGGTGTGAAGTAATATCTCATTGTGGTTTTGATTTGGATTTCCCTAATGATTAGTGACATTGAGTATCTCTTCTGGTGGTTCTTGGCCATTTGTCTGTCTTCTTTGGAGAAAAGTCTCTTTAAGTCGTTTTCCCATTTTTTAATTGGGCTGTTTTAATTTCTGCTGTTGGATTTTTAAACTGTTAAAAATTGTGTGTTTTCTTTGTAGACTCTGTGTTCAAATGAAGTTTTGCAGGGAATCTCAATGTATGAAACACATGTAAACAAAGATGCTCCACGTACAGTTGGGGAAGAGATGGAGGCTGCCTCTTGACTCTTTCCGTGGCAGCCCCTGACAGGGCTCTTTGACACCTCTAATTGCTGTTCTTTAGTTCTTTGGGAAAACTACTGGCCCTTGGCATTTAGAAAGAGATCCATGCTTTGGAATATCTGAGGAGACACAGCTATACACAAAGAAAGACTCACATCTATGTTTTACCGGCTTCAAATATTGACCACGACAAAAGAAATGTGATTTTTTTCCTGGAGCATGTTAGTACTGTTCTGTCACTTAGTTCCCAAAGATACACATAGCTATTGATCCTTCCACGTATCAAGGGAAGCTCATAAATTATTGGGGAAATGTCAACAAAAATGAAGAAAATGACAGAGAACTCTTCCAAGCCCAAAGAAAGACATTATTTTCAAATTCATGTCCCCCAGTATCAGGAAAGTCCCCAGAGGCAATAGGAATTGGTGAGAGCAAATAAGCCACTGATCATATTGCTATTTATCACAGTGGCTCAATTCTGCTTCAGCCTTCAGACGTTGTTGAATCAGGAGAATTTTAAAAAGTGAGCATTTGTGGGGCTTAAAGGGGTTTTTGAGTTCAAAAGTAAAGTGCTGAGAATAGTCCTACGAGTCTGGGAGCTAACAGCCAGCCCTTAGCCAAGTGGTTAAGATTCATCTCCCATTTGAGGGTCCTACTCCCTACGTTGGGTGACAACCTTCCAAGATTTTCATGTTGTGTGTGCAGGGTCCCCTCCGCCATGTCTTCCTCATTGGAACTCTCTATCCCCTGCCATCTTGATAAGCAAATACCCTTCATAGCCAGACCACTCCTCTTTGTGAGCAAGCAGGAAGTCAGTCAATAGCACAGCACTTTTACTTGCCTTGAGTTCTGAACAACTGAGAAATTTAAAAGAATCTGAAGATAGAGTCTAAAATATTAGGTTCACTATGGATAAAGGCTAGGATGGGTCTGTTAGCTCATGTCTGTTAGCAGATGGGCTTTTCAGTACTGTGCCCCTATGTCAGAAGACTTACCCCCTTGGTCACAAGCTGTGCCAGACCACTGCAGGACCCTACAACAGGGTCAGGCCCCTCTCACTGTTTGGCAGAAATCAGAGCAGCACACAACTCCTCCATAGTCTGCCATGTCCTGCACCGAGCTCTGCATGCACAGTTCCTTGTCCCAAGCTCATCAACGACAGGCTCTTCTCCACAGGTCTCTCACAACTCAGTGAAAGAAATATCCAGAGTGGGAAGAAGAGTCACCCATATTCCTCAGTTCATTTTTCTCTTGACTCACTGAGTTTAACTGTCAAGCCAGCTCCATAGAGGGAAGAGGTCAGCAGTTTATGAGCACAGTCCTCTCCCACTTTCCCCAACAGCCATCACTGGGACTACTGGTGGGCATTGTGGATGGGAGTGCACCCAGAAGGCTCCTAAATGTGTTTGAAGACTATGTTAATTAAATTAATATCAAGATCATGTATGCTCCAGGATGGAAACTTATTCCCTATTCTATTTCTCTTTTCAAATGATGTCCAGCTGCAGTGTCTTAAGTTGCCTATCAGAAGATATACAATTGCATCAAAGAACAGCATTCACAATAACAGTGTGCTATAATAATAATGTGCAACCATAAGATGCCACTCATTTGAATATAATCTGCCCTTATCACATTTCCAAGGGGATGTTAATATCCAAATATTAAACTCCCTTGTACTTGTTAAAGTCGAGAGGAATCAAAGTACACATTTCTTAAAATTCAAAGAACTTAAAATTCAAAATAGTTTTCTTGTCCTCACAAATGAAAGCACAAAGAAATTAAAGACCAAAAGCTAACCTCCCTAGCTTCTAATTCTGCTCAATCTTAACTAGGAAAGCTCTCAAGGCCTGTGTAGCGTTGGGGTTCTTTAGCAGCTTTAGCCTGTCCTGTTTCTTTCTGGAGTGGGTGTGGTCACTTCAGGGCCCCAGAGTTTATTATAGTTCAATGCCAAGTCTCTGATGTTTCACATGGTTCAAAGTATTAATAGAACCAACAAGATAATCATATCACTGGCCCCATAATTCCCAATTAGCCAACAAACACACAACAGGCTATGAGAGTCACCTCATGGCTCACATTGACCCCTGCTTCCTAGAATTCACCCCTGGTGAAATCCTTTTCCCTTGGGTGTGTGCTGGACCTTGCTTCTAACAAACAGAATACATCAGAGTGATGGGGTGTCACTTCAATGATTAGGTTACAAAAGACTGTGACTTCCCTTTTGGTAGCATTGTCTCCCTCCCTGGCTCTTTTCACTTGCCTGAGTTGAGGAAGTCGGCTGCCATGTTGTGAGCGGCCCAAGGGAGAGGCCATGTGGCAAGGAACTTGCCAGCAAGGCTAAGGCCCTCAATCCTTGAGGAACTGAATGCTGTCCATAGTCACGTGAAAGAACTTGGAAGTGGGTTCCCCTGAGTTGAGCCTTGAGGTGATTGTAGCCATGAATAACCCCTTGACTGCAGCCTATCTAAGCTGCACCCAATTCCTGACCTACAGAAACTGACTTAATAAATGTTCTTGTTTTAAGCAACTAAGTTTTGGCATAATTTGTTATGTAGTGACAGACAACTGATACATAAGCCAATCCACAGTCCCTAGGGAAGTTATCCCAGGCAAAATTATATTGTCCATATCCAGTACTCAGAACTGCTAAAGATTGTAGCAGAAATTCAATATTATCTGAAGGAAGAAAGATAGATGGAAGAAATCTTGCTTTTAACTTGCCGAGGGTGCAAGTCTATCCAAATATCTGGAGTCATGGTCTGTGAACTTAAATTCAATTTAGAGAAATTTCTCACCAAGCAGTTAATTTTGGCTTTGTATATTTAAAAAGCTAATTGCATAATTATAAAATCCAGACTCTTGGCCTGATGTAAACTTCAACAGACTGACAAGTTCAAAATATCTTGTCTAAATACTGAAGTCCAAGGCCTGTAGCCATGTGCCCTCCCTGGCTCCTCCCAGAGATTCTCATGTTATTTTAGCCTGCTAATTCTAGTTCTTGTCTATTTCTCCTTGCCCTTGGCCCAGTGCATCAGGTGTTTGGATTGGAGGAAGTCCAATGAGTAACACCTTGATTTCTGAACCAGCAGATATTTAAGAAAAAAGAGCAAGGCAGATGGGAAATGAAACTAGCCCCTTTATTCCCAAGTAAGCTGATATTAGAAAATGTAGCTTATTTCTGTGGATAAGTGAGTTTCCTAAAACTGCATCCCAGGTGTATCTACCAGAGGTTAAGTCTGTTTAAACCCTACCACGGTGATAATGCGTGGTTATCGTTCAGGGTCTTTCAGGAGCTATTGTAAAATAAGAGGGAATTATGTGATTCTCAGAGATGGGGAGAGCCAAGAGAGCTGACTCTGGCAAAATTGTTTAGTTGATTGTGTGATTTCATATCCTAGAACAAGTCCTTTTAGCACCTGCTCGATGCCCTCCAACCCCTAAACTCCAGAAGCCAGGACCTCCTTCAAACCAACATTCCATTGGTCATAACTCAATGCTCTGGCTCTATCAAGATAAAGCTCCCTTCCTGGTAAACTAATATATGCATGCTCCTCTTTTAGGGGCAATAACTTTTAATCATTACTTCTGTGTTTTACTCCAAGGGAGTGAATTTTAGTACTATATGGCCAGCTGATGAGGAATTATAAACATAGACCCCCACCTCCAAGTGAGGCCTACCCAGGTTTATACTCAGAATTTTCTGAATTAGTTGTCCTATTGCCTGATGTAGTACCTATGACTTCTAAAGCAGACCTCAGCCAGGATCCATGGGAAATTTCATCTTGGGAAAACCATTTCTTGTTTGGAAGGTGTGTACTATCCTACAGCCAAGAGGATTCAGATTCAGGTTCTTTGGAATGTTACCAAGGACAACAAACCCTTCTGGAAGAGATTATAAACTGAAGAATAGGGTGGCTTTCTGCATTGTCAATTTCACTCAGATGAATATAGGACCCAGCCCTTTTGTCTTATATGCAAAAGCTTTACCAGTGTCTGAATGGAATATAAAACTCCAACAGCAGCCAGATACCCTGCTCAGGATCTTCTGCTCCTCTGGAAAAGATCAACTTGCATCTAAAAGATTTTTATCATTCCTTAGCGGCCATCCGGGTATTCAAAAATAACCGTAGCAAATCAACTGTTCTCAGGAAGAGAAGGTTCTGACTGATTTTGTTCTGTGTTCAGCTTTTTTATGTTTATCAATTCTGAGACGCACAGAAGTATTTTTGTACATTTCTGACAACACCTGTGCTCCCCTTCTCATGCATTATTTCTTATCAAATACATTTGACTACAGCACAATGCAACATTTACCCTTGGCCCCACCGTGACAGAACATTATGACCTTTTACACAGCTTACTAGGTGTTTAGAAATATTTGCTTTATGTGTGTGTTTGTGTCGGGGGGTAGAGGACTAGGATGCGGGAGTCAGGGAGCTAGGGAGGTTGGAATAACAAAGACTTGTTTGGTTTTGTTCTTTTGTTTTTTTCAAAATAACACTTTCAAATAGCTTGGCTTGAAAGTCAATTTCTAGAATACCTAGCAAAACCCATTCTTCCCTCTTTTTCTTTTAGATTTGGGGCTAAACAAACACATCAGTCAGGCCTGCATTTATACCAGATAGAATAAGGGTCTGCCTATAGAACGTGGGTGTACCTAAAATAAAACTAGCCCCCAAGTCTCTCTCTTTGGAGGATAGCACTTTTGTTTTTGTAATTCTTTGGGCCAAGTATTTCAAGTATCTTGTTAAAATGTATATATGTTTTCTAGTGAGGGTAACACATTAAATTATCAGCAGGTTGGGAGATGATTAAACAGATCAAGACCTTGAGGAGAAATGGAATAAATGTTTTGATGGGAAGTGGCAAGGGAATGATCTGGAAACTATATAATTAGGACTACGACCCCCACCACACCGTCGTCGTTTATTGGATGACTTGTATGTGCCTGGTGTTTTATAGGCATTACTTCATTTCCTACAACTACTCTATGAAGTGAATACCACTCTTATTTCCATTTTACAGTTGAGGAAACAGGCTCAGAAAAACTCAAAGTAATTTGCACAGTGCTTCTCGGATAGAAGGTGTGAACTCAGGGTTTTAACTCACGTCAAGCAGGAGGCAAGTACTGCCATGGGAGTCAGTCTGGTCAGTAGGTGTGGAACAAACATTACCTTCTGGAACATATTGCTCCGGTAAGGCTCAGTTTCTAGTCATGGGTGGGAAAAAACACAAACAAGACGAAGAACTCAAATGCTACAAGTCTCACTCATTTTCTGGGGTGGGAGGGTAGGTGCAGGATTCACAGATCCCAGCTTGGGTTGGGCACCTACACTAGGAAACCTTATCAATTGTGAGAAAACCCAAGAATGATGATGCAAATTCAGAATTTCACTAGAAAGATCTTAAATCCAAGCTGTAGCCGTTCCTTACTTTGTAATAAATGAATTTAGATCACTTGCTAGTTGTGCAATCGGGAGCAAGCCATTTTACCTCTTAACTCTTAGTTTTTTCTTTTGTAAAATGGAATTAATACCTCATTAGATTGTTAAAAGTAACAACATGTGTGAAAGTGTTTTGCAAAGTGTTTTGAGTAGGATGATACACAGATATGCAGGTTAAAACAGATATGTCACAATAGAAAACTCATTTCGTGATCAGAGATACAGTTAGTTGCTTAAATTCAACGAATGACACTGAGGACCCAGGAGGAAAAGACTAGAGGCTCTCACGGCTCTCCCTGCTCTGTTTGGTTTGTGCAGGTCTCTTTAGCCTGTCTGGTGCCAGAACTCACTCACGTAGACTGGCTTGAGTTCAGTTGCTGATGGATGCTTTGTTCCTCCTGAACACACAGGCATTATGAGTGGTTAATGAAACTGTAGCAACATTATGGTTTGAATAAAGATTATTCATATTACTCTCTGACACTAGAAGATGGAGGATGTCAGGGTCCCATTTACCAGAGACAGGGACACTATGACTCATACTCAGAAGCTTGGGGGTTTTAGAGAAATGTTTCAAACAGTCCAACATTCATTTGTTCATTTGGTTTCTACATTGTGTTGAGAGAGCATACTCTTGTCAGTGCTGTCTCTGGGAAATTTTGGGAAGTCATTAAGTTTGTCTTTGGCAACTCTAGCCTTTTAATAATAGCAAATGCCATTTATTGAGCACTCACCACATGCCAAGAATTGTGTTATGTGCTTTACAAAGGCTTTATATAATCACATTTAATCTCTGTCGCATGTTTTGGGCTGTTTTTCACAGAGTGTTTCCTGTGTGTCTTGCACTATGCTATGTACTTTCTATACGTTATCTTATTTAATCTCCACAGTAAATGTGGAAATAATAGTATTATCTCTATTATATTTATATTATTATTTCTATTTTATAGAGAAGGAAACTAAGACTCAGTGGAATGAAATGATTTGCTTAAGAACACACACACATAGAAATAAGTAGATTGAAATTTAAAATCTGGCTTTCAAGGAAAGACCTGAGTCCTTTTCACACTAGGATGTAGTGTTGGGTTTAGGAAGATGGGGAGGAGAGTGAAATGTCTGGTTCAGGTGTAAGATTTTTCATCTGATCATTCATTCAACTCCTTTTTCAAGTCATTCAGGTTAAAACTCTTGGAGGCATCCTTGACTTTCACAACCACATTCATTCTACTAGCCAATCCTTCAAAATATAGTACAGTTGACCCTTGAATGACGTGGGTTTGGGCTGCCTAGGTCCACTTATACATAGATATTTTTCAATCGTAAATACCACACTACTACATGATCTGCAGTTGGTTGAATCCATGGGTGCAGAACTATGGATTCAGAGGAACTGCAAGTTCAGAATGTGGACTGTTAAGTTATACTCAGATTTTTGTCAGCATAGAGAGTCGACACTCCTAACCATTATGTTGTTCAAGGGTGGACTGTATATCCATAAGCCAACCACTCCTCCCCACCTCCACTGCCACCACCTTAGTCAAAGCCACCATCATCTTTCATTTAGATGACTGCAACATCTCCTGTCTTTCACCTTTGCCCTTTATGGCAGACACTACTAGCTGTACTTTAAAACCCATTAGTCTCTTTATATATAGACAAAGAAATACAATGGGATACACAGCAATCCTGCTGGACTACATACCCTAACATTGCTTGCAGTTAGCTGTAGGCATGTGACTAAGTTCTCATCAATGGAATGTTAGCAGAAGTGACAGGTGCCATTTCTGAGTCAGGTGCTTGTGACATTTGGGCTTGCTTCCTCTATACCCTCATCCTCTTTTTCTGTCTGCTGGAATGTGGATATCTTGACAGTCTGGCTTTGACCTTGCAGACCATGACAAAGCCCTAGTTGATGGCAGAGCAACAATTTGGAAAGGATCTGGGTCTATGAATTACCATGAGCAACAGACTTGCCCTCTGGACCTGAAGTATTCACATTAGGGCTGTTAAGAGAGAGACAAATTCCTTTGTTCTTTAAGCTACCATAAGGTTGAGTCTTTTTGTTACAGCAGCCTAGCTTTGTCCTAAGTAATACACCCTCTACGATCTGTATTCTACACAGCAACCAGAGTAAACCATATAATAAGTCATATCATTTTACTTCTTTGCTTAAAACTCTCTAGGGGATCCCTATTTCTTACAGTGTTGAAGCCAATCCCCTTAGAATGGCCTACAAAATCCAACAGGACTTGTCCATACTGGCACACCTGTGTCACCTCTCTGACTCGAATCCAATCATTTTCCCACCAGCCCATCCCCTGGCCTCTTTTTTATTTTTGAACATGTCAGGTGCAGTCCCAACACAGGGTCTTTGCCTATATTGTTCCTTCTGCCTGGAAAACTCTTCCCCAGATATCTGCATGGCTCATTCCCTCACTTCATTACAGTCTTGTCTCAAGTATAACCTTTAGAGAAAGGCCTTTCTGGACCACCCTATATGAAATAGCATCCCCATCACTAACTAACTAGCCCTGCTCTACTTATCTTCATAGCACTTATCACTAGTTAATGTTATGCGTTTGTTTATTTTCTGCCTCCTCCATTTGGAATGTGCACTCCATGAGGGGAGGCAATTTCATTCACTGCTATATCCCTAGTGCCTAGAAGAGTGCCTAGCACACAGTAGGGGCTCAATAAATTGTTGAATAAATAATTTTATTCATTGATCTTCCAACATCTCCACTAAGTCACTAACTCTCTGACTCCAGTGTGCAAAAGAATCACCAGAGGTGCCTGTTAAAATGGTGGCTCCTGGGGTCACATCCATTCAGATCAGATTCTGATTCAGTTGATCTGTCATGGGTCCCAGGAATTTCCTTAATGTACACATATACCCACCCTCTATAACTTGGATACGTGGTAAGGTGACACCTCTTTGAGAAACACTGCACTAGACTGTAAGCTCCAGGAAGACTTTCTCAAGATTGGATCCATAATGCCTTGCATAGTGCCTCACACATAGTTGATATTCAACAAGTATTTTTAAATAGATCAATAAACAAATATTTACTGCAGTTTCTTAGGTTCCAGGCACTCTCCTGGGTGCTGTGACAACTCCAGTGGAAGCACCTTAATCCTTAAACTTATGTGCCCAATAGTCCAAATCCCTTAGGCCTGGGAGTCCACCCAGTGCTGTCCCAGTATGGACTAAGCTGTTCTTTAAGGCAGTGCCTTTCTCAAATTTCATGCTCACACAAATCATCTGAGTATCATGTTAAAATGCAAATTCTGATTCCATGGGCTTAGGATGGGCCTGGGATTCTGCATTGCTTACAAATTCCCAGGTGGTGCTGATACAACTTGTCCATCAGCCACACTTGGAGCAAGGCCTTAAGCTAAAAAAGGGTAATGGGCATAGCTAGCCAGGTGATTGCTATTTACTTGGGGCTACTTTTCTGCAGAGAAACTTCCTTGCCTGAAGCCCAATGGTAGCTGCTTAATTTTCAAGCTCTACCAACAACCATACATGTTTTAATTAAAAAAGACCCCAAATCAATTAAGATAGACATCTCTGCAACTATAAAATTCACGGATGTAAATTGTGTTGTTGTTTTCCTGAGGGGGATGGAATAATGTTCCTGTCTTTGTTTAATTAAAAAATGAGACAAGGGAGGCTTTCACAGTGACAGACAGATGCCTGAAAGTGCTGCAAAGAACTTGGATGAGATAATTTTTGTTTGGTGAATGTATTAGTCTTCTGGTCTACCGCAGACTGAGTGGCTTAAACAACAGACATTTATTTTTCACAATTCTGGAGTCCAAGATCAAGGTGTCAGCAAGTTAGGTTTCATCCTGAAGCCCGTTCTCTTGGCTTTTAGGTGGCAGCCTTCTTGCCCTGTGCTCACATAATCTCTTTGTGTGCGTGTTTTGGAGATGGTCCTAGCTCTCTGGCATCTCTTTTTATAAGGACACTAATCCTATCTGATCAGGGCCCCACTCTTATGAGTTCATTTAACCTTAATTACTTCCTTAAAGGGCCCATCTTCAAACATAGCCATACTGGGGGGCTAAGGGCTTCAACATACGAATTTTGGGAAGACACAAGCATTCAGTTGATAATTGAACAAGACCTAGAAACAGTACATCTTGTAATTTAGGCTACCTGTTTGGGATAATATGGTGGCCTTTCAAGAATCCTAACATTTCCATTGTTACAAAATTCTTTTGCCTTAATGCCCTAGAGTCCAGAAGTTCCCCATGACCACTGAAATGTCCCGAAATTAGGAAAACAGTAACTACTTACTCATCATGAACTTCTAGGCATTTAACTCTGGAGTTCCTTATTTAGGCTTCAGGGGATCGCTGAACTCCCCAATATTTAATGAAACATTTATCTATATACATAGGTATGTACTATCCGTGAATTTTTTTAATTTTTAAAGTTTTAAATTTTAATTGATGCATAGTCAGTTTACAATATTGTGTTAATTTCTGGTGTACAGCATAGTGACATATATATATAAATAAATATTCCTTTTCATATTCTTTTTCATTATAGGCTATTATAAAATATTAAATATAGTTCCCTATGCTACATAGTATGACCTTGTTTATCTTGAATTTTTTTCCTAGGGAGAGAGTCCACAGCTTATATAGAATTCTTAAATGGATTCTGCGATTCCCCAAAGGTTAGGAATCTCGTTAGATATGAGGACAGTTGAGCTTAGAACAGGGGATTTTGAATGGTGGGGAAGAAATGTACAACTTTATTGCAGTTTGTTTTACTGTGTTTAGTTTTATGGATCTCTTTTCCTACATTATCTTGTGTCTTCCTTGAGGGAAAGTCATACTCGTCTGTGTTTCCCTGATGCCCAGCATGGTGTCTAGTACAGAAAAAGTACTCAACACATGATTTTGAAACAAGGAATGAATCCAGGCTGCTAGAGTAAGGTGGGAGCTCAGGGAGGAGGGTGCATTGAAGCACAGGGCTCTGGGTATCTAGGTCCCCACTTAGGTGAGTATGGACAGAAAAGACAGAGGCAAAGAGTATCCAGAAGAAACTTCAGTTAACTGATGCTTATTACAGGGCTCAACTTCATGTACACATATTCTTTTTGGGGTCATCCTCAATGGAAGGTAAAAATCTAAGTCTAACATCTCAGCTCTTCTTGTTTCCTAGTTAAGACATGATGTTCAATCAATAAAAATGAATAATTTAAATTCAATATCCCTCTGTCACTATCAGTAATACTTTTGTGAGTGATGCAGTACTATGGTAATTCAATTTGTTAGTCACTGCCACACTTTCACATGACAGTCTGCTGAAGTTGTAAACTTAATTTACTCTAGGCATTTGGTACAAGTAACATTGATGGGTTTTGTCGTTAAAAGTATTGATCCCCCCCCCCGAAAATATCTCCTCTGTATTTGTGTTTATTGAGTAAATAGGCACCTGTCTGGTTATGGAAAAAGTTTTTAAGCTAAAGAAGCTTCTCACTTGGTTTTATGCATACTTTTGTTGAACAACTTAGACTCAGAACCTCAGAGTTCGGAGAGACCTAGGATGTTGTGTTGTCCTGTTTGCCCACTTCCAGGGACAGCTTTTTATCATCTAGGGTACAGACTCCCACTCTGGATAGCTCTCACAGAAAGTTCTCTACAGTGGAGATAAAACCAACTGTTCTGCAACTTTAACCCATTATTAGCTCTCCTGAGTGATGCATGGTAAATCTATCCATCAACTGCTTGCCAGCCCTTTCTTATATTTCAAGGCTATTTGCATGTACATTCAACATTTTTCTTGTCTAGGTTAAACTTTCCTAGTACTTTCAATTCCTTTTCATTTGACAAGGTTTCTAGCTCACCTCACCTACATCATACTAAAAAACAGAAAATATTTACAAACAATATGATAAGTGGTTAATAACTAAAATAGATATGAGGGGGATTGCCAAGATGGTGGAGTGAAAGGACACATAGCTCATCTCTCCCACCAAGAATTACAGACAGAACAATTTGCACAGAATACCTACTGAACTTCGGCAGAATAGCTCTTACTTTGGAAATACAAGAAGAGTCCTCAACAAAATGGGTAGGAAAAAAACAAAGAGGAAATTGGTTTGGGACCTGTCCCACAGAAAGAGAGCAGCAAAGGAGGAAAAGTGCCCTTATGCTGGGAAGCCCACTCTCCAGTGGGGAGGTCAGCAGGGACAGAAAGGGAGCGTCTGAGGCTCAAGGGAGAAAGCTGCAGCCACTTGGCAAACAGAACGGAGAAAAACCAGCACAGAGGGTATCTGCGATCCCCAGCCTGAGATGCGAGCCTGCAGGGAGAGGCTGAGCAGGGCTGCTGGAGCTCGGGTTTCCACGGAGGAGCCCGGGGAGAGGACTGGGGCTGACTGTGCGGAGGCAGCCTCAGGGGGCCGGAGTGTGGTGCGGGCTGTGGCTGGGAGTGTGTGCAGAACAGAACAGCCTGCGACCCCTATAAAAAAAGCAGTACTACTGGTGTGCATGGCGGAAGGGGCACAATGCAGCCAGGCCATGGCCACTGTCTCCACTAGCCCAGAGGGTATTGCTTGGCACCAGAGTTGGCGCACATTCTTGTGAGAAGACAGGCAGATTTCAGACATAGCCATCTTAGCAGCTTGCACCAGGACAAAATCCCTGGTGTGCAACTCCCCGCCGGAGGTGGGGCTGAAAGCTGAATCCATACCCAAGGGTCCTACAACCCCACAGGCAGGACTGAGATTTGATTCCATACCCAGCAGCAGTGGCGGATTTGGTCCACTGGTGCCTTTGTGGACCTGCACCTCAAAGACAAATGAGTCAAGTTCCGGTGCAGGACAGGGGCGGCTTTGGTGTTAACAGTGGGCCTGCGTACCATACGAGGATGTGGGGCTGGGGTCTGCGCGGACCCTGTGGCACACCGAGGATCCATGTGTGTGACTACATGCTCACTGTGGCGGGTCCTAGTGCCTGACGTCAGCAGATCTGCATTGGTGGCTCTGCAGGTGCAGAACCTGGGGGACACCAGAGCAGGTTGCCAACATTGCCACAGCTGAGACGGGGACAAGGGCAGCATCAACAAAGTGCACTTTGTAAGCCCACATAACAAGTGGCAGTCAACACCACAGAGGGCACTTCCTAGTGGACATCTCCTGTGGAGGAATACTTGGGGGCTCCTCTTCCAGTGGAAGTGCTCCAGCCCTGCCTATCACACCTCAGCTCAGAAACAGGCCTGGAAGCCTCATTCCAACAACAGGGGAGCAGACCCTGCCCCTGTTGTGGCTGTGACAACCACAGACCAAAGTGGAGGCCCCGCTCAATAACCAGGGAAGGCTCTGGTCACCACAACACCAACCACACCCCCAATCAAGGGGATAATAGCCAGTACACATAGAGGAAAGACATGACAACCATCCATACTAAAAACAACCTTCATGACAAAAATGTTAGATGCTCGTAGTCTACACAGGAGTGCTCCCATTTGAAAAAAAAAAAAAAAAGCCCTTCAAGACCATAGTAGATAGCCAATACTCCTAAATCCATAGAGTCAGAGAAATATAAGGAAAATGAAGAAGGGGAGGAACCACTCCCAATTAAAAGAACAAAAGAAGTCCCCTGGAAGAACAAACAATGAAGTAGACTTCGAGGGTCTACTAGATCCTAAGTTCAAAAAGGAGGTGATAAAGCACTTGAAGGAAATAAGAGAGACTATGAATAGAAATGCAGAATACTATAAAAAAAAAATAGAAACTATAAAGAGCCAATTAACATCAGAAAACTCAATTGCTGAGATAAAATCCAAGCTAAAGGCGGTCAATAGCAAACTAAATAATGCAGAACGAATAAGTGATTTAGAAGACAGGATAATAGAAATCACCCAATCAGAACAGCAGACAGAAAAGCAAATGAAAACCAATGAAAGCAATGTAAGGGACCGATGAGATAATATAAAGTGTGTCAGTCTATGCATAATAGGGGTCACAGAAGGAGAAGAAAGAGAAAAGCGGATCAAAAAGGTATTTGAGGAAATCATGACTAAAAACATCCCAAACTTGAAGAAGGAAACAGATATTCCAGTACAGAAAGCACAGAGGGCCCCAAACAAGAAGAACCCAAAAAGACCTACACCAAGATATAGTATAATTAAGACAGCCAAATTTAAAGATAAAGAAAAGATTATAAAGCCAGCAAGAGAAAAACAAAGAGGTAGTTACAAGGGAACCCCCATAAGGCTTTCAGCTGATTTTACTACACAATATTGAATATATCCTTGACTATACTTCTGAATATGTTCTTGATTAAACTCTTAAATATATTCTTCAATATCTCTTTGAATATAGTGGCTATATTTAAAATATTTTCTTAAATATGCCTTTGAATACATGTTTTTGAATTTTGTTTATTGAAATGTAGTTGATTTACGATGTTAGTTTCAGGTGTACTGCAAAGTGATTCAGTTATATGTATACATACATATCTATTTTTTCAGATTCTTTTCCATTATATTATTAAAAGAAATTGGATATAGTTCCCTGTGCTGTACAGTAGCTCCTTGTTGTTTATCTATTTTATATATAGTAATGTGTATCTGTTAATCCCAAACTCATAATTTATCCTTCCCCAACCCTTTCCCCTTTGGTAAACATTTTATTTTCTATGTCTGTGATCCTATTTTTGGCTTGTAAATAAGATTTGCATCATTATTTTAGATTCCACATATAAGTGATATCATATGATATTTGTCTTTCTCTGTCTGACATACTTCATTTAATACAATAATCTCTAGGTCCATCTATGTTGCTGCAAATGGCATTATTTAATTCTTCCTTATGGCAGAGTAATATTCCATTGTGTAAATTTACCATGTCTTCTTTATCCAGTCATCTGTCGATGGACATTTTGGTTGTTTCCATGTTTTGGCTATTGTAAATAGTGCTGCTATGAACATTGGGGTGCAGGTGTCTTTTTGAACTATAATTTTCTTTGAATATACGCCCAGGAGTGGAATTGCTGGATCATATGGTAAGTCTATTTTTAGTTTTTCAAGGAACCTCCATACTCTTCTCTACAGTGGCTGCAACAATTTTCATTCCCACCAACATTGTAGGAGGGTTCCTTTTTCTCCACACCCTCTCCTGCATATATTATTTGTAGACTTTTGAATAATGGCCATTCTGACTGGTGTGAGGTGATACCTCATTGTATTTTTGAGTTGCATTTCTGTAATAATCAGTGGTATTGAGCCTCTTTTCATGTGCTTTGTTGGCCATCTGGATGTCTTCTTTGGAGAAATGTCTATTTAGGTCTTCTGCCCATTTTTTGATTGGGTTCCTTGTTTTTTGATATTAAGCTGTGTTAGCTGTTTGTATATTTTGGAAATTAGTCCCTTGTCAGTTGCATCATTTGCAAATAATTTCTCCTATTCTGTAGGTGGTCTCTTTGTTTTGTTTATGGTTTCCTTTGCTGTGCAAAAGCTTTAAGTTTAACTAGGTCCTACTTATTTATTTCTGCTTTTATTTCCATTACTCTAGGAGCTGGTTTGAAAAAAATATTGCTGCATTTATGTCAAAGAGTGTTCTGCCTATGTTTTCCTCTAGGTGTTTTATAGTATCCATTCTTACATTTAGGTCTTTAATCCATTTTGAGTTTCTGTATATGGTGTTAGAGAATGCTCTAATTCCATTCTTTTACATGTAGCTGTCCAGTTTTCCCAGCATCACTTATTGAAGAGACTGTCTTTTCTCTATTGTATATTCCTGCCTCTTTTGTCATAGATTAATTGACCATAATTGTGTGGGTTTATATCTGGACTTTCTGTCCTGTTCCATTGACCTATGTGTCTATTTTTGTGCCAATACCATACTGTTTTGATTACTGTAGATTTGTAGTATAGTCTCAAGTCAGGAAGAGTGATTCCTCCAGCTCTGTTCTTCTTTTTCAAGATTGTTTTGGCTATTTGGAGTCTTTTGTGTTTCCATACAAATTTTTATTTATTTATTTATTTGCTCCAGTTCTGTGAAAAATGTCATTGGTAATTTGATAGGAATTGCATTGAATCTGTATCTTGAATTGAGTAGAATGTCCATTTTAAGAATATTGATTCTTCCAAACCAAGAACACTATATATATTTCCATCTGTTTGTGCCATCTTCAATTTCTTTCATCAGTGTCTTATAGTTTTCAGAGTATAGGTCCTTTCCCTCCTTAAGTAGGTTTATTCCTAGGAATTTTATTCTTTTTCATGTGATGGTAAATGAGATTGTTTCCTTAATTTATTATTCTGATATTTCATTGTTATTGGATAGAAATACAACTGATTTCTGTAATTAATTTTGTATCCTGCAACTTTACTGAATTCATTGATGGTGGCCTCTTTAGGGTTCTATGCATAGTATCATGTCATCTGCAAACAATGACAGTTTTACTTCTTTTCCAATCTGGATTCCTTTTCTTTTTCTTTCTTTTTTATTGCTGTGGCTAGGACTTCCAAAACTATGTTGAATAAAAGTGGTGAGAGTGGGCATCCTTTTCTTGTTCTTGATCTGAGAGAAAATGCTTTTAGCTTTTCACTATTGAGATGATGCTAGCTGTGGGTTTGTCATATATGAACTGTATGTTGAGATATGTTCCCTCTATGTCCACTTTCTGGAGAGTTTTTTTAATCCATAAATGGATGTTGAATTTTAAGCAATCACATATATATATACAGAATGTTATACCAAACAAAACCTTATGATAATTGCAAACCAAAAATCTATGATAGTTATACACATACACACAAAAAGAAGTCCAAACATAACACTAAAGAGAGTCACCAAATCACAAGAGAACAAAAGAAGAAAATGAAGAAAAAGACCTACTAACCAAATCCAAAACAATTAACAAAATGGCAATAAGGACATATATGTCAATAGTTACCTTAAATGTAAGTGGACTAAATGCTCCAACCAAAAGACACAGACTGGCTGAATGGATACAAAAACAAGACTCATATATTTGCTGAATGCATTCTTGACAATGCTCTTGAATATGAAGAATTCTTGTGAATGTAACCATGTTAAGATAATCTTGAAAAAATATTGACTTCCTTTTATACAACAGCATATTCCTAGGAATGCATTCTCCTTATACCCTCTGTTTCATTCTTTCTTTCCGCCTCTCATTCTCCAGCTGTAGCAGTAGGCAGCTAAGGCAGAAATAAATTGAATGTTCCTCAAAATGCTGTTATGAAGACAAAATAAAAACTAAAACTAAAAATGTGAAAAAGCAAGGAACTTAAGGCCAGTTAGCAAGCTGACTGGCAAAATTTTGGTGATTTGACAGACTTATACATGGTGGATGATATTTATGGCTGTAAGACATGGCATATCCCCTGCTGCTGGTGTTGGGGAGTTTATTGCCTCCTCCCTGGTCTTCTCTGTCCTTCAGATGAATTTCTTGCTGCTGTCAATCAATAAACTCCAACAGTCCCATTAAATCATGCTTATTAAAACGATGTCTTGAGAGCATTATGTTAAGTGAAACAAGTCAGACAAAGGCATAAGATATCACTTATATGTGGAACCTAAAAAAGACAGAGAAACAGAGTAGAGTGGTGATTACCAAGGGTTGGGGAGGGTAATGGAGAGATACTGGTCAAAGGGTATAAACTTCCAGTTACAAGATTAACAAGTCTGGCGATCTAAGGTACAGCATGGTGATTATAATTAGTAATACTGTATTATATACTTAAATGGCCCTAAGAGAGTAAACCTTAACTATTCTCACTACAAAAAAAGAAATGGTAACTACGTGAGGATGGAGATGGTAGCTAATTCTATAGTGGTAATCATTTCGCAGTTTATAAACATGTCAAATCAACATATTGTATACTTTAAACTTATACAATGCTATGTGTGAATATATCTCAGTAAAGCTGGGGGTAAAAAACTATGTCTAAAATAAAAATGGGATCTGAATATCAGCTTGATAAATTACCCTTTGAGTAAATTAAACCACATTAGAGCATAGACATCGTGATGTCTACTTTTGCTTCTTTGAAACTTGTTTTTTGTTTGTTATTTAATTTAGCTTTATTTTGCTTATTTTCCTTTATTTCCACCTTATTGCAGATAAATGAGGTTTCTGGAAAAATGATCTCAAGTTGAATGAAATATGAGAGATTACTGTTATTTCTGTAGTCCTCACTGGTAGAATAATTTGTTTGGCAGTTTATTTCAAAGTCTAAAGAAATTCCCAAAATTTGTTATACTACTGCTGGAATCATTTATGTTGTTTGATCTCTAGCTATACTTTTATCTTCAAAAGCGATCAAATTTACTTTTGCAATTGCATTTATTATCCCAGGTAATTCTGAAGTCTTGATACATGTAAAGTATGGAGTGGGCCCTGGGAAATTTATTTTAGGATATATCTATGTGTTTCTGTCCTGTGCTTTAGGAAGCATTCTGGAGTAGGAGCAAGGATTGAAAAGCCAAACATGTCAGAACAGCTAGGCAATCTGTTTCCCCTGCTCAGGAGAAAGAATTCATATGTGGATCCCAAGGAGGGTGATAAAGATTAGGGGTTGGTATTACTAAGTCTGTGGTCCTCAAACGTTTGCACCAGAATCAACCGGAAGGCTTATTAAAACACATATTGCTGGGCCCCAGTCTCCAAATTTCAGATTCAGTAGGTCTGGAGTGGGCGCCTACGTTTCGCATTTCTAACAAGGTCCTTGGTGATGCAGATGCTGCTGGTTTGGAGACCACACTTTGGGGACCATTTCGCTAAATGACTCTCACTGGCTCTACCCAAAAATAAACACTAAGAGAATTGCTTTTCAGAATCCTTCCTTTAGGAACTCACTTCAAGTACACAATCATACTTGTATCTACACATAAATATATATACATTTATTCACATTTATACTGTACTAATTTTACTGTTAGCACTTCAAGGTCTGTGGTTGAGTCTTACTTGTTTTTGATTCCAGGCCCCTAGTTGAGTAAGGGTTTGATAGATTAAATTATGCTGTTAACTTTTTTCTATAAAATAATTCATCCAAAAAATTCTTAGAATTCAGTGCTAGGACAAAGTTACTTTATCTGATTTTCCTTGTTATTAGGTAAAGAGTGTTGCATAATTCCTCCACACCACTCTTGCATTGGCTGCCAGGAAGCACAGAACAATTTTTTTACACAAATGTTGTACCTATCATTAATCACGTTATATAGTCATATTAATTAATTATATTTATATTTTACAAATATCTCTTTATTACAAAACTTTGACTTCATTAGTCTGGCTTTAATTGTTCATGTTTCTCTGTTTCTGTCCTGTCATATCTTTAATTAAAATGTATCTCAAATCCTTTACTAAAATAAATAAATACATAAATCAGTGGGGGGAAAATAATCCATTAGTGCCTGTAATGGGAAGAATCGTAGTGGACATGCGCATCTGGGTAAGTGGCCTTCTGCAGCCTTGTATGCAGACACCAATTCCAGAACTCCTCTTGTACTTTCCTTGGGGTAGAATACATGTCATCTTGGCACTCACTGCCTGTCTGCTAGCATGGGTATGATGTGTCTGCTTGTACAACAAATGATATTCATTACATATTACCCTTATATTAGTCCTTTGCCGAGGCAGGAAAAGGGGCACAAAATAGCTCTCCTGATGACGCATATTTCAAAATGCTTAAATTATATCTGGGCCTGATTATCCTAGATATACATTATTTTCTTCTACTTTTGGACCTTAGGTTTAGGAGATCGGGTTGAGGGATGCTAAGAGGAACAAATCTTCAGAAAATATGATACCCTATTTTCTATTGAAGAGCTGTACATAATCAGGGACGATGAGAAAAACTGCATTACTCAGAAAGAGGCTTTTCCATAATACCCTGTAAAGCATCAGATGCTCTTTAAAATTGACTTATCGATGTCAAGGGAGTGAGCATAATGAATACAGCACAGACGTGATCAAGAAATGTGGTCTGTGTTAAAAAAAAAACCTAATTGCTACTTGCTGAATCCATCCAATAAGATATGTTGTCCCAGGAGGCAGGCTTATGGAAAGAGCATTGCAAAAAGCTACACACTGTCACTTAGAAGTTGAAATGAGACTGTCAGCATCCAACACAAGATGCACAGCATCGCTCTATGTTCACCCAAATCTCCTATAACTTCATCATCATTATCTATGTCTGGACACAGACTTGGTGTTCAGATAATGGCTATGCAAGATTTCCAATAAAAGAAAGTTCATGAGGTTAGCTAGACTTGGTAAAGTAACCTGGTTTTTGCCATTCACTTTCAAAGAAGATTTATTGAGCACCTATTGTGCTCAAAGTACTGTGTTAGCCACTTCAGGGAATACAATGTCTAATGAGAGGGGTAGTCTCAAGGCAAACATAACTACTATAGCTGATGTCAGAATATGAGAAGGGCCTTAAAAGGAGTACACAGTATTATGGGATTTCAGAGGAAAACAAGATCAGAACTGATCGGGGGAGTCAGGGAAGGCTTTAAGAAGGAAGAATATGCACAGCTTTAAAAAAAGTAGGAAACAGGCTTTGGCGGAATGGAGTGGGGTGGTAGTAGTGGAGTTCTTAATAAAAAAAGTTATTTAACAAATGAAATAGGTCTTGAGTCTCTTCCTCCAAAAGAATATGTTTTGAAATTTTGATTTTCTAGATTTATAGACTTTCTTCCTCCCTTATTTTCTCAAGAATCCACTTTAATACATGTTTTTTTAATGTAGTGTTTCAAAAAATGTGGTATGTGCAATGTCACCCAAAGTGCACAGCTGATAGTTATACGTGTACAGGGTGATTCTTTATATTTTAATAGTCACATCTTCAGTTTGATACGTAGTTGAAAAACATTCTAACTCATATATCAACCCCATGATTTCATGGATAGTATAGCTTAGGAGGTGTAAAAAGTAAACCAGGGACTTGATTAAAAGAAAATGTTGAAAAAATAATAATTAGGTCTGGGGAACTCCTTTTCCCAACTACAAGTATATGTGTGAGTGTTTGAAAATATTGGAGAAACCTTAAAGTCTACAACAGTGAAAATTAATGCCAAATTAAGCTCCAAATAAAAGGTACCATTTCTGATCATTGAAATGATCATAAGATTTTGTTTTTAAGAGGTTTATGGTATGGGAAATACAGTGATGATAAAAAATACAATTTTCAGTCACATTGTCCCAAACTCCTCTAATGCCAGACTCATTATTTGGCAGGAACAATGCTACCCGATAATGAACTATTTTCTATTCAAGGCAGCAAGTCAAATATTCGTTTCTCATTAATAATTCAATGTGACAAATTTATTACCTTGAAGGTGCTGCAAGTCAATTAGACAATGGGAAATTGTGTCTTCCTTTCAGCCCATTTAATTGGCTTCCAAGTGTGACATTCATCAAAACCTTGACTTTTAATGTAAACTTTATTATATGAGCCAGAGTTTGAGTCTGACACTGGGCACGCTTGACTAACCCTCAGCAGTCAGGGGCTCCAGAGCCTTCAGAGAAGCCTGGTCCATCATTGCTGACATTTTGCTGTAGAATATCAGGGCCTGGTTGTACAGTATCTCTCTTGCTGATGCTGGGCATGGGAGAAACAGCCTTTAAGATCTTTCTGAACTGTATACATTTTTGGCATTTGCATATCTATCTTTAATGAAAGCTCATGATCTTCAAAATGATGGGACTGGTCTAGTTTAGAGTTTCCCAAAGTGTGGTATATGTGCCAATAGTAATATACTAAATTCTTTTAGGTAGAACACAGATGAAGATTTTTATTTGGATTTGGGGGATTATTTCAATTATTATAGTTTTTTTTTACAATAGATCCATAAATACTGAAATAAAAATGTTCATCTGTGTACTACTGAAAAGATTTCATATGACTAGGACAAAGACCCATCATTTATAGATGTGACAGCATAGAATGAGACCAAAGTAGATGTTTGAATGAAAACTAATTTAAAGAAAATATTCAGTAGATAATAGTACTGCTGATACATAATGCATGGAAAATCATAGTACTGGCAATTAATTCACATATGGAAAGAATTGTGTAGGTGGATACAGATGGCTGAATTTGGGGAACACTGCAATCTGTGATCAAGGTTGGCTTTATACATTAGGTAGAATTGATGGGTGATGTCAAGGGAATTCAGAGTCCTTTTCAAGCTAAAGGACTTTCCTTCATCAGTCTGCCTGAGGAGATCCCCATCATCAGTTTTGCATCCTACGTATCCCACCGCAAGACTCGTGCCAAGGAAATAAGTATTTAAACTGGGTGAAAACTTTATGTCACAGAAAAATATACCATGCGTCATTAAGGGTTAGTTTAATCTGATTATCCAATCCATCATTTCTTATTTCCTGTGACAGAGACTAGGATCCTGAGTAACGGGACATAGGATCAGCAAGGACTTGTTGGAATGGGGAAAGAAAACTCATGAATGTGGATTCCTACTTCTAGTCCACCTATATGTTCGGGTAGGGTGATTCAAAAGGACAACCTTTGCTTTCAGGACCCCATGCTCTTGTTTCAGTTTTACACTCACTCAGATAGGTCTTCCTTTAAGAAACTATGCTCTACTAATCCAACCCAAGGAGACGTACAAATTAGCGAAAGATTATTCCCATGATAAAATGATGGTTTCATTGACCAAAGGATTCAGTGCTGGGCACTTATACATGTAGAGCTTCCTCCACACATGGGATGTTGTTAGAGCAAAAGTATTTGAGAAAAAGACCAAAGGGGACAGCAAAACTTTATTTTTTTTTATTGAAGTATAATTGATTTATAATGTTGTGGTAGTTTCTGGTGTGGGACAGCAGAACTTTAGAAAAAAAATGTTAGAGCCAAATGTCCATGGACATTTCATCTAAAATGAAGAGAAAACATCAGGGAGAGTTAAGTGAAGAAGGTCGAGTTTGCTTTTCAGTTCCGTTTACTTGTGACATATTCAGGAATTCATTTCATTAAATGAAACTCTCGCTATAGGGATTTGATTTTCTTACACCGTATCTTTCCCTTTGTTTTCCCAACGCTTCCTAGACAACAAAATGAACTTTAGAAGCTTCCTTCGAGTCATTTGCCTCTCAGGAGATGCTTTACTTCAGTCATTCCATTTGCATCTTTTCAGTGTGTGTTTGGCCATAGAGATTCCTACTAGTCTACTAGTAGGTTGTTGTTCTATTTTTGGATCTGATGGTTTAATCTTTTCAAAATATATGATATATTCATATATCAATATTTGATATGAACTAATAGGATCTGGTGTATCCTTACTATTATGAGGAATTGGCTCACCCAGTAATGGAGGCTGAGAAGTTCCATGATCTGCCATCTGCAAGTTGGACACCCAGGAAAGATGGTGGTTTAATTCTAGCCTGAGTCTGAAGGCCTGAGACCCAGGAGAGTCAATGGTATAAATCCCAGTCCAAGGGCAGAAGAAGACTGATGTCCCAATTTAGCAGGCTGGCAGGAAGCAAAAGGGGTGAATTCCTCCTTCCCAGACCTTTTTGTTCTATTCAGGCCCTCAACAGATGAGATGATGTCCACCCACACTGAGGAGGGCGATCTTCTTTAGTGAGTCCACTGATACAAAAGGCAATCTTACCTGGAACATCCTCATAGACCCACTTAGAAAAAAATATTTAATCTGGGTGCCACTTGACCCAGTCAAGTTGACACATAAAATTAACCATCACAGATGCGTTTCTGTCTGTCTTAAAGGTATCTTCTCTGGACCTAGAATCTGAAGTCAGGTCCTATGCAGGGTCAGGATCTTTGAGAAGTGTGTTTTCCATCAACTGATGTATGGATTAAAAAAATGTGTTATACGTATATGGTAGAATATGATTTCGGTATAGAACAACATGACATATTCTAGAACATGGTTGAATCTTGAAACATTATGTTAAGTGAAAGACATCTGACACAAAAAGCCACACATTGTATGATTCCATTTATATGAAATGTCCAGGATATGCAAATCTATAGAAACAGAAAATAAAGTCATTATTTCCCAGGGCCTGGGAAGAAGCGGGAGGTAGAGAGTGACTGCTAATGGGTATGAGGTGTCTTTTCAAGATGATAAAATGTTTCAGAATTAGATAGCAGTGAGGCTGGCACAACTTTGTGAATATACTAAAAAACACTGAAGTATACACTTTAAAGTGGTGAATCTTATAGTAGTGAACTATATCTCAATAGCGTTGTTTTGAAAGTATATGTATGGCCTGTCTGAGATTTTAGGTAAGTCACTCAAGCTTTCTTTATCTCAGTTTCTTCCTTTGTCAAATGAAGGAGAAAACAATCCCTGACCTTTCTATCATGCATGTGTAGGGTGAAGATCAAATGGGATAAAAGATATAAAGCATAAAATGCTTTATAAATTCAAAGACTTCTTTCTTTGATGCTTCTAATTCTTCAGCCACCTGCCCCAGCAGAATGTAGGTGGTCTGTGTGTAGTTAGAGCTGGGTAGGGTCATGATGTTAGAAAACCAACCCTGTGCCTTACTGCCCCTGCCACGCCAACACACACACACACACACACACACACACACACACACACACGCTTCCTCCTGAATAACATTTTCTCTATTTCTCTGTTATGGGGTGAGGAAAGTCCTGTTTCCTTCCTTCCCAAAGGAGGAATGCAAGTGATGGCATTAAGATGTATGGCAAGCTTTTAAGCAACTTGATTTTAGGATGGAAAAAAATAAATACAGCCTACAGTTGAAAGCACAATAGGGCGGGGGGGGGGTGGGCAGCACAGGGGCTACGTGACTAATCTCCCTTTTCTTCTTAGAGGAGCACTTTTTTATACTGTTCAAGTTGTTTTAGATCAAGTGATGGGCAATCAACCCCCCAAATTGTCGTGTGTTGTTAATTCTGCCTTCCTGATTGAAGCCAGGAAGACTGGGATGTGAGTGGAACCTGGCACTCCTAAAAGTAGCACGGTCAAATGCAGTTGAAGGGTTTGTCTATAAATACGAATAGACACATGCAAACTTGTGCACATGTGTCTTCCTTTATTTTATTTGATTGTACCATTTATGTATATTCCCTCAGGGTATAAATCAGTTTAACATTAATTAAAATGTATGAAGCCTCACAAAATGGTTTTAAAATGCCAGGCTTTGGTTACCACCCCTTTAGAAAAGGTCTATAAAAAAGGGAAATTCTGCTCATCTTTCTCACCCCACCTCTTTTACATTCATACATAAACACATACACCCGTTTTCTGCAGGATTTTGTCTGAGTCTCTACAATAGCTCCCTGTTGCCTTTGGGATCAACTCTGAATGCTTCGACCTGATTTTGTGGCCTGCCATAACTTGGTCCTCCCTTATCCATCCAACCTGCCTTTTTTTGCTCCTGGATGCAGATCTTCCACTTCAGGTCTGCATCCTCACCGCTTCCTGCTCACCTCATGTGTATTGTCCCCAGCTTACTCCCCAAGGCCTATCTACAGCCTTCTAACCTATTTTCAAGAAGTCTTTTTTCCTTTGCGTCCATAAAGGCACTTGGGAACTACTTCATTCCGTGGTAATCTCTGTCTTCACTGAGCATTTATGGCACCTACAGTCTCTGCTGAGTATTCTCACCCACAGTATACAACACCAATTGTGAAATGTGTTATAATTTGGTAATAAAAATATTTATTTTGGGAGGGTCTCTCTCTCTCTGTCTCTCTCTCTCTTTCTCGCTCTCTCTCTCTATATATATATATACACACACATATATGTAAGTTTATATGTTTATATGTTTGTGCGTGTGTGTTATTTAAGTGGATTAGTACTGCAATGGACATCCCTTTCAATCACTTTTATTCGGATGGATATGATTATCTTAAGCATGTGAAGATTCATTCATACATTCATTCAATAAATGATTGAGTCCCTACTCTATTCAAAGTATAGGGAACATTATTCATTATATATGTTGCAGAGGCGAAAAAGTTGAAAACTGCTCACTTACACCACACAATTTGGCACCTAATTATGTACCGTCTGATATCAGTCTAATTCTTTCGTGGGGTTAGGTTTTGCTTCCCCAACCCCAACTGAAGCTTTTTGAAGTCACTGAAGTCTATTTTAATCCTCTGCAGAAACTAGTATAGGAATGGACATTCCATATGTAGATATTTACTAAATGCTAGCAATTGGTTAAAATATTATTAGTGAGAGATGAAGATATTGGGAAAATTGAAGTGCACATGAGAAGCAAGAGAAGCTGATATTTATACCATCCAATTAAAAGTATAAGCTATTAAGTTGTCATCACTCCAGCTTTTGTTTATTTCATTTTTGTCTCCGCCTGAAATTACCTTCATTAATGAAAAGATTATAAATCTGAATGTTCTAGGGTGTTTAATTACTTCTCTTTTTATGTATCTAAAATTTCCTAGTTTAAGAACTTTAAAAATATATTTAGAAAATAGAATATATGTAGGTGGAAGGGAGATTTTTTAAATAAAATGTATAATTTTCTAGTAATTTGAATTAGAATGCAAAAGTAGAATTAGAGCATTTTAGAGCCAGAAGGAATTTTAGCTAATATCTAGTCCAAATCATTTATTCTATAAATGAGGAAATTGAGGTCCAGTCAGGGAAAGGACTTGCTCAAGGTCACACAATCTGGGTACAAAATGAATGTTCTCAGTTATCTGGTTGCACATGGATGGCTCTAGTACCCTGGATTTTATTTGTTAAGAATGGCAGAAGCACAGAAATATAGAATGAATGAATGTCTATTACCTGGGAAATAACCTGCAAAATGACAAAGCTGACACACTCATCAACATGGTAAATTAGAAGTGGCTTAAAGAAATTGCTAACCATTTTTCTGGCCAAATGGTGCAAAATGAGGAAAGATAATAAATAATCCTGAAATGATTGATATGGTGATGGTCTCCTGAAGAAGACTAAAGGCTAGCTAGTTAGTTCCATGCTTCTCACTTAATCACAATTAATCATGGGTTATTTCCTAAACTTCTGGCATGACTTCAGAATACACTGAATGAGGAAGTATTTTAAATAAGAAAGTATGACATTCTTAGGGTTTTCAGTGTAAGTCTGTTTCAATCCATTTCTTTTTTACAACATCCCTTCCAAACTTCAGTAGAAGAGTAATTTTGTCTTTATTATCTGGTTGACAGTCATTTTCCTTTTTAATTATAACCTATGTTCTACATATATACTATACAATATTGCTATTACAGTATTGACTAAAGAGTAGCTTTTGGTATAAAAGGGACTAGGATTGAACTTCATTTTAATTCTTCTTGGTTAACTGAGATATGATTACATGCTTTAAGAGAAAATCTGGTACCAACAGGGTCTCCCTCTGAGGTGACTGTGTCCAAAGCAGAACCTTTTGGAGCTGGACAGGACCTTGGAGAGCAGTGCAGCACTTCCCTGAGTGCCAAAGTGTGTTCCTCGGGATGTTCTCTCTGGAATGCGACAGTGAAAGGAGTTCCATAATCAGTTAAGTTTTGGAAACACACAGTCTGGTCTGTTTCCTTCTTAGAGGTTCTCAGTCTATTTGAGAACACTTTAAGATTCTGAGAAGCTGTGCAGTATAGAAACTGGCTTCATTCTATCCAGCATTACAGTCTTTTTTTTTTTTTTTTGCATAACATCTACTAGCATCACAGCAAACAAGATTTTGAGGGATACACTTGGAAAAATTGATTTAGGCAATCTCTTTATTTACTAATCATAAAATCAAGGATCTGCAAGGGAAAGTGACTTACTCATGGTTGCTAGCTCCTTAGTAGCAGCACTGGGGCAGTACATCAATCTTTTGTTGCTAGGTACAATATCCTCTGGCACCTGTCAGTGCAGGGTATGATGCTGAGGATAACGACTGAACAAAGAGCTACTGCGTCCCTTTTGCTTCCCTTTTTATATGCCATAGATTTTTTTCTCACAGCATCTTTCTCTAAACAGTTACAATGACATCCATCATATAAGGCCTTTCGGTCCTTTAACTTTTCTCATCGGTGTTATAGGCAATAAACTCATCTCTACCTCTTGATTATGTGATTTCTCTAGCTCAGCATGTGGCTAGATCTTTATTACTCCTCAGGTCTCAGCCTAAATGCTACCTCTTCAGTGAGCCCCCCCCCCAACCCAACCACTCCAAGTTGCCTTTTCCCCTCCCACAATTATTATTCTCTCTCACAGCACTTTCTTCCTTTTATGGTACTGCACAGTCTGAAATCGCTCACCTGTTTTGCTCACCATGTGCCCTCAGCACAGTGCCTGGCCCATAGTAGATACTCAATAAATATGTATGGAATTCATGAATGAATAAAACAAGCAACTAAAACTATCTCTGTTAACAACTTTGATTCAATGAAAGTGCTTCTTTTCACCTTCTTTGATACTCTGGCTTCTTTATAAGACTTTTCTCATGAGGATTCACTGGGTAATTTGTGGGATTCCTAACCCATCAATGTGACACGATTTGCCTGCATATTCCACCCATTCCTCTTCAGGCCAAATAACTATTTATCTCCTTCACTCCAGTAAAGATATAATTCAATATTTCCTAAAGAAAGCATATAAGGATTTCTAGAAGTTTAGTGGGGGAGACTTGATGGAAATATTTGCCAGGAAAGGAACAGACGAATGACAGGTCTCTAGCACAGAAATGATATACTTTGTTTGATGTGATAGATTAGATTCCTGTTAAAAATATCTACTCCTTCCTCCCAAATCCATGGGATGAGTACGCCTTCCCACCTCTTGACTTTGAGCTCAATCATGTGACTTGCTTTGGTTAGTGGGATGTTAGCAGTCGTGATGTCAACAGAGACCTGAAATATACCTTTGTCTCTTGTGCTTCTGCCATCACCATAGGAAGAGCTGTACCTGAGGCCTGGGTCCCAGAATAAATAGACACACATGGACCCGAGCCTGTCCCTTATAAGCAGCCAAGCCCACTGGACCTGCAGTTTGACACAGAACTGCTGGTCTGAACTCAGTCTAGATCAGCCAACCACTGTCAATCTACAGACTCATGAATGGAAATAAATGGCTGTTCTTTAAAGCCATTGAGTTTGAAGTGCTTTTTGTTTATTTGTGTTTGCTTTACTAGCAATAGGTGACTGACAATTGACTTCAGGTCAATCTGTTAATTTTATCGAGGCATTTCAGGTATCTTTAAGTAACTTCATTATGGTTTCTTTAGGATAATGCTTGCTAATGCCTTTCTAGTCTAGGAAGAGACCCACTTTGGAAAGTTGTGATGAGATACCTGGAAGTTTATCAATTTAGCTACTGCCTAAGATTGAGAGATGTGATGGAGCTAAATTGATCTTGACAAGAAAGAAGAAGGTTGAATGAGGACAGGAGCAGGAAAGACGAAGAAAGTGGCAAACTGGCAGCTGGTTGTTGAAGGGGAAAAATGCCTACTGAGGATTTTTTTCATCTTATGAATAGTATTCATTTATTTTAACTGATTTCTTATTAAGAAACAATAAAGAAAGATCTGATGTAATCTTTAAGCTGTTTCCTCCTATGATAATATCTTACAAAACTCAAGTAGAGTACCACAACCAGAATATTGATATTGATACCATTCAGCCATCGAACTCAGATTTCTCCAGTGTGATATGCTCCCTTATGTGTTTGTGTGTGTTTAGTTCCATGCAATTTTATCACATGTTAGGTTTGCATGTCTACCACCACATCAAGATGTAGAATGTTTCCATCACTACAAGGATTCCTCGTGTTGCCTTTTGTAACCACAGCAATTCCCTCCTGTCCACCTTTCAGAACCCCTGGCAACCACTAATCTGTTCTCCCTTTCTAAGATTTGTCATTCCCAAAACATCATACACAAGGAATTGAGGATTTTGATTAGTTGTTTTTGATGTAAACCTTTCCCCCTCCTCATCGCAAAATTGCCAACAAAATCTCCACTGTCCACTACTGCTTTATAGAGGGTTTTTCTTTTGATGTGGTGTAGTTCTGCCTTCTGCTTTGGGGCTGACATGTGGAGGACCAGAGGCTAACTAACAGGCCTAGGTTTTAACACCTAGGTTCAAACTGCTGATGTATTGAAGCACTGGGATAGATCTATAAAGGGCAGGGAGGGGGACCCCTCACAGGGAGAAAGTGGTTCTAAAAAACAGTAACAACTTTGTAAACTCTAGCTGCTCCGAGGTAGTCCTTTAATTCACTGCCTGATCTCCTCAGCTTGCTTTTTTCCTTTCTTCTACTTTCTCCTTGCTCTTTTCTGTGCACATCTGGGTTAGTATATGAGAGATACCATGAAGGCTCCTCCTGCTCGTTCCTAAATCTTAACTCCTGGTCTGTCTTGGTACCTGAAACTCCAAGATTAGGGATTCATTCATCTGGATTCAGGTATGATTTGTTTTTAAATGCAAATGATGGGTATTTATAGTGCCTCCTCAATAGATATTTGCTAAATAGATAAACAGTTTAGTAGGAATTTGCTTGTAAGAGAAATGCATTGGAGTGGGCATTTTGATGGGGGCTAGGCAATGTAATTTTTTTCTTGTGTTATTTATTTTTAGATCATGAAATATTTCAAACAGAAAAGTATAAAGATCAATACAATGAACATCCATGACTTTAACCCAAAGTTAATCAATGCTAACATCTTGCCTTTTTGTAAGAAATAAGATGTTATGGATGGAGTCGTTGCCCTGTTTGTACTCCAGCCTCCCTGATTACGTTGCTCCCCTCTCTCTCATTAGAGGTATCCTGTATCCTGTATCCTGTATCCTGTATCCTGTAGTTGGTTTGTACGCTTCCCATATGTGATAATATATTCTGTGTGTGTGTGTTCACAGAGAGTATACAGTATTATTATTCTTTAAACTTTGTATAAATGACTTCCTATATACATGTGATTCTGCAACTTTCATTTTTCACGTAACATTATGATTCTATTTATCCACGGTGATACATGCCTATCTACATCATTCATTTTACCTGCTGGCATGGTGACTATAACACAATCTATTCATTTCTCTTTTGATAAATACCTAGATTGTTTTCCTATTACAGTGCTGTGCCAACATATCCTTGAACATGCCAACATATTTCTTTATGTGTGAAAGAGTTTTTCTAAGATAAATAAATGACTAGAAGTGGAACTACTGAGCTTTAGGGAATGTGCATATTCAGATTAACTAGATATTGCCAAATCTCTCTCCTATGTGATGTCCCAAAGTGCAGGCATACCTTACAGGTAATGCAGGTTCAGTTCCAGATCACTGCAATAAAACGAACACTGCAATAAAGTGAGTCACATGCACTTTTTGGTTTCCCAGTGCATATAAAAGTTATTTTTACACTATACTGTAGTCTACTAAGTATGCAATAACACTGTCTAAAGAAGTGATATACAAACCTTAATTTAAATGTTTTAATTGTTAAAAAATGCTACCCATCATCTGTACCTTCAGTGAGCTGTAATCTCTTTGCTGGTGGAGGCTCTTTCCTCAACGTCAATGGCTGATGACTGATCAGGGTGGTGGCTGCTGAAGGTTGGGGTGGCTGTGGCAATTTCTTAAAATAAGACAACAGTGAAGTTTGCCACACCAATTAGCTCTTCCTTTCCCAAATTTCTCTATAGTATGCAATGATGTTTGGTAGCATTTTACTCACAGTAGAATTTCTTTCAAAATTGGAATCAATCTTTTCAAACTCTGTCCCTGACTTATCAACTAAATTTATATAATATTCCCAATTCTTTGTTGTCATTTCAACACTCTTCACAGCATCTTCCCCAGGAGTAGTATCCATCTCAAAAAACCCACTTGCATTGCTTATCCTTAAGAAACACCTCCTCATCCATTAAGGTTTTATGATGAGATTGCAGTAATCCAGTCCCATCTTCAGGCTCCACTTCTAATTCTAGTTCTCCTCCTCTGAAGTCTTAAACCCCTCAAAGTCATCCATGAGGGTTGGAATCAGCTTCTTCCAAACTCCTGTTAGTGTCAATATTTTGACTTCTTCCCATGAATCACAAATGTTTCTAATGGCATCTAGAATGGTGAAAATTTCCAGAAGGTTTTCAATTTACTTTGCTCAGATCCATCAGAGGAATCACTATATATGGCAGCTATAGCATTATGAAATGTATTTCTTAAATCATAAGACTTTAAAGTCAGTATGACTCCTTAATCCATGGGCTGAAGAATGATGTTGTGTTAGCAGGCATGAAACAATATTAATCTCATTTTGCATCCCCATCAGAGCTCTTGGGGGACCAGCGACATTGTCAATGAGCAGTAATATTTTGAAAGTAGTATTTTTTTTTCTGAGCAGTAGGTCTCAATAGGGACTTAAAATATTCAATAAACTGTGTTGGAAACAGATGTGCTGTCATTCAGGCTTTGTTGTTCCATTTGTGCACAGGCAGTGAAAATATAGCATAATTCTGAACGGTCCTAGGATTTTCAGAATGGTAAACAAGCATTGGTTTCAATTTCACACTACCAGCTCCATTAACCCCTAACAAGAGAGTCAGCCTGTCCTTTGAAGCTTTGGAGCCAGGCATTGACTTCTCCTCTCTGGCTATGAAAGTCCTAGGTGGCATCTTCTTCCAATAGAAGGCTGCTTCGTCTACATTGACAATCTGTTGTTCAGTGTGGCCAGCTCGTTAGTTATCTTCGCCAGCTCTGCTGGATGACTTGCTGCAGCTTCTACATCAGCACTTACTGCTTCACCTTGCACTTTTGTATTATGGGGATGGCTTCTTTCTTTAATCCTCATGAACCAACCTCCGCTAGCTTCAAACTTTTTTTCTGTAGCTTCTTGACCTCTCTCAACCTTGATAGAATTAAAAAGAGTTAGGGCCTTGCTCTGGATTAGGCTGTGGCTTAAGGGAGTGTTGTGGCTGTTTTGATCGTCTCTCCAGACCACTACAACTTTCTCCGTATCAGCAATATATCTGTTTTGCTTTATCATTTGTGTGTTCACTAAAATAGCACTTTTACTTTGCTTCAAGAACTTTTCCTTTGCATTCACACTTTGGGTAACTGTTTGGCTCAAGAGGCCTAGTTTTTGGCCTGTCTCATTTTTTGTCATGCCTTCCTCACTAAGTTTGATCATTTCTAGCTTTTGATTTAAAGTGAAAAGACACATGATTTTTTCCCTTCACTTGCACACTTAGAGGCCATTGTAGGGTTATTAATAGACCTAATTTCAATATTGTTGTGTCTCAGGGAACAGAGAGGCCCGAGGAGAGGGAGAGAGATGGGGAGAATGGCTGGTTGGTGGAGCAGTCAGAACACACAAAACGTTTATTGATTAAGTTTGCTGTCTTATTTGGTCTTGGTTCACAGCGCTTCAAAACAATTACAGTAGTAACATCAAAGATCACTGATCACAGATCACCATAACAAATATAATAAAAATGAAAAAGTCTGAAATATTGTGAGAATTACCAAAATGTGACACAGAGACACAAAGTGAGCAAATGCTGCTGGGAAAATGGCATCGACAGACTTGCTTGACACACGGTGGCCACAAATATTCAATTTGTGAAAAATGCAGTATCTGTGAAGCACAATAAAGAGAAATGCAATAAAACGAGGTTTGTCTATATACGAAACTCCACCAGTGTATGAAATTCCTCTTTTCTCTCTTTTCTTAACAATGTTTGGTATTGTCTGACTTTGCATTTTTCTAGTAGTAGAAATGGCACCTTGCTCTTTTAATTTGTATTGTCCTGGTAACAATTGAGATGAATGTATTTTCACATGTGCACTGGGGATTTGAATTTCCTCTTCTGTGAAACACCTGTTCAAGTCTTTTGCCCATTTTTCTATTGGGTTGTTTTTCTTATAGATTTGCAAAAATTCATTGTATAATCTTGTTCTCTATCTTTTGCCAGTTATATGCTTTATAAATCCAGTCTGTGGTTTGTTTTTTAATGTGTTTTTGATGTATCTTGGATATAGAAGTTTTACATTTTCATATAGTGAAACCTATCCATCTTTTTATTTGTAGTTTGTGTGTTTGTGTTTTGTTTAAGGAAACCCCAGCATGCTGAATACCTGAGGGAAAGGAGGACCAGAAGGGCAGGCGATAGAGGGTGGAAACAGATACCCCCTTCATCCTTGTTTCTCTCTTGTTCTTTCTTCTACTGTTTCTCCCTTTTCCCTCATCCTGAAATCGATGCCTTTAACAAACAAGTTAGGCTGCTTTTTGGCTTTGATTTGTTCCATTTTATATCTTCGGCTCTGTTCTGCTGGGCTACTTTCTTCAAAACTTTTCCATCTATTTGGTGCCACCAGTAAATGACAGTAGGGAAGATTGGTTTGCACCTTTAAGAAGAAGAAATGAATAAATACACCACAGGATTGAAATAATGGTGCCAATGGAATTACCTCGGATAATGAAAAGTAGCAAGCAATAGATCTCATCTGGTGAATCTCTGTTGTTGTTTGGTAAAGGAAGACTTTTTAAACAATCATTTTCTCAACTCTTATTGATTTAAATCACTACTTCAGTATCACAACGCTACCTCCATAAACCCCGTTGGAATCTAATCACAATTGTCTTAATTTGGGTTGGGGACCAGGGGAGAACTAAGAAAGCTGAAGGGCAATGTTGCATCAAGCTTTCTCAGACATCCCTGAATCCTTCCTGTCTTCCCCCTAGCCTCCACTACACATTGCAGCTTGAATTATTTAGTTACTCAAATCAATCCATTTTTCTCTGTTCAGTGGTTGGACAATAAAAGGAAGATTTACTGCAGCAAGTGAATAATAAAAAAACGAATTAGCTGAAAACAAACAAAAAGCTGCTTACGTGGCAATCTTCTGTGTTAATCAAAACCTTGAGGACAGGTTGGAGGATCAATATTTGACTACAAGATGAAAAGAAGCAAAGCTTCCATGGAGGGTGGGAGAAGAGGGAGATCTGGGGGGGAAATAAGAGCTAAGGGCAGGGTGCATCAGAAGTGGCCAATGGCAAAATTCCATCCAGTTCTCTGGTCTGCCTCTTAGGGAGTCCTCCTCTGTTTGAGAAATGACAGTGTTTTTTATGCACATATCAAAGTTCAGCTTGATTGTCTCATCTAGGGAAGAAAGCCATCTGTCAGTATTCTCCAAATAATCTACATAATTGACTTTCAAACAAGTCTCAAAGAAAAGGGCATTTATCACCCTAATTGTGGCAGGCGGAGTGTGTGTCACTGCCGTTTTATCAAGATAATGGTAAATGGCAGCAAGTTTCTTCTCCCCTGTCTTCTCCCAGATTTCTTTCAATTTGTACATACAGCTACATTCCCTTCTGAGATCAAATTCAGAAAAAGGCTCCCTGGGTCTAGAGCAGGAGAAAATTTTGCTTGCCTTCTGACAAGCCATGGAACCAGACACCAGCCACCTGCCACCCTTCACCTTGCTCCTAGGAACTCAATTCGGGGTACTCAGTAGGAGAGCATCACTAAGAAATTCTGTACCAGGACTGGACCCCTGAGTAGCTCTGTTCTGTGGGCCTGGATTTCCTGGCTTGAAGTTCCCTTATGGTGCTCGTGGTGGGACAGGGAAGGGACACTCTCTGAACTAGCTTGGTCTTAGCTTCTAGCCCCAGCTAAATGGGCTAAGTGGCCTCCAGTACAGAAGCAGAGTGTCTTAAGGGAACGTGTCCTTTTTCCCAGAGACCCGGGGTGAGACTAGGGAGGTGTCAAGACTATCATGAGGTTCTTTCTTCTGCAACTGAACCCAGTAACTCATACCTGTAGGACATTGCTACTCCACCAAATATGTATTAAAAAACTGCATTAATTATCAGATCTTGCCTCAAATTCAAGATCCAAGACAACTCTGCCTCAAACCATAGTCTTTTGTCATGTTCAAGGCAAAGGCCACTCTTGGCTTTACATTTCCAGACTCTGTGAAATATGTTTCTTAACCAGCCTAGCTTGAGGCATCCCCATCTTTTCTGTATGAACATGGAGACCAAAGACTTCCCACTGCCTGATATTTAGCAGAGAGGAAGAAAACGCAAATTAGTAAACTGGGGTCAAGTTGAAACTTTCTCCCCCAGAGGATTGTAGCTACAGTAGAAACGGAAGTGTGTTTGGATTTCTAAAGAATGTTTGAAAATGTGTTTGCTTGTCAGGAGTCCCGTTTCCCCACAGACAGGCAGGTTACTCAGTAATCCATTAAGGGGGTGGTAGAAATTGAGGCAGAAGGCTCTTGTTAAAAAATAATCCACTGAGGGCAAAAATATAAATGAAAACAGCAGTCACATATCTGAGAATTATCCTCCTTTCTTGTGATCTTGAACCAGTTTTTGGTCTCTAGCTAGCATGTGCATCTATGCATGATAGCTCTAGACTTTTCTACATAGACAGAATATCATATAATTGTAATTATTTCCCAGTGTTGGAAGAAGGAAATATTTAAGGCTTGAGTCACCGGATATGAGACATCCTATTTTTCCCTTCCCAGTTAACTCCAATATTGAACTGTCTTTTCTGTTCTGTTTTCTCTCTGATGCACACAGAATGTGGTGTTCTGTATTTGGATTAAAGAGTGGAAAACAACAGCAGCATCTGGGCTGAATGGGGCAGGGAAAATCCAACTGGTGCCACCAATTATGATGGGCAGTGTTATTCAGTGACCTAGTAAGGAAATGAAGGTAGAACAAAATCTGGCATAAGGAGGCAAGTACACTTGTTTTATTTGGCATGAATGTCTCTCGCCTGTGGTTTCCCCTGGTGGGTATAGTATAGTACAGCAGTGTCCTTCAAGCCTCCCCAGCGGCACAGTGAAATCGTGAGCATCATGTAAATTGCATGTATGTTGCAAATGAGGAATCACACTTTGAGAGTAACGTGTGCTGCTTGAAAGTACAGCCAAGTGCCACCTGCTTGAGGAAGCCATAATAGGCATAGCATGTCAGGTCACATCAGGGAAAAATCATGTGTGTCCTGGAACCTATGAGAATTTTTCCTGTGGAGCAAACAGTTCAACTTAAATGATTTAGGGCTGCAGGGCAGTGAAATGAATACATAACTGTAGCTATTTTTATAAACATAGTGAGATACTGAAACACTGCTGTGGGGATTGTTTTATATTTATTACTCACTTGTTTAATGTTGTTCTGAGTCTTTTAATGCCTTCAAGTGTGCTGCCCCAAATGCCAGTACGTCTGCCCAGACACAAAAGGGTAAATACTGTATGATTCCCTGCATGTCAAGTTCCAGAACAGGCAAAACTACTCCATACTGATCGAAGAATTGACAACAGTGCTTGTCTCTGAGTGTATATGTACATGGAAATGCAAGAGGCAAGGGGAACTTCTTGGGATAATGGGGATAGTCTATATCTTGTTTTGAGTGATGGTTACAGAGGTGTATACCCTTGTCAAAATATATCAAACTGAAAACTTAAAATCTGTTCATTTTATCGTATGTTAATTCTCTCTCAATACAAACAGAAAAATGCAGAAAAAGAAATATTTCCAGATCACAAGAACAAGGAGAGGCACTGATGCTCTGGTTAATTCAGAGTTCAGCTACTTTGGTTTGGGGCTATTGGTCATGGGTTTGTCAGGCGTTCCACGGAAAACTTCCTTTACATGGAAAACTTCCTTTACTTAGAAAACTCATTTCAGCAAAACCAAGCATAAGGTCAGCTCCCTTCACATTTTGCAGCATAATTTTATTAAGTGATATATTTCCCCAAATCAGAGCTGTTCAGTCTTAAATGTCACCCCATGTGGTGATGGAGTTGATGGTAAAGACACACTTCCGTTAGATGATACTAAGGATCCCTTTTTGAATGTTTGCAAAAGGCAAATTTAGGACAAAGAAAAGACATTACCTCAAAAGGTGTGGTGCCGGATGCTGAGCGCATAGTTTTTAGGAAGGCTCCAAGCCATGGGTAAAGCCCCACACTGAGTTGATGAGGGGCATATGAATACTTGAAGAGCTTCATGCATCTCCACCCATGAGGTCAACAGGTTACAGGTTGAAGGAGACAACCAGGTTCTTCTACTATATATTGTCCAAGACACAAGGCTGTGAGTACGGGATAAGTACTTGATATGTAACTGAGTTGGTGAATGCAGAAGTGTATTCTAATGGTAAGAAATGTTGGTGAAAAAGTAAGGCTGCCGATCACTGGAGCAGCCTCTCTATGGAAACCTAGGACTTTGAAGGATAGTTTGCTCTTTAAGGCTATTATGAACTTATCCTCCTCGTGAGTGTCCCAGCTCTCAGCTCCATAAAATCTGTAATAACTGCTGTTTTATGACTTACACCTGGTCATAACAGAAAAGATGGATTGGGGCTCCCATCCTACAAGGCGGGAAGACAGCACCTTCAAATATATGGCCTCCCAATAGATTTTTCATAAGATGAGCCAAAAGAGCTTCTTCCAGATTCATGCAAGCAAATGTCATCAGTGCCCAAGACTGTAAATAACACACCCAATCTTTCCAGCTTACACTCTGACCCTTTTGAGTTTGTGGTATCCTTATTAGAGCCAATAATGTGTTAGAGAGATGAACTGTGTTTTTACCAAAAAAATTAGATCAAAATCTTTTAGGGAAAAATATTGCCCCTCTCTCTGTATTCTTCCATTTTCTTATCTCCTCTCTCCACTCTCCACCCAGTTCCGGAACATTTCTCTTAAATCAGCTTGATATTTTCAAGACTAGCATAAGCTGTTGACAGTTTTATGCAACTAATAAAGAAGATTAAAAAATAAATAAACTCTGTAACTTTCTGTATTCTGAACTCAATTACTGAAAAAAAAAAAGCCCTCTTGTGTGGGAAATGTTAAATGCTGCTTTGTCAGAGGGTGCTGGAAATATGAAAGAATGACTTTTGTATATCTAAATGGCATTTGAAGAACAAAAATCAGGGGCTATTAATGTTAAATCTTGGAATTCATGTGATATGTCCTGTAATTCATTCTGACTGATAGTGGTGAGGAGAAATCAGAGTAGGGCTGACCAAAATACCACCCCTTGAAAAAATCCGCAACAGGACTTCAAAATTAATCCCTCACATATCACCCTGATCTTTCTGAGGGGACTCTTTTCCAGCTAAATCCTGAAGTTAATTCTGTACATCACATTTCTTTGGAGAGATTTAGTACTTTAATTATATTTTTTATGTGTCACAGAACTGTAAACATAAATTCTATTTTTGATTTCTCTATCTTTAAAGGAGAGCTTAGAAAAATAATAGTGATTAAAGGTGTACATGATTTTCCTTTGAGTCTTTTTGTTGCTGGTGTGGAGGGGCGGGGATAGTCATTCTCTGTATCTGCAGCTGAGGAAATCTCTGACCAGATCTCCAGGCCATCTCAGGAAGACTGGAAAGTCTAATGGTCACTCGATCAGCTGTCTGTTTTGCCTACAGAGATGATGATGATTTTAACTGTTTCTTCTTCGTGAAATGCTTTGAACTGAGCTTTCATTTCTGTACAGGAGAGCTGTTACTTAGCTGCATCATGAGCTAAAGGGAAATCCTTGGAAATATTTTTTTAATTTGAAAGATATTTTAATTGGAACATTGTGACTCAGACCCAGAAAAAATCTTTTTGACCCAAATGTGGAAATCAGTGGTATTGTATAATATAGGCATTGTTAATAATCTAACAGAACTGTCTGGGCATTTCTTTGTGTATCAGTGAAACTGAGCAGGACCCTGTGGGGCCCTTCCAAGTACAAAAGCCTTTCCTGTCCCTCATTTCTCATTTGTAGGAAAAAGGTTTCAGCCTCCTAGACCTTCCCTAAGTTCCAAAGGGCAGATTCAAACAGTTACTAATTAGGGGAGGGAGGGAATTGCAGAAATAAAGGAGAGACAGTCAAGAAACAATAATGCAGTGATGGGGCAGGGTCCTGGTTCCTCCTCAAGAAATATAAATAACAATCTGATACAGATCTCTGAGTTCTGCGAAAGGAACTAAGACTCCCCTCCCAGGTGGAGGATGGTAACTTCAGGCTGAGCGCAAGCAGGTGGACCCCAGACTGGCTGGAACTAGAAGGCTGACGATTGAGATTCCTGGAATCTCACCACCAACCAATCAGAGGAGGGTTACGTATCCTGCAGCCCTCCCAGCAAATTTTGCCTAGAAAAACTCTTCCCCCAACACCATCAAGGAATTCGGGCTTTTTGAGCACGAGCTGCCCATTCTCCTTGCTCAGCCCTCACGATAAACCTTTCTCTAATCCAGACTCCACTGTTTCAATTTGGCCTCACTGTGCATCAGGCACATTAACTTGGGTTTGAAAACAGCATTACTGCATGGAGTGGAGTGAGATCTTTTAAAACCAGTTGTTCTTAAAAAAAAAAAATCTTCGTATTGTATCATGTGAGCAGTTGTTTGTAATGGGGAAGCTTGCTGGAAAGCTGTTACTCAAAGACCAACCTCTCCCCAGCCTACATCTGGCTTGCAGAGCATGCCAACAATGCTTAATGTAATGGGTCACATCTGTCAAGTAGGATTATAAATTGTACCTGTGATGCCCTGTAATTAGTAACCCTCAAATGGCTCCAGCTGCTATTTCCCCGAGCATTTGCCTTGGTAACATCTTATAGAAAATATAACTCAGAGCCAAGAGTATTTAGGTCCACGAGACATTGCCTGTAGTGAAATAGAAGAATTTTCTTCTAATCTGAAAATCCCTCTTTACTTGTTGCTCTCACCAAGTTTACCAGAGGGCTTTTCATCTGGAGACCAGCGTGGAATGTGCTTCAGCTTGTTGAAGAGAGATTTGGTTGTTGACTTGGTTTCAGAGCACAATTCATCCTTGAATCGTGTGAAAAGTAAATATGTCTGTTTTCTCTGTGTTACGGTGATTTGAGAATGAATGTGAGTTTGTAACTGGAGGCTTCACACTGGGAAGTTGACCTTTAGCTTGCAAAGGAGCTTTGCTATTTTGTTGGCTTGTGGGTACATCTGCAAACGCTGGCGTGCTGTGTTGTGTTTGCACATCAGAATTCATTACCTGCTGAGACCTAAGGTCCAGTATGGAAAACATAGGTTTTGAAACAATTTTTCACTAGTTTGAGAGTCAGTACACCCTTTCCTGGATTTATTTCAGTGAATTTCTGGTGAAAATTCATTATCCCATAAATGGCTATCGACTAAGAATGAACTAAAATCAGACCCTTACCTTGTACCATTCAATAAAAACTTGCTAGATGGTTTAAAAATCAAAATGTGAGAAGAAAACTATAAAGTAACAAAAAGAAAATATAGGTATTTATTGTATTTCTGTATTCTTATAGTAGCATATCTTTCTAAGCATAGCAGCAAAGTCATAAAATCAGGAAGGAAAAGACTGAGAACTTGAGTTAATGCTACCAAAAAACACAAACATATGAAGCCCCATTTGTAGATCAAAAATCCATAATAAACAAAAATTAAAGGAAAGCAACAAATGGGAAAATGTTTTCAGTAGATATTAAGTATAGTTGGCTTACTTAAACAATTCTTACAAGTTAATTTTTAGAAGATGAAAACATAAATAGGAAAGTGGACAAAGGACATAAAAGGTAATTTACAAAGGAAGAAGCAAAAAATGACCAATAAATAAATGAAGAAATATTTACCTCCGTTAGCAATCAAACAGATACAAACTAAAGCCATCCATCACATTGGCAAATTATAAAGTTGATAATAACTTGTGTTGACAAAGGTTTGAGGAATCTGAAATTTCATATACTGAAATCAGAATATAAATAGGTAAATATCTTTATGGGGTAACATGACAATATATACCTAAATCCATAAGTGATACAACTCTACTTGTAGGAAGTTACCTTAAGGAAATAATTAGAGATGTGTGGAAAGCACTCATTAGAAAAATGTTTACTGTTTTTAATGGTAGAAAATTATAAGAAAAAGACAATAGGAGATTCATTAAATAACTTATGTATGCTCATAGGTTGAAATATTATGTAGTTATATAAAACCATGTCATATAGAAAACAAACTTATAGTTACCAAGGGGAGAAGGGGGTGGGAAGGGATAAATTAGGAGTTTGAAATCTGCAGATACTAACTACTATATATAACAAGTTTCTACTGAATAGCACAGGGAATTTTATTCAATATCTTATAGTAACCTATAATGAAAAACAATATGAAAATGAATATTTGTATGTATATATATGACTGAACTATTATGCCTTACGCCAGAAATTGACACATTGTAACTGACTATACTTCAATTAAGAAAAAGTAGTGTAACAGAATATTTATTGACCTAGAAAAGCAACCACAATATGTGCTGTGCTTAAAAAAAATCAAAACAATTTATTAAACAGGAAATAGAGTAAGATAACATGTTTTTAAATACTACACGCGCACGTGCACGGACACAAACACACACACACACACACACACACACACAGATAATGAGACACAAACGAGGCAGAGTTACAAAGACAAGACTAGAAGTAAATGCTCCAAAATATTTATCTTGGGGTGATGAGATTACATGCATTTTTTCCCTTTCATTCGAGATATATTACTTTTGAAATTAGGAATTAGAAATGATGAAATTATCTATGAAAAGAGATAAATGCTATAAAAAGACACACAACTCAGTCACAGGGAAGTATTGTTCATGACCAGCTTTCAGGACAGTGGTTATATAGGCCAAGATTGCCTTTGGAGTCCCAGTGCCATTTTTGTGCATCCTTCTTTCTTTAAATCCTCACGTCCTACAAACTTCTGAGTCTTCAGAGTTTTCATTCATTCATGTATTCATTCATCCATTCAACAGACAATTGTGTTCATACCACGGGCCAGGCTCAGTCCTTGTCCTGGACTCACATTCTATATGGTAAACAATTTCCTAGTTGTTTCTTATCTGCTTTACTTATCAGTCTTGGAGCCTTTCTCTCAAGACCCTATTAAATGACTGACTAGGAAATCTTTTTAACAAGTTCTGTGTTATCTAATGAACTCATCTATAAAACAGAAACAGATTCACAGACATAGTAAACAATCTTATGGTTAATGGGGGAAAATGGGGTGGGAAGGGATAAATTGGGAGTTTGAGATTTGCAAATATTAACTACTATATGTAAAAATAGATAAAAACCAAATTTTTTCTGTATAGCACAGGAAACTATATTCAATATCTTGTAGTAACCTATAATGAAAAAGAACATGAAAAGGAATATATGTATGTATATGTATGACTGAAACGTGCTGTACACCAAAAAGTGACACATTGTAACTGAGTATACTTCAATTCAAAAAAGAACAAGTTCTGGTATTACACAGGTGATGCTAGTATGGAACTTGAACTTTAAGGAGGACCTTCAATGTCTTAACCTAAAGAGTGAGTCCTGTGAAACTTGCAGACATCTCTCTGTGGATATGCTTGCCAGATGATGCCACTCCCTCCTGCCACAGGGGTTCTAACTAGACAGCATGCTTCCAACTCTGTTCCCTCTACAAGGTCTGGGCTCCCTACGTTAGGCTCAGCCCCTTGGCCTGACACTCCATTGTCAAGGATGTGTCTGCATATTAGTAATGCAGAGCAATTCTTCTACTGTCTTTGTCCTGATCTCCCTCCATGGCTTTCCTCGTTCTTGCCACCTGCCCTGCTCTGCCTTGTGGCGTTTACATCTTCTGTTCCACCATCTGCCCTCTTGATTCTGGCTTCCACACTTGTTCTGATCCAAACATTTGCTCTTAATGTTCCTTAATACTGGCAGAAATTTTTCTAGCACTGCTATAACAAATTCCCACAAACTTAGTGGCTTAAAACAACACAAATGCATATCTTACAGTGCTGGAGGTCTGAAGCCCCAAATCGGTTTCACTGGACTCAAACCAAAGGTGCTGGTAAGGCTGCATATTTTTTTATGGAGGCTCTCAGGGAAAATGTTTCCCTGCCTTTTTCAGTTTCTAGAGGCCACTTTCATTCGTTGGCTTGTGGTCCTGTGCTACAATCTTGAAAGCCAGGAACAATGCCTCTATTTGACCGTTCTTCTGTAGTCACATCTCTCCCTGATCAGAGCCAGAAAAGGTTCTCCATGGTTAAGGGCCTGTGGGTTGAACTTTGACCCCCCAAAATATATGTCTACCTCCTAATTTCCAGAACCTGTGAATGCAAATTGGTTCTTTGAAGATATAATTAAAGATCTGGAGACAAAAGTTCATCCTGGATTATCTGGCTGGGCTCTAAATCTAATGACAAGTGTCTTTAGAAGACAAAGGCAGAGGGAAATTTGAGGCAGACAGAAGACACAAAGAGAAGGCAATGTGATTACAGGGGCAGAGGTTAGAGTAATGCAACTGAAAGTCAATGGACACCTGGAGCCACCAGAAGCTGGAAAAGGAGGAAGGGTTCTCCCCAGGGCCTCCAGAAGGAGTGTGTCCCAGTTGAAACTTTGATGTCAGACTTCTAGCCTCCATACCTGTAAGAAAATTAATTCCCGTTAAGCCACCAGTTGTGGTAATTTGTTACAGCAGCCACAGGAAACTAATACAGGCCCCATCTGATAACACAGAGCCCTCTGGGGTAGTCCAAGAGAATCTCCCCATTTCAAATTCCTGAACCTTAATCACATCAGCAAAATCCCTTTTTCCAAGTCAGGTATACTCACAGGTCCTAGGGATTATGACGTGGACACCTTTTGGGGGGCATTCTTCTGCTCACCACAGTAGGTAATTAGACTGTTCATCCCTAAAAGCATTTTTGCCCATGAACTCCACGTGGAAAGCCACCTCACGGGCTATTTGTTGTGTTTTGCTTCCATCCTTACTTAATTGTCCACTATCTGTCTCCTGGGTATTGATGTGGAATAATAGGAAGCATATAAATTGGAGTCAGGCTGACCTGTGTTGAAACCCTGGCTCTTTATTCTCTGTGTATCCTGGGCAAGTCATTCAAGCTCTATGACTTTGTTTCCTCGTCTGTAAAATGTGAGTAGTCATATGCATATCGTGGAGTCTTGTGAAGATTAAAGGACATAGCACATATAACATGCTCGCCACATAGTAGACGTTCAATGAATGTTGCGTGTTCTCTCTCTTTTTGCTATCATCCTATAATCTGTGAACCTGTGGCAATCTATAGTCTTGAAGTAGATGGTCTGGTAGAGGAGATATTTGTATAGGAGCATTCTAATTTTCCTTCAAATCCCACTGTGGATAGAGCTTTCTAATCTGATATTACATAAGGTTCCCCTGGTATCATCACATTTTATTTTGGACTGTGAGTCTACCTATACAACACTAAAGGTCCTGGTTGAAAAGGGAAAAATCCTACCAAACTGACTACTGAGAATAACACAGCTATAATAAGAAATAAACAAATACTGGTTGTGGACCTACTATGTGTTAAATGTTGTAATAGTCACTAGAGGATGAGATTGACACAATACTTATGCTCATGGAGTGGGAAGGTGGTCAAATAACTAGGTGATTCTAATATAGTGTGATTGGTGTCAAGATGAACCGAGCACAGAGGGCCTTAGGGATCACATAGCAGGGGATAAAGGCTCCCTGGAGTAAGTGCCGTCTAACGTAGGATCTGAAGGGTAAATAGAGGTTAGTTATATAGAGTCCATCTTATCCTCCACAGAAAGGAAGGGGAGAAGGATAAAAAAATGAAATCTTGTTTTAATAAATTCAACTGACAAACACTAATATCAATAAAACAATTTTGGGCATATAAACATAGCCATTCTTGTTTATTTAAAATTGTTTTAGATATAGTTGCACAACTGTGATAAGAATAAATGGTCCATTGATAGACTTCTTTTAGTTCACTTGGAGATAAAGAGGGCTTTTGTTACATTTTGTACACATGACCCCAGTGGGCAGGCTGGTGACTAGGAAACATAGAAATACTATACCAAAATGTGCTTGAATATAAAGCTCTGATTTAGAGAAGAGGGTGGAGGTGTTATGGTGTTTTGGTCATGGTGATGCTGGGTAGGTGGTGCTGCCAAATGTTTGGAAGACACAGTTTATGGCTTGTGGGAATAATAATAGAAGCAAAAATATGTCATGAATTTATTATGAGCCAGGTACTATTCTAAGCATTTTTTGTATATTAACTGAATTCTTTCAATGATCTGTGGGTAGGTAATACTATTATCTTTATTTTACAAACAGGAAAAGTGAGATACAGAGGTTAAGTAACATGGTCTAAAGTTAGTTACAACTGACAAAGCTGGGATACAAGTTAAGATAGTTTGGCTTGAAAGTCTGAGCTCTTAACCTCTATAGTTAGTATTGCCCCTTTGGGGAAAGAGAGACCTTGTAGGAATGTACAGAAATGACATATAAAAAGAGAAAACAGGAGCAAATGCCAACATGACCATATGGACATGTATCCATTAAGTGCCAAGAGATTGGCTGAATGAGTAGAGTTACTGCACCTGGGGTTGGGATGGGGCGGAGGATACTTGATCAGGAAGATTTATTTTTTAAAAGTCTTTTTTTAAATTGAAATATAATTGATTTACAGTGTTGTATTAGTTTTTGGTGTGCAGTGTAGTGGTTTAGTTATACATTTATGTATATTCTTTTTCATTATAGGTTATTACAAGCTATTGAATGTAGTTCCCCATGCTATACGGTAGGACCTTGTTTAAGAAAAAGAAGTCTTAAGTAGTGCTGATTTTTTTTAAATTTTATGAAGTATAGTTGGTTTACAATGTGTAAATTTCTGATGTACAGTGTAGTGATTCAGTTATATGTGTCTATATTCCTTTTCATGTTCTTTTTCATTATAGGTTATGTGAGATATTGAATACACTTTCCTGGGCTTAAGTAGTGTTTTGTTAAGAGAGGAATATACAGTTGACCATTGAACAACATGGGTTTGAACTATGCAGGTCCACTCATACGCAGATTTTTTTCACTAAATACAAAGACTGCAGTACTACACGGGCCACAGATCTGCAGATATGGAAAGCCAACTGTAAAATTATACTGGATTTTTGATGATGCAGAGGGTTTGTGCCCCTAACCCCTGCACTGTTCAAAGATCAATCGTATTTCATATAGTGGATCCTTCCCTTTCTTCTGGGCATCACACGTGGTTTTCTTCTTATCTCTCGGGCTGCTCCTGTTTTCTTCTGCTGGTTCTTCCTTCTCTCCCCGACTTCTTAATGCCAGAGCCCTGGACGACTTCTCACTTCTATCCACAGTCACTCCCTCAGTGTCATCATCCTGTCTTGTGGTTTTAAATACCATGTACATGCTGTTGAATCCCAAATTTATATCTGCAGTCAAAATTTATCTTCTAAACTCCAGATTTGCATGTCCAACTGCCTCTTTGTATTATCTCTTGTATATCTAATAAGAATCTGAAACTTAACAAAACCGAACTGCTGATATTTTCCTCACAGTCTGATCCTCCCATTACCTGGCCCATTTCAATTAATGGCCATTCATTCTTCCAGTTGCTTAGGCCCCAGACCTTGGCATCATCTTTGACTCTTTCCTTTTTCTCATCCCCTAGTCTCAGTCTAAAAGCCATCTTAAGTTGTTTATCCTTAAAAATAGAATTAGAATCTAACCACTTTTTAATTCCTTTTACTGCAATCACTATGACGTGCTTGGATTATTGCAATTGCCCCCCTGTTTCCCCTAGTTAAATGACTTTTTTCTATTTTTTATTGAAGTATAGTTGACATACAAGTGTACAGCAAAGTGATTCAGTTATGCATATATATATTTTATATACATTCTTTTTCATTACAGGTTACTACACGGAACTGAATATAGTTCCCTGTGCTATACTGTAGGTATACCTTGCTGTTTACCTATTTTATATATAGTAGTTTGTATCTCTAAATCTCAAGCTCCTAATTTATCCCCTCTCCCATTCCCTCATGATAACTATAAGTTTGTTTTCTATGTCTGTGACTCTGTTTCTGTTTTATAAATAAGTTCACTTTTTAGATTCCATATATAGGTGATATCATATGATATTTGTCTTTGTTTGATTTACTTCACTTAGTATGATAATCTCCAGGTCCATCCATGTTGCTGCAAATGGAATTATTCTATTATTTTTCGCGGCTGAATAGTATTCCATTGTGTATATACATGCCACAACTTCTTTATCGAGTCATCTGTCAATGGACATTTAGGTTGCTTTCATGTCTTGGCTACTGTAACAATTCCTGCCATGAATATTGGAGGGATTATAGCAGTAGTCTCTTAACTAGTCTACCTGATTCCACCCTTAACCCTCCCATCTTGAGCAGCCTGAGTGATTCTGTTAAAACGTAAGTAAGATCAAGTAATTTTTCTTATCAAAACTCACCAATGGCTCCTTTAAGCAAAAGAGAATGTACAATGGCCCATGGCCCTGACCCAGTGGTTTTTAACCATTATTACACATTTGAATCACCTGGAAAACTTTTTGAAAAATACCAGTATCTGGACACTGCCCCCAAATAAATTGAAGCCACATCTCCACGAAGGATAGTATGTGGTGTGGTCTAGGTATCTGCAGGTTTTTTTTTTAAAGTTCCCCAGGGGATTCTGAGGCCCAGGGATTGTTGAGAATCTCTGGCCTCATTACCTCTTGATCTTACGTTCCCCTCCTCACTATCTGACTTACTCTTCCAGTCTCATTGGTCTCCTTGCTGGAAGGAGACCCACTGGTCACCCTTCTCTTGGGGTCCTTGCACTAGCTGTTTACTCTGCCCAGTGTGCCTGTCCCCAGTGCCCAGCATGGCTCACTCCCTCACCTTTTAGGTCCTCGCTCAAGTGCTGCCTTCTCAGTGAGGCCATCTCTGGTTTTCCACTGAAAAGTACATTAATATTTCCTCCTTTATTTTCATCTATAGCATGCATCATCATCTTACATAGTGTTGTTTTACTTATTTCCTTGCATACCTCCCTCAGCTAGAATATAAGCGCTGTGAGGGCAGGCATTCTGATGTTTTGCTTATTGATGCATCCTCAGTGTCTGGTGCCTACTCAATAAATAAACTGTTGAATGAATAAATTAGTTAATAAAGCAACACACAATAAAACGAGGTTAAGGCGATCAAGCAGCCAAGTCAAATGAAGAGCAGAAGAAAGTCCACAGTTAGGTAGTTAAACCTATTTGCTGAGGGCAAAAAGATACCCACAAACGAAGTCTCCATGCACAGTCACAGAACTTGAGACTCATTCTCAAGGTAGCCAGGCATTTGTAAGTTTTTCTTGTTAGTGTGGTGAAGTCTTATGGAACTTTTCTCAAGATAATGCTTTTATATGAATACCATAGAATCCATAGGATTTAAAGGAGATGACCCAGGACATATTTCACAGAACTAGAATAAATCATAATAAAATTTATATGGAACCATCAAAGACCTAGAATTGCCAAAGCATTACTGAAGAGAAAGAAAGAGGCTGGAGGAATAACTCTCCCAGACTTCAGACAATACTATAGAGCTACAGTCATCAAGACAGCATGGTACTGGTACCAAAACAGACATATAGACCAATGGAACAGAATAGAGAGCCCAGAAATGAACCCACAAGCTTTTGGTCAACTAATCTTCGACAAAGGAGGCAAGAATATACAATGGAATAAAGACAGTCTCTTCAGCAAATGGTGTTGGGAAAACTGGACAGCAGCATGTAAAACAATGAAGCTAGAACACTCCCTTACACCATATACAAAAATCAACTCAAAATGGATCAAAGACTTAAACATAAGACAAGATACAATAAACCTCCTAGAGGAAAACATAGGCAAAACATTATCTGACATACATTTCAAAATTTTTCTCCTAGAAGAAATAAAAGCAAGAATAAACAAATGGAACCTAATGAAACTTACAAGCTTCTGCACAGCAAAGGAAACCAGAAGTAAAACAAGAAGAAAACCTACGGAATGGGAGAAAATTTTTGCAAGTGAAACCGACAAAGGCTTGATCTCCAGAATATATAAGCAGCTCATACGACTCAATAAGAAAAAAATAAACAACCCAATCCAAAAATGGGCAGAAGACCTAAACAAGCAATTCTCCAAGGAAGACATACAAATGATCAAAAGGCACATGAAAAAATGCTCAATATCACTAATTATCAAAGAAATGCAAATCAAAACTACAATGAGGTATCCCCTCACACCAGTCAGAATGGCCGTCATTCAAAAATCCATAAATGACAAATGCTGGAGAGGCTGTGGAGAAAGGGGAACCCTCCTACACTGCTGGTGGGAATGCAGTTTGGTGCAGCCACTATGGAAAACAGTGTGGAGATTCCTCAAAAGACTAGGAATAGACTTACCGTATGACCCAGGAATCCCACTCCTGGGCTTGTATCCAGAAGGAACCCTACTTCAGGATGACACCTGCACCCCAATGTTCATAGCAGCACTGTTTACAATAGCCAAAACATGGAAACAGCCTAAATGTCCATCAACAGGTGACTGGATAAAGAAGTGGTGGTATATTTATACAATGGAATACTACTCAGCCATAAAAACCGACAACATAATGCCATTTGCAGCAACATGGATGCTCCTGGAGAATGTCATTCTAAGTGAAGTAAGCCAGAAAGAGAAAGAAAAATACCATATGAGATCGCTCATATGTGGAATCTAAAAAACAAAAACAAAAACAAACAAACAAACAAAAACAAAGCATAAATAAAGGACAGAAATAGACTCATAGACAGAGAATACAGACTTGTGGCTGCGAGGGGGGTGGAGGGTGGGAAGGGATAGACTGGGATTTCAAAATTGTAGAATAGATAAACAAGATTACACTGTATAGCACAGGGAAATATACACAAAATGTTATGATAACTCACAGAGAAAAAAATGTGACAATGAGTGCGTATATGTCCATGAATGACTGAAAAATTGTGCTGAACACTGGAATTTGACACAACATTGTAAAATGATTATAAATCAATAAAAAATGTTAAAAAAAATTGTAATGTAGTAAGAGTAAATGTGCCTGCATATTAAGGTATGAAATCAGGGGTTGGTAAACTTCTTTCCATAAATGACTAGATAATAAATAGTTTAGACTTTGTGGGCCGTATAGTCTGTTGAAACCACTCAACTCTGCCATTTGTAGCAGGAAAGGAGCCACAAACAATAAGTATATGAATTAACATGGCTGTCTTCCAAGAAATATTTTATTTACAAAAGCAGACAGCAGGCATAATTTACCAAATTATAAGATCTACTGATGGGTCTAATAATTATCATGATTTTGAAGTAGCAACGAGCATAAATGATATTTCGAGATAGCTACAACACCTGTAATGTGGTAGAAAAATGTGAATTTTTTATTGCTGACAAACTCACAGTTACTGCTAATATTAACTATGATTTGTACATTCATAGTTGAAGGAAAGGCTAAATTATACTTAGACGTTAGTGAAAATACATATTTAATTTTTTCCCATCCAAATTCACAGAGCTTCTTAACTCTATTAATGGACCCCAGTATAAGAACCCTGGAGCTAGGAGTCTTGTGCAACAGTCAAAACGCATCTCTTGACAATGGAATAAACAGTTCAAAATGAATGACATCCCCTTCTGAGTTGGATAACCTTGGAATAGACACCGATCCTGGTCACACATAGCTTTGACGTGGTGATATGGGGTGATGGTAAGAACTGATCTCCAAAATATCCTACAGCCATTAGTAAAGAGTGTCAGTAGCAGTTACTAAAAGGAAACAAGTCTAGAAGGAAGCAGAGGGCTGACTCCAGTTCTTTGGAGCACAGAGAAGGAATGAGCAGGTTGGGGTCTTCCAGCAATCTTAAAATTCTGAGGAAGTTGCACAAACTTCCTTATTGCATTGCCAGGATTGGAAGGCTTCAATGAGGCTGGCTCTGTTGTAAACATGCATAAGATGAAAAGGAATATTGTTAAGGGAAGCAGTGAAAGGCCCATCACCTCGGCCAGAATATGGTGGATATCTTTTCTGTGATACACACATTCCCCCAAAGTGTCCAATTTCTTAGAATTGCTTATAAAAACTCCAAATATCTTAGCAATAACTTTCAAACACCTCCATTTTCACTAATACAGCCTCATACTCAATTCTGCTTTATAGGGCATTCCAGTGTAACTGTAGCTACTGCATTGATTGGCTCAGACAATCTATGTGGATTTTTAACCAGATCCAAGTAAGAGCTTTTTCAAGACTCAGAAACCATTGTCCTTTTAAAGTGGTAGTTAAAAGAAAACGAAATAAGCCTGGTATTTTGAATTTATGGCAATAATAGAAAAATTGCTAGGTACTTTTGATGAAGGAGTTTGAAGTGAATGTAACGCTGCATATATTGACTTCATATTTCAGTGCACATCCAGATTTATTGATTAGAGAAGGACTGACTCAAGCTAAGATTGATTTGATAGAAATCACAGCCTGCTTATTTATCATGTGGAGAAAATTTACACATCTGCCTAGGCATGGGAGTATTACTTTATTGACTCTGAATTAAGACTTGGCTGAATGTCAAGTTTTCACCTGCAGCCCCTGAACCCCTTTCAAGACAATGCTTGTTTGCATTTGAGCAAGGAACTATGAAATGAATGCTTTTTGTTTGTGTTTTTTTGTTTCAATGCCCAGACGTACTTTGAAAAATCAAAATATGGCAAAATCTTGTTAATTGGTGTTTGTGGTGATACTAAGATTGCTGGCTGCATGAAGGTGCTTTTTTTCAATACTATTTGTAAAGAAAACAAATGAAGAATAATGTTAACAAGGCGAAATTTCAAGCACTTTAGAAATACTCATTTATGAAAAATATTAGTGTCCCAATTAAATATGTCAACTTATTAAGGCAGGACGTTAATCAAAGGTGGTCTCCTAAGTGACTCTACTTAGACACGCTTGGTTAGATTAGCAGTAACTTAGCTAACATATGCCAGGATTACGCTATATACTTTCACTCTTTAAAAGCTCTAGAAAATGTCTATTAAATAGTTATTGGTATATTTTCTTTCTACATTTGAGAAAGCTGAAATTCAGAGTGGTTAAGTAACTTGCCAGAGGTCCCACAGCTAATACAAGCAACTAGGACCAAAACTGACTCTTCCCAGAAAGGCATTTCCACTGGCCTGAGATAAATGGACTGGCTCCTTACGGAAGTATCAATGTGTCAGATGATACGGAGTTGGTGCTATAGAATTTGGGAGTTGAAAATGAAACTAGATATCATTTCATCAAGCTTCTTCCTTAGTAGTATACAATCATAAATATATACCTGTGCATTTTGAAAACAGACAAAATGTTTTCAAGTACATAGATTTTTTAAAAATCTGAAACTCCAGAGATGTTGGCACTATCACAATCTCCATGTTACAGATGGGAAAACTGACTCCAAGAGGCAAAGTCCTATCACAATTTATAAAATCGAATTGTCAAATAGAAACACTAATTTGCATATAAAATAGAACTCATTCCCATAAAGAACTTAACTATGAAAAAAGCTCTGATTCTTCCAGGCTCTAGAGTCTATGTTCTTAACAGCTACACTCTACTGCCCTTTGCCTGAAAGCAAAACACTTTATGTTAAAATATTATGCAGTTCAGATATTTTCTTAATTGTGAATGGACTCACCCAAATGTTTTGAATCATAGGCATTTTACCCTAAATTTGATGGGTTCTCCAATTTGGAGGGTTCTTAAGTGCACTATTCCTCCCTCCCAGTGAGGAGGAGGTAGGGGAGTCAGGGAGAGAAGAAGTAGATGGGAAATGTTTAACTGGAAATCCAATTTGTTTTGTCTTTCAGGAATTCATCACTCAGGGCACTGGTTCCTAACTACAACCTAAGTAGCATTAGATTTTGGAAGACAAGGGGTTAACCCAGTTTGGTACTGGTTATTTCCCTTCAGCACAATGACTGCATCACAAGGGAAATGGCTGTTCATAAGTGTTAAGAGACTTATTACTGTTCAAATGTCCTTTCCTTTTTTCCAAATGCCCTTTTAATACTTTTTATGCTGGCAAAGTTACATTACAAATGAAATACAGGGGAGGAATAATTCAGACTCCTCAGATGGTGGCATTTTGTAAACCTTGGAGCCACGGTACAAATCTCTCTCAAACCTCTGGAAATCCGTCTTCATAGCATAGAGTAGGTGGGAAGGGGCTTGCAAATCCTTTTCAATCTGACAGCTCAAAAACCTAACTTGTTTTCTGATTCCTCAGCCATGACAGGTTGGTGGTGGTGTATTTTTCATTTTAGAAGCTAAGGACTCTTGCTAGAAAATGGGGGTCCCAGCAGTCGGCTTTAATGCTAAGTTTGGGGCAGGAAAGACCAAGGAAAGAGCAGAATAAATTATATGTCAGGCCTCTTCTGGTGTTTTGTATGAAAAGTATTTGATGATCAGCGTTATGGTTTAGGAGTTCCTGTGCCTTTAAACACAATATTCTCTTCATAAATTCTCAACATATATCTTGTTTGCCATCATTACAAATCTATTTGCTCCACTCAGTCTACCGTTTCTTTAACCCTTCCTTTTCAAGGAAGTCTATCTCCATACAACTTGAGGTGACAAATAACCTGTCTGCCCCCAAATATTACTCCTATCCTTCCAATGAGCTTGAAATTTCTATCATAGTGTTTCACTTATTCAGTTAATTTTTCCACTTATATCTGTCTATCCATTCATCCATCCATCTATCCACCAATCTATTCAAAAAATATTTATTGTCTGCTCTGTGCTAGGCACACTGCTGGGTTCTGGAAATTGGTGATTAAATCAGACACGGTTTATGCCCTTGGTGAACAGCCTGTGGGACAGACAGACAACGAACAAGTGAAGGAATAAAGTAGTTCACTTCAAATTGCGCTAAGTGCTATGATGAGTGTGAATGCAGTGGGGAACAATGATAGAAGATATCAGGTGGGGGAGATCAATTAGTGTGCTCAGGCGTCAGTTCAACTGAGACAAGACATTCCTGTAGAGGCAACTCCATTTAAAATATAAATAGATTATGTAGCAGGGGTAATGCACTACACTCACTGGCATGGTCATGTTAACAGAGGATAGGACTCTGAGGGTGTGAGTTTCAGAACAGACAAGTTTCTTTGGGTGATGTGTGGGTCAAGGAGAGGAAAGATAAATGAACTGAATCCTTTCTATGGGCTAGGCTCTGTATCAGGTGCTATTGTTTAAAAGGTTATTCTCTTTTCATTCTAATTGCAACACTAAGAGATGGGGATCAATTCTAGCGATGGGAAAACAGGTTCTGAGAGGCTAAGCAACCTGACCAAGGCCACAGGGTTAGTTGTTGGCACAGCCTAGGAGTTGGAAGGCTGCAGTGTTACAGGGTGATTGGGTAAACTCTCAGGCTTACCAAAACAGAAACAGATGGGGAAAAAAGAAGGGGTATGGTGTGATTGACCAAAAATGAATTAAAAGATCTGGTCCTGTCTTTGAATGGCTTACAATTCAGCTGAAGAAAGATGACGACCTCTTGAGAAAGGACGGGAGAATATAATAAGCATCACTAATAGCCAGGTGCAAACTGTTCATTATTCCTGAGGAAGATAAACAAGGGGCACCAATAGGAGGAGTCAAGGTACTTTAAAAAGGTGACTGGGAGGAGGTTGTCAAAGCCATCTAAAATGGAGACTTTTGAAAAATACAGTGCTTGATTCCCTTTACTTGGATAAAGTAGTTTTCAATTTCAAGCAAGTTAGGTACAAAACAATGATTACTGAACTCTCGGGAAGGTCAACAGACACATTAAGATCACTGAGTTACAAATCACTGAAGGCTGTGTGGGTCCGGGCAACATCCCAGCTCTGGCTACTATTTCAGGTCAAAATACACAATACCAATTGTCCTCCGCGCCACTTCCTGTCACTAAAATGTGACAGTGATTAAATGCAAAATGCAAATATTACAGTATGTAAGTACAAATTTAAGACAATAATGGCCTCTTGTCAGACAATATGGAAAGGCGAAGTTGCATGGAATTTGTTATTATACTTGCAAATGCATCAATATTTACAGTGGGTTGACACAGTGCTGCATAACCCGGTACAAGGCAAGGAAAAAGATTATGGAAAGCAGGACTGGAAAGTTGTGAGCACAGAAGAACACTACCTTTTAAGGAATCACAAAGGAAGGCACAAAGAGGGAGGAATAGTTTCAAGGTCAGGGTTCCTTGGACATGTCTAAATAGCCCTCGTGCTCCCAATTGCTTTCATGAATCAAGGCAAAGGCCAAATGATCAGGTTATTGAAGTTTGCTTTTGGACTAACGTCCGCAGCTGCAATTTTAATTTCTTATTTTTCTCATGCTTTTTCGAGCTCTCATTCTTCTACCAACCCTAAGCTCCATGGGGCCAGAAACCACGTCTCTGTCTTGTTCACCACTCTATTTCTAGTATCTAACTACATCTGGCACGTAGCACATGCTCAATAAATATTTGGTATTTGAATAGTTGTTCTCATGGCTTTATTCCCCTACTGAGGAAATGCCCCAAGGCTCCCTGCACCTCTCCTTGCCTAATGATTTTCACTAAAACCTCCTTGTTCTATATTTTATTCCATCAGGACTTTCAAAAGAGAGATTAGTCATTTCAGACACAGCATCAATCTAGGTCCAACCAGAAAAAAAGACAGCCACTATGAGTGGTTAAAACAGAGGTGATACTTTGCAGGGAACTGGTTACACAGATGATGAGGTGCATAAAAGAGCAGTTTGATCTCCCAGACTAAGAGTATGTTGCAAGCAGCTCTACTGAAACGTCATTCTATCTATGCTAACATAATCGAATGGGTGGAAAGAATCTTAAACTTCATTCAACTCAAACTCATCAGAGAGAAGTCATGTCACAGATGTCAATTGCCTGCTCCAACATCTCTTCTCCTCTCTCTCTTTAGGTACCAAATGCTAAGTTTCAGTTGGATACTTTTCCACCCAGAAGAAAAGATCCTATTTTCCTGCCTTCCTTGCAGCTAGCCCAGGCCAGGAGACTAACTTTCAGGCAGTGATATGAGAGCAATGGTTTCCTGTGGGACTTCCAGGAATGCTTCTACAAGGGACTTGGCACACTTAAGAGGGGCCCTTTCCGTTTTTCTGCGTTTCCTCCTTCTTCAGGCCAACACTGAAGACATAATGGTTGGAACTCCAAGGGACCATGAGGAATCCTTGAAGGTAGAAGACAAGTGATAGGATGATGCAATGGAAGGATAGGAACCTAGGTCTGTGAGCTTTGCACTGCCTTCCTCCAAACCTCTTTCATCGGAAAGAGAAATACACCTCTATGTATGATTTAAGCCATTATTTTATTTTCTGATTTTTTTTTGCGTTCTTTCTGTTATATACAACTGAATATAATCTGAACTGATCTATATTGTATTTATTGCATCTGGGACAAATGGCCATTTAACTTTGTTTTTGTTTTTGATTTTGAAGAGGTATCTTTTTTTTTCCTTACCGGAGGTACTGGGGATTGAACCCAGAACCTCATGCATGCTAAGCTCGCACTCTACCACTGAGTTATACCCCCACCCTCGGGCCATTGAACTTTGTCTTGGATACTTCCAGTGGAGGGAATTTACTAACCCTTGAGTTGGCCTATCTATCTTGGGACAGCTATTACTCATGGGAACTTTTCTTTACAGAGTGCAAATTTATATATATGTAGAGTTCACCTGTCAGTCCTAGCATGGCTTTGGGGTCACAACTTTCTTGTCCTGTTTTCACCTGTCCTGTATTTGAAGACTCGCTCATGTTCCATTGAGTTGGTTCATCTCCAGGCTAAATGTCCCTGGCTCTTTCATTTCCTCCTCCTAAGACATGGCTTCTCCATTTCAACAAGCTTAGCGTAGCTTCCTGTGTAAGTTAGCTCAACAAACGCTTACGGAAAAGGCTCCAGGCTATCAGATTCAGCTGTGTTGCCTGCAGCCCTATTTATTTAATAGGTACAATTGAATTAAAGAAAAGATACTTTTTACTTGCTCTATGCCAAATTAACATCCTTCAGTTTACATAATGGCCCTCGCTATTTTGGGTGGGCTAAAACCTGGGTTAAAACAAACACGATCATTTAATCCTCTACTATATTATCATCAATGTGTGCAGCAAGAGACTTAAAGTTTTAATTCATTATTAACCACACTGTACACAAACCAGCTTCTCCTTTTACATAGTAAGAGGCAACATTCTCAGAGTCATTAGCTGTTGCTTAATCTGCTTAAACAAAGCTCCCCTCCTGAACGTTTTCTGTGGGGGTAGCCCATCCAGACGGTCGGCCTCTCATCTCCTGACTGCCTGCTTAGCACCTGTCAATCACTTCTAATGGAAACATAATCTAGTTGTCTATTGAGAAACCATTTTCCATATGCATTACAATGACTTTCCAGTCTTTCCAAATGTGTGTCTATAAGTTAGGATTCTCCCCAACTGCTCCACTAGAACAACACTAGCCAAAGTCACTGACCCCTACCTGTCAAAGTCAGTAAACTAATCCGTTTCCTCTTGGTTGACACCTCTGTGGTATTTGACACTGACGACTACTCTGTTTACAAAATGCCTTCCTCCCTCGGTTACTGACAACCCACCCCTACTGGTTCTTCTTCTCTGTGGTCGTTGCTCAGTCTCCCCTGTTGGGTCCTCTTCATCTAATCACCTGTTAATTGTTGCTATTCTTCAGAACCCTGACCACAACCCTGTGCACTCCTCACTGTACCTTTCCCCTGGGCCACCCCATCCATTTCCGCAGTATCAGCAACGTCTGATGACTTCTGTGTCTGTATCTCCAGCTCTGACCTCTCTATTTTAAGCTCCAAACCAATATTTTCAGCTGACACAGGGGCAGCGTTACCTTGGTGACTCATAGGCACCATAAACCATATATCCTCCAAAGTCATCCCCTTCCCCTCCAACTCAGATACTCAAGCCAAAAAAATCTGAGAACCGGGCACTTTCTCACCTTTCTGCAGCAATTCCTTTCAACAGCCACATCATGTAAGTGTCATCCCCACTTAGGTACGTGAAAACCCAGGCTCAGGATGGCTGAGTAGTGTGCCCACAAATCCCTCAGCAACTACATTGCAGATTCTAATGCATTTCAGGCGGACTCTGGAGCTGAAACTCTTAACTATGTTAAATTCCCCTTGCGAGAGTATTGAATTATCATACATTTTGTCTTCATCTCGAAAATCAGAGAGCAAGACCCTGGAGGAAGGGAATACTCAAGAGGAAAGGGTTGTTGAGGCTATGGGGCTTAAAGGGAAGGTGCAGCCGCCCAGCAGCCTGGGAGAAGCACCAGCTCAAGGAGGGCAGGGAGCAAAAGGCAGCAGAGGCAACGAGGGCACAGAGGCAGGGCAGGAGGGGCCTCAGGCCAAAGGTATCTTCTTTAGGGTCCTGTGGTGGGACAGCGGACCTCACTGAGCAGTCCTGCCTGTAGGGAAGCGGCTTCCAGGTGGGAAAGGGAAAAGCTTTTGGTAGTCCAAACTATGAATCCCATATAACCTGTACTGAAATGAAAAGGGCCTATTGACTGATCCATGCCACTGGTAAACAGGCTGAAGAGCTACAGAATATAATAAATTGCGGTTATATTCCACATATGTGTGATATCATATGGTATTTTTCCTTCTCTTTCTGGCTTACTTCACTTAGAATGATAATCTCCAGGTCCATCCATGCTGCTGCAATTAAAACAAAACAAAACACACACACAAAAAAACAAAACAAAACAAAACAAACAAACAAACAAAAAAAAACAAGGAACACACACACACACACACACACACAGTCAATGAATTTGGAACAGAACCAAAAAGGTACAGTTTTCATCGAAAGCACAGCCTTGAAAATGATAAGCAAATTGAGAGAGTAAAATAATTATTCTTAAAATATTTTTTAAAACTCAGTTTGGTTAAGCATCTTTCTACTGCTGTCACTTTCATCCTCTCCTCCCCAAATGTCTTCAACCATTTTTTTTTACTTCAGATTTTAAACTAAGCATTCCTTTTAGGAATAAATTCATATCTAGTAAATGAAAGACATTGGGACAGTAAATTTCTTTAATCTCAACATTCTATCGGTATCTGTTACTTGACCAAATTGATGTATTCCAACAATGTTGACTAAGACAAATTCTATTTTATGTTGCCTCACGTTAGAACCCTGAAGATGTGTTCCCATGTGTACCAGCCCCTTTGCCAAATAGAATGTTTTACAAATACTGAGACAGGTGCCAAGAAGACATTTCTGAGATGGCCTTGAAGCCATGATTATTTGGGGGGGAGTTGTTTTGTTTGTGGTCTCTCTTCTGCCGTAAATCCACTGTTCCTTTTAGTCTTCTCAGGAAATGGATTTATCCCAAGCCTGGGTGATTTCTTGCATGTACATCTTCACTCTTTCCATGGAGCAAAACAGCATCTAAAACCTTCAGTGATGCTGTCTCACCACTAAGTACTACGTTTTAACACAAGGTACTCCAAATTTTCCAGCATGAAAATTCCTTAGAGACTTCAAAAAGTAAATTAAATCAACTTCTTTATCAATTATATAAATTAGAAATTTAAAAAAGGAATTTTAGTTAAAGCTCAGGTTTCCATCACCTCCTTAACAACATTGCCAAAATGCTTGCATATGGCTGATGGTTTAATTTATAAACTAGTTAGAAAAAACGCCAAATACTTAACTTTTAATAGCTACTGATTTTTTTTTTTTTGAGGCAACCAAGGCCATGTGGTCTTTATAAACTGATAAAAGGCAGGACTGAGAATTTCATGTATTTCAGTTTCTAAATGTCATATTTGTTATCGTTAGACAAGCTACATAACCTCTGAGTTGTTATGTTTAAAATAATAATTTATCATTGCCCTATTGCCTTATAGTATTATGTGAACTTATGAATTAATGATTAGAAAATGCTTTGAGATTCATGGGTGAATCTAGCTTTTTTAAGGTGTCTCACTGGCATTCAATGATATCACCAGTTTTATGAACTCTGAATTTTCATATCCTTTCTCTGAATAATTTTGTCTCTTTCTCGTGTTTTTATAAGAATTTAAGACCTGCCAGATTGGGTCATATCAGTATTCCCTATAGCCTAAGACTCTACCTTCAACTGTGGCAGTAAGAGATATTTCGTGGGAAGATGCATGTTTCTTTTTCATGACATTAACCTTCACAGTTTTGGGACAATCCCTAATAATCTTAACTATTCCCCAATTCATTAAGGATCTGTCTTACCTAAATTTACCTTACCTTTGTTATTAAGTATTTTTCACTTGGACTACTATGCTTTTCCATGTGTGCTGATAAACAACTGGTTTGACTAATCTTAACCCGCTGAATTGCCTGATTTATTGACAGAATATGTTGGATGTTTTGGTATTTTATAGATACAGCCCAAGGTGCACACCACATAAGCAAACTGAATAGCGAAAATCCTTGTTGACAGTTAGGCCCGAGGGCACTGTCAGGCTCCCCCACACTCAACAAGATCCCTTTTCAAGGAAACCAAAGGGCATGACAAGACCAACTGTCAGATCAGGTCAGCATCAAACATCAGTAACTACGGAAGAATGGAGGGACTGGTGGCCGACCTGGGTCAGGAGCTAAGTACCAGGTGGTATCAGGCATATATGTGGGTATAAGTGACTTCTGACCTTCTTGTCACATATGAACTGGTTGGTCATTGATTTCAAGATAGTAGTTAAGATAGGAAACTCCTGTGGCCTAGGTCGTGGGCTTCCAGATGATTCAGTTACTGACAAAAAAAAAAAATCACTTATTTAAACTGGGGGAAGAGAGAAGGAGGGGACATTTGTAGAAGTGTAGAATCCCAAACCAGCAAGGAAATGAGCCTGCTCAATCATTACTGACCAGATTTCACCTGGAATATTAGGTGCCTTTTGGACACCATCCTTTATATAAGGTAGAATCAGAATGAAGTCCTTTCAGAAAAGGATTGCTAGTGAGATGAGGCGACTCCAAGCCATGACATAAGGAACTCAGGAAGCTTAATTAGGAGTGAAAAAAATATTTAGGGAGGACCGCTCTATCCATGAGGGATTAAATTTGTTGTGTGTGTAGCTTCTTCTGACAAATCTAGGAACAGATTACAGCTAGATGTAAGGACAAATTTTTCTATCAGTTGCAGCTGCTCTAAGAAGAAAGGGCAGCCTTGATGGTGTTTCCTACTATTCTAAGTCTTCAGGTACACAGATGTGGGGTGAACAGTGGGTAGGAAAAGGAGGTAGGGATTCTGGAAGTGCGTGAATGCTTGGACCCAGTCAGTTGTTGGTGGAGTCTTGGATCTATAGCACTAGTTAGTGAAGGTTAAAAAAAAGAAAACCTGAAAGTACTGATATAGGTTTCCAATTTTTTATTTTTTTTAACCAATTGAGGCCTGATAAAATTTAAGGGATAACACTTTTTGGCAGTAGATAACACTTCTATTCTCTTTCTGAGTCTGAAACCCATTAGAAATTGGAGCCAGGCTGCTTGCATCTGAATATAGACTTGTGCCACTTACTAGCTGAATAACCTTAACTCTTAAACTTTGTGGGTGTCAGTTTCCTCATCTGTGAAATGCGACAATAATACCTCAAGTGTAAAGCATGTGAACAGTGCCGTGTTTATCAAAAGTGTTCTGTAAGTGTTAGCTATCCGCTCTTAATGGAGGTATAGATACAGGAGTTAATTAGAAGATAAAAATACCACCGCTAGCACTGATAAAGCAGAAATGGAGATTGTGGCTTTAGCTCTGCAGCCCATTGAGTGTGCTAATACTTCAACCCTGCTCCACTTATCCACCCGGCCATCGTGCCAGGTGCACAACTGTTTGGCACTGAATGTGAATATCTATGGACAAGATGGCTCCAGAAAGTGAGAAACTCAGGAGGAGCCAAGTTGAAGATGCTAGGTTCCTTCTTTCAAGCTTATTAAATCAAACTCACTCCTCCCAGGGAGAAAAGTAAATGAGGGTTGAGAGAAGGAGGAGTATTATTTTAGTGGAGCTTTCTCCCTGTGGAGATCCAAGACAAGAAATGAAAGTTCACCTTCTAATGAGGACACTTAGGAAAAAAAACCCTACCATTTTGAACATCATCACTTTACACCTCAAAAATAGAATGAAGCAAAGTCCTTTAATAAATTTAGCTTTCTGCCACATTGCTCTTATCTTTCACAGACCTACAAAATTTCGTTAGGATTTGGCACTAGTCCCTGGACTAGCCTTTGGGAACCACTAAACTAGATGAGTTTTAAGATCCTTCTAACCATGAGATGTTATAATTCTATGATAGAATTTCATTTGTACCTGGTCTGCAGAAGAGAACTGAGGGACTGAACCTGGGTCAAGGGACAGGCAGAGCCTGAAAATGTGTTTGTGAAAGGGTTGGCAGTTAGACCCAGAGCAGGCTATTTTTTTCTCCTTGGAATTCTTAATCATATTTCCCTATTGTCAATATGAAGAAGAATTGATCTAAAAAGGCCAGAGGGTTGTTGTGAGGAAAACTTGATGTTGAACCTCTGTGCCCAGTCTTGGGCTTTGGGATTTCCATTGCGAGAATGTGCACCGTGATAGTTGGAAGAAAAGACAGATATGTCACAGTAATAACATTTCAAATGTGTTTATTTCTTTGTCTTAATATTTTATTACCAGCTTGTTATTCTCCTCATCCCACCTGTGGTCCCGCTCCCCCTCTTGTGAACAGATGAAGCTACGTTGCACCAAATTGAAATAGAAAACTACATAACCAATGTGATTTATTGTTAATGTGAAATTCTACCCTAACCTAAAGTCAGGGAGCAGGAATCCCAAGCTATTTAAAAATTCACATTGCAAGACAGACGATCAGATGCCCCCAAACCACGACATCTTGTAGTCTATTAATCGTATATTGACAGAGCCCTTTGGTTGCATTTGTATTTCCAAATAAATACAAACATATGTCACCATTTTTTTTTATTGATTTTGGACTTTCCTAGGAAGGAAATGCTGTTAAATTATAATAAATGGTGTCAACTAAAACAAATAGTGCAAAACCCATTAAGAAGGCATTTGTTGCAGAACTTGTTTTGATTTGTTGGCATCAGTTGAAATCATGTCAAAATAATGTCTTTGGAAACCAAATAAAAATTTGTTTGCAAATTTGTCTGCAGCAAGCATTTCTAGAGCATAAAAATCCTTAAGAATCAATATGGTTTTATTCAGCATGCAAATGTACCGAAAAGCATTATGGCAAAAATTCCATTGCTGAATTATATGATAGTGCTAGTGAATTAATAAATAATAATAGATGATAAATAATATAGTGGCTGAATTAGATAATACATTTATGAAGAAGTAGAGGGAGAAAAAGATTAAGGGGGATAGTCTTGGGAGAAGATCAATTTTCAGATAGGCTAAACTAACATTTTATATTCAGAAAATTAATGGAGTTTAGTCCGGTAACTCACCAAGTCCAGTTAAACTAAATTTCACTGCAGCCTTAAAAAAAAAAAGGAGATGCAAAATGTCTAGTTCTGAAGTGATAACCATTCGAGTTCTAATATTAGTCAGCCTGCATCTATAATTTGCATAACTGTGTTTGCCTTCTAGGTAATTAGGAATTTAATTGTTATCAGAATAAAATTTGAGTCTTATTTCCAAATGATGTCAGTGCAATGTATCCCAGTGTGCAGTTTTGAGAGTCACTGTAATCAGGCAAATGAGAGGGCTGTGGTTATAGTCGGGCTTCAATATAACATCAAAAAGAGTTTGTCTTCAGTATAGCCCAAGTCCTCCTCTGTGACTATCCGCTTTCTCCTTTTGATGCCTTCAGGGCGCACTTTGCAGAAAACTCCCCACCTGTGCTGTTTCAGCTGCGTCAGCACTTCTTGGCCATCTATGTTTCCTCTTCCCACTGAAACAGATCTATCCTACTTTCTACCCTGGTTTTAATCTCATTCCTGGTTTGTTTAAAGGAGCTAATTTGATCAACTAGTTAATGTCTTTGTCTCTTATCTCTTTCTCTCAGGTAGTTTATTTTTGCAAAGTTAAACACACACACACACACACACACACACACACAGCCAAAAAAAAAAAAATCCAAGCTGAATTTCAACCACCAACTACTATCACTGTAGTATTTATGAAAATGAAAGAAAGGACACTTTAATGCCCCTCTCCCCCTACAATGAAAGAAAGGATAGATCACAGAATAAAGGACAGTCCTTTTAATTACATACATTTGGCTTTATGACAAACTCTCATTACACTGATCTTATTTTTCTAATTTTGTAAAAAAAAAAGAAAAATCAGGAAGACTTCAGCACAGCCCAGCACTATTTTGTAAACTAGTGTTGGAAAACTGGCATTTTAAACAGAGCACTGCTGTGGTGTTCAGAAGGGAGGGCCATGGTTCCTATTCCTGACTTTCATGATGGCCTGAAGCGTGGTTATTGAACAAAGTAGGAAGGGGCTATGGGGCTCGTCTTAGGGAAAGGACAGTAACGGCAGGCTCGGGTGACACAGAAAGAGAGCGTGGAGCACAGGAAAGACAATAAGGCCTGATCGGAGGGGAAGGGTGGTGGAGGGGGTCACAGGGGCTCTACAAACCCAGCTGCTCTGGGGGAAATGCCTATAGGTTCTTTTCCTGGTGCTCACAGCCTCTGACATGAACGGTGGGAACCGTGGGGCTTTGTCTAGCCAGGCTGGCCTTTTGCTGTCCACCTCCCCCTGTGCAGTCGGCTGCCTGATCACAGTGATTGGAGACTGCAATTCCCCTTCCTCTGAAAGTCACCACTGATATTACCCCATTCCAGGTTGGAAAGACAGCATTTTAAAATTGATTTGAGTTTTGCAAAGTGTTCTGTAAGCAAAGTCTTTTAGAATCAAGGAGAGTGAAGTTGCTAAATTATGCATGTTATATGTACCTCGTATATTTGTGCGTGTGTGTTTTCCAACTTCCAATACAGATCAGATCAGTTTCTTTTTTTTTATTCCTTTGCAAAAAAGGGACCAAAAGAGCTAAATCAAAGCTTGAAAGAAGTGCTGTCAGGGTTCAGGCTTTGAGGGTTTTTAGAAGCATTGCGAGGAAAAATCCAACAGAACAATGCCCTGTTGTTAGTTGTGAGTGAAACCCAGAGACCATCAGAGGGAGTACTTCAGCTGCTGTGAAAAGGCTCAGAGGGAGACAGATAATAAATGTACAACAAACAATCCAATGTCAGAAATGATCACTATTGCAAAGTAAGACCGAAAGCCTATTTTTTTTTAAGCAATTTCTACAGAAGAAGTCCCAACTCTGGCTATGGCTGATATTAGCTGGATAATTCTCTGAGTCTGGCTAATGTGGAATCTTGCAAGGACAAAGAAGATTTGCTCACTCACCGGTAAGAGAGGTACTGGTCATGCATGCTTAAATGTGCTAATAGTTCTGGTCTTGAGTGGTATGGATTTCATGAAGACGATGTTATGCATTCGTAATTGTTCACCTATGATTGGACATTAGCCTTGCCTTTCTGATGACTATGAAGATTTGTTTGCCAGCAGTGACATTAGCTGAAACCTGGGTCTTTAAATGCTCAGTTCCTCTCACATTCCCATTCCCCTTGCCTTGGCCTTCCATAGTGCCTTGGTACTCATTTGCAGCCCAGACCACTCCCTATACTAATCCTAAATCAATTTTTTTAAATGACAGAAAATATACCACCACCAACCTCAGACCTCTTTAACGGAGCTTGAAACACTGAGCCAGGAGTGAGCTTTATGCGTTCATTCCACCCCCCATTTGCAATGCTCCTCATCCCTCTTTCTAGGTGATGTTTGCTTTCATCTCCCACTCTACAGTTTATCCAGTAATTCTGCTTTGTCTCCCTCTAGGGCTGTGTCCCCCTCCTGAACCTTGCCTACCTCCCGCCAATCATCTCTCTCTAGACTCCACCCCAGCCCACTCCTTGATATTCTACCAACTGGCAAGATATGGACTAGTCATAATGTTGACAGACACTGTGCTTGACTTCTGGGTTGGAACTTTTCTAGAATATCTTATTGCTGGGTTGGATCTCCTCCTTCTGACCATTGTTTGAAGCTGTGGACATGGCTCAGAAAATTCCAACTGTCCTGGCTGAGGCCAGTCTGTACATTGCTGGTCAGGTTTCTTCAGCACCTATCTTAGTTAATGGGTATTTGTTTTGGTCCAGTTTCCTCTCCCATCATATTCTGTGGCTGAATCCATCTCTGACTTGTCTTTGTAGATGATGTGATGGTACTGCAAACAACTCTATCCCCAAAATCTCCATCAGTGATAACCTGAAATCTATTGCTAGTACAGATTCAGCTCTTTGAGTTAGAGGATTGTGTGTATAGCAGATACCTGTGAAAATGCATATATTCCAGATGTCTTAGTAAGGGCAGGCTAGGCTAGTTTGTGGTAATGAGTAAAACCAAATATGTAATGTCTCAACACAATGGTTTATTACTTGCTTGCACTCTGTGAGAGTTTTCAGGCCCCAAAATGGTTCTCCTCCCCACAGTCATTTAGAGATTTGAATTTTCCCCATCTTCTGGCCTCTCAATCCCCGAAAGCATCATTGGCATCTACACCCAGCTGGTGGAAGAGAAGAGTGAGCCTGAAGAGTCACACCCACTTCTTAAAAGCTTTGGCCTGGAGGTGGTGCCTACAAGTGATCCTCACATGTCATTGGTCAGATTCAATCACATGGTCACATCTAATTGTAAGGGAGGCTGGGGAATGTAGTCTAGTGATGTTACCAGGGAAAAATGGGAGAATAGATTTTGGAGGACAGCTAACAGTCCCTGCTATACCAAATAGGATAACACTAATTCACTTTCAGCCTTTGAGACCTTAACCCAGTTTTGTTCATTAAATTGCTAATGCTTTAGGAGGCAGATTACAAAAAAATAGGATATAGGCTAGATTAGGGGAGCAAAATAGGGAGGAGCAGGGGAATATGTTGCCAATACACGGGTCAGTGATGGGAAAAATCAGGTTTCTCTGAGGTGACAAATTTGGGGGGACAGGACTCTTAGAAAGCCAGGGGTCAATATGAGGGCACTGGAAATATGAGAGACAAAGGGACAGAAACAATGATGAAAAGAATGTCTCAGTTTTGTTTCAGGTTAAACCTGGCTCTAATATCTATATTCAAAATGCTTGCCAAATGAGGGTCTTCAAAATGTGAATCATTCGGTTTTCTGCCTATTTCTGCCAGTCATCTGTCTTTGTCAAGGTGTGGGAGCAAAACACTTTCAAAGCCCTGGTTCTCAGTGTGCTCAACTAGGCTCCTGCTTCTCCTAAGATTTTTCCACTTAGCTCCAAACCAGAAGAATTAAAATCCCATCAATTTCATCAGTCTCTGGCCTTTGCTCCGGTCACAATGAAGCAATAGCTTTCTTACAGCTATCCATCTGGTGTCAGGCTGCCCACCGGGAGCCTTATTATGTATGAGGCAAAATCTTTTCATTTGGGTTTTGTTTCCTGTCGGACTGGTCACTTTATACAAATGAGGACTGATGTCTCGTTCATTTGCATCCTCCCTCCCTCCACAGCCCCACAGACTGCGAAATACTGATCCATGCTAGTGACCTACCGACACATCTTTAACCGCCTGGGTTGGAGCATGAGTTGATTCAGCAGGAAACAGAGAGGTGAGTGGAAGGGTGGAGGTGGCCAAGCGATGAGCCTCAGCTGTTGTCTGCAGAGCTGTTAACGGGGCTGAATCTGTTTTGTGTTCAGCTTGAAAGCACTTTGCAAAGGCAGACAGGAGGCAAAGGTCTGGAGATGCAGAGGCAGAGAAATCATAGCTTTTGCTTCTTAGCTTGTGTCCTGGATGTGTTCACTAGATGACAAAGTCTCATTGAGGGTGGATAGCGAACGGTACTCATCCAACCTGGATGAATAGATTTGTAAGGGTTTTAAGGCCTTGTGAGTGGTAGATGGTTATCCATGCCATGTGAGGTGAGGAGTGCCCTAAATATGCTTTTCTTGCAAAAACTTCAACCCCATCATTAAGGATCATCCTTTAAGAGCTTTCTGAAGCAATTTTAATAAACTAAGTTTATTTAATAAACACTTATGAGCACTTACTATATGCTAATGGCCTTATAGATATTAACTCTAGAGAGTTGTTCCTTTTAACAACCCTATGAGGTGGGTACTAACTCTAGTATCCCCATTTTAGAGATGAGGAAACAGAGAGAGAGAGAGGGAGACAAAGAGGCCCAAGAACACACAGCTAGTGAATGGCAGACCCAGGATTGCAAATCCAGCTCCTACTCTCCCTAAACATGCATCATTCAAAGAAGGGGGCTTCCGCCTGTTTCTTCTAGTTTGTACGCATTTCATTCCAGTGATTGGCACTTTCAGACTCATTTCTTGTTTTCATCCTATTTTATGTTACGGTATGTTATTTTATGTATTTTGTTTTACATACTCAGAAGTGGACTCCCATTCACCCAGGGAAAAAAGAATGACTTGGGCTGATGGGAAAGCCGTGGGTGACCATCTTAAAACCAACTCCGTGCTCTGTATTCAGAGCTTGCTTTCCCGGGACAGCTCCAGGAGGCTGCCCCGACAGGATTACTTCCTCTTCCCTGGATACTTTGGTACTGGATGCTGCTCTCTGATCACTCAAAGCTCCCGTTAGCTTTTCCCCATCCTGCTTCTTCCTCACACTGTACTTTATAGGTGACCGTCTTCTCCGTTGGCATCACGTGGCAAAGGATCACTGCTGTTTCTCCAGAATGTTTTCACCTGATGTCACACAACCCATTATTTGCAGTCTACAACTGACTCTTTTACATGCCTGCCTATGGTTTTTCCAAACTTCAATTTTTTCTATTAGACTTACATTTCACTAAATATTCCTGAGGAATATCTGATGGAAAAGGGGAGTGGTGAGGATTTTGGTGAATATTACTCCACTGATCCTTGTCCCTGGAACATTTTCCCCAGCTAGATACTATAACAAGTCAATCTTCAGAAATCTAAGTACCTACTGTGACAGGATGCTACGTAAGCCACCACATGCCCCAGGCAGTCTGAGCTGACCTCGCTGGACTCTTTCATTCTCTGCTCCACGAGAAAGAAAAGGTATCTTGACTGACAAACAGACTTTTCGTTGCCTATGCATAATTGGGAATTTAGCTCCCTCATCTTGGCATGAAGCTCATTGTCTTCATAATTAATGCTAAAAAGAACAGAATCAGAAGAACACGGGAAGAAGAGGCTGAGTCTCCAGAGAGAGCCTTAGAAGTGGACTTGGTGCATTTTCCCCCCTACACCAGTAATCCCCCAAGGCCACACATGTGAATACAAATGCCCTTCTCCGGCCTTCCAGTTCAGTTTCACCGTAAGACAATTGACCTATTGCCGCCGGGAGGAGCAAAGCCTTGAACAAAGCAGCTGCCGAAAGGACTTTGTCAAGCTGGAAATGAATTATTAATATGGCTCCGAAAGGGAACGGCATCGAAAAGCAGGTTCTTTATTATTTACATTAATGAGCTGGAAGGCGATGCAGTGAACAAAAATCCCAAGTTTGGAGAATGCTACGGCGAATGAAGATACAATGCAATCCAACAAATGTAAATTCAGACTAATATGTCTCTGAACAAAGAGCCCAAAGAGGGGAGAGTTTTGGAGAAGGAAAGAGCAGGGTGTCAAGTCATTACTGAAATTCCCTACAGTCGGTTCATTTGAGAAGGAAGTTCAGACCTAGGAAGGAAGAAAAAGGCCTGATTGCCTGCTGGCCAGACACAATACAATGCACCTATCAAAGGAGGCCACGTTCTCTCTCTGAGAGATGTGTGCCCAGTTCAGTATGCCATTCGCCTCTTATCTGGGTTGAACGGAAAGTCATTCTAATACAATATCATATTCTGCCCCCCAGAGAGATTCCCAGTCTTCACCGCTTGTTTGGCAGAAGCGTGTGCACGCGCGCGCGCACGTGCGGGCTTTCTGTGTACTTCCCCTAACACTAGACGCTTTCCTTTTGCTGCAGAGAGAGCCCTCTTTCGCACCAATAACCCCCTTCCCTTTATCAGACATGGTCTTCTGTGTAACCCTCTCTGCCTTCGCCCCAGCCCTAGTCTAACCATTTCTCCCTGTGAGCCCCAGTGTGGCCATGCCAGGAGTGATCCCGGCCTCCACGGGCCGCACCCCAATCTCCTGAGATGGAGATGCGAGAGACGGGGCAACATTTTGCCCCATTCAATTAGACCCTCCCCCAACTGACATTTCTAGTTTGTTTGAATTGTACTTTTGTCCCATATTACATCTCTCAGTTTATGGACATTTGGCTACTTGGCTTCCTTCGAATTTCTGCTTTTTACAGAGCTCCCAGCTTGTGTCTTATTCTGCTTCCAGCATCTGTGGCCTCTTGGTTATGGTTTGTTTTATCAGGCTTCTGGCCCACTACTTGCCCTCACCTTCCCTGTTCCCTTTTGCCCTGACTCTAGCTTGTGAGGTCTGCTTGACCCTGACCCATTGTGGGCTGTGACTTCTAGAACCTGCCTAATTGCTACGGAAATGCCTTCCTTTGCCGGCCTGCCTTCTCTCCTATGCAGTACTTGGACTTGCTGTAATTGAAACTTGGAAGGGATGCCATGAGGGGTACTTCTGTTGTACAACTCTGTACTCTCTTTTTCTAACACAGCTTTGGGTCAATTTGAGGAGAGAGGAGGATGGTTACGGGGTGTGTGTGCACCCGTGTGTGTGTGTACATGTACACATACACAGACACACAGGGGCCCACTGGGAAGTTACTTCAATCCCCTTCTGTTAAAAATCTATCTCAGTGAGGCAGGACATTTTAAAATGATCTTAAACATTGTCAATAATATTGGTTCACAGTGCTAGACCTGGGCTGTGGCTACCTTGAATCTTAAGTCAGGAAGGACTTTAGCAAAATTTGGGGAAGAGGTTTGAGCTGATCTGGCTGCTTTTATTAGTGGAGCATAATGTAATACATATGCATATTTTTGAAGTAGCAACAGTTATGACTGATCATCAATGATCTGTGGCATTTTACAGTTTAAAATTGTTTTAAAATATATTTTTCTCTTTAATATTATTATGTTGAACCATATGAAATTTGCCGATATTTGAACATTTGAACCTTCAAAAATGAAGTGGCAGTTTCACACAATTCATGCTCATAATTTACAGATGAGGAAATGGAGGCTTAACAAGATGAAGTGGCTTCTCCCCAATGTTCACAGCAGCACTATTTACAATAGCCAAGACATGGAAGCAACCTAAATGTCCACCGACAGATGAGTGGATAAAGAAGCTATGGTATATTTATACAATGGAATACTACTCAGCCATTAAAAAGAATAAAATAATGCCATTTGCAGCAACATGGATGGACCTGGAGATCATCATTCTAAGTGAAGTAAGCCAGAAAGGAAAGAAAATACCACGTATCACTTATATGTGGAATCTAAAAAAAAAAAAAATAATCCATGAATGGACTTATTCACAAAACAGAAACAGGCTCACAGACATAGAAAACAAACTTATGGTTACCAGGGGGGAAAGGGGAGTGAGAAGGGGTAAACTGGGAGTTCCAGATTTACAGATCCTAACTTTTATATATAAAGTAGATAAACAACAAGTTTCTATTGTATAGCACAGGGAACTATATTCAATATCCTATAGTAAACTATAATCAAAAAGAATATGACAAGGAATATATATATATATGTAACTGAATCACTGTGCTGTACACCAGAAATTGACACAACACTGTAAACTGACTATACTTCAATAAGAAAAAGAAAAAAAGATGAAGTGGCTTCTCCAAGGTCACTAATTTACACACTAAGTAGTAGAGCTGGGATCCAAATTCCCTGGTCTCACTCTCATTTGCTTCATTGCATCCTACCTTTGTTTCAAGTTCAAGATTCTCTGAAAAAGCACAGGCTACATGTTCCAGAGCTCAAGTATTAGTTTTTATCTATAGCGTCCCAGTGGAATTAATGATTTTGAAATGCCCCTGAACATTTAAAGAACAGACTCAGAAACCTCAAACTGACAAAAAAAAAAAAAAAGGATGAATCTTCACACAAACAGTAATGCCCCACCTGTGTGTCCTCTGCTTTGGAATATGACAGTATCTGAAGATCTGTCTTATTCTTGTTTCTCCCTTGCTCACTACTTTTTATTTCACTTTGGGATCTCTTTTTTTTTGTTGCTCATTTTCTATAATAACAATTCTGTAATAATAATTCCCCATCCCTCCTGTGCCCCAAATCCTTGAGCTTCCTTCTCTCTTTAGGGGTCTTTTTCTTGGCCAAGATCTGATTGTACCACTGGTCTCAATTCAATTCATCTCACCAAATAACGTCATGGAACAGGAGAACTGGAGTGTGGAATCAGACATCCCAGCAGGGGTTACAGCCACTTGCTCTCTGAGAGCTTCCTGTTTTCTCACAGGAAGAGTTGCAGGAAGAGGCTGGCGGGCGCCCCGCCCTGCACTGCTGCTAATGCTGTCCCAGGGGAACCGCCTTCAGACCTGAACAGCCTCCTCTCTCTGCTGGACCACAATATTATCTTCAAGTGGTGCTTCACTTAATTAAGTCAAACTGGCGAGCACCGTGCATATTAATGAGCACCCTAATGAGCATTAATTTTTGATGTTCTTCGTTAACAAGCATTATAAACTACGACAAATTTTGGTTTGACTTTGTGCCAAAATGAGGATGAGTGGTTGTTTAAAGCTGTAAATCCCAAAGCTTCCTCTGGGACATGGAGGGCTGCTTATTAATACTTCTGGAGCTCCCAATGTCAAATAAGACAAATAAATGGCCCTGTATGATTCCCACAGCCCCTTCCCCCACCTGCCTTCATCACACCTTTCTTTTCTAAGCAGACTCCTTAAAGCGTGCACACACACACACACACACACGCACGCACACACACTTACTGAAAACCACTTTTCACTTTAGACTGTTGGAAAAATGCTCACATCTTGGGAGTTACTAGACCTAGTAATTGCCTGCAAATTTCAGATAATGAAACTTCCAGCTTCAAAACACAAACGCTTGGCAGGGATAAATAGATGGATGGAGAGATGTTTCTTTTAATTGAGAACTGGAAACTGCATTAGATTTTTTTTTTAAAGAAGCCATGTTTTGTTCTACTGCTGATTGTTGAATATGTGCAAGCAATGATGTGTTTAAGGCACACGTCAGACTCAGAAAGAAGAATAGACATGATGGGGGGCAGGAAAAGATCTTTTGGCTCCAAAACTTCCTCCCCGTGGACCTGCCAAAGTGTCCAAATCCCTGTCATTAGATTGCCTCTTTAGGGGTTTTCTCTTTTAATGGAGCTAATGCTTTATATTACCTGGGAGGGGCAACCCATTAGTTACCTGGTAACAGGATTTGATTATTTCATTACATTCATTGCCAGCCCGCAGGCTGTGGAATTAAGCGCCTGAAATATAGAGTACATGTGCTTGTTGGAAGAATAAGGCTGGGATTTCTTCCTAGCCTGATAAGGTGCTCTGGGTAGCCAGAGGGAAGTCATGAGGCAGAAGGTTACCAGGTGTCTGGGTGTGGATGAGCACCGAAGAGAAATCTTTTCCTGCTTTCCAAATTTCCAGAATCTGCTATAGCCCTTTCCACGCAAGGTCTACTAAAATGAGGATAAGGGCTGGATCTAGAGTGTAGAGACTGAGACTATGGCTTTTGGCTTCTGATAGTTCTGGGTTTCAATCCCAGCTCAAATAACTCTTAGCTGTGCAATCTTGGAGAAATCCCTTAACTTTTCTGAGCCTCAACTTCCTCATCAGGGCAATAGGACTCCCCACAGGAGCATCTCTCTCACAAGGATTGTTGTATGGGTTAACATCAGTTGATTTGTGCAGAGTTTAGCACGATGGCTGACAGTAGACACTCAAAAAACAGTGGATAATATCCTTTTGCAAAATGGTCTTTACGATCTTGTGTGTGAAATATGCAAGGCCTCAGGGTCCTCTCTCTCTCCATCCTTCCCTCTGTCTCCACCTCTGTTTTACTTGGTATTTTCATTACCTTTGTTGTGGGTGATCTCCGGATTATTTCTCTTTCTCAGCTCGTCTTTCTTCACCAGCCACTGTTTTCTCAGGTCTCCCCTGGCTCCTGTCTCATTGTGTTCTTGTAGATGATTTCAGCGCTATTCAGGGAAACCCTAATGAGTTCACAGCACATCTGCCTTCCTGATCATAGAAGGGATTTCAAATCCAAAATGAAATGGCTTTTGGATTAACTGTGACATTAGTTCTTCTTTCATTGCTGCCCATAATAAAAGTTGTTCTCTCAATATGGTACCTTCTTACCTGCCGGTGATGTGGAACAAATAAATGAGACAATAATTTAGCAGAGAGGAAGGAGGTAGGGAAGAGGAGGGGTGGATTTTGCAGAGATTCTCTCTGTTGCTCTAAAAGCCGGGAGAACATGCTGGCAGTGTTTGTAGGCATGAAGCCACATTAAACGTGACAGGCAGAGTCAGTCCACTGACATCTACTTACTTTGTCTGTGTCTAGCCCAATGCCAGGTACCCTGGAGCTATTAAAACTTAACGAGATTCTATTCCTGACCTCAAGTTACGGAAACTCTAGCTTAGAAGTTGAGATTCTTTATTTATGTAATAAATAGTTAAATAACACTATAAATAATAGTTCCTAAAACTACTAGATAAAAATGAAGTGGGGAAAAAAATGAAGTTTTGTGGGGGAAACGGGACCCGAGCTAGGCCTTGAAGGTTGAGTTTGGATAGCAGGGGAGGATGGAAGGCGTTTGAGTTATACATATGTTGGTAGCAGTAGGGAGGAAGGGGAAATCCTGCTAATAGAAAGCTTAGGAACAGGAATAAATGCGATGTATGCAGAAGACCATCTGAGGAGATCAGGTGGACATGAGCAGAAAGTGCCTGGTGGAGAGCAGTGGGAAAAATGACTCTAAAGCGTAAATAGAGCCAGCTTCTAAGGGATCTTGAAAGGCAAGCTGAGGACTTCTTTTTAAACTTCATTTAGGAATAATTAACAAATATAATTGTATATATTTAAATGTACAATGTGATGATCTGCTATATATAGGCATTGTAGAGTGATTACCAAGATCAAGATAATTAGCACATCCCTTCATTTTGCATAGTTAACGCAGTTAACTTTTTTTTTTAGTGGTGAGAATGCTTAAGATCTACTCTCAGCATCTTTCAAGTATACAATACTCTATTATTAACTATAGTCACCATTCTCTATATTAGATCCTTAGAACATATTCTTATAACTGAACATTTGTACTCCTCGACTTGTATTACCCTGTTTTCCCCTCCCTCCAGGCCCTGGCAATCACCATTCTATTCTATGTTTCTATGAAATCAGATTTCTTTGTTTTAGATTCCATATGTAAGTGTCACCATATAGTATTTGTCTTTCTTTGGCTTATTTCACTTAGCATAATGCCCTCCAGATTCATCCATGTTGTTGAAAATGGCAGGATTTCCTTCTTCTTATGGTTGAATAATATTCCATTTTGATTAATGTCCAATAAATAGATAAATGAAAATATGACATTTTGTTTATCTATTCATCTGATGAAGGTTGTTTCCTTATCTTGGCTATTGTGAATGATGCTGCAATGAACATGGGGGTGTAGATATCTCTTGGAGATACTGATTTCAATTCCTTTGGGTATATATTTAAGAGGGGAATTGCTAGATCAGATAGTAGTCCTATTTTTAATTTTTTGAGGAGCCTCCATACTGTTTCCATAGTGGCTGCACCAATTTCCATTCCCAACAGTGCACAAAGGTTCATTCTCGCCAACGCTTGTTATCGTTTGTCATTTTGATAATAGGCTGAGGATGTTGACTTTATATGGTAGGTAATAGAGAAGCGTCTGGCATTGGGAAACAGGGATGTAATGGGATTGGAGCAGAGAGATAATTGAGGTAGGGACTAGGTGACAAGCTGTTGCAATGGTATGTGGCCTGCTACTGAAGCACGGTCCAGCAGCATCAACATTTGTGTCTGTTAGAAATGCAGAATTTTTCAGGCCTTCCACCAGACCTACTGTGTAAGTTATCTACTGCTCCATAACAAATGACTTCAAACCTTGGCAGTTTAAAACAACAAACATTTATCTCACATTTTTGTGGTCAAGAATCTAGGAGCGGCTTAGCCAGATGGTTCTAGCTCAGGGTCTCTCATAAGGTTATAGTCAAGATTTGGCTGGAGCTGTAGTCAGCTGAAGATTTGACTGGAGCTGGTGGGCCTGCTTCCAGGCTCACTGGTGTGGCCCTTGGCAGGCTTTAGTTTTCACTAGCTGTTGGCTGGACATCTTAATTAGTTGCTATGTTGGCCTCTCCATAGGCTGCCTAAGTGACTTCTCGACATGGTAGCTGGCTTTCCCCAGAGTGAGTGATCTAAGAGAGAGAGGGAGAGAGACAACAACCAAGACAAAAGCCACATTGTCTTATTGTCTAATCTGAGACAGGATATCCCATTACTTCTGTCCTATTTTTCAGTCATGCAGCCCAGCCCTGATACCATAGAGGAGGAGACGACACAGGAGGTGAATACTGGGAGATGGGGATCATTAGAGGCCATCTTCTAGGCTGGCAATCATACCTACTGATTCAGTATCTGAATTTTAACAAGCTCTCCAGGTAATAAGTATGCATGTTATTAACACTGGCCTAGGGCAATATGCCTGCAACAGCAAATGTGAGGAAGAGATAAGTGAAAGGATAAATTGATGCATTTAGTGGATCTACGGGATGAAGTAGAGGGAAGAGTCAAAGCAAAGAACCCAGTTTCTAGCTTAGGAGATTAAAAAGTAGGGAGGTTCAGATGAGAGAGGGATGACACGCTCACTGAGTCTGAGGTGACAAGGTATGTAGATTTGAAATGCTGAGCTTGTGATGCTGGCATTTTGGTAAAAAGTGCCCTGGGGAGTCAGCAGCAGAAAGGTAGTGAAATCATGAATGAGTGTAGGAAGTTTCAGACAAATGAGGAGACGGAGGTGATGGAAAGGAAAGGGATATTAAAATTAGTAAAAAGCTATAGTGAAAGGCATGGGAAGTGGAAATTATGGGCCAAAGAAGAGTATAGGTGGAGGAGATGAGGCCAATCTAAGATGCTGGGGAGCTGAAATAATTTAGACATAGAATCATTTAATTAAAAAGACAGGTATTATTTAAGCTTTTGATACAATATTCAAAAGGTATAAACGTAAATCTTTCATTCTATCCTTTAGCCAGATAAAACTTCTTACGTAATCTCCCAATTATATTCTTTGCATATTTATTTAACAGATTCTTAAATAGTACTTACTATGTGTCAGGCACTGTTCAAAGACTTTTACAAATATCAAGTAAGTAATTTAATCTTCAGAAAGGCCCAACAAAGTAGGTAATATAATTATCCCACTTTATAGATGAGATTGAGGCACATTGTTATTAAGTGGTAGAGCCAAGACTTAAATCCAAGCTGGCTGACTTCAGAGTCCATGCTCTTAACCATTATGCTCTGCTTACTTTCACATACATATATTTTACCCCCAGATTTTAGACAAATTGTAGCACACTATAAGTGTTGTTATGTTCCTTGCTTTTCACTTAAGTATATATTTTGGAGGGCATTTTCCACCAGTAACATGTCGATGTCCAATGTTTGGTTCTACCATAATTGATAATCAAATATCCTATTGATAAACATTTAAAGTGTTTCTAATCTGTAGCTACTACAAAAATACTCCAATTAATATCTTATACATTTGTCATTTACTATACATGAACATACCTATAAGATAAATTCCTAAAAGGGGAATTTCTAGGTCCAAAGGTAAGCGCGTTTCAAATTTGATAGATATGGGCAAATTGATCTCCATACAGGTTGTGCCAATTATTCTCCCTTCAGCAACTTAGGAGAGTGACCGTTTCCCTACATCCTCACTAGCACAGTGTGTTAGCAAACTTTTTCCGCATCATTAGTCTGACAGGTGAAAACTAGTATTTCAGTGAGGTTTTAATTCGTATTTCTCTTATTATGGATAAAATTGAACAACTATATGTTTGGTATTTTATATTCTATAAATAATCTGTTTATTGTCCTTTGATCATTTTCTATTTGCCTGTTGGTCTTCTAAAATTGACTTATAGGAGATCTTTTTATATTAAAAAAAAGAAAAGAGGACAAATAAAGAGCTATATTTACTCTGTAAAAAAAAAAAAAAGAAAGAAAACCCCTTTTCAGTGATATGTGTTGCAAATATTTTCTCAGTTTGCCTTTTTTTTTTAACCTCATGGAAGTTTTTGCCATGAAGCAATTTTTATTTTCAGGTAGTCAACTGTATCAAACTTCTTTTTTGGCTTCTGGGTTTTGTGTCATACTTAGAAAGGACTTCTCACCACTCAAAGATGATTAAAAACATGATTTGGCTTTTCTAGTCTTTTTCATGGTTATATTTTTTGTATTAACACCCTGGTCTATTTGGAATTTATTTGGGTTAGGTGTGAGTTGTGGCTTCAACTTTACTTTTTCTGGATTTCTACGTAGTTGTCTCAACACCGTTTATTCAACTATCTCTTCCTCATGGATTTAAATACCACTTTTAGCATGTACCAAATTCCTATATGTGTTTGGATTTATTTCTGGACTTTCTGATCTGTTCTATTGAGGAATCACTCACTTCTTGAAAGGACTCTCCAGCCTATTAAAAGACTGCTAAAGGAGTCCTCTACATACTGGGCTGCCTTTCGTATTTGTGCTTGTTTACACATCATTAAGTACTTGGCAGAGAAGACTGGGGGAGAGAGGGTGGAGGCAATGAAGCTTAAGACTAATTTGTTAAGAACAAGTACAAATTGACAGTCCATCTGAAATTTTCATGTAAATCAGTGAGAAAATAGCAGTTGATTTATAGAAAGAGTAAGGAAACCCTTGTTAATCTAAAATGTGAGATGCCTGTGTAAAGTCACTCACAAGGACTGTTCCAGCAGATGCGCAGTAGAGGAGAGTACTGCTCTGGAGTCGGCCTGTCTGGGTTCAGATCCTAGCTCTAAGTAATAGCAACAGTAATTCTTAGAAGAAGTGCTGTGGCTGTTCTCCAAGGGCCTCAATGTACGACCTAGCTTATATATTCTTGCACAGTTCTTTTGGAACATTGCTTGATAGATTTACCTGCTCTAAGTCCAGTTAACTTTGGCCAGTTAAACATGTGGTAGATTTGTGGTCTCACTACCACTACTGCTTGATTGCTTAGAATTCTAGACCAGACTTTGAGGCAGGATTTGTGTTGAAAGTTCGAGTGTGTGTTCAAGAAAGACTTCTCAGGCTGTGACCCATCCCAGTTGCAGGTTTATTTAGAGTAAATCAACGTAACTAGATGTCAATTTATTTTTAAACCATCTATGTTCTTCTGGTTGGTTTTCTTGTGCACTCATGCTGGATTATTTCTTTCCTTTGCTCTTCCCCTCCCCTCCTCTGTGCAGGGACACACATGTACATACTCCCCTTAGCTGAATCTCTGCTGTCTGGAAATTATTTCTTGGGTCTGTGGGATCACTGAATCATAGAGTATTTTTTTTTATTGCATGCTGCTTTTTTTTTAATTGAAGTCTAGTCAGTTTACAATGTGTCAATTTCTGGTGTACAGCATAATGCTTCAGTCATACATATACATGTATTCCTTTTCCTATTCTTTTTCATTATAGGTTACTACAAGATATTGAATATAGTCCCTGTGCTATACAGTAGAAACTTGTTGTTTACCTGGTTTTGTGAGGATTTCCTTGTATTTCCGATTGTAAGACATATTCTGCCAAAGTTCAGTAGGTATTCTGTGAGATTTGTTCCATATGTAGATGTTGTTTTTGCTGTATTCATGAGGGAGGGTGAGCACTGCGTCCCTCTACTCTGCCATCTTGGCAACTTCTCCCACTGAATCATAGAGTATTAAAGCAATGATAATATTATACAATATTTTTATAATACTTAAGGATCTTCAAGATATTTTACACAATTGCATTGTATCCACCATTACACAATTAAACCAAGGCTCTTATTTTACAAACCAGGTGACTGGAGCCATAAGAAGTTTAGTGAAATGTCCAAGGTCACACAACCAGGAAGGAACACAGCTGGATTAGAGGATAGGTCTCTTGACAGCTGTTTCATCATCAAAAATACATCACTTACCCTGCTGTGTATGTCTCCTCTTTTCTCTGAGATGCTAAAAGCAAGCTAGGTTGGAAAGGCAATGTAAAGGCTGAGACTGGCATTCTAGCTCATTCTCTCTTCCTTAGCGTTCAAATTGGGTCTCTCCATGTTAACAGTTCCTCTCGCCATACGCCGCAATAAGGAGGAAATATTCCATTCAGTTTTATTCTTTTATTCTTACTTGCCTTAATATATACCTGGATTGCTATGACTGCCCATCTTACAGTTTATTTTTGGAACTAAAGCTGTTGTTGGTTATTTAGAGACAGACTGTTTTTTTTCCCCTCCCCCAATATTTCATCACTTCCAATCTCATCTGGGGTATAATGAGCTGGATTACCTTTGTTAAGATATTCCAATTCTGCTAATCTCAGCCTCAGTATACTTTGGCAAGCAGGGGCTGGAATTTCTAGCCTTCACATTTTGGTCTTGTCTCCTAGTTCTTCCCTGAGCTCAGTCTCTCTCTCTCTTTTCCTAGGAATATGTTTTAAAGACTTCTCTGCAAGTTCTTAGGAAAGGCTTCTTTGTGCATAAAAGGGAAGAGAAACCATATGGAGTATCCACTTCATTTTAGAAGCTGCTTGATTCTTTTTTTCACATCTCTAGAGACCTAAAAGTTTTTTTTTTTCCCAAGGTAGAACAGATCCTAGTGGCATTTAACAAGTGGAAACTGTGTGTAGAGTGATAAAGCTTAACTGAAGTGGATAAAGATTTTTATTTTTTTTTAAACTCATGAGAATATCCTTCATTGAACTCAGAGAACTCTCCACATTTTAAGACAGTCTCTAAGGGCTTTTAGTCTCTCAGCTCAAATTCCAAGCTTTTCAGGGACCACTTAGCTTTAGCTATACCTGTGCAGCCAAATCACTCTCCATATTTCGTGAACTAAGATATTTCATCAGTGATTGGGAACAAATGATGGAGATGTTGAGCAGAGACCAGTCTGAATTAATGAAGCGTTTTAATGTTCTATTGCCTGGGATATGCATTCTTAGAAGGGCCACTTAAAAATCTGAATGTGAATTATTCTTGGGTTTTCCATAAATTGTTAGCTGGATATGTCTTTCAATAGATTAAGTAACCCTCTGATTATCTTATTTATAGTATCCACTAGTTAAGTCATCACCAGTTCCATGTGCGTGGGGTCCAAATCAAAGGGTCTCTCGTGTAAACCAGGCTCATTCTTTGGATTACAAGAAGTTGTGTTACAGTCACTGGCAGGTACACCCACAGTCAGATCGCACAGAAAGGGCTGCATCTCTCAAGTATTTATAAAGGAACAAAAGAGAGACAGTCTTATGAATTTAGAAGAAAAACCAGATGCTACAAAATAGTGGGGGAGGTGGAGAATTTTTTTTTTTCTGAAAAAAGCAAATATCTACCTCTGGTCACTGGGCACCTCGACCTGGCCCCATGCTACTTTTCTGACTTTTTCACTCAACGCACATCGATCCAATACATACTCTGCCCAGTCCTGCCTTTTGTCCTAAGCCTCACAGGCCCCTTTTCTTCAGTGGCTCTTTAGTTAAAGTCAGAGGTGTGAAGGTTGGTTGAAGGCTTCTTTGTAACTCCTGCTGCTGCTGATCATTGGCTTCACTTCGCTTCACTTCCCCTGTTCATTACTTTGACACTGGGTGCCTTGAGCTCCACCCTCCCCTCGCTGCCCTGTAAGGCTGCAGTGTCTTTAACCAATTAGCAGGGGTTCACTGAGTACACTGACATGTATGCAGCGGAGCTGAGCAATGAGGCTCTCCTTAGTGATTCTGTAAGTACTGTCTTTTGCGAGAGCGCAGGGCCCTGGAGGGGGAAATATTTGAGATGTATGCAGAGGATGGTCAGGTGTCCTGGGCCAGGAACCAAAGTTATAACACTGGCATTTGTAAGTTTCAGAGCTTTGGTTTATTGCAGATAAATCTTTATTACTTAGGCCAGTGATTCCTACCCTTTTGGACTTTTCATACCCCAGCACTTGGATGACAGGACAACCTTTGAGGGAGATACTCTGCTAAGACTGCCTTCTAGGGGCCCATTTTCCCATTCATTCATAGTCTCGAGTGACTGACATAGGCACCTATGCACCCACAAACTGGAGCTCTATCTGGGCCTGTTTCCTGTTGTGGACTTTCTTAATATCCCCACATGCATCCTCACTTAACTACTTCCAGAGTCCTGTTCTCTGAGGGCTTTATTCTACTCAATGAAAAAGGGTCGTTGAGGCCCCAGATACATGAACCCATGCCAATCTCTTGCTTCTTTCAAGGAAAAATGTCTCCATATAACTTCAATGCACATGACTCCAAAAGGGCCTAAGTGTTGAATCTTTGTCTCTGAATTCTCTCACTGAATGGTGAAACTGTCAGGCATTTGAAACGTCAGTGGAAGAAGGATTTCTGGTGGTGGTAGGATTGTTCCTTGGTATTTCCTTTGGATGTTCCTGGGAAACAATCACCTTTTTTTGGCCATATGCAAAAATCCTAGTGAGTATTTTTCCTTCACTTGGATGTCAGTGGCCTAAGTAGTTGTGATTCCTGTGACACTGCATTGAAGCATAAAGGTTCAAATAGACATAGTTACTCCAGAGTGGTGGGGAGAGAGCCATACTCTAGCAGAGACAATGGAAAAAGACCCAATTCCACAAAAGGAAGGCCCCATTCTATTTGGGAACTATGGCCAATATTAACATTTGCTGCTATTGGCAGGTAGCTATATGCTATAAGCAGAAGAGAGATTAGTACCCTTCCCAGCACCATATCCAGTCACCAGGGCTCTCAGTTCTACCTCCTCAATAAGTTTCCATCTTTCAATTACCATTTCCACGGTATTAGTTAAGATGTTCATTGCTTTAAGCCTGGATAATGATAGCAGATAACCCATGAGTTCCCATAATCCTCACCATAGTCTTTAGTTTCTCCTTCCTACAGTCCTCTTTATGAAGCACGTAATAGATAACTGCAAAATGTTGATTCAACTGAATAGAATGCCACAAACTCAATTTTCCTATAGTGTGGTTGTGATTGGGTTCTTTTTTTAAACTGAGCTGTAATTGACACATATAATTAGTTTCAGGTGATGATTAGGTCCATTCTACCTCGCTATTGTCTGCTGAAATAGAACCATAAATGGCCCTCCCCAGTCTTTCCAGCTCCTTCTCCCACTGTGCTCCAATATGGACTTGAGGTTTCCACCACACTCAGCTTAGCCTTTGTCCTTTCCGACTGCTTGATGCTTTCTGTGTGTATACCCCCACCTTACTTGAAGTTCCTCCACTTATCTCCTTCACACGGAATCTCCTTCAGTTTTTCTGTATTTTAAAACATTTTCCAAATAAAATTTTGGGAAAAAAACACAATACCTGGCTGGCTGGTAAGCGACTGGGTAAATCACATCGATACTGACTTTCAGTTTCTCTCTCTGTAAAATGGACATGCTAATAATAGTGGCTACCTCACTGGGTGTTCCTTCTCCTAACCTTTCTCTATCTGACATTTAGGGCCAAAGTACCACCATTGTGAATGCAGATTATGATTTTTTAAATTCAAAAACGGATTAGAGCCTAGGGTAAAGGTTTGGGGAAAACGTATTAAATCCATCAAGGTTTTGTAACACCTGGGCGATACTTACAATAAATTAAGAGATCATTTGAGGACCAAAAACTGTTACCCTGGCAGACTACTTAATTTGTTACTATTCACATCTGTCCCTTGGCACATAGGTGGTAATATTTTGGCAAAGACTTTTATCTATTACAATTTTCAGAGTGAATGACATGCATTTTCTTTGGGGATTTTTTTTTCAGAATTTTATGGTGAAACTGGTGACCCACTGAGTTGTTATAAACAATGCTTGGGAACCCTGAAGCTTGGCACCTCATATTCTACCATTCATTTGGCAAAGATTTATTGAGTGCTTACTCTGCCAAAACTGTGTGAGGCGCCAGGGTGACAGAGTTGGGGGAAGACACACAGTTGAGTGGGAGAAACAAATGGGCAAGCCAACAACGACAAAAGAGAATGAGAAGAGCAGTGAGAGTGGAAGGTACAGGGGGCAGAAGGACTCGGCAGGCTGTAAAATTGCACTTGGTGCCCTGAAGTGTGGCTGTGCAGCCCCCTCGTACATACAGGGGACCCCTGGAACTCTGTCTCTGCTGGTTAGTTTTCACTGAGCCAACCACCTTCTCTTGGCGAACCTTGTGACCAATGGCATAGAACTGTGAGATGATTGGCCAGAGTTCAGGGGTCAGTAAATGGCTGGGAAGAAAGCAGAGCTAACTGGCCCACCTGGGCTCCCGACTGGCCAGCACAGCCTTGTTAGCCCCGTGCACGCCCCTCCCTCCTGCGTGTTCCTGCTACCAACTCTGCTTCCCCAAGGAGCGTTTAGAATTTAAGGATCTTTGGCCAGTGTTTTGCTCTCTGGGTCTTAGAAGCGTGCCCGAGAGTATTCTTTACCCATGATTTTCAGAAATCAAGGCACAAAGAAAATCAGATTGAACTGAGATTGTTGACCACTTCATGAGGCATTTTCTAGCTTTTCTGATGAGTTTTCCATCCTCATCTGATCTGTTCACCCCTAGGGTCAGTAATAGACCACTTCTTCCAACATTTGACCCTCTAAGCTGTGGAGGGTCGCTCATCTCTAATGGTAAGGTTAGCTCTGAAAATGAGTCTTTCAAACACAGGTGGGGGCAAGTCTCCCAAATCCCTTTCTCTTCATGCCTCCTCCAAGTTCAAACCATTCTGTTCCTCCAAAATTTCCAGTTTTCTCCCCTGCACTCCCCAGTCCCTATCAAGCTGTTGATGTTCCAAGAAATGTCTTTTCCTACGAAAGACACATCGTGGCAGCTAAACAGCTGGAGTCCTCTGACAGCAAATCAGCCAGGCCTTGGGGTATCAGTGTGATGAGCAACTCAGCCAGAAAGTGTCTATTCTCTAGCTAAGCAAATGTCATCTCCACCAGGAAGCTGCAAAAGGATGGTGAGAGACTGCCCTGAGGTGTCCGTGAGGCTGCGTTCCAAGGGGAAAAAAAATCTATAAATACAAATATGCTGCAATCTGGGGGTGCCTGATTCAAGGGTAAATAGATAAATGCATCTCTCTTTAGAATGTTCAGAAGCACTATTTACATGCTCTGCACATTAAACAGAATGATTATTAGTCATGTGTCTTAATACCTTAGCGTAACACTGACCTTAACAATATTAATTCATAGATTTCCCTTTGATAGACTTGCAAGAAATTAATATTACTGTATAACTGAACTAAATAAAATTTACTGTCCTTTGTACTTGAAGAAAATGGCTACCTAACTGCAGAGTTCAGCTGTTAATTGGAATTGGTTTGTTCTAATCCTTCCATACCCTCGTTAAAGTTATCAACATCTTTCTGAGCAGAGGTTCTCAGGCCAGTTGCAAAAAAAAAGAAAAAATTGTGTATGTGTGAGTGTGTATAGATAAATATAGATATATACTTAGAGAACTAATATTAAATTGCCAGAAATTAATTTTGCCATGTAAGAACACACACACACAAACAACTCCTAACTACTATTATTATTATTTTATGAAAGAAAAGGCACTTTAATAACAAGCAAGCAGGAAGGCCAGAGTACTAAAATAAAAACAACCATTTTCATTGACTACATTAAATTTTATGACTAAGTCGCTGTAAGAAAAAAAGAATAAATAAGAATTTAAAAATAGACACATCAAAAAATAAAAATGAAAACATAATTAAATTTAGTCTTTGTTATCTTTGTTTTTTGTTTTTATTTCATCCCCAGCAGGGGTACACAGACTGGCTCGGTTCCATGAGCCGGCATATGGGAACCACTGATTGAGAGTCTGAGCTGAGCCCAACTGTAAGAAATGGGCGAGGGACTAGATCTTTGACTCTGGTCCCTTCATAGACCTCATTCCAAATGTGGACCTTCCCTCTTATTATGGGATTTTGACAAGGTTTCTAAGAATTTTTTTTTTAAAGATCTAGGTTTAGCTTGGATTCTCTAGTCTGCTGACTATTCAGTGAGGGACTTTCCAAAGGAGCAACAGGATGATTAATAAGATGTGAAAATCTGAGTGATCAGAGAAACTGTTAGTGTGTATTACAAAATGAAGCTACTCCTCTCCTCTTTTGGAAGAGTGAGTCAACAATGATAAGTCTTCCAAAATTATACTCTTTGCCCCAATTTCTGCTGAAATAATTTGACATTCAACCAGCTGATGACTTCTTATACTGCATGAAGTAATTAAACTTTCTATATGGTTTTGTCTATTCTCTTTCCATTAGTTGACTCTTTTTGACTTTATGTTCTGACATTTATCACTTTCAATTATTTGATCAATTACTGGATCATGTGGGATTCCCATTGTTCCCCCAGCCCTGTGATCAGGATATTAGCAATTCCTAGCTGTCCTCTTGATTACCTTGTGGTTTTCATCCTGGCACATTCCCATGCCACCTGGTTTACACTCTTCCTAGCTTCCTTCACCATGTAGACTTGTGGTACTTATACGTATTTCCTTCTTGCTTATTTCTTAATAATGTCATTCTGACATCTCTTCCAATTTACATTTTTCCCCCTACATCTCTCACTGTTCTCAGTTCTTTGTTTCATAGCAAGATGTGACTTTAGTTCTCAACTGGAAATTAAATTCAGTAAATATGCATTTGGATCCACTATTGCAAGGCACTGTGTTAGGCTATGTGGACAATTCATAGGTGAGTGTGGCTCAGTTTCTGCCTCTGAGGATTTTATGGTTGAATAGAAGGTGAGGATAAAACAGTCATCCCAATAGCTACTAAAAGCTATACCATCATAATTTCCCAAAGCAGAAAGATAAGGAAGAAGACATCATACCTAATTAGATGACTAGAAGAGGTTCAGAGAGGAGGGAGTATTTGAGTTGGATCTTGGAGGGGATATATGATTTTGATAGGTTGGGATAAAGAGGAACAGGAGCAGATTTAGAATGATTCCTGATGGCTGGCTACGCCTACAGCAGGGACATTACCGTTTGTCTGACTAAAGCAAACTGTAAATACTATGGCAAATAGAAACAAATAAAAATTCTACTAGTTAAAGGCTCTGTTGATTTTAAAATCAGCAAATTATAATTGGTTTAACATAAGTATTTTTAACCGTGTTGAGTAGTAAGTGGAATAAATTAATTAAAAACACATGGAGTTAATTGGGTTCCCATCTGTTAGCTGTGCAATCTTTGGCAGGTTACTTAGCAGATCCATGCCTCAGTTCCCTTACCTGTAAAAAATGAGATAATGGTTAAAACAGTGCCTGGCATATAGTAAGCACACAATAAATTGTTGCCATTATTACTTGGAAACAGAGTCTGCTTATGGATTGAGTTTCAGTTTCTCTCTTGAGGCCTCTCTGCACTTAGGGAGTTCCTATTGGCTAATTTGCAGACACACCACTTAAGTTCTATGTCTGGAGTGTTTGCCTATAGCTATGGTCTGGAGGTCATGTACCCAGAGCTTAGACTTGAAAGACTACCAGGAAAAAGGAACAAACATGTGTATTCCAAATCCTATGTAGCCGGTAGAGAGGTTTCAAGCTTACCTAAAGCGCTGAAAGTCACTTGGCTTGAAGTAGACAATTTTCCAGATTTAGTCACAAGATGCTCAGTACTGGTGCCACCTTTGCGAGCACAGGTGTGAGGCAGTTAGGCATAGATGTGCGATTTCCTCGTTTTTTCAGCTGATACAAAGAAAGTCTGATTGCTTTGCGTTGATGCCTAACAATAGGCAGCAGCTGTGGGTTCACGCAAGTATTGCTGGGAGGGAACGTGTTTTCCTCGGGGGGTGTATTTAAATCTAGGAGGTTGCTTTGTGGAAGAGGGGCTGGGGAGAAGTTGCTGCTGCAGGCGGCCCGACTTTAGGAAGACCAGGTTCGTCAAACTTGTTTAAAAGATCAGCTACGTTATTGGGGAGGTTATTTTTTAGAGTACAAAAGGGTTCCTTAAAATTGAAGGTGCTTCTTTCATGCGTTTATGCTTTGTTAACCTCTCATATAGACCATTGACTGAAAAGAGTCAAAAGGAAAGTGTTTGCAGCTATTGCTCACTGGAGATCTACTAGGAAAGCTCAAGTCTCTCGAGTTGGTGTAAAAGTAGGATTCGCTTTGTTTATAATCTTGTTTGCCACCTATATTTGTTACGGTGTCCGAGCTCATACTGCTTGCCGCCGGACAGGCGGATAAACCGACAGATGGTGTTGGGGCGAGGAATAGCGACTTTATTCGGGAAAAGCCAGCAAACCGAGAAGATGGCGAACTGTGTAAAGAACCCACTTGCCGTGGTTGGAATGTTAGTTTCTTTTGTGCTACAAAGAGGGGGAGGTGCCGGGAGGAGACAGTAATAGGTCCTTGTAAATTTCTTGTCCGGGGGGTGGGGGCAGAACCCGGGGGGGTGGGGGTGGGGACTTGTTACATTCTTTCTTGCAGCCCTTCAAACCTGGGCTAGGTCAAGAGGTTCCTGCGAGCTAAAAAAAAAAAATGTATTTTAGCTTAAGGCTCTAGCAAGAGGCAGGGTTCCGGAAAAGGGGCCATTAGGTATATTTTAAGCTGCCAGAGGCAATATCCCTTTAGTGATTAACTTGTCTGCTTCGTACCAATCGCTATCGTGTGCCCCACGCACTGTGAGGCTAAGCAAACCGGGAAGTCGGAGGTTGGAGTGGAGACAGCTTTATTCGCAGGGTCGAGCCAGGAGAACGTGGGCTTGTGCTCAAAAACCCGAACTCACTGATACTTATTGGGAAAGAGTTTTTATAGGCAAAATTTGGGGTGAGGGCTGCGGGATGTGTGACTTCTAATTGGTTGGTGGTGAGGCAGCAGGGCGGTTTTCCAGGAATTTCGAGCTCAGCCTAAAGTCACCATCCCCCCTCAGTTCCTGCGGAACAACGCAAGGGTACTTTGTATATTCCTTCTGGAGGAACTGGGACCCTGCCCCAATGTTGCACTGTGGTTTCTTGAGGGCTCCTCCTCCCCTCCACCCCCCAACCCCCACTCAGTCCCTCCCTTCCTTGATGAGAGATTGTTTGAATCTGCTCTTCAGAACTCGGGGAAGGTCAAGGAGGCTGAATGAGGCCTATTTCCTACAAACATGAAATGCGGGGACTTGGAAAGGATTTATACCAGGGAGGACCCCCCCACAGGGTCCTGCTTGAGCTAGTCAGACTAAGCAAAAGCAATAGAAGACAAAGGTTAAAGTAAAAGGAACAGAAGCAATCGAAGACAAAGGTTAAAGTAAAAGGAACAGAACCAGTACGGAGTCAGATTTGTTCTTCCTGATTACAGACTGCGCTTCTGCAATGGGCCCTGGAGAAACCAGGATCTTGCCTTCTGGTCTGCGAGGAAATGGTGAGTCCAATAACATATGAGGTATCCTACGGTGACCAAGGTGGGGTTATTGGGGATTGTGTTTTCTTTATCTCTGTGGTCTCATGCCTCTTCCAGTGCCTGCTTGACAAATAGTAAGAGGTAAAAACTTTTTTGGGGGGGAATTTACAATAGTAAGAGGGGAGTTCTACACAACTCTGCTGGAGTTCAGAGAGCGTATAGGGTACAGCTACTGAAGCAAGTCTTAGCAGCCATAGTCTTTCCTGCATCAAGGCCTGGCCTCTCTGATGAGTGAGAGATGAGTCTTTATTTGGATGCTGCCGACTCTTACTATTCTTCTGGCCATTTCCCTACTGTGTGAGGATCTCTGCTTAGCTGAGGTCTTTAGGAAGGAAGGCAGTGAAGAGGGTACCAAAGACAAATTTTTCTGACTTTGTAATTCAGCCAGTGGTTGGTATATTCTAGAAAGCAATTTGGCTCATCAGGCTATTAGAGCCTGGTGGCACTAGACAGGTGAGGCTGCTATAGGACCCTTATCTCCCTGTAGCTGCCAATTTTACTCAGGACCAGAAGCGCTCACTGCCTTCCTCAAGAAATGCGCAAAATCAGGAGACAAGCTGCACTTGGCCTTAATCTGCTCCAAAGTTGAAGGTGGTATATGTGAGTCAGGAGTGAGGTATGCGGTAAAGAAAGGATCAGGGAGCAGGATGCTGTTAGCCGAGGCAGAAGTTTCGAGAAATCTATCTTCCTAGCCAGTTTTTGTTAGTAGTAAAACAGAGTCTTTGAGTTAGTTTGATGGTTTGGAATACTGAGGAACATTCTTTTTTCATTCCAAGGCAGAAGGAACATTACTTAGGTTGCTTTCTATAATATGTAAACCAACCACTGGTCAAGTCAGGAAGTCAGAAAAATTTGTCTTTGGTACCCTCTTCGCTGCCTTCCCAGCCTCCTTCATTCCTTTTAACCCCTTGATGGTCTGTCTGTCCATCCCTTTTTTCCTCACCACCTAGATTCCCAGAGTCTGCCTCTTGTCCTCTATCCCATTCTACTCAGAGTGTGGAAAACTATCAAGGGAGAATAACCTATGGCAGCTCCAAGGGCCACTGTGTGGGAGGGGACCTGAATCATTTAGTGGGATAAATCTCTATATGACATTTTTAGCAGCTGGCAGTTTGGGTGGGGAGAAGAGGGTGGGGTGGGACTGGGGGCATTTTGTTTCCTTCCTGATGCACACGGAGTTTGATTCATCAGGCAAATGGACTCTGCTCAATATAGTGGTAAAGCACATAGGCTGTAAAATCAGACTGACCTGGATTATGTCCCAGATGCATTTAAACAAGTTTTGTAACCTGTCTGTGCTTCAATTTCCTTATCTGTAAAATGTGGGAGACAATACCTGGCTCACAGGGTTGTCTTAAGGATCAGGTAATGGTGTAAGGCTCTGGGCATGGTTGTTAGCTCATAGTGTGATCTTAATTTAAGTACTTAGTATTACAAATTCAACCGTATTTACATCACTCCTCTGCCCGGAAAGCTTCCATGATTTCTTACTGTCCTAGAGAATCAAGTCTTAAACTTTTATCTTGGCATTTACAACTCTCTTTAAGATTGGACCGAAATTTAAAATACTCTAAGAATGCTCTGGACATGTACTTTCCATCAATTATTTGAATTATAGAGTCAGACTCAATTAAAGGAAGGAGAAGCCCTCTTTTGGGGAGCAGTAAAATGTGTATAAGCCTAAATAAAGCCAGTCTTAATTCTGTTGAAAAAAACATATAAAAGTCCAAAATAAGTCCTCTTCAATTTAGGCGAGGCCGGGATAGACTGTGGAGGCAGGCAGGGGAGTACCACAAATGGGTAAGAGGTTCAGATACTGATACCAAATAAATGACACAGCTCAAACAGAGACCTTGGACTAGGACCCTGTTGTCCCGACTTTCAGCCTAGTGGATTTTTAGGCCAGCTGTCCTTGACTGTACCATGCCCCCTCCTGTTTGCTAGGGTGGGATACATGTGGGCTGAATAACAAAACTCCTCTTTAGCCATTAACAAATCGTCGTAATTAATTTCTCAGAGCTGCTTGCAGTCCCATGTGCCGCCCTAAGGAAAGGGGTCACTTAGACAGATAAGTGGAGGTGAGAGACATGCAGTCCTGCAGGGAGGGCAGTACCAGATGGTCCTCAGCGGCGGGAGGGCACTGGGCAGCTGGAGAGCTGAAAGCTGGAAGGGGAATGAAGGCATTCCCGGAGCAAGACTCCTCTGCCTTTCAGGTGTACTTCATTTGCCTTTGGGGGGCGGTGGGGATGGGGAATGTATTGATGGCTGAGATTCAGGGTTGACTTAAAATCTGATGAGATGTCACCTAAGTCTGACCTTCAGTCATTGACCGATGCTGAATTCTGCATTCAAACAAATTACTCTTGGCAGTTAAAATCTCCACAAAGGAATCCTTTTGTATGCTGTGCTTGGTGTGCTCGTGAACCATGCATGCTTGTCTATGGATTCACCCTTGAAGGGCTTAGGTGGTGCACTCTATCAAAAATGGCTTAGGTCTTCAAACAGCTTCTAGGATTGTCATTGGTGAATGCATTTGGGTGCTCAGAGTCCCCATGATGGCACCTTACTTGAGTTTTAGCTGTGATTGTCTTAATGCTCTGACACCTCATGAGCCTTGCAACTCCTAAATTCTACAGAACTTAGATAAAACACTTCAAGAAAGGTGAAAGGTATTTCCAGGGAATAGAATGCTCATATCAAATGGCTACAGAAACATTTCCTGATCTCCCCGTGCCCAGGAAACCAAATTGGTAAAGCAGCTTCAGTGTCTTGGCAAGAACACAACACTTGCTAGCTGTGTGGCTTTGGTCAAGTCACTTCCCCTGAGTCTGGTTTCCCTTCCATGACACAGGGAATAATTCCCCTGCCTCACAAGACAGTGGTGTTGATTAAAGGGGCTGCAGGGAAGTACACCGTACTCATGACGTGTGGAAGGAGTTCATTACAGGAATTAGCCCAGAGAAGGCAAGATAGTACACACATGTCAGATATTAACGTCAGGAGGTAATGGAATACAGCAGTTTAGAGAATAAGGCTCTGGAATCAAACTGCTTGGTCTCACATGATGGTGCTACCATGTACTAGCTGTGTGATCTTGGGTATGTTACTCTCTGAGGCTCAGTTTCCTTACCTGTCAAACGGGATAACGAGAGAACCCATTCCCACAGGGTAGTTATGAAGAAATTAATAATTTAAGTGTTTGGCACAGAACCTGGCACATAGTAAGATGCTGTTATGAACAAAGTCATAAAGCAATTTCTTGCTCTGTGCAGCAATGATCACCTTTCATACATACAGTCACATTTGATTATTATTAATACCTGTTTTGTGAGGTCGGTGGGACGAGTATTATCACCATTTTACAGAGAGATTGGTGATTCTGTCAAGGACCCTGAGAAAGTAGGTGATAGGCCTTTGATTAGCACCCAAGAGCTTGGATTCTTTACTTCTTAAGGCTGAAGTGAATTCTGAGACTGTCCAGATGATGGTAGCTCAGCAGCAGGGAGCTTGCTGGCCAGGGACCTCCTCAGAGACATAAGCCTCCCTCCTCTGCCTATGTTTGGGGCCTGACCTACCAGATGAATTATTATCAAGTTATCAAATAAGCCATAGGGAGGGGCAAATGAGGCTTCGTCCCCTCCTCCCTGTGTTGGGTAACACCTGAATCGGGGCCCCTCACTTCAGCTTGTATTAATTAGTACATTTCATCATGAATGAGATTGCAGCTTCCTTCTAATAAAACTTAATGTTACTGTTACTGTGTATTGTGCTCTGTAAGCCTTTCCCACACTTGTTTCTTATGAGGCGGTCTTGAAAAAAAATTTCACTTCTTTGTTAATCACAGCAGATATCTCTGTCATTTGGGGACCCACTCTGTATTAATGAATATGGATTGAATGCTTCCTAATTGTTCTCTGAATACCTCCCAATTTTCAGGAGGGTAATTGATTTCAATCAACTTCTTTAGGGCACTCTGCACTCTTGAAGCCTGTAATTTTCAAGTTCAATGTTTGTGTGCTCATACCCTCAGGAGTGCTTCAGTTGGATCCTGCTATAATCCTGGAATTCTAACCAGTCACCAACTTGAAGTATATTTATCATTAAATTCACTTATTTTTTTTTTTAGTATAGCTGAGACATACTTTAAGGCATAACTCACAAACTCTAAATTTTCTGAAAAGCCAAATTACAAAAGCATTTAAAATTTGAAACACAAAACTACTTGGCTTTAGTGATGAGTGTATTAAAATCTTTCCCATACCTTTAGCTGTATAATAGTCTGGGACAAAGAAACTTAAAGGTCAGACGTTAGGTGTTTACTGTGGACAATTAGTCAAAGAGAAAAGAGCTCAAAGGAGGAGCTCTTTGGGAAGATCATTTCATTTACAAAAATTCAGTTCTAGTTGAACTTCTAGAAATTCAGATGAGTATATTTGTATACATTTCCACATAATAGCTTTTTCTTGTTATGAAAATTCTTCCATATTCTAATTTTTTCTTTTTTTGCTCAAGTCCATGTTCAAAGATCTATGGTGATTTACTATTTTTCTATGGAATTTGGCACAACTAAATTTACCCTACACTAGATAGTCTATCATTAGTTCTACCTCTAAAAGTGCATAGCTTCTTACCAGACTTTTTGGGGAGGGAACACCTAAATTGAGAATAGCCACTTCGATCACTATATTTGACCTAGAATTAACATCGTTGAGGTTCTTCACTGCCATTTTTGAGCTGGACAATTGCAAAAGTTTAACCAGGCTTCGTCTCTTTCCCACTTCAACTTATCACAGACACTGTTGCTAGAAAAATTTCCCCCAGACATTATGCCTTTCCCTTGTGAGATCGTCAAGGACTCCCTGTTAACCATTGGCCTGGAATACCAGATCCCATAATCTGAATTTTGAATTAATACCTTTCCAGTTTTTTTTGCTATTAGGACTTCACATACCATAGGCTCCTGCCAGCCAAACTATTGCAACACCTTGAACACTGCATGCACAGTCACACATACCCCTGTGTCTACTGATGTTGCTCCTTCAACCAACAGTAATACACTTCACCATCTCTCTGTATCTGCATTTCACGTGTCTGCGTCTGTGAGGGTAAAGTAGGGCCTTTTTTTTTTTTTTTTAAAGAGACCATAGAGGAGAAGGGCTTTAAAAATTCAGAAGTTCATTTTTTCCTGTCAGTTCTGTTGTGTTTCAGAATGACAGTGGCTCTGCGTCTTCATTCAAGAACTTAGGCTCCTTATAAGTTGTCCATTTAACAGGCTGTTGCTCTACCATCCCCTGGGGTGTGGTTCTCATCTGAGTGGTCAGGGCTGGCCCGCCTCATCCAGGTTCCAGCTGGAGGGAGAGGAGAGAGTGACTAAGACTGGTCCACTCCCTTAAGATCTAAGCCTGGAAGTGGCACGTGCTGCTTCTCGCATCCCATCGAAAAGAAATTAGTCACTCACTCCTGTGAAAGAGGCTAGGCAGTGTAGTCTAGCCACAGGGATGGAAGAAACGGAGGGCAAATTTTGGTGGCCAACTAGAAGTTGGTGCCACATGATTAAAATCTGACTCATGGGCTGTCTTGAGCCCCTCAGCTGAAAAGCCATTTCTCTCTCCTCTGAATTGCTCTGGGCTGGGGCTTTTCCAGCGGTGAAGTGTATCAGAATTACCTGTGGTTCTTGTTTAAACTACAGCCTCTGAATCAGTCATTGAGCAGGGCCTGAGATGCTGCATTTCTAACCAGCTCCTTGGAGATACTCATGCGCGGATCTGCAGAATCCTCTTTGGGTATGGAGATTTGAATATATTTTCTGTTTCCCACTGATGGAATGTAACGTTCCTTACTGGCTATTCATGTGCATATCCTAACCTCCTTACTAGACAGTTATTTCTCATAGCAGACTCGGGATTTCCTTGGTATCTTTCTCGCCCTGCCTCCCCTCCAGGACCAAGAGTAGAGTCTTGTACGTTGAGAAGTACTTAAGAAATACCTGACTAAGTGACAAGCGGTGTCGACTAACTCAGAAGTTTGAGCATAAACTTTTGAAAAGGCAGCCCTACTTAATGCCAAGTTCTGGGCTATGCTGAGTGCAATCACTTGTTTGGAAATGGTCTCGTGGAAGCCCCACTCCTGCAGCCAAACCAAGGGAGAAGCTGTCAGAGGGCTGAGCTAATTGGAATTTAGCAAATGGAAACCACATTTGATCAAGGATTTTTCCCCTCTGTGTGCTGTGACCGTTTCAAAAGAAATGCTAATCCCTATGTTGGGAATTCATTTCCAGAGAGCCTCTCTGTTTAACAAGAATGATTTTTGTGCCCACAGAACTTTCCGAGCCAGTTCGATAAATTTTGTTGAAGAGGTGGCTGTTCCCCACCCTTCCCACCTGGAAGCATGCAATGATCCTCCACTGGGAAAGTCTCAGGTTCAGTTCCAATGAAAGCTGGATGAGAATGACTTCTCAGCTTGGCCCCATGTTTGCCTGTTTTCTCAATCCTGACATAGGTAGTCATGTTCTGGGGCTAGAAGAAGGGAGAGGGCATGAAGTGAGCTGGGGTTTTAAAACCAAGGCTACTTGGTAATTTAGCCTGAGCCACATGGAGCAAAGTAAGATCTGAGGTCTCCTGCCCCTCTTCCTTAGCCTGCCTGATGGAACCCCTATCTAGAACTATTTTCTACTTGGAAATGATCATAAAAGAGACAAGATTGAAGTTCCCTTTGGGGCTCCATAGGGAAAAAAATTCACAAGCAAATGAATCATGTTACCCAGATTTTAGAGATTCTTAGCCTAGTTGAAGAAATGAGTTTGTCTGTTAGCCCCACTGGTACAATCTACTAATGCCCCAACTACAAACCACAGAACTTCAGAGTGGGGCTCATTGCGACCTGCAGGCTCGAGTACTCCTTTGCAGTACCTCGTTAGCACTTAATTCCATTAGTGGGCTTTGGAACTGAGAAAAGGACACTCAGGCATGCTACTAGATTTTCCTGATCCCTGCCCCTCCTTCCTGTGACCGTGTGTTTGCGATGTTATCTGCACAGTCTGTCCTAAGCTGTTACTACACTTGTTATACATGATCTTGTAAGTATTCCACGTTGTTGGCCTTCCCATTTCCTTGGTGAGAACTTAGAGCATCACAATTCAAGAATGAAGATGTTCCAACCAGGGTGCCACAAGCCCTAGGGAGCAGAATTTCAGGAGGTGCTCCCTTGAACATGCTGGGCCCGCTCCTGCAGGACCCTAAGAGTGAGTGCCTCCTGCAGTTTTGTGCCCCACGGGCCTTGTTGGACTTATCCTAGTCCAGGTCCCGATTCTCAAGACAGAGCCCAAAGTGCCAGTTACTGAGATCATTTGGAGAACAGTCAGCTCTTTAAATCCTCCCACTTTCTTTTTGGTAAATGCAGAGATTTTCCACATGCAGACAGGACACATAAAAATGAAATTCAGCAATCATAATTTTATCCATGCCTTGAACGTAACTGTTACCTATTCACTTGCCCTCTAAGCTGCAGCTAAACAAAGTCTTGCCATAGATTTTATAATGAGCACATATTCATTATTGGCTTTGGGGATCTCCTTGGATTTCACTCTTGACATGGGTCTCAAAGCCCCCTGAGTTCTCAGCCCATCCGTGGTGCATCTCAATGCAGGCGAACATGTCATTCCTACCCACTGCCTGCCTAGACCCACTTGCAAGGCATATGTGAATGCCGCCTAATTAGCTGTGACGTGCATTTTGGCATATGTCGGAAGTTAAAGCCACTTCCTTAGAGGTACTCAAACTCCGAATTTATCTTTATTAAGGCCTTGTCCAAATGATAAATATACACTGCCTCCTTGCTATCTACTGCTGGGAAATAAATCACTTTAGGATTGATTTGCTAACGGCTTTCTTAACTCCAAGGGTCCTCCTGCCCCAGAGGTCACACTGTCCTTCACAAACGCTGGTAACCAAACAGAAGACCCCAAGCTGACCATGCAGTGAACAAAGCAGGGAACCTGGGTGGAGGGGAAGCGATTCCCTGCGCCCAGCCCAGAAAAAACAGCCTTACAAGGCACAATATGCTGGAGAAAAAAAACCAGTGTTGAGTATATGAGTGAACAGATGGCATATATTTACTTTTTTTTCCAGCAAAATGCTATGAACTTGGGTACTTCAGACAGGAATTAGAAACTCCTCCCAGAGTCTACCAGGTAATATAAATAAGCAAAGCTGACTTAAGTATGAGATGTTTGAGAGTGGGTGGGGATTTCAGGAAAGCAGAGGCTGCGTTCCCCAACCACCCCAGCCTCCTTTTGCTACATGGGAACTTGGGCCACGTCTTGCTAGATCTCCCGATTCTTCAGGAGGAGGTAATTTGATTTTTTTTCCCCTAACATAATAGTTCTATTTTTTTAAATGTTGGAAAGTTAAAGAAAATTTTAAAAGATACTATGGGGGACAAAATATCCCTGAAGAACAGATTTGTCTTACAAAGTCTTGAAGTCTGACTCCAGCCCGTTTGTGGTTCCTTGCTTAGGACCACGACTCTTGTACTCAGTGACTTCTCATGCGCTCAGCCAGTCATGAGGATGGATGTTCTTAAGATGCCATGATGTTAAGACTCAGTTTTCAAGTCAGGTTTACGATGATCTTTATCTCATCACACTCACTTAGCTCCTCCTCGGCATTCCTGGGATAACATAACTGCACAAACCCGAGTCCCATTAGCAGATGCCACTAAGTCTCCTGCCTTGGCCTTTCTAGAGTGACCACAGGAAGCCCGTGGAGCCTCCCGCTTCCTGAGGAAGCAGCACAGGGAAATAGTGCTGACTTCGCTAGCTTGGTTTTCTTAAGATTCTTCATATTTTGCTTGTCTCAACTGCTTGCTGCTTGGCCCTTTTGAATTCTCCTGGCCTACTTCTGACTTTGTCAGTTGTTGACTAATAGAGGTGGAGTGCATATCGAGGTGGCCACTTCTTGAGGGAATGTGTTCTCTGAATTTATTCCTTGTAGGTTGAATTAACAGGTCTTTGATTTGCTTTGTGGCCTATATGGTTGACGTCAGCTTGTTCTGCCCTTGTGATCTAAGATGTGAAAGGACTTCATGGCCTTTGGAAGCTCAAACACATACCAAAGATTCTGGTGAACTTCCAAGGGAGCCTCATATACTTCCTGGTCGCTCACTGTCCCAGTCCCACACTAGATTTACTGGATGTGAAACATAGGCCCCACCTCCTCCTCAGGCCCCACCCCTGCCCTCTCAGGTCCCGCCCCCATCCTCTGACACCACCCCTGAGCGCAGACTTTCCCCAGTCTGTGTGTGGTCAGGATCACATCATCACTCACCCCCACAGACTGGCTCCACCTCTCCCTGTTACTCTCCCATCTCAGCTCACCTCTCCCTCCCATATTGTCTTGGCAACATTAAATTTTTTCCTCCCTCTGACAGAGCAGCTTCCTCACTCTTTGGTGGCCTTGTTAACACTCTGGTTGTTAGGGTTGGGATCACCTTTGTGAACCTGTAAAAAACATTCTTCTTGTTAATTAACAGAAGCATATAGTGCTGAAAGGCCTTGTTTAAAATCTCAGGCTGACACAGCTTTGCTTTTGAAATGGCATCAGTGATAATGGAACATCCCATTCTTGGCTGGAACACCTTGATTGGTTTTGCAGAGCTTCCCAGAAGGGGATTTGGGACAACCTTCAACATTTATCTCAGTTCTGTATTTTTCCAGAAGGTGGGACCCTGAGGCTACATCTCAGCCTAGTGCTAACATTCACCCGTTTATACACAGCCCTGCTCTACTGTGAGACCATCAGACCTTGGCTTCACTTAAGTTGTTCCTATACCACTCTCCCCCACACCCTGCCTGCCTGATCCGAAATAATGCTGTCACTTCCTTTGGTGAGGTATGCCATGATTTCTCTGGTGTGTAGTCTCCCTTGCTGTAGCAAGTTAATAAGCCTAATATGTGACTACAAGGCTGTCTGTGATATTTATCTGATGGGCTTTATCACCTTCTGCTCCACTGCTATTAAAGTATTTGTCCCAAGACATGAAATTTTCTAAGAGGACTTACCTTTCATTGTACTATAACTTCCATGGAAGCAGAGAATTTTGTCTGTTTTCTTCACTGCTGTAGAACAGTACTTGGGATGTGCTGAAAGAATGAATGAATTGTTATATAAGAATGTGGAGACCGGCTTATAAAAGAGTATGATACCTCATTTCATCTTCCTTTGAACCCTGCCTGGAGTTCTGGAATCAGAGTGACCTGGGATAGACCACGTCTTAGTCTGTTCAGGCTACTAGAACACAATACCATAGACTGGGTGGCTTATAAAACAGCACAAATATATTGCTTCCAGTTGTGGAAGCTGGGAAATCTAAGATCAGGATGCCAGCATGGTTGGGTTCTAGGGAAGGCCCACTTCCAGTTTCTAGACCGTGATTCTCACGTGGCAGAAAGGGCAAGGGAGTTCTTTGGGGTGTCTTTTATAAGGGCACTAATCCCATTCATGAGGGTTCCTCCTTGTGACCTCATCACCTTTCGAAGCCCCACATCCTAATATTTTGGGGGCTGACATTTCAACATGTGAATTTGGGGAGAGTTATAAGCCTTTGGTCTATTGCCGACCCCCATTCCAACATTAAACTAGGTGTATGATTTTGTATAATCTCTTTACACCTTGATTTTTTTTTTAAACTGTTAAGTGGGGTTGATGCTAGCTGTCTTGCTGGTGGTTGTGAGGATTGAAGGAGGTGACTGATGTGAAGAGTTTATCATGGAATCTGGCATGTGCTAAATGCTAAGTAAACATCAGCTACTATTTTTCATTTTGGCCTTCATCTTTCCAGATGCCAGGGACTTAACTATCTCTGGGCCTCTGCTACTAGTCAGCACTAAATTTCATTTTGTCCTGTGGTAGAGGACCATATGTATGTCGTCTTTGAGTTGTAAACTCTGAGAGGGCAAGGTCCATGCCTTTCTAGCCATGTATCATTTTAGAGAAACACACCTATAGATCACTGGCGCATGGTAGATGCTCTAAATGTTTGTGGTTGGAAAGTCTGCCGAGCCGGAGCGGGGAGGGCAGGGTGTGCCCTGAGTGCTAGATGATTATGGTACAGCATTAACACCTGTCCTGAGCCGTTTCTGAATCTACCACAGAGGAGGGGCAGGGGTGAGGAAGGAGTGCTGCCTGCCCCTGCCCAGCGTGCAGGGCAATGACCCAGGGAAAGTGAGGGGGGCCAAGGAGGTGGGTACGGAGAAGCTTGGTGGGTGAATACCTTTATTTTTCTGGAATTGCCCCTTGAGTCTAGCCTAGCAATTTGAGCAGCAGGGGGGATTCTATGTGGCTCCTCTGTGACCAGAGACCGTTGGGTGGAGCTGTGCTGGAGTGGGGCTTTCCTGGTGACCGGGTGGGGATCTGCAGCCGCTGTGCCTTTTAGTCCCTCTGGGATCTGATACTGCAGGTGGAGGAAGCTGGACTGTGCCTTTCGGGCTGAGCTCTGAGTGGCTCTCCACTCGGAATATTCATGACGACTGCTGTAAGCGGCCCCTCTCACACTCTCAAGTGCAGGACTGAGAAAGGGGGAACAAGAGCCAACACCTAGGGAATGGGAAGAGGGCAGGGTTTCTTCAACATCCCTTTTCATTGCAAATTGACTCCTTGTGGCTCCCCCTGCCCCCTCTTCCCATGTCCCAATCCTCTTCAGTATTTTCCAGGGATAATGTTGGATGATGACTACCTTTGAGCTTGTGTGGTGCTAATAAACTGGATATCTAGGGGGAGAAGCCCTGATTTGTTGTGTTGGCTGATTTCTGTGGCATAAATAGTCCCATCAGGGTGGACTTCTGACTACTAACTTGTAGCCACTGAATGTAGTGTTGAGAGGAGGTGTGGGTAATTGGCTCCAGCATCCAATTGCCTTGAACTTAAGTCTTATGACTATATGGGCTTGACCCTTTTTCTCTCCATTCCCTATACCACACCAGCGGCAATAACTACAATACCAAAATGAAACGCTAAAGCTCCTTCTCATGCTCAAAGGCAAAAAAAGGAAAGTCTTTCTTACAGACGTACTACATATGTTATATCAAGATTGCGTCAAGGGTGAGTGCTGGCTGCTAATTTTTCATATTAATTAAGGCAGAAACAGCAGGAAACACCATGGTCTTGTGATTCTGTAAGTCTCCGAATTGACAGGAGCCTCTGAGTCAAGCGTCAGGTACACTGATGGTGGGTCCCCTGAGCTGCTGTTTATAACACACAGTCGTCTCTCCATTAGCCCTGGGAGAGCTGACAGGGAGCGGCAGTATCAAAATAGAAACAAGTACTACCTTATTCACTGCTGTGCAGCGCCTTTTCCCCATGCCCTCACAACATCCATCAGAAAAAGGCTTCCCCCTAAGTGAGTAAGGCCATTTCTGCTGCCAGTAGAAGCTTCTGCAAATGGAATGTGTTTACTGGAGCTTGGGTGCTGAGGATGAGTGACAGGAGCATGCTTGCTCGCTCCTGGTCCAGGTGGGGGAGGCAGAGAGCCGGCTCGAGCCCAGCTGGGCCAGAACTGCCGAACGTGGGTGAGGTTTGGTGCTAATTCCTTCCATTTCCAGGGGAATCGATCTCTTATCCTCCAGCCTCTGCCTAGCTGCCTCACATGGTCCCTCCTTTCTCATCTCTGTTTTCCAGGTTGGAGCTGTTGCTCAGCCAGCCTCTTGTCATTTGGAGAGACATAAGCAATGAACTAGGACTGTAGTGATGATTGAGACATACTTTATATATAATTGTCCTCAGAGCAAAGGGACAAGGAGCCTGTGCTGTCGAGTAGAAGTTTAACAGCAAACTCGCTAGGGAAAAAAAAGAGTGTGGTGTGTATTTCTACACTTTATTGATATGAAGCATGAATAGCACACGATTTCGAAAAACCTAACCAGTTTATTCTCACAGGACGCTTTCTGTCATTTTGCAGAATTGTATCCCTAGCCAACCTACAGTTGGGGTTGAACGAATGTGGTCCTGCCATCAGTGTTGGTTGAGATTTTCAATTCTGTTGATGAGTAAGATGAGAGGGAAACAACAGAGATGCAGGGCAGGACTTCATTTCTTCATCAGCGATGTGAACAACTCTTGTTGAATTGAATAAGGGTTCAAATACTGAAAGAAAATGTCCTTCATTTTGTGGTGGGCACCATGTAACAGCTACACAAAATGCTTTTAAGTTTAACTTGTTATTAACACTTCATCACTTTTTAAAAGTCTAGACAATAACAGTCTGATAAATTGAGTCTAGGTTTCTAGGATTTTTGAAGTCCCATGATGTAAATACTCCCCACTCTGACAGGAGTAACTGAACTGAATTGTCAGGCTGTAATTGTGGTGTAACTGAAGGAGGAGTCAGAAGAGATGGGCAGCAGCATGCTACTAATAGGATATTTCCACCACACGGATGCTAGAGACAAATAACCTCAAAGGCATAGATAATAGTAAAATGTAGTACAAGAATGAAGAAATGTGTTTGGAGTATTAACTTTAGTTTTAATATGATTTGTTTATTGGAGATATAGATCCATTAATTTTTAATAATGGCTGTGTTTACAAACTGGCTCACAAAATGTCCAAAAATTTAACAATTGACTCTTGAGCTGGAGTAGACCACCTCCAGCACATTGGTAAGGAAACGAACTTTGCAGGACTTCTATATGGGCCACACTGTATATTTTGCATGTATAACTTCTAAGATTCCTTAGTTCTCAACCATCTTAATGATAACGGTACATAATTCAGTACCACTGGCTCTGGTTCTACCTGCTTCTTGTAGGGTCCCACTCCCTTGCTGTGTCCCTGAAATTCTTGAAGTCTCTAGTGGGTATCTCCCCACAAGTCTCCTCTCATTACCATGTGCTGATGCTGCTTTGTTGGATGTTGATGAGGTATTCACCTGTTCTTTCTGTCTCTCATTAAGGCTGTGCTGTTCCTTGCTGCCACTGCCCTGCTGAACTCACGTCTCCTGACCCTATTGCTCTTCTGGGCATGACAGCAAAGTGTAGAAATGTTCACGGTACCAGGGCACCTGAAGAATTTGCCCCAAAGTAAGGGAGAACGCACCTCTCTCATTGGTATTACATTTTTTGGGAAGGGGTCTTCAAGCAGGACTGCTGATAACCTTACAATTTTGGGGGGGATAACTTTTATTTCCGAATAGTTTTTAGATTTACAGAACAGTTGAAAAAGGTAGTATACATTATGTGGTGCCTTTGTCACAATGAATGAATCAGTATTAACGTGTTATTATTAACTAAAGTATGTACTTTATTCAGAGTTCGTCTTTTTTTCTTAATGTTCCTTTTCTGTTTGAGGATTCCATCCAGGATCCCACGTTATGTTTAATAGTCACATCTTGGATTCCTCTTGACTGGGACAAGTTGAACTGATGTCTTCAACTCTCACCACATGCATCATTCTTGCCTCTCCCCTTGATTATCTGTAACCTGCCATTCTGACAGCAAGAAGCCTGGTTCCTACCATCTGCCATGCCTTTACTTAATTGTTCAATTCTAGTCTACATGTCTAGTGATACCAGCATTGTTCACCCAAAGCCCTGTGGGAAATGACTTTCTCAAATAGACTATGATGATTATGTACGGTTTCTTTTGTGTTTTATCTTAAAACCTCCACTTGCCTCCGAAAGTTACTTAGCTCAACGCTTGTCCTTCCCTTACAGCTTCTAGTAACACTCTAGTAAACAGTGTCCTTACCTGTTTCAGTCCTCCCTACTCAGACATAGGATATGTGGGACTGAGCTAGGAAGCAGATCCAAGTGGCAGGCATCACACTGTCCTCGGGATCCCTGATGCTGGAGATATTTTACCCGCTCTATCTCTTGATCAAGGTCAGTGTGTCTGATTCCTTCCTGTACTACAGTTCTCCAGGAGCTTTCTTAAGAACCTGAGGTAGAAATAGCTTTCTTTAGGGTTCTTTAAAGATTGTTCCAGATGTACCCAAACATGTTTGAGTCCTAATTAGGTAAGAGCTGGGACCCTTGTTCTACATGCTTCATCTTGCTTAACTTAATCATCATAAAAATACCTGCTAAAATTTACTAAGCGCTTACTATTGTCAGGCATTTTTCTAAGTGCATTAGAAGTATGAACTTGATAAAACCTCAAAATCCTATGAAGTGTAAGGTCTGTTAATCTGCCATTTTACAGGTAGGAATCAGAAGCTCAGAGTAACTTACTCAAGGTCATACACATCGAAATCTGTGCTCTTTCTACTAGACAACACTGCCTGCCTCAAATTACATGGTACCTAAAGCTGAATCTCATGATTTAAAAAAAAAATTAAAAATTTATGTCTCTTTCTTTGCTAGAGAATGCTTTTTTAGAGAGTTAGGCAATTATTGACGGTGGGGAAACATAAGGAAATCTAGGTCCCAATGCATTGTATTGCTTGTGTAGCTTGTCACACATCTTGGGAAATCGTTGTTGGTGTGTCCGGTGCTCTTTAGTCAAGGTAATTGAGCAGAAAATCCACAAAGAGAAGGAATGTTACTGCAGATGATCAGAAACTCTTCCTAGTTCTATTCCTCTCCTGTCCTTAGCCATTTTTGAGATGCAAACATATTTCAATTCAACAAACATCCACTGAGCACTTACTTGGTGTAAGCACTATGCTAGGCACTAGTGGGGAATAGAGAACAGAGAAATGGGTGAGGGATGGTTCCACAGTTTGAGCTTTCAGGTCGGTGGGGAAGAACAACATGTATCTAAAAGGCAGTTTCATTTTATTTTTTTAAATTAAGGTATAGTCAGTTTGCAATGTTGTGTCAACTTCTGGTGTACAACACAATTTAAAAGACAGTTTCAAATAACACAGAAATGGAATAAAATTCTGGCTTATGACCAGCCCAGCTCGCTCACTTTGGGGGCTTTGTCTTCTGTGCTGTGCTTGATTTGTGTTAACATTAGAATGGCTATCTGGTGAGTCCCAGTGGCCTGGGCCTCTCAGGAATACTCAGAGACTCAGGGAGGCCAGCCTGGGGTTCCAAGGGTAACCCACGTGATAGAGCAGCACAAGTTGGCTCTGGGCCTCTGTAGAGGGGCGGTGCTCTGGGTCCAGTGGAGGGTCAGATCTGGTGCTTTGGGCTTGTCTTGTTTCTGCTTAACACTTACTGAGGGAGAGTCTGAGCTTTTCCTAATTTCCTTTTGGCTCCCAGACCTCCTACCTCTCTTTCAGGTTGGCATTTCCTTGCCACCTTGCCATCCGCTTTTTCTCTCCCCAGCCTAATTAGTATATTGGTGGGAGGTAGCATCAGAAAGGGGAGGCTTTTCCCTGTGAACCCATTCTTTGCAGCAATCCAGTCATTTGGGCTTTAATTGGCTTCAGAAGTCCCGTCAGTGCTTTGTCCTCTGTGCATCAGGAAGTTAATTACTTAATAAACCAAATGGGAGTCTTTCAAAAATGCAGTGTTAGCTCTTCTCTTTCTTAGAGCACAACTTGGGCCAGACAAGAGTACTTGAGTCACTGAGAACCAGCCTAAGGTAAACTTGAGAGGCTGAAGTTTGTGTTGAGTGCTCCAAACTTAGGAGTCCTCTTTCATAGTATGGCCTCTCATAGGCCCCTGGGCCCCTCCCTACAGTTCCTCTCCTGGGCTGTCCCTTTCCCATGCCTGACCCCATGCTTTGACCCCCCCCCTTTTTTTTTTTTTTAGCAATTCCTTCTATCAGAATGTATATTGTCTGTGTTTCATTTATAGGAGGTCCCATTCACTCAATTTGATAAAGCAGTTTACGTTAGCATTAACAACCGACACAATGGAATCTGACACTTAGAGGCCTTCTGCTAAATACAAATTCATTCATTACCACCCAACAACCCTCTGAAGTTGATTTTTCCTATTATAGCCATTCTACAGATGAAGAACTCAAGGCCCAGAGGGGTTTAAGTGACTTGTCTAAGATCCCACCGCTAGCAAGCACGGGAGCTGGGATTCAAACCTAGGTTGTCTGACACTGGAGCCCCTGTCTACAAATCACCAGGTTGTAATGCCAAGTGGTTTACTAATGGCTGATAATGACCTACTGCGGAGGCATGTTTGCATACTTCTCTAGCCTCTTTCCAGAGAGCGCATACATTGAGCACCTACTATGAGCTAGATGATGTTTTTCCTCTTAACAGTGACATTTACTATTTGAATTTTTAGGAGTGATTACTGTAGGCATCATGAAAGGATTGAAGAACAATTAAGTGTTAAATTGCTTAGTATTGATTGTAAGTGCACTGGTATTGTAGGAGGTAGAATTGTGCTGGGGTTGGATAGGTAGAGAGAAAGGAGGGGGAAGGCATTTTTGGCGGCAGGGACTGAGACAGCAAGGGTAGAATTGAGAAGGTGAGAAAGGAGCAGTAAGGAGGTGGACTTGGCTGGCACACTGATGATCAAGTCTCTATGCAACTAGGAGTACAACCTCCCAGACCTTGTGGCTGCAGCTCTGCTGCTACATCTGCCAAGGACTATCTCTAGCCGGGAAGACACATTGTTCTATAATAACAGGTGACGTTTATTGAGTGCATGGTTCTACAGCATTGACAAGAATGACTTTATTTAATCCTCAAAACAACCTCATGAAACTGGAACTGTTAGTCTCCCCACTTTAGTTAAGGAAACAGATTCAGGGATGCTAAGAAACTTACCCAAGGTCGCATAGCTAGTGAAGAAGCAGGGCTGGAAAATGAACTCAGGCAGTCTGGCTCCAGAGAACTTGAACTTAACCATCAAGCTATACTTCCTCTGTTTGAGCAGTACTACTCCTGGCTAGGCTCTTGTAACCCCTTTGTAAGCTTCTCCTCTGGTTTATTAACCAGATCTCTTATATTGGAAAGGACTACTTCTGTCCTTTGTGCCTGTGATCTAGACCAGAAGCAGACCAAATAGCCTCTAAATTTTTTTCCCCCTAGGGCCAAACCTTGGTTTTGATTCTCCATATCATCCTCACCCTTGGAAAATGCAGCATAGAAAAAACAAAGCCAAAAGAAGATAGGACCCTTCTTCCTAAAGTCTAGAGCAGATCTGGCCTTCTTTGTCCTTGCTAGGTCTTTTTACCTGGGGCTCAACCGTGGTCCTGTTGAGCCTTACAAGTGATGAGTCCTTCCCGTTAGGTACTTGAAGAAGACCATTCCAAGCCAGAAGCAATGGAAAGAGCATTTCTCTTAGTCTATTTATGTACATAATCCCTTTTCTCCTCCACCGAAAGGTGTACCTTCTAACACGGTGGATCAATTGGTTTCTTGGACCCTCATTTTGACTCTCAGCCTTAACAAGAACTTCTATAATGTAGACTTAGAGAAGATGGAGAGAGAGGCTGACTTCTGCTTTGGTGATAGGGCGAAGCCACTACTACACCAGTTTGTTGCTCTGTTTACACAGAAGGGTTAACAGTCCAGCCTTTTGTTACCCAGGAGAGTTGCTCTTTCTCTTCATGAAAGACCTCAGTGGAAAGTCCCAATCCTACCTCTGCACCTGTCAATCTGCCTTTCTAATCCTTGCCACCTGGGCCCTGTGAGATGGGAATTGAGGCCCTCGAATCTTCTGTGAATGTCGCTTTCGTGTGTGTCCTTTCCCCTAAAGCGTCTGAAATTGGTCCACACAGGGAGTTACTTCTATGAAGTTGACCAAACTCAGAAAGCTGCCTTGAATTTTTGATTTCTCATCTTTTTCATACACAGCTATGCTAGAACACCCTCTTCAGAGACAATTTAACAATGCACACATTGCCCCAAGTTGGCCCCCACCCAGAAAATGTCAACGCTAAAACCCTCCTTCCATTATTAAGTGTATCCCTGTTTTCAAAGAGAATTGAAAGTTCTAAGAAATAGCAACAAAATCCCCCTGCCCCAAACAATCTCCCTTCCCTTGTTTGCACAGAAATAAACTTTATTTCGCAGGCAGTAGGTGGCCATTATAAGTTCTTAAGCAGCATGAAAAAGTGGTGGTACAGGAGGATTGATCAAGCAAGAGCAGACTGCTAATACTTTGCAGGCTGTGTGGCTGGTCTTGGTCATAGCTACTTGGCCCCGTTGTTGAGGTGTGAAAGCAGCCGTAGACAGAAGGTGAAGGACAAGTGTGGCCGTGTACCAATACGACCTTAGTTACAAAACCAGGCGGTGGGCTGGAATTTGATTCTCAGTCTAGAGTTGGCCAACCTTTGGCACAGTAATAAATGAGTTCAACAGTTTGTTCATGAGTCTTGCCAATAAGCAAAGTCATGCCTTGAGGATGAGGGGTCACAGAGCGGCCGTGTATGTTATTCTAGTGGAAGCTGCCACAGGGAAACCTGGGAACTGCTAGCTCCTTCTGATGGGTACCATGGACAGAGCAAAGGTGACTTGGAAGAGAAGTTTTGTGGGGAGATGCTCATCTTTGGAGATGAGTTTGAGGTGAAAGCAGAATGTCCAAGTGAAGGTCACCTGTAGCCACAGTGATTGTATAATATCTCTTAACTCCGTGTTCAGTGACCTCTTAATGACAGCTTGAAATTGGCCGTGGTGGGGGTATTGACAGCATGGAAATTGGCAAAGGCTAGAAATCAGATTTCCCTGCCCTTAACCACACAGCACTGCACATAGAAGTTGTGAAGTATGAATCTGAAATACACTTGGAGGTAGGATCCTGTAAGTGAATCATCTGCTTGGAGGAGACAGCTGAAGTTTTGGCAGTGGGATGAGTCTACTGAGTGTGGGTGGGACAAGGGCAAAGTAAACAAGGCAAAATACTGGCAATATTCACAGTTTAGGGTCTGTAGAATAAGAAGACAACAGGGACTTCAAAGAAAAATGGGAAAAGTAGGAGAATGGGGAAGAGACAGTGTCAGTAAGTGGCCATCCTTCACTTCTATGATGTCAGGCCCCTTGATAGACCTATTAGAAAAAGACTGCTTATTCCCAGTTAATTACAAAAGAACACGCTCACATCCTCCTGAATAGGTTGAGTGGAGGTGGAGCAGAGATTCCAGGGAAACTGGACCTTCCAAACATACCCAAAGTTTGTCCCTCTAAGTCTTCCTCCTTGGTTCTGTATGCTATTTCAGACAAGATCAAGTGAGCTAGCATTACATCAGCTGCCCCAAATTCTATCTAACGAACCAGTACTAAAATTTTAAAAGCCCTGAATCCCACATGCTTGCACTTTAACTCACAAAGAATCCAGCTACTGTTGTGGTCTAAAACCTTGGACTGCAGTCCTAGCTGAGAAATAGAGCAGAGGAGGAATCCCCCTAAACAAAAAAGACTGAGCCTGTTAACTACTCTCACATACTAGGGATCAAGTGATGGTTACACCAGCTTGTTTGCCTCTAGTAAGGACCTTGCCCCTTTCCCAGGGAATTCTCATGCTCAGGGAATTCTGCCACCTTTGTAGTCCAAGGTGCCCCAGAGTGTTTCTCCAGACTCTGGAGCTCACCTGGCTCTTTCCCAAGGCTAAATCCCTGTAAGGCCTCAGACACCCCAAATCAAGCTCTTTAGCTGCAAATCATGGCCCCAGACCCAAACTTTGAGGATGCTAGGTGAATCCCTATGTAAGGCTCCGAACACCAGTGCTGGTAAGGCCCACCAAAAGCTTTGGATTCTTAATACCGTACTTTAGTCCCCACACACCACTCTTCTTGTGTTTATTCCCTAAGTTTTCCAGGCCATGTCAGAGATTTGTGAGGCTCATCTGGTTACCCTGCTTGGCTCTAACCAGTTGACAACAAACACAAGGAATTAGACGTAGATCACTGTCATACCTTTAGTAACCCTTGTTAATGATAAAACTTAAGGTAGCTATTTCATATCACAGTATTTAATCCTTGTATCAACCCTATGAAGTTGATGTTATTAATACTCCTGTTTTATAGAGGAGAAGATTAAGGGACAGATATTAAATGATTTATCCAAGGTCACTCAATAGGTGGCAGAGCCAAGATAAATATCTCAGTGATCGAAGTCCACACATTCTATTATGTCCTGCCTATCCAAAACACCAGATTCTCTGTTCCAGATGGACCAGAGGGTATGGGGTAGGCAGGAGACAGAATGGGGCTTCTGACTATCCCAAATGACAGGCTTCGAGGCAGAAGAATGGAGAATTTCTTTTGTAATTGAGAATCCCCACCCAGATGGGCCAGCAGAATGGAGTTCAGAAGCTGGGAAAGTGCTAGAGAGAAAAGAGGCAGGCCCATCTAATCCTTTCAGTGAAGTAACTCTAAAAACCTGCTGTTAATGTTGCCCAACTAACGTTTGCTTTTCCTACTTTGAAGAGGACCAAGTGTGGGATTCTAATACCGTTGCCTCCTATGCACTGAAGCAGTCATCCCTCCCTCCACGGAGATAGGAGGCAGGGAGCCGTATGTGCGGGGGGGCTGCTACCAAGCAGAGAGCCCAGGCACATTGACCCTGGCCCGTTGACGTTCACCCAGTCTGCTCATTCCTCCAGCATTTGTCTCTCCCTACAGCCTGTTAACTGGTCTGACTTGCAGTTCTTCAGTCTCTCCTACTTTGGTTCTCTGACCTGTCTCTTATAAAGGAAAATCCAGACAGTAAAGAAAAAGTAATATAATGTCAGGTTAAGTGCCAAGGAGAAAATAGAACATGGTGATGGGGGAGAGAGTGGCTGAGGGGCTGGGCAACATGAGTAGCAAGGCCAGCAGAAGAGGAGCTGGCATTGGGCTGACCCCTGAGTGGTGGGAAGGACTCGGCCAGGCAAGGTGAGAGGAGAAGAGGGTCCTGGGCAGGAGGAACACAGGCTCGCAGACTCCAGGTGGGAATGGGTTGGCAGGTCGAAGGAACATAAAGGAGGTCAGTGTGGATGGAGCTGGTGGTGGGGAGGGGGTGAGTATATGATGTGAAGTTGGAGAAGCAGGTAGAATCTGGGGCACTCCGGGCCTCATGAGCTCTGAAAACTCAGCTTGGATTTGATTCCAAGGACACTGGGGAGCCCCTTTTGGGTTTACCAGTCTGGCTTCTGAGATTTGCCTTTGGGCCCCCTCATTTCCCCTCACCTTGCTTCTTTCTAAAGTGAACGATGCCTGGTTTTCACTGCCCAGAGAACTGCTTGATCTCCAGTGGTCTAGAACCATCCATCCTGTGCTGTCACTGCCCCTCCCCAATCTCCCCCTCCCTGCCCCAGCTCTGAGTGGGAACTCATCATTGTTCTCAGCAGAGGGGCACACCCAGAATTGGGGAATCAGGCCAGAAAATGACTCCCCCCGAGATGAAAGGCAACATGAATCTTCCTGGAGGGGATGAGCGCCGTATCTTGCAGCAGCGACAGACAGTGAAGGTGCAGCCGCGGGCGGGGGTGGGTCTGAACGCCAGGCAGGGTGATGTCCCCAGGAAGGCGTCCATCTGGAGGGCAGTCACGGCAGAGCCCCTGCAGTATCGGTCACTGCAGTGTGTGCTTCATGAGCAGATGTCAGGATGAGGGACGCTGGTGGTGTCTCATAAGGAATTTTGAAAAAGGTGTTAGACCTCTGGGATTTCTCCACATCCAAGAGACAGACTCTGTGTGGAAGCTTTGAGTCCTTAGAAAAGCAGTCTCTGTAGTGCGGTAAGAATTCTTCTGGTTCTGCCAGAAAATCCAGGCCCAAAGAATTAAGTTAAGTGAAGCCATGAGCCTAGACTTAAATGGATGCTGTTGATGTTTATTTTCTCCTTTTTAGAAATGAGTGTCATTTCTTTTCTAGAGACTGGGCTAGTGGGCCCAAGTATTTTGGTTGTTGGCTCCATCCTACCGTCATCTATTCATACCTTGGTGGTCCAGGTCATCAGTCTGAGTTTGGCTCCTGTGAAGCAGTCCCTGGAGGCTAGGGAAGGTTGCAGAACCGAGGTCCTGTAAAGCAGAGTGCCAGACCTCGGATTGTGGTGACCATACCAAGGTGCAGACACCCTCACGAGGCCTGGCTGGAAAGCAATCTACTGACCTTTTCCAAACTTGTAACTGTAAGATCACTCAACTTTTGCTACTTTGTTTTCAAGCTGCTTGAAAAGGAGCGAACAGCTCTTAATTTTGCGTAGACGTTTGCCAGCCAGAGGTGCAGAATGGCATTGGGTGGGGCTGGTGAAGATGTGGTGATGGCTTAAAAACTAGGAGCCAGTTGACCTTAACTGTGTGTTTCTTCCGGCTTTTACATGTCATTGTTGAAGCTGTAGGTAAGTGATTTGCTAGCCTCAAGCTCTGGAGAGGTTTATGTATTGTTCATGTGGGGTCATAATTCTCACCCATTTTCCTTCCATACTTCTTCAGTTAGGGGAATAATTACTGCCTTGGGTTCCTGCTTTTTGGGTATTGTCATGTGACACACTGAAAAGCCGAGTCTGTCCTTCCTTCCTTTCTTCTTTTAACGTCTCTTTGTTTACAAGAAAGAGATCAATTTTTGAATTGATTTCAAATTGCATTTGAATTTGGAAAATTAAAACAGATGAACAGCAAAATACCATTATTTTTAGAGCTCATAAGACAAAGCCTGGCTGACTTGGGGTTTTGACTATTGGTTCTTATAACAAATGGCTCCTTTAAGATGGCACCAAAGTCAATACTAATGGTTATTATGATTAAGTACACCTCCCCTGGCGTCCGTTTCCTGCTCTCAGGCTTCCCTCCCCGCTCTCCAGCACATGGATTCTGTAAAGTCAAACGTCCCTGAGATACACAGGCCAAGGAGAGAAAGTTTGTAGCTGGTGCTTCAACCCGTCCCCTTTCTGTGTCTTCCCTCTGCCTAATAACTCTGTGTAGTGGCTCCACTAGGCCCCCTCCCCTTGGCCTGTGTTTATTCTTTAAAAGTCTTCTGCGCTTAAAGCATTTTAAGATTCTCCTATTGTCTCCCCTCCTCCTGAGACCAGCTCTCCTGAGCCCACTGTTTTAGGACCTTACTCTCTGCCAGGTAATGAGGTCAAATGCCTGCACTGAAGGTTCATAGTGGTTTTGTATTTTGCCTCAGAGATGAGCATTCAGCAAGCAGCGTGACTGGTGGGGTTTTCACGTGCCCGTGGTGGGCGTGCTAGAGAGAAAGCAGAGGTAGGTACTTGTTCTAGGTGCCTCATATAATAATTCACATTTGTACAGGACTTCACATTTTACCAATTTTCACATTCATAATTTTTCTTTCAGTGTTGTGAAGTAGGTGACTTTATTTTATATTTAAAAAAAAAAACAACGGAGGCTCAGATTAAGCAGTTTGTCAGATGTTATGCAGCTGGTAAAAGGCTCAGCTAAAACTGGAACCCTGATCACCTGATTTGAAATTTCCTGTGTTTTGGCTGTGCCATACTGTCTCATAATCATTTACCTTAATGTTCTGAGCACCAATTTTGTATGGTCCTGTAGAGGATACAGTGGTGAGTGAAGTAGACATAGGCAGGTCTTCCCTGGCGCTCACTATATTCTAAGTACATAGAGAATATAAGTATATGGAGGTGTAGGCAAAATGAATGTATTTATAAAATTACAGATCACGAGAAGTGCTATGAAAGCTGAGGTGAGGAACATTGGTGGAGGAGCTTCTCTAGATAGGCCTCTTGGCATTGGGTGACATTTAGGCTGAGGCCTGAGGACCAAGAAGATACTAACAAGGGGTGGATGGATCTAGGCAAAGGATGTAGAAGTCCTCGAGGCATATTCATAGTACATGGAAGCGTGCCTGCCGCACTCACTCCAGGTCCTCAGGAGATACATTCTGTACATGCAGATGCTTTTAGTGCTTGATGGAGTCTCATCAGGAATTGTTACACTGTCATGCCATGCCAACCGTGTCCACCAGCTCCCTTACACACTGGGCTCATTTCCTTGCCTACTTTAAGAAGGCCCTTACATTAGAGGCTAGGCTGATTGTTTTTTTCACCAGAACATCATGAGGTTTTTCTGTGAATTGGGGCATTTTTCCCAAGCTGTAACTTTAGCCTCACCTGTTGTTTTCACAAAAACCATGTCCCTGGTGTGAAGTTGTGGATGGCTCAGGCAAACCCGTGCCTACTGCTGGAGACAGAGCTCACAGAGGCTATATTGACAAAGGGCCAAAAGGGTGTGACTAGCTGGAATTGTGTGTGTGAAAAACAGCAGAGTGAAGAACAGATTGTGTTCGGGGTTGGTAAGAGAAGACTTGCGCATCTTTTGCCAGTGGGCCTCTATACTAAGATGGAGCGGCACCTTACACGTGGGAGGTGCTCAATACCTTGACAGTGCAAGAAGATTAGGTTAACCTGTATACCTGACTCACTCCCTGGTAGCCTGCTTTTCCAGATGTTTCTAAACCACTTATTTAATTACACACCAGCTGTGTGCCCCTCCCTGTACCATCATGTACAATTATGATCAGTTGCAGAAGTATCGCCATCTTTGTCCCGGCCTCTGAGGATGTCATAGTCTACATGAGGAGACAAAACATAAACATGTTTTAACAGAGAAGAAAGAATCGAATGTTCCTGCACATGCTAGGTGTTGGCATAGAGAAGCACAGTAAGAGCTCAGGAAAGGTGAGGGCACTTCCTAGAAGCTGTCAGATGGGACGGGGTTTGGAAGGGTGCTAGGAGTTGGACTTGTGGAGAGCAGATACAAAAGGACATCCCAGGAGGGCAGCATTGCTGTGTCCCAGTTATAGTCGGTTGGGTTTTTGGAAGTGGGCTGTGGGCTGCTGCACGTGCGGGCTAAGGCACAAACCAAGTGGTGGGGGGCGCAGGGGGGGAGGGGGAGATGAACCTGCTGTTGTGCTGATAAAGCCCTAAGGCAAGAGCGTGAAGTGCCCTTGCTTTTCTGTGTTTTGCTCATCCTCCTCAGGTTCTACACTGCATTCTGTGACTGACTTTTCACCTTTCAGGGATATTCTTAAAGTTGACTTGGGATGACATTAACCTAGATATACAAAGACAAAGGGTTGGGTGGTGGTGCCGGTGTGCATGCATTGGAGAAATGAGGTGGTTGGAGTTCAAGCAAATCACTTTCTTTACAGTGGACATTTCCCAAGGATGGCTGTGAACTTGACGTGATCCTTCAAGGGTGACCCTGGCCTGAGCAGATAGGTAGAGTTGGAGTGAACGAAATTCAGATTTGACGGGAAGGGGCCGTGGGAGGGGATGCTCATAAGTGGAGAAACTTGGAGCACGATTGAGAACACTACCCAGCAGCCTTGGAGCCCGCCACCAACACTATGGGAATGCATAAGGAGCAGGAGACGTGGTCCATGCGCTCATAAACCATCTGGTGTAGTTGCAGACATAGTGCACACAAGGAGATAGCATCAGATGGCAGGAGCGGCAGACATAGTGCATGCAGCTCCATGGGAAACCTAGGGAGGCAGATGGGGACTGGGTACAAGGATGGCCTTTGAACCACTAGAGCTGTTCAGCAGCAGAAGCGCTGCCGCCTCACGGTGCGCTGAGCTTCCTTCTTTCCGGTAGAGATGTTCAAGTGTGTGATGCCTCTCTGCCCAGCGTGTTGCAGTCCAAACAGTGTCATCAGCATGCCTGCCAACCCCCTCCTCCATCCTAGTGTCCAGGAGTTTGCAGCTTCCTGCCTTTTAACTGACCTCACACTTGGAGGACCATGTCAGCCACCCATGGTGACAGCATAGGCTTGACCAGCAGGTTGGAAGGGCACACGGGACTAAGAAGTTGTCCCCCAGCTCTGCAGCGGGATCTGTGCCTGGTGGGGAAGAAAGGCTGCTGAAGGCAGCGCTGACTTGTGAAGGCTCATGGGCTGCTCTGGGCAGGTGGTTTCAGCCTTCCCCCTTCATAGGCAGGTGTCAGCCAACTGTGTGGCAAGTCATCTTACCCTGGGAGGTGCTTCTTATGCCCAAAGCCTGGGAAAGCGCTAGAACTGAGACATAGCCTGAGGGAATCAGCTGTTGGTTTGGCTCTGCAAACCTTCCCAGCCAGCTAATGATGAAGGCCTGATGGAAATTAAAAAACAGGAAGCAGCTTTAACCATAGCCGCCTCCCCCTCCCTACTCCACTAAAAGCTAAAGCCTGGGCCCCATATTCGCGTGCAGAAAATGAAGCTCAGACCCAAACTGAGTCTTACGAGCTGAATTCTGGGTTCCTTCCCTGGCGAGGTTCCCCAAGCTTGGAAAGGGCTCCACGGAAAGCAAAATCCACTTCCCAGCCCTAACCCACAGTGAAATTCATGGAGCTAGGCTGACTGAGCTTCCTTAGAGGAAGATAAGCTGTAACTCAAGTTTCCTAGAGGTCTCCAGGGGCAGGGTAAGGGGGCCGAGAAGCCAGAAAGGGCTGCCTCTTGCTGAAATGCAGTTTGTGGCCAAGGTCTGGTTCCACACCAGCTCTAAAGGAATTATCACGATGATTCATGGGCATAGCTGGTCTGATTTGAATTTCCACTGCCGACAGCAACCCCAGGGGACTCACTTAGGGGTGAAGTGGGGAACTAGACTCTGAAATCAACCTCAGAGCAAGGGATCTGACATTTATCGAGAGCCTACTATACCTCTAACTTAAAGGTTAGGTCTATCCTGGCCCATCTTAGCAACAATTGATACCTTTATGCCTTATGGCCCTCCGCTCTGGCTTGAACTGTCAGTGGAGTCTGCTTTGGCCGCAGTTTCCCCGGCAAGGGGTCTTAGAGATTGCCAGGGTGTCCAAGATCATTCGGGATCATTGAGGTCTGCCTCTGCTTCAGCTCACTGGGGATAAACCTTTTGTTTCCTCCGATATAAAGGGACTTGATGTATTAACTGCTCAGGGCCAGGTGTGGCCCGGGTAGCTCTCGCAGCAGGTTACTTACCAGTTTGCTATGCCTGGGACATACACAAGCGTGTGTCTGCAATTTCGTTAAACTTTTCATAGGATTTCAATATCGGAGGCACCAAAGGCTCAGATCCATGCACCCCCTTGGCATGCTCATCATTCTGGGCTCTCCCCTTTCTCTTTTCTCTGTGTTGAAATATGTTTCTAATCTTCCAGGCCTCTCCAACACATCGGTGTTTCCTGCTTCAGTGGTCCCGGCGGAGTCACTCATTCTGTATTTAATGTATTCCGCACTTTAAATGGGCCTCTTAATTACTCCCTTCTCACTTTGAATTTACTAATTTATTGATCAAATTTCTTTTTGTGCATGTGAGTTTTATTTTGTATCTGCAAAGAATTTATGTGGATCAATTTTATTGACCCTCCCCCCCACCCTCTGCCTCCTGGGATACTTTCCCAAACTTTAATTAAGTCTCTGGGAAGTCTCTTTGCTTAAAGGGGAGCCTCTTGTTTCTTCCTTTTTAAAAAAAATCCCTTTTTCTTCTGCTTCCTCCTTTTGTGAGCATTTAACAGCATCTAGGGACTTTGGGCTAATGTGGGTCTGACCACATTTCCGAGCAGGTGGATAGTTGGAAGGGTAATTAGAGTTGAGAACTAGGGCAGGGGCTCTTCAAAATGTGGTTCCCAGATCAGGAGCCTCAGAATCACCTGGGAATTTGTTAGAAAAGCAGATTCTCAGCTCCATTTCACAACTACTGACTTAGAAACTCAGGGTGGGTTCCGGCAATCTGTGTTTTAACAAGTCTTTGGGAGGAATTCTGATACCTGCTAGAAATTGAGAACCACAGCTCTAGGGCAGGGTTTCTCAGCTGTGGCACTAATGGCATTTTGTGCCGAATGACGCTGTGTCGTGGGGGTTGTCCTGTTCACTGTATGGTGTTGAGCAGCCCACTGGCCTCTACTCACTGGCTGCCAGTGGCATCCCCCTGTTGTGATGACCACAGACCAGACATGTCTCCAGACATGGCCAAATGTCACCAGGAGACCAGTCCTTCCCAGTTGAACTACTGAACTCAGGGTTCAAATCACTCTCCTTTCTCTCTCTAGAACTGTCTTCTCTTTAATTTACTTGGGGATTCACACGTCACATTAAAGTAACGAAGAGTAAGTATGTACCTCCTGGCCTCTAGCATACTGCCTTGTTTTGTTTTATGATTCATATGTGTGTATTCTGTCTTGGGTGAGGCAGAGAATAAGCCCAATGCCTGATGGGTTTTAACAGTTCATTTAACCACCTAGGATTCATGACCCATTTCCTGGCCTTGTGTACAAAACTACTTAAGTTTTCCAAAGAGTGATCTGATTTCCATGTCCCTCAGAGACTTGAGAGCATTTCCAGGCTGTGAAAGACATGACTGGGTGCAGGGTTGAGACAGTGTCTTTACTAAGGAAGAGCTTCTGCTCCTGCCCTTCTACTGAGACACCCAAGGACCACTGTGAACAGGGCAGGGGAGAGTTAGTGTTGGTGCCTAGAAGAAATGGATTAGGCTGAAGAGATTTGCCTTTGGACACAACTCTTCTTTCTGCTGCCACTTGCTTCCTCTCTCACCCTCTATCTTTTTCCCTTCCACCAGCTCCATGGCAAGCCTGCCCTTTATTCCCATACCTGGCTGACTCCATGTCCACCCACTTCTGAAGCACAGCTGTTAGTATAGAGGGCCAGGATGCAGACTGAAGGAGGGGCTGGGTGTATGGTGATGCCACTGTCAACTTGAGCATCTGGTCCAGTGGGAGAGGTACCAGTCCAAGGGGCAATCATGGAAACCTCAGAAACGGGCTAGGACATTTAGCTTCTTTCCAAAGGCCGATCTGGGAGATGGAGTGTCTGCTCCTGCATGGTATCATAGGCTCATAGGCCACTCTCCGCCCACCCAGGCCAGGTGGCCAATGAAGAGGTGGCCAGCTAGGGGCTTTCCACGGTGCCACTCTAGCCCAGGCCCTAAAACATGACTGGGGTAAACCGGCAACCTAGTGCTAGTTTCTTGAGGTTTATTTATGTACATGACCTCACATAACTAGTGTCATGCATATTGGTTCTGTTCCTTCCAAAGTAGACAGCACCCTCTTTCAAAAATTAAAAGGAAAACCCAAATGCCACCACCATAAACAAACACACTTCACTCATAGTCTGTGGCGATGCTGCCCTCTAATCACACAGCACGGTGCTGGTAATGGCAACAGGAGGTTTATTAACTCAACTTGAATCCCTTTAATATGACTCTTAAGAAGTTGTGGGCTTCAGAAATTTGCAAAAGAAAAAGGGGAGCAAGAAAGATGAGGAGAAAACATGCTGCTAAAATAGCCTGGGCCCCTGGGAGTAAATTAATCAATGACTCTATTTTTATTAATAGCAAATCGGTTTTACCCCCACCCCTGCTAAATTAATGTTACACAAATATTTGAAAAAAGCATCCCTTAATCTCAAGCCTTCCCTGCTCACATCTGCAGGAAAGCACCTAAAAATGCCCTGCCTTCATTGGCGTGGGGAATGAAGTCTTTCGGCCTCCATCGTCCTCCCTGCCTGCACCATGCATCGCTCGGTGTGCATCTGTGTTTTAAGTTACCTTTGGGTTTCTTCTTGGCTCTCCCTTCTCACCTTTCTTTAGACTTGGTAGCCTGGTTCCTGTAGAAGCTGTCAGTAGGAATTGCCTCACCCTCCCATCTTGAGACATTTTGTTTACATGCACCTGCAGCAGAAGTGACTCTCAGCCCCCACCTCGGGTGTGCATAAAATGTAGCTGTCTTAATTTCCTTGAAGTTGTGGGGAAAAAAGTGCAGACTCAGAATTTTTAGTGAAGTCTTTGTCAGTTTGTAAGAAGTATATGGAAGAGGCAGTGGAGAAATAGTCATTAGCCAGAGCTGAGGCCCACCATACCCCTGATCCTTAGTACAGATCACAGGCTGTGTTTTCTATGAGTACAATCTCAACGACCTCAGACTTCTTCCCAAGAATTGTCTTATGCTGGCAGAGGATGAATGTCCTTCTGATCCTTGGATGGCGATGGCAAGACCTTGTGACATTCAGCAGGCTATAAGGAGTAGTCATAAGTTAGCAAACTTCCAGAAGTCTATTTAAGAGGGGCTGTTAACATCCATTTGAAAGGGAGATCATTGTTGCCCTAGTGAAATATTTGAGATCATCATGCTGACACTTTTTCTCAATGACTGACACAGGGCACGGCCTTTTAGTGGAGGAACTAACTTCTTCCTCATGTTCTGTCCTCGGTGGACTTGAGTTCCCACGTTTTCACCTGTACGTACACTCGGGTATGAGTATGCTTCAGCAAAGATGACGTTTGTTCACGATCACCATAAGAGACGCTCAGGGGAGATGGATGAGGTGAAGGCAGGGAAGGAAGCTTTTCCTCGTAGATGATGGCAAACGACAGTGGTAAGCGAGGTGAACATGGTGAAGAAGACGCCGGTTGGTATTAAGTAGCTCAGTTGTTCCCAGTTCGTGTAATTAGTCCGGGTGTTATCCACCCATGCGTTTCTTTAAGACTTCATTGTGGTCTTCGCCTCAAGAATTCGTGGATACCAAGAATGACTCCCTTTTCCCTTCTAGGCAAAAAATGCCCTGGGCTTTGGAAACCTAAAGGTTCCCATATAGGCTTTGAGATCTTCAGTTGTGTCTATGTTTGCATAGGAGTTAGGTTTGCCCTGTTCTATGGGCTTGTGGCTTGAGTTTTTGGCTCTCTGGTTCACAGGTGGGGTGGGCTTGGAATTGGGTAGGTTTCTATTGGGTGGTCTGGAGTCCACACGGCTACCTGAATGTGCTATGGACCGTCTGTAACTCCCCCCAAATGCTGATGTTGAAACCGAACCGCTGGGGTATAATTTATATATATCTGGAGATTGGCTCTTTGGAAAGTAACTAGGTAATGAAGGTGGAACCCTGATGAATGGGATTAGTGTCTTTATAAAAGAGGCCCCAGGATAGTTACATGTGGGCGGAGTTGTGACTTGCAGTTCATAGGTTCCTCATAATTTGAGGGGCCTTAGGTCCCTGAAGGCCTGTTCCATGGCAACATGTTTTTAGTCCTTGCTTAATATCTCATTTTGTCTTGCTTCTACTCTGCCAGAGCTTTGAGAGTGATAAAGAAAATGCTCAGAATGTGATTTTTTTTTTTTTAAAACACCTTTAAGTACATGTGGTACATATGGGACATTTTATCCTATAAAACAAAAACCTTGGTCTGAGTTCATGTTCCAAGAAAATCCACAGAGAAGTAATTCCTGGAGCATTTTTAAGAAACAATGGTACTAGCATCATCCTTACTGCAGAAACAATGGTACTAGCATCATCCTTACTGCAGAGGAAAGCCTCGGGCCGTCCTGAAAAAAGTCACACAGCTAAGACATGGGAGTATCCTGCTTCCTGGAAACAGTCAATAGAATTAATTTGCAGGTAGGAGAAAGCCCTGTATCACAAGTGTAGTAGCTTTCTCGCATAATAAGCAGCGCAAAGTGGGTAGTGCACACACACACGGAGAAGATGCTGTATTGGAAAAATCTCAGTGTGATTTCAGCATCTTACATTTCTTCCATAACACTACCCTCTTCACCCCTGTGTGCTTTACATGGGGAAGGACATGGAGGCTTTCGGACTCCCATCAGGATTTAGTGGAGACAGGTTGCTGTCCAAGCTGGCTTTATCTTAGAGAGGCCCCATTGTGGATGGGACAGAACCCAGGGATGGGACAGCGGGGCATCTGTTGTGGGCTGACAGTCTGTGGGGGGTGGTGATGGAGTGGGGAGTGATATTAACAGCTATGTTGCCTCAAGCTTATCCCCTTGTAGTATTTGAGTTACCTGATCTTCCAGACAAATCTGTGTAGGAACTAAAAATTTCTTACAAATTAAATTCATAAAAATGACAACCCTGAGAATCTTAGATGTTTCAGCACTGAAAATAACGAGATTTCACTTGGAAATCATAACTCAGAATTAATTACATGTTTCAGATTAGATTGACAAGGCTATCACTAACAGGGCACTTTCTCTCCTGTATCACAAATATATAAAATATCAAATTATGCACAGCTTTCTTAACACACAGATATAAATATAATGGGTTACTTCTCTTAAATATTGCTATACTTAATTCTAAGTCATTCCACATAAAGAATTACCATACCAGATACATGAGGATATTTACTGCCAGAGATTTAGGTATGGAGGCCGACTGAATTCTCATTCATGACTCTCATAGGCATCTTGAACCCTATTCGTGATAGTACTGTGAGTGATTCTGTAACCTTCAGCAGTGAGTGTTCAGCTAATTAGCCCATTTCCCTGGATTAAAATTTCACACATTACACAATAAGCCTGCAGCTTCATCTGGTTGATAAAACCTTACAATGCATTAATGTATTTCTCCTCACTCTAAAAAACTTGGAAATTGATGGGATCTTGAGGTATGTCAACACTCTTCACATTCATTCATGTTCTTAGAACCATATCAATCTTAAGAATAGTTAAATTTATACCAGTTGAGTTCTAGACAGTTCACTTAGCTTTGTTGAATTTGAGACCATGGTTTATGGGCCATTCTGATACTCCTCTGGAGTCAGAAACTGCCCTCCAACTGATGGTACTGACCATTGCTAATTCCTATATTCTCCATTGACACAGTAAATTAGTGAAAAATGCCTCATGAATGAGAAATGCATTCTATTCTTTTCACCTCCTTTTAGAATCATTTGTTATCTTTTCTCTTTGTGTCAGTCATTATGGACATATGATTTTTTTACATATTTAACTATGGTCATTCACCTTTTTAAAATCACTTTAGTGAGGTATGATTGACTTAGAAAATTGTCACAACTTTGGCCAGTGGAGTCTTTTAAATTGGCTCCTGTGTCCTTCTCACATGACTCACTAATCATTGAAAACCTTGTTGCTTTCTGGCACAGCAAGATTTTCCAGGCTCATCTTATACTTTTCTGCTCCAGACATGAAATCACTCATTTCTCCAAGGAGCCGTGTTTCCTTAGTGGAAAAAAAATAGGGTCGGAGATCAGAATCTGAGCACTAGGGGGCACTGTGGGGGTTTCATTGCTCTTGGGTCATTTCAGTGAACAGAGCCAGAAACGATGTGTGCTTTTTCTTACTTCGTGTTGATATTCCAATTCTTTTCTAGTGGTACAGAATTCCTTCGGAAGTTTTTGATCCCTGATACAATAAATACAATGGCTTCTTTGCTTAATCTGGGCAAACAAGAGTTCCAAAATAATAATGCAATATTAAAACGAACGGAAATGCTATTGAATAAAGTTCAGGATTTTCAATACAGTTCCTTTTGTTCTTAGCTGCATCCCACTAAGAATGCACAGTCAGATTTCTTTATTTTAAAATCACTCAGCTCCTTATTCTGTGTGGTTAAATAAGAATTTGTCTGATGGTTTTGTTCAATGATTTGTTTGCTTTCAGTTTGAAGGCCTTGACTTCAGCAGTTGATAGTTCTTTAAAGTGAAGGTTTCTACTACTTTTTTTTCCCCTTATATAGCAATTGAAGGGGAGGGTCCACTTACCTGTCTACCTGAAGATGATGGAAAATTTCAGATGCTGTTTATAAGGTTCTGTTTTCATGTATGATGGTGTAACATTTATGTATATGATTGGCTGAATAAACCAAGTCTGGCTAATTTCCAGTAATATTTGAACTTCACATTTTCAAATATTATTTAATTCTCCAGAATTCTATGCTTAAAACTCCTTAATTTCTTGCTCTTTTCTGAGCTACACACACTTCTCCTTTTTATAACATTGCAGCATTCCCTTAACAATTACATATATCATGCTCTGTACTGTTAGACAAAGTTTGCAGTTTGTAAAATGATTTTTCCAATTAATATTTTAATGAGGTTACCTTATCTTAATTTTCCTACTGAGGACCAAGTTGATGCCTAGTAGAATTCCATATGAATTTAAAAAAACAATACCTATAAATCGAAGTTCTAAAGGTTTTGCCGCAAACTCTTTTGATTCATGGCTCATAATTCAGATTTTTTTTCTTGGTATATCTATTTCCAGTATCCTTACTTAATTGTATACATTCTTAGTGTAGAATTTTAGTTTCTTAGAGGCTTTTGGATAAATACTTGAATGCTGTATAAATTCAAACTTGCAGAAGCCAATTAAAATGTTAGAAAATATAACTAGTATATAAAGATGTCTTCCAGTATTTTTAAATTGGCACAGAAGCTTCAATTCGATTTTTTTTCTTGTGGATTTGAAACATTTCCAGATTATCTGTCAGAATTTGAGACAAGTTTAGAATTATAAAAACTTTTAAATTATAAAAACTATCCCGTCTTCTGAGGACAGTGCAAAACTAAGGTGCTTCTGGGTCCCGAAGATTCTGTAAGAGCAGTATTAGGAGTCTGATAACACATTTTTTTAAAAGTAGGAAGCACATCAGCTGGCCATTTTAGGGAGAATTCAGGAAGATTCCTTGTTTCTAGATTTAGAAGTTGTATTTAGCATCTTATTACTCCAAAAGACCATTTATCTCCTTTGTTGGATTATTTTTCTCTTTTTGAGGAAGTAGTTGGAAAAAGAGGATTTCCCAGCTATTGGGGAATATTTGAAAGAAAGGAAACCAAGATTTCAAATCTTACCCCACCCATCCAGTGACCTTGGGGAGAGGGAGAATGAGCTATTTCCAACCAGTGATGACCTCCACCCTCCCCTACTATTGCCCCCGGCTCGCGCTGGCAGATCACATGTGCCAAGGGAGAAGGCAGAAAAGTAGCACTCTGGGAGATGACAAAAGGTTAGACAAAGTTTTCTTTCCACTGCAAACCTTTCCTTTCAGCTTTGTGATCAGTGCTGGGGAGGCTGGTGGCCTGTGGTCCCCTGGTGGAGGGGAGTAAGTGTCTAACCAAATCTCACGGCAGGGAGAGAGGTATGACGTCCCAGAAAGGAACATATAGTGCAGAGTAACATGGGGAAGAGTGAGCCAAGGCTAGCCGGCCAAGAATGTGAACACCTACTTGGCAATGGAGCTGAGCAGTGCATAGTACATCGTATGTGCATCTCTCAAAAAAAAATCCTTGGATGCCCAGGTATGGCCACACCCTAGAACAACAATGATAAACTGAAAGTTAATGGATGAAGTCAAACAAAAAACCACCCTCGATGCAATGAGGCAGTAACTGCAGCATCCAGAAAATATTTGGGTAAGAAAAAGATTCAAAGACGCTTAGGCCAGTGAAGTTGCCAACTGGCTGTATGCTCTTAGAATTTTCTCGATGCCTCCAGGAGACTGATTCTATCAGTAAGCCTATTTTATACTTTATTCCAGAGGATGGGGAGGAACAACCTCAAACTAGATACACTAAAAAAAAAATTGAAGAGAGCTGGTTAGAGGTCTAATAGTGACCTGTATGAAACTATTACCTGTTGAAAAAAAAAAAACAAAAAACACAACACTGCCTGGTGTATAGGACAGAATTGGAGAAAGCGTGTCCAGAACCTCTTGGGCCACCATGCAGGGCATGGCATTCATGAAGGTTTACTAGACCAAAAGTCTGAAGTCCCAAACATTCACTGTGTTTAGGAAGCATGGAGCACACTTATGCTAATGAGACCAGATTTACAGATTAGCAATGCATTTTAACGATTTAATTATAACCCTGAAGTGATATACAAGGGATGAAATTGTCCATTGCAATGCTTTTAGTAATCGAAGCTGCTTGGCTTTCTTATTTCTAAAGGTGCACACATGGGTGGGGGAAGAGGAAGGAAGCTGATAAGAGTTCTAGAACGCTTGTGTAATAGATCCCTGGCTTACAATAAAATAACTGGAGCAGAAAACCTGCAGCATTGTAAACTCAGCAGAAGGGATTGCCACGAAGTACTTTGTCTCTGAAAGGACAAACTGAGTAAGGGGCCATCTACCTCCAAATGCCACCCCCTCGTAAGAGCCAGTCAGTGAAGGATTTTGTTGAAATTAGTATTTAGCCAGTGTTAAGGCAGAGTAAGCCACTAGGAGTCACAGATAAGGTACTGGTAAATAGCTTTTAAGAGAGTCCTTCATCTGAATTGCTTATTTAGCATTCACTTTAGTTGTGAGCATGCTGTCTAGGGGAGACAGGAAGCTTGATAGGGGTTGAGCAGAGAGGGGGGGAGGAGTTGCAGGATGAGCCCCTGTTGAGGCCTTCCCTGGCCTTGGGAGTCACAGCCTGAGGGCATCAGGGTCAGCTGGCAGAGGACCAAAGACAAACTTGATCCACTTACAAATCTGGCTTGGTCCTATTATTTAGTTTACCAGGCAACCTGAAATTAGAGAGGTAAGCCCTTTACATTTCTAGAATACTTTTGAACTTTGTAACAAGCTCTGCTATCAGTTGATTTTCACAGAACCCTGTGAGATTCTCAGGATCAGATTTTATTGCATTTGGCAAACAGCTGCCTGCGTTTTCATCCTCTTCCATTTTTGTGGTGGCTCCTTCTTGGGCACGGAAGAGGCTCAAGGAATTGGGCAGGTACTTAAAGAAATACACTGCCAACTGGAAACAGAACATTTGCTATTTGATCTGGATAACTTTTTTTTTTGAAGTGTAATTGACCTACAACATTATGATTGTTCCTGGTGCACGGTATAGTGATTTGATCTTTCTGTACTTCACAAAGTGATCACCATGATGAGTCTAGTTACCATCTGTCACCATACAAAGATACTAGAATATTATTTGCTATGTTGCCCAGGCTGTCCATTTCATCCCGTGACACATTTATTTTGCAGCTGGAAGTTAGCCCTTCTTAAGCTTCCTCATTTATTTCTGACAACCACCTCATGTATCTACAGGTCTGATTCTGTTCCATTATGTCTGTTCAGTTGTTATTTAGATTCCACAGATAAGTGAAATCATACAGTATTTGCCTTTCTCTTTCTGACTTACTTCACTTAACATAATACCCTCTAGGTCCATCCATGTTTTTGTGTATGGCAAGATTTAATTTTTTGTGGCTGAGTAATCTATCACATATATAAATGTGTGTGTGTATTATACCACATCTTCTTTATCTGTTCATCTATTGATGGACATGTAGGTTGCTTCCTATCTTGACTATTGTAAATACTGTGACATTGAATGTACGGGTACATACATCGTTTCAAATTGATGTTTTTGTTTTCTTTAGAAAATACCCAGGAGGAGAATTGCTGGATCGTGTGATAGGTCTATTTTTAGTTTTTTGCGAGACCTCCATACTGTTTTCCTTAGTGGCTTTACCAATTTATATTCCCAACAACAGTGCATGAGAGTACACTTTTATCCACATCGTCACCAACACTTATTTCTTATCTTTTTGATAATATTCTGACAGGTGAGGTGATACTTCATACTGGTTTTGATTTGCGTTTCTCTGATGGTTAATTCTCTTCATGTCTGTTGTCCATCTGTTTGTCTTCTTTGGAAAAATGTCTATTCAGGTCCTCTGCCCATTTTTTAATCATGCTGTTTTTGATGTTGAGTTGTATGAGTTCTTTGTATATTTTGTATTAACACATATATTGTTTGCAAATACTTTCTCCCATTTAGTAAGCTGCCTGCTTCATGTCAGAGAAATGCTGCCTGTGTTTTTCTAGGAGTTTTATGGTTTCAGGTCTTACATTTAAGTCTTTAATCCATTTTGACTTTATTTTTGTATATGGTGTAAGAGAGTAGTCCAGTTTAATTCCCTTGCCCATACTTTTTTGATTACTGTTGCTTTGTAGTATAGTCTGAAGTCGGGTAGTGATTCTTCCAGTTCTTTCTCAAGATTGTTTTGGCTATTCAGGGTCTTTTGTGTTTCTATACAAATTTTATTTTATTTATTTTTAAAGCAAGCCTGCTGTTTTAATTTAAAAAAAATTACTATATTTTGGTGGGAGTGGGGGGGGAGGTAATTAGGTTTATTTAGTTTTAGAGAGTGTATTGTATTGGGGATTGAACCCAGAACCTTGTGCATGCTAAGCATGTGCTCTACCATTTGAGCTATACCCTCCCCGCCATACAAATTTTAGGATTATTTTAGTTCTGTGAAAAATGCCATTGGTATTTTCATGGGAATTGCATTGAATCTATAGATTGCCTTGGGTAGTATTTTCATTTTTACAATATTAATTCTTCAAATTAAGTATGGTTTATCTTCCCATTTGTTTGTGTCATCTTCAGTTTCTATCATCAGTGATAGTTTTCCAACTACAGCTCTTTTACCTCCTTGGTTAGAGACTTATTCCTAGGTATTTTCTTTTTTTGGTGCAGTTGTAAATGAGATTTTGTTAATTTCTCTTTCTGATATGTTAGTGTATAGAAATGCAAAAGATTTCTAGATACCAATTTTGTGTCATGCTAAAGGTTTACAGATTTTGTGTATGTTTTTACAGAATCAGCTCTTTCATCTTCTCTTTTTTGGGGGGCCTCTATTTCATTAATTTCTGCTCTGATCCTTATTTCTTTCCTACTAAATTTGGGTTCTTTTTCTAATTGCTTTTCGCTGTAAGGTTAGGTTGTTTGAGATTTTTGTTTCCTAGTATAAGCTTGTATTACAGTAAACTTCCTTGGAACTGCTTTTGTTGCATCTCATAGATTTTGGATCATTGTGTTTTTGTTTTCATTTCTCTCCAGGTATTTTAAAATTTCCTCTTTGATTTCTTCAGTTACTCATCGGTTGTTGAGTAGTGTATTTAGTCTCCATTATGTTTGTTTTTTTGCAGTTATTTTTTCTTTTGGTTGATTTCTAGTCTCACAGTATTGTGGTCAGAAAACATGCTTGATATGATTTTAGTCTTAAGTTCTTGAGTAATTGTTTTGTCATTTGGAATATTCTCCAGAACAGATCATATTCTATGTGCACTTAAAGACTGTTCTGCTGTTTTTGGATGGAATGTGTCCTATATACATTATAGGACACATTATATCAGATGAGATCAGATTGACATTTTTATAAATGCCAAAGTGTCATTTAAGGCCACTGTTTCCTTACCGATTTTCTGTCTGGATGCTCTATCCATTGATGTAAGTGGGATGTTAAAGTCTCATACTGTTAAATTGTGTTACTATCACTTTCTTCCTTTGTTTGTTAACATGTGCTTTACGTATTTAGGTGTTTCTATGTTGAATGCATATATATTTACAATTGTTATATCTTCTTGTTGGATTGATGGTCTTATTATGTAATATCTTTCATTGTCTCTTGTTACGGTCTGTCTTTTATAGGTATTGCTACCCTAGCTTTCTTTTCGATACAATTTGCATGGAGTACCTTTTCCTACTTCTTCACTTTCAGTCTGCGTCTTTGGATTTGAAAGCAGCATATTTATGGATTTCGGGTTTTTTAAATCCACTCAGCCACTTTGTGTCCTTTGATTGGAGCATTTAGTTCATTTACCTTTAAAATAATTATTGATAAGTATGTACTTTTTGCCATTTTTCCTGGTTTTTATAGTTCCCTTGTTTCTTTTGCTCTTTCTTTGTGGTTTGATGACTATCTTTAGTGTTACATTTAGATTCCTTTCTCTTGTGTGTGTATGTATCTATTATAGATTTTTGGTTTGTGGTTATCATGAGGTTTATATATAATACTATATATAAATATATTTGTGTGTGTGTGTGTGTATATATATATATATATAAAGTCCATGATCTCTTAAGTTGAATGCATTTTAACAGCCTTGTATTTTTACTCCCCTCACCACACATTCAGTGTTCTGGACATTATATTTTACATCCTTTTGTTTTGTGTATCCCTTAACTACTTATTGTGACTATAAATGATTTTACTACTTTTGTCTTTTAACTTTCCTACAAGCTTTATAAGTTGATGTACTATTGTTTACTGTATATTTACCTTTATTGAAGAGACTTTTCCTTTCGTAAGTATTGTATTTCTAGTTGTGGAGTTTACTGTTTGGAGAAGTCCTTTAACATTTTTTTGTAAAGCTGGTTTCATGATGCTGAACTTCAGCTTTTGCTTGTCTGTAAAACTTTGATTTCTCTTTCAAATCGGAGTGATAGCCTTACCTTGCTGGTTAGAGAATTCTTTGTTTTAGGTTTTTTTCCTTTCATCACTTTAAATATATCTTGCCATTCCTTTCTGGCCTGCAGAGTTTCTGTGGAAAAGTCAACTGGGAGTCTTATGAGAGTTCCTTTATATGTAATTAGATGGTTTTCTCTTGGTGCTTTTCCAGTTTCTTTGTTTCTTTTCTTTCTTTTATTAACTTACTGACTTACTGTTTTAATTACACTGTGTCTTGGTGTGGGTCTCTTTGGGTTCATCTTGTTTGGGACTTTATGCTTCCTGGACTTGGATATCTGTTTCCTTTCCCAGTTTAGGGAAGTTTTCAGCTATTAGTTTTTCAACTAAATTCTCTGTCCCCTTTTCTCTCTTTTTCACTTAGGACCCCTAGAATAATGGGAATATTAGTGTGCTTGATGTTCCAGAGCTTTTTTTATACACTATCCTCACTTTTTAAAATTGTTTTTGCTTTTTTTCTGTTCAGCTTGGGTGATTCCCACTATTCTTTCTTCTAGTTTGCTGAGCTGTTCCTTGGAATTACCTAATCTGTTGATTCCTTCCAGTGTATTTTTTTTCAGTTATTGTATTCTTCAGTACTATTTGGTTCTTCTTTATATTTTCTAAATGTTTGTTCAGCTTTTCACTGTTCATCCATTCTTCTCCAGAGTTCGTTGAGCTTCTTTATGATCAATACCTTGAACTCTTTACCGTGTAGGTTGCTTATCTCCCCTTTGCTCAGTTCTTCTGGGATTTTTGTCTTGTGCCTTCATTTGGAACTTACTCCTCTGTTGCCTCATTTTGCCTAATTCCATTTTTTTTAAATTTCTATGTATTAGATAGGTTGATTACATTTACCAATCTTGGAGAGGTGACATTAGGTAGATGTCCTATGGGGCCCAGCAGCACACTCAGCTCTGGTGACCAGAACTATGTGCTCTAGGGGTGCCGCCTATATTGGGTTTATGGACCCTTCTGTTGTGGAGGGGCTGACTGCTGTGGGTGTGCTGATAGGTGGGGCTGGACCATAGCCCAGTTGGCTTCCAGGCCATGCCTCATGTGCAGGATGCTGGCCTGCTGGTGGGTGGAGCTGGGTTTCTGCATGGTTGACTGCTTGGCCTGGATTGTCCCTGAACTGGTGCCACCTGGCTGGTGGGTGGGTAAGCCTCCATTTCTAACAGGTTAAAGGGAGGGCTCCAAAATGGTGCTTGCCAGCATCGGTGTCCTCAAAGTAGAAGCAGCTCCCCAAAATGGCTGCTACCAGCATCTGTGTACCCAGGGGGAATCTCAGTTACCTTCTGCCCCTCTAGGAGGCTCTCCAAGATCAGCAGGTAGGTCTGACCTAGAATCCTTTCACATCACTGCCTCTGTGCTGGGTCTTAGAACATGTGAGATTTTGCATGTGACATGTTAGAGCAGAATCTCTTTTCTACAGCCCTCTGGCTCTCCTATACACAATCCCCACTGGTTTTCACAGCCAGATATTCTGAGAGCTTGTCTTCCTGGTGCAGGACCTCCAGACTGGGGAGACTGACATGGGACTCAGACCCCCTAACTCCTTGGGGAGAACCTCTGAAAATGTGAATATCCTCTTATTTGTGGGTCCCCTCCCTGGTGATTGGGTCTTGACTATACCATGTCTCTGTCCCTCCTACCTGCCTCATTGTGACTTCTCCTTTATCTTCAGTTGTGGAACATCTTCTCTTGGTCTTCAGGTGGTTCTCATTGATAGTTGCTCTGCAAATAGTAGTAATTTTGGTGTTGTCCAGATAACTTCCTGGTCTTCCTACTCCACCATCTTTGCCCAGGGTTGCATTTTTAAAACCGATCTGTTCAAATGTACTTGACATATATAGTATGACTGCACATATTTAAAGTGTGCTATTTGATAAGATTTGACGTATGTATATACCTGTGAAATCGTCACCACAATCAGAATGAGCTTCTTTAACATTTCCAAAAGTTGCCTCATACCCCTTTGTAATACATGCCTCCCGGTCTGTCGTCTTCTGATATTTTTCTTTCTTCTAATTTGGTTTTTATATGTTCTTCTTCTAGTTTGTTAAGGTAGAAGCAGAAGTCATTGATTTGAGAACTGTCTTCTAACTTAGGCATTTTGGTGCTATAAATAGCCCTCCGAGTACTGCTTTGTTGGTAACCCCAAACTTGGATAGGTTGTGTTTTCATTTTCATTTTGTTTAAAATTTTTTCTAATTTCCCTTTTGAATTCTTCTTTGGCCCATGGGTGTCAAATAATGTACTATTTATCTTCCAGATATTAGAGAATTTCCAGTTAACTTTCTATTACTTGTTTGTAAGTTAGTGCCATTGTGGACAAGAAGTATAATTTTTATGACTTGAAGCCTTTAAAATTTATCAAGACTTGTTTTATGGCCCATAATATATTCTGTCTTGGTAAATGTTCTAGGCGCATCTGAAAAGAATTTGTATTCTGCTGTTAAGTGCAGTGCTCTATAAATACCAATTTGGTAAAGCTGGTTGGCAATGTTGTTAAAATATTTAATAGCTTGATTTTCTGCCTACTTGTTTTATCAGCTGTTGAGAGAAAGGTGTTAGAATCTCCATCTACAATTGTGGATTTGTCTGTCTTCTTTCAATCTGTTTCATGTACAGATCTTCCTCAACTTATGATGGGCTTATGTCCTGATAAACCTACTCTAAATTGAAAATATTAAGTTGTGAAGTCGTGAACACATCTAACCTACTGAACATTATAGCTTAGCCTAGCCTACCTTTAAAGCGCTTAGGACACTTAGCCTATAGTTGGGCAAAATGATCTAACACAAAGCCTGTGTTGAATATCTCATGTCATTTATTGAATACTGTAGTGAAAGTAGAAAACAGGATAATTGTGTGGGTACAGAATGGTTGGTTGTAAGCTTATTGGTTGTCTACCCTTGTGATTGTGTGGTTAACTGGGAGCTGTGGCTCGCAATTGCTGCCCAGCGTCATGAGAGTATTGCTCCACACATCCGTAGCCTGAGAAAAGATAAATTCAAAATGTGAAGTAGGGTTTCTATAGAATACGTATCACTTTTTCATCACTGTAAAGTCGAAAAATCATAAGTTGAATCATAAGCTGGGGACCATCTGTATATTAATGCTCTGTTATTAGATGCATAAATGTTTAGGATTGTTATGTAATCTTAATGACTTTATTTCTTTATTCTTATGAAATGACTTTCTTCACTCCTGGTAATTGATATCTAATTTTTCTGATATCAATATAGACACAACTTTCTTTTGATTAATGTTAACCTGAAAGATTTCTATCCTTTTACTTTTAATCTGTTTATATATTTAGATGTGAGATGTGTTTCTTATAGCTATTTTCTTCTTGTCCCATCTAGTCTTCACATTTCCTCTTTCTGCATTATTTTGGATTAATTAAATATTTTTACAATTCTATTAATTTCCTTTGTTAGCTTGTTAGCTATTACTTTTCATTTTAGTGGTTGCTTTAGGGTTTATATTAAACATCTTTTATCAGAGTCTACCTTCAAGTTATATTGTACCATTTCATGTCCAGTACAAGAACTTTACAATAGTTTACTTCCTTATTTCTCCCATCCCAACCTTTGTGCCTTCCTTGTCATATATTTTACTTGTACATAGTGTATAAACCTCATACTACCTTGTTATTTTTATTTCAGTATTCCATTATCTTTAAAGGAATTTTCATAATAAAAAGTATTTCATATATCTACTCAGTTACCATTTTCAGTGTTATTTATTCCTTTGTGTAGATCCAGATTTCCATCTGTCACCATTTTCCATTTTTATGAGACTAACTCTTAGTCTCTGTCAATATCAGAAGAAGGCTCCTGGGGATGAGGAATAAATAATTGTCATAGATCTATGTATGTATGTATCAATCAATCAATCAATCAATCAAGGTTACTGACCTCCAGGGATGTGGTCATAAACTTAGGAGGAGTAGAAAAGTCTGAACTCTGTTCAGAGAGGTCCAGATATGATTACCTTAATGAATCAAAAGAGCACTGGAAAGTTATGAGAAAAGAAATAAGAAATCTTGGCTTGTAATGTTGTCTGGCATGACCCACTTGGGAAGTGTTTGTCGGATTCAAATATGGCAAAATAAATCTGAGCAGTGTAATGGACAGGTTTGTATAAATTCAACCAACTGACCAATATGGATGGTATCTTGGGTGTATGGTGTGGTGTGGAAGAGGACAGGGGAAGTCAAGCAGGGTCTCTGCTAACCTCCTACAGGTTGTTGTAATAATCCGTATTGGAGCTGATGTGGTTTTACTATAGTACTGGCAATGGAGAACAAGGAAATTAGATGAAGAAGATAGAATCAAAAGAACTTAGAGCCTAATGTGATGTGAGGAAAGGGAACAGAAGATTTTAGGATGTTTCTCAAACATTCAAGAAGTGTATGTGTATGCTCTTAATTCCCAGGATCTCATTTCAGTTGAGTGTCTTTTATAACAATAATGGTCTTAAGAAAGCCATCAGCTTCCAGTGTGGTTACTTGAACTCATCAGATTGAAACCATATCTTTGACTTTTCCATAGACAGAGTTATCCCCGATTTCCATTCTATCTTCCTTCCATAATAATAAAATTGTCAGCTTCTTAATGGACTTAACAACCATTCATGAAAAGAACTACTTTATTGCTGTTGGATGTGGCTGTATAAGGCCAATGGGATGACAGTAGAACTTTATGGCAGTTTTGGGGACCTTTTCTTAGAAGAAAATTGGCATGTTCTCTTTTCTCCCTTTCTCCTCCCTCCCATCTTCATTCAATTCCTGGATGCATGTGAGGTCCCTGAAGACTTGATGGTCCACAGTCAGCATGAGCATTTTAGATTGCCTATCTCCAGACTTCGATTTAACAGACAAACGAACTATCTTGTTTGAACCACAGGTATTTGGGATCTGAATTACAGCCAAACAGTTTTGGTTGATACATCTAGATGGCTGTATATTAAGATTACAAACAGTTAGCCCACCCTTCTATCTTGTTTAAATTAAAAAGCATTGGCCTGTTTAAAAAAAAAAGCTTTCTCGATTATGTTCCCATATAAATACTCATCCCCACCTCATGAAAACGAGGAAAAAGGAGACTTTTTTCCCTATAGTTTGTGTTTTTGATCTATTGATGATCCTCCAGAATGAACTTACAGAAGGTGTTATAAATGACTTGTTGAAATAATATATGAACTTTGAGAGATTACAGGGGCTCTAGGGGAGGACTTGGTGCTGCTTGGACAATTCCTGTAACCTACTATTTTCTGTAATGGGATGAACATCATTTGGGAAGACGCATTCCCCTAGTCCTTGGTGTATTAGTTTTCTCTTGCAGCAAGTAGCTGGCAGAATAATGGTCCCTGAAGATGTCCAGAACCTGTGAACACATTGTCTTACACGGTGAAAGGGACTTTTGAAGATGTGATTAAATTAAGGATCTTGAGATAATTCTGGGTTATCTGGGTATGCCCAGTGGAATCACAAGGATCCTGCTAAGAGGATGGTGATAAAACAGTCGGAGAAGGAGGTGTGATGAAAGAAGCAAAGGTCAGAGAGACAGGCGGAGACTTGGAGAGGAGAAAGTGGCTCCAGGCCAAGGAATGGAAGTGGCCTCTGGGAGCTAGAAAAGGGAAGGGAACCGATTCTCCCTTAGAGCCTCCCTGAGGAGTGCAGCCCTGCCAGCACCTTGATTTAGGATTTCTGACCTTGAGAGTTATTACCATATGTGTTGTTTGAAATCAGTAAGTTCATGGTGATATGCTATAGCAGTAATTGGAAGCTGATACACTGTGTAACAAATTGCCACAGAATTAATGACTTCAGACAGCCCACATTTATTATCTCAGTTTCTGTAGGTCAGAAGTCTGGGTTTGGCTTAAGTAGGTCTTCTACCCACTGCCTCACAAGGCTGCAACAAAGGTATCAGCCAGCTGTGTTCTCATCTGAAATCCCAACCGGGAAATAATCCATTTCTAAAATCATTCAGTTTGTTGGTGGATTTAATCTTGCAGCTACGGAACTCAGGTTTCCATTTTTCTTGTTGGCTTCGGACCAGAGGCTACTCTGAGCAACTAGAGCCTGCCTGTAGTTTCTTGGCACGTGGCCCTCTGTGTAGGCCTTTTTACACGTGTGTGTGCCTATGTGTAATCACGGGGTGACATCTGATCCCCATGGCTGTATAACTATAATGTAGTCATCAGTGTGACCGCCTTTGCCATGTTCTGTTATTTAGAAGCAAATCACAAGTATCACCCACACTCTATGCGAGGGGGTTATACATGGTGTGTACATAGTCGACGTTATAAAAAATCACTATAATTAATCAGTCCTATCAGCGCTGTTTAGTGAGATTTAGAATCTGACAGAGCTTTGAGCTTGGCAGACATGGGGAAACTAAAGTCCATGAGAACATACATATGTTCCTCAGAACACTTGTACTAAAATGTGCATAGCAACTCTGTGACAGCTACATATTGGGAAACTACCCAGGTTCCCCTCAGTAGTAGAATGGATAAATAAGTTTGTATGACTTGGGATGAATATGCAGTTAACAGAAATGAGAAGGAAGTTGCTAAGAATGTATTTGAACATTTGAATGAACCTCTTAATACATAATAGTGAGCAAAAGAAACTAGACCCAAGAGTGCATACTGTAGGGTTCAGTTTATATAAAATTCAGAACAGATGAAATTAATCTGTGCTTCTAGAAGTCAGCATCCTCATTATCGTGGGGATAGTGACTGGAGGGAAGATGGGGAGTTTCTGGGTTGCTAGCAGGGTTTTTGTTCTTGATCTGTGTGTCAGTTACGTGGATGTGTTTAGTTTGTGAAAATTCACTCTGCTGGACACTTAGGATGTGTGCATTACCCTGTATATACATTATATCTCAATTAAAAAGTTCTCTTAACTCCCCCTGACCAAAAAAAAAAGAAAAAAATCTTGCCAGGTGGAATCCAGTGAGAGGTGTGAGAGTGGCCTAAAGGGCAGCGGGGACTGTAATACAAGGAACTGGGAAAAGGACAGGGGATTGCAGTCAGGGAGCCTGCGGTAGGCACTGGGCACGTTGTCAGGAGATACCCCGTGTTTCCCAGGCCCTACATTTAATCCCCGTCAAGGGTGTTGATGTTTACTGTTCTCCTCTGTTACCGAGGACTGTTCTCAAAGGCAACTGTCCATCGATGGGCAAAATGGGCCTCCGTCCCAGAGGCCCCTGAATAACTAGTTGTGTGGCTTCAAGAAGTCTTCTGTGCCAACGAGAAACCCAACTTGGCTGGGTTCCCGAGTGGCCTGTCTTTTTGCGAGCCCACCATAATCTGTCAGCTGATAGGTGGGGAGAGGAGCGGGGCCTGAAACAGGAACACAGAGTTCCTGAGGCAATTAGGTGCCCCGATGGAACATTCAGGTTTGTGGTGTCAAGTCCCTGGCTTCATCTTGGCCTTCGCGGACCTTTTATTTACTTGTAGGACGCTCCTTCCCACAGGAGTCCAGGGGAGGCAGCAAGAGGGTGGCACAAAGCCAGGGTCCTCCATGAGCGAGCTCTTGATCTTTCACAGAGGCTCTGAGCAGACAGAGCAACTCGGGCTGTCCCTTAAGCCCCTTCATTGTCAAAGGCTCAATAGAATTCTCTTCCTGAACAAAAGGAGATGCATTTCTTTATCTCTCTAATTAATGCCCAGACTTAAAAAGAAGAATTGTGTTCAGTCTGCAGCCTAGAGGATGAACTACCTGAAAAAAAGAGTATTCTTCTTTGGGGAGGGGGGGAAGAGTTGATGCTGTCTCTGCTGTATGGATTTTCACATCAGTCAGGGAGCTTGATAAATAGAGATTCAGGGAAAAAAAAAATTCCAGGGGGTGTATTCTGCCCTAGCCTAGACATTCAGGCTCCAATGGCCATTATCTGGCAGTCCAGTGGGTTGAAATGGAGCAAATGCAGATCACTGGGAGCTCCACTGAATGTGTCTTGCACCAACCACTGTTTAATATGTGCAACGCTTTCTGCCTTCACAGTTAAGCATTTTCTAGGCTTGTGCCAAAAGACCAGTCATCAAAATACAGTGTGCTGGTGGGGGAGTAGAAACAAGTATAGAATGTATTCAAACTTCCTGTCACCCAGATCAATTCTAAATTGACCCCGCTGGCTTAGGGAACTCTGCGTGGATCTGCTAAAGCTTATCTCCCTGAATAAATCTCTCCTCTCCCCCTTTCAGCCTTCCTACCACATTGCGCCCTCACCCTTTCTGCTGCTTTTTGTCTTGCTGTCCCTTCCCCGCTGCTTTTCTGGGTGATTGGACTGTGGCATCTTCCTTGCCACAATTCAACATGTGATCATTTGAAAATACTGCCAGAGCCACAAAATGAGTAAAACTCAGGTGATGGCGAGACTAAATGATGGGAATTTTATCTTGATCAAACAACATCTCAGAGGAGTTGAGCAAAACGATCTGGGATCTTTTGTAACATGCCTGGCCAGAGAATATTCTAGAAATTGAATAGCTGTGGGCTTGTGTTCTGTACACATCGTAAGGCTTCAGCTTCAACTATGAGAGAGACTGAACATGAAGTGATGAGTGCAGAAGGCAGGGAAGCCAGGTAGTGGAGCAAATGCTTTCTCTTCCGCTCCCTTGGAAAATAGGAGAGATGTTTCTATAATTCAAGTGATGCCTGTATTTTCCCCAGACTCCGTCCTTCTGAGACCATAGGATTCTCTCCAGAGCTGGCAAATTCAGGCTTCATCCAGGGATGTTATTATACCTTGTTGTCAGAAATTCCAGTCTCACCTCCTTCCTTTTAGATTGGAATCCTTCCTCCCCAGAGCACCTGGTCCAGCGTGGCCTCTGTCCCGTTCTCGGTTAGAGGCTAGCAGAGTCACCCTAGGCCCAGTGGGGTCTTATGCATTCCCGCTGGTGTCCACCAGAAAAGGTCATCTGGTGGGGGAGTTTGGGACATGAAGCCTCAAGGTCTAACAGCAACATTGGCAAATCCACGGAGGACGAAGCAAGGAGGTTGACAGGGGAGCGAGGGACCTGGTAGGAGAGGAGCTGTGGCCCTTCGGCCATGGAAGCCCTGCTGCTAGCCTGTGCACTCGGCCTCCGCCCCAGGGGAGCTGCTGTGTTTTCCCCCACGGTTCCAGATTGGCTCTCTTTCTGTGTTCACCCCTCTGCAGTTTTGTTTGTTTGCTTCAGAAGATTCTCTTGCTTGAAACTTCTTGTTGCCACTTTTGGTTTTGAATTTTACAGTGACCATCACACTGATTCTGCCACCCAGGTCATCTCATTTGGGAAACCAAGGAGGTTGCATGAAACCTCTGTATAAAGATATTAACACCAGGCTCCCAACTAACCAAAAGACAGTATTACCACCCCACCCCAAACAAAAACAAAATGAGAGAGAAATTCAGAGGGGTAGATAAGGGGACAGTAGTCTTGTTCATTATAGGACCCCATTCCTGAAAGTTCCATCCTCAGTCCCCTTCTCTGGCAAATGCCCAGGGGAAGGGGGTATACCTCACTGGCCCCTGCGTCAGCTCTGATTCCTCCCATGTGGCCGCCTCCTGCCAGACACACTTGAACTACTCCCATTCAGGCTTCTGTCTGCCCCATGGCCCCACATCCTGCTGGAATTCTCTTCTGGAAGTGTTTAGAATCGGCTTGTCCTCTGACAGACAAGCTTGGACTTCTGCCCTTCCAGCCCTGCCCTTTATTGTGGAGTCCCGGCAAGGTGCAGGGCGATTGTTTTTTCCTTCATCCACGTAGCTCTTCACCGTCCGGGCCCGCTGTAAACACAACTGTGAAGTATTTCCTGAGCCAGCGCTATCCAGAGCCATACAAGTACCATCTCATAAGCCTTGCTGTGTCATCGTTTTTACTGCCACACAGGTGAGGAAATTGATGCCCACGAAGCTGAAGTAATTTGTCCAAGGTGAGGTGACAGGAGTCAAAGCTAAGGCAGAGGTGATCTGGCAGAGTCTGGCCCAAGCGGGGCTGCCCACCCATTTTCCCCTCGACTCCACCACGGGTACCTGGCACACTCAGGTTTCATCAGGACCCTCTTGGCACTGTGAGCAGTGATTTTTGACCTGTTCACCTCTTCTGGAGGAAGATGGGCACTGGGAAAGGGCCTGAGGAAGAAACCCCTCCGGGTGGGCTACTTCGGTTTGTATAGTTTCCTGGTCAGGGATGGACTTTGACGTGAGGCGGTGGTCTTTGTTTCTCAGTTCATATGCTGGAGATGTGTTCCTACTCTAATCACACGTGAGGCTAGGCTGCAAGCCATATTTCAGATGTTTTAAAGATGTACAATTTGGAGAAGGACCTCAAGAAGTGGTACAGGAGTCCTGTATGGGTGCTTCCCCTTGTGCTTTGTAGCACTTTGCCTTTAGTGATGCTCTGAGATCCTAGGGCCACCTCCCTGTGCTCTCCCGCGAGGTGTCCTTGTTCCCCTATCTTTGATGTCCTTGTGCTTACTAGAGGGGCCATTCCTTTCTCTGGCATTTCCTAGTTAGTTTTGTCTACTTCTCATTTCCCTTCCATGGTAGTCTTCTTAAAGCCCGGGAACCACACCCCATGTAGTCTAGCACGGTATCTTACTTTAAGTCAATGCCCCATACATCTTTGTTGAACTGAAATGAAGTCAAAAGGATGAATGTTGTTTGAAATTTCAGATTTTGGTGCAGGCTGGAGGGAGCTCCAGATATGTCATAAGGCAAGCTCTAGCTACCAAAAAAAAAAAAACCAACCCAAAACATTGATTATTCTTTGTTTCTTCATCCTTCCTCTGCTCTGGCTCCTTGCTTCCCTGCCCTCCCTCCACTCCCCCGCCTCCACCATAGGAGACCATCTGATGTGAGGCACAGAGCAGGCTGGAGAAGATAAAGAAATCCGACAGTGAAATCTTGGCACGGAAGCAGTGTGCTTTGAATCAGCTCTATACATTAATAACAGGGACCAGTGAAGGGGCATTCTTCAGGCTGAAAGGAAGGTCCTGAGATTAATAGCTTCTAGAGACCTGATGGATACCACTGTCTCTTTGGGGGCCCGGGGAGTCGACGGGGGCAGTGGATAAAAACAGTCCCTGGGTTCGTCTGTGATCGTGGACTCACAGATCACAGTGCAGGGAAAGCCTCTAAGAGGAGATGTCTCAGCATGCTTCCCTTTCCCAGGGAGCTGAGCCTCTGAATAATTTGGACTCAGGGTAACTGGGGCACATAGAGGGTCACCAAAGCCAGAGATCATGCCTCTGCCAACTGTGCCTTAGTGTCCAGTTGTTGAGAAACTAGCAGTGGTACAGCTGCAGGAGGGTCTTGCTTTTGTTTCTCTCTGTGCTGAAAGCCCAGGAGGGAGAACCTTACTGGGAGAAATGCAGCTACTGAAACAACCCTTAGCCGGCCACAACGTGATGGTTTAGCACCGATCGTCCATGGTGCTTAGATATGTCATTGGGGGTCTAAAATGTAGTGACGCCAAGAGGGGCAAGGTGGACCTGGCTGCTGACACTGTATGCTCCTGAGTTGGACAAAATAAATATTAGCTCAGATTTTCAGTGGGCACTGGCTTTGGAGGCTGAGTAGCAGGGTATAGTCTATAAGATGGCTGATGAGATGCATAGAGATCAGGGCAGTGCTTTTTATCTTGGGTCGGGTACCACCTGGGGCCTATTTGATGGACAGCAGAAGGCCTATACCAGCACCCGTGCCCTTCCTTTCCCTAGAATACCCACCGTTCCTCTCCTGGGAAGTTAGAAAGGGAAAGCCCAAGTGTGATCTTTCCTAAGGCCACTGCTGCATACTCCTAATAATTAATAATTCTTTTGTTATGAAAAATGACAATATTAATAGGAAATCTAACATAACAGTGAACTTGGAGTGGGGTGCAGAAACCTTTTACACTTGGCTTCATCTCCCGTTCTCTGCCACCATTCCTGATTATCAGAAAATCAGAAAGGCTTTAAATGACCATTCGTCTGTCGCTTCCCTTTGTTCCTTTCTTCTCCATCTAATTCAGTGGAAATACTTGGGCCACATACACGTGGTTTGGACCCAGTTATAGCCTCCCTGTAAGTAAGGTTAAAGGTGGAAAAAAATTTGATTCTTTTATACAGTCCATAAATACCTGGAATTGAGGATTTTTGAGGTTTGACGTGGTGACAAGGAATCCTGTCGTGGCCGAGTTTGTAAACCAGTGGGTGAGATGAGATGCTAGAAAAGATCTAACCAGAGGCAAGCAAGGGCAAACATGGAAAGTGTAACTGCAACTAAATTATACTGTCTGTTGGGAGAGTTCTTCCACCATCAACCCTGGGTCATGTGCCTGCTATACTTGGGAAGGGATCATATTTACTGGAAGGGGACTGGGGAAGTGGGGCTCATCAAAACTTTGTGAAAGCCTCTCTCCTTGAAACAGGCTTGAAGTGCAGACATTGGCATTTATGACATGGGGTTGGCCATGCGTCAATAACATTGTCGTAGATTCTTCTAGACTGGTCTCTGTTCTCAGATTTCATATGCATTTATTGCTGCAGGATCCTAGATGCCGTGGCTATAGGGGCTCCTGGTTCCAGTAAAAATTAAATGAATCTGGATCATTGGTTCCTCTCTCGTTACTGTTATTTTATTGACCAGATTAATTTAGTTATGATCAGCTTAACCCAAGGTTAGAGTGAGGGTGGTGGGATCAAGGCAAGCTTCAGAAGGGACTCACTGAAGAATTGTTAGTAGATGGCTCAGGCCTCTGTGCCTAACCTTGTGACACCTAGATTTTGTCTGAAAGGGCCACTGATCACTTCACCTTGAGGGAGCTGTGTTGTGTCTCTAGAGGATGGATCCTTTCTGATTGCTTCTTTAATTTTAGTCCCTGTATGTTTGTAGTTGGCTTGTTGATTCCTGCTGCCCATGTGAATGTCCTATATTACATTAGTCATCCCCAGTGAATCACTTTGATACACAAGGTTTAGGGCATTTACTGCCTGCCCAGAGTGGAAGTCTAATTAGACACCTGATCAGCAGCTATACCTGTAGTCTGACATGTTAAAAAATGTACGCTCTGCCCTTAGCATAAGGGTTGTCGAAGCACAGACACCGCTTTGGACCTTTAAACTTTCTGATTGATCTATAAAAAAAGAACTTTTTGTATGGTACCAGTTTATCCCCAACAGATGGTTTATTAAGTAAAAATCAGCTTTAAGACAAACATGTGACAATTATTTTATTCTCTGCCACAGAATTCCTACTGTTGATGAACCCCTAATTGGAATTTGATTCTGGCACGGAATGAAAAACAGAGACATACTGTGAGGACAGAGTGCCAAAAATAGCCCACCGAGCAGCACAAAGGATCAGAGCAGTCCTACCTCGTGTTTTCTTTAGGCCCCTTTTCTTTCCTTTCATACAGAGAAGACCATTTGGCCCCAGTGCCATCCCATTTTGTGGTTAAGAGATGGAAACATTAAAAGGTGTGGTCCAGGCTAGCAGTAAGGAAAAGATCCAGGATTTCTGATGAGTTCTGTTCTGGGTGTGCTGCAATTGACAAGTGTCCCAAGCTCAGCTGCCCTTAACCAGCTCTCCCTCATACCCAGAATTACTGTGGTTACTAGGTCTCTAGAACTTTTCTGCTGAAGTGCCAGCGCTGCTGGAGAGGAGTGACATCAGCAACATCAAAATGGCTAAAAATGACTGGCCATTTGCTATCTGATGGGTTCTGTACTACATGCTGTACATACATTACCTCATTTAATGCTGGTAAAACCTTTTGAGATCTGTGCTGTTATTTCTGTGGTTTGCAGATGAGAAAATGGAGGCACACAGTGGTTAAATGACTCACTCAAGGTCAGGCAGCTAATAGGGGATAGCGCTGGCATAAGTGCTGGTCCAGTTATGTTTGGCCCCTAACCATGATGTTACTTACCTGACACATTTAAGTGTGATCATTTGGCCATTAGTGCCCGTTTAATACACTAGGCTGGACTTGGCAATTGAATAGCAGTCACTCACCTGTATGCCTGGTCTAATGGCACGTAGGAAGCAGAGTTTTAGAATGGGGTCTGTGTGTGTGTATAGAGGGGTATAAGTCCAGAGCAAGGTTCCACACCTCATCTATTGCAGTGCATCCAACACTAGAAAATCCAAAATCGTTGCAGTGGGGGACATCAGTGGGGGCCTTACGACTATCCCTGAAGTTAGGTTTTATTCATGGCAATGTCTCATCAAGTAGCTTGACTGGCTCAGGGACTGAAATCAGCACAAACTCTTCCCGTGAAGCCTGCTGAGTGCCTCATTGTCAGCTGCCCTGAAACATGTGGTTTGAAAAAAACCACCTATGCTTGACACAGCCACCAGCCCTGGCTGGGGGAAACAAAGCAGCCTCGGGTCCCAAGGGATGCTGCAGTGAAAAGAACCCCAGGTGGTCTGCGGAATTACCAGCTTCCGAGAGGTAGCCTTTCCTCCGAGCCTGGGGGCACCAGGTCCGCTTGGCTTCTAACTCGCCATATGGCATGCGGTATTGGGCCGGGCTGCTCTGCTCAGTCTCGGGTGTGATGTGGTACTTAATGCTGTGGAATTATTTCCTTACTCAATTAAAAAAATACCTCGCTCTAAATCCTCATCTGTTTCTCCCCGCAAGCCCCCCTGCCAATCCCCTAGGCACTGAGTGTATTTTCTACTTTCCTCCTTGCCAGCCCGTCCTTTCTTTTGGCTTTTTTCCCTCAAAACTCCTCCTCCCTCCACCGACTTAAAAGTGCAACAGGAGAAGGGAGTGTGGGTACACACCCTGGGCCTGGATTCTCACAAAGTAGCTGATCCTTGAGACCCGGCCATTCCTTTTCTGAGGACAGCTTCAGGTTACTTCTCCCCTGCTGTGTTTTTCAGGCCCCAAACATCTCCCACAGAGCTTGAAGTCCTAAGAATTGAATGGTGTGTCTTGAAGGCCCCAGTGAACAATGCTAACGGTTCCTGGGATAGACCCTGCCTGAATTTATGAGCATTGGCCTGTCCAGAGTTTGCATCAGAATTACTTGGGGAACCTGTTACAATGCATATTCCTGGGTCCTACCCGAAACCTAGAGTTATAACTGCATGTGTGTGCTGGCTTGTGTGCAAGAGGCAGGAGACAGGCTCGAGAACCTGCATTTAAAAAATAAATTCCTAGCCAGTGCACACGGCAGTTGGAGCGCTATCCTCATAAGGTTCTTAAGCAGGGAAGAACCATGATCAGAATTTTTTTTAAAGGAAAAAATCTGGTGACCATGTGGAGGTGTTCTGGCCTGGGGCCAAGTAAAGATTCAGGAAGGAAAAGTCACTTAAAAAGCTGTTGTAGAGGGGGACAAAATCACAGGTCACCTAGGGGAGACCAACAGAAGGTTCTGCTTTCAGATGTTGGGGAAGAAGTTGGAAGTCTGGAATAAAATGCTACTTTCTCTGAGGCTCCACCTCAGGCCTCTCCCCTAGAATTTTCTATCCTTTGCTTTTTTAAAAAAAAAATCTTAGAGAGCTGTGCCTTCATCCATGTCCATTACAGGGAAAGCACTCACCTCTCCTGTTGCAACCAGAGTTCAGAGGTATGCTGTCTCATCTCTGTGAAGGATTGTGATTCTGGAGCAGTGGATCCAAAGAGTGGTTCTCAAAGTGTGGTCCTCTGATCACCTGCATTGGAATCAGCGGAAATGCTGGTTAAAATGCAAATTCCTCGGCCTTGCCTCAGACCTACTGAGTCAGAATAGGAGCTCCCAGATCTGCATTATAATCAGCTGTCCAGGTGACACTGAGATGTAATGAAGTTTGAAAAGCAGTGTTCTCCAGTGTTGATGTCTTTATACTTACTGGGACATTCTTGGCCTCTGTTTCTGCCTATGGAAATCCCTGATCTGCTTACCCTAACAGAGGCGAGGTCGCCATGTTCTGTTGCTCTGGAGATGAGAAATATGGGGAGATACCATTGTAGTGCAGGGGAGCTGGGGAACCCCAAGATGCAGTGGCTTAACTGGAGATTGAGGGGAGGGACCCAGGGTTTGTACTTAGAATTTGTGCCCTTGAGCTGGGATTGCAAAAGGGCAGGAAGCCCAGGGCAAACCAGCCACAAAATGAGCCAGCCCAGACCACTGACTGCACTCAGCCATGAATCCCACCCCCACAGCAATCCTGTTTGAGGGTGAGGATGGAGGTCATGGCGGGGCAGGGCTCTGGACTGGAAAGTGAGACCAAATTCCTGCTCACCTGATACGTGCACGGGCCGGGAGTGGGCAGAGTGCTGGGCAGCTTGGATTCCGCTTCCCCGCTGGCCTTGCCTGTGGGAACCCTCTTTTGTCCTCAGCCAGCACAGCACCTTGTCCCGTGACCTGGGCCACCCTACTCTGACCGCGGCAACTGATCCCGAGGCCCTCCCACCTCTTTCATCTGAGGAGTGAAGGGCTGTACTTTCCTGGGATCTTTTGCTGAAATCCTCAGAGGCCCTGGGATAGCAAATATCAAGGGACAGTCCACATTCCTTGTGAGACTCAAGCTACAAGAAGGTCTGTCCAGGGTGAAGGTGAGGTCTGGGGACTCCGTGCGTCAGCTCAGGCTGCTACAGCAAAGTTTCATAGGCTTGGCGGCTTGGACATTCCTTTCCTCACAGTTCGGGGGGCTTGAAGTCTGAGCCCAGGGCGCCGGCGTGGTCGGGTTCTGGGGAGGAAGCTCTTCCTGGCTGCACACATCTGCTCCGTCCTCACAAGGCATTTCCTCTGAGTGCTCTAGAGGGAGAGAGTCTTCCTCTTTTTATAAGACCACTGGTCCTATTGGATTAGAACCCTGCTTTATGACCTCATTCAACTGTAAGTACCTCCTAAGGGCCCTGCCTCCTAGTATAGTCATACTGTGGGGTTGGGGCTTCAACATACGAATTTGGCGGGGAGCACGCTTTGGCCTGTAGCACCCGGCATCACTTGTGGGTCTTTGGAAAGGCTTCACCTTCCATGTCCTCAATCAAGATCTCCACCTGAGTAGAGCCAGGGAGTTGGCAAGCGCTTCAGATAATTCTGATGAACACTGATGTTTAAGAATCACTGCTTTAAAGGTCCACTGTATGTAGTTCGTATGATGCCAGCGTTTCTCAAGCTGGTTTTTTTCGCCCAGCATTATCTCTTGGTGGGTAGCACAGTCTTAACTTCTAATTATTCTTGGCTGAAGTAGGGCTTTCTTCTACGCATCCTCAACCGGCAGTTCTCCAGCTTTAGTCCGGATCTTGTTCAAAAGCAGATTCTGATTCAGCAGGTCTGGGGTGGAGCCCGAGGTTCTGTATTTCTAATAAGCTCCCAGGTGATGCTGTCGCTGCGGCCAGGTCATGGACGACAACTTTGAGTAGCAAGATCCGCAACCATTGTTCCAAGTTTAAAGGTGAGCCTCTAATTCAGGGCCAGCAAATTCAGATGTCTTCACTGGCCAGGCCGGAAAGTAACTGTAAATGTGTGAAACCACCAGAGGTAACATGAGTAGGCTGTGACAGAAGCTGTAGGCATTCACTTAGATGTTTTTGAAGCACACTGGGCTGGCCATATAGGCTCAGGCTTCTGTCTGAGGCAAGTGACTTGCTAGTCCAAGTATTTTAAGATTTGTCAAAAAAGTATTTATTTTCCCATCTCCCCACTTTATGGGTTTGCAGATTTTGAGCTTAGTCCCTTTCACTCTTCCTCTCCCTGCTCCTAACTGGCACTGCCTAATGTTGCTTTGTAAGCATCTTTAGGGGTTATTCTTATAAAATGTGTGTCCTATGTGAGCAACAGGGTTGTAACTCTTCAAGGACAGGAACTGAGCCTCGTTCCTTTTGTCTCCCCTCAGTAATGTTTAGTTCCGTGTTCAGCTCAGAGAGGGCACTTGGTCACTGATGGCTAACTGATTCACTGTCAGGACCAGGACTCACTTCAGAAGAGAAGTGAGTTCACTAGGATGGCTGAGATTGGTAGATAAGGACCACATCCTATGTGATCAGCATACCTCCTAGTTTGAAGAAGGCAAGCCAGAATTTTTCTTTTTTTTTTTTTAAGAAACATTGAATGTTTCCAATATTAGAACACAAACCAGGCTTGCTCAACTGCTATTGTTTTGAATTAAGCAGGATGTGTTGTGTTTGCAGCTTCTGGACTCACTCGATCTGCTATTTTTGGTGCTCTTCATTAAATAGGTTGTTGATATGTAAATACACAAGTTGCTATGCAAAATTGCCCTAATTTTCTTGTGAACTTTCTTCCTGCAGCTTGTGAAAAGGCATTTTGTTACTTCCCCACATTCAAGAATATTTTAAATACTTGCAGCTAAGTTGTGCTAAACCAATTGTCAAAACTTGGGAGTGTACCATAAAAGAAAATTGATACAGATAAAATCAACCCATTTGCATGGTCTTCTGTTTGTTTATATGTATGCAAATGTATTTGTATGTGGCATAGATATACACACATTGCGTAAATGGCTGAAGATTCAACTGGAGTTAATGACCATACACAGGGAAGAACTATTAGCATATCAATTAAGAACCTGTCTGTCATGCTATTGTAAAACACAGGCATTTGTTAGCTTAAAGAGGAACTCTTTCCCTCACTGAAAATTTGCATTCTATAGACTATTAGCTGACTTTCGCTAGAAAAGAGATTTCTGTTCAAAAAGCAAAAGGTTGTAGATGACTAGTCAACCAAAGAAGTATAAATATGAGCTGAATTGAATACTTTGTGATTCCTTACTTTCTCATTTGTTCAGCTGTTGATTAATCAGATGGGTACAGGTTGAACAAGGGGTTCTAGTAGTGAACGAGACACCCATGGTCCTTGGCTTCTGTCATCAGTGTGTGTATGTGTGTATTAGATCCTTTGGGCTGCTCTAATGAAAATATCATAGACTCAGCAGCTTAAACAAACATTTCTCACAATTTTGAGGGCTAGGAAGTCCAAGATCAAGGTGCTGGCAGACTTTGTCTGGTGAGAGCTCCCTTCCTGGTTCATAGATGGCTGTTCTTGCTGTCACCTTACATGGCAGAAGGGGAAGGAGCTCTGAGGTGTCTTTTATAAGGGCATTAAACCCTCATGACCTTATCACCTCTCAAATGCCCATGTGCTAATACCATTGTCTTGGGGGTTGGGTTTCAACATAAGACTTTGGGGGAGGGACACAAACTTTCAGTCTCTAGCAATGTATGTTTCTATGTTATAGTAATTATAACAATATTTTCTTTATATAATTGAAGAATTATACAGTAAGAAGATGCCTCGAAATTGCCATTCAACTTATTCCTTCGTCCTTCAGGTAGCTGGAACAAGTTGTGCGGGGTTGCAGGCACACTGAGTGATGAACCCCACTCATATCTCCTGGGTACTTATTTCTGTGTATACCCATCTGACATATTTGAACTACAAGCACTTGTCTGTGTGCTTTTTCTGGTGTCTGGTGCTCATGTGACCTATGCTGGGGAGTTAACACATGTCTCACAACCAGTGAAGCAGCCCTCAACCAAGAACTGATGGGAATTGGTGGATAAATACCCCAAATCCCTCCCACTCTCTGGGGATAACTCTGAGGAGTGTTCTGTACTGTCTTACAGAGGTCCCCAGTGGGATTGAGCCCCAGTTACCCATAATGGCGACCTGCTCAGTGATCACTCTGTATAGGCTTCCTTTTCTCCCTGCAACACTTCCCTATTTTCGTACTGGTGCTTCCTGGGATCACTCTCAAAATATACCACTTTATGTCACAGTCTTGTCTCAGGGTCAGCTTCTGGGGGAACCCAACCTAAGTGACGTATCAACCCACGGTTATCCGAGGATACATGATAGAATTGTATATTCAAAGGCAGATTTATTTTGAAAACCACATATAATATAAAATACATGACTATCATTCATAGACAAATATAATTACATTGTTTATTTTTGTCAAACGTTTATGTCCATGATCAGCTAATTAAGTATACTTGGGGAAGCCTTTATCTTCAAGAAAAAGTAAAATTCTTTTATGATTTGGAAAATAGAACCCCACTTTTCTGGTTGGGCAATTTCACAATTTTGTGTATTGGAATTTTCATAAAGCCAGTTGGTACCTTTAAAGATTATAAAACCCTTACAGGAATCATACCACAATAAAGGTGTTAAAAATAAAAATAAAGACCAAAAAAAAAAAAGATTTTGAAACCTGTTTTAGGATCTGACTACCTCTTTTCATCCCTTCCTACCCCTTCTGCCCCTGTAACTCAGGTCTTCCTGGGATAGTGTTTGCCTGAGGGGTCACAACATAACCCAAAGCTCACCTCATCTTGTTTCATTTTCTGTTGTCTTTTTTGCTGTTTTCTCTCATCCACAGCCTATGTCTGTTTCCTCTATCTTGAATGGAATCTCCAGAATTTCCCTTTGCAGCCCCATAAACGTACTGCATATATTTCTCTTTCCTTTATTGGTGGTGAGGAATTGAGAAAGTTGTCTGATTTTTATCAGACTTAAAGTATTCCAGTCTATGAATAATACAATGTAGGTAGTGAAAACAGACAAGCAAAAAAACTGTTGGGCTTATGGGCAGTACTGAAGATGTATAACATACACTTTTTATACTTGTACATTTTATGTACGTGTACTAGGATTTATTTACCTCTCTCATTTTAACTTCATTCTTCCCTCCAGTCCCCTGTGACTCTTAAAAGATTCTTTCATTTGTGAGCTTGAACATGGCCATTCCTTGGTAAGGAAGCATATGAGAAGTTCCCCGAAAAGAAAGGAGGATTTGGCTTTGGTTAGTAAAGCCTTTGTTGGGAGCACTCCACATTGCCTGCCCCAGTTGCTGGTCTGGATACTTGAACTCTTGCCTTTTTCTACAAATGTCTTGGTTCAGGATATTTTCTTAGACTTTGACCCGTTTTTGTCTTTATTTTCCATGTCCAGTCTCCTGGCGTAACTCACTACCTGTTACGAATTCTTGCACATGATAGGTGTTGGATAGATATTTCTTAAGTATTGGATATATCCCCTGACCCTTGCTTACATAATTCTTCTAAGGCTTATACGGCATTGAAGATCTGAACCCTCGACTCAGGACTCCAAATTTTGCCCAGAACTCTGGCTCCTGGGTAATTTCCCAGGGCTGGTAAGGTCTACTGCCTGGATTTTTCCCTTCACCCCCAGCCTGGCCTCAGTTTCCTGGAGTTTAGTTCCTTGTACCGTGATTTGCTGACCGTGATGCTGAAAGTCCAGTATAGATAATGTAACTAGAATGTTCACAACAAAGGAGCAAGTTACCAAATCTGAGCTGCACAATTCTGTTTACACTTTTATTTTGAAGGATAATTATGTCTTTGCTTAAGTAAGACCCTATGCATTGAGTGCAGATGTCAGAGCAAGAAAGTGTTGACTAAGACTGGGTTCCTGCTGTGAAGTGCAAGATGCGTGAAATTCTAGCATATGTGCAGAAATTCAAACCCATCATTTACTGACAGGCAATAATTACTTTAATGAAGTCAGGAGACTATTTCAAACAAGCAATTAGAGTTAACAATAAAACTGTAAACAGGACCCTAATTAATGAATTTTCAAACTGTACTTTCCTCCTCTGTGAATGCTATGAGCTATAAAACGAATGAGGAGAATAACTCATATAATTGAATACTTATGTCATGCTGGGCACTGTGCCAAGCCCTTTACCTGAGTTGTCTTATTTATTCCCCGCAACAACTCTGAGGTGAATACTAGTACTATTCCCATTTTGCAGATGTAATTGAGTCTCAGAGCTGAAGAAATTTCTGAGTCACACAGGTTAGTAAATGGTGGACATGGGATTTAAACATGGGTTCGTTTGACTCTAGAACCCAAGCTCTAAAGTATGACACCTAGATGATGTAGTCCATATAGCACATATGTCAAACCCACTTCCCATTGTGTTGGTGAGTAGGTGCTAATAGGAAGCACATGGTACATTCAGATTAAGATAATTTGAAGAGGGATGGCTCATGAATGGACTGTTTACAGAGCTGTAGGTATAAAGGGTCTACAAAGTGTAGCATAGTAATGTCAAACGGAGCTGTTACTGTGTCTGAGTTGAAGGGACAGGAGGGAGCAGTTACAGGCACCCAGAAGGAGAGATTCAAACAGAGGAGGCTGATAGAAGGGGGGCCAGTTATCTTAGTCTAGAGGCACAGTCAGACCAAGGCAACCTCACAGGGAGGAAGCCAGGGGAATAAATAACCTCACCTCACCTCACCTCACCTCACCTCCCTCTCTCCTTTCAGTTTCTTTTCTGGGCTCCCCATTGGCCAGATCTAATCAGAAGCCAGACAGTAGTCTTATGGGTTGGTTACCTGGAAAATGTGTTGGAATGGCACATGCAAATGTAGAATGGATTTGCTTCTGAAGTCCACGGAGGCCTGCCCAGCATTGTGCCTCTTTCTTCAGGGTAGGAAGTATAAGCAACTTGTCTCTTACTTTAGAAAGAATATCTATACATATCCCAGATCACTAAACCTTCTCAAAACATCCCCAACGTGGCAAGCCCCTGAACTTCTGCAAAAATGTTTCTTCTATCTCACAGAGGTATATAGGATTCTTGCTACTTCTCATCAAGTCATTAGCCATATACTATCATGTAATGAAGCAGCATGATGTTCAGGGGCCCCTGGACTATATTATGACAGGAGGAGAATTGACAATCCTAGGCTGTGAGAGTGAAGATATACTATTGTTCCTACATGTCAGTTCGGACTGCTTGTAATTTTCCTTAGTGGTCAAGATGGAAAAGAAAGCATTCTAGAGCATTCTCCAGGTCAATAGCTGTGTACCAGGTGTCAAGGGATATTTTGATTTTTATCTAATAAAGATATCATATCTGGAACCACAGTTGTGATTGGCATCACCATGTGATGGAGTTTATGATATTTGCTGTCATTCACCAAGACCCACCTGAGCTTTTGCACCAGCCACACAGGCAAGTTAATTGGGGATGTGGTGAAAAGCATCATCCTGGTGCCTTTCAGTTCTTTGAACATGGCACTAGTCTTTGCAGTCTCTCCAGGGATGTGATGTATCATTGGGTTTACTATTGTGTTGGGGGAGAGGCAGTTCCAGGAATTGATCCTACTGTAATAGTTCTTGCTGCACAGGCCATGGAACAAAAGAGGAGAATCTTCCAATTACTAAACTGCTACTCCCATTTCAGCTAATCTGAGGCTGGGAAAATAGCCAGAGGATGAAGCTTCTGTCCCATTGGACTAATGGTTATCTACTACCTGACTTCCAGAAGTCCCCATTGTGACAGGTAGACCATGGTGGCATTTTGGTTTTTGGGAATCAGTGTAAGCTTAGAGTTTCTATCTAATAATCCCCCAGAGAACTGAGTGGTTTTCTCTCCCTAGTATATGGCCATAAGTACCCCCTGGAGAAGGCTTAGAGATTTACAGTTTACTCCTGCAGCCTCAAGGGCTTCACTCCTGTGAACTGACTTTCATTTGGGAATTGTAGAAGAGGCCAAGAATTGTCACTGCAGTGAGCTGAGTTAGGTTTCTGCTTAGCAGACCAAGATTCGTTCTGCTTATATGGGCCCAGCAGCACATCGGTAGGCTTGATATATTTCATTTTGAGACCTCCATGGTGAATTAACCATCACTATAGATCCCTGCAGGTCAACACTGATTACCATTTTGTTTCTGAGTCTTAGTGTGTAAATTGCACCTACTATGTTGCTGATTGTTAAGTGACACCATCCTGCCATTAGCACTTTGGGATCCCATATTCCCATTGAGAACAGGACACATAGTTCCATGATAGCATCCCTTACTGTCATCTATGACCTACAGAAGATGCCATCACAGAACTCTCCCTCATTGATGGTGCTCCCCTCACCGATGTTTGTCTTAATGACTTGATGAAGGAAGTGTCCAGGCCCTTGTGGACTAATTGCTATGGCCATTTGATCTCCCAAGACATTGTCATCTACCTGAACTTCATTCCATGCTGTGATGGGTAGTCATTTGAGTGATTATGATGCCACTGCATGCCACAGATAACCCATTCCTATTTTTCCTCAGCAAGGAGGTTATTGTAGTACTCCTCAGCGTGACCACATGAATCTCAAATCTCACTTTGAAAGTCTGTTTCTTGGGACCACTGAAGGAATAATTACTGTATCAGATCCCAACGGAAATAAAGTAGAAAATCAGCATCATTCATGGAAGATTTACTTACGAAGAGATTATTTATAAAGGCGTAGGTGGAGAAACTGCAAGAGATTGTGTCATACTTCAAGGATGGTAGCAGTGAAGACACGACCAGTCCTCCACTCATGGAATAAAGGGAGGTACCAGTTACCAGACCTTGGAAGGGGAGAGTTGTGTAATGGGAGACTATCTCTTTTTTTTTTTTTTTTTTGGCAGGAGGGGGTAGGCAATTAGATTTTTTATTTATTTTTACTTGAGGTACTGGGGATTGAACCCAGGACCTCGTGCATGCACACACTCTACCACTGAACTATACTCTCCCCCAAGCGAGACTATCTTGAGAGGATCAATGATCTTTGGATAAGGGACGCAGCCAGGCCAGAGAAACTTTGCAGGGAGGAAGCCCGAGGATTAAATACCCTGACCTTACTTTTTGTCTCCTTCTGATCTCCAGTGGAGGTTGCATTGGCCAAATCCGTCCTGAAGCTAGAGGGAAGGGGCCAGTTGGTAAGGTCCATATAAGTCACCTTCTGAAGGCAGAGAGCAGGGTGAAGCCTGGGGAGTATATCTAGAGGGGTGAGTGGAAATTGTCCATCTTGCCATATATGAATAGAACATCCTCATCTACCACGTGCTCTACTTAGGTTCAGATAGCTTCTCACAGTTGTCAGCTAAGCAGAAAATATGAAACCTACACCAAGTGGGGCTTCATGCCTTTCTAAGTGGTTATGACAAAGTTATTTAATGTCTCATGAGCATCTGATAATGCAGTCACTATATTCTTTATTCTGTGAATTTAAGCCAAGTAACTTTATTTATTTACATGACTGTGTCTTCTCAGTGATCAGTCATTTACAAATGTGCCTAAAGTTTGGCTGTGACTTTCGATTTTTACCTCCCATTCCTCAAGACTTTCTCATTTCTGTCAAAAATACCCCAGCTGGAAAACTGGGGTCATCTTTGTTATATCCATCTTGTCCTCTAACGTCAAGCCAGTTGCCAATTAGAGTTAATTTTTCTTCTAATTTCTTTTACAGCCCCAATTTCTCTCCTGTTAACACCACCTTAATACAAACCTTTGTCACTTCACACCTGGATTTTAGTGATAGCCTTTTTTTGATAGTTCTTTTTTCTTTATTTTTATTGAAGTATAGTTGGCTTACAATGTTGTATCAATTTCTGGTGTACAGCATAATGCTTCAGTCATACATAAACATACATATATTCATTTTCATACTCTTTTTCATTATAGGTTACTACAAGATACTGAATATAGTTCCCTGTGCTATACAGTAGGACTTTTGTTTATTTTATATATAGGAGTTTGTACCTGCAAATCTCCAATTCCTAATTTATTCCTTCCCATCCCCTTTCCCCTCGGTAACCATAAGTTTGTGAGTCTGTTTCTGTTTTGTAAATAAGTTCATTTGTGTCTTTTTTTTTTTTTCTAAGATTCCACATGTAAGTGATATATAGTATTTTTCTTTCTCTTTCTGGCTTGCTTCACTCAGAATGATCTCCAGGTCCATCTATGTTGCTGAAAATGGCATTATTTTTGTGGCTGAGTAGTATTTCATTGTGTATACATACCATAATGTCTTTATCCAGTCAAGTGATAGCCTCTTAGTTGCCATGTTAATCTTCTTAGATGGTTACTTTGAACGTAAAACTACTCTCAAAAATGCCAATGACTCCTCAATATCTCCAGGAACAGGGCCACATTCCTTAGAATGCCATTCAAAGTCATCCACAATTCAGTTGCCACTTTTCTCTCAAAACTTGTCTGTCAATAGTTTGACCAGACAATTCTACTCCAGTGAAATCACTCTGCTCCTTGTGTCCTCAAACTGTTCAATGCTTTTCCCCTTTAAGGTGTTGCCTCAAGTTGATCCTTCCTGGAATGGCCTCTTTCTTCCACTGCAGTTGTCTAAGCCCCATTCTTCACTTGAGGCACAGCTTCTGTCTGCCCCACTGCTGCCACCTTGCCAAGACTGCCTGTACTCAGTCTTCAGTGAGATCTTCTAAATTCGAGTAATACTTGCTATCTATGGATAGCCATAGTAAAGCTAGTGCCTATTTCCTAGGGCTTTTGAAAATGGTCCTTTGTTTTTTTACAGGTTTGCTGTGAGGCTTATATAACTTAATATATAAAATTTTTTTAGAATAATGTCTGGTACATAGTAAGCTCTCAAATTTTAGCTATTGAAATGATTAGGATTGTAACTCATCTGGCAATTAGTAAAGTACTTTGTATTGTTAGCTTTGCCTGTATATGAAATGTTTTCCTAATTTGATTACCATCCCTATGAAGGATGGATTTTTTATCCATTTAGTATTTTCAACATTCAGCATAGAGCCCGGCAGAGTGGGCCTGAAGAAATGCTTACTGTGTAGTAGGTGATGGTGAGATGCCTGCTGCTCTAGTCTCTGCTGCTTTTGAAAAGTGGCTGCAGTCTATCAGTTTGACTGATCTTTGATTGCATCAGAAAGCTGGTAGGTACCTCACAGATGCTTTCCTTCCATGCTACTGTCTTCTAGATGGTAAAATTGAGGTTCAAGGGAGAGGAAGGACGTGCCTAATTCCAGAGTTGCCAGTCAGAGACAGAGACAGGGCTAGAACTCAGAATGTATTCTAGATCAGTTAGTTGAACAAATATTTATTGAGCACCTAAAATGTGTCAAGGACTACGCTATTTGTTAGGGACATATCTGGGACCAGGACAGAGTCCCATGCTTTCATGCCATTTACATTTTAATGGTGGAGAGAGACATAATCAAATATATAAGCAAACAAACAAAAAGGAATAGTTATTGTGAAGGAAATAGGGTGATTGAAGGACTAACAGAATGAAGAGGTAGGTAATTTGGTAATTAGGTAATCTTCTGATGTGATAGTCAAGCTGAGTTCTGCATGACGAGGAGACAAAGGAAGATCTGGGCAAAGGTGGTTTCAGGTATGTGGAAGAGTGGCCTAATTGCAAAGGCTCTGAGGTAGGAATGAGCCTAACGTGTTCCAGGAATTGGAAGTGTGGCCAGCGAAGCCAAGACCTAGTGCATGAGTGAGAAACTGGTAGGATTGGAGGTCAGAGAGCTAGGCAGGAGTCTAGTCACACAGACTCTGTAGGCTCTAGTTAGGATTTTGTGTTTTAGTTTTATGACCCTATTGATGTTTTACAATGATCATTTGGGCTGTTGTGTGGAATAATAATCTATACAGAGAAGGACAAGGATGTGTCCAAGCAGAGGTGAACGTGTAGATTGTTGCCCAGTAGAGAGGCAAATAACTTTTTTTTTTGCCATGCCCATCGTAAAAAAAAAATAACCTAGTTATGGCTTTGTTGGATATTAACTAGTTTTGTATCTAACTCATAAATAATATCCTAACGTTACTACAAATATTTAGCTTCTCAAATGGTCTTTGGAGCAGATTTAAGATCTTACTGGTTCCTGCATTAATTAATGCATTGGCCCAAATCCTTGACATGTATTTCTTTGAATCATAAGTTTACCTTATTGAATATAAAACTTGAACAAGTGGAAGCAGACAGCATATTTAGAGGGCAATTGCAGTAGTCCCAGCGAGCTATGACAATGGCTTAGACTAGAGTGGTGGTAGTGAACATGGCTCTAAGTGATTGGATTCCTTATTTGTTGGAGGCAAGGCCAATAGGATTTCTGATTGATGGAACATGGAAGATCAAGGAAAGTGTAATCAACAAAGATTCCTAGGTTTTTTGCCTAAGTAACTGTTAGTGCCATTAACTGAAGTAGGGAAGATTAGAGGTGGAGAAGATTGGCAGAACACATGAGGTGGAAAATGGAAAGTCCAGTTTTAGGTACGCTAGATCAAAGGTGTCAATTAGTTGTCTATGTGGAAATGTGAAGTAGGCTCTAGGATGAGTTTAGAACTTAAGAGGGAATTCTGGGCTAGAGATGAAGACTTGGGTGTCATTAGAATTTGCGATGTTTAAATCCTGGACCTGGATGGAGTTGGTGTTCTTAAGGGGATTTTGAAAACATGGATATTAGGCTCCATTACATATTCAGAACATTTAGGGCAGGATCTGGAACTCCAAATCCCATGATCCCGGTGATGACTGTGACAGTGAGAAACAGATCTAGACAGAGTGTGGCAAACTTTTCTGTTAAGGTCCAGATAGTAAATATGTTAGGCTTTCTGGGCTATGCAATCTATCCACCTTTGCCACTAAAGTAGGAAAGCAGCCATATAAATGCCTTAGTGTAGCTGTGTTCCAATAACATCTTATTTATGAACCTGAAATTTGAATTTTGTATAATTTTTATGTCACAATATTTTTCTTTTTCGAATACTCATTTTTATTTTTTTAGATTCCACAGATAAGTGATAATGTACAGTATTTATTTCTCTGACCTATTTTACCTAAACATAATACCCTCCAGATCCATCCATGTTGTTGCCAAGGGGAATAGTTTCTTTTTATTGCTGAGTAGTATTCCACTGTGTGTGTGTGTGTGTGTGTGTGTGTGTGTGTGTGTGTATGTGTGTGCGCGCACGTGCGCCGTATCTTCTTCATACATTCATCTGTTGATGGACACCTAGGTTGCTTCCATATCTTGGCAATTGTAAATAATGCTGCTGTAAACATTGGGGTCCAAGAATCGCTGAAGTTACTGTTTTCATTTTCTTTAGATATATACCCAGGAGTGGAATTACTGGATCATATGGTAGTTCTGTTTTTAGTTTTTTGAGAAATCTCCGTACTATTTTCCACAGTGGCTGCACCAATTTACATTCCCACCAACAGTGTAGGATGGTTCCCTTTTCTCCACATCCTCACCAACATTTGTTATCTGTAGTCTTTTTGATGCTAGCCATTCTGGCAGGTGTGAGGTTTTTAATTTGCATTTCCCTGAATGGTTAGCAATGCTGAGCATCTTTTCATGTGCCTATTGGCTGTCTTTATGGCTTCTTTGGAAAAATATCTATTCAGGTCTTGTGCCCAGTTTTTTAATCGGGCTTTTTATTTTGATACTGAGTTGTATGAGCTGTTTATATGTTTTGGATATTAAACTTTTTATCAGTCATAATATTTGCAAATATTTTCTCCCATTCAGTTCTCTTTTCTTTTTGTCAATGGTTTCCTTTGCTTTACTTGTTAAGTAAGCACAGTTTCTCATTGTGTTAGTTTTCTTGGGTGTTATTTTGCCTGAAGTGGGGTGAGTTTGAAGGCTAAACTGTTTGGGGCCACGTGTTCTTTGTATTCTTCATCCTAAATTCTTTTCTTTACTGTGGCTCCAAATCTGTTAGGTTTTCTCTAAGATGCAGAGAGAAGAAAAAAAGATACCAGGCATGTCAACGGGGGGCGGGGGGCTGGGGGCTCCGGCATGGACCTGCTCTGTTCAGTCCCCTCTGGAGTGTGCCAGATGGGGACAAGTGGAATGCCATTGTAGTCAGGGCATCAGCAGAGCCCCAGAGCTGGAAGACCAAGGCCAGCAGGAGGAGGCTGGGTCAATACCAGAGAAGACAGTTAGCCTCAGCCCACCTTCTTACATCCGCACTGTCCCCTGTGGCCTGCTTCCTGTATGTGAAACGGGTCTCTGCGGTCCGTGGATGGCTGGGGATTGAGGCAGAGAAGCCTCATCCCATGTGTTTGGCCCTGGCTGGCCCAGAGGAGAGCCCTGTGGAGGTCTTGCTCAAAATCCAGGATGGAGAGAGAAAATGCTTGCAGAATGACAAGTAGTGGAGCTGTGTCAGGGCAGCCCAAGTAAGCACAGAGGAGAGCGCCTGAACGCCCTGCAGTGCACGGGACACATCTCATTTGACACAACCAGTCCCCCTCCCCCACCCCCGATCTTGTGCCCTCCTCTTGCTCCTGTAGCCTCAGTTTAAAGGCAGTTGGGTTGTTAGACACTGGAAGCCCATGGGGCTGGGGGAGAAAGAGATAATGCTAGCAGGGCCTGCATAGGGGGTCCCACAAAGTAGAGTTGTTTGAATAACAAAAAAGCAAAGCGAACAATAGGAGACCAATCAGGAGGAGCGGGGCAGAGCCTAGGAGCCCGGTAACACTGGAGGGGGTGGGGGAGGCAGGAAACGGCATATAAAGCAACTGTGGTTTCCCTAAAAGGGGGCTTTTGCTTTATTTTTCATCTCTCAAAAGGTGTCAACTTAAGAAAACCTTACAGCTCCTGTGGGCTGCTGGCTCTCAAAGGGAAATGAATTATTTAGGACTGTGATGAATAGTTCATCAAACCTCCCTCCACCAGGGTTGCTGCTTAGGCTCAGAGTAATTGGCCAGGAGCGGAAGGCGGGGGGGAAGTCCTTTCCTCTGTGATGCTTTCTTCTTCCCCTCCAGCTTGGAGGGGGCCTGAAGTGGGAGAGGGGAGGGTGACTGCCTGGGGTGGATCTTTCATCTCCAAGGGGAAGAACAGACTAGCAGAGCTACAAACAGAGGTCATTCCTAGGACGGGCCGGCAGGAGGAGCCAGTGCCCTACAGTGGAACGAGCTCTCTTCAAGGGCGGCTCTTCCCTGGGAAGGCACCAAGAAACCTGAGATTCGCCCTGAATCCCAATCTCGCATCCGGTGAAGCAGGCATCGGGTGCTTCCAGGCCATTTCAGCCTCCGCTTTTCCTGAATGGCAGGCCCTGGGGGCTTTTGGGGTCTGTCGGGTGAGGGTTGTCTAACAGGAAGAGAAATGCCATGCGGCATCTAGCCACAGATCTCTGCATCCACGGCTGCCTCTGAACGGCCTGGTTTTACCCCCATCTTCCCTCCCTCCCTGCTTCCTTTCACTCACACACAACACCCACCAATCCACACCCAGGCAGCCACACACTTAATGGAAATAGTCGAAGGGAGGGGTCCAGCCTCAGGAAAACAGATTTCAGACGGAAGAAGCTGCCTCTTTTTAAAAGCAAAGACAGGAAGGACAGGATCAGAGTTAATAAAATCACTTGTAGGATGGGAGAAAGGCAAAAAGGATCCTGGCCTCAGCCTGATCCGGTAGATGAGGTGAGAGGCAGCTTAATTAAGTGATGCTTCATCTGTGAAAGGTGGGTTCAAATCAGGGCTCTGCTCTTGGCCTTGGACCCCTCACATAACTCCTGAGCCTCAGTTTCCCTGTTTGTAACTCAGGGATGGTAATACATGTCTCACAAGGATATTGTGAGGATGAAGTGAGCTAGCTTTTGTGTTGTGCTTGGCCTACAGTAAGCGTTTGACGAATGCTAGCTGTGGCTATTGTTATTTATATTACCATTACTCTGCTCCCAGATTTGTCAGAGATCCTGTGGGGAACAGAAGAATTTGGGAAAAGCCACTTCTTACTGTTGGAGAAAAACATTCATGTCCATGTCGCTTATCCTCTCTTCTAGGCATAGGGTGGCTTTTCTCATCACACTGCTGTTACCATTCTAATGTCCTCCCTCTTTCTCTCTTTCTTTCCTTTCTGCCTCTTGTGTTCTGGGCAAATCTTTCTGAAGTGCTATTCAGTGTCTGCTTTATAGCACCACGTTCTATTACAAGATTTGCATTATATTATGAAGCCCAGTTGGCCCAAACTTCATTACCCACTGTTCCAAACTTAACATCTCTTCCCATCCAGAAGAAGAATGTAACTACACACACAGGCCCCAATAATAATCCGTGTCCCAGTGGACTTGTGTTCTTGCAAAAGATTGTGAAAATCATTTAGTACAATTATCCCTAATATGCCGCCCATCAGCTCTGAGACAGTTCGGCAAAAAACCAGCTGCAGTTATTTCACTCAAAATACTGGATTAAGATGATAAATCTGACAAGAGCTGCCTAGCAAAGTTGGCGTTGAACAAACATAGCCCTTTTCCATCCTTTGGAATTGCCTCTTTTGGAAATGTTCTGGGGAAGGGCGTGTTATGCCTCCCAATGAGGGAGAACACTTGCAAATGTGGGGTCATCATGTGCAGGAAACTCGTGAACTCAGTTGCTGAAAGGATCCTGGGAATTACGGCTGGACAGTTTTTTCCTGCTCGGGGTTCTCTGTGGCTGGGGGGCGGCAAGCTTGCTGTCAGCCTCAGAACTCCAGATAAGATCAAATCATCCTCAGGCTTGTGAGCGTAAGGATGGAGGTCTCTGTGGCCAGGTGGCTTCCAAATGCCCACTAATAGGTACGGTGTGTGTCCATCCATTAACCCGGCGTTTACCCCTGGCATCCACGATATTCTGGGCAGTGGGACTACAGAGAGGACTGAAATGCATTCTCTGCCCTCAGGGAGCTCAGAGGAGTCAAGGCGACAGGGGCATGTAATGAGTCCAGATTAAGAGGCAAGTACTGGCTGTGCCGGGCCAACTGCTGTGGCGGGTCCTCCATGCCATCTGCCTTTAATTATCTGGCCAGGGCAGAGCTCAGAACTAAAAATCACTCCACCTTTTGAGTGCTGCCTTTGGGCCAGGCCCTTTACACATACTCCCTCACGTAATCCTCACGGCAGCTGGATTCGTCAGCTCGGGCTGCCGTAACTGGGTGGCTTAAACCACAGCATTTGATTTGTTTGCAATTCTGGGGGCTGGGGGAGTCCAAAATCAAAGTGACAGCCAATTCAGTTCCCAGTAAGGGCTGTCTTGGCTGGCGGACAGCTGCCTTCCCGCTAGGTGACCACGTGGCCTTTCCTTAGCGTGTGCCGTGGAAGTAGGGTAGGGAGGAGAGAGGGAGACTTCCTCTTTTCCTCTTCTAAGGTCACACTCCTATCAGATTAGGACCCCACCTTTATGACCTCATTTAACCTTTACATCCTGAAGACCCCATCTCCACATACGGTCACATTGGGGTTTACGGCTTCAGCACAGCAATTTTCAGGGGACACAATTCAGTCAATAGCAGCAAGCCTGTGCCTTAGATAATGTTACTACCCCATTTTCCAGATGAGGAAACAGAGGCTCAAAGAAATTAAGTGACTTCCCTCAAGTTACACAGCTAAGATGTTGCAGAGAAGGGATTCTAATTCTGACTCAAGGGCACCTGCTTTCTGCTCTACCCTTTTGCCTCTTGCATTAGTGGCAGCTCCCACACTACCAGGTGGTAAATTTTGAGTCAATATGAGGAGACTTGGATGCTCGGAATAATTAGAGATGGTGACATGTTTTTAAAGTAATGAGGTCCTCATCACTGAAAGTGTTAAGAGGTCAGGTGCTATAGAGGAGGCTTTTGGACTGGTGAAAGGTGGTACCCAAGCACTGATTTTCAAAGTGTGCCCAGTGCGGGGTTGGGCTCTGGGATGCCCGTACCTACCCCTCCTCCCCTCAGTGCCACTCGGTGTTCATATGGTAACAATAAGCCAGCGTGTATTAAGCACTTACCAGGCTCTGTTTTATGAGCTTCCTATGTATGTATTCATTGATACATTACAGCAGTGCTGATGGAGGTACTGTTCTTACACCCGTTTTACAGGTGGCGAAAGGCAGAGGCATGGAGAAGTGAAGAAACTTGTCCAAGGTCAGGCAGCTAGGGTAAGTGCTGGGGCTGGGATTTGAACCCAGGCCTCCTGGCATGTATTCCCCATGCAGAATGTCAACCAGCTCCCTAATTTTATGAGAAATAATGAGTTTCTTGGCAAGAATTCATATGCATGAGGAGTGATAGGGATAACAAATTTTGAAAAGGACTATAATTATGCCCTTTGGAAGCTTCAAGTTTCATTGGTTTAGTCATTGTCCTCCAGGTTGGGTTGGTCAAGAAATCCCTATGACTCTCCCTAGCCAAGTTCAGACCTTGGCCTCAACCTCTGACTGCAGGCTTGAATCTGGCCCTTGGCTTTGCTAGCCAAGACTGGCTGGGTTTGACCCTGATGGTACCTGCACCCTGGCGGGGTGCTGCCGTCTGCCCAGGTCTTCTGGTTCTGGTCTTCACTCTGTGGCTCACCACCCTTGACTCTCTAGCCCATGGCATTTCTACACACTGAGACCAGGTGATCCCCTGTTCCCACCTGGTTTGAGCATAAATGGGGATTAGGTTTTGTTGGACACAGCTGGTGAGCTGGTGGCACTTGTAAGCCTGAGAAGGAGGAGCTGTGCCAGGGTGATAGGCCTGCCCTGTGAACAAGCCCCAGTCATCAGATGGGATGGGAACAGTCACTGTGCAGTAGGGTTGTCTTGATCTCAGATTTATCTCCTGGCCAAGACAACCACAGACTCATGGCTCAGTGCTGTGGATGGTGTGTGACACCTGGCCACCAGCAGTGCTGCTTGGGTATGGTTCTCACAGACTCAAACCTGAAGGTCAGCCAGTCATTTAGTTACCACTATGGATTGGACAGCCAGGGTGTTTAGAGTCCAATGCGTGGCTTTCTGCGGAGTAAGGAACGTAAGTTTTTGTTGGAAAGGGAATATAGAAAGGGGAAGAACGTAATGTTTAGCTGGCCTTGTTCCTGAAGAAAGGGAATAAAAATACAGTGGTCGGTAGAGTATGTGTGACCAAAAGCACCTACATATGTATGAACTGCTTTTAACCTGTTGTCAGACTGTTTCCATGTCTTCCACGTGGGGCTGTTAATACCTACCTTGCAGGGTTGCTGGCTAGATTAAGTAAGAAGAGGTATTCACACGGATATTAAATGCCTAGTTCAGTGCCTATCACATAAGGGCCCTGATAAATGGACGACCTTATTTATTATTATTATTAGTAGTAGTAGTAGTGGAGGAGGAGGAGAGAGAATAGTATTACATTATTACCATTGCATTATTGGAGCATTATTGTTATTATCGGCATCCACAAATTAAATTATTCTAAGTAGCAGAGACTATGAATCTAGCGACAATCTGAATCATAGTTTTGCTTTGTTTACCAGCTTTAGGATCTGAATCTCTGTGATCTTCTGATCAAATATGCTCTGCATGTTGTTTTAGTGTTACTAGCTGGGTAGGGAGTTCCCTGAGAGCAGGAATTTCTCTCCATCAGATTTGAAACTTGTTATTGAAGAGAATGCCTTCCCAGCCATGCAGCTATACTAGGGAGTCTACCGGCAGACATGGGGCTACCTGAGGGCTATGGATACAGGTCTCCATGCTGGACTTCACGTCTCCCCCAGGATGAGGATACCATCAGCGTCTGCTTTTTATTTCTTGTTACTGACTTGGTCTTACTTTTGGACTGAACTGGAGTGAGAAGGTGGGAAAGGGATGGGGATAGGATCCAGAAACCTCACTGTAGCTGAGATTCTATGGAATCTCAAAACCCTCTACCCTCCAATATTTTTCAACTAGCAAATATCCCCCGACACTGCACTAAGCTGTTTTCCTTCGTTTTTAAGCCTGGGCACATTTTAGGCCCTGTTGAATCCATGTGCTTCCAATTGATTTACATTTAACACATCAAAATGTTGCTTTGTAAGAGAGATTTGATATCTAGAAAGCCTGCTGAGCTGCTTTTATGAACATTTTAAAGGCTTTCTCTTTGAAGGGATTGAAACCCGGGTGGTGCTCCCTGTTGTTGTTGGACTCAGAACTCCAGAGGGTACTGAATAGGGGCACATCCTGGGACAGACTGTCTCATGTCACGTGACTGGCTGGTGCTGTGGAAGGGGCAGAGACAGAAGAGAGCTGTGGATCAATGTGCGTGGGGTGCATTCTTTGTGAATGATGGCTAGACAGACAACTGAAGTCCCAAATACCACCTGTAAAAGCCTAGTCCTAGCTCTTGCAGAGTGGGAGGTGCTTGTCGGAAGAGGAAAAGAATGACAAAGCATAAAGAGCCATCAGAGCTGAACGGACATGAGGTACCCAGGGCCTGACCCAGTGGTCCTAAGTGTGGTGTTCATGAGGGAAGCTGGGGGGAAGGCATTAAAAGAGTGGTGGGCACATTGGGAAAGAATAGGATGTATTCTCTACCTATAATCATGAAAAAAACTGAACACCATGTAGGCCAAACAAAATCTATCAGTGGGCCCAGTTCACCATACTGGTCTCTAGCTTACAGGATCTTGGTCTCATTCAACCCTCAAATTTTTCAATGAGGAAACCAAGGCCTGGGAACCATGAAGTCCTTTGTCCAAAGGTTCCCAGCTAGTACATGGCAGGAAGACACCTGAACTTGAAGCTTTTTGAGTGTAAGCACTTCAAGTCTGGTGCTTTTGGTCATGACCCTCTGCTGCCTCCTTAGGCAGAACCTTGTAAGTCGGCAAAGAGATGACACAGACATCTGGAACCAGTGAGGGAAATCTAGGAAAAATCACAGTGCTGGTAATTTTGTGGGGAGAAGACTGACAAATGGTCAGAGGAGGGAAGTGGGAAAACGTAGCCTGGGTGTCAGAATTGAAGAAATGAAAGATGGAGCCAACTTATCGGAGGTGGAGCATGGTCCAGAGAAGCTGGGCCTCCAGTCATGTCTGGACTGAAGGTGACAAAGCTCAAGAGAGCATTGAGGTAAGACACAAAGAGGGAGACTGTTGACAACAGGGATCCCCTCTGAAGTGTCCCAGGAAATAGTCTGAGACGAACATGTAATAGTCACCTATGATTGCTATTTGTGTTCGTACTTTAAAAGTGTACCTGGAACTAAGGTAATTACTGGAGGAGAGGATATTTGTGCACCTGGAGGCTTTGATTTTGAACACTGTGATGTGCACACGTGTGTGCGAGTGAGCACCAGTTTCTGTGTGTCTAGAGCTGTAAGTTAAACACTGCTGTGTGCCTCAGACCAGATACTTAACTGACAAGAAAATGAGTTATACTCTACAAGTGTCTGATGACACCTCCGTATATGTAGCTGAAATTTGACAGACAGGTTCTCCTGGGGAAAACTGTACCATCTGCAGGATCATGGTCCTCGTTTAATTGCTGTCTAAGTTTTACATGCAGTTAGAGGTTGATCTTACTTGCACCTGTGAGATGCGTTTCGGGACCTCTGTTTTCCTAACCAACTGGGAGTTGACACTGCTCAACAACACTGCCCCCTACGCCCAAGAGTCAGCTTCAGCTAAATTTGAGGAACCCAGAAAGTGGACTAGTTCAGGGACACGGTCAACATCTACATCTTGGGTTGGTGTGTTCAAATCTCAGCCCACAAATTTAGGTTTGTCTAGTGTGACTTAATTTCTTCTTGACTCCTTCTAGCCCTCAGCTGGCAGAACTCTCTTGTTTTGTTCAAGGATGCCTCCTTCTCTTCCTAGGGCTGTGGACACTGGGGAGCCATCTGATCTTCCGTGTCGTCTCCCAGACACCCGGCCCCTTTACCATCCCCTTTGCCCTCCCTCCACCTATCCCCGTAATCCCTGATGGCTTCCTCCGATAATTACATGCTTCATTTGAGGACTTGGAAATCATTTTGCTTCTTCCAGGCCACAATCAGGCTCAGAGAATTCTTTTCCTCTCCATCTCTCGAGCTTTTGGTCATAAAGTAGGTTGCAAAGACCCCCCCCCCCCCCACTGGGTTCGAGTCACATCTATAGTTTTACTGTTTCTTGGTCTCTTCCCTTATCACAGCGAAGGTGGTTTTCTAGTCTCAAGAAATAGGAAATACTTCTCTCCTCAATAAACTTACTGACTTTACCCTTTCTCCTCTCAATTGCCCTCAGGACCTAAGCTTTTGGACACCAAAGCTGAAAAACTTTCCCCCCTGTGTTTGTTTTGTGTTCTTCCCTGAAGAAATAAACAGAACCACTGAACTGGTGGAGTTGGGGAAGCACTGGTGGTCATTGGGGTGGAGATGGCACTACCAGGAGAAAAATGATTTCAAATAATATCCTGATCTAAAACCTTAAATGATCTAAAATCATCGTGATCAGCGGCAAAAACATCATCAGTTCTGTTGCCTAAGTACTCCTCTTGACCTGTTATGTGCACTTTGAGTTTTACTTGTCAAGGACCAAGATGAAACTTTTTGGGAGCTACTCATACCCCAGGAGCTGCTGGGGTTCTGGGGTGTGCTGTCAGGGGCAGCCTGGGAACTAGGCAAAACTTTTAGCCCACAGGGTGATTGAATGATGCCAGATCTTGCACGTCCTTCCACTTTAGTGTCTAGTACAGTCATCGCCTTGCATCAAGATGCTGTTAAGTGAATTTCTTTCTGAAAGGGCTAGGACCCTTTAACTCCTGAAGAAGCAGTGTGCGTACTTCTCTGCTTGCTTAAGATTTCTAACTGGACTCCAGATGTTATTGCAAATCTTTGCAACACTTAACACTTCTGATTGCAAAATGTGTGTGTGTGTGTATATCCATGCATGCGTTCGCGGAGGGAGGGAGGTCAGAAAGGAACACAAACAACAGAGAAAAGAACCAATTATGGTGCTGGAGGGGGAAATAAGACACTCACATGTCAGAAAACCAGGAAGTGCTCGAATTGTGGGTAGGAGCAACATAAAAGAGCTGATGATGCTTGGAGGGTTAAAATCGGAAGCTGGGCTTTGTTTTAAATGAGACAAAGGCTTGTAGGACAGGGGAGGAAACAAGCTGCAGATACTAATTCAAGCTCATTGCCCCTTCCTTGCTCGCCTCCCACTCTACCTCCTCATCCCATGGTGAGAAATAATGATCATGTTCCGCACTCGGAAGATTGGGTAATGGGAAGCATGGTGAGAGGAAATGGCTTTCTCAGCTAATTGTCAGCAGAGGTTGAAGGACCCACAAGTAGTGGCTCCCAGGGCGCATGCTCAGACTCTTCCAGAGCAGACGCTGCCTACTTAACTCGGCTGGTCAGAGTCTTGTGCTAATGAGACCAAGGTTGTAAGTTCCTTCTAATTTGGGCCAGGTAGCTTGAGTCTGCTTCTGGCTACGGACTGAACCCACGCCATAGGTTTTAACTCTAAACGTAGTCTCTGTCTCAGCCTGAGGCTGAGACCCTGACCTTGATCATGGGCTGAACTCTAACCCTGTCACAAGTGAGTCCCTATGCCGAGCCCTAACCCTGGCCAGCTACCTCAGATACATGTATTATGGGTCATAAAAGGGACCAGGAAAGAAGTTAAGGATGCTGTAGTGTTTGTCCATTACTTCCACTAAAGCAATAATGCTTACCTGGCTAATAGGACAGGAGTGACCTGTTTTCATATGATAACAAATGCTATATATATATATATATATATGTATATATATACTTTTATCCTAGAAGCCACAGGGCTGAAGTGAGGGTATGAGAAATGTGGCCCCTAATTCTGAGGTTAGAAGCTAGGATGAAAGTGTAAGTTCTCTTTGAAAACGTGTCTGACATTCTTTTTATTAAAGACACGATGCAATCTTGGCTAGTTTGTCTTGCTTCACTTTCTTATGTTTAAGCTTCCAAGGCCAATGGTCATGAGAGCCATTTGTGCAAATGGCACCTAGTACTAAAAGCTTCTTTCATTCCTGAATCATTTAGCCCACTGGTGTGCCAAAGCATTTGAAACCTCCAGCATTAGAATCACCCCTTTGGGTTTTGACATTGATAGCCCCTATTTAATTGCAGATCTTACTTGGAAAACTTCCCTAGTATATCGATGCTGAGAATTAAAATGCATTTGGGAAAGGAGTTCCATCCTGAGTAACCAAATTAAACTGTTTTTAAAATTCAAAGCAGTCCACAGGTTGATGGGTAAAGTGAATAAGAGGTTTAAATGGACATTTGTCCAAAGAAGACATACAAATGGCCAATAGGCACATGAAAAAATGCTCAATATTGCTAATTATCAGAGAATGCAAATCAAAACTACAAGGATACCGGTCAGGATGGCCATCATTTAAAAGTCCACAAATGATAAATGCTGGAGAGGCTGTGGAGGAAAGGGAACCCTCCTACACTGCTGATGGGACTGTAGTTTGGTGCAGCCACTATGGAAAACAGTATGGAGATTCCTTAAGAAAGTAAAAATAGAGTTATCCTATGATTCATGAATCCCACCCCAGGCATATATCTGGACAAAACTCTAGTTCGAAAAGATACATGCCACCTTAGTGTTCATAGCAGCACTATTCACTATAGCCAAGACATGGAAGCAACCTAAATGTCCAAAAGATGAATGGATAAAGAAGTTATGATGTGTGTATACACACACACACACACACAATGGAACACTACTCAGCCACAAAAGCAAATGAAATAATGCCATTTTTAGCAATATGTATGGACCTAGAGATTATCATAGTAAGTCAAGTAAGTCAAAGACAAATATATATCACCTATATGTGGACTCTAAAATGTGATACAGATGAACTTATTTACAAAACAGAAACAGACTCACAGACATAGAAAACAAACTTATGGATACTGGGGGGAAGGGTGTGGGGGAAGGGATAAATTAGGAGTTTGAGATTAGCAGATACAAACTATTATATATAAAATAAACAATACGGTCCTACTGTATAGCACAGGGAACTATATTCAGTATCTTGTAATAAACCATAATAAAAAAGAATCTGAGAAAGAATATATATACACATATATGTATAACTGAGTCTCTTTGCTGTACAACAGAAACTAACACAACATTGTAAATCAACTATAGTTCAGTTAAAAAAAGAACAAGCGGTTTAACCAGAAATTGGACAAAGAAGACTTCAAATGGAGTAAGTCTCACTTGATAGTTAAAAAAACATTTAATGCAAGTTCAGAATCTTGCAACATTTGTGAGAGCTAACTTTCGATATTAAAAGGGCAGTCTTCTCAAAATTGGGGAAAGAGGGGAGCAATTCTCCACTTCTTACCAGTAGTCGAGGCCTAGGTAATTAATTGAGGTTTGCTAGAAGGGAGAGAGTATTTCACATATGCTGCCCAGAGACAAACTTTTGGCCTGCTTGAGATTTCTCATTGGAAGTCCAGATAGCTTCACACACATTTCCAAATCTTAACACGACTGATTACAAGGAGACTCCTATCTCATAGGGAAGTCTGAAATTTGGATCGCTGGAAGAGATGGTAGGACTACAGCAGGCTGTCTTCCGTATCTGCAGTCCCTTCCTCCCTTCTCAGTTTTTAACCCGTCTCAAGTAAGTCGACTCCTTAACATATAAACAAAAAAACCCCCTGGCCTTTAATCCCATATTCCTCTTCCTAGCCAAAATGTTTCAAAGACTAGGGTAAACTGTCTCTGCCTCCTCACCTACGTGTACTTTTAAACTTCAACTTTATTGGTGTAATTTACATGTAAGATGCATACTTTTAAAATGTACATTGAATTTTGACAAATACATACGTGTTGTGTAACCATTACCACAGTCGTAATATAGAATATTTTCATCACCTCAAAAGTCTGTTTCCCCTTCCCAGTCAGTCCTCCACCACCCAGCCCCAGGTAATGACTTTTGTTTTTTGTCACTATAGATTAGTCTTTTCTAGAGTTTCATAGCAGTGGAGTCAATGGAGTGTAGCATGTACATTTTTATATCTGACTTTGGCTAAGTATGATATTTTTAAACTTCAACCATGTTATGGCATGTGTCAGTAGATTGTTAGCTGTAATTTTTTTATAGATGCCTTTTATCAGGTTGAGAAAGTTCCCTTATTTACCAACTTGTAAGTTTTTTTTTTTCCTCATCAGGAGTGGGTGGTGGATTTTTGTCAGATGTGTTTTCTGCACCTTTTGAGGTGATCGTATGTCTTTACTTTTTTGATTGATGGTGACTTACTTTGATTGACTTTCAAATATTAAATCAACCTTGGAATACTAGGATAAACCCCACTTGGTAGTGATTTACTATCCCTTTTAAATATGTTTAGATTTGAGAGGTTAAATTTTGCTTTGTTTTCTTATGATATCTTTGGCCTCATAGAATGAGTTCGGAAGTATTTCTTCCCCTTCAACTTTCTAGAAGAGTTTGTATTGAATTGGTAGTATTTATTCTTTATCTGTGGGAGAGGGTGAGCTACGAGAGTCCTTCTGCTCTGCCATCTTGGCCCCTCCTGGTAGTATTCTTTAAATGTTTGCTAGAATTCTACAGTGAAACCATCTGGGCTTGGAGTTTTCTTAGTGGGAAGGTTTTCAACTACGCTTTCAATTCTTTTAATAGGTATGAGTCTATTCAGGTTATCTATTTATCCTTGAGTGAGCTTTGGTACTTTGTCTTGCAAGGAATATGTCAGTTTCACCTCAGCAAAAGTTCTTCATAATATTCTCTTAATAGTCTCTAAATATTTGTAGAATCTGTACTGGTGTCACTGCTCTCATTTTTTATATTGTTAATTTGTTTCTTTTTTTCTCCCGATGAGCTTCACTGTAGGCTTCTCATTTTTATTGGTCCTTTCAAAGAAACAGTTTTTGTTGTCATTGATTTTTCTCTGTTGTTTCTTTGCCTCCTATTTCACAGATTTCCACTCTAGTTTTTATTATTTCTTTTCTTTTTGTTTGTTCTGCTTATTTTGGGTTACATTTACTCTTTTCTAGTTTCATAAGTAGAAGACGTTTTTCCTCTCAAATGTACGCATTTAATGCTATAAATCCTCTTCTAACCACTATGTTAGCTACACCCTACAAATTTGCATATTCTGTGTTTTCATTTTCATTCAATTCAAAATAGTTTTTAATTTCCCTTTTGCTTCCTTGTTTAATCCATTGGTCACATATAAGTATGTCTTGTTTATAAATATTTGTGAGAGATCTTTTTATTAATGAATTCTAACTTACTTGCACTCTGGTGCTTTTTTTTTTTTTTAAATGCCTTCTGTGATTTTTGAATTATTTTAAATTTGAGACTTGTGTTATGGCCTAGAAAAATGTTCCATGTGCACTTGAAAAGAATATTCTTCTGTTGTTGGGTGAAGTGTTCTATCTATATCAATTACATGTTATTCAGTTCTTTCCTATCCTTACTGATATTGTGTCTGGTAGTAATGTTAGTTGCTGAGAGGGAGATGTTACAGTTCTCAACTATATTTGAGGGTTTTTAAACTTCTTTCACCTCTGTCAGGTTTTGCTTCACGTATTTTGCAGCTCCGTTGTTAAGTGCATACATGTTTAAGACTGTTATACCCTCTTAAATTGACCTGTTTATCATTCTGAAATAACCTTTTTCCTTTCTTTGTGAACAGGCATTATTTCCTGCCCTGCATGAGCTCTTAGTATTGTTCGCGCTAATCCTTTAATAATGTTTTTTTTCCCCTCCAGAAGTGGGAAATTACCTCGCATGGATGTGCTAATCAATACTCAACTGAATATTCAAGGGGGACTCCCCAGGTCTCCAGAGTTCTCTCTGTGGTGTTCTCTGCTATTCAGAAACTTGCTCAACAAACTCTAACCTCCTGACCTCTCTAGACTTCTAGCTCCATCTTAGCAACTCAAAAATTCTATTAAGTTAGGTCTGGGTTTACCCTCCCTGTGCCGTAGCCTAGAAGCTCTTTTCAGGTAGTAAGCTCAGGCAGTCGTAGGTGTCAGGCTCACCTCAATTGTTTCCCATTCCTCAAGGATCACTGTCATTTGTTGCTTGGTGTCCAGTGTCTGAAAACTGCAGTTTCATATATTTTTTTCATATATTTTATTCCTTTTTATTAATTATTTCAGGCGGGAGGGTATGTTTGGGTCCTGCTAGTCCATCTTGGCCAGAAGGGGAAGTCCCAGCAACATTTACTTTTAAACATGTTCAACTTTGGCTTCTACACTCATGATACTGAAACCAACAACATTTCATTGACAAATTCAGTAGATGATTTTTAATATTTTATTTGACATCTTGGCAGTGTTTGACTGTTAGACCAGAACTTTTATCTTAAAATACACTCTATTTTTGACTTTGGTGAAATTACTCACTGTTTCGTTTTTTTCTCCAACCTTACTGGCATCCCTTGTCAGTCTATTTTATGAGCTCATCTTGGTCTACTTGTCTCTTTAAAATCAGTTTTTAAAAAATAAACAAATATGAATTGAATCTTTCCTGGATGCCAGATGCAGTGCTAAGTGATACAAGGACCTCAGACTCAGCATACCTCAAAAAAATCATCTTCCCTCACTTCTCAATCTGTCTTCATAGTTTACTTCTTTTCCTGTGTTTCTTGTCGGAGTAAATAACTTCTAGCGGTCCCAGCTGGAGACCTCTAAAAATAATCCTTGGTTTTCTTCTCTCTTTCACCATTTGTCTTTGTCTTTGTTCAGGCTGCTGTAACAAAGTACCATAAACTGGGTGACTTATAAATAGCACAAATTTATTTCTCATAGTTCTGGAGACTGGGAAGTCCAAGATGAAGGTGCTGGCAGATTGGGTGTACGGTGAGAGCTGAGTTCCTTGTTCATTGACGGCCATCTTTTCACTGTAACCTCACGTGGTGGAAGAAGGGGAGGGCTTTCCTTTGTAAGGGCACTAATGCCATTCATGAGGGTTCCTAAAGGCTCCACCTCCAAATATCACATTGGGGATTTGATTTCACAATACAAGTTTTGGGGGACACATAAATTAAATATTCAATCATCTATAGCATTCTGTCCCCTGGCTCCCCAAAATTCACGTTCTTCTCATATGCAAAATACATTCATTCCATCTCAATAGCCCCAACACTCTTAACTTGTTCCAGCATCAGCTTAAAAACCTAAAGCCCAAAGTCTTATCTAAATATCATCTAAATCAGATATGAATGGGATTCAAGATACATTCATTCTGAGGCAAACTGCTCTCCATCTGTGACTCTGAAAGCAGACAAGTTCCATGCTTCCAAAGTACTGTGTTAAGACAGTCAGAGGACATACATTGCCATTTCAAAAGGGAGAAATACTAGAGAAGATGTGACAGGTCCTGAGCAAGTCCAGAACTTATCCTTATCAGAGCACTCACTGTAATTTAATTATAATTGCCTATTTAGTTGTTTGCCTCTCCAGCTTGACTGTGAACTCCTTGAAAGCATGGACTCTTTCTTCTTGTGCATCGTGATATTCTTAACAGTGAGCTGACCTCTAGTACAGAGCACATTTTAAGGACAGATGAATGAATGGTAGATTTGACCTACGTTTTAAGGGGAAGTAATACCTTAAATGTGTCCCAGAACTAGGTTGCTCTCGAATTCTGCTTGCTCTTCCTTTGGGAGGTGTGGAGAAGGGACAGAGTACTTCTCTATGGAGTGACCAGAGGAGGCTTCATGGGGAAGTGAATTTCAAGCTGGATCTTGAAAAACAGATAGGACATTTGACCAGTGATGATGGAGAAGGTAATTTTCAAAACCAGGGAACAGTATGAGCAGAGGAATAGAGAAAACCTGAGTGTGCATAGTGTGTTTGGGGAAGAGCTAATGGGTTCGTGTCATTAGAAGTGGTTGGTGTAGATGTGTGTGAGAGGAGATGGATTTACAAAGTTAGGTTGGGGATCTGAGGTTGGAAACTTTGGATGGCATGCTATGGGGTGTGAATTTTTTCCCATAGGCTCCAAGGAGTGTTTTTCAGGTGTTCATCGTATATTAAAGACATCTTAATGATTTTTGAAAGGATTGGGCTGTCTTGAAAAGTGTATTTTATCTTTTTCTAAGATCATATCTTAGAAATTACTATAAATCAAGGGAGAAAGGATGATTCACTTTACAAATAGCTTTTTTGCAGATAACCTTTCAAGAGCACATGGCTTACTTTAAATGATATAAATTTGAAAAATGTGTTAAACTCAAATGATTTGGAGATATACCCAGTATTTTGGATTTTTCTTGACATGGCTTCCTTTTTGGCAGAAGTAATTGACAGTTAACCATATATTAAGTAGACAACTGTCAGCCTGGTGCATGATGCCTTGTCTCCACCAAACACCTGAAATTGTTTGCAATTCTTAGGATCAAGTGCAGTAATCCACCATGTCAATTGTTAGTTGTGAGTTAGTGGCATGGGGGCGAAAATGAATCACTGGGCTCCAAAGCAAAAGAACTGGATTCTAGTCTTGCTCTGAGTCTTGCTAACTGTGATTTCAGAGATGTCACCTCACTTTTTTGGCACTTGAGTTCCCCAATTGCAAAATCAAGATTTAACTCTTAATATTATGCACGGCTTTATGTACGTCAACATGACTTAACCAAGACCTCTTTTTAGAGAACGTACTCTTCCTTATACCAGTTTATTTCTAGCGAGTTACTCTCGTGATCACTTGGCCAATGTAGTTGGTTCTGATAAGTAGAAACTAAACAAAACAAAAATAAAATTTGCTACACATAGTGCTTTATTGAAAATGACTCAAGTTGGGCCTCCAAGATAACTTCCTCATTTGGAAATTTGGTCCTAGTCTCCTCATTACTTCTGCCCTTCATTCACTCCGGTGGATGATCAGATACACTTTTGCAAAAGACTTCTCAAATCTACATATTTTAATTTTGGCCTTTCTCCTGAAATTTGGATCTGAAGTTCAGAATCTTATGGGACATTTTCACTTAGATATCCTGCAGGTACCGTAAACTGATACTCTCAAAGTGAGCTCCTCACTCCCCGAACAACAATAACAATAATGAAACAGACAAGAACCAAATGTCATTCTTCTTCCCTAATTCGGTGAATGGTACCAGAAGTGCAACTTCACATCACCTGTGTCTCCTTCAGTTCCCACAACCTTTAAACATTATTAGATGCTTTACAGCATCCCTCACTTCTTTCCTCTCCTTTCATCTCTTACTGCTTATGCCCTTGATTAGGCTTTAGTCATCTCTGGTATGTTTCGGGAGCCTCCAAAGTTGTTCTACTCTCTCTCTATCTGCACTTCCAACGCTCATGAGAGTCATCTTTCTAAAGCACAGCCATCATTATGTCCCCATCCTTTTCATAACTGCCACTATTTTCATCCTCACTGCTTGTAGAATAAAACCCCAAAACCACCACTTGGCATCTAAAGCCCTCCACCGACTGGCCCTAGCCTACCTTTCCAGACTTCTCTCCCTCTTGCCTCCAGTGCTCTATGTTTGAAATACACCCTGGTCTTTCCTGTCACCTGTGTCTTCGCTGATGCACTCCCTTCTGCCTGCAACGTATTTCTCTCCATCTCTGCCTGGTAAAATCTTTCTTACCCTTCACGCTCAGCTTATGGTGTTATTTTTGATTCTGAAATTATTTTTATTGATGATATTCCTTGCCAGACTCTTCGCTGCTCCGTTTCTGCAGTTTCCCAGGTGGTGACCTTGAATAAATGGCTGTGTGATTAGGCACTGCCCTCATACACCCTCCCCAGAGTTTATGCTGTAGGACTTCTCTACCAAGTCCCTTCCACCCCTGCTGGCCTAATGTTCATCCCAAAGGGCCCTGTTATCTAGGCCAAAGCCTCTCTCTGCTGGTAATCACCAGTGGCCACCATTTCTGCATCCTCACAGGTGTCCTCAAGTCTCAACACAGAAGAGTAAGGAATGGTGGGAACTTTAGGTCCCTGACCAAGGGCTGGGGAGACATTGGGAACAGAAATACCTCCAGGTGCAACTTAATCCCCACTGCCAGAGCGCCCTGAAGGACTAGCCCAAGAGTAAACAGTCACCCAGCCAGTCACTGAGTCGGTCAACAAAGATTTTTTTGGAACACTGATTATGTGCCAGGAACTATGGTGGGCCCCAAGTGTTAGAGTGGTGAACACAATATAATAATGTACCAGGCTCCACTTGTCTCAGCTTAAGTTATCTGTTGCATTATTTCAGTTTCTAGATGAGACTTTGGCAAAAATTTGGGCTTTTCTTGTGGGAAGGAAAAATCCTAACATTTTATCAAATGACACTGTGAGATTTATAATTAGATAATAGTGGCTGTCTCCTGAGGGGACTGTCAGTTTGCAAATGATTCTCACCAGATGATGGTAGGATCAATAGGAGCTGAATAATTAAAATTCGATACTACTATGTCTCTCTAAATAACGCTGTGGAGAATGATGTATGACAGATTTAATTGAATTTGTCAGACACCCTGGTTATATGCATAGATCACGGGGGATATTTTTAGAGTTATGTATGTGACTTTCCGATGAGACTCGCGAAGGGCCTTTTAGCATTGGAGGCTCCTCCTGAGTGCCCTGCACTGTTGTGCCCTGGGAGCGCTGACAAGGCCAGGCAGCGCTGACCTGACTTTGTCAAACGTGAGAAAGTCTAAACATCAAAGTGGTACTGAGGAGGTGGCTGCTGAGTGCACAGGGCACGTTAATTTGGGGAGGAAAAAGGTCTTAAAAGAAAAACTTTCCCATTATCTAATGCTTTTCTTGCCTTAGCATTTGGTTAGCCACCAGAGGGAGAATTCTGGAATACCTCAGGCCACTTGAGTTCTTGTCCTGACTCTGACATGTACTAGATCCGTGACCTTGAAAGTTGCCCAGGTCTCTCACCTCTAGAATGACGGGGTGACAGCGTCTGTTTGCCTTTTCTGCCTCACAATAGTATCAGGAACAAATAGAGAAAGTTTTAAAGTGCTTTGTAAACAGTGATCCACTGTGAACATGTCCTGGGTTGTATCTTCTTTTTGCTAGTATTGCCCGCATTTATTCATCAGTCCGTTCAGCTGCTTTATCCACTTAATCATCCATCCACTTGTTAATTCGGTGGACTTTCACTACGAGTGAAATACGCCAAGCTCTATGCATAGTCCTTGTCTTTGAGGGCCACCGTGTCTAGTGGTGAGGTTGCAAACGTATACAGTGGAGCTTTAAGAACATGGGTTTGAACAGTATGGGTCCATATACATGAGAATTGTTTTCAGTAGTAAGTATAGTAATATGTGATCCAACGTTGATAGAATCTGTGGATGTGGAACCATGGATACAGAGCGCTGACTATGGGCCTTGAGTATCTGGGGATCTTAGTATCTGCAGTGGGTCCTAGATAGAACCAATCCCTGAGAATGCCGTGACCTACTTTGTGCCCCACAACCAGTAGGTGATTCTATCATAATACCTGTAATTGTATACAATCAAGTGCTATAAAGTGATAAAGGTATTATGATAGAATCACATCCTGGTTGTGGGGCACACATTAGGTCATGGTAAGGAGGTCATGAAAGGCTTGAGAGAGAAGGTACACATGCTGTGACTTGTGAGTTTTGGGTAGGTGTTCACCAGACAGATGGGGTTGCAGGAGATAGCATTTTAGGGAGAGCAGCATAAACAGAGTCACGCAAATCTGACATGCTTTAGTGTGCTCTGGGAACTCCGAGCATTTGGAGAGGTGAATCTTGAAAAGTAGGTGGGGCTGGTTCATGAAGTGCTTTATGCATCATTTGTGGGTGCTAGACCTTTACACTGAGGGTAGTGGGGAGCCACTGAGGGTCTTTAAACAAGGGAATGGGATGAAGAGATCTACCTTTGAGTTCAAACTCTCTGGCAGCAGTGTGGGGGTGGATTGGAAGGGCGCAGGGCTAGGGGCAGGAAGAGCAGTTAGAAGGTTATTACAGTAGTTTTAGGGAGAGATGATGTGGACTTGAATCACAGGTTGAAACCCTACAGGAGTGGTGAATTGGCACTTGTTTCAGTGGAGATACTCATGATGAGAGAAGATTTTAGGCAAACTCCTTTTTGTGATAACTCATGAATTTCCCTCCAACTCTGGCTCTTGGTCTAGCTTCCCAATTTCAGGGAATGATTCTACTGTCCTTTGATTTGCATTAGTCAGAAACCTACCCCTTCCAAACCCTTCATCTCGTTTCAGTTGGTGGGGAGACAGCATCCACTTTCAGTCCATTAAACTGTCTGGAGTTGAACCAGTTCCTTTCTTCGATGGAAGGTGGTGGTGGGTAGTGATTTACAGAATCTTAGCTTCCATGTAGCTTATTTCCCTTTCTCTCATAGAGCAGAGGTGGGCATGTCGCACCTGTTTTTAAACTTAGCTGACACATTATCTTTTAAAGACCTGTTCAGGTCTCCCCTCTCTTGGTTTACTCACTGTTAAACCAGGCACCAAATGCTCTTTGCTCAATATCTCTTGTTTATATCACCCAAACTTTAAAAACAAAGAAAGAAAAACAAATGTCTATGGAACTGGCACCTCGGAAAGGTGGAGTGGACAGCTTAGTACATAGTAGGATTTCACTGACTCGTGTGGTGTCCAAGCTGGAAGGGGCCTTTTGGGACCATCTGTGCCACTCCCCGGGGAAGCAGTGTGGTCAGACCTGCGAGTGGGGATGCAGTTCCCTCTCCTGCTGCTCATATACTTGGCAGATTTGGGCAAGTCATGTAACCCTTCAGAACCTAACCTTCCTTATGTGTAAAGTAAGCATTGTGATAACTGCTTGGGAAGGTGAAGGGAGTGACTGACATGAGCAGGCCTTGAACACAGTGTCCAGCACGTGGTAAGAGCTCTGTAAATTTTACTGCCCCTGCCCCTCCTTCCTTTCATCTTATTAGTGAGGTTACTGAGACTAAGAAGTGACTTCCCCAAGATCATGGAGCTAGATAGAGTCCAGATTTGAACACAAGTCCCCTGTTTCCTTGTTCATGTTGCTGGTTATACTTAGAAGGCCCCTGCGCTGGTGCAGGACCAGGTAGAGGTGGGGGTTGGGAAGACTTCGTGCTGCTGGCCTAGGAGACAGGCAGAAAAGAGGGTGGGGAGGAAGATGGTGAAGACAGACTTCACCTCTCTTCTCATTTTGCCGAGGGCTACAATTACTACCCCCATCCTAGGACATGGTGCAGTTTCCATTCACCATTCGTGCTTCTATTTAGGAGTTCATCTGTTGTCAGCCTACAGGGCCGGTGGAGCCAGAGATGCACCTGTTCCCTAGGGGTGCTTCCTGGCAGCGCATTGCCTGATGGCAGGAGTGAGCTGGGAGGAGTGATTAGCATCTGGGGAATAATTGAGAAACGACTGGATTCAGAGATTCTTAGAAAAAGACGTTTGAATGAATCTCCAACAATTAATAGCAGGCAGAACTTGACAGTTGTTTCAGACTGAACCGCCTTGAGGTCATTCAGATATTTTTTTCCCGTGTTTCAGATGCCAGTAGGAGACTGAAATTTATTTTAAGAACTGTTGTTTACAGCTCAAAGCTACAACAAATGGCAACGGTGTTGGATGTTTCACGTTTGGGTGCTCCGAAGGTTGTTGCTCTCAGACATTTATTGTCTGTTCTGCTTATAAATATTTACTTCCATAAATATTCTGGCACCCTGGCTCAGTTCCTATTTTTCCAATATGAGCAGAGTCAGGGTTATATCAGTAAACACACTAAAAAACACAGCTTGATGATGTTGACCGTGAGGCTCTGAGATCTCGGTGGAGTAGGTTCGGCCTAATTCCCTTTGCTCACATAATAGACTCTATTGCGAGTCCTCTCCACCCCCCATCTCTTTTGACTTTTACTGGTGGATTATAAATTCTAGTTGATAACTTGATATCCTTCCTATAGCAAAGTAACACTGCTGATTTATAGTCAATTAGACAGGATGTGTCTTTTGAATTGTGTCTCTACTCGTGGGGCATGGGGTTCCTCTGAATCAATCATACTTTTTTTTTTGTGTGTGTGTGGGTCCTCTTAGTATCTAACCATAAATAGCTGTCAGATGGCCAGGGTTAGTGCTCAGTCTGGGGCTAGAGTTAGCTAGGAACTAGGGGACATAGTGAAAATCACCTGGATCATTGACCTTTGGTGAAATGGTTAGTTCAAATTAGCCTCCAGCTGAACTTTTCCTTAAACCCCAAAGGGCACTTATGTAACCCAGTACCAACTACATTGTGCTTAGAGCACAGCCTTGAGGGAGGAGAGCCGAGCTGGAAGGTAGCGGGGGCAGAGGCAGAAGGAAGGGAAGGTCAGGAGCAGGTCCCGGCAAGGGACACCCGTGAGTCAGCTGCCACCCCCGGAGGCCCAGGGGCATCAGGCCCTGCCAGACGGACTATGCAGGAAAAGAACGTGGAGACTGAGGGACACCAGAAACAAACCGCACCTACTTCACGGCTTTTTCTGTCATATCTCCTGTAGAATCCAGCACTTCTTGCCTGGAAGGATTTTAAAAGGAGGCATTTTGGAATATCACATGTTTAATGACCATTGTGATGTTCGTCTCCTCCATCCTTGAAACCTTGGAAGTGATAACCACCTTGAGCAATCTCCAGATCCCATTGGTAGTCAGGACCTTTGCATGTGGGGACTCCCAGTCCGGTCACGTAGGATGCTGCTTAACCTGGAGGTCTGACTCTGCTGCCAGGCCTCTCGCCTGGGAGAGGACAAGTTTTTCACTGGCTGCTGGCCGAGAAGGTAAAAGGTCTCAGAGGAAAACCCTTTTAAAGGCATTCAACTTTAGTGTCACCACTGATGCCTAGTGCAGCTTTGTGAAGAAGACAGGAAGTGCCCTTGGTGTCTGCCAGGGGACATCTACTAGAAAACAGTTGCAGTGGTGGCAGAATCAGGCAGTCCAAGAGGTCTGGGGCTTAGGCACACGTGAAAGTAGGTTCCCAAACCAGCTGGAGAGCTTGTTACACATGGGGATGCCCGCCTTCAATGTGCAGGTTTGGATTCATTCCATTTCAGGTGCGACCAGGGAATCCGGGCATTTAACAAGTCCCAGTCCCTCAGGTAGTTCTGATGCGACTGGTGCTCAAAACTACTGCAGTAACAATTCATTATGTCACATCGCTTGGATTGGGCTGTGTGGTCGCTTTGATTTGAGTTGAGCTGCGATTTCTTTTGGGGTCTGTGATGAGAGGGTCGAGTTAGCAGTGGACTGTTGCAAGCTGATTCAAAATAGGGAGAATGGTTTACCTGTACAGGAGAAAACTGATTCTAGGAGAAGCAGGCATTTGCAATCATGGTTGGACTATTGTTTTGCGTACTAAAATTTAATGCTCTCTGTGCATTTCTGATGTCTTTTCTTCTCTTTGTGGTAAATTCCATAAGAGCCTCTCAATACACAATGCTTGCTTTCCCAAATTTAGGTTAATATTGAATGGCAGAATGAAAATCTACTTCTGGTTTTTAAAAAAGTCCATAATTCAGATTGACTAGATCGACTGCCTTGCAGCTTACTTAAGTGATTCGTTTCTGACTAGAGTAGAATTACAGACTGTGAAGTGGGGGGTGTAAAGCGGCAAACAGCAGTTGAGTTGTCAAGAAAGCTGAACTTGAAGTAAAAGACTTTGGTGCTTCTTGATAGATCTCTCCAGCTTTACCCCAGCGCCCGGAAAAATCCCATTTTCATCAAGCTCAAAGCATTGCAAGTCAGAAAAGAGGGAAGAGGAGAGAAGGGCTGGGAGCGAGACATTAAGAAACAGAAAAATTGTCAAAGGGATAGACGGAGAGCCTGAACAAGTTTCTGAGATGTTTGGTTTCTTTTGCTTTGGCGACTTCTTGGGGACTTCATCAAATTTCTCCAGCACTGATGTCCTCTTAGAGTCTAGATGTGGCTTGGGGTACGTAGGGTGATTTGGAAACAGGAGCCGCCAGCCGATCTTGGCAAATCCTCCACCTCCCGCTCTCCAGCGGCATCCCAGCGCTGGCCCTGCTCCTCCCGGGTGTCAGACTCTCCACATAGAGTACATTCATCCGGCCTGCTGACTCCTTCCTTCCTGCTGCCGAAGCCGAGGCTCCCAGGCCCAATCAACAATTTGCTCTGCCTTGGAGGAGGAGGCAGTGTAGACAAGTGTAGCTATAATTTGCTGGCAACAAAATTAATTACATGAAATTGTGATCCCAGAAGAGGGAAGCCTGATGAAATAAAAACAAGGGGCTTTGAGTCCTTAAAGGATACAAAGGTGGTAGAAGGGACAGCTTGTGGATGTAGCTAGTTGGGAAGGTACACACTTACCTTATGATTTGTATCTCCATAAACTAGAAGGACTCCATAACGAAGATGGGAGATGGGTGGAGTTGGGGAAAAGAGCAGAGTGGAGTTGGATTGTCTGTCATAATTTGCAGTCAGGGGGATCTTAGTTTCTTTTCTTTTAATGATATAAACCAGAGTGTTGTTTGGGACAGTGCTTCTCAAACTGTAATATATATAGGATCTTGAAATCACAGACTCTGATTCTGTAGGTCTGGGAAGGGGTCTTATATTTGGCATTCCTAATAGCACTCATGGTAGGCTAGGGGCAACTGGGGAAGGTTTGAAGGAAGAAGGCATGAAACAAGAAGCCTAGGCTTGGATGGACCGAGGAGAGTTAGGCGAGAGTCTGTGGTGCAGTGGGTGGGAGAGGCAGTCTTCAGTAAAGGCACCCAGGATACAGGAAGCATAATGCATGCCCAGGACAATGCAGAGCTGGTCTTCGCAGGACAGAAGTCTCATGCAAGGAAGGAGGTGAGGATAGGGTTGGGTCAGTAAGGTAGGGTGGGTCCATTGCATGAAAGGTCTTGAACGCTGTCCAGAGGAGCTTGGGCTTTGTTCTGTAAATAGTCAGTGAAGGATTTTGAGCAGAGGAATAACGTGTTTTTGAAAGAACTCATCTTAACAGCAGTACAGAGTATGGATCAAAGGGGAGAGAACCTTGGAGGAAGGCAGATATCAACTGCTGGAAGACTGGCGTGAGGGGAGGAGGCCCTGGATCAGGGTGGCAACAGGGTTGGGAAAGCAAATAATCAGAGGGGGAAACAGCAGGACTCCAACCGATTGAAGGTCCTCCTGTGTCTTTCCGCCCCTCCTTCATAGCACCTCATCCCGAAGGGCTACGGGTCTGCAGGGGGCCAAGGTTTCTCTCACTGGTGCATTTTTAAGCTCTTGTTAAACTCCTGAAGATCAGATTCTGAAGGGAGACGGCTATTATAACCTTGTGTGAGAAGCTACCCTCCCTTATATTGCCATCAGGGCCAAAGGTGACGTTCTAAATGGTATATAAAATTCTGAAAGGAGGGGACAAGTGGTCACTCATAAGCCCCGGAGGTAAGATAGTAACCACTGCTGAAACACAAGGTCATCGACAGACCTTGGAGAAGCTGGAAGTGAAGCAGGCAGTTTTGGCTGGATTTTGTTGACAAGGGTCGTGTAACTCGAGACCAGACTGACAGGAGCTCTGCTATAAATATTTTCTCCAGAGGCTCTTTGAGGACAAGGCCTGACAGGCTGTCGGAATGAAGGGTTAAGAGGAAGAAGTAATTGTAGGTTTTATCCTTTCAGGGTTTGTGTGGCCCACATCTGACTGGTCCGACTTTCCCCTGCACTTTCTAATACCTGCACCGAGTCCCCACAGCATGACTATTACCGCATGTTCATTTCATTGTTCCAAAAAGTAAGGGACACAGGCCCCTCCTGACATGAGTTAGTCGCAGGGCCCTGTGAGAAAGCAGGTATGTTAAATCAAGGGGAGTGACTTCAGTAGAGATGACTTGTACTGCCTCCTTAGCAGGGAAAGAGCCTCAGAGAATGGGAATATAGGGCAGGGAAGTTGTGAGGGGGAGCAGGAACGTTCTAGATGATAGTATTGGGAAAAGGCTTGTCAGTGTGCCTGTGGGTGGTGCTAGGGGCAGAGGGTCACTGCTGGGTGTGGAAAGAGGAGAGACTTGTGTCAGCTTCACAGGTGTTCCTGGGTCAGGTCATAGTGTTGCAGAAAAGCATGTGACAGCTCAGTGTTATAGCTCGGTGTTACAGCTCAGTTGTGACGGCAGCCTGGATCTGGGCGAGAGGCTAAGCAGCACTCGGAGAGTTGGAGAACTCAGGTTTATTACACCAGCGGGCCCACAGGAGTTAACACTCCAAGCTCTAGACCTGATCTGTAGGTTTACACAGGCTTTTATGGGCTACCAGTCTAGATTTCGCAACATTTTGTAACATCATATGCAAATAAGGTATAACAAAGGTTGACTAATTAGGAACAAGCTTTATAGAAATGGACCAATCAGGAGTGAGAGAAATAACCAATCAGGAGTGAGCTCCATGCAAATAAAGCACTACAAATGGACCAATCAGGAGTTAGCTCAGGGAACCAATAGAATTTTAGGGATAAGTTCCACTTCTCTAGAAGTAAGACGTTTCAGAGGCAAAAAGTGAGATAAAGCTGCTGGGCCAGGGAACCGGATGGTGCTGGCAGGAGAGTAGTGGCCCTGCCTGGGGGTCCTGCCGGTCTTTTTTATGGGGCTTCCCACCTCAATAGCAGCCCTACAGCTGAGGAGCAGCAGTCTTTAGAAAGCAATGGGTTTGAAGTTCTAGTGAGTGATGGTCTTCTAGTGAGGTGAGGCTGGTGGTAGGTGCTGTTGGAGAGGTTTCTGTAGCATCAAGAGATGGTACTGAAGGGCAATTCTAGACAGTGAACAATGTGGGGGCTCCCGCTACCTGGCACAATGTCAGCACTTGATATATGTTTGTTGAATGAATGGATGATAGAACGAAGGAACAGAACACAAATATCGTGAAGAATGCTAACTCTAAAGCCACAAGGTCTGGGTTCAAATTTCTGGACTACCATTTACAAGCTGTTGGAGCTTTGTTAATTTTTCTCTCCCCCCCCGGGCCTCATATTCTTAAATTTTCAGATGAGAAGAATGATACCTGCCCTGCCTCCCTCACAGAATTGTGGGGAAAAGAGTTATAGAAAGAAACATCAGTTTGGAGACTCTAAAATCCATAGAGGGGTCCTCAGTTGGCCAAGGACGGCCATTTTGCTGTTTGCTAAGCTCATGGTGTCTCTGGAGCTCATGACTGGAGGGCTACTAGAGCCAACCTCTGCCTTCAGATATATACTTATAGAAAGAAACCTCCGTGCGGCCCAGAATCCAGTCCCAGACTCCTCTGCAGTAACGGTTAAAATGAGATTCCCATTCTGCCTCACCAGCCTTCCTTCCTGAGTGACAGGGAGCCCAGGAGGCATTGTTGACTTTGTATGCAGCATCTTTGGAAAGCATTTACCAGAAGCCTGCACTGTTTTCTTGGCTGCTCACAGTCACCCTCCAGAAATGTGTTCTCTCAGGATATTTTTTTTGTATCTTCAACTGTTTCCATGATGGCACTGTCCCAAGGGGGAAGGAGGGAGTCTCTCACTCTCTCCTCACCTTGTGATTCACAAGGAGTGGTTGATTTGACTTTTAATCATTCCCCTTTTTGTGTCCCTCGTCTTCCATCTGAGGGCTCCCTTCTCACCTTGGGCTCTGCTTGGTTGATCTCAATGGAAGTTCCCTCACATTCCCTTTCTTGGACACATTGTGCAGAGTCCTGATTGAGATGGATGCTTTGTTCTCGGGATTTGGGGAGAGAAGGTGGGATGATTTAAAAATCCTGCCTGGAGTCCTTGAGGAAGCAGGCTGGAGTACTGTTTGCAGAAGTCAATAGGCTTGTTGTAAGCAGGCATTGTGTGTTCTAGGACAGGCGGCCGAAACAAATCAATTTCAATTTACTTGTCCAGCAAAAGGAGCCATTATTTAGAACTGACGAGCCAGAGCTCCCATAATATATTGTGAAAACTTATTGTAGTTTTTACTGAGAACTAGCTTATGATGAAATTATTTGTTTAGAAGCAAAGTGTGGATGTTTACAGAATATAAATTCTGGAGGTATCGATTAGAGGCAGTTGAAGAATGAGCCACATTTCTTTTCTAAACGCGGTGGCTGGGTGATATTCATCCGACATTGATATCAGAGTATGTTGCTGGCTGGAAATGTGTCACTATCCTTATTTTGACAACGTGCACAAATAAAACCAGGGGGAGAGTGTTTGCTAGTTAGGGAGATACGGTAGTAAGGTTGAAGTTCATTCACCTTTAAAGAGCAAGTTGGTTCATAAATTTGGCTCCCTCACATTTTTCCTTACAAAAATATCTTTCCCTGGAGCTATGTTAGCTATTCGGCTTGGTATATTACCAGTATGCTGTTGAAACTTTCTATAGGACTAACATTTAAGGCTTGATTCATTGAAGTTTTATGTTTCCCTTTTTGTACAGTTTACATTGGGAAAAAACCAAACACATTGGGCTTGACACATGATTTATGTCTCCCTCCTTCCCGATTGGCTGATTTTATATATATATATATATTTTTTAAATTTATCAGCCCTTTCTATGTATCTTGTGTAACTTCTCATTACTGCTCTTTTAGAATGGCTACAGTTTTTACTATCTATACACTGGTTTTCTGTTGAAAGATGTTTCCCTACCTTTTCGTTGAGTGCGAGTTCTCATGTTTTCCATTCATGTACATTTACCTCTTGGAAAATATGTCAACACCAGGTTCTTCTGAGTACCTACTCCACCTCAGGTATGATGCCAGGCCGCATGCTTTCGCCAGCACTGTGTTCTAGCAGAACTTTGGGTCCTGTTCAGTTAACTTAGTTGAGTAGAACACTGGTCTATAGAGTAGTGACTTGCTACAAAACCCTAAAAGCCTGATAACCTGGAGGTTATTCTTGCCTTAACTGTGGTGTCCAGCTCCTTCTCTCTCAACCCTGAGTGCTTTATCAATAGTACTTAAAGAGAACTTGAATTGAGTGGGTGTTCATTAAATATTTATTAACTGAATGAATGGAAGGATACCTTCAGAGTAAAGAGGTAGGTAATTTGAGATACTAAATCAGACTAATGTGATAATGGGTGGGTATGATCTGGTCTGCTCCTCTGCTCAGATACTGATATTTAAGAGAGACTTACATGATGGGAACTTAAGACACCATAGGTAGCCCTGAGATGGACCGTGTGTGGCAATGAGGTGATCTCTCATTATTATTAATGTAAATTAAGTGTGTGTGATTTGCACTTGCCCTTTTTTCAAAGGGCCTTTTCATTGCCTTTATTTGCATGTGAACCTTGTTTTGGAAGGTGGATCAAATGTTCCAGAGTTCAGTCCATACTGGACAGTGCCTGTAGGCTCAAAGCCAGGCATTGGTCATCTGAGGTAAACTGGCTACTTTAATCCTGTGCTGCTGAATGACCTAGAAAAAAAGGCATGATTCATGAGATTCATATCAATTTGAACTTTCAGACAATAACGAGCAAGGATTCAGTCATGCTATTTTAATACAGTGTCAACACAAGTGGCTAATAAGGTCAGCTCAGTGAGCAGACATTGGTCTCAACCCAGTCAAACTGGTTGTTTGTAGCACATAGACCAATGGAACGGAATTGACAGCCCAGAAATATACCCATGCATATATGATCAACTAATATTTGACAAGGAAGCTAGGAATACTCAATGAGGAAAGGATAATCTCTTCAGTAAATGGTGTTGGGGAAACTGGATATTCACATACAAAAGAATAAAATTGGACCCTACCTTACACCATTCACAAACATCAACTTAAAGTAATGTAAACCATGCAATTGTAAAGCTCGAAGAAGAAAATAAAGAGAAAAGCCTTCTTGACATTGGTCTTGCCAATAAATGTTTTGGGCATGACTCCAAAAGAACTAGCAACAAAAGCAAAAACAGACAGGTGGGGCTACATCAAGTTAAATAGCTTCTGCACAGCAAAACAAGATGAAAAGGCAATCTACAGAATGGGAGAAAATATTTATAAGCCATATAATTCATAAAGATTTAACATCCAAAATATATAAGGAATTCATACAACTCAATACCATAAAAAACAAATAAACTGATTTAAAAAATGGCCAGAGGGGTTGAAGAGACATTTTTTCCAAAGAAGATACACAAATGTCCAACAGGTACATGAAAAGGGACTCAACATCACCAATCAGAGAAATGCAAATCAAAACCACAGCATGTTATCACTTCATACAGGTTACATTGGCTATCATCAAAAAGACAAGAGATAACAAGTGCTGGTGAGGATGTGGAGAACGGGAATTTTGTGTACTGTTTATGGGAATGTGAATTGGTACAGCTGCTATGGATTACAGTGCGGAGGTGCTTCAAAAAATTAAACATAGGATTAACATATGATCTAGCTGTCTGACTTCTGGGTATATACCTGAAGGGAATGAAATCACTGTGTTGAAGTATCTGTATCCCCATGTTCATTGAAGTGTTATTCACAATAACCAAGACATGGAAGCAACCTTAGTGTCCATTTATGGATGAATGGATAAAGAAAGTGTGTGTGTGTACACACACACACACACACACACACACACACACACACACACAGGGATGTTATTCAGCCATAAAAAAGAAAGAAATCCTGACATTAGCAACAACATGGATGAACCCTTAGGGTGTTATGCAAAGTGAAATAAGTAAGAAAGACAAATACTGCATGTTCTCACTTACATGTGGAACCCAAAGGCTGAACTCAGAGTAGAATGATGGTTGCCAGCTGCTGGGGAGTGGGAGAAATGGGGAAATGTTGGTCAAAGGGCACAAACTTCCATTTATAAGATACATAAGTTTTGGGGATCAATCTACAGCATGGTGACTATACTTAATAATACCATATTATATACTTGAAAGTTGCTAAGAGAGTAGATCTTACGTATTGATGTGAGATGATGGAGGTGTTCACTAACCTTATTGTGTTAATCATTTTGCAATATGTGTGGGTATTGTTGTACATCTTAAACTTATATGTGTTATATATCAACTTTATCTCAGTAAATCTGGGAAAAAAACTGATGTCTTCATGACATGTAGACAGAACTGCCAATTGACCTTTTGTCATTTGAGTTACAGTATTGTCACACAAGCCCAGCAGATGTCAATTCTATTTGACTAATACATATATCTATCCTTGTCAGTCTTTTTTTCACAGATTTATTGAGGTTTAATTAATATACAAAGAACGGCATGTATTTAATGGGTACAATTTGATGAGTTTGGACATAGGCATATACCAGCGATACCATCACCAGAAAGACAGACATATCCAATTTCTTCCCAGAGCTTCCTTGTGTCCCTTTTTTGGTGTGTGTCTTTGTGTGTGTCTGTGTAGTAAGAGCACTTAACGTAAGATTTAGTCTCTTAACAACTTAAGTGCACAATACCATAGTGTTAATTTTAGTAACCATATTGTACAGCAGATCTCTAGAACTTACTCATCTATCATAACTGAAACTTCATACCCAGTGAATAACAACTCCACATTTTTTCACCCTCCAGTCCCTGGCAACCACTGTTGTATTATCTGATTCTATGAGTTTGACTATTTTAGATACTTTACGTAAGTGGAATGATGCAGTATTTGTCCTTTTCTGTGACTGGCTTATTTAACTTAGCATATTGTCCTCAAGGTTTATCCATGTTAGTGCCAATGGCAAGTTTTCCTTTTTCGTGCAACGTAATATTATTCAGTCATAAATAGACCATTTTCTTTATCCATTCATGTATTAATGGACACTTGGCTATTTCTGTATCTTGGCTATTATACACAGCATTTTAATGAACATGTGCTATTCATTAGTGCAGACATCTCTTCGTGATCTGGATTTCAACTCTTTTGGATGTGTACCCAGACGTGTGATTGCTGGATCATATGGTAGTTCTGTTTTTAATTTTTGAGGAATCTCCATACTGTTCACAACTGCTGCACCAATTTTCATTCTCAATAGTATGGTTCAAGGGTTCCAATTTCTCAAATCTTATCAGCACTTATCTTTTGCTTTTTAAATAATAGCCATCCCAACAGGTGTATAACCAAGTGATATCTCATTATGGTTTTGATTTGCATTTCCTTGATAACTAATGATTCTAAGCATCTTTTCATTTCCCTGTTGGTCAGTTGTATGCCTTCTTGAGAGATATGCCTGTTCAAGTCCTTTGCCTGTTTTTGAGGGGCGGCTATTGAGTGTTAGGTGTTCCTTATGTACTTTGGAAATTAACTTCTTATCAAATAGATAACTTGCAAATATTTTTTTCCCATTTTGTAGATTACCTTTCCATTTTGTCCATTGTTTCCTTTGCTGTGCAGAAGGGGTTTAGTTTTGATGTCCTACTGGGGTATTTTTGCTTTCATTATCTGTGCTTTTGGTTTCATAACCATGAAATGATTGTAAGATCGATGTCAAGAATCTTTTCTACTATCTTTTCCCTGAGGAGTTTTAGTTTCTGATCTTAAATTTAAGTCTTTAATCCATTCTGAGTTGATTTTTGTGTATGGTGTAAGATAGGGGTCCGATATAGTTGATTTCCACGTCGATGCCTAGTTTGCCCGACACTCTGTTTGAGACTCCTTTCCCCATTGTGTGTTCTTGGCACCCTTGTCAAAAAGATCAATTGATTCTATATATGTGGGCTTTTTTTAAATTAAAATATTGTTGATTTCCAGTGTTGTGCTAGTTTCTATGTACCGCATGGTGATTCAGTTATACATTTATATATTCTTTTTCATGTTCTTTTTATTATAGGTTATTACAAGCTATTGAATATAGTTCCCTGTGCTATACAGTAATCTTTATTTTATTTTATCATTTAAAAAATTTTAAACACTTTTATTGTGGTATGATTCCTGTACAGTAAACTATACATATTTCAAATGTACAATTTGATGAATTTTCCATAGATGTATACACCAGTGAAACCACTAGCTAACATTTCCGTCACTCCCCAAGAGGTGCACTTTTCGAATTCCCAGTTTATCCCTTCCCACCCCCTTAAGTTCTCTGTTGTGTTCATTGGTCTCTACGTCTGTCTTTTGTGCCAGTGCCATACCGTTGTAATTTACAGTAGCTTTGGAATATATTTTGAAATCTGGAAGTGTGATTCCTCCAGCTTTGTTCTTCTTTATTATGATCCCTTTGGCTATTCTGAATCTTTTGTGGTATTGCATGTATTTTAGGATTAGAAAAAATTCTGTAAGAAACACTGAGATTTTAATGGAGATAATATTTAATCTGTAGATTGCTTTGGGTAGTATGGACATTTCAAAACTATTTAATTTTCTGTTTTATGAACATGAGATGTGTCTCCTTTAATTTCTTTCATCAGTATCTTGTAGTTTTTACCATACAAGTGTTTCACATGCTTGGTCAAGTTTATTCTTAAATATTTTATTCTTTTTGATGCTATTTTAGATAGGATTGTTTTCTTAATTTCCTTTTTAAATGATAATGTTGCAAATATATAGGAACTCAACTAATTTTCACATGTTGATTTTTGTATCTTGCAAGTTTACTGAATTTGACTTTTCTAACAATTTTCTTTTGTAGAGCCTTTAGGGTCTTGTGCATATAGGATCATGTCATCTGCAAACAGATAATTTTACTTCTTTTCCAATTTAGATTCGTTTTATTTCTTATCTATTTATCTTGACTTGAACCTCTAGTAAAGCGTTGGGTAGAAGTGGCAAAAGCAGACATTGTTGCATTTTTCCTGATCTTAGGGGAAAGGTAATTGTCTTTCATCATTAATTATTGTCTTAGCTTTGCATTTCATTTAGACCCCCTTTTATCAGATCAAGGCAATTCCTCCTATTATTGTCTGTTGAATAATGAAGGGGTATTGGATTTGTTGAATGGTTTTCTTCATCTATTGAGGTGATCATGTGTGTTTTGTTTTTTATTAATATGGTATGTTACATTGATTTGCATGTTAAATAAAACTTACATTCCTGGCATATATCTCATTTAATCATGATGTATAATCCTTTTTATACATTACTGTATTTGCTTTGCTAGTATTTTGTTGAGAACACTTCTGTTTATGTACATAGGGGATATTGGTCTGTACTTCTCTTGTGTTACTTTTGGATGACTTTGGTATCAGGATGATACTGGCTTCATAGAATTGGGAAAAATTCTCTACTATTTTTGAAAGAGTCTGTGAAGAATTGGTGTTAATTCTTCTTTGAATGTTTGATAGTCACACAGTGAAGCCGTCTGGGCCTAGGCTTGTCTTTGTGGAAGTTTAAAAAATTATTATTTCAACCTCTTACTTATTACAGGTCTATTTAGATTTTCTGTTCACTCTTGAGTCAGTTTTGGTGGTTTGTGTCTTTATAGGAATTCGCCAAATTCATGTAGGTTATCTAATTTGTTGGTATAGAGTTAGTCATAATGTTCCCTTGAAATTATTTTTATTTCCTTATATTCAGTGGTAATGTCCCCTCTTTTGTTTATTCTAATAATTAAAATCTTCTCTTTGTTTCAAGATTGTTTTTAGAATAATGGTAGTTGGATAGTTTATTGAGTCAGTGAAGAAAGATGATTCAGTTATAATAATATTTATTTTAGTTATAATTAAGGGTTGACTTTCATGGATATTAATTCTGATACAATACTCTACAGTGGGCTTTTAAAAGTGGAGACAGATGCATTCTGGCATCTTTCTCCTAATCACCTGCAGTCGTGTGTGTCATCTAGGGCCTCTTTGGTTGTGTGGCTAAGTTTATAGAGCCCCTAATGGTTATGAAATATTTCAACATATTTGGGATCACTTAGAAATTAAGGAACCCAGTCCCTGCATTTGGGGGCAGAGTAATGTGGAAAGATTATTTCTGATGCCATAGTCATTATAATTCATTACCCCCATCTCCCAAATGAGAATACTGAACAATACAGAACAATCAAGGGAAGTAAAATGGCTTTTGCAAGGTTTTTAGAAATGTACTGAGAAAGATGAAACTAGGGCTCAAGCCTCACGTGTGTGTAGTCACAAAGCCACACCTAACTGCAGGAAAGTTTAGATAACATAGTCTCTCTCCGTGTTTCCAGAAAGACGAGAAGAACAGATTTTAGTGGGCAGCTAGTAATATCTAACACACACACACACACACAATTCAAGTTAGGAAGGCAAGATGGAAGATGTACAGAGGCAGTAGGTAAAGCAAGGAGAAAGGCCTTGATGAAATACTCCAGGGTCCTCATAGACTTGTCATCAGGGTGTGCATACATTGAGTGATTATTTATTCAGGCACTGGGATAGTGCTTTTTATGAATTATGCTATTTAATGATTAATACTTTGTGAGATAGTTATCTTCCCCCTCTGAAACATGAGAAAAATAAGGTCCACAGAGATTGGCTACTTACCCAGTTCACACTGTTTGTAGAAAATGATAGAAGATGGTTATGACACCAGCCCCATCCCATTCCACTAACTGTGTTGTATTGTATTTTTCTGAATTTTAATTACAATGCGAGAATGCAAATAAATATTTGGCAAGAGCTTACTTTTGGCTGGGATGCAAAGGGAAGATTTTATAGAGGAGGTAGAATTTGAGCTGACCTTGAAGAGTGAATGGGGTTGAAGTTGGAAGATTTTAGAATTGCAGGGAATTCCAGGCAGAAGACTCATGAGCAAAATTTGTACGTGAAAGTGTTTAAGAGTAAATGAGTGGAGTGAAGAAGTTTTGCAGGGGAACTCTGGAAGATGAGGCTAGAAAACTTGAGAAGATTTGAGTGTTAGACTAAGGAGCATGGACTTTATCTTATAGACAGTGGTGATAAATGAAGTAATTTGAGAAGGGGTCAACACCATGTTATTTTTACATACAGGCAAAAAAAAAAGTATGTAATTCGAAGAATGGTGGAAAGCCCCCTCCAGCCTATTTCCTCTCCAGTTAAAACTTCCTCATCCAGGTACCATATTTCTGAAATTCCACTAATAGGGATTCATTCCTTAGGGTTATACTCTTTGTTCTCCTTTGAAGTGCAGACACCCTTGAAAAGAGTAACAGGTTGTCATGATGCTTTCAGTATGAAGGTCTTCGTTAGTCCCTTTCATCCTTTGAGTAGAGGCCCTCCGAAGAGCACAGAGAGGCTGAGTAGGAAGGAGGAAGGGTCTTTGGAGGAGGCAAGAGAGTGAAGCTCTTGCCACGAAGCCTCTGCCTGCTTCTGGCTTTGAATTGAAGCCAGCTCTCAGCTTGCGACATTTGAATTACTTTCAAGTGAGACGCCCATACTTACCCTGAAGAGGAGTAGACTAACAATTGTGTTCTGTGTGCACAGAGGTTTCCCTTGAGAATAAGTCACTGTCCACTGTGAGAGTCCAAATCCCTAGATTGGCCTAGTCTTATTCTCTCTCTCTGAATCCATTCTTAATTTATTAGCTGTGAAATAGCCATAGAAAGAATGATAATGTGTTGGCGTGTGCACACACGTGTATTACATATTCAGCATTTCCATGGCTGTACTTTTATGGCCATATGTATTTATATTCTTGGGGTGAGAGTGTTGCCAGCGTCTAATGATACAGCTTTCCATGTTGGTGCTGAGTTAGCTGAGGGTTTCTCTCCGTTGTCCTTGGAGAGGGAACAGCTCCTCTGCTGAGAGAGCTGCATCTGAGAGAAGGTGGGAAGGGAAGGGGGGAGTGAGGGTGGGAGTGGGCCTGGATAGTGGGAAAGGAAGGTCCTGGATGCCTGAACCACCAGCGGGTAGACGAGGCTGGGAGGGAAGGGAAGGCAGGATAAAAAGGGCCACCAGGTAGGGAATTGGTCTCTGACGTGCGTCCTCAGGACTCTATTTCCGGAAATGGCGATTTGATAGACCCCAGACAGAGCAAACCCTAAAATCTCTGTGTGGTTCCACATGAAAGCCACTCTCTGTGACAGCAAACACCAGGCGCTAACTTTGGGTGACCTTTGAGTGTGTCTCTTGAGTAGTAAACTTTAGTAGTAGTTGGGATTGATTTCTCTTTTCCTCAGATAAAATGTTCTGTTGAGAGGGAGAGAAAAAGAGAATGCATCAGATCTTGAAAGCTTTTCAGTCATGGAGAGATGGAGGACTAGGTCTGCTCTGCTAAAATAATTCCTCTGGTGGGAACTGTCACTGAGTGTGTTAGGTGACAGGATTTTGAGAGGATGACAGGAGAATGTCGTGGCTGCAGAACCAGCTCTGTAGGCCTGGTCTGGGCAGATGTTACCTTTGTCTGGAACAATCAGTTGGAGGGCCCCCTTTTCTTACTTGCTGACCGTCAGATTACCGGCACCAAAGAGGTGTCGGGGCTACTTGCACGTGGCTGGGGTGGATGTAGTGGGTCGTGGTGCGGGAAGGAGAGAGAAAGACCTCTCTGGGAGTATACCTGTGAAGAGTTGGGGGAAGGCAGGTCTTTTCTTTCTTTTCTTTTCTTTTTTTTTTTACAGGCTCCTATCAGGTGACCTGACAAGATTCTTTTCAGCCCCAGGCTAACTGATCTCAACTGGAGTTCCTGTTGCCCCAGGCTAGGGATTCTTTCTTAAGCCCTAGGTCCCTGATTCCTAATTATGGCTTTGTCCTGCCCCAGGGAGGTCTCCATAACAGCCTGGAATCTAAAACTCCTGGACTACATAAACAACCCTACCTGGAACTTGGGAGGTAGGGGGTGGGGGCACCAGTGATCAAATAACTGATTATCTGCTGGGGAATTGTGGGCTAGAAATTAGATGCCATGCATTGCATTCATTCCACCAGACTTTGATACAGTGTCGCCGAATGTGTGCCTTGTGCTGCGTTTCTGGGGCGGGTTCTTTCTCTTCCAGTCCATTCTCCACACAGCTGTCAGAGTGACCTAGAACATACATCAGGTGATACCACATTTTCCTAATACCTCATTCTAGGACTTTGATGGTCTTGCCCCTCTGCTTACCTCTCCAGCCTCTTTTGAAAGATGTTAGTCTCCCATTTTATGCTGCTTGTAGATCCTCAGACATGTAATTCAGTTTGATGTGTCCATATCTTCCTTTATTCCAGGTCCCCTCAGTTTTAAATGCCTTCCTCCCTACCTCTCTTGTTTGTTTTGATAGCACTGTACATTTACCTCTTTTTACAAAACACTTAACCATGTTATATTCAAATTATTTTATTATATGTCTATCTCGCCACCTATATTCTCAGCAGTGTTGGCAGGCTCAGGGCTGATCATCTGACCTAACTTGGGCCAGAGTCCATGCTATGGGAATTTGAACTGAGACGTGGAGAAGCATCCTGCCTTTGTAGGGTCAGATCAGTAATGTATGCTCAGGGGTTACCTGAAGCTGTTTTCTACCATGTTGGTCCCCAAAATAGAGGAAACTGGTTTGCAAAGAATGAGAGGAGGATTAAAGCAGTCCATTCCTCAGGCCCAGCTGTATTCTTTCATTTCTATATCCTTATAATTAAGTCACCATTTCTGCTTAAGCTACTCAAGTGGTGTTCTGTAGTTTGCAACTAAGAGAGTCATAGCCAGTACAGTCTAGGGTATAGTAAGTGCTAGATGACATTTGTTGAACTGGGCTCAAAAGGGACGTCTTGACTTCTACCCTGAGGGAGCTTCCTACCACTCTAGGGAGAAAAAATAACCTACATGAAACACTTGGATAACAATACACGGCACCATGTCATCAAGCCTTCAGTCATGGGCTATGGACTGTACACATTATAGGGATGCTGACAACGGTTTGTTGAGGAAGGAGTGGGATTAACTAGGAAAAGCTCCATGGAGATGATAGAACTTGGCTTGACCTTGAAGGATGGGTAGTTTGCTTTTAACTCCTGATGTTCCAAAAGAAAGGTTCTGGAAGGACCCCTTGCAGGCGTCAGAAATGTCCTAGATAAGCCTAGGTGATTGTGACCCTGGCAGTGATCCAAACAACTTGAAAATCACTAGAGTGAAGATTAGGGATCCCCCAAAGGGCTAAATCTTGACGGTGCCCAAAGGGTCTTTGAAGAGAAACGATGTGGTGCTGACTGGGCCTAACAGTGATGAATGCCCTTATAGGGGCCCTAGGTAGCTGAAAAAAAAAAGCTATAGTTATTATTTTATTAACCACTCTGTGCACCTGGAGGACGACCCTAGTGATTCTTCATCTAAATGCTAGGACTGAATGGCAGTGGGTAGCTAGGCTTTGCTAACTCAGAATTGATACCTGTGCTTTTGAAAGTTTCACGCAGAAGGAAAAGATGTTTCTGCTCTTATTGTCTTCCTGTCATTTGGTATACTAGGCCCACTTCCTTCATGTGACCTGAGAAGATGGCTTGGAACGCTTGCATGGGCACCAAATGGCTGGTTTGTTCACTGCTGGGAAATTGCATCGTCTTTGCCTTCAGTGCCATGCGGATTTGAAACCTTAGCTCTGAGAAAAAAGGTCTGTTTGCCCTAGATTTAGCTGTGTCCCAGGGAGACAAAGCTTTATGCAGCTTTTCAACCAGCAGCATGAAGGTTTATTAGATATAAATACATATATATTCATATGCTATCCTTTCAGGGCAGTTAATGGACCTAATATATATAAAGTCTTGATAATATTTTCTCTTCCCCAAGAAAAATTACACATAAGAATGTAGGTATTGTATACTGTTAGTTTCTACTCACACATACAGTCCATGTTCAATTAACTTCAGCTATTTAGTGTTTGCTATGTGCTGCTTATGTATTAGGCATTAGGGAAAAAAGACAAGACAAAAATCCTTACCTGGAGAATATTTAGTCAATAAGTGCAGTAAAAAGAGAAAACGTACAAGGTACAGAGATACCACAGAGGAAGCATGAATGAACTTAGGAGGTCAGGGAAGACTTCTTTGAAGAGAGAAGTTCTGGCTGGCTTTTTTTGAATGAATGGATATTCACTAGATATACATAAAGGCAGAAGGAGGAAGAAGTAATTGATGTGGCAGGATCAGCATGTGCAAAGGCCAGGAGAAGAGCAAGTTTTGTTACGGGAGTGCTACATAATTCAGATTGCTGGAACATGAGATGCAAAGGCTTGAGTTGGGAAAGATGAGCCTAGAGAGGTGGGCAGGAGCCCAATAGCTGTCCAGTTTTCCCGGCACCACTTACTGAAGGGGCTGTCTTTTCTCCATTGTATATTCTTGCCTCCTTTGCCATAGATTAATTGACCATAAGTGTGTGGGTTTATTTCTGGGCTCTCTATTCTATTCAGTTGATATATGTGTCTGTTTTTGTGCTGGTATCATACTGTTTTGATACTGTAGCTTTGCAGTATAGTCTGAAGTCAGGGTGAGTGATTTCTCCAGCTCTGTTCTTAAGATTGTTCTGGCTTTTCAGGATCTTTTGTGTTTCCACACAACTTTTAGAATTATTCTAGTTCTAAGAAAAATGCCATTGGTATGTTGCTAGGTGTTGCATTGAATCTGTAGATTGCCTTGAGCAGTATGGTCATTTTAACAGTGTTAATCCTTCCAATCCAGGAACATGGTACCTCTTTCCTATCTGTTTGTGTCATCTTCAGTTTCTTTATCAGTGTCTTATAGTTTCCCGATATAGGTTTTTACTTCCTTAGGTAGGTTTATTCCTAGGTACTTTATTATTTTTTTTGATATGACGGTAAATGGGATCATTTCCTTAATTTCTTTTTCTGATAGGTTGTGGTTAGTATTATAGAAATGCAACAGGTTTTTGTATATTAAGTTTGTATCCTGCAACTTTACTGAATTGGTTGATGAGCTCTAGTGGTGTTCTGGTGATATCTTTAGGATTGTCTATGTATAGCATCATGTCGTCTACAAACAGTGACAGTTTTATTCTTTAGTGAAATTATTTCTCACTCAACACTCCTCCCTGCTTAGTACTGGAGTTTATCCTTGCCCATCATATAAATGTCTGGCAGTTTCTACAAAGGAAGGAGAGTACAAATCAATTGTAATGTGAAATTTCAAATTTTGTAAAAGACACAAAACGTAATGAAGCTGATGAAAGTGATGGAGAGTGGCTTGACGTCTATGAAGCCATTGGCAGGTGACGACTTGGCAAAGTTGATTCTTGAGAAAAAGAACAAATTCACACAGTAGTGACGAGATGGATAGGATGAAAGAGAATAACTGAAATCTCAGGCATCAAGAGAGGTCTTTGGGAAAATTGATGAAGCCATTGAATATTTTGTGAAGCTTATTCTTTATGATCCTGTTGTAAAATAATAAGAAAGATGCCTCATTGTAATATCATGTCATTTTTCTTAGAAAAGTCACACCAAAGAAATCCCCAAGCAACATTTATTTGTTTATTGTTCAAAGAATGCATGTATAATTACATTAAGACTTTCTTTTCCAAAAATATGAGTAGACAGTATTTTTTAAAGATAAAATTCCAGCTAAACTTAAAATCTATGGTACTCTGGTTCTCATTTTAAGATTTCCTGCAAGTGGCCCCCTTTCCAGGAGTAGTTGTTCTTGGATACGTAGAATGCCCCTGGTGCTTGATTATCCTCCCCAGAGGTGGGACCAACTTGTGTTTCCACCCACAGTGTATGAGAGTGCCTGTTACTCCTCATCTTGTGAGCTTCTGAATTATTGACAATCTGATGGGTGAAAAAGGCACCTTCATTGCTGTTTGTATTTGCATTTCATTCATCATGAATGAGGTTGAGCATCTTTACAAATGTTTAATGGCCATTTGTATTTCTTTTCCTGAGAAATGCCTGTTAAAATTGTTTGCCTGATTTTCTTTGAGGGGTGTTCATTCTTTAGTCATCGATTTGCACAATCTTATTGTAAATGAAGGGACATAGTCATTTGTCATACATGCTGCAAACACTCTTCCAGTCTGTCTTTTGTTTTTGACATTTTCAATTAAAAAAAACCCTTACATTTGTTTGTAGTAAATTTTACTTGTCTTTTTTCTCTTTGGATTCTGAGGTTTGTATCCAGCTTAGAAAGGGCTTCTAACTTCACATTTATGAAATAATTTCCATATGTTTTCACCTCACAATTTTATGGTTTTGTTATGGTTCACTGTTGAAATAGTTGATCCGTTGAGGATTTATTTTATTATAATAAATGAGGAAGAAAGTAAGCTCTTTTCTGAGAGTCACATCACATTAATATCATGAAATAAATTAAACATGTCTTCTTTGCTGATAAGAAATGCCACCTTTGTCTTACACTAAATCTTCATGTGTACGTTAGTCTAATTCTGAACTCTCCTGTATTCCATTGATTTACCTATTTCTTCTCCATTATTAAACTCTTTAAATGTTTGCAGCTTCAGAATGCTCTTACTTCTGTTCTCTTAGGCTGTTCCTCTTTCAGAATTTTCCTGGCTATTGTTGGTGATATTTTTGTCTTAGCTGACAGATGTGTTACGATCTACTCCTACTGGTTTTTAGAGGTTTCTCCTTGCATTTTATATAGTTTATGTTCTATGTGTTCGGATTCTGTTGTTTGGTATATGAATGTTTATAGCAGTTAGGTCCTCATTGCGGATGGTGTCCTTTATCAAAACGCTTTTTTTCCTTGAATTCAATCTTTCCTGATATTAATATCATAACCTCTGCTTTCTTCTGTCATCATTTTTTTGGATACATCATATGTTTCAGAGTTCAGTAATGCTGGTTTGGTTTTCAGTTTGTTTTCTTAGCTCTGTAGTCTCCCTTTTGATCTCATTCTTATCATTCTATTGTTTTATCATTTGGCTTTGATGTCTCGTTTCAGTGACTATGTGCTCTTGAAATATTTCTTCTCTTGAGTGGGGAATGTTTTCTTCAAGCACGGACTCCCTTCTTTCGTTCCCTTGTTTTCTCCCCACCCCTTTCCTGTCGTGCTTGTGCAGACTTGTTCTACAGCTTTTCCTTGTATTCACGTATAAGTTACAGGCTTGTCTGAGACATTCTGTAAGTAGCGTGATGATGTCCTCTTCACGCCCTCTCACTTTGTGTCTCTTGAAGAGCATCAGTTTGAAGACTAGGCACTGGGTGTTCTATTCACATTTTGTGGCGCAAGGGCAGTCACAGTTAGTGGATCCCGACTTTCATGACCATAATTTAAAAAAAAAGCTTATAATAGGATTTTTTTCGTACCCCGTTCAGTGATTTTTTTTTTTTTTATCCTCACTAGGCATCACAGTCATCTGGGGGAAAACTTTCTTAGAGTACCAGTGCCTGGGCCTTCACTCCAAAGAGCTTGATTCCCTTAGTTTGGCCAGGTACACTCAGCACCTCCCCAGGTGGCGACTCCAGTGTGTCCTGAGGACTGGGAACCACTGCCCCACGTGGCAGAACCATTTCTTCCATGTAGATGCCTTCAGCTCTGGGTGGACCTCAAACTCAAGATGAAGCCTGGAACCTTCCCTTCCAACAAGCATTTAATGCCACAAATCAAACTTTTCCCACTTCACCCTCCTATCTTAGACAGTTACTAAAACAAAATGCAAACGTTTGGGTTTCGGCCACCAACAACTATTACCCTGCATACTTGAGGGGGAATTCATCAGGGCATGTCCGTGTGCCTCTTCTTTCTGAGCCCTTAACTCCTTCAAACAATTTGGTCTTATTTAATTTCTTGTTTGTTTACTACTCTGCCTCCTCTCAGTTGTTGCCAGAAAAAATTATCTGTAGGTTGCTATGCTTGTCTTGATTTCTCATTCTACTATCTGTACTAACCACAAGAACCAAAATGAAGCCTCTCTGACCTTCCTGAACTTCCCTCAGTATCCTGGCAAGATACCGAAGTGGTAAGGGGTGACCTCTTCTTGAGAGATTTTCCAAATCTTTTCCTTTCAGTCAACTTTCAACTTTCAGGGTTTTAATCCACGCACCTTCTTTCCACTGTACTGATCTGTGGGAGATAAGGGCTTGATGAGAGCTGTAGAAGATTCAAAGAATCCTCTAGTTCTCATTGCTCTTGGCTGCCGTTTTTCAAAGATTGTGGCATGAAGATGAGCCGCTCTGTTGGCTGCCTATTTTTTTCATAATTTATGTTTATTATTCATTAAATTTTGGTCACAGATTTTGTGTGAACAATCCTCATTCTACCATCTTACCCTTAGAATTCATTTGTGTTGCCTGCCTGCCTGCCTGCCTTCCTTCCTTCCTTTCGTTCTTTCATCAATCTAGCTTCATTTCTATTTATGAAGTGCTGTAATTCTTGGTCCTTTATCTTCACACTTTCCCATGTTCAGGGTGGCTAAAATCCTCCATTTTCTAGTCTGTGATGTGGTTTAGGGTATTGACTGTAATACCAGCTTGGCCTTGATTTGTGAGAATTAGCCACTAGAAACTAAGTTAACAGTATAGGCAATTCACTTTGTTATTCTGTTACTGAACATAGAAATACTGTTTCGTCATCTTCTCTAAATGATACAGGACCAGGATGCAAGACAGATATTTCAGGAAACTTTTCAGGATAGACTAAATCTCAAAGGTTTGATTTGGGAAAATGTGACAATTCAGCTGACACTGCAGAGCAGCATAGTTTGGACCTGCCCACGAGGCAGTTAGGAAAGGCCACCTCCCTCCTTCAGAAGAATTTGAAGACTTTTTATCTGCGCTGTATGATATGATATTGGGCAGTAATACTGGTTTGATCATTTGGTTTCAAGGTTAATGGTACTTGGTATCTGGTGACCAAAAGGGAATTAATCAGATGTTTAATCTGTTTTTTATTTCGATAAATATTGATTGGGTTCCTAATATATGTTTGGCAATGTTCTAGTCACTAGAAATATAACAGTTGTATCAAAGAGACACAAGTTCTCGTCTTGGGCTTCTGATCTAGTAGGGGAGATGAACAAAAATAGATAAGCAAACATGTTCATGGACGATGACTGGATAAAGAAGTTGTGTATATATATGTGTGTGTGTGTGTGTGTATACACACACACACACACATATATACACAATACTACTCAGCCATTAAAAAAATAATAAAATAATGCCATTTACAGCAACATGGATGGACCTGAAGATCATCATATTAACGGAAGTAAGCCAGAAAGAAAAATAGCATGTGATACCACTTAATATGTGGAATCTAAAATAATGAGACAAATGAACATCTTTACAAAACAGAAACAGACTCACAGACATAGAAAACAATCTTATGGTCACCAAAGGGTAGGAAGGGATAAATTGGGAGTTTGGGATTGGCACATACAAACTACTATAGATAACATAGATAAACAACAAGGTCCCACTGTATCATATGGGCAACTACATTCAATAGCTTATAATAGCCCGTAATGAAAGAATATGAAAAGGAACATACATATTTATGTATAATTGACTCACTATTTTGTACACCAGAAATTAACACAACGGTGTAGACCGAGTAGACTTCAATTAAAAACAGAAAAGACCATATTTTGATTGGGTAATGGTAAGTGCCAAGGAGCAAATAAAGGCAACTAAAGGGATAGAGCAGAGTGGGATTGGGGGATTGGGGGATTGGGGCTCCCTTAGAGAAAATGGTCAGGACAGTCTCTCAGAGCAGGACTCATTTGGGTGGCTGTGGGAAGGGGTGGGAAACCACTCCCATAAGATGCTCTATGGAAAAGGACTGTGCAAAGCTACATTCTCTGGTTTTCTCCTGGAGATTCTGAGCACAGATTAGCATAATAAAAGCTCTTGGAAGTTCTACAGGAAAGAAATCAGTTAACTTTGAATAGCTCAATGTTTCTCAAACTTAACTTGACGACTTTTACGTGTAATTCACATCCTGGGAAGGAGACGTGAGTTTTGGGAAATGCTGGACAGCGTGTGAAAGTGTAGCCACTTAATGTCTCAGATACAGTCAACTCTTTTTCTAACTGAGGCCCAATTACCTAGAGCCCAGAATTACACCAATGTCTTTGCTGGTTCTGCCCCTTCAACTACCTTGTCCCCAACCCTCTTTGAAGAAAGATAAATCATAATAAAATGTTTAAAAAAATGAAGATAGGGGATATAAAAACATTCAGAATTATTTTGATTACAATAAAACCAACAACTATGTTGTCCTGGAATTTACTGGGCTAGAATAATTTAGCCAGCGCTCCTGTCTCTGATACGGATGTAGTCTTGTGCTCCTGACCATCGGTACGTTCAGGAGACCCTGAGGCCCAGCAGAGTTGTGGGTACTCTAGAAGTAATTCAGATATAGTTACCAGTCTAGACTTCTTTCAGATACAGAAAAAGAAATGACATTTGAGAAAGATTTCCCACATTGGAAGTTGCATCTAAATTCTGCTTAATCTATAGTTAACCAGAAATTAGAAATGACCCTAAGCCCCCACTTTGCATAATCTAGTCCATGAAGCTTTCAGAAGTGACCACTAAGTCTGAGTGGGTCATGGTGGTGGCTGCTTTTTCAGTCATAGTCCTGAGCTTCTCTACTGAAAATGGACAGAACATTTGAAAATGTAGTCAGTAATATGTAAGCTCTGTTGATGGAGAGAAGAAAGCCTGTAGTGATGAAATTTCTTACCAAACTCCTATCCGTCGACTCATATATTTCTGTAGTCTTGGCTGCCATTTTCAGGTTTTGCTTTAAGATGAGTAAAGTCCTTTTCACATGGCAAGCATCCTTGAAGATCTATACCTTGGGATGTTAGCCCACTATCTGAAGCATCAATTTAGTGGTTCCCAAACTTTATGATTCATGACAGTCACCTAGAGTGTGATAGCTAAACCTGCAGTTCAAAGACATTTCCCCAATCTAGAGTCTGGTTCAGTAGATTTAGGATATGGCTCAGGAATCTGCTTTGGTAATGACTGCCCAGGTGATTTTGATGCAGTGATTCAAGCAGCACAAGAAGGTAAATGTTAGACTGGTTCAGAGCTCTCCAGTCCCCATCCTAGAGGCCTGTGCTTCCTACTTCCATTGGACTTGAGGTCTCAGCTCTGGAGCACAGCTATTGAGAATCATCTGGTTGACCAACACTGGCACTGATGCTACAAATTGCCAGCATTGTTTCTTCTTCCACTGAACTGTACAATAGGGAAAGCTGTGTCAAAGTTTCTTAGTAGATCTCTAATTTTTGGAGCCAAGAGGTCCTCTTCCCTGTCCCCCCATACAAGGAATCTTCAAGAGGAGACAAAGTCACAGCACACTTCAACAGTTTTTCTTGAGAGCCTCCTAGATTACAAGCAAGCGTATGATGTTTCATGCTTTCAAAGCACAGTTATTGGGGAGAAGGTATAACTCAAGTGGTAGAGCGCATGCTTAGCATGCACGGAGTCCTGGGTTCAATCCCCAGTACCTCCGCTAAGCATAGATAAATAAACCTAATTATCCCCCCCTCAAAGAAAACAACAACCAAGCACAGTTAGTAATGAAGCCTTTAAGACCTTTGTAACTGGAAAGATTTTTCAAAAGGAGCCACCCTCAGGGGTTCAGAATCCAAATTCAGAATAAATGTTGAAAGGTTTTTTTCCACCTAAAACCTCCAACGCCATGCTTGGTAATTTCTATGATACTGCAGAAATCAAATTGAATGCGCCTGTACATAAAACATCATTTAATATTCTGGGTAATTTATTTTTAAAGAGAAACTGTCAGACTTTTGACAAGCTTCAAACTTAACTTTAACAGATGTCAAAGTCGAGCATCAAGTTTATCTCATCAATCTTTGTAGTTGCACAGCTAGGGGTGGAACTAGCTAATACTATCTTAGGGTAGTGAAAATATTAGTTTGGTGAATCAGCAGATGCACAAATCTGTCTCTTGTTTGATGTTTTATTTTAGCACCTGAACACAGGCTATGATACCTGAATATTGTTATATTCTCTTGAAATTTTAATAAGTATTGTCAAAAATCCAGAGTCTGTGTGTGGGGGTGCATACATGCTGCATTTTTCTGTATAATCTCTTCCTCCCAGCAACCACTACTAGTTAAAGGAGAACACTAGCCCTTCCACTTAGTTTCCATGTGGATTTTCTCCTTGCATTAGGCACTCACTGGTCACTGTGTAATCAGTCCTCCTAAGAGAATATAAATATGCGAGTAATGGACCATGGATTAAAGATTTTGATTAAGATCTTTAGTTTCCTTGTTTAAGATGGAAAACAGTATTTATCACATACTAAGTCTGAATTTATGGTGATTATCCTTTCCCTTTTGTTTGTATGTGTGTATGCGTCTATACACAAGTATTGTTATTGGTCACTAAAGTGTTCTTAAATTGATTATTCCATCTTCCACAATTTAATTGAGATACTGTAGAAATAGATACTCATGCTTATACAGAGAGCTCCCTGGTTTTACTTATGAGTTTGGAATTATTTTGAAGAAAATATTCAGCATCTCAGGAATCAAATTTGAGGTTCTGATTGTGTCTTCTCTTCCATCAAGTATGTTTTGAATATATTTTGCACTAAAAAGCGAAAACAATGTGTTTTAAGTGCCAGGACCTCTGTTAACTGTTTTCACATATACTCTCACTTTTGGTTATCAGTAATTCCATTTTTAAGGTAGGTATTCAGTACATATTTATTCATTCATTCTTTCATTAAGTCATGTACTCATGTTGAGAACCAAGTGTATACAGGCCGCTCTCCTATGCCCTAGAATGGGGATTGTGTTGGTAAAACTAAAGCTATATAAAGTAAAGAAAGGCTCAAGCAGGTTACAAGGCCACTTATCAAGAAGTGTGGGTGCACTTATATGTACCAGTTGTGAGTATTGGGGAGTGCTGGTGTTGAAGAGGGACCATCATGTAACCTTTATTTAAAACAAATACATACTTTTACATTTTCCGTTTCTACCTTCTCACTTATATTCACCCATATCATCTACCCCTAGTGCTTTATCAATTTGGGTTTTCTTAAAGTAGATTTTTTTGAAGTCTAGAATAAGTGCGCCTTGCAATGCCCAGAAAAAAGAGGCATTTGTGGGGTAGAAATGGGAACTGGTATTTGGACCATTTTTATGACAGAAAAGGATGGTCCTAGCACTTTGTTTTTGTGCCAAATGGATGTTCTCCTCATCACGAAAACTGGAGTTGGTGATTAGAAGTTAGTAGTCTGCAAACTGCAACCCAACTGGGTTGCCGAGAGGCAGGCAGCTGCAAAGAAAAGCTCAGGCAATTACGGCTTTGCAAGAAGAAGAAAAGCTTTCCCCAGCCTTTTGGGATTGTATAATAAAATCTGTCTGTCAGTTGCTCGAGTCAGATCATGGAGTTTGCCTACGATTACGTAATCTGAAACCCAGGACATGCAAAACCCATTAAAAGAAATACTTGGGAAAATGAGCTTGATACTGTACAGACTTTGAAATTGCTTTTCATAAGTTACCTCTGAATAATCAAATCTAGGGAGGAGAGGAGCCAAGCAGGACGTGACAGGTATTTCACTAAAGAAAATGGGCATTTCCGTCTTACTGTTTCTTCCCTGAAATGGTGCTGATCATAATCATATTTTTTTTAAAAAATCTAACCAGAGATCTCTCCTCTACCACTTGCAAGTGAGAAATCAGTAGGTAATGTTTCCTGAAACCTTCACCTTTGTCCAAACTTCCAAATGCAACCCCTCCTCCCTTTCTGTCTTCACCATTCCTCAAGCAGGTTTTTTATTCAACTGACTTTTCTGTTTGGTTTGATGATGATTTCCTTCCCTTCTTTGGATGTTACTACCCGTGCAACACAGGCTTGAGAAAGGCCTTTAGATAAGACAAGAACTGGCCTGTTTCTTATCTAATCAGAAGATGAACACATTTATGCCAGTAAATGTGTGCCCATAACAGCCAAGCACTCTATCCTATAACTTCTGTCATTGGCCATCCTGCACCAAGGAAATCATTATCTCGAATGTATAGAACTCGCTCTCTCAGTCTAAACAAAACTTTTATGGCAGCCATATTGACAAAACACTGCTGACATAAATTTTATGTGGGGATCAAAATGTGCTTGGAGGGGGTGTAAATTTTATATGGATATATAGATTTCAGAATTCAAACTTGACAAATTGATGGGATGGCCAGGGAGAGCTGAATTTTCTTTTATAAAAGGTGATAAAAATAACCCAAGGGCTAGACTGAGATAAAAATAAATGCGCTACATAATGTATTTGATTTAATTTATGAGGTCTTTCCTGTGGCTGTTCTTAAGAGACTGGAAGGAAGTGGGGCTATGATGCCTCTAGACCCTGCTTTCAGCTAGCAGAGGTGGTGTTGATTCCTCACCACAAAAGATCCTGCCCGCTGGGGTGAGTGTCAGACGTGTGGGGAAGCTCTGGGACAGGGCCCATATCCTCCAAATCAGGGCTCACTGCTCAGCCACTGGGAGTGAGGTCCGCCTATGGCCTCCAGCTATCGGCCCCTTCGAGGTTTGCTTCAGCGCAGAGGGTCACCTCACCCCCAGGTCAGCCTCCTTCCGGGAACACCCCATCTCCAGTAACAGAAGTGGAAACAAAGGGGCTGGGACTATCATCTCAGCTAATTGGGAACAACTCTGAAGGGCCATTCCAGCTTCAGAGCTGCCTGTGGGGCCAACTGAATCTGTCCTAGAACTTGACTTACAGCTCAGTCTTCCCCTTTGTTCTTTCTGCTTCCTTTCCTTCTCTTCTACAAGTGTTGCGACCACAGGCACATGTTCAAAAACATCCTGGACACTGAGCTCTTTCTCAGTGTCTGCTCCCTGGGAACCCAGCCTTGGACCAGCACCACATGTTTATTTTTTTATTGAAGTCTAGTCAGTTTACAGTGTGTCAATTTCTGGTGTACAGCATAATGTTTCAGTCATACATATACACACATATATTCCTTTTCATATTCTTTTTCATTATGGGTTACTACAAGATATTGATATAGTTCTCTGTGCTATAAAGTAGAAACTTGTCATTTATCTGGTTTTGTAAGGATTTCCTTGTATTTCCGATTATAAGAGATATTCTCCCAAAGTTCAGTAGGTATTCCGTGAGAACTGTTCGTATGTGGATGTCATTTTCGGTGTATTCGTGGGGGGAGGTGAGCTCCGCGTCGTACTCCTCCGTCTTGGCCGTCTCCCCCAGGGCCCCATTATGACTTTCCTGGGCCCAATGCCCTTTTGCCTCCGTGGGCCTCTTCCTCCATGAAAAATATTACAGATTTTATCCTATGACTGTGTTATTATGAAGATGAATCTATTAATATTATATGGCAAAAATTTTCTTCTACCTTAAAGTTCACGTATTTCTTACAATTTTAAAAGAAAACGAAACATCTTTGTTAGCCTCAGGCCTGTCTACTGTGCTTAATGGAGGAGTCAGCCCCGCCTGTGACAGGAGGCTTGTGGGTCGAGTGCAATACAAATTTTCAAAGCCTGGAAGAACGGCCTCTGTGGCTCTGTCTTCCAACCTTAGATCATCAGGCCCCTCAGGGATCTCCCACTTTCCAGGGGAGCCAGCCGATAGCTAGCCCTCTTTTTGGAAAGGATCATCTATACTTAGATACAAATGATGAATACATCTGAGGTTTATTTTTAACTCAATAAGAGGGAAGTGGTAGAGGTTTGCTTTGTAGGACAGAGCACTTCTTGTTACTGAGCATGTCATTTCCTTTCCACTCCCCACCTTCTTTCCATGTCTACATTTTTTTGGGGGGGGGGGAACTATTTTTAATTTTTATTTTCTTTTATTTATTTTTCTTTTGAAATATGGTTGATTTACAATGCTGTGTCAGCATCAGTTGCACAGCAAGGTGATTCATTTACATATATTTATATATAAATGTTCACTTTGTACATTTATATATGTATATATGAATGTTCTTTTTCAGATTCCCACATTATAGGTAATTACAAGACATTGAATACAGTTCCTGTGCTATACAGTAGGTCCTTATTGTTTATCTATTTTATATATAGTAGTTAGTATTTGCAAATCCCAAACTCCCAATTTGTCCCTCCCCTGTTCCTTTCCCCTTTGATAACCATAGTTTGTTTTCTATGTCTGTGAGTCTATTTCTGATCTGTAAATAAGTTCATTTGTATCATCTTTTTTTGATTCTACAGATAAGTGATACCATGAGATATTTGTCTTTTTCTATCTGATTTACTTCACTTCATCCATGTCCACATTGGCTGTTTTTCTGTTAAAAAGCTTCTTAAGTGCCCTTAAATTGGACCTCAAGGCTGGAAGAGGCTCCAGTGGCCCATATCTATAACGCCATCTGTGTGTGGATGGAGTAGGAGGGGCTACTTAAAGTGACTTAGTTGTCCTTTCTCCTACCTCCTTAAAGCCTTTAAGCTAGATTGTTTTCTTTTGATTTGCTTGGGCACCAGAAATTTCTTTTTATTTATTTTTTTTAAAACAATCTAGCAAACAGGTATTTTTGAGTGCTTGCTATGCTCCAAACATTGCTCTGGGAAGCTTTATTTACATGATCTCATTTAGATATAGTAGGGTATCCTAGTTCAGCCTGATCTTGGATTCATAATCTGGCCTTATGTTGAATCAGTGGCCCATTTGGTATCAAGCTGCATTATCTGAAGTGCAGAGCAGGGAGGAGACATGACAGAAGTAAGCTTAGGTGACCAGACTCAGAAGGGTTAATGGACATTATACCCAGAAAGGCAACAGAGCATCGTGGCTAAGAGCATGGACTCTGGGGTCAGGATGCCTAGATTTTAATGCTGCCTCCTCCACTTACTTGCTAAGAAATCTTGGGCAAATCGCTTAGCCTTTCTGTGCCTCTGTTGCCTTACATGTGAAATGGAGATGCTAATAAATGCTAGCTTCACTGAGTTGTAGAAAGGATTAAAAATACCAATATGTATAAAGCACTTAAAACAGTGCCTGAGGTGTATGTGGTAAGTACCTCAGATCATGGTAACTAATACTGTTACGGCATCTATGACCCTTATTGACGCCATGGACTGGCTTTCTTTGCCCCTGTGGACCTAAAGACTACACACAGAAGCAAAAAGAGTTGTTTTGAGGAGGGTCTTCGTGATTCGGAGTAGCAATAGCTACTGTTTTGGGCTCAAGTGACAAAAAAACACACAGCTGGGGCAGGGGGCTTGGTGTCAGTAGGTGCCATTTGGGCTTTGCAGCTTTGTGAACACTAAGAAATAGTCCCCTGAGTAGGCAAGCTGTCCTTTTATCTGGAATGTGTCCCCATGAGATCAGGAGATGGAGGCAGAAGTGACCACTAACTTGTGGAACAAATTGTCAGGACTAAATCAAGTTGTTGCCAAGCTCCCCTGACACTGTCCCTACCATTTGCATGACCTGATGTGATTAGGCCCAGAATCTTGGGTTGAGTCGGGAAGGGCAGCAGTCACCATCTGCTCAGAGGCTGCTTGCCGGTGGGTCAGATGCTTGGCTGTGTGGTCCTTTGCTCATTGGGTACCAGACCCAGTGTGACCAGTACCGTGGCTCCCCTCCTGTGAGTCCCTATCTGGAGCCGAATGTTTTCTGGAAGGCCTCTGTTGTAGAGAGACCTTGTCATAAACAGAGTTTTTTAAGCAGACAATAGGAGATGTGGAGAACTCCGAAGGGGGGAAGATGTAGGGGTCAGTAAGTGCTAATTTCAAACAAGCATCTTTGCCAAAATGAAATAATTACTGTATCTAGATAAAGCAGACTAAGTTGGAACTGGCACATGTTCTTGGCAGGAAGTCGATCACATGCTGCATGATTCAATTTATGGGCAGCTACAGACAGCTTTAACATATTTTTCTGGCTTAATGTGGGATGTTGAATTATTGAGCCCCTTTTTGTTAAACATTTATTAACAATCCCAAAATACCAATAAGTGGATCACCAATTTATTTGTCTTATTCTTAAATAATCCCTTTCTGTCAACTTCATCTTTCCGAACCATCATTACTAAATTTCTCAGAACATGGGGAGAGCTGGGCTTCTTTCCTTTGCTCCACTCCCAGGGATCTAACTTGCCCATTTCCAGTAGAGCTGCCATCGCAATGGGGGCCTTGAAAGACATTTCAAGCAACAATTAACATGTTTCAGTCTCTTCTTTTATGAACAGAATTTCATCCTTGACTCCTATGGTCTTATCCCTTCTTATTTTTTTCTTCTCATCCTGACTTTTTAAGTCGGTCACATTCATTGCCTCTGCTTTCACACCTCTATTCCCTCTCTGTTCCACTGTAAACTGGCTTTTGCTGCCATTATCCATCAAAATGACTCTTAACCAAGGTCAACACTCTCACCGGGCAGTGCCATCCACTCATCGCCCATGTGGTGATGATTCCCGGATGATATTTTGAGCCCCAATGTCTTTCTGAAATGTCAAGATTACATATTCAGTGGCCTGCCAGCACCTCCAGCTGGATGTCTCATAGGCAATTCAAACTCTTTATGTCCCAAGTGGAACTCATCACTGCCCACATCAAACCTGTTCCTTTTTTGGATGTCTGTATTTTGTCACCCAATTGGAAAGTCATTTTTCATTCCTTTCTTTATTTCACCATATGTCTAATAAATCACTGTCCAGTTGACTTTCTTTCTTGAATGTTCCTTGCATTTGTCCTTTCTTCCGCATCCCTACCAATGCGCTCTTATTTAACTTCTGGATTACAATAATAGTTTTCCAGTTAACCTCTGATCTTCTCCCTTCCAGTCCATTCTACACACCACCATCAGCAAGATCTTTCTATACTAAAACCTGATCATATCACTTCTACGGTTAAAACTCTGCAAAGCCTGCTCATTACGAACTGAATAAAGTTCAACCTAGCTAAGAAGGCATTTAAGGCCCTCCAGGACCTTGTGCTGCCTACTTGTCCAGGCCTGCCTTGGGCATATTCCTCATTCCTTCCCTATACCATGCTGTTTTTTGCTGGTATACTTTGCATATACTATTCCATTTTGTCTGGAATGCCTTTCTCTCCCTATACCTTCCTGGCCCAAGACATAGCTTTAAGATTCATCTTAGGTCTTTTTGTTTGTTTGTTTTAACTGAAGTATATTTAGTTTACAATGTTGCACCAATTTCTGCTCTACAGCACAATAGATCTTCTTTAGGAAATAGTTTCTGTCTGTCCTTCCTATTCCCAGGGTAGGTTAATACCTTTTTTTTTGGTGTGTGTAGTCCTATAATAATTTGCACACACATCTCTTATTTCTCCTCCTCCATTTGATTAGATCTCTTTGTTTATATCTCTGCTTTTCCATTAGACTGTTTGCTCCTAAAGGTAGGGGCCCTGTTTTTCTTGCTTGCAGCTCTATCTCCAGCATCTAACACCATCTCTAGTATCTAAAGAAGAATGCAGAAATGTTCAGTGTACAAATGAATGATGACAGTGAACACTTGTAATCTTATAGTAGTGACCTGTTAGTAAAGCTGTTTCCCACATACTGTCTTACTTAAGTCAGCAAAGTTGGATTGAGGACAAAGAGCTATCCAGAAGAGAGGCAATGCAGCAGAGTCAGTATGAGTTCAGGCTTTAGAGTCATACAGATTGAGCTTCAAGTTCAGATTCCAACACTCCCATGCTGTATGTTCTTGGGCACGTCACGTAACCTCTCAGTGTTGTCCCCTTCATCTACAAAGTGGGAAGAATAATAGTTCCTACCTCATAGGGTTTTTAGGAGGATTATATGAGATAGATAATTATGCAAAACACAACAATTCTTTGCAAATAGTAAGTGCTCAATAAGTAGTTGTAGTATTGTGGTTATTATGATGATTGCTATAACAATAATTGTTGTTATCCATCTTTTTCCTATTTGGCTTCTCCTCTTCATGCTAGGAGTAGATTATCAGATACTAATCAGATACTATATGTAAAGCACTTAGAACAATTCCTAGCATATAGTGAGCATTCACAAATTTTTACCTATGATAATTATTATCCTAAAACAACACTATCTTCTATATCTGGTGGTTCACACATAGGGTAGAAGAGTTGCTTTGTTTTTCCTGTGTATTTTTTTAAGGAAGAGTTGCTTTGGGTTTAAAAAAAAAGTCTCTTTTGCTTTGGGCTTTAAGTTATCACTTATTGTGTTAATGTTAACAAAATCCAAACTATCACTTACTCTAAGTCAAGTGCTGAGAATTTTCTGAAAAAAGTAAATGATGGTACACCCAAAATTCAGTGCAAAAGTGTCCTTATTTTCCTGGAGAAGTTTTTAAAAGAAAATCTGTTTACTCACTAAATAGTTATTGAATAGCTACCGTAGGTCAGACGTTGTGCTGAGAACTGCCCTCGGGGAGCTTAGAGTTTACAACATGAAGTTACTAAATTTGAGTCTTTGGTTATGGGCCCTTGATTGGAGAACTGTTCCAGAATAAATATAGAGGTGTATAGTCCCAGGAAATGAAGATAAAATAGAGAGTTTAAACTGGAGGTTTAGTCTGTGATGAACGTTTAATGTGGCCTTGAAAAGTCCTATGGAAATTGATGATCCGTCCCTACTGATTGACACTGCCATTTCAGAGCTACTTCATCTTCATTTCCGATTGCCCTTCAGTGGACAGAGTTTTTCTTTCTTCCTTTCTTTTTTTTTTTTTTTGAAAGGATTGACTATAATCTAACTCTATCACAAGTATTTAAAATGTCATCTGGCGAAAGAACACGTTAGGGAAAGGAGTGGATGAATTCTCCCCTCACTGCTCCATCACTGTCCATCCCTCACTGGTTTTATTTCTCCTTTTCACTTGAGTTTCAAGTACTTGGTATAATCAATGTTTACCATATTGAATGGTATATAACGTGCTTAGTTCTAAGCTGATTCTGTTGCTGTCTCAGAAAAAGCTTCAAGGGGGAAGAAAAAAACCCTTGGCCCGTTGGCCTCTTGAGGATGAAAGGCAAATTACCTAAAATTTGAGGTACCTTGCCAACTCTCACCATTACAGCTAGTGGTCTAGCTTCCTGATGAGGTTGTACAACTGTGTAAGTTGAGGTTCTGGGCTGCAAGCACCACAAACACACTCAGGCTATGTTAAACTAAAGGAGATATTTGTGAAGGACAGCAGAGACTCAGAAAACTGAAAGGAAGCTGGGAAACCAAGTCTGCAAAGAGCAGAAACTGAAGCAGCTCCAGTGAACATAGTAACACTGTGTCTCAGTGGGGATCGCCTGGTTAGGGCAGTGCTGCTGCCACCACTACTTGGGCCACACATGTTACCTTTATTTCCTTGCTGATTTTTTTTTAACATTTTTTACTGAGTTATAGTCATTTTACAATGTTGTGTCAAATTCCAGTGAAGAGCACAATTTGTCAGTTATACATGAAGATACATATATTCATTGTCACATTTTTTTTTCACTGTGAGCTACCACAAGATCCTGTATATATTTCCCTGTGCTATACAGTATAATGTTGTTTATCTATTCTGCATATGCTTGTCAGTATCTACAAATTTTGAACTCCCAGTCTGTCCCTTCCCACCCCCCTCCCCCTTGGCCACCACAAGTTTGTATCCTATGTCTGTGTCTGTTTCTGTTAGTATTTTTTTTTTTTTTTTTTAGATTCCACATATGAGCAATCTCATATAGTATTTTTCTTTCTCTTTCTGGCTTACTTCACTTAGAATGACATTCTTCAGGGACATCCATGTTGCTGCAAATGGCGTTATGTTGTTTTTTATGGCTGAATAGTATTCCACTGTATAAATATACCACTTCTTTATCCAGTCATCTGTCGATGGACATTTAGGCTGTTTCCATGTCTTGGCTATTGTAAATAATGCTGAACATTGGGGTGCAGGTGTCATTTTGGAGTAGGGTTCCTTCTGGATATATGCCCAGGAGCGGGATTCCTGGGTCATATGGTAAGTGTATTCCTAGTCTTTTGAGGGATCTCCATACTGTTTTCCACAGTGGCTGCACCAAACTGCATTCCTACCAGCAGTGTAGGAGGGTTCCCTTTTCTCCACAGCCTCTCCAGCATTTGTCGTTTGTAGACTTTTGAACGATGGCCATTCTGACTGGTGTGATTTGCATTTCTCTGATACTTAGTGATATTGAGCATTTTTTCATGTGCCTATTGATCATTTGTATTTCTTCCTTGGAGAATTGCTTGTTTAGGTCTTCTGCCCATTTTTGGATTGGGTTGTTTGTTTTTTTCTTATTAAGTCATATAAGCTGCGTATATATTCTGTTGGTTCCACTGTTTGCAAAAATTTTCTCCCATTCCGTAGGTTGTCATTTTGTTTTACTATATATAGAAAACCCTTAAAGTTCCACACAAAAACTACTAGAACTAATTGAAGAATTCAGCAAGGTAGCAAGTTACAAGATTACCGTTCAAAAATCCTTGCTGATTTTTAAAGAAAAATGCAAACTCCAGATAAGACACCTGATTGGCTGCATTTCTCACATGACTGCTCCCTAGCTGTATTAGAGGGCTGGTACAAAAAGGATCTGAACTCCTGGATATTCATAGTGAGAGGCAGGGGGAGACAGGTGAAGCTGAGCATTATACTTCTGCTAAGCCTCCCCAAAACTGGGTAGAGGTGTTTTCCCTCAAATTGGGACACTAGTAGGAAAGGACAGAGATTCTGGAAAGCTTCTCTCATGAACTCACTCTAAGTAGGCTTTTATACTCACCTCTCCACTGAAATGATTCACTACGGTCACCAATTATCAATAAATGGCCAAATCCAGTAGTTAACTCTCTGTCCTCACCCTACTGGCCTTTTTAGTGGTATTTGTCACAGTTGATCGTTCCTTCCTCCATGGAGCAGTTTATTCACTGGACTTCCAAGATACATGTCTATGCTATTTTCTCTTTAGTCACGCATTAGCAATCTTCTTTACTGGTGGTTCTTTATCTCTGTGACTTCTAATTGCTGGGGTGCTCTAGGCCTCATTCCTTGGACCTCTCGTCCATTTGTTTTCACTCCCTTGATGATCTCATCCAGTCTCACTCTACATGTGAACTACGCAGCCATTCTTCTCTTTAGCTCAGACTCTTCCCCGAAGCTCAGAATCAAATAGCTAACTGCCTAATGTTATGTCTCACTTGGATTTCCAAAAAGCACCTCAAATTTTGGATTTCAAAATATTCAAAATCCAACTCCTGATCCTGTTTCTGCTCTAAACTTCTTCCTCTTTCTCTTCTTTCTCATTTCAGTAATTGGAGACTCCATTAGAAATCTAGTTGTCCTCACATTTGAAATATATACCAAATCTGAGTGCTTCTCATCACCTCTATTGCTACCATTTTCATTCAAACACAGTTTATTCTCATCTGGATTATTGCAAGAGCCTATTAATTGGTATCTCTGTTTCTATCCTTCCGTATGTTCTGTTCTCCTTACAGCAGCCAATGTGGTCTTGTTAGAACATAAAGCAAATCATAAAACCCTTAGGGTCAAAATCTTTCAGTGAAGGAGCTATTTGATCCAGGATTCTCATGTGACACTGACTAGAAAGTCTCTAATGAAGTTACTGTAGAGAATACTTGTTGCTTAGCAAATGGCCAGAAGTTCTTAACAAATGTACTAGGCTCCAGAAAGACTGATCTAATTCTTGGTGACATTGATCAGAGAAGGGAAAGAATACACACAAGGCAATCAAAAATAGACTTCCTCTGATATGACTTGGGGAAATGAAATCTGTTTTGTGTCAGAGGCCGAGAGGTTGAGAAGAAGGGGACCTCAGCAGAAGTGGAGGTTATGGAAACTGTATAAACAGGATCATTACCGACTAATTAGACAATTCTGAGAATGCAGAGTTTATGTTTTTGTATACCCTGGGCTCATTTCAATCTTGAAATAGAACGCGTTGCTGTGGAAAGAGTCACAGAGGTCATGGACATCCAGATGAATAACTAGAAGAAACCTGGCTGAAAATGTCCTGAATTTAGTGCACTGACAAAGGCAGTTGGAGTCTTTATGTTCTGAATTTGCATGTGTACAAGAAAGTAACAGGGTTAGAGGTAAGTTATGCAGGTCATTGGAGTCACCACGGTTATTGGCTGATGCTGAAAGAAGACGAAAGAAATGGAATTTCTAATAGGAATGTTTAATGAACTGCCTAAATTGAGAACTGAGTTTGGATTTTGAAGCTGTGCCCCTTATGGGGTGGCAATCACATAGGCAGAGATGGAGATAGGGGTCCGTATGTCCGGTGTCTTGGGGGAAAAGAACATGTCAGAGCACAAGTGAATAAACAGATAGGAAATATTGCAGCAGGTAGTGGAACAAATGATTTCAGCAGATTAGCGAATTAAATATATGGCTGAAAAAGAAAAAAAATTTGAGTCGATCATTTGTGACACAATCCTGAGATTTTAATCAATTTATTACCTAACTGATCACTTTAGTAGAAGAGAAAGCTGGGGATTGCTTTTTTCTTTTGATTTATAATGCAACCTGAATTGATTTCTGAATAAACTCCCCAAAGAGGCAAGCCTGATAAGATTAATATTGAGGTCATTTACTGACATCAGAAAAAAATACTGCTAATTGTTTCCCTGTACGGTATCTGTGGGAGAGAAAAACCTTGTAGATGATTAGCTTTACATAAAGGGAAGGCCACTGAATTTAAAGTGACAGTTTCATTCTTTGTCTTGCAGTGAAGTGGAGACCAAGTAGGAGAGGGCGGTAGACGTGTGTAGTGAATAAAGCACACGGCGGAGTAATTTAATATTGAGAATGGTACTGACTAGTCCAACTCAATCTGATGCATATTTATGGGGCTTCTACTGGGTGATGGGCATCACATTAGGGGCACTGGGGGATAGAGAAACGACACAGCTCTTGTCTCAAGCTGCTTGCAGTTTTACTGATGGAAGGGATAATAGCCAAGAGCTGTATGGGCAGAGTTTATGTATGACCCTAGAAGCACAAGTTGTTCTTGTTGTGTGAGGAGCTAAAAGCAGAGTATAACTGGGAGAGAAAAGGGGTTTCTCCCCACTGATTTCAGCTTGGCACCTGTTGGGGCTGCCAGGGAAGATGAGGAGGAGGGAGTACTTCACAGGGCTGTGCTGATTGGCTGGGCAGTGGTGATGGCACAGCTGTCCTGTGACAATGTATGAAAAAGTTCTTGTTTGTCACCTGCCCAGGGCCATCACAACTCTGCCTGAGCCTGAACTTGAGATGGAGGGAGAGCTCTGGAAGGGCTGGGGTTTCAGTAGGTCTTGGGATTGTTGTAATTGTGATCAGGCCACCCTCTTGCTTGTTACCACGCTCAAGGACTGCCTGATTGATGGCTGGTTTGTATCCCATGGGGCCTTTGTGAGGCCTCTTGGCTTTCCTAAGCTGGTGTTTCCTAAGCTGTGTATCCCTAAGCTGGTGTTTTCATGAACACTTGGTACATAAGGTTTAACCTGTATAACAGGAATGCAAAAATGGAACACTTTAGAAGCACCAGCCTCTGCAAATAACCACGTGGTCATTTCAAATCATTCTTATCAATGCCTTAAAGCAGAATTCCTCATAGGTGGCTGAGTAGACCAGCTAGTCATCACCTCCCGGTTGCTTTCAGATGTGTTGTGCTCTAGCCACTGTCTGTGGGACTGGCCAAATCAGCGTTTTGCTCAGGAGCAGGTAGAAGATGAAAAAGCTAGGGAAGTACGTTGAAGAAAAACTGAAGGGAAGGATAAGATTGGACAAGCTGGCCCAGAAGGAATAGGAGAAAATAAATACCAGAGTCAGTGGCCAGGGAGAAGGCACAGCAGGGTAGTCGAGGTGGCAGTGTGGAAGGAAAAGGAATCATTTAAAACAAATAGCAGAGTCATGGATCAAGAAAACAGGGAGAGAAGAGGAGAGAGGGGAAAAAAATGGGAGTTACTATGGGAATCAGGAAGATAGAGGATGCTTGATTACCTTGGAGTCCACAGACTGAGGCCCTAAGGCTGATAGGAAATTGTTCAGTTTCCTTTGGGACCAAGGACAAGATTGCAGGGTTCACACACAAACCCTCGAACAGCTCCAGTGACATTCTGATTCAACTTACCCATAATATCATTCTTGGATGACAGCTTTTATTCATCTGGGACATTATGCAAGTTCTTAAAAACCCTAATATAATGGACAATGTTCCTTGATTGCGGCAAGAAATATGTGTCTGGGCTCCCAGGCAGAAGTCACCCCGTGCCACGTGGCAGTTCATGGGAGTTGAGAGAGAAGATTGTAGATTGCACTTTTGAACCTGGCCTCGCAGCACCCATCCAGGCAGCCGGGCCAGGCTACAGCAAACGCGAATTCAGCGCAGGCGAATAATGATTAAAAAAAAAATGTCATGTGCGAGTCTGTTAATAACAAAGCTCATCTTTTTGTGCCAGCAAGACATTGCAGGCAGCCCACATTTCAAATTCAGTTAATCTTAAAATAATTCAAAAATCAAAGAGCTTATTCAACCATCAAGATATACCAGATTGACTCACTGTGTATTCATAGAAGAGACTCTGGGGTTGGGGGAGGGAAAGGGAAGAATCCAATATCAGAATCAGTCAAAGCAGCACTAGTTTTTGTTCAGTTTAAATTGTTTTCAGACCACACAACTGCACTCTGAATACTAAGACAGATTGCCAAAGAATAGGTGATGATGGCATTATTTGCATTCTCAATGAGGAGTAAAATAGAGCACCTTGATCTCAGCAATTAAGTGGCCCTTGCTTCTCCCTCACACTGGGGTGTTTCCAGTTCCATGACTTCCCCTTTTAGTGCTGAACTTCACACTCTGTCCCAGCTGCAGTTGCTGTGGCACAAAAAGCTAGCAGGGAGGTGGTGGGCAGAGACCGCAGTTGAGTTTCCAGTCTGTCACACTATTTACATCTTGAGAGTATTGTGTGTACACTTAGCACTTTGACTTCCAGTATTTCCTCCTCTATTCTCTCAACTGACTCCCAACCAAGGGGGAAAGGGCTGTGCTTCCCTAACTCTTTGAGCCCCAGTTACCTAATCTGTAAAATATGGGCAGTAATCATACTCTGGAAGGTTCTCAGTGAATAGTAGCATTTACCTAGTCAATTTACCCTTTCCTAGTTGTACGGAAGAGGAGTTTGCAGCCAGGAAAGGTAAAGGCTTTGCTTAAGGCCCCAGCCCTGTGAATGGCAGCATTCCCAGCTCTCCATATGCACCCGTTGTTCTCTGCCTACGTACTGTTGAGCGTGGTGAGGGAGAAGAACTGGCTTCCTTAGAAGTTACGTTGTACAGGGTCTGGCCTGTGTCATCAGACACAGAAGGTGACCTTGCCCCAGGAGTTAGAGGAGGGTAGTTAGTGACATCGCCCTACCCTGAAAGGGGTCCTAAACTGTGCTTCTCCACTCATTTCTTTCTTTAATACAGATCCATAAGCTCCTATCCATACAACCAAAATCGGAGGTCTAAAAATTGAGTTGTGTTTTTGTAAATTTGGCACGCAAACTCATTTGACAGCAAAATCCTTCCTGATCTGATCTCTGAGGGCTTTTATATTCTTTACTAATCCACCTTAGGGTGCGTACTTCTTTGTTTCACTACAGGTATATCAATGTGTTGGGTTATGTGATGCTGCTCCCCATCTTGCTGGGCTGCAACTTACAGTATGTGCCCCTCTTATCTTTCTGAAATCTGAACATTATTTCAGATTGGTACTTATGGACCCTAAGGGTTTAGGTAAATGATTATGGACCTCTAAATATGTATTTAGTACCTTTAATATGCCAGGCACTGTGCTAGGTGCTGGGAACGTGATGAGAGATGAGGATGACGGATGATACTGCGCCCGAGTTTCGAGGGCTTACTCCGCACTGGACGCCTTTTGTAGTGGATACTATTGTAAGTCACGCTTCCTGTCCTCAGAGAGCTCATAGCCCCTGGACAGAAAACAGCCGCTCTATGTGACGGATGCTAAGAAAGACTCTGTAAGGAGAATGTGTGCACTTGAGCTGCCACTGCTGCCTGGGCCCAGACCCCATTCTGTATGTTGCTGCTCACTGGTGTGTAACGGGGTGGGAGAAGGCCTGGGGCCAAGGGGAGGAAAGGTGGCAGCAGTGGAAAAGAAACCATAAAGATAATATTTGCCGTGTGCTATTTAGTGCTGGTCACCGTGCTAGGTCCTATTGCATATTATTTAATTACTGTAGTTAAGCTTATTTCCACTGCAAAAAAAGGAAACATAAAGATAAGGAGGGGTGGCAGGGTGGCCCAGTGGACCAAGAACTATCAAGGGGTAACATTTAATTGGACATAACAGCAGCCAGGTAGGAGATTGAAATGTAGGAGTGTTGCTTGCTACGGGTTCTGGTCCTGAGCCCGCGATGCTCTAGTACAGTTACTGTGACAGATGATGGTTTATTGAGCAGACAGGGATGTTACCTTTGGAGGAATCAGTGAGTGGGTATTTAAGAAGGAGCATCTCATTTCTCAGCAACTCCTTCCAGAGGCACAATCTGAGATGAAACCTCAGGGAAGGAGCCTTTGAACTTGATGCCTAAGCACGGCTGCCCACCCACTCCTGAGTGACTGTGGCTTTGTCTGTGAGTGTCTCAAAAAAAAATACTTTGCCAGGTGGCAAGGCTAGGGTCAAGTTTTGAAATGGGAGAGTCCAACCTGATGTAGCACCTGCCCATTTGCAGTGTAACTTTCTTCTTAATTGCTCATACTGAATGCAAGACTGGATCCCTGCTGTTCAGGTGACCATCAGTTACAGGTCCCTGCCTGGCAACGGGCCATGCTCCCTCCCCTCCCTTGCAGGTAATTGATGGGCTGAAGCAATGAAGGGTGATAGGCCACATCGCAACCATCATTCCCATAACTGGGAAGACGTGAGCGCACGAAACATCCTCAGTGCTTAACTAATAATTCTCATGAGCTGTCCAGACAGGGGCCATTTATATATTTGGCGCCTTCATTTTTCTTTCCTCCCTGGGGTTAGGTGCTGCAGCTGGTAGGGCCATTAGCCCCTCATCCCTGCTGGTGAGTCCTGGCTCCCGGCCTGCTTGTTTGTCAGAACAGAAGCCTGGAGCACACAGTGGGTAGTAGGACAGGACAGGGAGGAAGGGAGGGGACCTGGGAACTGGCAACACTCACCTGGTGAGGCGGAGGCTTTGGGGCTCACCTAACTGCAGGCTATAGGAACGAGCCGATCTAGGCTGCTGGGAGGATACCAGTAACAATCAGAACAACAGCCATTGCCCTTACCATTATTGCTCACGTGGTAACGATTATCCTGACGGCTAGCGTTGCGTGAACATCTCTGTTCTCGGGGCTTTATGTTCATTATTGCGTTTAATGGTTGCAAGACTCTTGCCCATTTGGAAAAGGGTCTCGCGGTGGAGGTAATGTGCTTGGAAGTCACAGGAAGCAGAATTGGTTTGAGGGTCAGGCCAGCCAGGTAGCTGCCGAAGGCATCTGGCTCTGTGGGGTTGATGTAGCACTGGGAAATCGAAGTGTGGAGCCACTTAACTTGGGTTTCCACTGGTGAGCCCATATGTCACTGGCTCCACCGTGTCCAAAGCAGAGGCTTCAGGGACAACAAACAACATTTTTTTTTTAAACCAGATTTAATATATAGCCATTGAGCCATTTTGCAATACATATCCAAGTTTCATGAAGCACTGGAGGCCTTGCCACCAATCCCCAGGACGGGCGGTTACCGAAAGTAATGGTAGTAGTCAGTTGCAGATCTGAAAGAGAATAACCAATGGTCTAGCGCTGTGTGCCAGGAATGAGTGAGTTATTTTCTTGTCTAAATTTTAAACACTTTTCATATGCCTCACAATACATTTCCTAGTTCCAAAAACTGCATTTAATAAATCCCTTCATTTGAACATAAAGAAGTATGCCTTTTACTAATAAAGAATCAATTAAGTTTGTTTTTCTCTTTCAGGCTACTATGTTTTTTCTTCCCTTCTGCTGTCTGTCTTCCTCCTTCTCTGCCTCCCCCTTCCAGCCATTCCTCCCCCACCCACCCCGCTCTCCTCTTCCATTATTTTCCCACAGCATCGCAGCCCCATTAGTAGTGCCGTCCCTACTGAATTCTTCATGTATATTACCCGGGGCATCTACATTCTGGGAACTGGTGCAGTTCCCTGCCTTGGCAGTGGATAACGCATGCTGTCTGAGCTGTACAGAAGATAAAGGGCCATCAGTGTGGAAAGAAAATGTATTCTCAGAAAAGGGGCCACCAGGTGCCCCAACAGCATTCTGCTCCTCACAAAGCAAGGCTTTGATGGCGTGAAAGGAAAATGTGTGGCTTGTACGTTGCTTAAAATGAAGCCCTGCATCTTGAGGTTTTTCTTTCCTTCCTCCACTCTCACCCCCATCCCCTCAGAGATCTTGGCTTGTCAGTAGATGATGCTCTTAAAATCCTTTTAGCCACCCACGTGGGCAGCACAGTTGGCAAAGTGTCAGGCAGTCTGTGTTAGCTCTGTTAGTATCCTGGTGTCACACAGCCTCACTGAGAAAAGCCAGGGATGGGGAGACTGAGCAGTTCTGGTGGCATGGATCTGGGGAAGAGGACAGTGAGCCCATATGTTGCAAAACATAGAATAGAATCACAAACATTTAGAACTAAAAGGACTCTTAGAAATCATCAATTGAAACTCCCCTCTGTACAAACAGGAGACAAGTGCAGAGAGGGAAGAGGTTTACTAGACTTAGACAATGAAAGTCTGTGGCAGAGTAGACCCTGAACCCTTGTGTCCTGTGTCCCAGAGGAGTGTTACTGCCTTACCTCCAAAACACAGGCAGCAGGCAGTTCTGAAAGGCGTCGAATGTAACTATCACCTCAGGCAGTGGCAATTAAAGCCCAGTGCCCTGATTTTTCCTCCTTCTTGTACTCTCTCTTCCCCTTAGGTCAAAATGTGATTTAAGTAACTCAGTGATGTGGCTAGAAAATGACTTGGCTGTCGAGGATTATTCTAGAATCAGAATCCCAGTATATAGGATTCAAGCAGATATAACTTTGCTTTTAAGCTGTCATATCTTAGTACAAGGGAGTGGAAGAGGCTTAAACACAAATGGTTTGCTGGTATTTGCAATATTAATGGGATTGAAGATGGCAGTATTAATAAAGACAGTGGCAGTGTGGACAGGGACCTGGCTCCATGCTTATTGATTTGTCTCTGAGACCCTGCTGATAATAGGGGAAATGGTACTTATCTGACATGGTCTGGTTTCACTGGTGCGGCTCTTTTTTCCCCCTCTAAGCTTTAATTTCTTACATCAAAGACAACTAGATACTTTTGGCTATCATATAGTAGGTTATTTATGTTGACTTAAAGAATCACAATTGGCCTTTTTATTCACAGCATCCTTTAAAAAAAATTCCAGGATGAGTGTTTAGGCTTGTTAGCCTTGTTGGATCAACAACAAACAAAACAATTGAGCTGGTGGAGAACTTCAGACTGAGCTCTCCAAGTGCTTCGTTTTAGAGAAGGGGCCCAGGACCATGACATGCCTTGTTCAAGGTAACACACTGTGTTAGTACTGAGCCAGGATTAAAATTCAGATTTCATGACTTTTTGATCAGTATGCTTATTGATGTAAGACAGTGTTTCCATAGCATTTTTGATAACAGGTCATATTGCTCTCAAAATATTCAAGGGTTCTGCAATTATATTGTACAAGGCATTTCTTGCACATTGTTCAGCTCTAGATGGGAGCTTGAATCCTGAGTCTATTACTGACTTGTTGTGTGACCTCGGGCAAGTCAAGTGAACTCTGTGTCCCATTTCCCTCAACTGAAGAACTCATTACCCCCCACCCCCGGCCCCCTGCCCCCTAGCTTTCCAGATTCTTGGGAGTCTCAAACAAGATGGTGGATGAGAAAGTTTTTGGCAGAGTAATCACATTTGCATGATATTTTATACTGCAATATGAATGCCTGTGAAGTATATCCAGAGAAGGTTTGCTTTCAGCAGTGGCAGACTGCTGGTGTTGAGAGCCGTAGTATGACTTTTGTGGGCTCTTGGCACCTTTGCCTTCATTAACTCTTTCCTCCATAAAAAAAATTATTAAAAATTGTATTTTATGATAGTATTGGTATAAAGATGGATATGTTAATACTACGTACTAAAACATCTTATCCAACCTAAAAGTTCATCTCTTCTGAATTTTCAAAGAAATTAAAACATTTTTGTGGGCCCCTAAAAGTATTGTGGGCCTTAGACACAGCATCTACTGTGCCTAATGAACAAGTCATTCCTGCTACTTTGGACCAACCCTTCAACGGAAAACAGTAATAGTTCTGTTCAAAATATTAATAATACCCATTTGAAACACTGGAGATCAGATAAGGCTGGGATGAATTAGTGGGCCAAGGCCAAGACAGGTGAGAAGACCAAAGAGGTGAACCTAACTTTAGTGCCACATCTTCCCTCACCATATTTCTTGATTCCAAAAGTGAAGCTGAGGAACTGAAAAGAGTTTACAACTCCAGAGGCTGGCCCCCCTGAATGTCAGGGCTTATCAAAGAGGAGGGTTTCTGGTAAAGCCTCTACTTGTGGGTTGCGACCCTGAAAAGCAACATCCTAGGTGTAAGGGCAAACCAGAAATAGGCTACCCCTTACAGGAACTCAAGCCTAGCATCTGGTCATTCCAATATCTGATTAGATTAAAATTGATCTGGTAGTGGTTAGTGCCTTTAGGCTCTTAATGCCTGCCAAAAACAAATATATATTGTCTCTGGAGGAAAGTAATATTATCTTAAGCTTCAAATTAGTTTTTCAGGTTTTCACACGTGATGTCTTGGACAGTCAGTCAAAAATAATCAGGCAGAGAATGAGATGAGACCACATGACCAAAAACTAAGCCAAAGCACAGATAATAGAAATAAACCCACAAGTGCCCCCAGTGATGGATTTATCAGATACAGAGTTTAAAATAACTATGATGTATATGTTTAAAGAATTAAAATGTCTACAAATGAGATGGTTTGTTCTAGACTGGAGATGAATTATAGAAGTCTATCTGGGTATATGGTGACACAGTGATCAATTTGGGACGTTTGCCAAACCCATCTCCTGTCTGAGGATCTTACCCTTGGAAAGCTTCCTGTAGGACCTGGTATGAAATGTTGCCATCATGTGAGGTTTGGTTTTGCACAGATACTTACGACTTTCTTGAACATTTAAGGTTCCATGTTCCTTTTCACATACACACCATAGCACTCATTTTTGTAAGCTCTCCCTCTAAATTTTAGAATTTATGATCATTTAGAAAACCCAGGGCTTTAAATATCTTTGCATGTACAAATAAACAGTAAAACAAGATTGTAAGAGGCATGCCAAGTCTATATAAGAAATTAAACTCTTTTTTAAAAACAGTTCTCAAATTGCCTTTTTTAACACCTGCCTTCCTACAAATAATATTCTAATTACCAATGAGTCATATCTCTTAATTAAAGCTTGTCCAAGGGGGTCTTTATCCTAAAGCAGTGTATTAGCGGTTAGTTTACATTTGTGCTTAATATGTGATAGTATTCTTTTTCTTTAATCTTGCTCCAAAAAGTAGACTTTGCACAAATTCAAATTAACCCTTTTCCTAAATACTTTGCCTAATTTGGCAAAATTTATTCTTATAAAAGGCAACTCTGAATATCGTGAATTCCCCCAACTGAGCTATTAACAAAACAGAGAGGACCAAAATGGTGTTACAGTGGGGGTCTAAGAAAACAAGGGTAACTGTTTTGAGGCATAAAGGTTTTAATTATTCTTCTAAGGAAGACTACTCGTGGCTGAAGAAATGCAATTTGTTTTTTCAGCTAGGTGTATGGGCCAGAGTATTAGGAATTAGGCAGAGAGAGAGAGAAGAATTTAGAATTATTACTTCAGTGACAGTGTCAACTGACTGTAACAAATCTATTTCACATTTGACAAATGACCAAAATGTTTACTCAGTGGTCACCAGCCACACAAGTTTTCCTTTCCCTTCCCTTTTCTTCCCCTGATTTACGCTCTCTTCCCCTCCCCTCCATCTTCCTTCCTTTGCCATATTGAGTGCTCCCCCAGCAAACTCTCCTTGGCTTGAATAATCCTGCTGCTTTCTGAATTATGTCCTAATGCTGTGTTGTGGTCTCTGATTGGAATGAATTTAGCCCCAAGATACAGTTTACGGCTATTTTCATTCCCTCCCAGGAGCCTCACTCATTTTCCCACAGACCATAACATGGGTCCCACCATTCCAATTCAGGAAGGGCAGGGTCACACCATTAATTCAGAAGGCTTTGTGCTTTCTGAGCTGTTGTTACCTTTTATAAATCACATGTAATCACGTCTCTGAACATACACTCAGACTCATTGTTAACTGGCTATGATAGAATTCAGCTCACTGCCCTGTCTTCTGACAAAAGTGACCAAGAAATGAATAGCCTTTTACCGAGTACCATCTACATGAGGAGTTCACATTAAGAGCTACAGGGAGCTAGAGAAGAAAGCACAGCAAGGGGTTCTGTCTTTACAGGTGCTGATGACCAAATAGAAGAGAATGGGTGTATGTGAGGGAATGGTGGGAGGCCTCTGCTCTGCTTTATACTTGGATCTCATCTCTTTAAACTCCCACCGTGCTTAACATCGTGCCTGGTGTATTTTCACCGCTCAATAAAGGGTGTTAAATACATTAAAGGAATGAATCAGTATGGGCACTAATTCGGCATTAAGCCACACATACCCCCGGACAGAGCTCGTTCAAGGACAGCTAATGCAGTGCTCACAAAGGGAGCGAAATGTGATGGTTCACTGACCGTCAGCCCAGCAGTGGGCCTTACCCTTTGATGCGGTCATTTACTCTTTTAGAAGATGACAAAACCTGTGAACCACTCACACCAGAAAAAATACACGAATGCATATGTAGGCTAACTTTTGAGTGCACTTTCCTCTTCCTGCGGACTCCCTAAGTGGCCATAGTCCTCTGGTTCAGAATCCTTTCTCTACTACGGGCTTAGTATATGCGTCAGGCCGTGTGTGCAGCATATACTGGGTGCTGTTAGAGTGCAGAAGAAAAGTATCCGGACTTGTAATTCAGAGCAGGCTTCCTGGAGGGGTGAAGACTAAGGCTGAAACCTAACAGATGAGTGGGGTAATAATACTACTAATAATCAGTCCATGACACCTTTCAGAGAGACCCTTCCTGTCCACCCTGTTGAAAGTAATGCCCTATTTTCTGTATTAGTCTTTGTCCATTTCCGTAGCACTTATCACAATCTGTAATTGTGTTGTTTTATTCACATGTTTATTATGAACCTCTCTGCCCCCACTAGAATATGAGTGCCAGGAAGGTAAGTGAATTTGGTCTGTTGTGTTCACGGGTGTATCCCCTGGTACCTGCAGCAGTGCTGGCGAACATTCTTGATTCTCAGTTACTTGCTGAATGAAAGAGGGCTTCCTAAGCATATGGAGTAGCTTGAACTAAAGCACAGAGAGACTATGTGAAGACACTGAGCCATTCAATGTACCTAGAGGATGAAGATCAGAATGAGAGTGATGGCAGATGAAGAGGAAGAGGAAAGGAGGGCACTGGTCATGGGGGACCTAGGAAAGGCAGTTGAACTCCGAAGTTCCACTATAGAGGGCAAATCCATGTAGTCATTCATGGGGACAAGATCTTAAGTTCCAAAAGAAAAAACTGGGGGTGGGAACAAATCAGGATACAGGAAGCCTGGTAGAGTCTTAAGTAGGATGTTCTGTCATAAGAAACCTACAGATGCCTTTTGCCTGTGACCCTGGTTAACTATGGGCTGGTGTTTTGGGCTTAAGCTCTGTTACTAAGGATGATGATGATGATGCTAAAAGTAATCATTGAGCCAGGCCTTGTGCCAAGCTGTGTGCATAGATTTTGTTCTTTCCTCCTCACAACTGTCTTCTGAAGGAGATAATGCTATATTGTCATGCCATGATACAGACAAGGACATTGAGACTCAGATGAAGCCACTTCTTCAATTTGAAACTAGGCAATCTGAGTCCAGCGTCCAACTCTGACTGGGAACCTCTACTGCTTCACATGTACTAGATGTCTGAGTCTGTCCTCAGGCTCTGCCTCCTGTCTTGGACGGACTCAGAGCCACACCGCTGGGCTTCTTGTCCTTAATGTCCATTCTTAGTGCCTTAAGACTGCCTCAGAGGCCTCTCTGGCCAACTCCTGCTCTGGTCTGTGATTAAAAAAAATCACATAAAGAATAATCAAATCCCTAATGGCATTCAACACTGGGTCCTTCAGAGGTAGTTTGAGTGGATTAGAAATTATGTGGGCCAAATCTTGCTTTCAAATCAGTATTGATGTGGTCACTTTAAGTGATGTGCTGACAGAAACAGTATCTTTGATTGGCTTGATCTAGAGGACTTTTCTGTTCAAGCAGATACCATCCTATGTCAGGGAAAGCAGGAACCGTGAAGGTTAGGAAAATGTTCTATGAATCAGCCTGTTGCAGTGAATGTGTAAGGAGGTAATTATGTTAACCACCGTTAACACTTCTGGGTTGCTTACTACTTGCCATGCAGTTTTTATAGCATTTTTCACGCATTAGCTTATTTAATCCATATAAGTTTATTAGGTAAGTGCCATTATCTTCATTTTACAGATGAGGAAACAGAAGTACAAAGGAACAGTTATTTAAATGGCTCAAACTAAAAAGCTAGTAAGTTACCCCTTCATATTCAGCTAGAGTATGAATCCACGCAAGTCCGGCTCCAAAGCTTTTTCTCTTAACTATAGACAGGTTGTTCTTTGCACGGTGGTTTCATCATGTTGTGCATTTAAATTAAGAAGCATGTCCTAGGTGCCTGTGATGTACATAGCATACTGCTAACACCTGAATCAGGATGCCTTCACATAGTGCAAGAGATGATGGAGGCTTAAACTAGGGTCCTGGAAATGGGAATTGAGGCCAGGGACAAATGACATTTTGGAGATAGAATTTGAATTTAGTGACTCTTTGGGCTGCCTGTGGGTGGGAATGTGTTTGGAGACTGGCTGAGTGAGGGTGGAATGAAAAATGACATGGAAATTGTTGGCATGTGTGACTAGGAATGTTCCAGTCAAGTGAACTGAGATGACTAGTGGCTATTGGGAAATCATGTCTGAAGCTCAGGAGAAGGATGAAGACCAGAAGCATGAGACGGAATGAGCTCACTTTAGATGGGGAGGGCAGAGTGAGAAGATGAAAGTCAAGGAGAGAACTCTGAGAAACCACTGCACTGAGGGAGTGGGCAAAGTAGGAGGAGTCAGGGGAGGAGACTGAGAAGGAGTGAGGAGTAGCCAGGGATTTAAGGGGAGAACCAAAAGAAGGGTGAATTGTGTAAGTCCTGGGAGGAGTAAATGATGGACACTGCTAGATGCCTTAACATGGTCATTGGGATGAAAATCGAGAGGAGACCTTGGGGTCCACAATTACAGATCATGGTGTGGTTGGCAGCCAGACTGCAGGGGTAGAGAAGTGAGTAGATAGTGACAAGGAGGCAGATATCTTAGACTAGTCTTTCAACAATTCGGCAGGAAGCAGGAGGGGAGGGTATAGCTCAGTGGTAGAGTGCATGCCTAGCACGCATGAGGTCCTGGGTTCAATCCTCAGTACCTCCGTTAAAGATAAATATATAAAAACGTAATCATCCTCCCCCCCCCCCAAAAAATTAAAGAATTTGGCAGGAAGGGCATGAATAAAAATGACAGCTCACAGGGCATGTAGGTTCGTTTATTTTAGGGAAGAACTTGAGTGAGGTGGTGTCTGGGTCAGAGGGTGTAAGCTCTGGGAGAACGCAGAAAAAAAGTGATCGGGGTGCAAAGAGCAACTTTTAGAGCGATGATGAGAGATCAGAAACATAAAGCAAGATTTGGCTTTATAGCAGAGAAGAACTACATTTACCCTAGGGAGAGATGAATCATCAATTGAAGGGGATTTCATGTACATTGGATATAAATTGTTACTTAGTGAGGTAGGGTGCAAAAATCGTGAGTAAGGAAACTCAGAATGCTTTAGGCAGTTTGAGAATGGGTCGAGGGAGGACATTTGAGAAGAGAAAATGGAAATGGCTGAATGCAACATGGCAGTATTTTAGGCAGTGATACCCCCTCAGAATATTATTCCAGGAGACAATGAGAAAAATGTTTCTAAGGCCGGATAGGTTAAAAAATTCATCATATAGACCTTTGACATTGTATGTGAGGATGTTAGAGACTCTTAGGATTTCTGTAATAGAGAAATGACCTGTGTTTGTTTATCCTGCATTTCCCAACTTATTTATCCATCATCAGTTCTGCACGTAGGAGTTTCTACGATTCCCTATCATTAGGATTCCAAGGAACACACTCTAGGGAGTCCTGATCAAGGAGGTTGGCTTGAGCCAAGTCACCTGGTGGAGTCACACTAAGAACCCGAGTGCTGTTTCATAAAACACATGTGCTTCAGAGGTACTTCATGCCCCGACATGACTTCTGCCACCTGTGCTTGGTGACCTCGAAGCTCGCACAGTGAAAATGGACAGTTGTGTTTGTCCAAGCTTGGGTTTGGGAGGGACAAATACAGCAGAAGGCAGAGGAAGTGAAATTCTTGGAGCTGGAGTGGGAGTGCTGTGTGAATGTTGTTGGGGGGGGGGCATGTAGGCTGCATGAAGTAAAACAGCAAAATAACCGGGCAAGGCTGGAGAAGTTGAGGGCCTTGTTGTCTTCATGACGTCAAAGGATATTTCTAGTGGGGGAGAGGGAAGGGGAGACGGGAAAAGGAGGAGGTGATGGGGAGAAGTTTTTTTTTTTTAACAAATTGTGTAATAAACTATCAAATGCTGCTGAGAGATTGAGCTGGATGAGCTGGGGAAGAGGCGGATGCATTTGGCAATTAGGAGATCGTTAGTTACCTCTGAGTGAACAGTGTAAGTATAGTGCTAAGACTTAATTAGAGCGTGTGTGGTAAAAGCGGTGTGCAAGACGAAATCTACTCATCAATTTTTGTCAGTAAAAGGAATGAGAAATGGGGAATTGAGAAGAAGGCGGTGTCCAAATAAGGTTTGTTTTTTTTTTTTTAAATCATTGTTGTTTGTAAATGTGAAGAACAGGTGGCCCTGGGGGCTTGAGGGGAGCAGGGCGTAAGCTAGGAGTGTTGGGACAGGCAGTGAGTAAGTGACCAGAAGCATGGAGAGCCCAGCTGAGGAACGTGACCGTGCGGGGGATGAGAAGGGGAAGGTGTCCTTGGATTACAGTGTGAGCTTCACAGGAGTGGGAGTTGAAGGAAGGTGGTATCACCATGGAAGGCAGATAGCCAAGATGAGTGAGGAGCTGGTAGAACGACTCTCTTGGCCCTGCGAGGAAGGGGACGAGCCTGTTGAAGTGGTCCTGAGAGAAGCAGAGATCTCAGAGGGGGAAGCCCGCAGGCGGCAGGGGAACACTAGGGGAAAGGCAGACAATACAGCAAATGCTATTGACAGTAGAATGAGGCTCCCGAGGGCACAATACAGGGAACCAGAGGGACTACAGAAAGCAGACGATTGTGCCACAACAGGGGACAAATCGATTCAGTGAGCAAGAGTGATGGTGAGTAGTGGGGATGAAGGACACAAGGTCCCAAGGCTTCACACTAGAACCCAATTGCGGGGTGGGTGGTTCTTGCCCTGGGAGGACAGGGACGGGCGTAGTTGGCAAAAGCTAGCTAGACTTCTCATGAGAGCTTGGTGTGCTGGAGTTCAGAGCTGCATCAGTATGGCTTTGTGGGGCTCCTGCCAGATGACGACAGGACAGCCTTTTTGAGTTGTGACACCCCACATCAAAGACCTTTATTCAAGGCGAAGCACAGCGTGTCCTCCCAGTCCTCTTTCTAGTGATGGACAGATTCCCTATTCCTGAGGATTTGTAGTGCCTTCCAATGCCTTTGTATAAACATAAATAAAAGAGTATTTTAAAAGAAGTATGGAGGAGTTACAGGAGTGAGGGAAGAGGCCAATCTCATTTTGTAAGGTTTCCTTTGGAGCTAGGTTTGAAAACTTGTGACAGCAGGCATCTTTCGTGGTGTGGTGGCCTAACCACTGGTGAACCATTTCCTGTTCCCCAAATCCGGGCCCGGCTCCACTCTCAGTTTTTCCCTTCCTTTATTCTGACACCCGAGTCTGTGCCTTCAAGGCCTTACTCTCTTCTTCCCAGGCTGTTCCCCTGGTAACTATTAAGTGAATCAGTGCTAAGGTAGTTAAATCTAACCAGAAGTTAATGCCTTCGTATTCCTGGGGTGTTTTTCCATTTCACTTGAGTGCCTTACCCCAAAGGGAAAAAAAAACCCCACCAAACTGTAATGATGGGAATTGAAAGCTCTAGAGTAGGGCAAGGCAGGGAAGGAAGGGCTTCCTGGACTTCAAATTAAACCAGAAAGACATTCAACTGCTACTGGTTTCCCTGAGGTGCAAGGTGGATGCTGTTCCTCAGAGCTCTGGGGATTAGCCATGGTTCCCTGTGGCCTAGAAGTAATGACACCCCCATTTTTTTTGGTCCAATAGTTTGCAACTTCTTGAATTTTCACTCTCTGGCCCATCTATTTAGGCCTTTGTGAATTGTGTGCTTGTTTTTTTTTTTTCCTTCTCCCCGGAAACTTTATTCTCCAGCCTCCTTGAGGCATAACTATGCAAAATCTTGCAAAGAGCCTTAGAAAGTTACTTCTGCTGAAAATCGATGAAAAGAAGCTTTGCGAATAGACCCATTAAGTGGTTTTAACTCTGCATGAAAAACTGTGCAGCCAGATAAATCTAATTCTTGAACAGGCTGAAAGCTGAGTTTTCCATCAGTTTTCCTTCCTCCAGCCAAAGAACTCCAGGTGCTCCCTGTGGAATGAGAATGTCAAGGAGGCTTTTTGATACGCGCCTTCGAGGAAGTAGGGACCCTGTCGGTGGTCTTGCTGGTTTCATGCAGTGTCTGGGGCCCTTGCCAGCAGCCACAGGCCTGAGTGAGTGGTACAAAGCCTAATTCAGGGTCGGCACTCAGCAAAATGGAGACATTTCCCTCTCTCTTCAGAATATCCACTTAGTATGTGTTCTTTGGTGTCTGCTGTCGGTGTTTCCGTGTAAGACTTATCTGTTTAGAATGGTAAAATTGTAGGAGAATTTTTTCCACCTGTGAATTTTCCAGGCCAATGTCTTCCTCATCCAACTAGCAACCAGTTGATTTGACCATCTGTTTCACTTTCCACTTTCAGGCACGTGATACATAGAGACATTGACAAGTACACCAGCTTTTCTTCCTTAAGACATTGAGTGCCTTGAGGCAACCCTCAGATAGCGCCGGGACCTCTAACCATGTCCCTTGTTATGGACCTGTTGTCCCGCACAATGTTCTGTCCTATCCAAGGACCCACCTGCCAGCAGCTGTCACACTGGCAGTCAGTCTGGCTGATCAGTCTCTGCTACAGGTCCTTATACCCGATAATTGCCAAAGTGTGGCTTCTGTGCTTTCCTCAGGCATAATAGCATGTCAAGAAGAAATTGTTAGGCCCACAAAACCTTATTCCAAGGGATGGCTGTCTATAGTATGAATTTCAGACATCTATTTTTTAAATAAATATTTAATCCATACCTAGTATGAGTCATACATTGCATTAGGAACAATGGATATGACAAGAAAATGTGGTTCCACCCTAGGGGCTTAAAGTATAGAATTAGAGATAGCCATGTGAATTAATTCCAGTGTTGTATTTAAGTGATACGAGAAAGGTATTTTAAATTCACCCTTTCAACACACATTTATTGACTGCCTTCTTTGTGTCAAGTACTGTACTAGATGCCAGAGAAACAGCAATGCCTAAAGAAGACAGCCTCTGTCTCCACTGAGCTTCCATTCCTTTGTGTGTACGAGGCAATGTAGTTCAACACGATGAAATGACTTAACTGGGAAGGTCGGGCAGGTCTACACTGTGGTCATGAGTTTTGAGCTAGCTCTGGGAGGGCGAGTAGAAATTCATAAAGTCTGGGAGATGGAACAACATATTCTAGGCAGAAGGGATAGTACGTATAAAGATGCAGAAGCATGAAAGATGGACATAATGGTGTCCTTGCAAAATGCTGAATAGTTTGGGGTGTCTGGAGTGCTGACAAAATGTAGGGGAGCATCATGGCAATGAGGCTGGAAAGACAGCTGAGGCCAGATGGTGAAGGAGAGCAGCTATATAACAATATGGTTCAGGATCAGATGGAACAGGTTCAAACTTGGGCACTGCTACTCCCTAGCTATGTGACGTTGGGCAAGTTACTCAGTCTGTATCTTGGATGAGGACCTATGGAATGTGAATACTAATTGGAACAACTTATGGGATTGTAGTGAGGGTTAATTTGTTAAGTAAAGTATAATGTTTGCCATGTGCCTAGCATAAGGCCTGAGACATAGTAAGTCTTCAATAAGTTGTAACTGTTGTTCTTCTGTAAAGATACTAAATTATATATGTAGTCAGTGGGGGTCTATTGAAGTTGGATTCTTGAGAAGGTGAAGGACTTGATCAGAAACATATTTTAGAAAGACTGCTCTGGCTAGAATGAGGAGGAGAGGTATTAGGGGTTAGAAACTAGAGGGAGAGGCCACAGTTAGGAGACTAGTACAACAACTGAGGAAAGAGATAACAAGGGCCTGGACAGAAGTGGAGCAGCGTGATAAAGACTCTCTCCTTGACCAAACTTGAATGAGGCTCCTCTGAGCCCTATTCATGCTAGGCCTCGATCTGGGACTTCCATGTCCATCCTTGCTAAGTCCAGTTTTAGTGAGAATCCTAAGTCGCTTTCAGGATAGCCCCTCACCCTTGATATCTGGTCACCCTGGCCTGCTTTCGCCAAGAATCCTGTGAAGTCCATTTAACAAGAATCTCCCCACCTCTAAAGTCTGCACTCAGTAATTTTCATCCACTGATCCCCTCACGCTGCTCATTAGCTAAAACTCCCCAACAGTCTTTGCTGCATTTAGAGTTGAACCCCCATCTCTCTCCTCTATTATACCCCTTTTGCAATAGTCTCGAATAAATTCTTCATACTTTATTAACAAGTGTCAGAATCCTCTTTTTCTTTAACAAGGAGGCTATGAGGGGATGAACTCAGTGGGGCTTAGAGGATTGTTCTCTTAGCTCTTGATTGATAGCGGTAAGGACAGATAACCATGGTCAAAGATGAAATGACAGATGATTCTCAGCGGTTGGCAGGAATGGTAACTTTAGCTGAGATACAGATTACAAGAGGATGGGTGTGGGTTTTTTGCAGGGTGCTGAGTCCATTTCAGCCAGTTTTCTCAAGTTTATATGCCTGTGCGGTCTCAGTCTCTTTCTCTCTCGACTGACTTAGCAAGCAAATGGAAATAGGTAGTTGTTGATGAGATGATCTCAAAAGAGCATGTAAAACTGTAAGAAGAGGACTGAGAACAGGACCCTGAGGACACCAACGTTTAAAGAGTAGGCAGAGAAGAACAAAGTAAAACAAAGCTCCGAAAAGAGCGGTCAAGGCATGAAGGTAAAAAAAAATCAGGGATGAATGTTACCTGAGCTAAAGGGTGAGAGTTTCAAGGGTGAGGAGTGGGAAGGAAGTAAGCTCAAGTGCAGGTGAGAATTCCAGTTGCATTGGGGGAACACGGAGGACCTGTGTCAGAGCTGCCGTGTGGGGAGGTAAGGACCGAAGCCGCGGTGCCCGGATGGAGATGTGACCTTCACCTCTCTACCCACCCTGCTCGACAACTGGCAGAGGGGATGAGATCACCATCAATTTGAAAGAAGGAATAAGTGTTGTAGCGAAGCTGTATCACAGGCAGTAAGGTCTGTGGCTTATTTTGATGACGTTGCAAACAGTGACTCAGTACCTGTGTAGACACGTTCTAAGAGAACAAACTTTTAAGGGTTTGAGAGACAAGAGTTGACCTTTTAAATTTATAATTCAATCAAACCACACGCTCTTTGTTTATCCATGTTAAAATTTAATCATAGATTGGTGAATTCTACTTTCATTTAATGAAATGCAGTTAGCATTTTCTGCACTGAATAGTCTGTTAAAGAAACTTGCCCCTGTATTTGCCTTTCCGAGGAAAGCTAAGTTACCTCTTGTTATCTTTGACTCACATGTGAGGCATAGAAATTCATGTGGAATACAAAACTTCTTTCTTTTTTAACCGGGTAGGCTTTTCACAGCATTCAGGTGCCTATGTGAGAAAGTTTAGACTCCACCCCCCCCACACACCACTCTGCTTCCCTTCCTTCAGCTGCATTAAAACAAATTTTCTATTTTTCTCCTGCCCTCATAGTCTGATTAAAAAAAAAAAAAAGACACAGAAGGAAAAAAAGAAAACCACTTTCTAAAGCCACAACTGCCTTTGCCTAAAAGAGAAACCACTTTGCAAAGGACCATTGTGTAGCAGACCTAAGGTGTTCATTATAATAGATTCCAGATACCAGCCTTACAATTCATTTCCGAAAGGAATAAAACCACCCAATTCTCGCACTTGTCTGGGAACCCCTAGGCCGAGAGGAAATTGGCTGGCAGATATGCAGATGTGGGGGTTTGTGCTACCTAACTGCTGAGGTCCAGTATGAATCTTAATCACAGAGGAAGTTTGTAAGCAATAAAAGGGGCCTCTGTGGAGGCTCTTCAGGTCCCAAAGCTCATTTTTCCCTAAGAATATAGGGCCCTGGGGTCTGTGTGTTCACAAGCAGTAAAAAAGTCGAATTCTTCCCAAGTCGCTAAAAGAGCACTAAAAACGATGCCTTCCTCAGCACTTCCTTTCAAATGGCTCAAGAAGAAAACCCATGGCATCTTTTCTAATACCCACATCCTATTTTCAAATCTGCCAAAAATAGCGGTTTTAATTCACAGGCTTTAGACAAAAGAGGAAAATGCACTCAAAGGGACAGCTTGATTTTCTGCTAATCTTAACGTTTTATAGAAGGAAGTATACCGGGAAGGCGGTGATCTGGGGGAGAGAGTGATCTGATTGGGATGCCCAAACTTCTTAGTTCGTTTGCTTTGTTTCTGTACTTTCTTTTTAAACTGATGTGGATGTCTTTCACCAAGCCATCCCCATGTCCTTGGCCCTTTGGGAGCAAAGAAACCGCTTTGCTTGTCCAGCTATTGAAGACTAAAAAGGCCTGGAAATTAGAGGTGAGGAACACATTGATGATTGCCAGGCACTTCCTTAGCACCTTTGGCATATTTCCTGAAAGACAGTATACAAGATCTATAATAATACCTACAATTGAACCCAAAACTAGTGTCTCTTGGGCATAGTACATAACGTACATAGTGCATAGAAAATCGGGGAGTTGCTGTTCTTTATTGATCAGCTGGGACAGTGAAAGGGTTTGGGCTTTGCTTCTGGCTACTCGGCAAAGGACAAGCTGGAGAAATTGCCCACCCTGAATAAAGAAAATAAAGCTGTTGCTTGTGTGTGTGTGTCACACAGTGCCCTCTTAGACCTGGGCTAGTCTAAGGTCTCGCTAAGCCCACACCTCAGGGATCCCTGCACTTCAAGTGACTTCCTCAAGATTTTCTGAGGCATCGCTAAGGCTGTCCAGGTGAGCTTCCTTCAGTGTGGGCTGGTAACTGTGAGTCTCAGTCCCTGTTTCTCTGTGTCAGGGCACTGTTTTCTCTTATGTTCTCGCCCTGGGGTTGACCAGATGCCTCAAGTTGCTCCAGGACTCCTGTAAAAATCCTTTCACAGGCTTGTGAATTGCATTCTTTCCTATGAAGGTGGCCTGGTAAGCCAATAGCTCCTTTTGGCTGGTAAAGTATTTCTTTCCCACAACTATGGAAGTTTAGGCTGCCACTACTGGTACTGTGATGTTGATTTGGGTTGACCCTCACTCACATTGGAACCCTAAATTCATCCTGTGTTCGTTGAGCTACATGCTGGCTCTCCAATCTACATTCCAACCACGAATAAGCCTTATGCCTTTATCACCAGAGGGCATTGGGGGTACCTGCAAGTATCTTTTAGCTCCCTCCATTACTGCTGGCACCCAGGACAGTCACCGCATCCTTTCCCACAGGCTCTGTGTCATGTGTTACATGGTCCTCTGTGGATGGTCCCACCTTCCTCTCAGGACTTTTGAGATCATTGCTGTGTACTACCAACAGGTTTTCCCTATGCATGTCCTCTTTTGCCTCTGACTGACATGGGGATGTCTTGTTCTCTGAGGCTGATCTTAAGCTGTGCCAGATGAGGGACAGACATCCCTTGCATGAGTAGAACAACTCTACTCATGCTGTCCGTGGGCCCCTTGCCTATCCTCCCAGCTGGTGTGAGTGTATGAAAGTCAAGGGTGCAGTCAACACCGAAAGCAGTCATATTCTAGGAATGCAATAATTGTGGCTTAAAATACTAAAAAGACCTGAGTGGGGGATATGATGTTCTATGTTTATGCTGTAAAACCCTAAATGGTAAAAATTTAACATCACCAGAGAAGAAATCATCATTTAAATTTTGCTGCATACCCTGGACAGGGTTGGCATTTGTGATCATCATGAATGAAACACAATAGCAATTTCTCAGAGTAATTGAAAGCATTAATGGGAGTGGGGCATGCATAGATAACACAGCATCATAAGCAATGATGTAATCAGCGTCAAATAGATCTACATCATCTCAATACAGATGGGTTCTGAAGAGCCACAGCAGCATGAATAACAGCATCACTGTTCTTCTCATGGTGGCCAATGTGAAATTAGCCAAGAGTGGCATATGTGACAATAAAGCATAAGGGGAGATGGAACCCAAACACTAAGAAGAATCTTCATGCACATAGATTAGACAAGAAACAAATACACAAGTGTCTCTTTTGTACCCATCATTTCTTAATCTTCATTGATAAATCACTGTATTTCACATTGGCCTGTTCATTTTGTGATCCATTTTTAAATCAAATTGCTTATATAGACAGAAGTCCCATAGAAAATTTCTCAGACTTCCCCCACCTCAAGAGTAGCCGTGACTAAAGAGTTAACAGTTAGAACTGCTTGTTACCTTCACTGCTGCACTTCATTTCCCACAAGGGTCTTTATTTACTTGCAAAGAGCAAAGTCAAATAAGAAAGCTATACTTTCTTTAGGTTTATGAGAGATTATCTGGAGCTTAACCTCAAAACTGGAAACTTAACGAGAAACTTAGTTATATACATTAACAAATAACATAGGCTTAAATTTCATTGGCTTAGACTAAATCATTTCATGCAGATTCGTTGAATGTATTCCAAATACTTAGCTAAGCATTGGATACTTGGTGGTAAACAAAACAAATAAGATTGAAATAAGGACCTCACAGAGCTTAGAGAAGCTGCACAGGCAGGCATTAATCCCGTAAACATACAAATACAATTCTTGTTACAAATTTGAATACATTCTAAGAAGAAGGAAAAGTCAGAAGAGAAGAGACCCTGATAGAACAAACAGCAAATGTAAAGCTCCCAGATGGTTATTTCTAGGGATAGAAAAATAGAAATGTTGACAAAGCTTGTTTAAAATGAGGTTATAGGTGGAGAGGGTATAGCTCAGTGGTAGAGTGTGTGCTTAGCATGCATGAGGTCCTGGGTTCAATCCCTAGTACCTCCGTTTAAAAAAATTAATAAATAAACCTAATCCCCCCCTCCCCAATGATGTTTGAAGGTTTGGCAGAAATTAGATCATGTTTGGCTTTGAAGGAGTTTGAATTTGATCCTAAAAGCAGCATGAAGCCGTTAGAGAGTTTGACGTGGGTGAGAATGTGACCTGATAGATATTGTTAGAAAACAGCTCTGAAAAATGTAGGAGGTGGGTGAGAATGGAGGTGGGAAGACCAGGCCAGGCAGAAGACTACTGCACAGGTCCAGGTAAGAGTGATACGGAGATTAAAGCTAGGTCACACCAGTGGGTTGGAGAGAAATAAGCCAATTTGGCATACATTTTGGGATTAGAATTGAGAGGAACTGCTGATGAATTATAATCATTTAATTATTCATCCACCAAATATTGGAGTGCCTCTTTTGTGTCAAGCATTGTTGTAGGTACTGGGGACAAATAAGAGAACAAAATACATAATCCCTGTCTTCATGGAGCCTATAGACTAGTGGGAAGATACAGATAATAAACACACAAGTAAAGTGTAATATGGCCAGTGGTGATGAGAGAAGAGTAATAGACAAGAATGAAGTAGGGCAGGACATCAAGAGAATACTGGGATGGGTTTGGGGTTCCTGTTTTACAAAGCGTGGTTTAGGGAAAAGCTCTCAAAAAAGTCACATTAGAGCAGATACTTGAAGAAAATAAGATAGCAACCTGTGTGGTCATATTGGGGAAGTTTTCTAGGCAAATAGAACATCAGGAGGCAGGAATGTACTTGGCATTTTGAGGAACAGAGGAGAAGCCAGTGTGTCTAGATCAGAGTGGGTGAGGGGGAGAGTGTTGATAACCGAGATTAAGGTGTTCTGCATTGGGGGTGCTCATGTTGGGTCATTGTAAGAACCTTGGTTTTTCAGATAATAAGATGGGAAGCCCTTGGAGGGCTTTGAGCAGGAGTCTGTAACAGTTGACATTTGAACAGGATCATTCTAGCTTTGTGTTAATAACAGCCTGTAAGTGGGCAACAGAGGAAGCCTTGAACCATTCAGGAGGCTATTTCAGTCATCTAGACTAGAGTTGATGGTGATTGGGATTTGGGTGGCAGCAGCAAAGGGATTGTGAAAAGGTTAGATTTTGTGTAAATTTTGAAGGTAAAGAATTTACTGATCAGTTAATTACCTGTGGGTTACAGGACAAAGGAGTCAAAGATGATACAGTCTTAGCAACTGGAAGAAATTAAAATTATCACATGCTAAGATTAGGGAGACTGGGGGCAGTGGTTTTTGGTGGGGAGGGTTATTCGATTTAGAGGATGAGAAAAAAGAAAGAATTCAGAGTGACTTCTAGATTTCTGGCTTGAGCCATTGGGTGGATAGATAGAATGGTGCAATATCACTAGGTAGGAAGGATGACAGACTTTAAAAACCATCTAGTCCAGCCTCCTTGTTTTGATAGATGAGAAACTGAAGACCCAAGGAAATAGCCACCTTCCTGAATTTTGATAGAGCTGAAACTTGATTCTCCTAATGGAACAGTCAAGATTCTCGTCTCTTTTTAGAAAGATTTTTTTAATTCAAAAAATCTCAGGAATGGGAAAATGATATAATTTTCTTAAAGACAAGCTGCACTATAAGCTTCTTTTGTATGTTAGGCTAGAGTGGGCAACTGTTCTATGCCTGGAACACGCACCCCCTTTCCTAGGATCTGTTCCTCTGCATTCGCCTCCCACATCTACATGGTTTCCACAGGAATCACCAAGCTGCTACAATGCGATCCCACCTCTTGGACACTGTGGATTATTTGAGGGATTGGCACCTGACCCAAGGCGGGAAAGTGCCCCCTGCTCACTTAGATGAGAAAGGGAGGAGAGATGACTGTAAGCATTTAGTAAATACCTGTTGACCTGAATTGAAGGAAGAGTGAAGCTTTCAGAAACCATAGATATAAAACTTTTTCCAAATATATGAATTAGGGGATGATTATTCCCATTTCAGGAAAAAATTTTGCTCTACTGGAAGATTGACTGTAATTTTGCTTTAAATAGCAATCTTTTGAGTGCATTCAAGCATGTGTTTATGATCATTAACTGCTTGACAGGCTGGGGTTGAAAGGAGCGCATTTTAAAGTTAAAGCATCAAAAAATATTTCCCATGAAATTCTCTTTTCTGTGGGCCCCGAGCCTGAGTTCTATTAAAGGCCTCTATTTCCAAACAGTGAATTATAAGCTATCAAATGGGTTAGCATTCAGTATCAATACTGGCTAAATGATGCTAAATAAGCCAGTGGTGCTTTGAATTATGAGTTCACCTTAGGATGTTTTATAGGTCTCTATATAAAGACTATTTTAAATATAGATATAATAAAAATACTGTATGTGGACTAGTTAGGAGTGTGTGTGTGTGTGTGTGTGTGTGAGATAATATAGTTACCAAAGCAAGGATTTTGATACTAGGGAATAAAGCCCTACGGAACTATATTCATTATTGACGAGTTCAGAAGCAGAAAGATGCACATCTGTGTCTGTGGATGAGGTTCTGCCGTACTGGAGGATGCGATGGAAGTGGGGTTGGACACCAGCCTACTGGGGCATAAGCCCAAAGTCAGATAACTCATCTAGCATATTTGCTAAGCCTGTATTTATTCTGCACAGACAGGGTTAAGTGGTCATAACCAGACTAATGATAGATAGCATTGAAAAAAAACCAAAAACAAAAAAACCAAATTGACACTAGACCTGTCTGAAAAAGGAGAAGAAAGAAGAGAAGGATTAAAAAAGGAAGAAAAAAGGATGACATTTGAAACGTGTAGCTGCCAAGAGCTGTGGAGCCTCCTTTCACTTTGTCCTATGTGGTACTTAGTGGAGTAGTTTCTGAATGAGTTCATGAATAACAACCAAATGACTATAATAATATTTGAATGGCTTTACATACTCTGTTGGACTTAGTCTGTTTTGTTTTGTTTTTTTTGGAGCAGAGAAAGGTTTAGTGCAGGGCGGAGCAGACTTATGCCTCCCCCACCGCAGCCCAAACTCCATAAACGGTTTCAGCAAAGCATTTTTAAAGGCAAAGTGAGGGATGAGGGTTTAAATCTTTATATTGCATCAGTCACATGTATGGTAAGCCTCTTTTCTCAGCTTTGGAATATTTCCCTTCTATAGCAGTTGCAATTAAATTAACCTAATTTGGGCTTTGCTGTCTGACCAGATCACTTTCGCTGTTTAGTTTTTTGTTGTTGTTGTTGTTGTTTGTTTTTTGGTTTCCAGCAGTTTTGTGACAATATAAGAATTTCAGGCAGTGTCACTGGTATTTTAGTAAAGAAATGTATACTGACTTAATCTAAGTCTGACCAAGAGAACTGTCTCTCCATGCCAGGGTGACCATGCATCTCTTTTTGCCCAGGACAGTCCCGGCTTACGCCCGTTTCCTGATGTATGGATTAGTAGTGTCTTTTTTCACTCCTAAAAGTGTGCTAATTTGGAAATAAATTGTGTTTCCCTTAAATATCAGTGCCACAGGTAATCCTGATCCAACCAACGGAGAGAAAACTGCAGAACACTCCACTAACTCTCCTGCTCTGTCACGGGGTTTTATATACAATTCCTTTTGCTCTCCACCCCCTCCAGATGAGAGATCATGTTATCAACTTACACTTGAGTGAAAAGCCTTCGTCAGAGGAGTGAAACCACAGCCAGACTGTACTGCTTTGTGCTGATGTGAGTGCATGCAGACAGTGTAGAATGATGAAGGGATGGATGAATAGCGTTGTCTTTTATTCAGTTCTTGACTATTAGTTGCTTTAACTTGCCTTTTGGCAGAAGGTGGATAGCTATTGATTTAAGCTTGAGCTGTCTAGCAACTGTCTCAACTGCAGAGATTTTGTATTGCTGATTAAAGCGAGATGCATAAGTTGTAGTTAACGGGAATTGTTTTACTTAGGATTAGGTCTGGCTGCCAGTAGCAGAATCCAAATGGCAAGGGCTTGAACAAGACAGCTTATTTCTCACTCATAGAAGACACTGGAGCTAGGTCTTACGGAGCTGCTAGGATGCTCTACCGTCTCAAGACCCAGGGTCCTTCTATCTTGTTGCTCATTTGTGTGCAGTATTCGTTCCCAAGGTCACGGCATATTCCTGGATGGTTGCTTTAGCTCTAGACAATGCATCCTTATTCCAGGCTGCAGGGAGTCAGAAAGGGACAAGGGAGGGAATGCCCCTTCCTTTAATGGCAAGCCAGCACACACACACACACACATGCTATGTGAGCCTGACGTTGGGGTTTTTGCCATGACTTGGGCAGATACAGTCAATGAGGTACATAAAATATTTACTTTATAAAGAAGTGTGTAAAAGAAGGGGGTTCTATGGCCTTCCAAACCAAAGATTGCTAATAGTAGCTGATTGTAGGTGATGTTTGGCAAGAAGGAACGATCTCAAATGAGAGTAAGGAAGACAGTATGGAATCAGGACAGGCAGACACATTGACAGTGAAATAGGATATTTGACAAACAGATCCATGTATGCAGTGAAGTTTGACATATAGCAGAGGTGATATAGCAGATCACAGGGGAAAAGAACTACAATGAATTAATCTGGAAAAACTGTACATATGGGGACAAGTGAAAATTGATGCCTACCATACATATTTAAAAAAAAAATCTACTTTACCAGGATTAAGACCTTGAATACCAAAAGCAAAATTTTAAGACTTTCGAAAGAAAATATAAGTGATTATTTTTCTCACCTTGGAGTAAGCAAATAAAACATAAAGACCCTTGCCATAGTATAAAGGATTGTTAAATTAAAAATCTTTTGATTATCACTAAATACCATAGGCAGAATTTAAAGACAAATTTCATAAGGATGGAAAATAAATTTTTGGTGCTGAACATACTGTGGGGTATGCAGAAGTGGAAATACAATGTTGTACATGTGAAACTTGTAATGTTATAAACTCATGTTACCTCAATACAAAATAAATCTAAAAGAAGTGAATAGAGAAACCAAAAAGGAGGACTAGGCATTTCAGAAAATAGGAAAAACAGATGGCTAATAAACATGAAGAGATACACAACCTCACTTAGGGAAATACAGATCAGGACAACAATGAGATACCATTTTATATCCATTTGATAAAATTTAGGTAACCTGATAAAGCAGAGTGTTTAGAGAGGATGTGTATGAGAGCTCTTTTTTACATTGCTTTGGGAGTATAATTTGCTACAACTGCTTTGGAAAACAATTTGGTATTATTTTGTAAAGCTGAACATATGCATATCCATTGACCTAGCATCAATACTAGACATATTCCGAGAGAAATTTTACCACATATACGCAAGGAGACATGTGTTAGGATGTTTGTGGCATTGTTTGTAACGGCAAAATTTGGGGAATTACCCAAATGTCCATTAACAAGAAAATGCAGAAATGACTTGTGGAATGTTCACAGAATGTGATATTATGTCAGTGAAAAGCAGCAACTTGAATAAAGGTTAGTGATGTGATACTGAGTGAAAAGAAGCAAGATCCAGAAGACAGCACACGACGTGATGATCTTTTGCTGAAATGAAATAAAGCAAGTACAACACATTTTTAAGGGACACACTTACACTTGATTAAATTAATAAAGAGTAAAAGGAATAATACATAAAGATTCAGAATAGTGGTTACCTTCAAGAGGCCATGGAGCATGGGGTAGTGAAGAAACAAAGGTGATACCCAATTTGGGGGTTGGACAGTGGGTTCATGGATATTTATTAAGACCCTAAAATCAATGAAAAGAATAATTCATAAAGCAATGATAATGTAACCTGAAGCAAGAATTATGATCGATTAAATTCTGTACACCTGAAGTTCAAGAAAAATCCGAAACAATAAACACCTCGCCGTGGCCTACAAGATCCTCTGTGACCTGGCTTTTGGCTTGCCTTCGGATGTGATTTCCCACCTCTTTTACTCTTGCAACACTCAGCTTCAGCTGTGTTGCTTTTTGTGTTGGTCCTTGAACTTTTTAAACGTGCTCCTGCTTCTTGTCCCAGAATATTCCTCTCAGATGCTCACATGTCTTGCTCCTTCATGTAATTCAAGTCTACTCAAACATCTCAGCAAGGCCTTCTCTGAACATTCTGTCTGAAGTGCACCCACCCCTATTATGCTGTCTCTGTACCCTGTTCTGTTTTTCTTTATACCAGATCTATGCATACTGATCCATATTATTATTATGTATACTAATAATACATATTACATACATATATGTGTATATAACCTACATTATTTACAGAATATGTACGTATTATAATGTGTATACTATTACATTTATATTTTATTTTTAATTGAAGCATAGTTGATTTACAATGTTGTGTTAGTTTCTTGTGTACAACACAGTGATTCAGCTATACATATATATTCCTTTTTGTATTCTTTGTCATTAATAGGCTGTCATAGGATAATGAATATAGTTCTCTATGCTATACAGTAGGACCTTGTTTTTTGTCCAGTTCGGTGAAGATTTTTCTTGTAGCTCCGCTTGTATAAGATCTTCTGTCAGAGATCAGTAGGTATTGGGTGAGAATTATCCCATGTGTAGATGTATTTCAATGTTTTGTGGGAGAGGGTGAGCTCTGCATCCTTCTAGTCTGCCATCTTGAAGCCCCTCCATATGTATTATCATTTCTCTTTCCCTACACTACAGACCTCTGGAGGCGAAGACTTTGTTATGGCCACTGCTCTGTTCTTTAGCTCTCTCCTACTGGTCCTTTTCCTCAGATTATTTCTGCCAGAAAACTGTCTCTGACTCTCTAGTTTAGATTAGTGTTTCTCTTCTGGGCTCCTATTTTTTTGTCCCATGATAACACAAAAATGAAACTGTTCCATTCTTTTGTGATTTCCTGTTTACCTGTCTGTCTCTTGCACTAGATTTGTTTGTCCTTTGAGGACACTGACCGTGGTATGTACATTTGTCTGTATGTGGGTATTTAATCCCAAACACATTAGTGTCCACCACATAGGAGATGTTCCATAATGATTATATAATCAAATAAATAGGTGGAAGAATCAGCAATCAGGGGATTGATCCAGCCTCAGGATGAGGTGACTAGCCAGATACATGAAGAGGGAGTTTGGCCAGGTAGGAATGATAAATTGCAACGTAAATAGGAGAAGCTGGAAGGCCTTTGGGTGAGACTTAGTTGTTATGTTTCTATAGAAACCTTTTGATTCAGACTTCACTGAGCTTCATCACTTTTGTGTAGGGTCTTAAGAGAGGGACCAGGCTGGAAATAAGCACTTATTTTCATGAAAGCTAGAAATTCAGGAGCTTCTTAACCACTCAGCATTTCTGCACAGTTACATAGTTCAGAGGGGAACTCATAAGCATAGGGTAATGCTAAGATCATTCAAGATGTTAAAATAAGACTATGATCAGATTCAGATTCTCTGCTGCATGTGTTTCAATGTGTCCTAAATATTTGTTATTTTATAATCTGTGTAAGGTATATGGTTTCTATTAACTGAAATACAAAATTCACTGGGCGAGTCTTTCCTCTGTCCCGACATCCCGACCCTGTTCATGGGAGTATTCAAGAGCTATCAGTTGCCCACAGATGCTCTCAATGGCTTCATGTTTTCCGAATCAAATTACTTTTTTCCTCTTTTCTGGTTCAGTCATTCTGGGATCATCTTTCGTGTCATTATCAGCATTAATGCTGTGCCACAATTTGTACGAATAATTGGATCACTCACTTGCACAGATAATTGCGTCAGTATGCCTTCAGCTTTGCCAGTTACCAAATGACAGACTTGACAGCCATATTAGTGTATGAGTAAATTATTGGCACTGGTTTACTCTATATGATGAACCAACTTTGGAGTTCATCGTTTGAGTGTGATTATATGTTGTGAGTTGTTCATGAAAGCGATGTTGCCTCTCTTATTGATGTATGGGCTGTGTGTATAGCATCTTGAAACTCCTAGTGTGTTTATGGTGGCTTATACAACTACTAGTACCTAGAAGTTGTGCTTGGTATCCAGATAGGAAAAATAAAGTGCTACTTAAACTAAGGGAATAGATTTTTACTTCTGTGGATGAGTGAACTTATTGGTTCCAAGGCATAAACTGTACCCCTATTTCAGTAGGCCCTGTCTTTGACCCCAGGCTTTAGAGCCCTCACTAAAGCCATAACTAGAAGATGGTGGCAGTCCATGCAGAGGAAGAGAGACAGATCCCTCAAGGACAGAGTAGCCTGACAAACGTTGTGGCATGATGACAGACCCTTGGGAAGCAGGATATGCTAATTTCCAGATGAGAAGGGGGATGGTCTGATCAGAGTTCTGACAGATAACATGGGCTGGGGTCACTTCTGAGATTCCAGAATGTTATTTGAGAGCAAGAGAGGGCCAGAGTTTTTCAATGATCAGGATTAAGATACAGGGGAAATCCATGGGGGCCATGACTTGAAGTGGATTATAAAGTGGAGTCTGGGGCATGTGATGGTGTGTTGGAGCTGGCTCACATTGGCTCACTAGAGCTGATGGTGCGTACTTTGCTTGCTAACTCCTCATCCACTGGCCTCACATTAGTTGTTTGACATCAGCTATAACAGTATTTGCACCATGAGAATGAGCAAGCAGTATAAATTAGGGCTTTTTTTTTTTTTTTCCTAGCGAGCTAGTTTACCACCAGGCCACTAGTAATAGGAGTAACCTAGAAGCAGATGATTTATCACATTTTTATAATGTGCCAGGCATTTGCATTATCTCATTTAAGTCACCTTATGGCATTTTTTTGGGGGGTGAGGAAACTAGGCACACAGAATTTTTAGCAAGAAGTTCAGTTACTAGACTGGGGCCTTGTGATCGGAACGTGACTAGTATTGAAGGTCGTTTAATGATGGGCTGTTTGAATACTAAACGAGGTTTCACCAAAATCCTTCCTGATGAGGACTAAGTTGAGTCCTAGAACTGGGCTTGCAAGAAGGGTAGAGTATAGCTTAGGGAGCCAGGCTAGGCATATGTGGTAGAATTCTAAGTAGAATAATATCCTCATCTTCATGATATCCTCTTCTCTGAAGTTTTCCAAGGATTCACTAATCTGAGGTAGGAGAGCAGTAGTCTGACCTATCCCCTTCCACACTGTTTTTATTCTTAGTAATGATTTTTCTACTTCTAACCATCATACTCATGACCTTCTAATGGGTCCTAGAGAATAAAATGTATGTACTTTTCACAAGCAAAGTTTGAGAACATATGTCCTTATTTCTCTTTGGCACACTCCACATTTTTATAGCTCAAAAGAATCTTCAAGATTGGAGCTATTTTATTTTGTTTTCTTGTAACATGTAGTTATAAGTCAGTTATTTTACTCCAGACACATCGCTGGCAACAAGATTGAATTTAATTTGTCTTAAATTTCTTTTCTGATGACACAAAATAAATAACAAAACCAAAAAAAAAAGTATTAAACTGTGTGAATCCAAATATAAAAACATCTAATAAGCCCTGACCAATTGTTGGGAATTGTAAATGAAGTGGTTTTTGTGATGTGAAATGTCTGCAGACTAATGTAAACTTTATTTAAAACAACTTGTTTTTTTGAACTCTAATAATAATTTTCTTTAACTTTACTGTTGCAATTCACAGCAAGTCAACTGTGGGAAGATTTGGCAGAGTGGTAATATCCTTTCTGTTATCTTAGACATAATGGGAAACTCTGCTCTTCCAAGAAATCATTTTTTCTCTACAGTTGGTCCATAATTTCATATAGATCTGAGGGAAAATGGAGAAAAAGCACACTTTTAGCAGGTGTAGGCTTTGTGTATGTAACACTTGTTTTTAGTTTTGGTTGATTTAGCATGTTACATACCATTCACGTCCCTGTGCTATCCATAATGAGGATTCAGTTGAGTCCAAAGGTGGTAGTGATATTTCGGTAGCTTAATGAATATGACCTATGTTACATAGACACAAAATCCTATTACATCTGTGATGTTTTAGACCAAAAGTCCCAAACTTTCCCAAACCAATATACCAAAGTTCAAACTCATTTGCTTCAATATGTATGTATGTGCACATGTGTGTTAGGGGAAGGAGATGTGTGATTGGACACCATAGACTGACAGCTCTTTGTATCAGTGTTATTGCTGTGTAACAAACAACAGCCATATATGATTGCTGGTGAGTTGTTGAATTGATGGACCAGTTTGTCTGGTCTCACTCCTGCACCTGTATTCATCTGTGAGTCACCTGGGGGCTGGTTTGTTTAGCATGGCTTCATCGTTTCCACATTCTCTTGAATGTCTCCAGCAGCCTAGCGTTGGTGTGTTCATAAGACGACAGAGCCTCATAGAGCAAACGTAAATGAGTACAGGCTCCTCTTGTGTCACATTTGCTTACATTCAATTAGGGAAAGGAAGTTACATGTCCAAACCCCAAATGAAGGCATGGGGAAGAACACTTCACCCAAAGTGGGAAAATACCGCAAAGTCCCATGGCAAAGCGTATGGATCCATTGATGGTTGAAGAATTTAAGCCATTTTTTTTGCAGTCCAACTACCATGTTCTTTCAGTATAAAATGGTAACATTTTGAATCAAAATTTATGAGATTCCATTGATGTGATTGCTTGTTCATACACCAATGAAAATCAGCATCCATGTCATCTTTGATACACATGAAAAGGTAGAAATGGAGTGTGTTACTTTAAAAATGAATTCTACTTGGGTTAGAATAACAACTATAATCTGTACAGTGAAAGAAATTGTCCTACTGTACCGTGCATTGAGCATGGTATGTTGTTTATTTATTCCCTTAAGTAACATTTATTTCTCACTCAATATGTGCAACTATATAGCTGAGGAAGGACATTAGCAAACTGGAGCATGCCTGGAGGGGACAACTGGAGTAATGAATCTGGAAACAATCCAGGAGGAGTGGCTGAAAAATTTGGTGACTTTTGGCCCATAAAAGAGAGGCCTTAGAGGAGGGGTATAAGCAGTCTTAAGATAGGTAGAGAGCTGTCTCATGGGAGAGGGATAACATTGGTGTATATTATCCTAGAAGGCAGAACAGCCCATTGCCTTGTGAACACCAGGTTAACTATGACCTGCAAGGCCCCACAGCATTTGCTTCTGCCTGTTTCTCTCTCACCTCATTGCCTACTGTTCCCTCTTGCTCACTGCAGTCCAGCCACAGTGGTCTGCTTGCTGTTCCTTGTGCACAGTAGGTACACTCTGACCTAAAGTGTGACTCTTTTCACTTGTCCCTTCTTCCTCCCCGGAACACTCTTCTCCTAAATATTTGCATAGTTATCTTCTAGTTATTCAGGTCTTCACTCCACTGTCACCCCCTCAGGTCTTCCCTGACCAACCCTTCGAATACTAGCCCCCTTGCTTCCCACGTTTTCTTATTATTTATCACATAACACTTCTTGGTCTTATTAATGTACTTGTTAAATTTTTCCTTACCAATTGACTGTAAGCTCCCTGAGAGTTGGGACCTTGTTTGTGCTGTTTGCCACTGTCTCTCCTTCATACCTAAAATAGTACCTGGTACATAGTAGGTCCTCAGTAATTATATACTAAATGAATTAATTAAATTTAGTAATTTCACAGATGTTTTCTGAGGGATCTTATGAAGTAATGAGTTTCTCATCTCTGTCAGTGTTTAAGTAGAGGTCAAGTAGAGGTAGGATGACCATCTCTCAGGGAGATCCTGCATTAGATGGTCATGTTGGTGTGCTGGCTTCTAAGAATCCTGTGAACTCATATTTTATGATATAATGCAGTATTCTCCCCAGATCTGATAATATCTTCAACCCAATATTTTTATAGATGTGCTAAAGTCAAGAGGACTTGAAGTTTAGTTATTACCATTTTAAAAGGTATACATACCATTATGTCTTTGGAAAACTTTGTAAAATCAGGGTATCACCACAGTAAAGACACTAGAATGCGTTCAGTTACGATTGGTTGACTTTTGGCTGACTTTGGGCTGTCAGCGAGTTGAACTACAACCACCACAACATGGAGCTATAGGATTCTGAATAAACTCTGCCCTAGCAGTCCTTTAACGATTATATTCTTTCTTTCTCCTGAAGGAAAGGTTTCTTGAGAACATTAGAATGAAGTTGGCCTTGAAGGGTGGGGCCGAAGTTAGATTAGAGCAGACATTTTAGGCTGGGGGAAGGGCCTGAATTAAGGCATGGCCATGGCAAGGAACAGTGAATGTATGTGTTCTATGTGGAGCAAGCAACTGACTATGAGCTGACCATATGTTTTTAAGAAAGGTTGGGAGATGGAACAGGACAGGCAAAGTTAGCGTGTATCATGGAGAAGCCTGTATACCAGGTCAGGTTTGAATTTTATCTGTGAAGAGTAAGAGTCTGGAGTAAGGGAAGGATGTGTGAATCTGTGAACCTGACTAAGGATTTTGGATGATGTTAAACCTAACCCTCCCCCTTTTCTCGGGGGAAGAGGAAACTGAGCCCCAGAGAGAAGAAATATCTTGCTCAAGTTCACTCAGCCACTTCGGTCAGTTTACAGGGTAGCAGTGGACAGAACTGAAGCTTTCTGATTCTTAGCTCAGTATATTTTCCACCATTACATGAAAGTAATGAAGTGAGAATGGAACTTTCAATTTTAGGTATTACATGCTTATTTCAACATGCAAGTCATCCATCAGGATGAATTCCTCACTAACAGATGTTCAGGAGCAACTCCTGAGGGCTTTGGGGGTAACAAACGTCTGGTAGTGACTGCTTTGATAAAGAGTTGTACCACAGGGCACTGTGTTCCTCTACAAACAAGAAGACCTTCTATACTGTATCCACTGTGGGTGGCCCAGCTGGGGAGATGATTAAATTTAGACATTAGATGGGTATGATCAAGTACCTCTCACCACCTGCTCAGTGGTTTACTTTAATTTCCAAATGCTGCACTGGCTAGAATCCCTCTGTTTTAATTGATGGATATTGTATTACTTGGCTGCCCAGTGCACTCCGTTTCCAAAGGCCGTCACTATCCGTCACTGCTTTCGGTTATTCAGTGTTGTTGGAGCTGCCATATTGATTGGGAAATCCAGACTGGAGGCATGGGGACAGGGTAACTGCTCAGGTCTAAGTTTCAGCCTCATGATTGGTGTTTTCTTAAGGAAAGGAAACAAACTATTTCTAAGGTACCCCGGGGGCTCCTACAGAACCTGTCCCTTGTGACATACCCTGTTATACTTCTGTAAGCGAATTGCTCTGAATCTACAAACTTTACTGCTTAAGCAGCTTGGAGTCAGACAGACATGGATGCAAATCCTTGTTTCACCATTTCCTAGCTGTGTAACTTTAGGCAATTGATTGAAACTGTATTTTCTTCACAGTAAAATGAGGATAATAGTGTTTACGTTTGTCTAGCTCTGAAGTGGGTTTCTTGTGGACAGCGTAGATATGGGTCTTGTTCTTGTATCCATTCAGTCAGTCTCTGTCTTTTGGTTGGAGCGTTTAATCCATGTACATTTAAGGTAATTATCGATACATATATTTTTATTGCCATTTTGTTAATTGTTTTGGATTTGTTTTTGTAGGTCTTTTCTTCCCCTTTCTTTTGTTCTCTTGTGATTTGGTGACTCTTTAGTGTTATGTTTGGATTCTTTTTTCTTTTTTGTATGTATATCTGTTACAGATTTTTTGTGGTTACCATAAGCTTTTGGTATAGCAGTCTATCTACAATTGTTTTAAGCTGCTAATCTCTTAATTTTAAATGCATTTTAAATACCCTGCTTTTGTATTCTCTTCCCCTCATGATTACTGGTTTGGGTATCAAATTTTATATCCCTTAACTGCTTATTGTGGCTACAGATTATTTTACTACTTTTGTCTTTTAATCTCCCTACTAGTTGTGTGTGGATGAATTCCTGATTTTACTGTAAGTTTGCCTTTACCATTGAGCTTTTCCATTTAATAAGTTTGTTTTTTCTAGTTACGGAGGAGATATTTCTAAGTGTATGGTGTTAAAATTACCATTACGACTATAAACTGAAAGCGAAAAACTTTGTCTTAGTTACCCACATTCTCATGATGGAAAGTCTGTTTTCTATTACAGAAAATAGGACCTTGAGAGAAAGAGGTGTTGGGTGGCTAAGGTTAGATAAAGTGTAAAGAATAAATAATACAAGTCTGATTCAAAAGGTACTGTCTAGAAAAAGTCAGGTTTGTATATAGTACTATATTGGTACCCTAGGTAATCAGGAGGTATCGTGAGGTCATGTGTCATGAAGATAATTTGCCAAAAGGGATATGAGTGTAAGAAAGTTCCCCCCAAATTCTACTATGCTAAGGAGCTTTAAAAGCTATGTCATCTTTTGAGAGGTAGAAAAGAACACTAGATTGGGATCCATGAACCCTGACACCTACTCCTGACTCTGTTATTTACTAGCTTTGTGACTTGACACAAGTCACTTAACATCTATAGATGGAAAGTTAGTGTTAGACTACACCAGAAGCTGGTAAATTGTCTCAAAGCTCACATCTGGGCTTTTTGTACAATCTGCAAGATAAGAATGCTTTTTAAAATTGTTTGAAAAAATAAGAATATGTGTGAGAGGTAGGTGGTCCTCAATGTATATATTACTCTATAGCTCTTCAGAAATTTTGCCAATCCCTGGACTAGATGACCATTTAGGTCCTGTTCAGTGTTGACAGTCTAGTATTTTGGTCCCTGGTAGATTTGTAATAGTTTTAGAAGCCAGAACTTGTTTCTCCTTCAGCATTTATTTATACTAAAATATGCATAATCCATTGAATAAAAGGCTATTAGATTTTAAAGGGCCTTTAGAATTCATTTCACCCAGCCTTTCATTTTCAGAGGAGGAAATTGCAGGCTAAGAAATTTACTGTGTCACCATCTCATATCTTATTAGTGGCAGAACCAAGGCCCAGACCTGGATCTTGTAATTTCTTATCTAGTCATTTTTTGTATTGCACTCTCACATTTTATTAGCACTCATTTCAAAGCTCTTGTAAGAGTTCTCCGTCCTTTCCCTCTTTTACCCACCAGCTCAACAACTTTACTTTGCTTCGTGGTGCTACTACTGTTAGTATCATCTCTGTAGCTTACACGGACAGCTATAAGGCTATGAAAACATGACAGTCACATGCAGATATGAACAACTGATGAATATTTAAGTGTTAAGTGTGCTTGATATTACATCAATTTTAGAGTCAGCATTAAGATATCTCATAATTTTGGGATAAAATGTTAAACAAAGGAGGGCTGAAGAAAGTTTATGGACTTTGATGGGTAAAGATTGCTTTGGTACATACGCTCAGCTGATGTTTATACTGGCAAACAAATAACGAGACAGCATATATGCATCACATTGAATTTTACACAGTGACAGCAGATTCAGCTCAAATGGACTGGATATGTGACTTCTCTGATATCCCCACACTTCTTCCTGCCCCAGAGTAAAAAAGTCAGGGAGATGAGATGTAACCCTGAGGGAGCTATTGAGAACCTGGTTCATCAGTTGCTTTTGAAGTCGCCATTTTCCTGTGCAACCATTAAATTTCATTCCTCTTTTAACTCTCTCTGTATTCTGTGTTAGATGTCAAGTTCATAGCTTTCAGGAGAACTACTGTGAGGCATGTGTTCAAATCACGGTGGATGCCACAAGTGAAAATGTGGTCTTCACCAGATTTCAAGGTCCTCGAGGGCTGAGACTACACCTTCTTAGTCACTGTATTCTATAACACATGCTTTCCCTTAGTCTTGGTTTGATGTTTGTTGATTTCAAGTCCATGCAACTGCAGTGCAAAAGTCTTCCCCAAAGGGCCTACCCCGTTCCTTCTAGCTTTGTCTGCACTTATATATGTGTTGGAAACTCCTGGGATTGCTGCAACCCTCGTTGATCCCTCCCCATCTCATTTCTTGTATTTTACTCAGACTTTCATGTTTCTCCACAGATTGTCTTCTGAAGGCAGAATACTCTTAGTTCTTCTCATTCTTCTAAAATGCTAGGCAGAAAAACATTGAAGTTGAATCAGTTTAAATAGCTAAGTACATAATTGTGTAACATTTATTATCATTAACAGCTTTTGTATAGATCTTATTTTCTAGCTTGATTTGAAGTGGTTGATTGGTTTTCAGTGGCCATAAAAGCAAATTTAAGTTAATAACATACTTTGAGTTTCCCCTGGATGTGTCTAAACTTAAGTGCTCTGTGATTCCATGAGCACTCAGTGAGGAGCCAGAGGACCAGTGTTTTAATCTAATGAGCAATATGGCCTTAGGCAAATGAGTTCATATCTTAGTTCCTCATCTATAAAATGAGTTAGAAGAGGTGATCACTTTAGGTCCCTTTCTAGTTACATCACTTGATGACTTGTCAGTCCTCTTGCAAGAAGCAAGGTAGTAAAAGACAGCAATCAACTTGAAGGCTAAATCTGGCCCCATACCTGGTTTTGTACTGCCTGTGGTCAAAGTGTATTTTTTCCTCATTTTGAAAGGGTTATATAGATAAAACGAGAATATGCAACAGAGACCTAAGTGGTACACAAAGCCTAAACTGTTTACCATCTGTCCATCTGGCCGCTTACGGAAAACATTTGCTGACCTCTCCTATAAAGGATGTGAACATAGCCTCCTGTCCCAGCTCTCTCTTCTTACCATTTCCACTGCCTAAGGTATATTTTGTCATTTTCTGTGCCCCCAGTTTCTTCTGCTACATATAGTAATAGTACATACAAATACAGTGAAGATCAAATGAGTTTATATTACAAAATATTAGGTCTTGCCATGGAATTCTTAAATGCTGTTGTCAGTAGTCATGTATTAACTTGCAATGGGTGATCAACCAGTTGAAAAGGAGATTATGGAGGGCAAATAAGAGGACCTGGAGCCATGATATTTAGAAGTGGAATGGGACCCAAATACCATCTAATCAGCTTATTATTATTAAAGGTGACTGAGACCCAGTCATATAATTTGTTTTTGTTTGAGCCTGTACACTTTTATCAGAGTCACATGATGATTCTTAACCCTAGATCCTGGCTCATGAGCTCATTTATTTTTAGCTTTTTATTATGCAATAAATTTAGGCTTCTAAAAAAGTTACAATAATGGTACAAAAAATTTCCATATACCTTTCACTCAGATTTTTCAAATGTTATTATTTTGCTACATTCTCTCTTTTCATAAGGACAGATAGATATAGTTATAAATCGAGTTTTTTCTGAACTGTTTGAGATTGGGTTGCAAATAAGATGTCCATTTATCCCTAAAACTTCAGTATGTTTTTCCTAAAATCAAGGACAATCTCTTATATAACCGCAGTACAATTGTCATAATAAAAAATAGTGTTTTTTAATCTATAATCATTATTCAAATGTTGTCATTTGTCTCACTAATGTTCTTTATAGTGAAAGTATTTCTTGATTGGGTCCTTTGAGAGCACAGATTTAATTTTTAATGGAGAAACATGTCCCTAATAGGTTTTTGAAGATTCATTAATAACATGTATTTCAAATCTTCTCAACATGCTGATTCCATGCATTTTAAGGACAGAGGTGAAGTTCCTTTGAGATATCTTTTTTTCCTTTGCCTTCATCAATCCAAAGTGGTGAGCAAGCTGCAAGTAACATTTCCTCATATGCTAGCGGAAACCATTAGCGCAAGTGACATGTTCCTGGATTTTAAGTGGTTCTGTTCAGTGTGGTCCAACACTTAGATGAATGGTTATTCCCATTTAAACCTCAGAGCGAAAATGAAGTAAGAATTTGGCACATTTTACTTCCTGCTTAAAATAGACAAATCTCATAAAATCGAGACTTAGATCAAACTGTCATATTTACTTAGCAAATGACACATTGATAGGACCACATCTTGGAACTTGAGAGATTTGTCTGAGGCTGATGGAGGTGGGGATGTGTAAGAGAGAGGATCCCTTTTTGGAATTCTTTTCCTTTATCTTGTTTGACCTATATCCCAAGAGAAAAGATTTATCTATACCATTTGTTCAGAAAGATGGGCAAAGCACACCCATGTCTCTTCTAGCATTGTCTTGGGGTTCAATTCAGAAGGGCTAGGTTGTGCTATAAACAGGTTCCTTTGATATATTTGTTGGGTAAAAACCCTTGGAGGGGTTGTCATTGCTCCAGTGTACTATTCAATCGCCTCACAAGGTGCATCTTTCTAGTGGAATTCTTGTCTTAAAAATGCTATTCATTTTACAATTGCTTTTTGAAGCAAAAGTAGAACTAAGATAATGCTGTTGTTCAAGAGGACTTCTTTGTTCAGATTGAAGACTATATATTTCAGTACCAATTCTTCACTCCCTCTATACATTATTACTTAGTACTTCTTTGCTCAGCACCTGATATTTTTTCTTTTTTTTTAAAACCTTTTGTTGTAAAATATAATAGACATATAGAAGAGTGCACAAAATATATAGCTTATCAATTTCCACACCGTAAACACTCAACAAGTAATTACCACACAGCTCAGATGAAGAGACTGAAGGCCACCGTTTTCTCCGGACGCCATCATGCGCCCTCTTTCAAGTACTCAATCATCATTCCTCCTTACAGATAACCTCTGTCTTCATATTTATAGTCATTGTGGCCTAAATTTTCTTTATAGTGTTAGCATCTATATTTATATTTCTAAACCCTGACACGTTGCTTATTTTTGAATTCTATATAGATGGAATTATACAGTACTTATTCTTTTGTGTCTTTTTTTCCCCCTCAATATTATATTTTTGGGACACATCAAGATTTTCCTGTGTTGGTGTAGTTCGTTCTCTGTTGTTTAGGGATAAATAGACCACATTCGCCTCTAGGAAATAGATCCTGGGTTTGTTTCAGTTTTTAGCTATTATGAATAATGCTTTATTGTGTACGCACATGCGTTTTTGTTAGTTTTATACTTAAGAGTGAGGATTGTGGGGTCGTGTGTAGGGAGATTATAATCCTGGTTTGCTTACATCAGTTTTCGTTAATACCTATTGTCCTGGTGTAATTATTTATATTTCCCCTTTTACTTTAAAAAAATCTTTGATAAAATAGGACATCATAATCATGGGATATATATTTTGGTGTTCACATTTAAGATAATGCCAAGTGGTTTTTCAACATGGTTGTACCAATTTAAATACAATTCACATACATTACCAGCAATGTAAGATTTTCTGTTGCTCCTCATATTCATCAATACTTGTTATTTTCAGCCTTTTTATCTCTTCTGGTGGGTGTATAGCAGTATATCATCATAAATTTAATATTTATTTCCCTGAGTACTATTGAGATTGAACACTTTTTCAAGTATTTATTGGTATTTTGGATTTCTGCTTTATTTTTGTGGATATATGAGAATTGCTCGAGTTCTGTCATGTTTTGAAATATTAAAAGTCTTTAATAATATAGCCGTATTATAAGGTGATAGGTTTAGAGTTGTTTTATCACTTATTATTGTTACTATCTCTAAAGAAGCTTTTTGTGGAAGCATTGTATCTGATGTTAAGAAAGCTAGATCCACTTCGTATTGGTTGGTCATTGTTTGAATATTATGCCTTTCTCAATCATTTTACTTTTCAACAATTGTGTATCCTTATATTTTGGATATGTCTCTTCTACACAGCATATTCTTTTAAATACAGTCTATGAGTCTAACTAAAATGCCAAGTTAATTGACAAGTCAGTGAAATAACTGATACCTTTGAGATTAAATCTACTGTCGTACTATGTTTATTATTTTTTTCTTTCAAATTTTTTTTTTGCTTTTTTTCCTTTCAAACGTACTTTGGGTTTATTGATTTGGGTTGATTGTATTATATTTCTGTTTTCCCCCTGGCTATCTATATATTCTTTATTTGATCTGTTTGTAATTAACCTAGAAATTATAACATCCATCCTTGACTTTATTTTACTATAGTAAAAACAGTTAACATGCGAGCTCCCTTCTTACCAACATTTAGTGTAAAATTATTGTTGACTGTAAGTTCATTTTTGTACAGCAGGTCTCTAAAGCTTATTCGTCTTGCTTGACTGAAAATGTGTTGATGAGTTAACTCCCCACTTATCCCTGCCTCTGGTCCCTGGCAACCACTCTACTCTTTGATGCTATAAATTTGACTATTTCAGATGCCTCATATAAGTGGAATCATGCAGTATTTCCCATTTTGTGACTGGGTTATTTTACTTATTAGCACAGTGTCTTCAAGGTTCCTGCCTGTTGCCACATATTGCAGGATTGCCTTTTGTCAAGGCTGAATAGTATTCCACTGTATGTACACACCACATGTTCTTTATCCTCACATCTGGCAGGAGACATTTAAATTGTTTTCATGTCTTGGCTATTGTTGATAGTGCTGTAATGAGTGGGGGAATGCTCATGTCTCTTTGAAATCCTTATTTCAATTTTAATTTAAATAATTGTAATTGTCATTAAATATCCAGAAGTGGGATTGCAAGGTCATATGTTCTATTTTTATTTTTTTAAGGAATCTACATACTGTTATCCATAGTGGCTGCATTGTTTTGCATTGCCACCGACTGTTTACAAGGGTTTCAGTGTGCCAGATCCTTTCCAACAGTTGTTTGTTTTTTTAAAAATAATCACCATCTTGAGAGGTGTGAGGTGATGGCTCATTGTGGTTTTGATTAGTATTTACCAGATGATTGGTGTCATTGAGCATTTTTCATACATCTCTTGGCTGTTTGCTTTTTTGAAGAAACATCTATTCAAGAACTTGACCCATCTTAAAAACTGTTACTAAGGCTTTTTGTTTTTGTTTTTGTTTTTGTTTTTTGCTGTTGAACTGTTGGCATTCCTTATATATTTTGGAAATTAAGCCCTTGTAAGGCAAGTCTAGTAGTGACAAACTCCCTCAACTTTTGTTGGTTTGGAAAATTCTTTATCTTGCCTTTATTTCTGAAGGAAAACTTTGCCAGGTAAGGTCTTCATGGTTGGTAGTTTTAGCACTTTTGAATATATCATTGAACTCTTTCCTACTGTACAGGTTTTCTGCTTCGGACTCCACTGATAGCCTTATGGCAGTCCCCTTGTATGTCAGAAATTTTCCTCTTGCTGCCTTTTTAAAATTCTGTTTCTCTTTGTTTTTAGACACTTTTATTATAATGTGTCCTGGAGAAGATCTTCTTCATTTAAAAGTTTTCGCTGACCTGTGGGCTTCATGAACTTAGATATCCAAATATCTCCCCACATTTTGGAAGATCTCATCCATTATTTTCTTTACTTTTTTTTGGGGGGGGGGTGGGGGTCAGGTAATTAGGTTTAATTATTTTTAGAAAAGGTACTGGGGCTTGAAGCCAGGACCTTGTGCATGCTAAGCACACACTCTACCATTTGAGCTATACTTTCCCCTCCATTATTTTTCTAAATTTACCTTTTCTCCCTTTCTGTCTTCTTCTGGGGCTTCAATAAAGCATAGATTGTTCATTTTAATTGTGTCTTGTAATTCATGGAGGCTTTCTTCACTCACTTTCATTCTTTGTTCTTTGTTTCTGCTAACATTATACTTTCAAATGTTCTGTCTTGTACTTCATAGATGGTTTCTTCTGCTTGATCCATCATTTTTGCCTTTCTTTCTGGGATTCTGCTTTCATATATGCTAACTTTTTTGCTGTATCTTTTATATCTTTTACTTCTCTTATTTTCTTTAAATTTTTCTCTTCCTCAGTAGGGTTTTTATAATTTCCATTTCATTAGTTTCTTAATGTTAAGCTTACCCATTACATTCCTCAATTTGGTTATTGAACTATTCAGTTCTAGAATTTTTATTGGATTCTTTTTCAAGCTTTTATGTTTTTATGTTGTTTTGACAAATAAAAATGCATGTATTTTGTGTACAGTATATTTTCATATATGTGTCTATTATGAAATGATTACCAGACTCAAACTGATGAACACATTTATCACCTTCCATAGTTGTTTTTTTCTTGTGATAAGAATACTTGTGATCTACTGTCTTTGAAAATTCCACAGTATCAGAGTGTAGAATGGTGGTTAACATACGCTGGTGGATGGGTGAAAATAGAAGATACTGATCAAAGGATACAGAGTTTCAATTATCAGCTAAATAAGTTCTGGAAACCTTATGTACAGCATTGTTGACTAGGGTTAAGAATGTTGTGTTCTTTTTATAATATCAAGTTCTTTGCTAAAATTTTCAAGTTGACTGTTATTTACATGAAAATATTAAGCACAGTGTGTTATACCTTTTAATCTTTATGTAAGTTTTGTGAATCTCTTCTATCTTTTGTGCTCTTTCTCTCTGTTTATCTTTTTTTTCTATAAGCCAAATGTTTTATGTATCTTTTTTACATGGTTATCTTTGGTTTGCTGGATGCTGTGTTTTTTTTGTAAACAGTTTTTCAAACATTTTAGAATAGTTTTTAGATTTAAAGAAAAGTTGCCAAGATACTACAGAGAGTTTCTCTATGCACCACATCTACTATCCCATATTATTAACACTTTAATATATTTGTCATAATAAATAAACCAGTATCAATACATTATTATTAACTAGTTTCCATACTTCATTCCAATTTCCTTCATTTTTACCTAATTTCCTTTTTGTGTTCCAGGACCCCATGCAGGGTACCATATTGCATTTAATTGTCATTTATCCTTAGACTCCTGTGTCCTGGCTGTGACAGTTTCTCAGAATTTCCTTGCTTTCATGACCTTGACAGTTCTGTGGAATGTCTGTCAGTTGGGATTTATCTGGGTCATGGTATCATGTGGTTTAGATGCAGTTAGTATAAAAATATCATACTGATTAGAGGTAAGAAATGATTCTCCAAACAGCTATTATGCGAACGAAAGCAGGTCAACCCAGTTATTAGTACAGTTTCTCCGAGAGGGTCATGTTGTGAGTGGAGGATGACGATTCTCCATGGCTGCCATTGTGGGGCTCAGTAGCTTACTGGAGATTTTACTAAATGATACAAAGTTTCCTTAAAGGTGAACCTTAGGTCTCTAGTTAAGGGGTCACTGGCAGAAGTTCATCTCATATGACCAAAATGAGATCTGGATATTTGAAAAACAACACACAAAATTAGCAGACAACTGAAACGTAAAGGCACAAAATACATGGTATTTAAGTGGCGAAAGTTTTTTGTTCCACCTGTGGGTGTCGCCACAGTAGTTCTTTATTGCTTCCAAAGTGGCTCCTGAAAATATACAGTCAAATCTAAGTACATTCAGCAATAATAATATTATGGCTAAAATTGGAGCTATTGATAACTGGAAAATACCCAATATTTTTGGAAAGCCAATATGTCCTTTATTGAATGTATAGATGACAAGTTTCTTCTGACTCAAGCTTACGTTATCTAGTTCTTGTTCTAAAATCTTTCCCCGTATTATTTGCGATGATCATTTCAAAACACTCATGTAACACTGGGCTGTGTACTTCAGCGTATCTTAAAGGAGTTAACCTGAGGAAAACAGGCCCCTGCTAAGTGTTCAGAATTATTTATATTATGAAGAATAAACACTTCATAATCACATGAATGTCAGGATCAAGGCTTCCTGAGGTCACTGAAATAAATGAAGGCAACATTTAGTGAAAGGGAAAGGGAAATGCCATACAAATGAGAATGGGAGATGGCGTAGAAAACGAGCAGCTAAAGGCAGAAAAGAGAAACTGCAAAAATGAATGAAGGTGAATTGATAGTAGGCATTTCATATGTCAGAAAGAAGGCAGAGAAATGGTGAGGTGATTATAGGCCAGCTTCTCAGAAAAGGAGTTTCTCATAAAAGAAGATAATGGCATATGAAATTGGCTAGGGGAATTGAAAAGGAAGAAAGTGGCAATATGGTATTAACAAAGCGGCAAGTTAAAAGGTACGAAAACAGGAAACGACAAACTGGGGAGCAAACTACCACCTGACTGTGATGGGATCAGCCAGGGTCCCTCAAGCATTTTACTGCTATGCCTCAGCTCATCGTCACCCTCAGGAGGAATGGTGACTTCCTTGTGACACCGTCAGTGTCCTGAGGTGTCTCTGAATCCTTTTCATTACATAGGTTGTGACTAACAACTTATCTTTTCCAAGGAAAGGTTCTAATTTATCAAAGATAACCAATGCTAAGTAAAGAACAGCAACTTTAAACGTATGGTAGCATTTTATATTTACTACGGTAAAAGCAGCTATGGATTTTTTTTTAATGCAGATGAAGTTCTTGAACATAGAAGCAAATTCAGAGATGCTGAGTGCCAATATAGCATCAACCGAATTGCATTCTTAAGCTTCAAACTGCTGAAAAAAATTTGGGTGTTTCTGCAGGGATCATGAATACTGCAGGTGCCTTGTTTAAAAAAAAAAAACAAAAAAACTTGGTGCTAGTGGTAACAATCTAGCTGGTTAATAGAGCCTATTTCCCCATGCTGTTACTATGTCTGTCTTATTTCAGTCGTCATCAATTTCTCCTCATGGTTGGGTCCTTATCAATTAAAAGTTAGTCAACTATGTTTATGGGACTCTTGAAAAAGGATGATTGTATTAGCCAACTTTGTTTTATAGCACTGTATATTTGGGCCACAACTTTCCTATCCCTTATCTCAGGTGATCCTCAACATTGTCCAAAGAAGTATGTTTGACAAAGACTGTCTTTTTCTTTGTTTCAATGTAGGCTCAGAAAAAAAGGTGCAGTGATAATGTGCAGAGTTGTCTGACTAGCGCGTGGCAGCATCTGGACAGTACCCCACGTCTCCTGCCCTCTAGTGCTCGGCTCTTCCTGGCACGCCAGACGTTCATTTTTAAAGTTCTTGCTCCTTTGGTTCTTCATTTATTACATTTCTTTCCTTTCGTCCTTTTTCTCTTTTTCCTCTTACGAAGACAAAAAGCAGAGTGGTAGTTGACACTTTTTGGAGAACCTGGGAATCCCTTTTGAGGTGCAGTGGTTAAAGTTCAAAAGTGAATTTATGGCTGGAAAGGATGGATAAATTACACTCTTCATGTGCGTTTATAACCGTATTTATGGACTTTCGATATCTTGGACTCTCCCCTACTCCCTTCTTGCTGTGCTGTGTGTATGAAAGAGAAGAGACAGAGCAAGTCTGATTACTTTTGGTGATTAGGAGATCTTGGGTTCTATGTCTGTGAGTCAGGTAGCTTAAAAATTATTATGTACCATGTGTTAACTCTGCTATGTGTCAAACGCTGTGTCAGGTTTTTATATATAAAGAACAGTGTGATATCCTAGTTGCAAAGGTCAGTAGTCATTCTAGTATTACTTTGACCTGTAGGTGACTTCCTTGAAAAATAGGTTTTATTTCTTTTATTCATAATCTCTGTATGACATACATTTTTAGCAGCTGGGTCGTCTGAGATTTTTCTTCAGTTGTGTCTACTTGCTGCTTGTTGTCTGAAACCATTAGTCTGCCAAGGGCTGGGCCTGGATAGTTCAGTCCCCATTCCATCAACCCTGAAGATGGTTTCCTTGCCAGCTGCAGGAGAAAATGTATTATGTAGTTGCTGAAGACATGCAACTTGATTCCTTTGTTTTTTTTCTCTATGAGTATTTAATGCCAGGCTGAATGGCATATATGTGTGACATAACTCCTTGGCAAGCCAGGCCAGAATGAAGATCCTGAGTATCTGACAGATCTGGTTAGAACAAGGAGTAGCCCTGAAAGGGAGATGGGAGGGTAGGAAAGACATATTTTAATTCTGTATGTTTTAGAGAGTCAGCCTTAACTAGAGAAAACTGGACAGCCTTAAGTTAGAGAAGGTGTGAAGACAGTTTCCCAGTGTAGGAGAGCTAGAGTTCCTTTCCCTAGTCTCAAGAAGTATGTGCTTAGAATCTTAAAAGATGAGGCAACATTCTGTGAGATAGGACCATAAGTGAATAATTAGCTAGATTTAATTAAAAATCATAAAGCTGCTATAACTAATTGACTGGCATTGCCGTTTACATGCATCCCTTGCAGTACTGGCGCTGGCCATCATGAGTCTGCCAGAGCTATGAACGTTGCTGACACTCAGCCTTTGAAATTGCCTTCTGACACTGACTCAGTCCTTTAGACTTCTTCCCTTGTGACAAAGCTGTATTCTTTGAGGTTATATTTAATTTTGAAAGCAAAGTCATTTAAATGTATACTTTACAATGTGTTTCATTAAACCGAATAAATCCCTCTTGTAGTAAAAAAAAAAAAAAAAAAAAAGAGGGGGGAGCTTTCTTTGTATGCTTCTAAAACGGTGTTAAGCCTCCTTGCTAAGCATATTTGTAACACAGCAGTTTGAATGGCATCATGGGAAGGAGCTATAGCCTCCCAGTCTGATCACTTTGAAAGGGATACCATTTCTGTTTGTTGAAAATTAGTCTCAGTGTTTCATGGCAACAAGCGTGCTTAGCCTACCTCCAAACCCTTACTTGTCAATTATCTTTATCATCCTGTTTGACTTTAGCCCATTTCTCATTTCTTTCATATAATAAGCATGCACTATATCCACTTCTGCTCTTTCATTTGGAATGAAGACTACATGCAAACTAAATTATTTGGGAGGGAAAATCTGGTGGATAAAACACCAAATTCATTTTTCTTAGATTGTCATTTATTTAAAAAGCAGCAAAATTACAAAAAGAGACCAGTTCTTTAAGTACAAAATGCAAGAGCTCAAAAAAATCAGTTATTTCCTCGTTTTGATGCTATAACATTAAGCAAAATTTCAACTTTCCTTCGTGTAGTCATTTGGCTCCCAAACCAAAAGTAATGCAAAAGGGATTTATAAGTTGACATCATGCTAATGTTACATAAAGTAAATTAATAAGTATTTCTAACATATTAAATTATAATTAAACATTACATTAGAAATAAATTTTTTGGTGACTTGTGTACTAATATGCTATCAACATTGAATATGTTTTTACCTAAAATATTTCCCTTAATACTTCTAAGAAACAACAAACACTATTTTAAAATATTTCTTGAGAGATTTATTAGGCCAAAAAAGTGTGGAAAATAATTTTCTAGAAAATAAGTCATGTAAGAAATTTGTCTGATTCATTATGTATTTGGTGGGTGGAAACTTTTCTGTAATTAAAATACTTGTTTTAAGATTCATGAGGCTTCATTTTCTGAATTAGAATTTTACATTAAGGAAGCAGCTTCTGGATTATTTCCCTGCTTCCATGGTTAGAGGATGTGGAGAGCAACTCAGTCTCCAGACGAAACAAATGGATGAGAAGTTTTAACTCTGAGAATGGGGAATCTGTGAGGTAATAATAGGATTTGATGTCTATGGAAATCATAAAAGAGTTTTGAAAGGGCAATGAAGCAATGTTTTGAGACTCCCAGAATATTAGACCTCAGTGGGCCCCTACTGAGTCTTGAAAGGTCATTTCAGGATGAATGGAAGGCAACTTTCCTCACACAGCAGGGGACAAACTTATGGAAATCTTTCCCCAGAAAGGTGTGTAATTCAGGACACATAATCTCAAAGGGACTTGGATAAACATCTCAATGATAGATTTAAATAAATAACTGAGAAAAACAAGATGTTTTCTTACTACTACTTGGTGTTAATTCAGAAAATGCTTTGCTTTATTGCACTATGGGTATTAGGCCACTTATGTTTATTGTGATTACTGATCAATTTAGATACATTTTTTCCAACTTATTTTAAGCTTTTGAATTGTGTCGCTTTTTCTATGCTTCTTTTCTCCTTTTTTTGCCCTCATTTGGACTGTTTTTTTTTTTTTAACACGAATGCATTTTGTCATTTCTACTTATTTGGAAATTATACAGTCTACTTCTATATTGGTGATTCACCTTTAAAAGTGTATCATGCATATATATCAAATTCTAAACATAATTTGTTTTTAAATATATTTTTATTGAAGTATAGTCAGTTTACAATGTTGTGTCAACTTCTGTACAATTTCAGGAACATACACATACTAGTTTTCATATTCTTTTTAACCACAAGTTACTACAAGATATTGAATATAGTTCCCTGTGCTATACAGTATAAACTTGTTGTTTACCTATTTTATATATAGCAGTTAGTATCTGCTTTCAATCCCCAGTAAACGATACTGGAACTCCAGTCACCTCTAAACTTATATACTGTTGTTACTATTTGTGTTTTTTATCCCCATAATTAGTAATTATTATTTTTACTATCTATGCTTATTTAGATTTGTTCTCCTTGTTTGCCAATTTATTTGTTCACCATTCTTTCCTTTAACTTAGTCATATACCTGGGATAATTTTCTTTCTGAAAAAGTGGTAAACACAATTTTTGTTTGAATTTTTGCTGCCATTCTTAAAAAGATAGTTTTCATACCTACACAGTTCTAGATTGATTCCTTTGCCTCAGCACTTTGAAGACATTGTTCCACCGTGCTCTGCAGTACCTTCTTGCTGTGGAGAATCCTATTCTCAGTCCAGTTTTCTTTGTAAGTTTCCCATCTTTTTTCTGTGGCTGTGTTTAAGATCTTCTTTTCTCTCTTTGGTGTTTTATAGTTATACCACGGTGTGTCTGTTTCCTTAGTATGTAGCATATTTCCAAAGGGGAGGAAGCATGTCTTTCATTAATTCTTTCATCTTGTCAGCCATTATGTCTTTGAATATTGCTTCCACTGTTTTCTTAATTCTCTTTCAAGAACTTTATTTAGATATAGCGCAAGTCTTCCCATTATATCCTCTAAATTTCTGAATTTCTGTTTCCTGCTTTCCAAATCTTGTCTCTATTTTATTTTGGATATTTATTGGTGTTTAATCTTCCCATTTACTTATTCTCTTCAGCTGTATCTAATGTGTTGAACTCATCCAGTAAGTTGTAATTTCAGTCACATTTTTAGATCTAGATGTTATATTTTGCTTCTTTCAAATCTGCCTGTTTTTATCTTATAAAATTTTGATATCTTGGAGTCAGTAAGTATTTTCTTGTTTCTGCTAATTCTAAGCATGGTTTTGCTGTCGCTGAATTCATTTTGTGTGGATTTTGAGGGTCTGGGTTAAGGATGCTTTCCTATTGAGAAAGTTTACTTCTTGGTGTCAAGACTTGTTTCTAACCTGAGATCTTTTTAACTTAATTTCTTAGTTTGGGGTATCCTGAGGATGATAAAAATTTAAACCCCAGACATAAGTGAAAGAAGGTCTATTGTTGTACTCCTAGAAGAGATTATTTATTAATACCTTGAGCTGTAGTAGAATGAGGCATTTCTTCTCTTGGATTCCCATTACTGTTGGCAGTTTTTTTTTTTTTTAAGTGTCTCCTCAGACAAGGGAAACAAAAGCAAAATTAAACAAATGGGACTACATCAAACTAAAAAGGAAGATTCTTCACAGCAAAGGAAAACATCAACAAAACAGACTACGTACCAAATTGGAGAAGGTATTTGCAAATCATATCCAATAGAGGATTAGTATCCAAAAAATATAAAGAACTTATATAACTCAACAACAACAACAACAAAAACTCACTTTAGAAAGAGTGGGCAGAGGAGCTGAGTAGACATTCTTCCAAAGAATACATGCAGATGGCCAACAGGCCCAAGAAAAGATGCTCAACAGCACTAATCATTGGGGAAGTGCAAATGAAAACCACAGTGAGATACTGCCTCATGCCTGTTAGAATGGCTGTTATCAAAAAGGAAGAAATGAGTGTTGGCAAGGATATGGAGAAAAGGGGACCGTCGTAACACTGTTGATGGGAGGGTACATTGGTATAGCCACTGTGGGAGACCACATGGAGAGTCCTCAACTAAAAATAGAAATACCGTATGACACAGCTCTTCCAATTCTAGGTATTCGTCCAAAGAAGAGGTACATGTATATCCAATGGAATAAGTCTCAACCACAAAAATCAATGAAATAGTTCCATTCGCAACATGGATGGACTTTGAGGGGAGTAGGCTGAGTGAAATAAGTTAGCTGGAGAAAGACAACTACTGTATTATTTCACTCCTGTAGAATAGAAGAAAACAAAAAAAAAAAGAGGAAAGAACAAACTGAACCAAAGAAAAACAAACATGTAGATAAAGAGAACAGAGTAGCATTTACCAGAGGGGAAGAGGGTGGAGGGTGAAATGGATAAAGGAAGTTAACTGCTGATGGATGGAAATTAGATTTTTTGTGTTGAATTTAGCATAGTGTATTCAGAAGTAAAAATATAATCTTTACATGATACTTACATATCATAAAGCAATGTTATCTCAATTAAAAATTTTTTTTAAAAGAAATGATGTTTGGGAAGATGAGAAATCTTCTGAAATGGACCTTAGAGCCCAGGACTAGACCTGGGATGTATGTACTCAGGGTGGCATTTTCTTTCTTTGGTATTTTTTCCCTGGAAAACTTCCTTTTATATGTTTGTATCCTCCTCATTTGTATAGGTTAATAAGGAATGTTGTGTACGCTTGAAAATACTTTGAACAGAGTAACTATGGGGGGGAAAACTCATTCTCCCTAACTTCAAAATATGGCTTCCTTTTAATATGTTTCTTTTTATTCTTTGAATTTTTAATTTTTGGCTTAGTTCTATAAGAAAAGAGACCAAATAGAAGGAAGCTCATATCAGCAGCCAGAAACAAGTCCTCAGAAACCAAAGCTATGAAAACTAGAAACATCTGTGTCAGTATTTCAGCAAATATGGAGACAGGCCAGGATTCTTTCAGAAAGGCTGAGCTATTTGGTACCAGGTACAGTAATACATTTTTTTCCCCTTAGTGTTGAGAAACTCTGTCATTGCTTATGAGATTTCCTGACAGTTCACTTCCCTCTACAAAACATGGCAGTGAGAAAAGCATGGCCCCTGACTGCTGGGTGCCTGCTGCTGTCCTGGCACTCTGATGTAGACCGGGGTGTTCTGTTGAACAGAAAAGAATTTCTCTGAACACCAGCATCGATCAAGGACACTCTGTGATCAAGAGAGAGCAAGACAAAACAAGACCACTTGGTAACTATGGCTGAGCCCAGACAAAAAACAAGACCGCTTTCCAAACCACAAAAATGACCAAACATCTTCCTCTCCCGGTGAATACACATGACGGCTCCTGCTCCATCAATTAGATTCGTAGCCCCACTGCTTTCCTTGTTCCTCTTCCATAAAAATTACTGCGTTCCAATCTTAGAATTACTGCTGCTTCCTTAGAGAGCCTCATCCAGAGCATGGCCCCGAGTACTTAAACCCTCTTCAGAATAACCCAGGACCAGCCCAAATTTTGTGACACATTCTTTCTCGAAAATACCTCCAGTTTCTCCATGGTGTACTGTCCCCTCATTGCAGTAAACCAATATATTTAACTTTGTGCAACGATAGATGTGTCTCTGGTGGTCTTTGCCTGGAGGGCATTGACTCCTAGGTGACATAGAATTGCATCTTCCCCCAGTTAAGACAAATTTTTGTCTTGTAAGTTTTATTAGAAAATTTCAGCAGGTTTTCAGAGCACTGGTTTCACAAGGCACGGGACTGACATTCCACTTTTGTTCGCTAATGATGTACATAGAGCTTGTACCAATCTGTAGAATAAAAATGGCGGGAGAGTTGGAGTGAGTATTTTGAAGAGACTTACTTTTTACTATATTGGTGACACTCTTAAGTGACACTGCTTCTCTAGTCTGATTTCCCATTAGCATTCCAGCATTATTCACACTGGTTGTTGACTTTCATCTGTACGCATCCTACCCCACTTCCAGAGACCTAGTGCAACCACTGTGAAATCAGCTGGGCCCCTGTACAGTAGAAGAGAAATCAGAATTACACATTGGCTTTTTAAAATTCAATAAGTATCATCTCGTGGGTCAGGTGAAACCAGTTGCGTGTAAACTTGGAGTGTCACAAAATACGGTTTGTGTTGCTTTCAGAGAAAAAGGAAGTTTGGTGGGCTGAGATAGCAAAGGGGACCGTGGAAGTCTGGGTTGATTTCCTACCCTCAGAGCATTCGGCCTGGATTTGTGAAAATGTTAAGAATGATGAATGAGCTGTAAATAGATGATTTCTCTGAGTGTGAGCCATAAACAGCTATAAATGGATTAGAGTGAACAGCTGGGAACAAAATTGTGGGCATTATGCAGGCACCCAGGACCGGCTGTGGACTGGAACCAGCAGCCCACCCGATTGATTAGCTATTCCATGGACCATAATAAAGCTATCGTGGTTAATTGCTAGAATGAGGCACACACCCAAAAACAGGCATGGGAAGGTGTCAGCCCTGCAGTGTATTGCTTGAAGGCAACAGAATTTGTGTTGCGTTAAAGCGCTCGCACTGTAGCCTCTTTAGCGCTCAACCAAGTACCCCCCCCCCCCCGCACGTGCGCACACTCTTCTTGGGCAAAGGAACATTTGATGACATTTTGTTGCCTTCTAGTTATGGATCAGTGACTTTTCTAGCCAAGCCTGTTTGAATTGCCAAGTATGCTGAAGAAAAAGCCCAGATTTTTGTAGTGCAGGGCAGTCTGGGTAATACTGAAGGGTATTTTCCAGTGTCAGGGTACCGGTTTTGTCAACTTGGGCTTCTTTAACTTTTTACACCTTTTTACCTACACAGAAGCCATAAGAGGAGCAGTCCCGCAAACCATCGAGTTATGAAGGGGGCACTAGGTCTTCATTGTTGTTACTTATACCTGAAAGAATGTGACAGGTGTTTGATAAGGGACTCTGTGGAGTTTCTCCTCCATTTAAGACTTGCAGCATTTAGGATAGAGAATGTTTCAGTTCATGTCATATAATGTTATGGAAAGGGCTAATTGGCTGTTGAGTTTTGTATTCTGTTTACAGCCATCCTGTTTGCAAAGTTAATCCATCTTTTGAGGCTTTATTATAATAGGATATATGAGGACTATTGGCTATTTCCTTGTAATAATTTTACTCCAGAATGAAGTGTACGTGTATGTACTGGGATCATACATCACACGTGTCATTGGCACTGGAAGAACGAGAGTGTCTTGCTGATAATGAAATGTGGTGTGAGGGGAACCGATTTCCAGATACCATGCGTGTGTGTCTACAGCTGGCTTCCTGCCATATTCTGGAATATATTTTTCCATCTGTTATATTCCTGAGGTTCCAAACTTGGCAGCCAAAAGCACCCTTCATTTTCTTGGTTGCTGTGTGCAGTCATTGATATCTTTTGCCTTTTTTTTTTTTTTTTGTATTAGGGCACAGGAGTTGTTTGTTGGTGGAGTATAACTTTTCTGAGCACAGCCACCCAGTCTGCCTGGCAGTCAGTTTTACATCTCTATCCTTGTTGGTGCCCTGTTCTCACAATTGAACAATGAATGTTGACTTAAACACAAAAATCTGTGGTTCATTCAAACACTTGATGTGTCTTGGTTGAGCACCTACTGTGTGCCAGACAGCTAGACATTTACAGGCAGTGACACATAATTGGACTCATTATCTAACCATTTTTAGTTTTATTTAAGGTGCTAATGTTGCCCTCACACATTTGCGTTTTTCTGGAGTGTCATGATGTATGTACCCATTAGGGTTTTTTTGTCGTAGGTATTTTTTGCCTTAGACTCAAGAAGAGCCTTGGCAGACAAGGGCATGCACCTATTAGCACCAGAGGGATGGGGCAGTTTGCAGATGTGACATCCTCAGGGACAGAGCTCTTGACAAATTGCATTTTTGGAGTTAGGTGCCCTCCTCTTTGAAGAAGCCCTTGAAAAAGAGCCAAGCTCCTCAAAACTACTACTACTAATTTCCCCTAGACCAGTGGATATCTGGCTCTTTGATAAGGAGCAGATAGTTGTTGAACTGCCTGCCCTGCCAGAGCTGCTGCTGGAGTTTACCCTTCTCCTTCTGATCAACTCTGTAGTCGGTTGAATGGTGTCCTTCAAAAAGATCTGTCCAAGTCCTTACCTCCAGTACCTATGAATGTGACCTTGTTTGGAAACAAGGTCTCTGCAGATACAACTAAGTTAAGGACCTTGGGATGAGATCGTCCTGGATGTAGGGTGATCCTTAAGTCTAATGACTGGTGTTCTTACATGAGAAAAGAGAGAAATATTTGAAATACAGGGGAAAAGGCCATTGGAAAATGGAGGCAGGGAGTAACATGATATAACTACAGGCCAAGGAATAGTGGCAGCAATCAGAAGCTAGGAGCCTCCAGAAGGAACCAACCCTGCTAACACCTTGATTTAGGAACAATGAGAGAATATATCTCCCGAAACCATCAGTTTGTGATGATGTGTTATGGCAACTCCCCCTTTTGAGTCTACACAATGTTCCCCTGGGACGTGTTGGGTATAAATAGAGATGGTTTATTGACCTTGGTCAATTGACCCTTACTAGTTTTCTCCTCTGCTGAAGAAATCTGATGCCTTTTTCTTATACTCTAAATTCTACTGGCAAACTAATCATTATGCAATTTTGATTGGATACAAGCGTATCAACAGTGATTTTTCTTTCCTTCTCACTGCTTTTTATAAATCTTAGAAACTTAAGGCACCATACATTCTGGTCATGATAACACCTTCTGAACTGCCTTTCCTCATCCATATATACCGTGCATATTCAGGGATTTGCCTTGCAGTTTTACCAGGAACTCATTCTTTTTAAAAGTATTTTCAGACTTCAAATGTTAGTGAAATCCTTCTTCCTAGCTGACGTTACTAGTCTTGGATTTGGTAAGTCAAGCTGTGAATCTTCTTTCTCATACAGATTACGATATTTTCTTATAAGGAGTTCCTTCTCTCTGGGACTTTTGATGACCTGTCCTTTTCAAGGATTAGGGAAATATGGTTTATATTTATGACTGTACCTTTTCTCTTTGTTGCGGCCCTTCTTATTTATGTGTTCCCCAGAGAAGTCTGGCTTAATTCTCAGCTGATCTCAGATATCTGTCTTTTGTGTCTCACCTTAACTTGGTATACTCAGTCCCACGGAGCGCAAGAAACGTGTCTTGTGGATGAACATTTCGGTTCAAATTTCAGTACACACTGCAGAGGTGTGGCATGAAGTGAAAGGTTCCCTCCTAAAGATTCTTCCCGCTGTTGCCTTATAGCCAATGTGTTGACCTCCAGGGCTGGCAATGAAGGCACGTGTACTGATGGATAATTGGCAGGCAGTGAGCATGTGCTTTTTCCAGCCTCTTCCATCTAACTTAAGTCTTAGCCTGTCAGGCTGCTCTTTTAATGGGGGTGGGCTCTTACCTACCCCACCTCCAGCATCCAAAGCCTCATGGGCAGGTCTTATCTTCCCGTTAAATGGTAGGAATGCCCTGGCACCCTTTTATGATATTACCATAGATGAAATGTGTTAGAGAATTTTGAGTGGGAAGTTTATGCTGAACTAGCCAAGCTGCACCAGCAAGAGTGATGTCAGAGGGTTGCATAGTCTTCCTATTCTGTGATTTGAGACTGAAATACTGAAAGGTAGATTTTGATCAGAATGTGGAGGACCCTAAAAACCAGGTACAGGAATTTAGAAATAATATAGGATAAATGTATTTATTTATCTCTACTATAAATCCTGCTCTATTCTTTCCAAGAAGAATATAGGTAAACACACATAACAGGGCAGTAAAAACACATTTTGAAAAAGCAATCAAGAGATAGTTATAACTGCTTCTCCTTTCTACCCAAAACCCTGCCCTAGCAATTGTTATCCTGCATCTGTATGTTATTCCCATCTGTAGCCTGGACCACCATTAGACATACTGTATGTTTCCTTGCTTTTCTTTTTTAGCTCAATCTCCTAATGAGTTGAGAGTTGCATCAGGGTCCGTATTTTGGTCTCTTTTGTTCTCTGTGCTACCTTAGTGTTGAGAATGGTGCCGGGTGATAGCAGATGTCTACTAAATACTTGTTCTTGAGTAATAACTATACTTGGAACCAGAAGAGAACTGCTCCAGATTATTGTGTCATCACAAAAGGATACCATCTGAAGGTGTGGATAGCGGCGCTGGTGCCTTGAGCAAGTGAAGCCACTATGGGGGTGGGTTCCTGAAATAGTTAGGCCCTGTCAGGAGGCAAACAGAGAGTGGTCCAGGATGGTAGGAGAAATAAATCAACTTCCGGGAAAAACATGCTTCCCCTGAAGTAGAAGGGGCACTAAGAGCGTTTCTGACTGGGACAAATGGACTGTAAGCAAAGTTGGATGTATGCTCACTGTTGGAATGGGGCATTTGTCTGCACAGCTGAGACTTTGGGACAGCAGTTTGGAGACTTGCCTCCTTCCTCTCTCACTGGCTGGCTAGCAGTGGGAAGTCATGCAACAAGCAGGACCCTTGGGAACAGGGTAAAGGCAACAGTTGGGGATTTTGCCAGAAGGCTCCCAAGAAACAGAGTGGTCCATTTCCAGCTGAGGGCCAGGATGCTGTTAAATTTTCTTGTCTTCATTTCATTAGCCAGTAACCGCTACCTTCAAGTTGATGTTCTTGAGTTCAGAGAAAGGGTTTTCCTGGAATTGGAGTTAGTTACATTTACTTTTCTTCAGGAGCAAATCCTCACTTTTTGAAAGAATGTTTTTCACATGCCTCCTGAGCTGCTGATAATTGTTATTAATGGAATCTCTATCATTCTCCCTGGCTGACCTAGAGAGCAAAAGAATGAAAGTCTTAAGGAAGTGGAATTAATAACTCCATTGCAATGTATCATGGAGATAAGCCAGTAATTGCAAGGTCAGATGGGCACCCACAGATAGATTGTTAGCTGGTTATACTATAATGAAAGAGCAGACCTTTTACATAAGTTTATGAATAATGTTTCTCATAAAGACAGGAGATTGATTATCCCAGAAAAGCTTCCCCCTGAACCCGAGACCATCAGCAATCACAATAATGAAATATTAATAACAAATTTGAGAATCTATCAGGAGTAAATTTCATAACCCACTCTAATGAGCTTCTTGTTTCTAATTTTGGAGGGGAGCTAAATGGAATATTACTGAAGGCAGTAACAGAAGACGGCATCTTGCATTGGGGCCCAAATCAAAATGATTCCATCATAAAGAATAGATGTGAAGAGGTGGAGGGTGGGAGAGAACAACAGAAAGTTCAGATGATTTCCTTGTTATCATGTTTACTGCTGTTTCCCTGTGTCATTTTATTTATTTTTTGTATAGAAATGATTGCATTGTAATCTCATTTTAGGGAAGAAAAATCTTTGGATGGCCCCCCCCCTTTTTTCCTTTTCCTGTAAGCAAGTGTATAATTATACCTTTATATTATAAGAGCTTGAAGAATCATATTTGTGGGTTCCCTAGCAACCATAGGAACTCTGGAGTTGTTTTCAGCTGGAGATCAAAACTAGAATCCTTAACACAGAAGTAAAATAAGATGCTTATTAGTAAAAATTGCATATATGGTAATTTTGACAGATGACCAGAAAAAATGGTCCCATCAATACATCTTTATTTTTCTAATTGATCAACTAAGTAGGTACCACCTCACACAATTCCAATTTTCAGCTGCTATATTTAGTATCCACATTCTACTTGCCTTCTTTGTGGTTTTAATTACTCATTGAGATATCTGAATGTAAAAGTACTTCATAATTACATTTTGTCAGATATTCAAAAAAGGATGGCATGTCACTTTCATACAAAAGAACAGAATTTCGGGCTAGTGTCTTTGTTACTTCTTTCATAGATGGTGCTATTCGTGATGTTTCACACTTTGTGTCTTCTACGGTGAGGCTAGGCATTGGATGCTATATTTCTCAGTCCCATTTGTGATCAAAAGCATTCACCAAAAGGCAGCAGTTGGGAATGTTTTCAAATTAGATTGTGGTGATGGTGTAGGACTCAGTGACTATACTAAAAATCACTTTGAAAGGGAAAATTTTGTTTGTGGACTATATCTCAATAAAGCTGTTATCTTTTTTCTTCTTTAAGCAATTGGGTCCCTTGGCCCCTGCCATCCTTTCTCTCCTTTCTCTTATAAGCACAGCCTCCAGACCTTCGTGAAACGTAAGATTGCTGGAAAAGAGATGCAATACATTCAGCTGGTAACAGCCTACAACTTCTGTGAAAATGAAGCCTGAGTGGAAGAAATCTAGAGGCACTGGTGGTAGGATGAGTTTGAGATGCAGTGGTCAGATCTCGATGTCTAGCATTGGTTAGAGAAACAACATGAAAACTGAGCATACGCTGGGCAGGAGCAGCTGGAAGTCTCTGTGCACAAAGTCAAGAAACTGAGGCTGCTGATGACATGTTATAAGTCTTCTCAGGGTGAGATTGCATCCAGTGATTCTTCCCCCAAAGCCCAGAGTCTTTGCCCAAAGAGCAGTTTTTCTAGCCGTTAGGTTCAGTGCACTATAAATTCCTAAAGAAGGCACATGGCCATGGTACAATCAGGATTATAATCTGTGATAACAAAACTGAGTAAGATGGCTTATGCCATCCTGAAATTCTGAACTTGGTGGATCCCTGTTTTTTGTCCTAAACATCATAGTTCCCATACTCATAAATGTTCTTTCCTGTTTACACCCAACTTGCTAAGTATTACTACTTTCATAATACCTTTTGAAAAATTTCCAGGATTTATGGATTGACCTGAATTGCCAATGTGATTATCTGAATGAGGTTAACCAAATCTGGCAATTACCAACCCACTGTTATTTAACTGAATATTTTGTAAATGCCTTGTTAGTGCAACATGGGATGGTAGGTCCTTTTGAGAATTTAAACATGAGCAACACCGAATTCCTGGCATAAAGGTAACATTTCTAGGTGATTTTAACACAAAGTAGTCATACAAATATGAAGTAAAGGAGGTAAATTATACCTTGGGATGTCAAAGAATCATATAGCTAGTTGAGAAGTGTTTGAAAAAAGTAAGTAGCATTTTCTGGTTAATCTTGAAAGATAGGTTATACTTTGACAGATGGAGATAAGGTAGAGAAAACTTTCCAGATATTGGGAACAACAAAAGCAAAGGAACACAGGTGGAAGTGAAGAGTGGGACTCACTGAAAACAATTGGATATTTTAAAATGACTGATTAGTTGGCAGCAAGCATATAATGGATGAGAAGTATTGTGTTGGCAGTATGGAGGATCTAAAGGAATTTAAAATTCTATGCTTGAATCAAGTCAGGTCTGCAGAAGGGTATATATTAACACATCTCTCTTTTCTTAGTCTCTCACTGGAGCCTCCCCTTCAACTCAGTTCATGTTTTAACGTTCTGGCCTCTGCTGTTTTCAAAGTATGTGATAATAAACAGCGGAAGGAAAGTCAGAGAAGTAGTGTTAAGGGTGTCCTTTGGTATATAACTCAGCGCCTGTTATAAACCCCATGTGAGCAATTTATTTGAAAGTGAATTCTAGAGAAAGGTTTGTTTCACTTGACAAACTGGTATGAATGACTTGTTTTGAGAATTAAATCCACCTTCCTTTTTGCTTTGGCTTCCAGGGAGTTCACATCCAAGTTTGAGGCTTAAAGACAGCATGCAGATTTTGCTTTATGGTCTACACCCAATGTTATTTTAAAACTCATTAATTCAACCCATGTTTATTGAGTACCTGCTATATACCAAGTGCTAAGTAAACAGTGGTGAATGGAGCAGATATAAACCCTGCCCTCAAAGAGCTTATTGTCAAGTAGGAGATTGACACAGCAAATAGGTGAATTGACAAATAGGTATAATTTGTATCTGTCCTAGTCCCAATTCCCTTTTTATATTTAATCATTATCTTACTAAGTGTGTTCTTATTATAAAGTTCTTTGTGGAATTTGATGCATAAATAAATAACATAGTTATGTTAAAATATTTTGGTAGGAAAATAGTTTATACTTTTAGTGAATTCTTGAGGGAATGGACTCCATCTGTAGGGGTTTTCTTTTTTTGAACTACAATGATACATGCATGGCTGTGTCAGCTGATGAGATGGAATTTCAAAAGACCTTTTGTTTTTAAAGCAGGAGGGAACAGAGAAAAACAATGTCTTTACGGATGCTATCAAGTCTTGAGGCACCCCCTGGGGGGAAGAAACCCACAAATGAAAAGAATTTCACAGTCTAAGGTCTTGTCCCATTACAACATTTTCCACAGAAGGGACTTCTTTGCTTATGCCACTGGTGCACTCATCACAGTCAAGTCCTGGATTAAAGGATTCTCCGAGTCCTCTTGAGTCATTGAAATATATGTGCAAAAGTGTTCTTCAAAACAGATTTACTGCCAGGTGTACAAATTACATTTTGCAAGGCTCTCTTCAGTCATATGGTGAAATAAGCATGGCTATGGCCGGTGATTCTCATTTAAAAGAAGCATTTTTGTGAGGCCATAGTGGGTAAACTGAAACAAACTAGACCTGACTTCTACCCTCTGGGACTTAGCACTTCTTAGGGGACAGGATCCAGACAAGTACATGATTAGAAAGTAGAGTGTGGAAGTGCCCAGGAGAGCTCCAAGCAGAAAATGCCAGTAGTTACACAGTGAGGTGGTACTGTCTCACTGGAAGGATCAGGTAAATTTTATCAAGAAGTGGCATTTGACCTGGGCCTTGGAAAATGATTAGCATGTGGGGAAGGGCACTACAACTAGCAAGAACAAAGGAAGGGGAGGTATAAAGTTTTAAGTGCTCGTCAGTAGACCAGAGTGTTTAGAATAGAGACAGACAAAAGGATGCTGTGAGATACGAAGGTTGGAGATTTTGATGGATCAAAATCATGGAGAATCTTTAAAGTGGTGCTCAGCAATTTGGATTTTAAGAGGAAATAATAAGCACTCAATAAAGAAAGAAATAGTGACCACTTAAGAAATATGGATCTTTGTGTATAGATAATATGTCAGTCTCATTCTTTGTGAGAGCTGTGATTGGTTGGTCTTATGGTGTTAGCTCAGTGAGAGAATCAAATCTAAAAACCACAGAAAGAGAGGGTGGAATCTCCTGAAATTTGGGACAACCAAATACTCAGCAGTTGTGGCAAAGGACTGGTTTGCTGTAGGGGGCCTAGATTTAGAGTGTAATGTGTTTGGAAAGACACAGTGTATGTTTGGATGCCTTCAGCTTGTCACCTTGGAGATTTAAAGATAGTACACGTGCCTATAAAAGATCCAGGAAGGATTGTAAGAAGCTGTGGTGAAAGGAGGAATGTACGATCTCAGAGAAATAAAGGGGAGAAGACTATTAATTCTGCTGGAATGACTGGCTGTACTAGAGGACAGAGCTATTGAGAAAATTTTGTGTGAAGGTCTTTAGTCAATGCATCATTGTAAGGGCTCTGAACAAGTTTTGTTTTGTTTGGACCCCGACCGTCTGAGCCTGGTCTTGACAGTCCTGTATCTGTAGCTGGTATGAACCTTAAATGGCTGCCCGTAGAATGTGATGGGAGAGGCCCTCCCCGCACGCATCCTTGTCAGCTAGTCAAGTGCTTCATTCAAGGGGGCGTTCGCAGTAGGAGTGGCTTGTGTGTTTGTCACGGTAGTTTTCAGATCTTGGTGAACAGTGACCTGCTTTTGGACAGAATTATCCTGCACCTTTATATATAAAATGACAAAAGTAGTGCTTTTCAGCTGAAGCAGAGAAGTGCAAGGCCCCCCTGCTGTGAGCGAGCACTGGGTGAAAGCAGACTTCTGGGGAACCCACATGCCTCCCGGACACCTAAAAAGCCCTCCCGGAGGGAATACGACGTTGACTTGGACGGCAAATTGTGAAATTCTGGTCCACTGGGGTAGGGCCCCCTGGGGTGGGGTAGGCAGTCAGTGGGAACCCTGAGACAGAGGCTGTGTGGCGCTCCGGGGACCTTCAGGAGTGTCGGGGGCAGGAGGTGATTCTTAATGAGGGTCTGGACAAGGGCCGGAAGGAGTAAGGGGCCACCATACTCCACTTGCCCCAGATCAAAGAAGCTTCTGTTTTTGGCTGTTCCCTCTTTTCCCAATTCCCTGCCGGCCCCCCCATCATCTCCCCTCTCTCCAAGTACATTTTTTTTTTTCTACCGACCTGATTTCTTGCCTCTTTACCCTCAACCAGCGCTGAAAATGCCTTCAACTTCTTGGACAGCAGGAAGCCTGACTGCTTCCTGAACATGCACAGCGTAATCCCCTTCCCTCTGCCCTTCAGGTTGTAATCTTATTACTTCCACATCTGCAGTTCTACCACCTCATAGGGCTGGCTTATCATTTCCCTCATTATAGACGTCTCTATTTCTAGGCTCTATTTAGAACGTATCTTACGGTGAATTAAAACCGTTTATCTGTCCCTTGGTTCTTGTTACCCTGCTTGGATCACCTGCCTTCTTTAAAATCTTTTGTGGCGTCTCTTTGATGAGCACTTAGAGCTGATTTAGCCTTACCTGTGCGGAGGACCTTCACGAGGAGGGATGGTGAAGCTTCCCTTACCCGGCAGCTGAGGGGTACTTGTTTTCCTTCCTCCCTTCTTGGGGCCCGAGGGCCAGCCTTGATTTGGGGTGACAGGTTCCAGTGAGATTCTCTTCCTCTCCCACTTTTCGCTGCTCAGCGAGGATTTTCACATCTCTGCAGGGGCTGCTGCCTTGCCCTTCAAATTTCCCACCCTCTGGATGCAGGGGACTTGGCCCTGGGTCAGAACCCTCCCCCTGTAGTAATGTATACTATTAAGCAAATGACACTGAGCAATATTCTTTCCCCAAGTCAAAATGCTCGCATTTAGGTAAAATTTGAGCCTGCTGCTGGCACTTACGAGCCAGAATGGCAAAGAGAAATACAATGTAAAAGCAATATGACTTTGAATGAAATTATGATAAGTGTCAGATGGCACCATTACCCACATCCCCATAGGCAGGCATTCGGGAAGCTCGGTAATCTAATGCTGGAACGGAATTCCAGTAGTGGAAGGAAGAGTGGCGTTCCAGACCGGAGTGTGAAACAGACATGTTAACTCTTTGAGGTCCTTTGAGAGCCACAGATATGGAATGAAGGGCCATCATTTGTATGTTGGTTAGATGATGAATAGAGCTCTGGAATATATTTTTCTAGAATATTAATATTATATATGAATAATGATATATAGTGTGTTTCCTGTTTGAATCTTGAAGGTATAGTAATGTCACTTTTATTTTCAATAATCAGAGAATTTGGTGTGGCACACAAATGAAATCCCAGATAACTGAAACTTAACTCATTTGAAATGTGAAATGAGTTTTACCTTTACCGTTTTAAGGAGATAATTTTCCCACTTAAGAAATTAGATTAATGCAACCCTACCTTATTAAACTGAGGATAACAAATACATATTGTTTCCCGATTGTTGAGTTTACCATTATTAACAATTGTAGTATTTTATGCTGGGAAAGACTTCAAGAAAGTGATGTTTGCTTCTGGGATTTGTGTGATGGTTAGAAATTTGCAACACATGAAAGGGGACAGCAATACAGGTAGAAGGGATAATATGATTAACAACCCAGAAGAATGGAAATGTCTATCATATTTTAAGAAGAGTTAGCAGTCTAACATAGAGACAGTGCAGGGATATATAGCCCCTAATGTAGCTAGGGGATGAAATATCAGAGTAAGAAACTAGAAAAGGAATTTGTAGTTAAATTGTAGAAGACTTTGTGAATCATTATAAAAATACGAATTTCAACCCATATACAGTGGTAAGTTTTCAAAGGCTTTTAAATAGCGGGGTGATGTGTTCTCCTTGAGACTGTTTCTACCTTCATGTGCATATCAGGCTGCATTAAGGAATGGTTGGGGTGATGGTTAACACTCCTGCAATCTTCTTCAGCCCTTCCCATGACAGCCACTTCAGCCATCTGTTAAAAAGTGCTATGCAAACAGCTTCAAGCCCCTTTCCAACCAGATTGCTGTCCCCACAACTCCTCTGAAATCGAACTTCTGAAATCACTTCTGCTCTACGTTTACATCTCTGTGTATCTCAATGTCCAGAAAGTGTTCACTGTGTGCCAGACACTGCAGTCTTCTGTACTTTTTATACTTTTTCCCATTTTACTCAACAATCCCATAAGGTAGGTATTACTGTTATCTCCATATTTGAAAGAGGAGGGAATTGAGGCTCAGAGAAGTTAAGTAAGTCATCAGCGCTCACATGGCTAGTAGGTGGCGGAGCTGGTACTCAAGCTGCTGTTGTAGCTCAGGCGAAAGGTGACAGGGACTCAAACTAAGGCATTTGTAGTGGGGCTGGAGAAGAGCAGTTCCATTTAAGATTATTTGGAAAGAAAGAATTAATGTTCTTCCAAAACGTCCAGAAATTAATTTAAGCAGTTTGGGTAGGACCGTGTTAGGAATCTTTGGCAAGATCTGTTTTCGCACAGAGATTATTTAGGGAACAAAAAGCAGCTGTTGAAGTTTTTGAATTTAGAAGTCATTTTGAAAGTACTAGTAAGAAATTGGATATTTCTTGTGTGACTTAATTCAGCCTGTGTGTGTGTAGTCAGTGTAGTCAGTCACTATTGTTGTTATTGTGTGTACTCAACAGTAATGAGACATAAGTTATTTTAAAAATTTGATTGTTTAAATTAGTGATTGGATTTCCCACCCCATCCCTGTTTGTCTTACTGTGTCCGTTTGTGGTCCTCTTTTTCCTGATCAAACCTCCCAATTTTCTGGAGGTTAGCATTTGTAGAATTCTTTCAGGCACATTTTCTTATTTGAATTGTATGGAGTCATGTAAATACATGAGGCACAGAAGACATTTAATGGCTTGCCCAAGGCAACATAGATAATTAGTGATGGAGCCAGACTGAAGTTGTAAGTCCTGACTTCTGATCCAGTGTTCTCCCTACTTAGCTATAGACCTCATGTTATCCCCAGCATCTGTCTAGCACAGTGCATGGGCATAGTATGGTCCTCACTCAGTGTTTATCCAATGGATACATGAATAAATAGCAGCTAATATTAGCAGTGAGTTATGAAAGACTTGATACATTGTTGGTAATTGATGATTCCCAATGCCTGCTCAATATCAATCCTTTATTTTAATGGCACACTAAGGATAATTCAAAGGAACCATTGTAGTTAACTTCACCGAGGATAAACTAGAGCTCTATTGATTTTGCAGTAGCTTCCAGGGATCGTGGTGGTGGTTAAAAGTCATTCTTTTGAGAAAAAGTAATTACATTTGGTTATACAAGAGGGATGATTTGTGGTATAGGAAGAACAGTAGATCAGAGAACTTAGATTCGAATCCCTGCTCTGTAATTTATTAGACGCTGTGACCTTAGGGAAATTACAAAACATCCTGAACCCCAACTTCTACACTGATAAGATAAAGACAGTGGTATATACATCAATAGCTTTGTTGTGAAAACCAAATAAGATACTATATATGTGGATGTTCTTTGTGAACTATAATGTACTACACAAATGCTATCTGGGGATTTTGTTATTATTTGATGCTTTAGATAAGATTAAAGAATGTTCAGTGACAGCCACATTGCCAAGAAAACCATGTAACTCCGATCAGAAAAGTATTGCTGTAAAGAGGACCAGCCAACATTACATTGTGTTCTGACAAAGAAAAAGTTGGAAATAAGCAATGGCTCTTTGTTAACAGGCTTACAAAAGGGAATGTTTCTGTGAGGCAGACATCTCTTTAAAAATTTCGCTGTCAGGGGCATTGCTTGCAATGGCTAAGCAGTGAACTGATTGAATGTGGATTTGTGGGAAGATGACCCATTTTCCACTTAGATACGACTTTCTGAAATATGTCTACTTTGTTCAAAAAGCTCTGAAGGAGATTGTGATATCCAACTTGAATGTCTGAAAATCCACAACACTCAGGTCCAAAGGACAGTATTTGCTGTTTTGAATTTCTTAGTTGTTCCAGACAGCTCAAATACAAACCAAAGGAAAACAAACTCACCATCCTCTACCCCGCACCACCTCCTTTTCTTGGTGTACTTATTACTGTATCCAGCAGTTTTTCAGCTGCTTTTTTTGTTTTTTGTTAAATTTTTTAAATTTATATATAGTTTTAAATAGTTTTGTGTTAGTTTCAGGTGTACAACACAGTGATTTAGTTCTACATATTACATATCAATTCTTTTTCAGATTCTTTTCCATTAGAGGTTATTACAAGATACTGAATATAGTTCCCTGTGCTGTACAGTAGGTCCTTGTTGTCTATTTTATATATAGTAGCACGTATATGTTAATCCTAAGTCCTAATTTATCCCTCCCCTCTTCCCCTTTGGTAACCATAAGTTGTTTTGTATGTCTGTGAGTCTATTTCTGATTTGTAAATAAGTTCATTTTTATTGTTTTTTAAGATCCACATATAGTGTTACCATATGTTATTTGTCTTTCTCTGACTTACTTCGCTTAAAATGATAATCAGTAGGCCCATCAATGTTGCTGCAAATGGCATTGGATGAATAATATTCCATTACACTCAGACACCTACATATATACATACATATATACGTGTTTATTCATTCAACTGTTGATGTAAATTTACATTGCTTCCACATCTTGGCTATTGTAAATAGTGCAGCAATGAACATTGGGGTGCATCTATCTTTTCGAACTGGAGTTTTGTCCAAATATATGCCCAGTAGAATGATTTCTGAATGGAATGGATTCTCCGTTGTATATTCTTATCTCCTTTGTCATAGATTAATTGACCATAAGTGCGTGGGTTTATTTCTTGGCTTTCTGTCCTGTTCCATTGATCTGTGTGTCTATTTTTGTGCCAGTACCATACTGTTTTGATTACTGTAGCTTTGTAGTATAGTGTGAAGTCGGGGGCATGCTTCCTCCAGCTGTGTTCTTCTTAAGATTGTTTTGGCTATTTGGGGTCTTTTGTGTTTCCACACAAATTAAAAAATTTTTGTTCCAGTTCTGTGACAGATGCCATTGGTAATTTGATAGGGATTGCATTGAATCTATGAATTGCTCTGGGTAGCATGCGTATTTTAACAATAATTGATTTTTCTAATCCAAGAACATGGTATATCTTTCCATCTCCTTGTATTGTCTTCAGTATCTTTTAGAAGCATCTTATTCTTTTCAGAGTTCAGTTCTTTTGCTTCCTAGGTAGGTTTATTCCTAGGTATTTTATTCTTTTTACGTGATGATAAATGGGATTGTTTTCTTAATTTCTTTTTCTGATATTTTGTTAGTGCATAGAAGTGCAACAGATTTCTGTGTATTAATGTTTGTATTCTGCAACTTTATAAATTCATTGATGAGCTCTAGTTGTGTTCTGGTAGCGTCCTTAGGATTTTCTATGTATAGTATCATGTCATCTGCAAACAGTGAGAGTTTCACTACTTTTTCAGTTTGACTTCCTTTTATGTTTTTTTCTTCTCTGACAGATGTAGCTATGACTTCCAAACCTATGTTGAATAAAAGTAGCGAGAGTTGATATCCTTGTCTAGTTCCTGATCTTAGAGCAAATGCTTTCAACTTTTCACCATTAAGTATGATGTTAGCTGTGGGTTTGTTATATATAACCTTTATTATGTTGAGATATGTTACCTCTATGCCCACATTCTGGAGTTTTGATCATAAATGGGTGGTGAATTTTATCAAAAGCTTTTTCTCCATCTACTGATGATCATATGGTTCTAGTTGTTCACTTTGTTAATGTGGTGTATGTATCATGTTGATTTGTGGGTATTGAAAAATCCTTGCATCTCTGGGATAAATTCCACTTGATCGTGGTGGTGTATGATCCTTTTTATGTCTTCCTGGAGTTGGTTTACTAGTATTTTTTGAAGATTTTTGTGTCTGTGTTCATCCATGATATTGTCCTGTAATTTTCTTTTTTGTGTGATATCTTTGTCTGGTTTTGGCATCAGGGTGATGGTGGCCTCACAGAACGAGTTCAAAAGTGTTCCTTCCTCTGCAGTATTTCTGAATAGTTTCAGAAGGATGAGTGTTAGTTAACTCTTCTCTAAATGCTTGGTAGAATTTGCCTCTGAAGCCATCTGGTCCCAGACTTTTGTTTGTTGGAGTTTTTAAAATTAGTGATTCAATTTCAGTACTGGTAATTGATGTGTTCATATTTTTTGTGTCTTCCTGGTTCAGTCTTGGGAGATTGTATTTTTTTTAAGAATTTGTCCATTTCTTCTAGGTAGTCCATTTATTGGTGAATAGTTGCTTGTAGTAGCATCTTACGATCCCTTGTATTTCTGTGGTGTCTGTTATAACTTCTCCTTTTTCATTTCTGATTTTATTGATTTGGGCCCTCTCCCTTTTTCTTGATGAGTCTGACTAAAGGTTTATCAATTTTGTTTATCTTTTTTCAAAGAACCAGATTTTAGTTTCATTGATCTTTTCTCTATTTCTATCTCTAGCTCTAATCTTTATGATTTCTTCTACTAACTTTGGGTTTTGTTTTTTCTTCTTTCTCTAGTTGCTTTAGGTGTAAGGTTACATTGTTTATTTCAGATTTTTCTTGTTTCCTGAGGTAACTTTGTGTAGCTAGAAACTTCCTTCCTAGAACTACTTTTACTGCATCCCATAGGTTTTGGATCATTGTGTTTTTGTTTTCATTTGTCTCAAAGTATTTTTTGGTGTCCTCTTTGATTTTTTTCGGTGATCCATTGGTTGTTTAGTAGCATATTGTTTAGCTTCCACGTGTTTGTGTGTTTTGCAGTTTTCTTTTCCTTGCGGTTGATTTCTAATCTAGTGTTGTGGTCAGAAAAGATGCCTGATATTTCAGTTTTCTTAAATTTACCAAGGCTTTGCTTTGTGGCCGAGCTTGTGATTTATCCTGGAGAATGCTCCTTGTGCACTGGAGCAGAATGTGTATTCTCCTGCTTTCGAATAGAATGCTCTATAAATATCAATTAAGTCCATTTGCTCTAATGTATCATTTAAGGCCTGTGTTTCCTTATTGATTTTTCTGTCTGGATGATTTGTCCATTGATGTAAGTGAGGTGTTAACATCCCCCTCTATTGTTACTTTCAGTTTTTTCCTTTATGTCTGTTAACATTTGCTTTATATATTGATGTGCTCTGTGTTGTGTGCATATGTATTTACAAATGTTATATGTTCTTGGATTGATCCCTTGATCATTATATAGTGACCTTCTGTGTCTTTTGTAACAGTCTTTAAAGACTATTTTTTTCTGATATAAGTGTTGCTACTCCAGCTTTCTTTTGATTTCCATGTGTGGAATACCTTTTTTTTTAATCTCCTTACCCTCAGTCTGTACGTGTCTCTAGATCTTGAATCTCTTGTAGGCCGCAAATGTATGAGTCTTAGTTTTGTATCCATTCAGCCAGTGTATGTCCTTTGGTTGGAACATATAATCCAGTTACATTTAGGGAAATTATCAGTATGTATGTTACTGTTGGAATTTTGTTAATTGTTTTGGATCTGTTTTTGTAGGTCTTTTTTTCCCTTTTCTTTTGTCCTCTTGTGATTTGGTGAGTATATTTAGTGTTATGTTTCGATTCCCTTTTCTTCTTATGTGTGTCTATTACAGTTTTTTTGTTTTGTTTGCAGTTAATGTAACTTTTTGGTATAGAGGGTATATACATGTGATTGCTTTAAGTTTCTGATCTGTTATTATCAAATTCATTTCAAATTCTCTGCATTTGTATTGCCCTCACCTCAGAATGACTGTTTTTGGTATCATATTTTACATCTCATTATTTTGTGTATCTCTCAACTGCTTATTGTGGATACAAATAATTTCCCTACTTTTTTCATTTAACCTCCCCACTAGTTTGTGTGGATGATATCCTACCCTTACTGCATGTTTGCCTTTCCCAGTGAGCTTTTCCCTTTTATAGTTTTCTTGTTTCTAGTTATACCGTTTTCTGCCTAGAGAAGTTTCTTAGTATTTGTGGTAAAGCTGGTTTGGTGGTGGTGAATTCTTTTAGCTTTGGCTTGTCTGTAAATCTTGTGATGTCCTCATCACATCTGATGAAGAGCTTTGCTGTGTAGAGTATTATTGGTGTCGGTTTTTTTTTTTTTTTTTCTTTCATCACTTCAGATATATCATGCCTCTCCCTTCTGGCCAGCAGAGTTTCTGCTGAAAAATCACCTGATAGTCTTATGGGAGTTCCCTAGTATGGTATTTGTTGCTTTTCTCTTGTTGTTTTTAATATTTTCTCTGTATCAGAGATACAGATTTCTCTGTATCAGAAAATTTTTATTATTTTAATTACAATATGTCTTGGTGTGTTCCTCTTAGGGTTAATCCTGTATGGGACTATTTGTGCAACCTGGACTTGGGAGACTGTTTCCTATGTTTGGGAAGTTTTCAGCTATTATCTCTTCAAGTATTTTCTGAGGCCCTTTCTCTCTTCTCCTCTTGGGACCCCTACAGTGTGAATATTATTAAGTGCACTTGATGTTGTCCTAGAGGTCTCTTCATCTGTCTTCATTTCTTTTCATTCTTTTTTTGTTTTGTTTTCTGTTCTGTGGCAGTGATTTCCACTACTTTGTCTTCCAGCTCACTGATCTGTTCTTCTGCTTCACTTAGTCCATGATTGATTCATTCCAGTATAGTTTTGATTTCAGTTATTGTACTCTTGAACTCTGGTTGTTCTTTATATTTTATAACTCTTTGTTACAAACTTCGAACTTCTTGCTGTGTTACATCTATTCTCCTTTCAAGTTCTTTTATGATCTTTACAATCGTTAATGTGAACACTTTTTTCTGGTAGATTGCCTCTCTCCCTGCCACTTAGTTCCTCTTCTGGGTTTTTTTCTTGTTCCCTTTGTCTTGAACATATTCCTCTTTCACATCATTTGGTCTGAATTTCTTTTTGTTTTCTTATGTATGTGGTAGTTTAGTTACATTTCTTGACCTTGGAGAAGTGGCCCTCTGGAGGAGACGTTCTGTACATCCCAGCAGTGCACTCTCCTCTCATCATCCAAGGGCCAGGGGCCAGCTGGTCCCAGGGTAGGGTCTGGCCTGTGTCTGCAGACGCATTCCACAGGCTGTGGGATCACAGTTTTCTTGCTTCTGGTTTCTTTGCCCTGGTGGGTGAGGCTGGTGTAGAGGCTTGTGCCAGCTTCTTGGCTTCATGTGCTTTTTGATTCTGTCTTTCTTTTCATCCCTAGTCACCAGGTCTGGTGACTGTTATTTGACAGTGTCTTATAAATGTATTTCCTCCCCTCAGTAGTCACCCTCATTGTCTGTATACTTTAGAGTCTATTAACTGATTTCCCTACCTCCAGCCTCTGTCACCTCTGTGCATCCTGTCACCTTGCCAGATGAATCTGCTGAAATCATTGCTGTTATCACTTCATCTCCCCACTCAGAAGCTTCGTGATTCCCAGTTGTCAACTGAATATACACTTATCAAGGCCTGCCATCATCTGTCCCAGACCTTCTGTCCCAGTGACTCCCTAGGGACTTTAGTCAAAAATCTTCATCATGCTTTTTAGAATAAATCTTGATTTCCCCACTTACAATGGCTTTATTTAAAATTTTCCTTGCCTTTGACAACATCCTTATCCCTACTCAGCAATAAACTCTGGTGTTCTGTAGGCTGTAGGTCAATAAACATCTCGTCATATATGATGCTTGGAGTCCCTTCCCCAGCCTCACGTCATGTCTTTACTACTGTAGGATGAGCTACCTCTTGTGATCTGCGACCTTGATGCAGCTTACCTACCCTCTTAGAGCCTCAGTTTCCTAACCCGGAACATGACGACAGCCCTGTGAAGTAGATTCTATTATTTTTGTGGGGAGGAATTAAGCTGTAATGCATGAAAAACTTAGCACATGCCTGGCCTTTAAGTAACCACCCAATAAAAGGTAGTTGTTCCCATTGTGAAAACAGATGTAACTGCCCCCTGAATTTCAAAACAAATTCATACCACTCTCAGGGGATTTCTCTCATACTGGTTTGTAATTTTTTTTTCATGTGTTTCCTCCTTAAAGAGTGCAAGCTACTTGAGTTTGGGAAAATTATGTGGTATTTCTATTTGAAGTATCTGCATAGTAGGCATCAGTGGTGTTTACTGAAGGTGCTGGGGTGGTCCTGGGGAACTGACCAGAGTTCCAGGCAATCTGCTTCCCCTTCTTTGTTTTGGGGGTAAGCAAGTGTGTTTGCACACATCACTAGTGGACTCTAGGGTACTTGGAGACCTCTTGTTAGATCCAGTGTCTTTCAATCCAGCTAAGAGGGCTCTTTTTCCTATTGTCAGACCCCAGGTCTGGGTGCCCAAAATGTGGCTTAAACGACTCACTCCCCGGAGAGGATCTCTGAGCCCATCTAATTCCTCACCTCTCTGTGTGCCCTCATGGGGGCACAGGCCCGATCTGATTGCTTCTTTTCCCTTCCTATCTGATGCCCTTTGGATCCTTTTTATAGCCTTGGTTGTATAAGGGTCTTCCTGCCAGTCTCTAGTTAGTTTTCAGGGAGAACTGCTCCATAGGTAGATGTGTTTTTGATGTGTTTGGGAAGGAAGGTGACCTCCACATCCTCCTACTCCACCATCTTGCTCTCCCCTGGAATGCAGGAGACTTGACAGTTGAGGACCATCACCCTTCCTTTTCCTTTTATTGGTTTTGACAGTCAGTATGTGTAATAATGACACTATATGCAATGAAAGTAGACATATAGTCACAGCATGGTTGTGAAAGAATGGAAAGAGACCATTTCTTTTTGTATGTGAGAAAAATGTTTTAAAGACATAGAAACAGCGCTTTAGTACTTCTGAGTTGACATTGCTTGAGAAACTTGGTCCCCAGGCCAGTTGATGTTACTGTCATGCCCCTAACAGCACCCTTGATTTCTTGTTAACACGCTTCAGATTTCATAGACAACTCTTCGTTCTTATGTTCATTCCCATGCGAGAAATAATTAACAGTAAATAGAAAATAAATGCACATTTAGTTGAATAATTTAAGTAAACTTAGATCCTTGTACTTTTTTATATGGCATGACTTAAACAACTCTATAGAGAAGTATGCAAATCCTGGCTGTTTTCCTGGGCATTTTCTGAAATGGCAAGAGAGAGAGGATGGTAAAACAAGTGTCCTCCTCCTTGGCCCTGCCCAAGCTGTGTATAATTGGGGAGGGGTGGAGATCACCCCATGATATGATTGGAAAGCATTCTGAGTCTCCAGGCTCAGAGGCAGTGTTGATGATGTTGATTCCTGGAGGCCAGGGGAATTACATGAGAAGGGGGTCGAAAAGTGAGAAGTCAGGAGAATCCCAATGAGGTTCACCACAGTGTAGTGCCTCGCACAAATAGATGAGCTGTCTTTTCAATCCCTGTTTCTAGGGGCCAACACTCCATTCAGAGCCCAGATGGCAGGCACTCTGTCTCCTTGCATGTGAGAAAATCACATCCATCTTAATAGAGGGCTGTTATTTCTAATGTGGAGCAAGTAATCATGTTCAAATAAGCAGGTTTGGGGAACTCAGGTGAGGGATGGAGTTGAAGGAGTACAGTAATCGGTACTACTCTTAAATGGGAAGATACTGAGTTAAGCCACGTGGCCTGAGTCAATTATCAGTGTCAATGAGCATCCCCTCATGAGAGGGCCTACATGTATTATTCGTTGGCCTCATGCTCTGCACACAGTGGGTGCTTGATTTTGGTTGCTGACTGCCTGCTTGGCTTCTCCAGAAGGCTGTCCTATGATCTGAGCTTCTATTGTAACAAGGTACAATGGGTTTGATTCTCCCTCTGGAATAGTGGCTCCAATCGATGTGTAAGCGGATGGTGTGGCCTCCTCCTGAGATACAATGGATGACAGCCATGCTGTGTTCCAGCGAAAAGTGAATGCAGTCCTCCCCTAGGCCACTAAATGATGGTATTTTCCTCTCAGTGCCACTTTACCCATGAATTAACACGGAAAGATGGCACCTAAAAAGAAAGTCATCCACGATGCACAGTGAAAAGCATTGTATCATACACCTGTTTCAATTTCTTTAGGTTTTTCTTTTTTGTTAAGAAGAATGAAATCCTGACAAATGAGAGGGGATACAATTGGCTTTGTCCCAATTTTATGTAGAGTATCAAATTAGGTTTTGAGTATTTGCAGAGCAATAGCTCAAGATTGATGAATGGAAATCTGATAATCCACCAACGTGACCCAGCACAATATTGTCCTAATTTGCTTTGTGAGGATTAATTTCACTATTTTCTGCTTTCATGGCAGTGAATATACAGTGTGGTACAAATAATGCCCTGTAAACAAATTCTGAGCTTCCTTAATCTTTGCAAATATCCTTTTTTTTTTTTTCCCTCTGAGTGTCCTTTAGTGGGTTCTAGGTTAGAGCACAAAAACCAAAGCAGAAAGAAGACTCCAATCAAAGAGAATAATGGTCTTTTGGACCCAGCATTCATTCCAGGAGGTCCATTTTTCCTATCATATTTTATTTTTGTATTTTTATTTTATTTTATTTTTGTTAATTGACAGAATTTTTAATTAATTTTTTCTTGGTGGTAAATAAAAGGATTTTTTGTCTTTTTCAGTTTTATTATGTGGAATTATTACAGTTTGACTGCACATACACATTATATTGCCTGTAAATACTGCACTTCTTTTTTAGTTTACGTGTATGTACTAATTATTGTTTCTAAGAACAGATTAGATCTTTAGCTTTTTAAACTTACATAGTTTTCAAAGGAATAAAGCCAACTACAAAATAAGAATCAAAATTTAAATGCAGTGTTAATGGCTTGGGGTTAGCTTTTCCTAGTTGGCCACAATGACTGAAATATCAGAATTGAAATTCCACTGTAATTAAATATACTAAAACTTCCCCTGTTTAGTGTGATTCTAAAGTTTTCCTCCAGCAATCAGAAGTAGTAGTAATATCAAGAGGAGAAATGTGGAATGCTAGCTATGGTCTCATATCATCTAGGATGTGTTCTCTCACTAGGCTTTACAACAACTTTCAGAGCAGTGATTTGGGGTAGGACCACGTTGAGAAGCTAAGCAGAGTCAGCTTTGAACCTTCTCCCCACACTTAGATATGCAGAATTTTGCTCACAGCTTTTGGGGATTATAGATCTTTTACAGTTTAGCCATCAGAGGTCCATGTTAAAGAATCTCTGTCATAGAAAAAAGCCAGAAGAGACCAGTGGGATGTTAATTATAGCTAAAGAGATTTTAAAACAGTAATTTTTTTTTTCTCACAAGGGATGTGATCAACTCAGATAATGGAGGGAGAGGAGCAGTCATCATATAAGAATCTCTTCCTTCCCTCACCCCTGCCCCATGTTTCTTAATTTAGAAGCCAGTGTTCTATTTCAATATTTTAGGACTCTCTTGTTTTATGAGCATCCTGTTAATTAGCCATGTGGTTTCTATAAAATTGTTCCCATAGCATTGGTGGTAGCTGTTTGTGGCTGCCAGAAAACCCTGCCTTTTGTGAAATATCCTTACACAAAGAAAGGACAGCGTAGTAAGTACTGGAAAATGCATGGTTATGGGGAAACTGAGATTGACAATAGGCATTAGTCAAAAGAGGTTGAAGATCCCAATCTTAATTTAGCCCAAAAGAACTGAATAATTGTAACATAAAAAGAACATGTGAAATATCATAATTTAAATCTATGTCTTGGTAGACCCACAATTTAGTCCTTCAATGATATTGAAATGACTTTAGGTATCATTTTGTGAAGACCTGGATCCATGTTTTCCTGCTTTTGACTTTGATGAGACCCTTTTGGCTACATTGCATAGTTGTGAAGGGTGATTATAGATTCCGGTGTAAAAACAGAGAAGTACAATGTTTCGAAATTAAAGAAGGAAGGTTTCTTTAGCATCTACTTTTTAGATGCTTGAGATGGCCCAGAAGAATCCTCAAAGTTGGGAAAGGAAGGACCATGCCCTAGACAGATCAAGTGAAATCAGGCTGGGAACAAGCTTAGCTGTGTGGTAGCAGAATAGTTGTAGGGGCAGCTGGGGAGCTATCCGACCATGAATGCTGATCTGGGTGCTACTACGCAAACTTTCACGTCTCTAGATCACCTTCCCTGAACTTCTGGACCAAGTGGATTTCTTTCTTTGAATCAAAGACATCCTCCTGCTGGGAAGTAGTAGAGTATGCAATTCAAAAGCATGGCCTTTGGGATCACCCTCTGTTCAATTCCCAGTTCCACCACTTTTCTGGGTGGACTTGGGACAGTTGATTCAAATACTCCGAATATCAATTGCTTCTCCTGTAAAGTGGGGATACTAGTCATATCCATGTGGTAGAATGACTGGGAAGATTAAATGAGTTAATGTCTGTGAATCACTTAGATTCAACATATAAGCCCCCAAGAAATGTTAGCGATTGTTCCTACTGTAACCCTAGTAGCTGTTTGTTTTTAGTGAGTATATTGGGTTCTAATGATTTCACCTAAGAGATTATGAGTTCATTCATTGAAGGCAGGAGCAGTGACTTCTTTAATTTTTTATTTTTGGGGGAGATAATTAGGTTTACTTATTTATTTTTTTTAAGAGGAGGTACTGGGGATGGAACCCAGGACCTCATGCATGCTAAGCACTCATTCTCCCATTTGAGTTAGAGCCTCCCCCTTGCAATGATTTCTTAATGTTTGGAGTCATTGTGACACCTAGCACAGTGTCTAGAAGGGAGTAGGCACACGCATACGGAAAACTGACAAATGAATTTTTGAATTTTTGAAAGATTTTCAGCAACTGTAGTTTTAGGTTAAACAGCCTTTATCCAGCAAATTTAATTAAACTCAACGTCTGTCCCTTATGTATTAGCAAACCTTTTTATAATGATTGAAAATCTCATGTTAAATATCAGTTCCCTGTACATCAAATGTCTTGTGTGTAGCAGCTCTCGACTTTCAACTGGGTACGTTCAGACGTGGGAGCCAAAAGCGATACCCCCCACCTGCTACCAGTTTTTCTTATATTTCACGGTTCAAGTTGTGAAGCTGAGGGCACACCTGCATTTTTCCTGGTCACTTCAAACTCCATCAATACTTCTCCGTCTGGCAGAGGTCTGTGGTGGTGTGGGCCAAGAAAAAATCATTCTATTCATCTTCTTTTCCCGTCCAGGCAATTATTGACCTTCTTTCAATCCTTCTCTTTGATGGTGTTTAACCTTGTCCTCCACACGGTTCGCCGTCTGATTTCTGATTTTTTAACAGGCATTTAGTACTGTGACTTCTCAACAACACTTTTGGCACTTCAGTGTCTGCCAAGTTAGTTCAGCTTTTTCCAAATTTGGACTTTTAACAGCCTTCCCTTAAGACCCTAGGGTTTGCTAGAATTGTGCCTCTGCACACAATTTGAGTAAATTTAATTCAACAGACCATCCCTAAATGCTTGAATTCAGTCAAGTATGACTTTTTTTTTCTTTTTTTTACGTCCGCTTCCTCATTCCAAGTTGTCAATTAGACTGAGTTTTGAGCCAAGTTTTGGTTTTTTTTTTTTTTAGGGGGATGATTGGTGGTGTGTAAACAATAGAGAGCACTGTGAATACTTACACACATAAAATAAACATTTTCAGATAACTTTGAGGGTCTTATCCAAACTTTTATTGCTGAGGGTAGTTTTTTTTTTTTTTAGTACATTGGTCTCCTTTTCTTAAATCTGTAATTGTCCATGTAATACTTGACTACTAAAAATATCTAAAAATGTATTTGGTTTCACACATGGTATTAATGGTATCCTCGCCTGGGTAAATGAATTTTGTACTGAGACTTACCATGAGTTCGTCATCCTACTTAAATGTATTAGTTACAAATATAGTAATAATAGCCATCTGTATATTGAGTAACATTATGTATGCTGCACTAGTTGCTTTGTGTGCACTGGTTTATTTAATCCTCATGACCATTGTAGAAACTAGGTCTAGTTATAATCTCTGTTATACAGATAAGAAAACTGAATGGTTAAATAACTTTCCCGGGGCTCTACAGCTTGAAGCATCATACTTACTCTGCAAGATAGATATGTAAATTGCCTTCTAGTTAGTCGGTCTTCACTCTGTGAATGTTAGACAATGCTTGTACTTTGGATAAATAGCACTTTGTCTCCACTTGTGCTGTTTTATTTTTTATAGAATGAACAGGGACACACACACAGGTGAGCAGGCAGGTCTCCCTCAAGGCCACTTACTCCACTGCCTTCCTCACTTTAGCTCTTGGGCCTTGTCCTTCTCACTCCCATTGTCTTTGACACCGGAATGACCCATAGACTTTGACTAGTCCTTGCACATCTTAGACTTCAAGGTCAAATTTTTCCAGGTATCTTTCTGACTGTTGTCATAACCTGCTCCTACTCCAGAAAGTATGTCCTGCTGTTTTGTATATCTTCTTTTGACTTTTCACCCATTGTGCAGAACCTACTTCGGCTTTCGTCCTTTGTCCCCCAAGGAATGACTTGATAGAGTCTTAAGACGTTATCTACCAGGGAAAGAATATTCAGAAGCTCAGCCTCTCTGATTCTGCCTGTGTGGAGGGAGGAGAGGATTCCTTACCTGGAGCTCAAGTAGAACGAGGACCAGAGAAAGGGATAGAGTCTTCTAAGGATCTTTCTCGCCTGGGAAATTGACATTCCTCCTTGTACAAGACTGCCTTGAAACAATCCTGATACCTGAGGCTAACCACATATAGGCAGAATGTGCAGAAAATACTGTAATTATATGGTTCCCTATGAATTACATTTTGCATAAAACCAGACATTTCTTTTTATAGCATCAGTATTTCATAATGTTTCATAAAGAGAGCTGTGACTTTCAAGTATTTCTCCACCTGAAAACAATTTGATAACACCAGTCTTATAAGTTGAACCCTAGCAGAAATCCAGGCCAGAGATAATGTGACACAAGCCAGAAATTTTTTGTTGGGTCTAGGGGAAAAGTCTAGATGTAGACATTCGGGAACCGAGCAAATCTATATGGGGTACCATAGTGTGGGGTCTCAAGCACCTGGAACATGAGGCCACTGAGTGTCTGCAGTTAAGGTAGAAGGCCACAAAATCTGAATCTTTACCCACATTTGATGTAGTCATGGATTGTCAGCTTCAAGACAATGTTTTAGAGGTGAGGCACCTCCAGACACAAGCTGAACAGGACTGAGTATCACCCATGGGGCCATGGTCTAATGGCTCACTGCTTGATCCCTGGCTCCATGCTTTTTTTTAAGCCAGGTCACTTACCTCATTTTGCCTCTCCCTCTTTAAAAATGGGACTTAGCCTAGTATGTTTCATTAAGCGGCTACATTATCCCAGCCTGTGTCCCCATGACCACTATTTCCTCTTCGAAGAGGACAGTGACTTTATTAATACAGATCCTGTATGAAAACTTAATGAGGCTATCTATCAAGACTGGTTTAATAATTATGCTTACTCACTAACAATTATTGGCCCTCTGTGTGTTACCTATTAATAGGCTTTTGTTAGAGACCTCACTTCCTTTAAAAGCATATATGCTACAAAGTGGACCGAACGGCCTCCCATAATGGAGTGGTGATAAGGCCAGCAGAGTGAGTGTCTTTGAGATTTTGTAAGGCATCATCTTAAACCTGATCATTGTGGATGCTGAAGGGGCCAGAAAACATGCTGGTGCAAAGGGAAGGAGAGGCACGTAGACAGTAGACATGAACCCGCATGTGGAACCACGGGCCACTCATGCTCTGTAACGTGGTCCCCATCGAGTGAAAGCTCCTCCCTTTACCAAGGACAGGATTAACCTTCTGTTAAACAATGAGGAGGCAAAATTTACTTCCCCAGGCCCCCAGAAAATTGAACTACTTGGACCCTTACCATATCTCAAGGAAGCTTCCCCACCCCCCTTTTTTTTCTCTTATGGCTGCCTATGGCTTTCCACAGTGGATGCCTCCCTAACTTCGTCTTTCTCCACAGCTCGTCGTCATGTTCAGCCTCTGTCACTGCTTTCCAACTTTCTCATGTGCCAGGACCTCCATGTCTCTGGAGGTTGTCTGATTTCAGGCTCTAGGCTTTGGGGAAGGTCATCTGTTTTGAGAGTCTGTGAGGAATACTGACGTTCATATACAGCTCCTTCCCCTTTTAGTATCTTCATTTCAAAGGAGGTTTTCTGAAAATCCAGTGACTGACCCAGAGTTTTGGACCTTGTTTGTATCTGATGTTGTGTCCGATAGCCGAGGTGCTGTAACTCGAATAAGCAGGCCTATCTGTAAATCACATTGAGCTTGTAGTTGTACAATCAGGTGGGGGTCTAAAAGGAAACTATCACTAAGTCGAGATTCAGCTACGGAGCAGCACTGGTAGCTAAATGGGAGACGAGGGGAAGCTGATGGGTGAAGAATGGCAGGACTCTCAAGGACGTGCTCATAGTTAAGACAGTGATCTAGGTTAGAATACCACCCAGACCGATCACTGGAACCCTGGACAATGTGGGTCTGTCTTCCATGGGAACAGGCTGGCAGAAGGTAGAAGTCGATCCAGGGTACCTGCCAAATGGCCTGAGGTTCAGATAGGACTGTGATCCCAAAGCAGAAATGTGCTTTAAACATCAACCAAGGCAGAAGCTAATTTATAAGCTGTGCCTCAATCGTCAGGATATGGCAGCATCTCAGTCCAGATACCAGACTTCTTGTTGTCAGATTAATTCCAGAGCCTCTTTCCTGATAAAGTGGGCAGTCCTAAAGTGACACTGCCTTGGATGACACGGCCTTCAGGAAGTAGTCAGGTAGAATTTAGGAGTGGAGAAAGCAAGGACTGCAACATGGAGCTTTTTAGCAAAGCCCCTAACACCATACTTACATCTTATCTTATTCAACTATTTAGTCCACAGCCATTTAGCACCTGCCATGTATGAAAAACTGTGCTGGGCGTCAACATCCTGCCTTCTTCACCTGTAATGAGCATCAGCCTGATCTCAGCAGAGAAATCTTACTGATTTCATGGAGGGGTGCCTTCACTTTTTTTCCTATAAATATAAGGCTGATTAAGAAAAAGAAATACTAGATGGGGAACAGGGGAATTTAGGCTCTAGGTCCACCTGTACCACTCACTGGTTATCATCTTGGGTAAATCATCTCTCTTCTCTAGGTTTTATTTTCCTCCATGACACATAAGGTGTTTAGGCCAGGTAATCATGAAGTTTTTTTTTTTTTTTCCCAGCTTGGTTAATCTTTGTACAACTCTCTCACCATCATTCATTTATTCATTCATTCACTCCCCAAGTGTCAGATTTGAAACAGAAAGTGAAGTCCCTGAGCAACGTGGTTCTTGTCGTGGCTTTCATTTTCTGAGTAGCCTTTGAAGTGGTAAGTCTGTAGAATGGAGAGCTCTGGAATGAGAAACACAGGAAGGCCTGGGTTAAAGCCACAGGAATCAGGGGCCTCGGAAAGCAATGGGAGGAAACCCTCGTGATTGTTCATTGTTTTTCCGCCCACAGAAGAGCCGCTCCCTCTAACTGGTCTGGTCTTAATGAAGGCAGTGGGTGCTCACCAAACACAGTGCTAATCAAATGTCCTGTGGAGAACTGAGTGCCTGGTAGGCAGCCACCCAGGGTAAAGACTAATGTTCACAGCCCAAACAGAATTGTCTTTATAGCTGGGAAAGCACAGTGTGGAGTGAGGTGGGAGGAAGGCTGTGCTGGTCAATGAGGGTAACAGCTGTCTGCAAAGGAGGGAGAGAGACCAGAAGCAAGCATGCCTGGCTCCCAGCCAAACTGCCTGATGGAAGGCTCATCTCACCTCCCTCCGTCTTCTGTATGCTGTGGGAACATAGGAGAAGAGAGAGATGTGCTAATTTAAATGTTGAATAAGCCCACTCTCTGAGAAGCAGGTAGAATGAATCTCCGCCATCTTCTGATAGCTCTCTCTCCACACCCGAGTTTCTCAGGCAGAGGCGGTGTTGCTCCACAGGGGACTTCTGGCATCCTCTGGAGATGTTTTTGGTTGTCACAGCTGGGGTTCTGTGAGTTCCTGTTATCTTTTGACTAGAGGCTATGGATGCTACTCAGCACCTCACAGTGCACAGCACAGATGCCTTATAAGAAAGACTCATCCAGCCCCTCATGTCAGCAGTGCTGAAGTGGAGAAACCTTGCTTTAGGTTTTCATGCATTAAGTCATTCCAGGCACCGACAGTATTCCAGGCACTGGGCTAGGTTCTGGGAATCCAGTGATGAATGAGACAAAGTTGGTGACTGCTGTCAGGGAATTTGCAATGGGGAAGACATAAAAGAAATGTGATCATAGCTTCCTTTTGTTTATTGCTGGTTATGATCGGGTCCTTTGTTTCCCGTGTCAGTCACGCTTGTCCACGCCAATTCATACAACAGACATTTATGGAAGACCTACTTTAAGCCAGATACTTTGTTTAGGAGGTGATGATGCTTAAGCCAGATGTGGTCCCTGTCCTAAAAAAGCTCAGTTTACTGGGAGAGACAGACATAGGAACAAGCAGTTGGAATGCTAGATGATCACTTTAATGTTGGTGGGCCCAAAGTGCTGTAGGAACTTGCTTTGTAAGTGTGCAGGCTCTTTTGGAGGTGATGACACCAGTAAAAACTCTTTGGAGAACATGTTCTTAAACCTGGATCTTGAAATATTTGGAGTTCACTGGATAGAAGCTGAGAAAGGCATTTCTGTTGAAGTGGCCAACATGAACAAAGTCATAAGGGGTGAACATTCGACTGCATTGGTGAATGGTCATGGCATGGTGTGTCTATCCAGTGTGGTACCTGAATAAGACTGGCAGGGATGAGGTTGGAGAGGCCAGCAGGAGCCCTACCAAGGAGGATCTTAGAGGATGTGTTAAGGTCCTTGAGTTTTCTTTCAGAGGCAGTTGAGGAGCTGCTGAAATAGTTTAGTCTAGATAGTGATGCCTTCAGGTTGCTGCTAGAGGTGGGCAGGGCTTATTCAAGCCCACCTGTGGCTACAGTTTCCACGTTTAAATTTATTTACTGTGGTCTCTCTTGCTGCCCCCAAGAAAGGTTGATTTCTATCACTGATGTCTCATTGTTCTCTGTAACAGCTTCCAACTCTACCAAGCCATTGGGTGCCTTACATGAGCCTGGGATCTTTAGAGTGATCCGTCAGCATTTACCATTGCTTTGGTTCTTCTGGAATCATACACTATTGAGTTTGAAACAGGCCTTAGAGGCAGGGTAAGAGGAAGAGACTAACAGTTAGTGACTGCTTACGATGTCTGCCTACCTGAGTTCCCATATATCTCCAGTACATAATGCTCAACAGAAGCTCAATAAATGTTAACTATCATCACCATGTCATATGTTTCTCCTTACTGTTGGAGATAGATGCTACCATTGTTTCCATTGTATGTATGGGAAACCTGAGAGCCAGATCTCAAAGTACTTCTGAAAGGAGGGACTTCTCTTAGGGAGGTAAGCCAGCGTTTACTGTAGAAACAGAGGAACTCAAGGGGGGGGAGGGTATAGTTCAAGTGGTAGAGTGCATGCTTAGCATGAACAAGGTCCTGGGTTCAGTTCCCAGTACCTCCTCCAAAAATAAATAAACTTAATTACCTGCCCCCCTGCCAAAATAAAATAATATAATACAATAATAAATAAATAAAATATTAAAAAAAAAAGGAACTCAAAAAACAAGAACATGTCTTTGTCAGGATGTGTCCATTGGTGTTTTTGGATCCAAGCACTGTTGTCTTCCTTTTGTGGTGGAACTTTCTAATAGAACTTGATTTTACTTAGTTCAGGGAAGTCTTCAGAGGGAAATGGCAGTGGTATCAATTTTGGTTAAAAAGTCCAACCAGTGTTTTTCAAACTTTCATCTATGACCCAAGGAAGAAGTGTATTTCATAGTGTAACCTAACATACATAGACCTATGTGAAAGAAAGCTTTTGCTAAATTAAGATTCACTTTACCCTTTGTGACACATTATTAGATTTCCCATAGAATATACTCTATTTTCCATCACATTCCATTCAAAACTGCTAATTCTGACCCATAGTTTAAAAAAATACTGCTTAAACTGTGTTATATGAGTCCTACAAAAGGCTTGCAGTTAGGGCCTCACCTGAAGAGATAATGATCACTTCTGGTACAGAAACCACATTGCCTATAAAGTCCAGCTAGAGTCCTGAGCTCCTTTTTGGGCAGTGGTTGGTCCATGAAGAACATCTCACCAACCCAGGCGAGAAGCTCAAGGGTGGGCACAGTACCCCGTAAGCCCAGGAAACACATCCAAGCTCATAGTATAGCAGCACGAATAAACATGCAGGTGAATCCTCATGAAAGAAATACTGTTTCTCAACTCAGACACCATGTCAGAGGTAGCCCCATCGCCCGCAGTTCTGAGGAGGGAGATCATACCCAACAGGTATGCCAGAAAGGTTAGATGCAAGTGTAACTATTCACTGCCTATTCATCCTTTTGGCATAAACTGGGATCAGTATTTAAAACCAAGGATGAACTAATTGTTTTGGCCATAACTTATTCTTCCAGTATCTTGGCCTCCCGGCTCCTGCTTCCTCTGTGCACTGCCCCATGCTGGAGTATGATGGCCATGGTTTGCTTTTGAGCATCCCATCACTTGGAAGAAAATGCACACCAGGCTCAGGACACTCAGCCAAGGCTTTCACAGGTTGCCAGGCCTTGCTCTTGATCATACAATATATTGTTAATAGTAGGAGACTCATGTGTGCGGAGGAATGCTTTCTTAGGACTCAGGATCTTTGCATTTTCCTAATGCCCTGAAAGCGATGGGGAGTGTGAGTTTCTCTTTTGATCCCTAAAGATATTTCTTGCAGCAAAACCCTCGGCAAAGAAGCTCCATTATTTGAATGTTGCTGATTAAAAGGCCAAACAGTGAAGGCTTTGTAAGTCATGTAAAACAATTTGCTTTCCAGTCTTCTGATAGAAATATTTTGGTGCATAGCTTCTCATTTGGCGTCCCTACTTCCCACTTCAGTCCTCCCGTTCAGCTGAAAGACATCTTCCCACATAGCCAGGCAGGAATGTGTTCTCTTTGTAAATTGTTTTTTTTTTTTTTTTCCTCAGGCAGACTGGCCTCCCTTGTAACACCCCACCCCCCGCCAGTCCCATAGGGTCCCTCTTCCATTTGGTTGAATAGCCAACTTCTCTTCTTACCAAATAAGACAGGAATGATGTCATTCTTTTGATATGGGATTGACTGAGAAGTTTATCTATCCCAAAGTGTTTCATTGCCTGCAGGCCTTTTTAGTTTAAGGTTTTCATTCCACAATGAGCTTCAACTTTTATAAAGGGACTTCAGGCCTCAGCAAGCAAATATGGAGATCTGGGAAGGGATCAGGAGGACCCCCAAAATCTAAATAGGTCTATAGTCCTGTGAAACTGAAGGCAAGTCTTAGAGTTTTTGAGGTTAAAGGAGAGAAAGAATGACCTGTGATTGATCCTGATATATCTACCCACCCCCATCCCATCCCCTGGCACATGGCTCTTCTAAAAAACATAAGCCCATATCGGCTCTACTGAGGTGGTTGGAGGTCGGGTCTTGGCAAGGGACAGGAGTTGGGAGGAGGAAACCATTCTCACTGAATTTCTTCAAGATCAGAAGCCCTCTCTGTTGCAGCAGAAGTCTGCCGTAGCTCTCCTCCCCTCGCTGCTTGCCAGGGCACTGGTCCTCACCTTTTGATTGACAAAAAGCACACTAGAAAATTAATGGTAACGGGATGTGTTGTTCTTTTGCAGTGAGGCTAGGACCTTGAGCAATGTATGGCCCAAAAGTGATGAATCAGTTGCAATCTGTATACTTTTACTTGTACCCTCTGGTGGGAGTTTACTAGCCCTTCTCAGCTGATGTCTTCAACCTAATGACTTTGTGCTGCTCAGTTTCTGAGATTCTGAGCTGATCCTGACCACTAATGCAAAATCAAAAACAAACAAAACACTTGCTCGTATGTGGTATGCCCCAGTCACAAGCCCAGTGATCTCAGCTGCCCCTCCCCTCATCAGGTGTGCTCACTGTGGACCTCATGATTCCTGCCTAATCCCCTAGCTACTCTGCTGGGACTTGTATTCCCGAAATCCCACCTGGCTTTGTGACCCTTACCCACTACCTAGCCCAAGTGTTAAACCCTTCCCCTTAGGAGCTGAAACCTGTCACTCAATCTTTTGGGTTTTTTTGTAATCTTTTCTTCAAACAGTCTGGAACCATGGTGCTTTGAGTATTGCCATTGTCTGGAGAGTGTCCATGTTGTGCACCATCTTGTATACCTCATCCCCCATCCTTTCCGAGGTGGCTACTCAAACCCACATCAAATGAGGTTGGAGCATTTATTGGACTAGGGAGGAGCCTCCTACTTGACAGCCACAGTGTCCGAGCTGAGCCACATAGCCCCGTCATTTCCTTCGTCCTCAAACTTCTCCACTTCCCCTGTTAGAACCTTCTTTGCTTTCTCATTGAGATCCTGGCATGCCTGGTGGCCAGGTTTCCTGAAATGGACAGTGTTGGTGGAACTCAAACACTGACTCCTTCGGCTCTGTGCTATGAACAATTTACCTGAAGGAACAGAAGGCGCTGCTGCATTAACAATAATGTGAGGCTGTGAAACGAAGCCCTTTTCCCCGAAAGTTCAGCTTCCTACTGGCTGTTTGCAAAAGCAGAAAGGGGTAGAGAAGTGACCCAGCTTTCTCCGCTTCCTCTGACTTTGAAGCAGCACATTAATATGGCTAGTTAGTGCTTTCCTGTTTATGCCATCAACATTGTAAATTCAGTAGCTTAAGTCTCGCAGTGATTTTGGTATAAGCCTTTAATCTTAGTAATGATTCCTTGATCAGCTGTGTCCCTTTTCATTCAGAGGTCATTAGAGGTCCCTGTTGAGAACTCCC